>NC_137649.1:13187450-14417450 GCF_963383615.2 Lipophrys pholis
TTACACAAAGAAATTAATTATAAAAATGCAAAGGAGAAAAAAAAAATTCCCATGTCAGGCCTCTTTTGAATAAGAGGTGACCCCCCTTCCATGCTACTTCGCCTGCAGCACTCTAACAAGCTGTGATAGCCCTTCATACACACATATATAAACCCTGACTGTGTAAACCCACAGTGATGTAAGCCTCAGTTTTTAAAGCCTTGATTTTAATGATGTTCATTAGGATTTTGATTACAGTGAATGTGTGATAACTCTCGGCACTGTGTTAAGTGTGTCTGATATGTCGGCTCAGGCTGTGAGTGACAAGAATTAAGTGGGAGGAAGCAAGAAGTGTGAATCATGGTGGAGTTGTTGCCACAGGGCCGCACTCCAGTGTCCTTGAAAGGAAGAACGCACATATTGATATGCTAGTTTTGCCTCGGGGTTATTAAGCTCTGGGGCTACTGTATAGAAATTACTTTTCTTTATCATAGGAAATGATGAAGTCAATGCAAATTAATCTTTTATGCTTAGTTTATTATCCAATAAACAGACCATGAATTTGAATGTGAATAGTTGCCCTACAGAGGGCAGGTCTCACAATTGGCTGTTACCTTTTTGTAAACTGCTTTTGTCTTGTACTAAATGAAACAGCCGTGGCTGGAGGGCATAGAGGAGGCTCTGCTCAGATCATTCATTTGGGGGTATTTTATTTTTTTTTATACCATCACAGAAAGGCCAGTTTTACACTCATTTTGCACAAGGGAAGCTTCTTTCTGACTGGTGTATTATCTCAAACTGTGCCAACATGGCGGCGCACAGAGCCTTGGGCTTATGAGCCTGCAGTGGCATCCAGGACACAGCAGGTTGCAGGTTGATGGGATTTGCTTCAGACTTGTGCATTACATAGATTGCAGACTGAGTTGTTTTTCATGAGCGTGCACTTAACATGCTCATTGCACAGTGGCTCATATCCCTGCATGCCTGGAATTCCATTTATGGGTCTCTTAAAATTCAAGAGTCCTGCTAGAACCACAATTAAATTCAATATTGCTATAAATACATGACGGGCCAGTCTGAAAGGCAGAGGGCAGGCAGAGGCAGTGAACGCCCACTCAACCTCTTCACTTCTCTTCCCCCTCTTCCCAATCATTCCAGGCCTATGAAAGCCCCTCCCCCTCGACACGCCACATTGTGAATTGTGGTCAATTTAAATGATCAACCAAAGAGCTTCGGGGATGTAAATGGCTGTCACCGATAGCATTAGGCCACAATAAGTGGCACCAATAAAATAAATCTGCATGTTTGTTGCAGTCTGAATTTTTCCTGTGTAAACTGCAGGAATGAGAGCGTTGTGCTCGGCTTTGCTGGTCAAGGCTGTGGCATGCCACGCAAACCTGCATGGTCCTGTGCTGCCTGGTCCACACTATGTCATTAGCTGAAACACAGCTGTTGTTGCATCCGATGCGGTAAGCACTCAGCTCATCTCATCGGTTCTTAGCCACTGGTTTTCCTCTTCAGAATCACTATGCTTCGGAGGGCTATAATCTCACTGACATAATGGCATCCACTCCAATCAATAGCCAAATGGCACCTCGAATCAATGGCGACCATACTGTACAATAACGTGACCTGGGAATGGCAGAGAGGGGAAAGCAGCCTGCAGCCATCACATGTTTAACCCTGAAACTCTTTGAAAATATACTCCTTAATTATGGATCAAAAATACCAACCTTGTTAACAAGCCATGTATTATGGATTGCTGTATGATCTATGCAAATGTAAGCACAGCAATTGGAAGGGGAAAAATGGCACCATTATCCATGCTCCCTTGCTTCGCCTGTTTTTTTAATCACTCACAAATAAATACACACAGCAGTAAAGTAGAGCCAAAACTACAATGTAGAAGTTTGCAAATTTAACCAAGTAAAAACTAGAACGGAAGACTTGTGATTGAAGGAGAAATTGTCCAGAAACAATCAAACACTTAATACACAAACTGGTGGCCTAGTAAGGTAGAAAGTAATGTTTTTGTGTGTGTGTGTGTGTGTGTGTGTGTGTGTGTGTGTGTGTGTGTGTGTGTGTGTGTGTGTGTGTGTGTGTGTGTGTGTGTGTGTGTGTGTGTGTGTGTGTGTGTGTGTGTGTTAATCAAGTGTTTCGGCAGCTCAAGTTTAAAGAACTCCAAGATAAAAATGGCAATTCATGTGTAACAAGGCAGCGGAAACAGCATCCATACAGTTTTATCTATGAGAAAACAGCCCAAGTGAATCACAAGTTGGAATAAAGGACTTGAAATGTCCGACTGTTTGAAATATTTTATCTGCAGCTTCAACAAAGACAATAATTGAGCACAGAGAAAAGGGATTTGGCAAAAATGCAAATTGCGGAGGTAAATAGGTAAGGGTCACAGCTCGAGCACAGCATCTGCTGTTATTTCAGCAGAGGAACAAATTATGCTGAACGTAAGATAAAAAGTGTATCTTTCTGTCTGTACCACACTTTAACTCAGTAAGAGCCAATCCCTAATTAGATCCAGATGAAGCAAAAATTCACTGTCACACAAAATGACACTTCCTCTGTTGGAGGACAATTTGACATTGTGCTCAGCATCTCATAAAGCAGCGGCACTGGACATTTATAAAGCAAAGACTTAAGATGTGTCACTGGAGGAGAAAACTATTTAGAGTTTCACTAATCACCGTCAGGTTTCAGGAGGACAGGTAGGTGGTACCGCATCATTAAAATTCTGCACCATCTGCAGGGTGGGTAAAGATTTTCTTGTCTACCTGACTGTGGGCAACTTCTCGCCGCAAGCTGAGTTTATTTGTTTCAGTGGAAGATTGTTGACCGGGAGCAAAAAGAAACTTGTGGCAGGAGCAGAATGCACAGTTCCCTGTGCTGTGCACATGCAGAAAGTGCTTGTATCCTGCTGCGGTTCCACATACACAAGCACACCAACATATTTACAGCCACCCATACGCCAACACACACACACACACACACACACACACACACACACACACACACACACACACACACACACACACACACACACACGCGCGCTTTAAACAGAGCGTGGCTGTGCTGGTATATAGCGGTGAAATATTGGAGCCATTGCAGCCCTCCAGGCATGCAGTTATCAGGGATACAGAACTGATGGGAAATCAATCAGCTCAAGTGGAGTGGCCTGGCTCGTACTGAGGAGAGTCTTGTCTTCTCCAGATACATGCTTTGATGTTTGCAGCTCGCCTTTCTAACCTGCATGTACGTATACAGTCATGGCTTGATCGCTAAAAAAACCATGATTATGTTTTTGCGGGTGATGGTTTGACACAGCTACAAGAATATCTAATAACCTGTTTGGTCACAGATATGCAGCACTTGATGCTGGCTGAGTAATGCTTGCGCTTTAGGTTCATACCGTTTGAAATCAAATGTGATAGCACTAAATACTAACTACTCTTTCACTTGCATAGACTGTTGAAAGTAGTCATGATGTTTACTGCAGCAAAACCTCAGGAGACCTGCTTGGATGTTGCTTCGGTGAAAAAAATATAGATTTTGAGACCATTTCTTGTCACTGGTTATTATTGTGGAATGTTGCAATGACGAAGCTCAATGGCCCACATAGTGACGTGATGGTTAACACCCATGCATTATTGTGAGAAGGTGCCAGGTTCGTGTGTGGTGTGAGATGTTTGCATGTTCTCCTTGTTCGTGTGTGTGTGTACTCCAGATAGTCCCGTTTCATAATACAGGAAATACATTTGCGTTCATTTGGTAGATTCTGAACCATCTGTGTGGTTTTGTCTCTGTATTTGCACGGGGAGGGACTGAGGACCTTTTTCCACCCAGTGCATGCTGGGACCAGCCACAGCACCCTCAGACCCTGAATTGACTAAAGTGGAATAAAAGTTGGATGGTTAAGCTCATTGAAGCAGGTTGTTTGGCATCTTTGACCTTGTAAAGTATTACATTTCACCACTCATTAACCAGCTTTTTTGTAGCTTTTGCATGGAATTCCTCACACAGCCAGCTGCTGAATCAATTTTATCCTAAAAAAAAAACAAAAAAAAACAGGATGTTTCTTTTAAACCCAGGTCCATTTTGTGGCCATAAATCACATACTATGACTCTGGTCCAGTGAGGTACAGTGAGGTGTCTTGGATCACATCCAGCCTGTTCTTCTTGTTTCTGAGGTTGTTGTCATTGAAAACAGCTTGAAGCCAGGAGCTGAATATTATACCCCGAATATAGAACAACCCCACTTTTTTAGACCGATTTCCTGGGAAACAAAGTCCTACATTCATACCAATACCTTATTATGTTCCAGAAGTTTTAGCACTCCACAAAATCTGAAAAAGGAGGCTAAAAATGATTGGGTCCAGATTACCTTGGAGCATATATGTAAAACATCAAGAAACTGTTACTTTTTCCTGATGAAGCACGAAGTGCTTAATAATAAAAGATCCTTGATTTTATTTTTTGCAGAGTGAATGTATGCAGTGTAACACACAAACACTGGTGATTAGTTTCGTCTGATTGCATGTTTATTTTGCTGCAGATTAAGTGCTGAAAGCTTGTTTTTCCATAATTTGTCAATTATTTATTTATTTCTGTGTCTCTATCAAACAGTAATCTTCAATTTACCTTTCTTTTTTCAACTGTATCAGTCTTTAAGATCGGCTTTTAATATTCATCTATCTTCATAGCTACTTAGCCATCTGCCTTCATTTTTTTTCTTGCTTTCTTGCTGCAGTATGAGACGGATGAGCAATGTAGTATGAAAGCAAACAGATCTGTTACATCTTTGTGTCAAACTCATATCTAATTCATGCACTTTATTGTTGCTGTGCAGCTGGATATGTGTTCTCGAGGCGCATTGGCCAAAGTCAAGTCACATACAAAAATGAGCAGAACAAGGTAATGTACTGTAGCTGGAGGCCTTGGAGGATTTAAGTGTCCATAAACATTAATATGCCATAATATCTGACAAAGGCCGTTTTCTTTATGATTTTAAGTCGGAGCGTAAACCTATTTTCAACGGCTTCGACTTGACACAAACCAGGACAGGAAGTGTGTGTCTGTATGTTCCATTTTTACATTTCCTCAAGTCCTTATAGGAAACAGCTTACATGAGGCACAACCTTGCTTTGCTTAAATGCCCAGACTGTCAGCATAACAAGGAGCCACATTAATCTGTCAGGGTGTGTGTTTGGCTGTGAACGCATTAACGCACGCATGCATGCACACACGCACGCACACACCCACAGAAGCATGCATGCACACACATACACACCCACACAAGGGGTGTCACAGGAGTGCTCCTTTTTCTGGTATCTAACAATATTAGGGTTTAAATAAACCGTGTTGCATGTTTCGCTGCTTTTTTTGCATGCATATGCTCCTCATTTCCATACTGCCTTATCATTAGGGTAAGTATGTGCAGCTGCTCAGACATCAAGTGTGTGCGTACTCTATAATGGTGTGCGCCACATGTAAACTCTGCGCAAGTGTGTTTTTTTTCAGTTTTTAGCATGAAATATGTGAGGCATGTGTGGCGTGTGTGTGTGCGTGCGTGCGAAAATCAAATTCAAGCATGTGTTTGGCAGAGTGTGAGCAAGTATTGGTTTTTGACTGGATATGTGACTGGAGAACATATTTGTGTGTGTCAGGATTTTCAGTTGTGACAGTAGGTGTTTGTGAGTGAGCAGAGCACACACTAGGAGTGACTGTGGGGTGTCAGCTCAAGGTTTTACTGACGCTGACTCTGAGAACCATGAATCACACGAAAATTACCTCAGTATTTGATAGTGGTTGTTGCAATTTCCTCATTTTGAACTCTATTAGTTAAGCCATGAAGGCAATAGAGGGGAGACGAATTAAAAGGCAAATGTACTAAAAACCATGACTTCTCGGTCATGCTATTATTAAAAATATGAGGAAGGATTATTTTTTATTTTATTTCAATTTGTATTTTAAAATGAACGCCTACATCATCAGAAGCATGTTAGTATGTTAAATTAGTCATACCTTCTGTTGCGCATTCGGTAGCCGCTGGTTGGTGGTTGCCCTGTAAACATAATAGGGGAGATGTTAAAACTTTCAGTGACATCAGGGTTCGAATCCGTATCCCAAGCCCAGGATTTGCTAATCTAAAAACTCACACCGAAATATGCAAGTGTTGTCAACCTGCTCAGGGCAGTTTTTGTGGTGGATTGAATATGATGAACAAAATTATGGTAAGTTTTGGTGGGTAAATAGTTTAAACCTGCTTATCAAGTCAAAAGCAGCACTGTCAAGCAGCTAAGCGGTTACATCGGCTGTGTTGACGACTATTGAGCCATTCCTTTGAGAGACTTCATACACCTACTTGTGGTGCAAACTTGTATTGAAGGACTAAACAGGCTGAGCACGTCACAAACTTATCTTTGAAATGAGATAAGTGTCCTTTGGTCTAATTCATTATTCTATTGTTTTACAATATACATAAAGAAAACACATGTTGTACAGTTAATAAGAACCTAGTATTGAGTCACACAAACATGTTTCAAAATGAACTTCTTTGTAAGTTTTATGTCGACTTTGAATTCCAACATCACTTAAAGCAGAGCTCTGTTAGAAGGAACCTGCAGGTTTGTTCGTCAATTTGAGTACATTACAATATTCACACGACATTATCCTCTCATTGCAGAATATGTATCTAATCTAAAATACACGCTGGTGTACTTAAATTGTCGGCGATGTGCTCAGGCATTCCTACTGCCATGCTGCTCACTTAAGGCATCACTGTTGCTGCCATTACCTCTGTTCATATATCATTTAAAAAGCCCCTTCAGCACCGAGCATCAGCGTGGAAAGGACTGTAACATATCCTGCATTAATTTGTACTCCAAGTGAGTTGCCTGAATAAAATGGTCTTCATAGAGCAGCAACCAAATCTGAATGCAAACTGACATTTAAATGAGATTTCAGACCGTTTAATCACTTCTCCAGGTCCATCGTTACAACACCAAATGAGGCAACGTATATCTATAAATAGTTTTATGCCAAAAGTTGACCAACTACTGCAATGGTATCTTATGTTTGTTTTTTGTTTTTATTGTATTATCTTTCTATTCTCTGTGATATAAACTGTGGTTGGGATTGTGTCAGATCAGATTCTACAGTTTTCTTGCTGCCTATTGCGGTTAATATTTGACAACGCACCAAAAAAGATGAGAGGAATCAAGTTATCAAAGTCAATTTCTTGTAATTTTCCACTTTGGCTTTGGTGGGCTGTTGGCATGTGTGGGTGACAGTTTGGTTCAGCTCAGGGTCACTGAGTGACAGTGAGGAGGATTTGCCTTCTGGTGGCCTCGTCTGTACGATGCCACACCGGTTTAAGAAGCAAGACAAATCATGATCATCTGGAAAACAAGCCGATCTGAAAATCAGCCAGACAAAGCTTGCAGTGTTCATCAAGAGGCTGAATATGTTCCACTCTTTTTGCAGTGTGTAAGTGTCACTGCTTATGGAGATGTCATTGAGCGGTTCCATGTGCAGCTGCTTGTGTCTGCGTGGATGTAATTATGTGTCACGTTGTCACGGCAAACATGCATGCTGCTCAGTCATAGCTGCAGTCAAAGTGGAATAACATTGTGGACACACTCATACTGTATGTGGAAAATTTCTCACAGCTGGAGGACAGAATGCATTCTCATTATGGCAACACAACATATTGTGCCGACAGTGTCCTGTTGTTTTCCTGTTTGTAAAAACTGTCAGGGTTATGTCAGTGAAACCTTGTCCATGCCAAAAGCATAGAGTAGAAAACAGATCACAGATGCATCGTCCTCGAAGCATGCTTCTTACAGCAGGTTAATACTGTTCTGTGTAGAAAAAACACTGTTTGGACAACCTTTGTCAGTGTGTGTAAAGCTGTGCAGGTGTGATTGTGGTTAATTACAGTTTGTGTGTTTTCCTGTAATTAAGTCAGGCCCATGGAGTCATCACCCAAGCTACTGGAGGCTTTATGTGCAGTGCTCCAAAACAGCAACTCTCATGATTTAATTACTGCAAGAACATACACACACACACGCACGTACACACGCACGCACAAAGACACACTAAGCCAACAGTCCATGTCTCATACCCTCTTGTGCAGCCCTCTTGTATTCCTCTCTCGTTTGTCATTTGCTGGCCTTTGCCACCGGTCCACAAATTCACTGGCTTTGCGAGGTGCAGGAGGCCGGTCACCATGGCAGGGAATTAACCCTGTTGTATGAGGCCACCTGACCCATCTGTAGGGCATTATTGCCTGTGTGTTGTACGTTGCAGCCCAGCGAGCACACAGTAACTATCGTGTATATTATCATCAATACAGATCAAGCCTGACGAGGATAAAAAGTCAGACTCCGTCAGCCGAGCCGAAGTCAGGACTGGTGGACTGATAAGTCTATAGCGGCTGCTGGTGGTTGTTGCTGGGGGGATGAATTCTGCTTCGTGTGACTGAGGCTCTGAAAGGCAAAAGCAGCTGCTGCTGTGTCACTGCCCCTGGGCTGTAGAGGGGGGGACTATGGAGATACAGGGCTCCTCTACCCCCCCCCCCCCCCCCCCCGTGTTACTTTGACTCTATCTCTCTTCACTTCGCCTCCTTCTCTCTCGTCCTTTTTTTCCCTTTCTCAGCAGCACTTTAACGCCAGCACCAACAGGCATTAGATAATGCAAGGACACACACACGCGCACACACCCGGCAGTGCTGTACCCTCACATGTACTGCTTCGTTTTCTGTGTGTGGGCTCGAACACAAAAGAAAAGTCCTTCTTATCTTTCCCTGTTGTCTTATTGCCTGAGTGTGTGCGTATAGGCACAAGAGCCTGCGTATACTCGTACACGCTTCAAAGAAAGTAGATGAGAATTTGTCTACATCCAAATGTGTCTAAGTGCTTGTGGGTTTTTAGTGGGTTGTTTTTTTCTAACTGGCCTGTCTCTCAACTCGGCGCGGCTCTATTAGACATTCCACAAGCCACTCTGCTCCACAATTAGCCGGAAACCACAGGAAAAACATTGATAAACAAAGATGAAACAATTCACACCTTGCCTGCCACAAAGCCCTCAATCGGTGTCAACTGCTATTATCATCCCAGCAATGCATTTAAGCAGGTGGAAGCTCCGCTCTGCCAAACAGACACTACTATGCCCTTGAAACACATCAAACAAAAGCAGATGCAAGTGCCTGTTTGTTCAAACACATATTAAAAGCCCATATAGGCCATTTATGTGGGTGTTGTTACTGGAACTGGAGCTGAAGCAGTGGTGGCTGCTTCATCTTTGTCCACACTGGCAATGTGTATCAGGGGCTACTGCCCATAGTTTTATGTCAGAGCCAGAGAAGGGACTGCAGCCACCATCATGGCTGAAAAGCTCCATCTATCCTGAGCTGGCAGCACAGTAAAAGAGATGACTCAAGGATTTAAAAAAAAAAAAGTAAAAAAAATTAAAAAGAGGAGCATCAATTGTTCACTCTCTTTTCTTGTTGGCTTTCTACCCCTTCCTCGACTCCCATTGCTTAGATTTCTCTCGTTTCAGGCAGTTTCTTTCTTAAAAATGTTTACAATTAATGAAACCCAACCAGCCGACTCCCTGATGCCTGATGCCTTTGAACATTATTCTTAGCCTCAGCAGATCAATATCAACTTACATTCCCTGTCCGTCTGCTCTCGATCACTAAAACTTTGTAGAAATGAATAACTTTTTTTTTGTTGTTGTTTTTGTACCTCAAAATCTCTCTGGAGTTGTGTGATGAATCCCGCAGCATCTTGGTCTTTTAGTACACTTGTCGACTGCATGCTGTCAGGCCAAATAATATCTCTTGTATCTCATATGGCTCTTTATCTCGCGCCAATAATTGAGGCGTGACGGTAATGAAATGCTCACATTCCCAATCGCAGCAGTCACTCACAGTGGTGCAAGTTGTTGGAAACACAAAGTGCCGGCTGGAAATTGGACGAGGGACCTAGTTGCATCACGGCTGCAGACAGACAGCATAATGTATTGGTCAAACAAGAGCTCCGCTGGCACGCTGTTTACATCAGACTCAGACAACACGAGTCAAGAAGGTGAATCGGAGGTTGACTGGTGCTTTGCATCACTGGACTCGGTGAGTTTTACAAGGTCTCTGTCAATAACCGTGACAGGCTACAAGCGACATTTCTGCACTCTTGACTGCACTGGGGGACCTGTGGGTCTGTAAACTGAAGCTCAATGGTTTGAGCATAACACTAACAATTCCCACTAGGCCCGCACAGGAGTGTGTATTTACACAATGATCAAATACACAGGTTAAAAAAAAAAAAAAGAGGGAGTACAATTCAGGAAAAGGAGAAAATACACAAACTGAAATAGATAAGAAAGAGAGACATCAAGATCCTGGAAACACTTTGAAAGTGGAAATCTAAAAAATACTGAAATGACTTGTGAAATTAACTAACTCAGCCTATAAAGTTAAATTATTACTGAGCTGGAAAAAAAACTGCTTAATTTCCTAAAACTTCAGCAGATTAGATTAAGAACATTTGAAAAATTAATGCATAATAAATCAAACAATATTTTAGTTTAGTCTAAAGTTGAATCTATTATCTTGGTGAATCTTTGGTTAGGCTACAGAATCAATGCATAGCCAATGAATCATGACACTATGATTTTCTACAAGTTCGGTTATTGATGTAATACCTTTATATATATATATAATGTAGATAAAAAAAAAGAAGTTTCAAAAGAGTACTAAGTGACTGACCATTGCATGATTTCATCTGAAGCAATCATGTTGTCTTAATGCAAGCAGAACAGATGCAAGAATCCAACATGCAGCTCAAACTGCTTGATACATCCAAGAGGCGACTCTCATTATATGTAGGAAAATGGTGTTGAAACGATTCACAAAGCATATTTTTCTATTTCAGTTGAACATTTTTGTTATTCCAGCTCCATTTCAGCCATGGGGAGTTTTTGAAGGTGGTAGCATAATGTACATGCGATGCTTGTAATGTAACTCAGCATAAAAAATGAATGCCGCCAGATGAGATCCTGTCTTGTAGCAGGCGAACGCCCACACAGGGCTCTGTGTCTGCATTAGAAAATACTTTGCACAGATAGCCATCCCATTCTTCATTCCAGAGCAGACTTACATGATTCATGATTATTGTTCAAAAACAGCCCGGCATTATGTTGCCCCTCCCTCCTTCCAAGCCCGTGGAGAGCTGCGGTTTCAGCCTGATCAATGTGTGTTCTTAGCAACTCCATCTCTTTCTAATTAAGATCTTTCACTGTGGTCTCCTTTAGGATTTCACTGAAAGGTCAAGCTGACTATTCTCCCACTTAGATTTCCCCATTTGCAAACTTTCCTTCTTTCTTCAACAACGTCTGATCTCAGTCCAGTATTTCCACGTGACAAAAATGTCAGCCGCTGATGACATGAGGGGTTTTGGGAAGTGTGAGATTTTGGCCCGCGACTCAGTCACCCCGCTCCAATTCCATCAGACTCACTTACTGGCATAATCACCTCATGTTTCATCAGAGCTTTCCGATGGGACAAATGATCGCTATAAAACACAAGGAAACAAATTAACCACTGGTGTCAAGATTTTAATGGTTCCAATTAGTCAACACTTTGGGGAATGTGTATTATTAAGAATGATTGCATGCCACTTCCAATCCCTGAATTCCACGTAGTTTGTGGCAGTCCAACCTAATCTGCCAAACAGCTTTGTTCACTTGTCTTACAGACCCAAAATTACTGTAACAAGTGTTTATTAAGTGCAGTGAGCACGGTGTGAGACTCAGACCGGCACTGCCACACTAGCAGTGCAGACAAAAATCTCCCCATCACCAAGACTTCAACTGAAACTTAGACAAGCTGAATTATTCAGGCTGATACATATTTTGGGAAACACTTCTATCCAGGGCTGCACAGTGGTGTAATGATGAGCAATGTCACCTCAGGGTGGAAGATTGGGCTACCTGGACAGGGGTCTGTGTGAAGATTGTATGTTCTCCCTTTGTGGGCTTTCTTGGGGTACTCTGTTGTACCCGGCCTTCTCTCATAGTCCGCTTGGAGCGGCTGCAGTGCGCCGTGACCCTGAACTGGGTAACGCCGTACAGAAGACGAATGGATGGAATATCCAACCAATTTGCTTGCAAACTTTCAATTTTCTTTCCGGCCAAATAGATTGCAAACATTTCCCCTTTAACTTTTTATTACTTTTGGTTAGCTGCGACTTCCTATCAGGACTGTGAATTGTGAATTAAATGCACATCTAGTGGTTCCTGACTGATTTGTTCCCAGATTACTTCCTTTGGAGTCTCGTTCTTTTGGCGGAAACTTCTTTCTCTGCAGAGGTCTGCTTCCCGACAGAGGCACCTTTGTAGACTTGCCAGAGGTTACAGAACCAGCCCGTACGATTTCTGTTTTCTATTATTGCAAAGATAATGACATAAAGCACTTCTCACACAGTGTAACCACAAAAATATCAACCACCATGCCTATCATCTGGCTAAACTGCTATAAAAATACACGCATTGGAATACTGACTGAAGTCAAGGGCTGACCCTGTGAATCACCAATAGCTGGAAGCAACACTGCATTCACCTTACGCGTTTTTTTGTTTTTATAATTTTTTTTTTTAATTCTTACTACTATAATTTTGTGAAAAACCTGCAAAAAATAAGATCAATTTATCTAATCTAACATGATTTGAACACAAATGCAGCCGCATTGCTTAAATGGAATTACAATTTACTCAATTACAAGTGAAAGTGTAAATAAAATAAATGTATTCTTCTCACAAAAGTTCCTTTTTATTTCACATTTGACAGTCAACAGCAGATTCATGAGTTTTCCTGTGAAATATGTCACATTAAAAGGTCATTTTAAGTAAAGAAACAATAAATCGGGAATTTGTTTGGTAAAACAAATGTGTTAATATACAATATATCTGTTTGTCTGGTTACAAATTTGCAGATCAACAGAATTCCATTTTAAATTTGTAGACATTCAGTGGTTATGTTTCATTTTAAGTAGCAAAACAGAACACATTGTGTAGCCTAAAAGTAGAATTACATACTTTAAAAACAAAAGCACCCAGAAATATTAACTAAACACTATCTGACTGCAGTGAAAAGAGTTGCAGAAAACCATCAAGCAGATGTACAGACAATTCTTATAGGTGCTCGAAAATCACTAGCTTTCCAAAACCATTTCTTAGACCTCTTCCTGAGATCCTGAAAATTAAAAACCACCATGATGTTGGCGAATCAAAAATATGAATCTTAAAGTGAGATACATCAGTCCCGATTAATTTAAGTTTACCATCTGGTCGGCATAAACATCTGTGCAAACTTAAGAGGATGTTTTGATCAGGATCTAAGACAGGAATACACTGTGATTTTTTTTGCCATGCTCGATGAAAGATGTGCACAACAACCTAAAGAAAACAGCACGTTGATCAAAACATGTCGTGCCCAAGTTTATGAAATCTACAGTGTTGCAATGCCAAATCTGACAAACCGTGGGAGTCAAAGACTGATAAAAACAAGAAAAGGCACTGTTTTCATCCTACTAGCTTTTGTTGCACATGATCTATCTGTTATTTAATCAAAAAATAAAGCAAACATGTGAGAAAAGGTTGTAATAGTGAGGTAAAAATGATAAAAAAAATCAAATCAATATCACAACCAATTATAATGAAAAACAGAGGCAATACGGGAGAACATTAAAATGATAAGCTAAAGACATTTATAAAAAGAGCTGAAGTTAAATGAACAAACACACATCATGGAAACAAACAAGCATGTAGTCAAAGGGAGAAGTAAAAACAGAATGAATGTGTTGTCTATGCAGGGCATTACTTAAACATGTTAATTTAGATGCGCTGACATATTCCTGAGATGTGCTGAACTTGTGTTCGTCAACGTAATGAACGACGGCGACTGTTTACTGCAGATACTACACACTGAAGGCGCGTTTAACTGAATGGCACATGAACAAAAAGCCTGTGCTGAAAGTGTCAGTTGACCTCAGATTCCTGAAAGTAACCAGACAGTTGAGCTTTGCTTTCTATTGTCATAAAATATGTTCGCCTACATCAGGTCTTCTGGCTGCAGCTCAGCTAAGACCTTTTCCTTGTGTGACCCCATCCCTCCATAGCTCCTCTATCTCATTCTCCCCCATAACACTCAGGCTTATTAGGCTCTGTCTCCCACCAGCTCAGCGTGCTTGCCCCTGCACATATTGATAAACAAGCTTGCCAACGTTCAGTGTCAGAGAAAAGTCTTAGAGGGCAAGGTGTAGCTCTGGACCGCTCATTCTGCCCCCCAACAGCAACCTCAACCCACCTCTGCCTTTTTTTTTCTTTGTTTCTTTAATGGGGGGGGGGGGGCAGACTGAAAAAGAGTGTGTGCACTCATGATAAGCTGAATGTGCAACATGTACGCACTTGTGTTTGCGTCTCACAGCACTGGCACGTTTGCGAGTAAGCGGGAGACATGCTATGTCAGATTTAAGCTAAACCGCAGAGAGACAGAAGCAGAGGAAAAGACTTGAAAGCACGCCGCTGCCGCCACTGAAGGTGTGCGGCTGCGTGTGAATGATAGAGCGCTTGTGTCGCTCATCGTCTTTCTGCTCACGGCTGCGGTTAATTATTCACCGGGGTTGTGCTGCAGAGATGAACTGAGGGGCTTTGGGATAAAGGCACTGGAGGAGGAAGATGAAATTATAAAATCCTAATGACGGAACCCTGGCTGAATGGTAATTTCTTAAATTGATTTTGAAGAGGTGCCCAGACAGAACCGGCATGAGGAGACACTGAGATGGAGCGAGGAAGAGGATTCCTTCTTCAATCTCTCGGTTTTACTCTGTCTCTCTCTCTCTCTCTCTCGCTCGCTCGCTCGCTCATCCCCTCTCTGGATAGGTTCCAGCCCTCTTCACCTCTGGCCTGATCCACCTTTTTATCCTATACTTAAGCTTCATTGTCACACATCTGTCCTTTTGTTCCAATCTCTGCTGCCTAACCTCCACTGCTCACCTTCCCCTACACACACTTTCCGTTTAAAGCTACGATGTGATTATCTTATTAACCATTATCTCTATTCACTTCTCAACCTTAAAGTTACAGAACCTCAAATCGAAGGTCTGAGTCCTCCTCAAGGTGAACTGCAGTCAGGTTCACTCGGATGCAGAATGTAATCTGAACCGGCTGCAAAGAAATGAGCACCGAGGGATTCCAGCTCCAAGGAAATGGAAGTTGACATCTGATGGTTAATGTTAAAACCAAGGACAAACCTGAAGTGATGCTTAAATTCACATAATTTATCTACAAAATAAAGTAGAGTACAGAAAGGTTCATTTTGCAATATATTTCAAGTATCACACCATATCTTATTAGATCAATCAACGCATATTCCCACACGTTGTCTGTTCATGACACCACATACTAATGGGAACCTCACTATAAATAATTATGTTCATGATGGCATTACCGCTAATCACATTACAATAAAATGCCAGTTTTAATGATACTCAAAGTCCATCTATGCATTGATCCATCTTCTTTAACACTTTACCCAACCGAGGGGTTAGCAGGGCTGAAGCTGATCCTGACTCCAGGCAAAGGCAGGACACACACACCTACAGACGATTCTAGAGCCACAAGTTCCCCCTCCAACCTTGTTTTTCGATGGCGGGAGGAAACCAGTGTACCTGGAGAAATCTTCTAACCATGACCTGACCACTAAAGCACTGTGCAGCCATACCAGCAGTCGTTACACAAAGATAACAGGCACTTTTTATGATAATCAATCATCATCTGTTGTTGACTTAATTTATGTAAGTGTATTTTTGTTAGGTCCAAGCTATATACCCCCCAAAGAACTAACTTTCAAATGCAAGTTTTAGAAATAGTTGTCTCATAATTGTACATGAAGCAGTATTTTCAGCAATTGATTGGTTTTCTTTTGTGCCACCACATAACCAGCTTCAATGCATTTCAGCTGCATCGTCTTATCCATGGAGCAGAATTCAAAATGCAATAGTAACCGGTTACTACCAGTATTTCTCTTTGTTTTAAACATAAACCGAAAACAAAAACCTACACAAAACAAAGTACGGCAGCTCTAAAATCAGATTTGAGCCTCAAGAACCGAATCCGTTTGTCTTGTTTTGATTTTTTTTGTCGTAAGCAAAAACAACATCTGAGCTCCAGTTTATATTTAAACATCAGTTTGTGCCAGGAGTTGTGAAATGGACTGTATTGTATCACTATTGAGCACAATATACCAATGCCTTGAAGGTTTAATCAACATCTAACATTTTTGCAATTGCATTAAAAAAGTGTGCAACATTTCGAATGATAATTCAAATGTCCCAACAATGATACCATTAACTTGTTAGTCTATTCACAATGGACCTCACACACAGTGAATTCAGTTAGAAGAGGTAACCCAAAGATAGCAACAAGATCAGCATATGAGCCAACCCAAATGTAAGACTGCAACGCTTGTGAGCATCCATGCATATCAAGTATTCATCTGTCCAGCCCTATTTTATTCATGCAGGTCCTGCACTTTTTATTATCTTTATTTAGAGGAAGCACAGAAGGCTAAGTACAAGCAGGGGTTTATATGTAGGAGGGGAAGGTAACTGAACAATATTCTCTCTGAGAAAACAGCCTCTGCTGAGTTGCCATTGAGCAAAGCACTTCACCTCAAACTGCTGCAGTGGAGTAAATGTGTGTAGATGGATCAGTGTGTGCCAAGTTTATTTGAACTAGAAGAGACATTTTCCCTTTTTACCTCACGACTTTCACACGGTTTTTGCCACCTGTGAACAAGCACAACGCATTCACACTTAAGCATACAAGCAGTGACATGCAAATATACTCCGATCCTCCTTCTCCAACCCCCCCACCCCTCCTCCTGTCAGCTCCCTTAAGCAATGCACCATCTCCTTCCTGCGCGTCTGTTCTTCCTCGTCCTTTGTGACGCCACGCCATCCTGGCCAGGCCTGTTACCCTGATATCCGTGCAGTGGGCCGCAGAGAGGAGCGAAAGGCGCAGTGATTGACAGAGATAAGGCCTCTAATTAAGGCAGTGATTGGGGGCTCTGGAGGGGGCTTAGCTTCCTGGCAGGCAGACACAGAAGAGACAGAGACATATCCAGGGCGCCCAACCCTTCTGCAATTAGACACACATCTGCTATCAGCGATCAGCTCACTGTCCCTGGAACGGGGAGACGTCGTGCAGCACGTTGCCTGTCAATGTCATTCATTGTCCCGATTTCTTCCCTTGCGCAACCCCGCTGCCACCCCAACCGATGGTTTGAGAAGATACAGATTGTGCCACACAGACACAAACACACTTGGAGCAAAAAAAAAAAAAAAAAAAAAAAGCAATTAATATTCTAGGTTTTGAACACACATGTGGACGGACAAGCGGAATAGAAGCAAACACATATTCCTGAATATATCGTACTATTTATAGTGTTCACACATGCCCAGTTTTGGATGAAGACACTCATGTGGAATTAAGATGTGCACACGCATCTTCTGTAACGTGATGCATGCATGCATATCCTACATGCATCTATACACATGATGATATCACCAGAGGATCTATTCAAGTAAATGGAATAAATGTAATATAAATGCTACTCTATACAAATTTATCATAGATTAGCATGCCTGAGCTCAGTGGTCTTATGGCAGGCTTTGAATTTATAGTGTGAGAATGCCCGTGGAGATTTGAGAGCACGGGTGAAATGTCACATCATCTCAGCGCAAAGTTTTACGGCTCTAATCTCGGCAACTGACAAAGATGCAGCACCCACTCACATGTTCAAAATGGAATAATAGTACATTATGACACACAAGAGCATACATCATAGGGAGGTCTCTGCATCTGGAGTGTGTTGTCATATCGAGAGACTTTATGAGCCGATATGTCTACTGCCTAATTCCAAATATGAGTCCACACAATATGAATAATCTACAGTAAGAAACCAAAAGACTAAGGGATATTTAATATGATGAATCAGTTGGGCTGTACAAGTTACCTTTATCTGCTCCAGTCTTAAATCTAGACACCTAGCCAGGGGGAGAGGAGGAGTGAGACTGAGGATGGGGCAAGTTCACATTTCTGGAAAGCTCTTAGAGCGAAAAACAAGGAAAGGCCAGACAGATGAATTGAAGAAAACTTCAAGAGAGAGATACAGGATGACAGTTTTGCATAGTCTCAAACAACTTGTTTGGTTAAAGCAATTTCTCAACAGAGACATCACTGAAAAGGCAAATTAGTATAAGAGTAGCAGTAATCCATGTATGTGGAACTGACCACAAGTGTTTTCTCTCTGGGGATCCAGGCCTTTATTAGAGCCGTGCTCTTCAATATATCCCATCCCAGTCTGAGCTGGGAGACCTTTCTCATCAGCAACAAAGGAATTCGGCTTTACCGTTCAGTGTTAACCATCCTCTACCTCCTCTGCACGTTAAGTCACTGTGCACAATTATTGCATGTAGTGCAGGTTCTTGGTCTTTCAGTTTTTGTTTGTGAACATGAATAGTGTGATCTCAGTATTGAATAAGCAACCTTGAGGGAGGTGTGTGCCGCAAATGCTCAGCGTAAAATAGGGAAGAGGCAGGAGAGGACTGTTCGCTCTGTGAGGGGTGGCAGAGGGCAGAATCTCAGCTTCCTCGCTGCAGGTCACACTGGCTCGGTGAAATAAGAGAGAAATCAGGACAGTGAAGATAGAGAGGAGAGTGGAAAGGAGGGGAGGAATCCGTGAGCTCGCTCAAGGAGAGAAATGGGAGAATTGGAGCATTTCCCCCTCGTGGATACTCAACATTTACGACCAAACCAGAGACAAAAAAGAGAGCGAGAGAGAGAAAAATACACAGGAGTATGGGCTTTTTTTTTTATACCAGTGTTTCTCACCAACATTGATTTTTGTTACTGAGTGCACCTTTAGAGTTGTGACTCTCTTCTTCCAGGCTCAATTTAATCTGTACTGATGACTCCACTATTCTCTTCTTTCACCAGTCAAGACAAAAAGTAAATAATGAGAGGCACAAATTTGAGCCTCATAGTCAAAATATAGCAATTTGATGCATGATAATTCTGCTAGGGTAGAATCGCTTTGAATAGCAAAAGATGCACAACTGTTAAAACGAACTCTAGTGCTGTTTGCCTTTAGCTGGGTGAGTTTTTTTGTTTGTTGGTTGTTATTTTTTTACATATTTTTTGAATAATTAAACATGATTCAAATATTTGTAAAGCATACATGGTTTTTCCCTCCAGTGACTGCTATATTTCTATTGATTCAGTATCTGGCCATCCATCCAGCCAATTTCTATACCACTTTATTCAATTTGAGGTTGTGTGGTGCTTCGGCAAATCCCAGCCAACAATCACACACACTCACATGGAGTCACAAATCTTCCCCTAATGCATTTTATTTTTTAACAGTGGAAGAAAACCCAGACAAAAAAACATGCACGCACAGAGAAAAAAAGGAAACTTAAAACTCTGCAAGCCCAGATTGAGCAAGCGCAAGCACTGTAGTAATCTTTCCGTCTGAACAACTATATGTCCTGAAGCGCTCAGCCCGGACTCGAACCTTCTCTGGAGCGTGCTAACCACTATACCGCTGAGATTGAGTATATCCATCCCTAATATTAACGCTCATCTGCTCGTGTGTCCACAGAAATAATAGCACTTGGCACAAGTTAAGGTCAGAGTTAGATGGCACATTTGACAGATTAACTGTGGTGAGCATAAACTTACGGTCAGAAAGAAATCTGCTCCGTGTAGTTAATATAAAGGGGGACATCATTGCAGATCTGTAGCAGGTCAAAGATGTAGGTCTCCTCCCTGAAAGTTTGACTTATTACGACAATCCACCATCTCTGACCCTACAACTTTATTTTATGTCCTGTTATACAGGAGACATCAGTCTTCCTCGACTGACACTCAGTGCTGTCATAAATCCTGAGGTGTAGACCCTTGTGATTTGCATAATTCATGAGAGAGCCTTATAACTTCTGGAGACTCTGAGCTGGCGTGTATGTTTTCTTATTCGGAGCTGGCCAGTAGACTTTTAACAGCTTTTCATGCTTTAATTGATTTAAAATGTTGTTTATTCCAACAGTATCCAACAACAAAGTCAATATTCAACACAGATATGGACACAGTAGGTTGCATACCAAATGAAAAAGTTCAAAGTACTGAGGAATTTTAGGGGTCATCCATAAACAACCTTATAGTGAACAAACTTCAGAACAAACAACCAGGTCGTCAGCCTGTTGCAGGTCTAATGCAGAAAGGAGGAGACCAAATGGTAAATCATTTTCACTTAAATAGTGCTTTTCCACTGTGTGAGCAGCCCCCAGAGTGCTTTACTCAGTTAATAATGGTGAGCAATTTCCCAAAGGGGATTAATAAAGTTTGAATAGTTTAGTTTTAGTATATTTGCTCATTCACACATGCACACTCACACACCAATAGAGGAGTCTGTTCGGGGGTTATCAGAAGAGACGGACATTTGAGCCCACCTACATCCACAGAAACTCTGCGTTTCGATCTGAACAGGTGATTTACAAAACCTTCCTGCAGAACTTATTTAAAAATTTATTAGCAGCTGTGGTGCAGGGAGT
Organism: Lipophrys pholis; assembly: GCF_963383615.2. Lineage (NCBI taxonomy): Eukaryota > Metazoa > Chordata > Actinopteri > Blenniiformes > Blenniidae > Lipophrys > Lipophrys pholis. Next base: position 13,208,110 of record NC_137649.1, read on the forward strand.
CAGTCTCATAAGTAGAAGGTAGAAGGCTTGATCCCCCAGGTACCCCTGTTCATTTTGAAGTGTCCTTGAGCAATATAGCAAACCCCAAATTACTCTCTAGTGATAGATCGTGCACCCTGCATAGCGGCCGCCTCCATTGGTGGAAATGTGTGAGTGAGTGAACGTGATTAACAAAGTAAAGTGTTTTGTGGGCAGCTAAATGTGGAAAAGCACTTTATATGTGAAATTCATTTCCCATTTAAAATCTGCAAGTTTACAAAGGCAAACTGCTGCTGGTTTGGATGCAAAGAGTGATCGCACTGAGTACTGATTTTGCTGCTTATTCTCTTTACACAGTGTTGAAACTATACAATCTCTCTATTAAAATTGAACAATTATATCCCCAGTTTGAGATATGCCCCTTAGTCATTTGTATGTGAAGTTTGCATGTTCCGCCTTTGTTTGTGGGAGAATTCTCTCCAAGTCCAGTTGCCTCCTACGGTACAAAATAAATGTGTTTAAATTTAATTAGTAAATCCGAATTACCACTAGGTGTGAATGTGACTGTATGTGGTTGTCTGTCTCTCACTGTCAACTGGGATTGGTTCCAGCCACTTGGAACCCACGTTGGATAGAAAATAAATGCTGTATTTTGCAATAACGTGTCATCAGTGCCTGAAACTTTTGTGAAGTAATGTACAGGTCTTAGAAGTGTAGAACTTAGCCAGAGTCCTTGGACAAGAGACAAGTACACATGTAAACAATACTTATGTAACCCATATCGCTCTATACCTTCTTGCTGTAAGGCAACCATTGAAACCCTGAGATCACACCACAACCCTGCAGGAAATATTCCAAAATGTATGCAAATATATGTAAATGGTAAATATATGTTGTGGATGCGCATGTGTTTGATGTCTGCACTTTAAGATTCAGCATCTGTGCTGACCCAATTAACTCCATGACATAGTGACACATATAGTGGATCACATTTGCCCAGTAAAAAGACCTATTATTAAAGGCTTCAGCACTTGTAGCATTACAGTCTGAAAGCCTCCCTGCTGCATACAAAGTGAACATTTCAGCTCTGTGAGTGTCTCATTATTGAAGCTGAGGATTACTTGTACGTTCTGCCGTTACCAGGCTACTTTGGTGTCACTTCTCCTGGTTCATACCCTTCTACTCTTGTCAGGATGTATTTTATGTTTCCATTTTTTTGGCGTTGTGATAATTTGAAGTGTTGCTTGTGATATGCCAAGGCACTGGAGTCTCACAGAATGTGTGAGGCAGAGTGAAGGCAGAGTATTTATGAATGGCCTTTAACAGCAGGGGAGAGATGAACTGCTGGATTTTCCCCGACTCTCATCTCTGCTTGCTCTCTCCTTCTCGCTCTCTCCCAGCCTGAGTCAGTGTACACCATCCCATTGTGCATGACATTCAGCCCGAGTGTGAAAATCAGCAGATGGGTAATTTTGTTTGCATGGTTAGTGTGGATGTGTGTGAAGAAAGGGAGTGGGTGAGCACAAGCTAAAGAGAGGGGAATAATTTATGACCACTGTACCCTATAATTAGCAAAAACTAAATTGCGTGTCAATGTAGGAGGCATTGAAATGGGGCTTTGCTCTGTCAGAGAACATTAAAATCCTCAAAAAGAAACAGTAGCAGGCGACAGTGTCGCAACTGATTCCCTCTTGGCTGAAAAAAAATAGGAGGATTGCTAAAACAGGGGCCCATGGCCTGAATGATAGTGGACCCAGTTTGGCGAGACCAAACTGCCAATAACTTTTTGATGAATTGCTAATTCTCATTAGTTTTTGGCTTTTAATTTGCTAATAAAGGAAACGGCAAGGCCCGAGGGAAGAATCAATTTGGAGATGGAGCATATTCTGGTGAAAACCGCAAATTGCTGTTTTTTAATTCTGCTTCTATTCACTCGGTTGCCTGTGAAGAAACAGGCTTGCCCGGGGTGTGTGTGTGTGTGTGTGTGTGTGTGTGTGTGTGTGTGTGTGTGTGTGTGTGTGTGTGTGTGTGTGTGTGTGTGTGTGTGTGTGTGTGTGTGTGTGTGTGTGTGTGTGTGTGTGTGTGTGTGTGTGTGTGTGTGTGTGTGTGTGTGTGTGTGTGTTGCACACGAGCGTAGCACTTCCACAGATGGAAGCGGTTCTCATTTGAAGGGGCTGACGGCGGTTAGCTGATTGATCAGATTGACTTTCTAGCTCACAACCAGGCCCAAGGCCACACTGGAGGCCTTGACTTAAGATAGGACAATATATTTTTCGCATTGTGAATCAATTCACGAAGCTGTGTTCAAACACAGGTGAAGGAGATAAGCCCTATGTTACAATTACTTATGGATACGCAGAGCCATCAGTTTATAATCTATATACTTTGTTTATTATGTCCATATTTGTGTCCATCTTCTGGAAATGCACAGAAATGGACAATACATTGCAGTACCACTGTGAGTCATGAGTGCAGTATCGAGATGAGAAGCAAATGACAGAAATGACTGAAATGGTGTGACACCTGAAGGTTTTTTACAACCTCACAGACCACTGTCACCTTGAAAGCTGCCTCTGATTGTCCTTGTCAATATCAACAATAGTGCTACCACCTGCCGCATTAGTTATCATTGATTGTGTTATCTCTGAAAAAAATATTCTTCTTGTTATTCTCCAGTATGTTCATTTGAAATAACGCCCCTCTGGTGGATTGATTGCAAAATGCTCATTCCAGTGCAATGGACATAATACAAGTACAAAGGCAGCCATATTCATAAATTATGAAATACATGTATCTATGGAAGAGTATTAGAGCCAGTCATTGAAATAAAATGCCAGGAGGTACTTTCTTATTTTTTTCATCATGCACTTCGACAAAATGTACAATGAAATACAATGTTGAGACTAAAGTTGAAATGTCCCCTCTGGTCTATTCCTAATCATAGGCACCGATTTAAATTTCTCCCGTGAGTACCAAAATAAACACATTAAATGATATAATTCTGACTCTATAGGGTTGCTCATTGTTTCTGAACATCTGATTTTACAAAGGATTACCTTGTTTTCTCAAAATCCATTATATACAGCCTACACGGTCACAAAAACCTTGTGGAAATCCTGTCATGTATGTATTCATGGTGGTCCAGTGGCAGAATTCTCACTTGTCAAGTGGGAGGTAGGGGTTCAATTCCCAACCAATGCAACGGATCTTTCAAACAATCATTTAAATAAGTTTAGTTCATTTTAAAGACAGTTTTGCTCATTCTTCTTTTTTTTATCAGCTATCCTCCATTTGGTGTGACTGCTCAAGCCATGGAGCAATCCCGAGATCAGCGCCTACTTTCAGAGTGAGGAGATTGACACAGAGCCGCACAGTCTCTTCTAATACTGATAACTATATTGTTTGTGAGCTCAAAGACAAAGAATTTCTTCATTACTAAAGCTGACTCTGAAGTACAGTTTCACCAGTTCATCAAACTGCCTGCAAGGCATTTAAGCAGTCCCATGCGCTGGCTATTTGAATCTCAGAATGTCGACTTTATTGTCAACATTTTATTTCGACTTTGTCCTCGACATTGTACTTTGAGTTTTTTTCCCCCCCAAAGTGAATGATGACTTAAAAACAATTTGCCTCCCATCATTTCTTTTTCTTGAGTGGCCCTAATACTCCTCCACATATATATCTATGTGTATCTGTGTATGCAGAGCATAAATAAGACTTCAGACATTTCTCGACTTAACTTTAAAAAATATCTGTTGAGCATTTGTATTCTTGGGAGAACAATTCAAAATATGGGTATGCAGTTCAATTCAGAAACAGAAAACTTGTATCTTACAAATCTTCCCTTGCGAGGAATAAGGAGAAATAACTCATTATGGGAACTAAAGAAGTGGTATTCTGATCAGCCTTGGTTGTTTCCAATCATATTGTGGTTATGTATGGTGAGAAATGGAAGCAATATTACTGTCCCACCAACTGTGAAGTGAGAAATGTCTGTGTGCCCGTCAGAGAAAAATTCTAATTAATTTCACAGGCTTTCACTTATGCGTAGCTCACTCTCTGTCCCTGCAACATTCATAGTTACCAGGTCTACTTAAAGATACAAATACAAACATGCATGCCGGTATTTTTAGTTCAGATTTAGGTTGCAGAGGAGAATCCTTTCCGAGTTGGCATTAAGTGAAAAGCAAAGCTTAAGGGAGCTCATCTCATGCAGGCGCATATACATTTAACATTTGTTCGATATTTAGCAGATCAATGTGTGCTTATATATGTCAAGTACATCATTGCTAAAGAAATGAACACACCTTGCATATTAAAATAAATAAAATGATAATAACGATTCATTTTTTAAATTAGTTTCAGTCAAGGCTTGGCCAAAAAAAGATTAAACATTCCCATTAAAGCATGTTCAGTAATAAAGGCATGCTAAAATAGATCATGAAATATAGAGATCCTGTCATCTTCATAAAAACTAATCAACACTGACTTTGACCTCTGCGGATGCCTATAAGTGCACACTCACTGGCTCAGTGTGTGCCTCCCCAGCCAGCAAGTGAAAATGCTCAGAAATTGTGCCGGTGCCACGGTCGAATCCAGGACCCAGTAGTGCATTGGTTTCCTCTGCCCTTCGATGTGCATCATAATATTTTATATCACTGTATTATGACTTATTACCAGATTCTTGCTTCAGAGCCAGAGCAGAGCCACAGGCCCGTTGGCATCCATTGCCTTGCAGAAGTCTAAGACTTTCCTGCAAAAAAGGTCCAGGGTTATTGTACATTTCCTCTCAATAAACTGAGGCTGATGAATACAGCACAATATAAATTATCCACCATTATCACTGCCTCTTTTGAATCTATTATTATTGTTTTTACAGATTCTTCCTATTCCTACATAATTAAAACCTCAGGATTTAATTGCTTGTTATAATGGCTCCCTTGCATTGATGATTGTTTATCAATTATAGCACAGCATTGTTTAAAGAGCATGACATACCAGAAGATTATTAGTATGCCCCATCTGTTTGGAGGGGCTCTGTAGGGCTGTTTACATCAGCCAACCTGATTTTCATGTCACTCCTAAATGATCGTTTTCAGAGCTGCCTAATGAATGTAAAGATGCCGACAATAAATAAGTAAGCACATGCCATTGTCATTAAATGAATGTCACTGGTGCTTGTTGTGCCTGATGAAGCTCATCGTGGTGAAAAGTCCTAGTGGTGCAAAGCTCAGACAATAAGGCAAATTGTGCAGAAGAATTACTTGCACCTTTAATTGATATTAATGGTACAAGTCATCTATCTGAATGATTATGGTATCTGACACCAACTATCTGGTGACATTTCCAGTGCACCTCATAAAATACCTGAGCCCTAATTATTTCTCCATGTGTATTGTATAATGGATGACTATCTTGACTCAGTGACTCAAAGGCCACCCATCACAGATCACAATCTGGTAATCACTTCAGCTATCATTGTGGCCCACTCATGCACTAATGGTGCCACCAGTCCATCAATCCAGATTCAGGAGTCACCTTATTGCTTTTTGGTTTTTGCCATGGATCATTGTGTTGTCAGTGTGAGGAGAAGGAGTTGTCTGCAATAAATGTCTTTGCATGATATATACCGCGAGGTCAGTCCATGATTTTTGAAATTACACATTCTCAATGGTTGCAGCATATACTGTATAGATGTTGAGGAGATGTCAGATTGAGGTTTATGAGCATGCCTGCTTTCTTTTTGAGGATACATGTAATAAAACACATACATATGTGACACATAACTCAGAAAAATGGAAGCAATAGTCAAAACCTCTCATTGAAACAGGCACTGCCAGCAATATACTCTCACAGGCCATGTCATCATATAATTGTTAAAATACTGTTTAATGTAAATATCTACTCAGCCAGTCATATGGAAGGATCTCAGCATACATGTGCATGTAGTACCTCGTCAAATTTGGTGAAAGTACGCTATTGCTATCTTGCTTAGATAAACAGAAGTGCTGTGTAGCAATGCCAGGATATCAACTTTCAACTGCAGCCAATCCATTCTCTGCCATTCCCTAGTATGGCTTAAATGTCACCAGCTCTGCTTTGCAAACTAGAATTCCCTGTAGACGCAGCCTACGCGCACAGCTGTCAGTTATTCTTGGTTCATAGGACATTACAACTGTACATCAACTTCACAGATTCGTGAGTCACATGAAAACGCTCAAAAGCTGGGTGGCAGTAAGCAGTTTCAATTCAAAAATTCATGACGTTCAGCAATCAGCCTTTACACACTGACACTTCCCTCCAGTTTTGTCATAGCGAGAAGAAATGCTGCACAGTGCATTTATTTCACATTTTCTTAACATTTGAAAAAAGGAATGCATGGAGAACATGGTTCAATGCATGTTGATTTGTGATCTTTCATTCCAACGTGTGGTAAAACTCCATCTCTATAAAAACTGAGTTATCTACAGATGCCAATCAAGCACAGTTCTTATGAGCCCACATACCCACTGAAAATACCTGTGTGGGTGTAGAACGGAGCAGAAGAGATTTGTGTACAGTTGAAATTGTGCATCATGTTTAAGTGTGTTGGCGCTATACATTTGGGCATCGTGCTGCAGTACTGCGATATGCTCATCCATCGTTTATACCCATTTTATTTTTGTGGAGAACATCCTAGCTGATGTTGGGTGGAAGGCATGGCATAACGCAGGAACCCCCCAAGCCTGGTTCGGATTGTGGAAGAAAGCCATAGTATTCAAGCAGGGAACGCTAAACCGAATTAGGAATGTTCAGTATATGTTACATGCTGTGTCATCTTGGCTGGCCACTCAGCCATGAGCTAGCCTACATTCAGGAATCAGCAGGGATGAAATCAAAGCTGCACTATGTGCTTGAACCCTGAAGCTTTAATGTGAAGATGTGGCGTGCTGTCACTGCGTGTACTGAGAGTCGGTAACTGTAAGCCTTGTTGTTTTGAAATGACTAGTTTTCCTCCTTGCAAGCTTTTAAAGCAGGGAGATTGACCTGCTGTTAAGGACGTTTATAAGCTGCTTAAAGGCACCTTTAATGGTGTGTCAAAAGGTCGGAGAAATATTAAGTAGCTAATCATATTTAAAATGCCTTCTGGACGCTTAAAAAACACCGGCGTTATACACTGTGTATTGTTGAGCTGGCCATCTCGCTACTGTATGCTGACAATGAGGAATCACAGCTTTGTTCACAGTTGGAGGATGTGTAAACTGAGCATCTTCCCAGCGAGAACAGGATTTTTTGAGGACTGTGTGCACTCACCAGGGAGCAATAAGTAATCAGTGTTTGATTACATTTTCCAGTAAGTTGCCTGCCACTGTTGTAATTGCAGATGTATGTGCGGAAGCTGCATGGTTACTGCCTAACAGTTGCAACACACTGCCAAACTATCCCATCAACATCAATTGCCCAGCAAACATTGCTCAGCGCCGAACAGATTCGGAACAACATGCCAGAAGCTTCAACAGTCTGCTCACAATGACACAGCTGACAACTGGTAGTAAAACCTTCGTGGACTACACTCGTAATGAGTAAAACACAGAATGCAAAGTAGAAGGTTTAAAATAATTATAATGTAGGTGCACATGCATACAACTAGGGTTGTTCATTAATACTAATCTCCCGGTCATCTGAACAAACATTAGAAATTTGGACTACTTGATCAATTAAAAAAAAAAAGATATAAAACTCTGAAAAGTCAAAAAAAATTTAAAAAATCCTCGTTAAACATAGTCTTCAGCAACTATTCCATATTTTTAATGTGGCTAAAATATGAGGCCCTTTGTAGTACGTTGGATTTTATCAGTTTACATCCCAGCTTGGTAAATTCAACGCTTTAACTTCCTGATGCCTTAAACTTCAACAAAGTGACAGGGATGCAGATCTTTATCATGGTGGATCGTTATCAGGTTGAGCTTTGTCATCTTCTCAGATGGGGTGAAAGCAGAACTTAAACATTTCAAACTAACAGGAGAACTGCAGGTTGATATTCAAATGCTTGGGTGATGTGGTTGTTCTTTACTCCTGTGGTCAGATATGCCAGATCCTATTTCTTTTTTTCCTGAACTACATGCTATCGCATTTAGCGAAATGACACTTATTTTTATTTCACATTGAGTTTTAAGTTTCTATCTATGTTTTTGAGACGATCATTGGAGCAGACAAGAGAGGTAGTGAACATTTAAACTGTTTAACCAGCCTTTACAACCCTATGCATTACCATCAAATAAGGATCAAAATGCCTTTAAAAAAAAAATCCTTTGCGTAGCAACAATGTTTGGTTTTTACTTAATTGCATTTCAGAACCTGTCCTTTTTGATTTTACTTCCGTAAATAAATAAAGTCTGTATTTTTCCTGAAGATTCTTATACTTTTTGTCCGTCTACCAAAAGCAGCCATCGAAAACCGATTACAATAGTCCGAGGGATTTTTGATCTGTTAAAGTTCAAGTGAGTTAACATAAACTGGATGAACGTTTAATTTGGAAATGCAGCACGAGAGAAGCACCCAAGAAATCCGAGCCTCCTCCATGTTGCATGCAAACAATCATCTAATCCTGAGTGAAATATTGTTTTCCATTTCATTATCACACAAAGCAGGTGTTGCCTTCAGCACAGCTCGTGAGCCACATTCCAAGTTGTGCAACATTTTGATAAATACCCAGTTTTGCTTCAATAAGTGCATGAGCAGAATATGGCTAAGATCCTCTTCTCCTGCCAAAAAACCTCCTCTTCAGGTAAATGATTTAGAATCCCTTCCTTAAAACGAGGAACATTTCTCACGCTGTTAATAGATTTTCCTCCCTTCCCTTTATGGAAAATTGTGGGGTTTTTTCTGCTGAATATAACATTAAATGACATGTTGAAAGGAAGATTTTTCGGTATCTTTTTACCTTTGTTTCACACTCATAAAAACCTTCAACTGCTGATATTTAAATCTGTTTCCTCTGCAAAGCTATCTCATTTAACACCTCGCTCATTAGCAGCATTTAAAATCCTCCCCGTATCACATCTTTTTTGCTTTTAATTCAGCCACGTGGAACAGCAACCTTTGCTCTCTCCCTCTCCGTCCGCCCTCCATCTCATTCCTTGCTGCTTTCCTGCTGATGCTTCTTTCTCTCAGAGGACGGTGCATGAAGGTGACTGGTCTTGCCCTTTTGTCTACCACAACACATCTGTTTTATGCAAAGTAGTGAAACAGCAGGGCGAGTGGGTGTTTAATTGAGATGGAAAACAAAGTGAGCTTTTTGGATTTTGCACCACCTGAAAAATAAAGAAAAGATAGTAAAGCTCCTGGGATTCTCACAGCCAGTATTTACTGCATTAATACAGAAATGGATGGCACCTGTGAGGTTTTGCATTCTTTGGGAAGTCATTTCACCCTCAAGTGGGATGAAAGCAAACAGAAAAGGAGCATGACTAGAATGAGACATGGATGCCACCTCCCTCAGGGTGTCCAGATTAGAAAATGGCAAGAGTGAAAAGAGGAGGAGGAATTGCAAGGCATGGCAAAAGAGCAGGCTTAAGAGAGGAGGAGAGGGGATGCAGGGGGGGGGGGGGGGGGGGGGGGGGGGGTGGTATTGACACAAAGATTAAATGGATCTCGCTGTAAAACCACTGGATGAAAATCACTTCTTTCCCTGGTTGATCACACACCCCAAATTATCATTAGAGAAATGAATATGAGGGCTGGTATCACAAGAGAAAATCAATATGCTTGTTAAACTCCTGCATCGGGAACATGGGAGAAATAAAAGTAAGAGTGTGTAATAGAGTGTTACCATAGTACAGTTTCCAAGCAATGCCAAGGATGTCTGTTTGTGTATGAAGAAGAGTACTACTGGTAATCACTGCGGCACTTTATGCTCTTTTGTGGCCCTTGATATGAAAAATTAAAGGGGCGTCCAACGATCACTAGACTAGACAATCCAATTATCAGTGCGAGGGGCAGTTTTAAGTATGTGCTTGGTGGTGTGTTTCCTCAACAAAAAGGATTATAAAAGGAAGAAACACTTAATTATTCTGGATTTGCTGATTGTTATAGCTTGCAAAAACCAAAAAGCCAGAGAGACAGCAGCTGGGATTTATATATGGTCCCGCTTCACTGAATACCATCTGGGAATTTTGGAAAAGTGAAAGAAAATGAGAGGTTATTTCTCAGGGATGAGGCTTTGCCATTGATGAGAGCTGACAGCAGCATTAGAGAATAAAGCACTTTAGGGTATTAAAGTGTATTTTGCAGGTCAATTGAAATATCCTAGACCAGCGGTAATTAACCAATTCAGTGTTTTCCCATTACATCTGGTTTGCACACATAAGAAAAGCATTAGTGTTCTAACGGTTTCCTGGTAAACTCACAACATTAAATGTTCTCAGAAGAATGGTAAATTAAGCCATTGCCAGTGGCAAAAGGATGACGTTAATTAAACATCACATGCACAATTGCCAAAACCTCACACTCTGTCTAATAAAAGCTTTACATTTAAAGAGCTATTTTTGTGCATGCATAAATCAACAGCAGTTGTTTGAATATAAGATTACGTTGATGAAATAACAACCCCATCCTTTTACGAGGCTCATATTTAGATCCTGGCCAATGATTGCATCCGCAGAAGAGTCATGAACCAAGGACAATCTATCATATGTACAGAGCCAGCCATGGTGAAACTTCACCTCCTCCAACACTCTCTTTCTCTGCCAACACAATTATCAAAAGTGCTGGCTCAAGATATCACTTTTGTTATTCAGAGAAATGAGCTGTCACAAATCAGCTCGAACCATTAAATGAACATTTATCACAAATTTACATGGCTGTTGATATGGATAGAGGCCTGCAGCATATTTCTGTGGTGAGTGACAGTGAGGAGCTTGAGAATAGACCATTCTTAAAAGAAGAAATGATCTGCAAATTAATTTAGTGTGGTGACAGTCAAGAAAACCAATTTTTTTTTGAATAGCAATATACCGCAAGCGATCAAAATAGTGTAATAATTAGATGAGTCATTATGACTCACGTAGTCTTTTAGGAGCGTCAATGAAATATAGACACTCAACAAGTCGCTGTAATTGCAGTAAATTGGACTATAAAATCCCAGAGCCACCCTTCACTTAAACCTGAGGGTGTCAGTCAAGAAAACAACCAAAAACTGACAATGACACACACACATACAGAGACACAAACCCACATTTAGCCACCTGGGTAGCTTGCATGAAACACATTGATATTTGTTTTATAGCATTTTAAGTTACATTTATTTTGTCCAACAACCAAGTTTTGTTGATGTGGTATTACAAGATGTATATGATAAATATAATAACATAATTGTGTATAATTACTTCTATGGATAAAGGCCCCACAGTTATGTTGTCAGAATTAATAATTGCAGTTTTATTCATATATATATATATATATATATATATATATATATATATATATACACATATATATATATATAGTAAAGGTCTTAAAGCAGCACTAAGTGGACCTCTAAACAACTGAAAAACAAGTTGTTTTTTCTTTCATTAACAGTATTTCTATTGATACAAAAATAAACCATTGCTGTTACACTCAAAAAAAGTATCTGAAAGGTTGACAATGTGATTTAGGAGGATGAAAGAAAACCAAGGTTCAAGAAACAGTTCAAACAGTGACTGACTGTGTTTCCCAACAGTAAATATTCTCAATTTCGACTTTTTCTCAAAGCCCTGTCAAAACTGCTTGTTGTTATGAACTCCGAAAACTGTTTCAGCAACAGGTGAAACCTTTCACAGTATGATACACTCAAACTGCGGGATTTTTTTGGCAGCAATTAAAGATTCTGAGCTCTCATGTGGACATGTTGGGGAAGGGTCATCTTGGCCCCCTACGTCAGTGACTAAATGCCGGGTGGGATGTCAGAGGGCTGCTCTTCACTTTGATGACGACTCACAGTGGCGTGATGCCTTTGATCCTCTCCCCAGCTTTGTGAATAAAGAATACAGTTTGATTGACGCTGCACACATTATGGCTGTTTGAGAGTTGGCAGGGGAGAAAAAGACACGTCTGTCATGTTGAAAAGCCCCCTTGTCTCTGCAGCTGAGGGCCAAGTTGGAGGAAATCTCTTTTGAGCCGCTTTCAACATCTAACCCTATACAACGCTTACTATGGAAACCTACCCTGCACAGCAGCTATCAATTCTTTGTCATATACAGCGCGTTTGATTTCAGCAGTGTTTGATCAACACCCACGGCTATTTTAAAGCATAGACAGGCCAATACAGATTGGGTTAGTTACAGTTATGGGCTGAAATGAACCTTCACTGCTTATCACACACACAGTGACATGGCAAAGAAGAGTGTGGATGAGAGCTAATCAACCATAATGGGCGATAAAATAAGCTTAGCAACTGCTACAAGAAATGCAACCCTTGTCTCAATTTCAGATTCTCCTTAGTATTCTAACTCAGTCCAACCTTATGGGAAATTACAAGAATACAATGCAGGAATAGCAGAAAAAGATTGAATCTGAGGGTAGGTTGTAAATACAAACCTTCTGTATTGTATTTTCCACTAATTGTGGTGTGTGCCTTTGAATCCTAAACAGGTGGAAAATACTAAACCTGCCAACAATGACAATAAACAACAACAGAATGCAAAATAGATGTGTGTTGGATTTCACTTCACCATCACAGTGATCCATTAGATACTGTGAATAATGCATGGCAAACAAGACTAAGCCCTGTTAGGGCAGAGGAGAGTGGTGTTTTTCTGTTTGTTTTTTTAATACGTATGTAGTCAGCAACAAAGCGTCACCCCACATTCATCAACGCAGCCAGGAAAGTCGAGCAGACATTTAAGAATAGAGCCAAGTTGGTTATTGGTCCCGGTAGGAGACATGAGGCATGTTTGAGCATGTATTCAGGGATCAAGGATATAATACCTTGCCATGTTATAATCAGTCCAGGATATATGTGATCAGTGTGTGGCCACATAACATTATCAGGCCCTGAAAGATGGAATAAAGACGTGATCCAAATCCTGTCAGGAAGAGTTTACGGCAAGAAAAGCAGCAAGTTTATGAGCACTTTCATGCATGCACACACACTTACTTGCATCCACAGTGACTGCATCAAGTTTCTGTGTGTACAAGCATTTGTTCAACTGAGCTGTGCTGAGCTGTACTCTGTGTACCAAGGAAATTCAAAGCAATCTGCCACCTCTCCCGAAACTAGCCAAGCGCCGACTGTAACACAAAGGACGGCGCAAAACACCTGCTGAGATGATGGAGATGGCTGGCGGCCAAGACGACATATGGGTCTCATTCTGGCCCTAATGAAGACAACCTGACATAAATATCGGACAAAACGGTCCACTCTAGAGACCCACACTGTCCCACTGCGGTGTTGCCGACATTGACGGAAACATTTGATCATCCTTGGGGTGGTGGAGGCAGGAGGAAGGAGAGCCAAAGCGTGGAGAGAAAACAGAAATGGGGATGTAATGCGATACATTTAATGCATAACAATACAGCTTCCCAAAAGCGTAAACATCCCAGCCTTGTTTGAAGCCTGCAGGTAACAGAGCATACCAGGCACAGTTGGAGGATGAAATGATTTGGCTGCTGTAAACAAGTGCAAGCTCACAACCTTCACAAGATGTATGAAGTGTCAGAACACCGCAGTGTTAAAAGAAAAGCTTCTCAGAGCTTAAAAGACTTTACTATCCTCAAACTCTGAGCCTGTGTCAAAAAAGACAAACATCAATCTGGCGAGAACACAGGTAATTAATTTAAATCCGTGCTTGGAAGGAGCCCGTTTTCATGTTCACATTCAAAAGCAGCATCTGGAAAACAGCACCATTTAAATAAGGGTTTTATATACTTTTTAATCCAGAAACTAGAAAGGGAAAGAAGCCCATGGCAGAGTATTGTTCCTTTGTACAAGCAGTAACTGGATTCTACTGTGGCCCAAACTGACCCCTTTTCACTTTATCTACAACGATTTGCAAAAATAAACCTAAAAAGTAGCACTAATGCAAGTCCCTGCCCCAACCCCTGTCCTCGTTGTGTGAAAGCCTGAAGCCAGTCAGGAAGGCTAACCGTTAAAATAACTGCCTGACAACGAAGCTCTGGCTGTTTAGAGAGATAATGGCCTGGACCACAGACACAATAATAGCCTCCCTCTGCGAAGAAATGTTGTCCTGCCAGTTCGCAGCCCTCCATGTAGCCTATTTATAGTCTGCCATAATTAATACGCTGTAATTGAAGCCTGTAAGGAGCGCTGAAACATACGGAGTGCAATGCACAAAGGCCCGATGGTCTTACAAGGTGGGAAAAAAAGAAAAGGCAGGCAAAGATGTGAAATGATTGTTGGCACAGCCGTCAAATTTCATATCAATGGACATTTCCTTCCATCTTTTTCTCCCCTTACTCTCCATTACAATTCTGAATTAATCTTTAGCCTCAACTTCTACATTATAAATGATGAACAAAATATGCAAAACAGCAGTGCACTTCTGTCATCATTTAACACAGACAAAGGCACTTTTTGACAGATAGAACTACAAATCATATAATATTGTCAAAGATCATCAGTTTCCTGCTTCCGAAGGCGCACACCCGTGACATCTCGGGATCTGTGTTTGACAGCTGAACTCATAATTCCTCAAAGGTTCAAACCATCCAATTCAGTACGCTCGTATTATCACGCGAACTGTAATCCCTTCATTAGGGAAACAATCTCAAAGTCTTTTTTTTTTAATAATTAATGGCATTTAAATGATGTGATGTGCGGTATATGTGGGAGCCGTCTTCCTTATAGCATGTTAATGATCCACCGCATTCTGCTAATCAGTCAATTAATCACCATCTTATGAATTTAATCTCTTACTTAGGCCCTGTTCTACATAATGGGTTTAAAACATTCAAATCCATGCATGGATTATAAATCAGGCTCATTCTGATGACATGCGCATAGACTGGGCTGCCACTGACAGCACCTGATTGGAGATGCTATTGGATAACGTCATTTTTCACCTCAACACACAAAGGTTAGATGCAGTGGGAGTTCATCCACTGCCTTGATTGTCAGGAGCTTTTAAAGATTTGATACAGCACACCTTTGTGAAAGGTGTGATTTTGTGATTTTGAAAATAAAGCTCATTCTTGTAGTGATTTCGGATCGCAAGTTTGAATATTTATTCATTTATTTATCAGATAATGGAATGTCTCATGATAAAAGCTCGGTTATCCAGAATGAGAGAGAAGAACAAGTCTCACTGCATTGCAAAAGTAAACTGGTGGAACTGTACTGATTATCGGACTTGCGTTTTTTTTTCCCCACTGAGTGACCATAACAGGCTTGCTGCAATATTCAGAAAATGGCAAATGCTAAATGTAAGTTGTGACTATCAATTGTTGTTGAAAACACTGGCAATATTGTATTTAAGGTTGTCAGTATTTGTTTTGGTGACATTTTTGCCAATGGGGCAGCCCTTTATAATCCATTTGGAGCATTGCAAATAGCTAGGCAAGATTCACATTTGGTCAGGGCCCCAAGCAGGAGGGGCTCCCCCAGACTGGACTGGCATAGGTCCACACCAACCCAGCAGAGGGTGTCACCTTTTAGACTCTGCATCAAGATGTTGGGATTCACCCTAATCGGACCTCTGTGCTGCTGCTGCTGCAGAAAAAAACGTTGAAAAATGAAGTGAATCAATCAATCAGGGCACATAAATGCAAGACAATTATATTGGATGGGGAAGATGGGGCCTGGGTGTTGAGCCCCCAAGGCGCCTCTTGCCTATGGCCAACAGAGTGTCAAATGCCGCTGGAGACACTTTCTTTTTAATGGTTAAATTCAGAGTAGGGTTCTTTTTTTGTGTTAAAAGTAGATCTACTTCAGAAGAGGCCAAGGACAAATCAGGGTCGGGGGGGGGGGGGGGGGGGGTACCTTTTAACAGCAGTCTTTTTTTGTTTTTTGTGAATAAATCATGATAAAATGATATCAGAGGGTAATTGCCAAAATATCAAGAGGAGGCGAAAGCTTGTTCGTACAACACCAGCAACTTATTCACCAGTGATATTTGGACCAGGAGTGTTAGCCCAATGTCACTCATTTGTTTGAAGTCGCCCACAGTATTTGACATAGAAGCTGTGTGGAGCCTTCACATATCGTTTGCCTATGAAGTATGAATTAGGCTTTATGGCATTTAATAAGTACTCGTATCGGTACTCAGTATCAGCAACAAGCTAAAGGTTAGTATTCATGCTTGTTCTTGCCCTGTGATATTGATGCATCTCTACAAATTATAGTATCAAAGTGTGAAAGATTTGTATTTTTTCCTGTGTTATGCATCTCACCAGCAGTTAACAATATATGATGTGAAAAACATGAGAAAGTTTAGACTTTAGACAAAGATGACTAGGGCAGTACAGTGCACACTTGCCTCGCAGAAAGAATGTCCCCAACCCAGTATTTTCAGAACTAGTATTTGGGAATACTGGGACTGAGATTTGATGTTTTTTTTTGTCATTGTCATTTAGTATGGGCTTTAACATTGACTCTTTGTACACCTTTCCTGAAAAGGGGCAGCAAATAAATCGGCTAAATGTCATACACAAAAATGCACCAATTGTCATAGCTGAAGACTGAAAGTGTTAAGTTAAAATCTAGTCTGTGTTTTGAAATGAACTAACAACACCTATATCCGTATTATTTTGCAATAGAAAGGATAATGAATATTTTTCACTATCCCAAAAATCAAATAATATCGTTGATAATAGTGGTTTATAATTCATTTTGACTTTGTCAACAATAGTGTGTCAATATACATTTTAGCGGGTGACTATGACTGCCTCTGCAGAGCACCTCAAAACCACAAAGGTTAGAGGGCAGGAAGTGGTTGTCTAATTGAATGTGGTAGTCACTACACTGAACGCTTGCAAAAATGCTAAACAGAGGTAGGTTGGTGACAGGTTTGTGTAGTGAACAGCAACAGGAGCTTTGTGAAGGTGACCCCTTCAGGTTCATGTTTGTTTTGTCATGGAGAACCTACAATTACTGAATTTTCCTACTCCAGTCAAGCAAGTTTAAGTCCGGTTTTAATCTCATGAAGTTCATGTTCCACTTCTTGTTTCATGTGGCGGCCAGCTGTGCTCCCCAGTAACTCTCCTCTGATGTCAGGGCTGTGTCTAACTGTGCTCTTGTGTTCCACTGTCCTCCCTGACCACTCCTTCAGTGAGCTCCCAGCTGCGTCTCATTCCCCAACATGCAACTGTGTCCTGTCTTGTCAGTTGCCAGTTCATCCCTCATGTCTGCGTTTGCGGCTGAGTTTCATGCCAGCCGTTTTCCCTTTTGAATATAGTTCACGGTCACCGTTGTTCCTGTTATAGTCCTTATAGTCATGTCTCCTCAGCCAAGCCTCAAGTTACCCTTCTGTACCTTCGCTTCATCGGATTGATTTGTTGTGTAATGACCTGAAATTTTCCTGACCTAAAAGAAAACAAAGTCATCTTATTCCTGTCATGTCTCGGTCACTTGGGTCTTGTGTTCAGTGAGAAAAAGCATGGTGTGAACAGTAAAAGTTGGGTCAGTTAGGCTGTCATGCCACAGAGAAGGGATGGATGATAGATTCAATCAGCAGGAGGGATGTGGCTGAGATTGTTATGTTGTTGGAGTGTATCGGTTATGATGAGGTTGCATGGTTAGCAGCATTGCCCCATCTGCCGGGCAGTCACAATAAGGCGGTCCGGAGAGCTGATAGGGGTCAAGGGTCATGCTCAGGGATCCAAAGTGGTGACCTGTCTGTTGTGGGATTTGAACCTCTGAACTCCCAATCCTAAGTCTGCTTCTCTAACCTCTAGACGACCACCGCCATAACACAAATGGACTTGGTCGTATGTCTTGGAAGTTGTTTCATCTCTTAACCAAGTGGCTTGATCAGTTTATGCCTTGACGAGGCTGGTTAGTCAAACTAAATGGTGGAGTGCTCAGGTATTTGAACTCTTTGGTCGTGTCACCCCAGGTTTTATATGTTAATGGATGGAAGTTTCTTATGTTCATGTGACAGAGGGCCTTGAATGTGTCTCACTGATACTCTAATGTGAATAAAACAAACACAATGAAGGTTGTTGAAACACAAGAGTTCACATGGGGTTCTAAGAAGGTCAAGTGTGAGCGAGAGTTTGAGAGAAACTGTTAAGCAAATAAGACAAAACGGTGTTGCAAATAGGAAAGAGATGGTGGCATAAACCTCCTCCTTGTATGAGAGGTTTATCAAAAGGCTTCTTTTACCCTTCTCCCAACTGTCTTTTCTCTACAGACAGTTAACATTGCTGTCTTCAAAAGGAGCGTCAGAGTTCATTGAGGTGTATATAGACAGATGAGTCCAGACCGCAGAAGTTATATAGCTTACCACAGATGGCCTGTTTGTTTAGTGGTTGTTCAGTTTCACCAATATAAAGGTTACTGTATCTCCACTGTGTCATACACCAAGTGTGATGTACAGTCCTTGGAAAGTACCAGCTTTGCCCAAGTGTGTTACTGGATTTGAAAGACACCAGGGTGTGATGTTTGTTGAAGGATGGTCTAATATTCTTAGATATACCGGATATGTGAGGAATGACAATGTTTTTATTTTACTCTTTACTAGTGTGCCATTTTCCACAATGTCCTGCTGGGGTAGCCACAGATTGTTGCATCAGCAAAAATAACAATGCAACAATTGCCTTCAGCTCTGATATCCTACCTGTATTAACTGATTGATGCCAAATGAGGTCACCAGTATGCTACTTTACAACAACATTGTGGAGCCCAAAGGGCCCAATGGACCACCTAATTTTGTTGACTTTAACCTGTAAACTTCCCAGCCAGCCATAGCTCCATCTCCTGAAG
The DNA here is from genome assembly GCF_963383615.2 of Lipophrys pholis. Lineage (NCBI taxonomy): Eukaryota > Metazoa > Chordata > Actinopteri > Blenniiformes > Blenniidae > Lipophrys > Lipophrys pholis. The sequence goes on from NC_137649.1 coordinate 13,226,990, forward strand.
ACAAAAAAAAGGCTGTGTTCTTTAAAGGATAAAGCCCGTAAAGTAAGATACTGGGCATATCTTCTGAAACAAAAACCAAAGTTTAGCCTTGAAGTCGCACTGCTGCAGCTTCTCGTTAGCTGGTTATTCTTAATCACACAGAGATACACTGAGAAATGCTTCAATAGGTTGTAAAGATCTTACTGTCTTACCATGCAGAGAATTAAAGAGAGAATACTACATATTAAATCATGATTGTATCTGGGTCACTACAGTGACTAAAATTACCCTAATTGCACTTTTCTGAAAAATAATATTTTTTTCTACATCACAGAAGTTTTTAATGTGACTTGTGTTAGCCAAACAACTTTGCAGAACTATTGCCAGTGCTCGGTGAGTGATGCATGCGTATGTCTTGATTTGACATGTACTTCAGTAATGCTAATGTGAATTTATACGTGTTCTGCCTGAAGGATCCACTGACAGGAGGCGCGGGCAGATTCGAACACTACAGAACGCGGTGACAAGTAAAGTCTAGTTTCTGCTGAGTATTAGGCTCAACCAACTTGAACTGAAGGAGAAGTTTCTGCTCAATTAACACATTTCACTTCCTGTTACCCGCTTTTTTCTTCTTAATGCTAATATTTAGGCATGCTGTTATTTATGGATGAGGCCTGTGCACAAAGTGGGCTCCTGCTGCCAAGTTAAGCACTTGGCATCTGTATACTTTTTTTTTTCCATTTTCCCAGACGACCCCATCAGCCTGGCAGAGACCAACCTGTCACACACTTCACTACACACATCAGCTCGAATACTAAACAGGTCAAACAGGAACACCTTGAAACATGGTTCTGCAAAAATACAGTGTAACTGGATTCTGTAAATAGAGTTGAGGTACAATGATATATGGGTTCTCATCAACAATACACATCAATCCATCCACCCATTTTATGGACGAAGACAGGTTCACCCTGAACAGGTCACCAGTCCATTCGAAGCCAGAGAGACAATCTCACACACGCTCACACTCACATGTAAAGGAAATTTATGGTCACGAAGCAGCCTCAACTGCATGTTTTTAGAATGTGGGTGGAAACAGGAGTATCTCAAAAAACTCAATTGTGCACAGGGATAAATAACACAGCACCACACAGAAAGGCAATTCAAACCCACAACCAATATGAAATTTTTTCTTCTTTTTTTTTAAACTACGAAAAAGAAAAAAAAAACATTCTGATCAGTCTCAGTCTTACATCACTCTAAAAACTTTCCCACAGCACAGGTAAACATAAAAATGATGCGTGTGTGCACACAATTCCAAAGTTCATAACTCCAGCAAACCAACAAGGACAAAAGCACAAACACCATTGGCATCCACTATGACAACCTGGCACTACTACCCACCAAAATCACGCTCAACAGACAAACAAAAGAATATCAACACCACTCCAGCCAAACACAACACCAGATACCAAACAACGGCAGAACAGGTGGAGCCAGTAATTTATCATGACCTGGCTCGAGATGAATGGTAATTACAGGATTGCTGCAAATTAGACAAGATCAAAGGTATCTATTGAAACAATCAGTGCAAACTAGGAACAACCGTAAGCAAATCAAAAACCCTAGGATCAAAAGTCACATGAAGCCTCACTCGACCAGGCTTCCATAGTCAGACCAACTCAAGACCTCGGTGCTCTGAAACAAAAACTATTACATTATAGTTTAGCCTGCACTGGTTGGTGTAAAGCGGGAGAGGCCGCGCAGCACCTCGTCATCAATATCATTCTGAATCGAAGTTTTGTTATCCGTGCTGCAGATGCACCAAGCGTTCCTGTACCAGTGCTGTATAATCCCTCAGTAAAAGTCCCACTGCATCCATATGGCAATCATGATTTCCTTGTTCGGGTTTGGAAACTGAGCCACACCGACTCAATACATGCAGAGGAAATGAATGAACCCTTTGCCATCATCTGCCCCATTGAGCCTTGCCAAAGAAGAAAATGCAGTGCCAAGTAATGCAGAAATTTTTTTTTTTAAAAGAGGTATGGAACAAGATAAGACTTTAAAATTGGTTGTAAAAAATTTGGGGGGGAATAAATTCTCCATTAATTTGCCTCCCAAAAATTAGACGAAAGGGTATTATGGCCCCCAAACATACTGGATATATTAACTTTGCCAGGGGAGCATATTAAGCCATGCATCTTGATGTCATAGGACTCAAACCAGACAATACAGAGGTAATAACATCCTGAAGCAGTCCTACATGTGCAATATGTCCTGTCCTATCAATAGTGAAACAGGCTATATTTGAGCCAAGCTGACACATTACTTGGCTCCTCATATGTGGATAGCCGTTGGCAATGAAAATGTGTTATATGGCCCAGTAGTGCTGACAGGTTTCTTTCTCCTTCTCCTCTGCCCTCCCCCTTTCTCTCTTTATTTCTTCCTTCTCTAGGCAGTGGAGAGGCTGGCACGTGGCAAGAGGAGGTGGAAGGATGGATCTTCAGCCCTGTGTAAGAGCCTCCCCCTGGGGAAGCCGGCGTCAGACGCAAGGCCTCATGGGCCGTTGACCTGCTGTCTCCGTGATTTATGGCGGCTGGGGGCCTATGGCCACTGCAGACTCCTCTCTTCTCTCTCCTCCATTCACATCCACACACACTGCCGGACTGCCAGGAGCCACACGGGTCGCATCGCCGTCTGCAGGACTATCCAAAAAGGGATTCCTCGCACATGCTGTGCTGCAGCACATGCATAAATAAAACGACTGCTCCCAACAAAAAGAAACACCTCCATAAACATTCCTACAGTGCAGCACCGTGTTCAGCCATCCCTCTGAGCTCTCTGAGCGTTCTCCGTTTGACTGTGTGTGGATTACGATCAGTCATGGTGTGTCAGCTGTAGAGCCCTTTGGTGTAGCTGATGCTCAGGGCAAAGTGGGATCAATGGAAGTGCGCTGAGTAACGAGGTGATGTTCCTGTTTTCCCGTGGTCTGAGAGCAATCAGCAGCCGGCAATTCTCCGCTGACCCCACACAGTGCTCTGCTTTTACAACAGTCGTCCTCCTTTAAAAACCATTACTGCGCTGACCTATAGTTTCATTCTAATATCTGACATGCTTTCACTGGACACAGAACCTGTTAGAGCACCTTGAATATACACTTTTATTTAACCTCCAAGCTTCAGAGCGTACCGGGTGCACGTCACTTTCTGGAAAATTTTACTTTTAAAAGCTGTGGCCTGTGGGTGAGAGCTGACAGTTGCCCTCGCCATGGTGTTGCCACCCCCAGACAAACGCCACGTGTGCCTGACCACCATTGTCATCATGACCAGCATGGCCTTTATGGACGCCTACCTGGTGGAGCAGAACCAGGGTCCCAGGAAGATCGGTGTGTGTATTATAGTGCTGGTCGGGGATGTATGTTTCCTCATAGTGCTTCGTTATGTGGCAGTGTGGGTCGGGGCTGAAGTGCGCACCGCCCGACGAGGATACGCTATGATCCTGTGGTTTCTGTACATCTTTGTCCTGGAAATCAAACTCTACTTTGTCTTCCAGAATTGCAAAGCTGACAGGAAGAGTCTGGAGACAGTGGCACGGAAGGCTTTGACGTTACTGTTATCTGTATGTGTGCCAGGTTTATACTTGGTCCTCGTGGCTCTGGATAGTATGGAATATGTGAGGACTTTCAGGAAGAAAGAGGACATGAGGAGTCGTCTGTTCTGGGTGGCTCTCGACTTGTTGGACCTGCTGGATATCCAAGCCAACTTATGGGAGCCCCATTGGACAGGCCTGCCCATCTGGGCTGAGGGCCTGATGTTCTTCTACTGCTACATCCTGTTGCTCATTCTGCCCTGCGTGTCACTTAGTGAAATCAGCATGCAAGGCGAGCACATGTCCCCCCAGAAGATGATGCTGTACCCCGTCCTCAGCCTGGTCACGATCAACGTGGTCACCATTCTTATACGTGGGGTAAACATGGTGTTGTTTCAGGATAGCCGTGTTTCCACCATCTTTGTCGGAAAAAATGTAGTGGCCATTGCAACCAAGGCCTCCACCTTCCTGGAATACCGCAGACAGGTCAAAGAGTTTCCCCACCCGCAGAACGCCATGGCACTGGAGCTACAGCAGAACTCGGTCAGCCACCCGCAGCCGCTGCCCAATGCCACCAGTTTGCCACACGAACCTTCACCAGCGCAGGACGTCATCGACACATGACCATCCTTGCTGGACCTAAAATGTAGAAACTGAATGAAAGTTCCAGGAGTGGAGACCACCGAACAGAGAAATCAGCTGCATGACAAGATGATTTTTTTTGCTCTTGTCAAGCCAACATGAACTGCTGTGAAACCCTAAAAAGAGATTTTTAGCATCACCTGCCTGTCAGAATATACTGTAAACCTACACTTGACTGACTGCGGGATGCAGACTTTGAAGTCAAAACAAAGGTTTATATTGTGCTATTGTGTTTTTAATTGTTTCAAATGTTTTAAAAGTTCAATCTTTATTAGAGACAATCTTGCCACTGCGCAGCCCAGTGACATTATGTTGCATAACCTGGACAGCTCTTCCCCCCTAAGTGAGTATCTTGTATTTTTTTAAAGGTCACTTTTTTGACAGTGCGTCCGTGGCATTTCCTTTGAATTCCAGCTCCAAAGGACATACCACTCAGCATCGAGCACCGATGGAAGAGGAGGAGCAGAAAGTGACAAATGTCGGTCATGAGAGGCTATCTGTACTGTGTGCGAGCAAGGTTGGTGGCTTCTGTATCTGGTTCTGCTGAGAAAGGTGCTCTGGGGAGGCTGCGGCTTCGGTCAGCGTCCAGCTTTACAACTGAAAGTCTGATTAAAGCACCGGTGCACAGCACTACACCGTCCACTGCAGGCATCTCAGTGTGCGTTTCATTGTGTGCGTGTCTGTGCGCACAAGATGCACCTCTACAAAGTGTGTGTGCTTGAACGTGTACGTGTCTGCCTCAGGTGGTTTATGTTATTTTAAATCATTGTGGCGCGCATATGAGAGGCTGATGGATTTTGTGAATTGCGACAAAAGATGTAGACGCCAGAAACAAGACAATGTGACAAGGGAAATATCTTTTTTTGTTTCCAATTTCTGTACTGTACATTCCTCTAAGCCTAGCTCAAGCCTTGAAGACAGAAAATGCAGCGACCAGCCCCAAGAAAAAGCCTCAATCAAGAATCGACTAAACAAAATAGGTGACAATAACATAGAAAATAAGACATTTCAGATGTTATTCATTTTAATATTAGTATCAATATTATTATCATTATGTACATTCTTTACATGTTGGAGGTCTATGATGTTTTAATAAAAGTCTAAATGAAAGAAGATCATTGCAATCATGATTTTGTTTTTCTATCCAGTTGATTAAGACTGAATAACTTAACCTTTCAGTTCAGTTGAGTAGAATTTTTTTGCCCTTTTGTTCATGACTACAACAGCTACTTAACAAAAACATAACAGCAAGACCTTCTTTGTTATGTTTGGGATGACAGAATCTTCGCAGCATATAAATATTTAGACCGAGCAGCCTTTTCCTGAGATCCTAGAGCATTAATTTTTCTTCCACTGAGACTACCACATTTGGGGAACGCCAGCAATAAATTTATCTTCAAAACGTGATAAAAATGCATGAACTTTTCCTGTTTCCCCTTCTCTGCACCCAGTTCTCATTATCACCTTCCCACTTGGTTTTTTGTTCTGTTAACAAGAATCTTCTCTGTACCGACCCCTGTATCAGCTATCAAAAGACAATTTCTTTTCTTTTTCTTGTTTTTTTTCTTTCCTATTGCCTTCATGTTTCCATGGAGAAGTGTATTAAAAGGGCCTGAGTGTTGAGGAGCGAGGAGGACAGGTCGGCCTCATGAGGAACGTCACTTCACTGTCGTGAGGTTAACCAAGGTTAAATGCTGATCTCAGCTCAAAAAGACACACTCTCAGAAGCTGAATGGCCGCACTCGATTAACGATAGCTGTCAGCAGCAGTCACAAAGAGGAAGACGGATCACAAAAGAAGCAACCATTTCATTTTACTTTGTACGAGTATTATCGAGGAGTTTTTTCTCTTCTCTTTCAGACTGGTGTCGTAGGGTAACTTGCAGAAGGTGAGAAATAACTTTCTTACTGTACTTTTTTTGTACCTTTTTTTCTGACCACTTTTTACTTATGCTCCCTACATAGCAGACAAATATCTGTACTTTTTCCTCGTTTCTTTCTTTTTAACTGGTTTATCCTGGTTTCAACCGGTTTAAAGATGATTCAGAGTTACAGTGAAAGCTATAAAGCAGCTGATGGTAACGGCCAATCCAATTTCCGATGAATTCAAGAGTCTTCAAGTCACATTAACAAAGTTTTAATGACAAAACTTCCCCTTTCCGTTCCAAAATTGAAAGTCCTTAAAAGCAGAGGGAATTAAATTAAACTCATAATGTTAAATATTAATAAGGTTTATCACCTTTTTTGAGAATTTCTTTAGTGTCTGATTAGAAACTACAATAAAAGTTTGATTGATAATGATTAAGCTGGGGTTCCATGCCAACAAACCTATACTAAACAAGAAACTTTGTGTTTGGTAGATTATTAATTATGTTTTTATCAATGCTTTTTGGGAATAAAATGTATAACTTTTGAATGCTTATTTATTTATCTTTTCTTATATGGTGCCACATTTCTAAGGAAGCGTGCACTTGCGAGATGAGCCGCTGAGCTGAATATATGAATATTTTGGCAAATCTACTCTGCAAATGCAAAACAGCTTTTCTTGCGTTGATTGAAAAGAACAAACAAATGTTAGCAATATAAACATGTATTCATTTAACAAACGGGAGCTTCTAAGTGTGTAGAAGAAGCATATGCAGCCACCATAGCCCGGTACCTTTCACTCATGGTGCTCACTATCCTGCCGCGCATCCCAGAAATGCATGTTTCTTCAAATTGTGGCACTGGAAACAAACAATCGCTCTAATAGTTTTTAATAAGGAGCATTGTGCATCGGCACATGTGACCCCAACCATTACCAGCGCCAGAAAAATGATGTTTTGTTCATCAAATCATTTAAAAGTACATTTTTCCTCTTTACTTCTGTTATGGATTACATTTCTGTTTAATTCATTTTCTTACTGAATTGTCATAATTGTACAATGTGCAAGTTGAGTGCTTCTGTGACTTTTTTCAACAAAACTTCAAATTCCAGTATTGGGCAGCATTACTGTGTTTATGAGAAAACTGAAATACTCATGTTGTTGGCTTTTGACAAGCTACTAAATCTGACTTTTTACTGCATCCGGGACACCACTATGACGAGTATGTGGATAGAAAACTTTTTTTGTCAATAGCACCACAATGGGAGTAAAAAGGGTTAAGCTGGCATCTACTGATAAAACTCGAGTCGGTGTCAATATGACTCCTACCTTCCAAACAACAGCTGAAGTATTTCACGATATTCTCTCAAATTTGAGTAAATGTGCCCCCGGTTTGCAGTTCACTCCAAGTTGTGCTGTGTAATTCCGGCCCGCCAAGGCTGATTTGTGCAAAATGTACAGAATCAACTGACAAGCAGTACAAAACTAAAAATATATGCAGACAAGCTTAATTTATTCCTCTTGCCCACTATGTTGTTGCTGTAAGCTCGTCAAACATCCAGCCGTTTAATAGAGGGAGCAGGATCAGTTTGGGGCTTACAGCATTCGAACAAACTGCCAGTCTCTCCTCCTGGAATCTCCTCTGTGGAAACATATTGATTGTACTTGCTGGTGGAGTATTAAATATTTCTGAAGCGTGAAGCACATCTCGTTCATTCTGCTTGTCAGTTCAGCTCCCGTCTTACACCGAGGCGTCCCCATAAAACACCTAAATCCCCACCATAATCATAACTGGAGACGAATTTCATTGTTTTAAGGTTATCCGTTTTATACTTAATGTGTTGCCTTCACTAGAAATCCATCAGCTGGGAGTGACAAAGTGCAATAAAACAGATTTTTGGATTATCTTGTTTTATCACAACCATGAAATTCATCAGGGCTTACGACTTTAAAAGGAAAATGTAGCTAATGCTACACTCGGTGGCAGTCCGGAGCATCTCTAATATCCAGTTAGACTTCACTCCAGTTTATTTTTCATTTAGTAATTACCAAGAGCCTCTGTTGTGTTTACTATTCAATCTGCAATTTAAATTTTACACTGAGGACAGACTTGATGCTAGATTTCAGGCCCGCTGGAAGGCATGCCAACTTCAGGAGCCTTATCTTTTTTCTCCATTCTTTAATTTTATATTAGAAAGCATCCTGTGCATTTAAACTCCCCAAGGAACATGATTACATTATCAAATAGAGATAAGACCAAATATTCTTTCTTCTAAAGATAACCTCTGACAGCCAAAATTTATATGGGACAGAAAACAAAGTCTTCTATGCCGGGATCAGGAAGGGAAACTCAACACAGCAATCCAATTATTTCTAATGGAAAGCACAAGCCTGTGCAGCACACACTGCCCTGATTTGCAGCCAGGTTTAGCACCAAAAGCTTAAGTTGATTGAACTTTGATCTTAAATATGCTCACCTCCACGAAACGTGTCCAAAAGGGATTTGGCACTGACAGCCGGCTCACTTTGTGACACTGTCGAAGGAGAAAAGAGGGAAAAGTTTATTCTCTGAAAAAAAAAACTCAATCATGCAGAGTTACAGAATACTATGTTAGAAAATGGATTGCTTTTGTGGCTGCTCTTCATGAAACTCGTAGAAACTCGGGCTCTGAATCTTCGGTGAGTAAACAGCATTAACCAGCTTTGATCCTTCTGCCAAGTTGTGTGATAATTGCAGAGATCTTCATTTTGCAGCCAATTTTCTCAAACAGCAAAGTCATTTGTAGCTGTTTGAAGGATTGTTTTGTTTTTGTTTTTTGGTTGTTGATTTTCTGTCTTTGCACAAAATGTGGGAATTGACTAAACTTTTACAATACAGATGTAAACATACATTTTGAGAAACACAATTAACCCTCAATGCCGTATCTGTTAGTTTCAAGCATTCATCTGAACTGGTCATGGTAAACTGAAGGAAATACTAGAATGTAGGAAAATATTATGTGTATGATTGATATAGGTGTTTTTTTTGTTTAGGAACAGCATAAACCGTGTTCGGCACATTTTGCTTCAATAAAAAAAATTCAGATTCCAGGTTATTGTAAGAAACTGTATTTATATGTAAGCATGAATCTTGTGAGTCAATTTTGTGTATTTTTTTGTGAGTAACACATTGTATTGGAAAACAGCAATACTATCATGTATGAGCATCCTTTAAGAAGCGATCCAGTCAGTCTAGAGAGTTCTTAAACTAGAATTGGTCAGATTTACACCACTTTGCAGAAGACATGTTTATATAATTGGCAGTCAGTGGTTGTAATGGTGTATCTGTGAGAAAGCAAAAACCATTAGATCCTCACTTAAATCAAATTTCTGTAAATTGTTCTGCTGTGTGTTTTTGCCGTAGTCATAATTCTTCTGTACTGTGAACCCATCTGGTACAATCGGAAGACATTTCAAATTGCATTTTACAAACTGCGTCGTTCATGAGGTGAAATATAAATGACTTTAAAAAGATTTGACAGATGTCATCAAACCATTAACAGTAGTACAAATATATATATATATATATATGGTTGTAAAGTGGTGTCACACTTTCACAGTGGGAATAATTAAGGGTGTGTGTGTGTGTGTGTGTGTGTGTGTGTGTGTGTGTGTGTGTGTGTGTGTGTGTGTGTGTGTGTGTGTGTGTGTGTGTGTGTGTGTGTGTGTTAGTACCTCTGGATTGCTGTGTCGCTCTCCCGACATTAAACCGATTTCAACCTAAACAGATTAAGCAGAAACATACAGAAAATACTTCTTTTTGCAGCCACCAGTGCATTTTACGCAACAAAACACACAAAAGACCTGAAAGTGCAGAACAGGCGACAGAGGGAGCCTTGACCGCAGCAGAAAAAAAAATGTGTGTATTGTCTGATATCTCTAACATTGAGAGCGAGCAGCAACATGGCTGAACGTGAACCAGATAACACTGAAGATGGAGCTGATTGAGAGCAGCCACACATTCCCCGTACACAGCCTGATTTAAGAGAAATGTTTGAAGCTGCTGGCTCAAAGCATTGAAACAGCTTGTCCTTCAAAAGGCGACTTTTTACTTTCATGCACAGTAATTTGATTCCATAATTCTACTTACACAATTTCTTTACATGTATCGGTGCATCTACTGAAGTGAAGAACATCAGTGTTTTCTTATTGCCACATTTGTTTGTCACCAGGGTGCAATTACTTTTACCGAATCTATTTTCTTCCTTTGTCTTAAATCCACTATTTTTTTTATTATTTTCTTTTTACATAGATGTACAGACTGCTTCCTGCCAATCATCTCTCACCCACAGGAAGACATAACTCTCCCCCAATGTGCAATCCTTCAAAATCATGTCACCTCACACATTTTGTCATATCCAGCTCTCTATTTTCAGGCACAGTCACAGTTTGCATTGACAGTAGTTAATCTGAGAGTGACACAGTTCCACATGAATGAGCAGATAAAAAGAATCTAATTAGAAGGGAAAAAATCATGCACCACAAAACCTGTTATATAATCTGTGATGAATCTTTTGGAATTGTGTCAGTGTTATTTATTTAAAAAAAAAAATGATGGGCATTCCACAGATTTCAGTAGAGATTATCATAAGGTGTCAAAATGTTGAGGAATCCAGTGCCTATGTTGAGCTCATTTACGAGGTAGACACTTGAAAAACTGTGTTCTGATGGTTGGGACATAGGCTCTATGGTAATTCTGCTCGATATAAATACACTTTTATTCCTGTCAGCGGTGACAGGACTCGTCATGCCCGCTTCTCAGAGTCAGAACTCCTATGGCCATATGTCTCCAGGATTTTGTCACATTAGCTTCTCTGCACTCTGGAAAAACACACAGTAACTTCGAAGAATAACACAGTCCTGAAAGTTGAAGTTAACTTGTAGAGAGAAGAAGAAGCACATTTGGATTGCACTTTTTTTGTGTTACAGTTATAGAGCTAAACGAATGATAGAAAAATCCTGTTCAGCATCAGTCTTGTTTTCAAGTTGTTGTATTTTTCAGGTTTGTTGCGATAAATAACGGTTCAAAATGTTTGGGGTTTTTTTCTAACACAGTGATCTATTCTCCAATAGTTTTCACCTTTGGTTCAGTGTAATAAGAGCTGATATGTCAAGCATTTCATTATTTTCTTCTAAATCATAATTTTGTATTTATCTCAAATAAGTTCCTGATTTAATTAATCTGACTCTGTATATGCTTCCAATTAAGGAAGATCCCTGTTCTACATTTCAAAAAGATAATGAATAAAAGCTACAGAACGGGTCATTAGTGATCTTCTACATCTGTAACCAAGACCTTTTTTTTTTTTCTTTTTTTTTTTCTTTCCCTCATTTTCAGGCTAATGGCATAAATTGTTGGATAAAATCTTGTCACTGTAAGTGTGTAATGGAAAAATAATGGGTTACTGAGTGGCACGAGCTGTAACAATGTGCTGCAAGTTGCTTTTCATTTTAGGGCTGCAAGTTATCCAGCAGTCGACCCAATTACTGCAACAATGAGTGCAACGTCCCGAGCCGGTCTCCAGACCCGGGCCGAGTGGGCCGGGGGCCTGTCAGCTCATTAGCATGTGCAAGTGCTTTTCAGAAAATTACTATATAATGGCAAAGTTCATTCTAACTGTAATTTAATTAAAACAGTAAATGTTCCATACGGTTCAGATTTATTATACATGAAATTAAATATGTATAAATGTTTTAGAGTTGCGAAAATCAACCCGAAGAATATTTTAAAAGTTCAGCCACTTTTTCTTTTTCTAAAAACCAAACTTATTGTCATTTCTTTTCCCAGTTATATGTCTCGGGATTAAAACACTTGACAAAACAACACACTTTTCAATGAGACCCTAATTTGTGGAGACGCAACAAGCCCTCGTTTATGTGACAGACAGGGATGAAAGTAAGAAATTACAAATACACACAATACTTAAATGGTAACTTTTGGGGTACTTGTATTGTTATGGGTTTATTTAAATTATGCATTTTTCTTATATTCCAGAGTAAATCACGCCACTCTAATTTGTTCCTTTTAAATCATAAATCCCTCTGAATGAATAAACACACTTTTAAATCTGAATTTTGGTACATTATGTTGATATTCTATCATATAATATTACTGCAATGTATTCATATTTTGTGGACCTGTACTTTTATGGGTATGCTATTTGGGGGAAAAAACATTCGAATGCATTAATTTACTGATACTTAAGGGAATTTTACACCATGTAATATACTTTCCTATTAGTTTTAATCCACTTTGATAAGTCACTGCTGATTTGTGGCCCAGAGAATAAACTTAGCCCATAGGGGTTGTTTTTTTTTAACACAGAATATTCCGACTTTAGATCTACTTTTCTTTAGAAACCTTTTTTTTTCCAACTAACAATACAGTACATTAGTCGAGCATCAAAAATGTGTGATAGATTTTTTATTTTTTTTTTGCAGTTTTCCAGTAGATCTCTTCCTCCAGGGTACACCAACACTTACCTGGTTATTTTCTTTTTGAGCTGTCTATATCTTTAGTTTGGATATTCATATGGAACGGAGCATTTATCTTTTTTTTTTAATTGTCTTTTATGTTGTATACTTGTTTGAAATAAATAAGTAAATCGTTAATTATTTTTATACACAGCTACATGAATTCAATGACTGCCAGTGATGGTGGAGTTTAAAAAAAATACCTTAAACTCATTTGTTTATGCTTTGAACTTTGAGCTTTTGCTGAATATTTTTTTTTTAACAAGAGTACTTCATCTGGTAAATGAGTACAATTTTGGTAGCAGTACTTGTACTTGAGTAAAAATGTGTCAATAGTCTTCCCACCTCTAGTGACACAGACAAAACCTTGTTTTCTCCTCATTGGGAGGCTCTCGGCATAATGCCACTATTGTCTGAATCAATCTTGTCAGCACAAGTGGTTGAAGGGGAAAAAGTAAATGGCAAACTTGGGAATTGAATAAATTACCTGTGGCGGCCTCTGCATCAGATCACCTTTCCGAGACCCTCCGAGAGAGAGGGAGGGGGAGAGAGAGAGAGAGAGAGAGAGCCTCATCCATAAATCACCAGGGCTGCAGATCAGGAAATGTAATGTTTTACTCTCTCCATATGTAATAAGCTGGTAAAGGGGGGGGGGGGGGGTGTTCAACCATCCTCCTTCTCTCTCTATGTGTCCTTTCCTGCGTAACCACCCTCCTTAAAGACTTGATCGCAGCTAATTTAAATCAGGATCAATAAGATGAAGGTGCCACTTCACTTCCCATAACTCCTCCTGACTACCTTTGCATCTGCAGACTGGACTGAAGTCTGTCTTCACCAGTAGTTCTCCGTGTTTCACACTTGTTAGTGAATGTCCCTGTAATCACCTCGCTGGCCACACAGGTACTTCACTGCAGCATGCACAGTAATCTATATGGAAATTGCTCACCGACTCCATCATGCAACTGCAGTGTATTTACCGGCCACTGAACAACAAACAATGACCTTCATTCCCACGGAGTGAGACAGAAACTTAGCGAGACAGAATGTATTTTGGGATAATGGCATTTCTTTGGCATTTGCCAGCAGAGCATCTCTCAGCTACAATTTGTGTGGCACCACTTTAGACTGAAGAAGGCAGTACTGGAGCTGCAACAGTCAGCTTGTTTCAGCTCTTTGGGGTTGTTGTTTTTTTTGTTGCCAAGATGCTTCGAATTGGGACGAACTGCAAATCTTTTTGCTGTGGATTGTTATAAGTAGACAAAATCATGCATGTTGGGTCAAAACTTCTCTTTGGGAAACATTTTCCAATTTTTTGATAGGTTTAACTTGCATGAATAGCTACTTTAAATTAATGTTTCATCTATTTCTCATTTGGAAAGATTCAGGGTACACCCTTTCCCAGAGGTGGGAAGCCCTGGTGGAGGAGGACCACAAGCCTGCATGAATTCAATTTATATGATAGAAGAACACACCTATTTTCAATAAATGTATCATGAAGCTGTGCAGAAAAAAAAAAAAAAAAAAAAAAGTCTTTCAGTGCAATTAATTGTGTTCTAGCAGTGAGAAGTCAAACCCATGCCAGGCTGCTGCTGTGCAGGTCCAGTCCATCACAGAAAGCAGTGCCAATTACCCTCACACATGCTTTTTTCTTTTTTCTTTTTTAACCTGTCAATATTAATTGGAGTACCCAAACAAAACTGGGGATTCAGTGAAAGCCTCCTCTGTAGTAACCCGCTCCATCTTCAGCTTCAACTGAAAAATACTAAAAGTGATTGGTAACACCCAGTAGCTCCAGTTCCTGCACAGACTAAACAAATATAATGCTTTAATACTGCTGAATTAAAATCTGTTTGATGAACTCTTTCAGTTTGAGACAGGTGAGATTTGATGAGGCTCTGCTGCTGCTGTGAATGTTACCGTCTTACCGATTCATTTCAGCAATGTCTGTGAGGAGAACATAAATATTTGTACTTACGCTGTTTAACTCCTCAGTCCTGTCGGCATTTCAGGGAAAATTGGATGATTCGAGCTTTGTGCATCAATAAGTTTTGAAACATGGAGGAAAAATATACTTATTACACATATAGGTATCCTCGGATCGTCAAAAACATCCGTGTCAGTTTAATCAGCTGTGAGCCCTAAGCAGCTGGTGGCTTGAGGAAAGGCGCAGGGTCCGTCAACAAATTAGATACCCGAAAGAAAAAAACGAAAAAAAAAAACAAACTTCAATTTCATGTGATTAAAATCACCTTGGAAATTGAATGGAATCTTCCATGGTCTAATATCTATCTGTGGTGGAAATTTTGACAAAATCCGCACTGTAGTTTTGATGTAATCTTGCCAAAAGACAGACAAACAAACATGCGTCTTTGGCGGACCTAATAACAGGGATTTGATTGATTTTAACTTAATGCAATATCCAGTGTAGAAAAGTACAGTGTAGCACTGCATTATGTAATAATACTGCAATAAGTAATCATGTAATACATTTTCAACACATTATGTAATAACGCCGCATTTTGTAATAAACTTTGCTGCATTTTGCAATAACTTGTTACATATTGCAACAGTTTTTGTAATTAAACGGATTAAACCAGTAAATAAAACTCTGAGTTTTTTAGAAATGTAAGTAGAAGAATACAAAGTCTGTGAAATAAACAGATCTTTAATATTAAAGATGCATAAAGAACAAAAATAACAAAAATGTAAAGTTCTGTCAAACAGATGCAAAGGGAACACAATGTATTAAATCAAAATGCCATTAAATCACTCAAATATCATCAGTATTATTAGTGGTGAGAAACATTTCTTGCCTAATTACTCTCACACACAGAATACAGAAGACTGCAGTGATTTATTATTTAATCATTTACCAAGTTTAACAGAATGTAATTTGCCTACAAAGGACTAGGGATCCCATTCTGATGCACTAAATTATAGCTGTGGTCTCTCCTGAAAACCAAGTCATTTATCTGTGTCGGCTCTTTTATTGTAATATAAAATTGGTAATAATTCTGCATATGAATTCATATTTCTGGCTGCAAATACCAACCTTGAACTCTTTCCAACACTAATGTGCACTTCCAATGATGAATGTCTGTGGAATAGCCTTACAAATGTTCACCACGCTCAGTGATCTATGGTACGCCACACATCCTAACTCTAACCTTGATTAACACGGTTCAACTCATGACTCACCATTAGCGGATTTTTCGAGACGGTCTAATCAGAACTATCTTTCTTCATTGCACTCTGCTGACTTCACCAGGGCAGACTACTTAATATTCATACACACGTAGATAAGAAGGTATTGTGTTACCTTCATGAACTGTACAGCGTGTGCAGAATGGATTAATCACTGAGCCCACAATGCACAGGGGAACAGACTGTGGGAGCTGTCATAAACAGATAAGCATAAATGAAAGCTGAGCGTGCATCGTGGTAGAAAGTTCCGCTCTTTGCTGTGAAAATAGCTGACTGTCCTCTGAGTTTATGACTTTATTTCTCTGCTCACCTAAAAGTGGCTTCATTATCAGTTGGGTTACTTAAAAAAGAAAAAAAGAAAAGAAAAGACACTGACCACAGGGTTAGGGCTCTGATAATGTCACTGTCCTCATTGTTATTCGGCTTATTTTAATTTTATCCAGTTAGAAAGGTTTGCGGATGGTTTAAATACCAAGAAAAGGTCACATAGTAGTAATAGAGTACTACAGCGATATATTTCTTAAAGATTGCAGACCGTTTTAGATTTTAACTGAATTCACCAATTGGATTTTAGTGATGTAGTTCAAAACCAGGTGAAACCACAATATTATAGTACTATATATAGTACACGACACTAGAATTGTATCGGGGTTACAGTGAGTCGCCTTCCAGTGTCAAGGTTGACAGTTTAATCCTCCACCACCTGTCCAAGTGTCAACTTGTCCTTGGGCCACACACTTAACCTCAAATTGCCACCGATGGTGTGTGAGCAGCCTGCATGGCAGCGTCCATTGGTGTGTGATGTGATTCTGTGAGACGGTGAATGTGATTGATCAAATAAAGGAAGTTGAGGCTGATAAAGCAGTAAAATGCACTACATAAGACAAGTCTATCAATTATAATGACAGAAGATCTCTTCAACCATCTTGTGACGAGGATGTGTGGGTTTATTTTAATATTGTATATGTACGATTCCATTTAAAACATATGCAATAAGTGAGTGGTCCGCTTTCCAAGATGCCGTCAACTGTCATTATCTAGCAGCTCTTCAACACTGCTGTGCATTTCTGAAGCTCCTCAGAAGCTCAGGATAGCACTGTGATTGGACCGTGGTTTAAAAGACACAATACTTCTTCCTCTCACATTAAAAGCAGACTGGAGCTTGTCTCAAACAGAAAACACTTTTTAATTAAGATTAACTTAAGAAACAAACAATTTATATTCACCAAGAAATGTTTTTACCGAGGGAAATCTAAAGGCGCCACAAAGAGAGAACTATCATGACAGACACAAGGGGACTTGTTGTGGTTCAAGCGTACGTCCTACATTTTGAGTCACTGGCTTAAAGAAACGGGCCCAGTAAAGTATCTGACATGATGTTCAAATAGTGGCATCACCATGTTACATCAATCAATCCATCCATCCAGCTTCTAAGCCGCCCTATCAATTTTAAAGTTACACAGGGAAAACATGCAAACTTCACAAAGATAAGGACCTGAACCTTCACCTGGACTTGACATTCTTACATTGAGGAGAAGGTCCCAACCACCGCGACACTGTGCAGCCCAGGACACATATCAGGTAAGAAATTTTCAGTAGACAGTTTTTACTCAGACAGCAAAAATTGTCTGTAAAAATTATTCAAAATAAGAGTTTATTACCAAGAATGTTGTGTGAGGGAACAGATGCCATTGCTGAAGCTTATAGTGTTTTGTTTTTTTTCACTGGTGGAGCCACAAAGTCTTATCACAGTTCATTACGCTGAGGTGGGATATTCTGAATATATATATAAATATCACAACTTGGACCAGTCAAGCCCAAACTATCTCAAAGACTAGACTAGAGATGCAAGGCTTATGTTGTAATTTGAGTTCACAACCACAGTGATGCATCTCATCTTGTCATATTTCCGCAGAGGACTCCAAATCATAACCAGTAGTTGAGGACACAGGGGTAAGCAACAACACCTGGTGCTCAGCAGCACAGGGTGCCCTTATGGGGGACTGCAGTCGGCAGCGGCAACCCCGTTCGCTCACCATCCATCACTGCAGAACCGCAATTTACCCAAACAGCAAAGTGGTGTCAGAAATACTGGCAAGGCACAAACAAGCAAGGAAAATGTCCCCAAACTATAACTGTGGAGGCGGTGGGTGAGCAGATAAACAAGTTTTCAAAGCTGGATTACGGTGCTGTATATGTCAAGGCCGAGATGCGTGGGCCTTGTCTCCAAATGTGGCACAACAAAAGGTGGAGGGGAGCTAAGCCGGCATTCACCAGAGACATGCAGTTGCTGCCCAAACGGGCTTGTTAGGGGGGCAGAGAGGGAACTCATCAGTGCACAAGATCACGGCTGACAGAGAAGCTTGTTAACTGCAGCATGGTAGCCAAGAGGGTGGCTCATTAGGGAGAAGCACCAGTAGCCTACACGGACCATGCTGGTCTCACCAGATGGCTGCTTGTCTGGCTGATGAAGGTTATGGACATCAATCATTAAGAATTGATGTGCATTCTGCTTTTTGTGCCTGAAACCATTCAGGAAGTACTCATTCCAGTTAGGATCTGACTTTGTCATACTTTGATATTTGAAACTTTTTGCCACAAAGTGATAGAGTGTTATTCACTTGGGTGAAGCAGCTCCAGTTTCACTTCATCCTGAACTATAGAAAAGTTTGATGACACTCAGAGCTTAATCCTGTTGCAACATTGCCCCCTACTGGTGGGCTGGAAATCATGATTGATGGAAAGAGTCTTGAGCCTGATTTTTCCCATCACTTGCCCCTCAGTGTACTCTTCACATGTTGCCAGCTGTTGGTATAAATAACAAAATGTTTGCAATCACTATGTTTCAATAAGTGTGGGGCTCTTCAGCTTGATTATAAAAGAAGACACATTTCCAGTAAGGACCAATAAATCATTACTCATCCTTCAGTCAAGGAGAAACACGCTGTTGCAGCTACATCTAAATTATAAGTGGGCCTCCTTCATTTAGATATGCTCTCTGCAGGGAACGCTTCAACCAAATAGCAGATGATTTATTTGCTATCTAATTTCACACACATCCCAAAATTAAAAGTATTGTTGCATAGCATTACACCGAGCATTGACTGAGTGTGAATTTATCCACCAGTGATGTGATTGGAAGATGCAGAAAGTTAATTAAAAATCACTGATTTCTGCACTGAAGAACAACACTGCCAGCAGAATGAGAAAAAAAAATAGGATGCAATCAACCCAGAGTGATATCGCCAGAATAAATTAAAGAGTTTTTATTTAAGTGTAGATAAACTGCTGTTCCTGAAAAGAACTTTAATCAGTCCTGGTGCAACAAAGTAGCCATAAGGAGGACATTAAACTCATTAACTTTGCCATAAGGGTTATTTCACCAAGACAGATTAATTACATATCTTACACTGCATATATCAAATATCTGAAAACTGTACTGATTCATTTGACTTTGGTTCATGAAAAAAAAAAAAAAAAAAAAAAAAAAGGCAGAACGAGTTCGAGCCTCTGAAGTTATCCTCCAGTGTCGTCGTTGCTAGTTAATTAAATCTTACATGCAGAAATTTGAATAAATGAGACGAGGAAAAAAAAGTTTCACAATAAAATTTAACTGCGAAAGTAAGATAACCAAAGACAGTTTATACATACAGATAAATACAATATTCAACACCAACTCCTTTAACCGGTGAGGAAAAAATATTTTGAGATTCTTCAGCATGTTAGGTGGATAGCATTCATCATCTCACTGATGTTTATTGGTCCGGGTCTAATTGTGGACTTTTCAGACTGTACATTTTGATCTCTCGATCAGAGAGAATTCAATCACAGACAAAAGAGTGACCGTGTAAACTCAGCGAGTTTGCCATGTGATAGACTGGTGACAAGTGGAGGATGTACTCTGCCTTCACCTACAGTCACCGGATAATGGCTCAATCACACAGAAAGCAGGATAGACTATAGATGGAGACGGATCATCTATTCTCCCCAAACTTTACAGTCGACTTTAGTGAAGAAAATAGGTTGCCCAGATTTTTAAAATGTAATATTCTCCTTCAGTCAAATTTTATGAGTCAACATTGTGGTCAACGAATTGTGCAGGCACAGGCATGAAATACATGTGAGCAAAAATAAGGTGCCAACCTTCACAACGAAAATACATTGGTGATAATGTATCCATGCATCCTGGACACTGAATTTGATTAGACTTTGAACTCAACGGGCTTAGGGAAGGAACACCAAAGAGCCATGACACCCACAGCTGGAGCACTTCAGTCTGCCTTGAGAAGATCAGGTTTGATTTGGCACACGTTTTCACCTCCTGACAACCTGAGCAGATGGAGGAGGTTCGGGGCCTTGCTTAGAGATGCACAGTGGTGACCAGTCAGTGGTGGGATTTGAACCACCAAACGTTTAATGGCAACTTCATTGATCACTGCTGTTCCCCGAAGAGGGAAAAAAAAAAAAAAAAAGAAACAAACAAATTAACTACTTAATTCCTACAAAACGGGGTTGAGCAGGAAAAAGGTATTTGAACCAATAAGTTCATTCTGTGGGGAATAAACAGCACCACCAGCAGATACATGTACAAATGGCTTCATTTAATTTCAGTATTTCACAAACAATCCAAGAACTTATGAGACAAATGTACAGGAATTATTTTGCCATTTTATTTTTTTTCTTCACATTATTGCTTTACAGTAAAATGCATTGGTTGGATATGTCCAGTATAGCAAGACAATACATTCATATAAGTTATACAGATGTCCTCAATAATGTTTTTTTATAGTAACTAACTTTACATTAAATATATTTTTAATCATTAATTATTCTTGACAAACAACTCCCACATCACATTGAGCTCACAGTGCATCAGGTCGCATTCAATCAAGAAATACATACCGGTCCTCTCGTGTTAAATTGCCATTTCTAATGTGTGTGTCCTAAAGTGTGTGCGCTTATTTTTTTTCAATTTTACACAGGATTTCCATACAATCTGGATTTACGCAGAGCTACAACAAATATGGCATCTGAATAATTTTTTTCCTCCTCCTCCTCCTCCTCCACGAAAGAGGTGAATTGGTAACAAAGACCCAAACAACCGGTGAGAACGTGCGCTGCGTGCCAAGACGAGGATCGAAAGAGGAGCAGTGTTAGAACCCTGCTGTGGTGATTAAAAACCACATAAACCTGGCAACCCAGGACATGACCACACAGAGAAAAAAAGACAATAATGTACACAAGTAAAATGTCAACACTGCACAATCTGAATCAACCAAAGTACAGTACAGACATGCCTTCTTCAAAGAAAGCATAAAAAAGTAGGCCGTTTATGTACAGAAGTCCCCGCTGAAATGTATTGAGAGAGAAGAGCGATGTTGTACAAGATGTCAGCGGGTGCGAGGAAAGGTCTGTAGGCCCTGTGTGGTCACCTCCAATCAATAAACAACCATTTGAACCCTGACAGAAGAGCAGCTTATAGGGTCCCACCTTTTTTTTTTTTTTTAAAGAAAAAAAAAATCCTGTAAGTCTGCTCTCAATCAGGGCGTTTGAAAAATGTCAATAAACCATTGGGCGGGTCAGAAAAGCCTTTATTCATCCACACCGTGTTCTCTCGGTCAGCTCCAGTTGGTTCAAGAGTTAATGCCCTTGTGCAAGAGTGGAAAAAAGACCAAAAAAAAAAAATGTGTATCTGAGCATAAATCAAACTTGCCACAATGCCACTGCTCTGGACATAACCCATCCTTTGCACCAAACACACACCTGTGAGCTCACACATCAAGTACTACTAGACAAACTGACGTCACATCTCCATGGGATCCCCCCTCGTCTTTATATGGCAACCTTGAAAGGGGGCCTTCCGTCACATAAACTCTTCACATTGAGATTGCATATACAAGAGCCTGCTGCCTAGTGTGGCAGAGGAATAATTTCAACACTCAAAACACTCCACTTCAGTCTCTGCACCTCAGTTGTGGACTCCTCACAGGCATTTTTGCATGATGTCAAAACGTCTGGATTGCAGTGTAGCTCATAGCTGCCGGTTTTTGTAAAGTGGGCGGGGCAGTGTCCGTGGAGACTGCCCGTGAGGCCCTCAGCCTTTTGCTGTGCTGTGGAGGAGCTGCGTTTTTATGTCCCAGCATGCACTGCAGACAGAGGCGGGTGTGCTCATGTTGTTAACGAGTTTCCAGTCTGTTTGAGAGTCCAGGGCCCAGTGTGACAAATGTAGTGTGGGGCCCACTTTGGAGCACGCACACACAATGTTCTCTTGCACACACAGTCACACAGACACATATACACTGAAAATACACACGCACAGAAGGAAGCACTAGTTGATTCAGAATGAGAGGACGGCTGTTAAAGTGCAATATCTACATGTAACTCAAAAATCACGACACCCCCACCACCACCATCTGTTGTCCATCTCCAAGTTTCCCTGATAACCGACGGCTGTGGTCACACCCCTGTACTGGGCAGAAGGGCTGCAGTAGCCCCTGCTGGCCACAGGGTGTTATAGCAGACAGTGTTGAGAACCGCCAGGTTTCTTTGCATTATTTTGAACAACTTCGATCATGCTGCTTCTCAAAATGAGAAAAAGTCACCTGATGATAGGAAAGATTAGACGTGTCCCACAGATCTGGAGCCAGTTTTTGTTTCCTTTTTTTTCTTTAAATCTGGACTTGTGCCGAGGGAAAAGTGGATCGACTCGTCGCTGAACGAAAAAAATAACGCTGGGGTGGAAGTCGCCACCACCAGCCGGATTCCCCTCCGAGTGGTCAAATCTCCTTACAGCACAAAGCAAGAAAAGCATTTCCATGTGCAATTTGTTTCAGTGAAAAAACAGGCAATGTCCAATATTTGCAACAAGCTCTCCACCATATTTCATACTAGACATAACCTTGTTTTGAAAAAATAAATACAAAAAAAGTGTTTACAAATTTACATTGTGCAGTGCTGCATATGCATAACACGCTCACAGTCAACTGATCAGGACTGTGATACATCTTGACGCAAAGCGTCCTGACAAAACGGCCTTTTTTTTTCTTCTTTTTTTTTTAAGAAAACAAAACAGACTTGATCAAAGCAGATGAGTATCGGTAGTTGCACGGGGTCAGTGAAGAGGAGCACTAACAGTATCTGCTCTGTGATGCTAAAGGCCATGCCGGGGCGGGGTGTCAGGCCAAGCTGGAGGAGGGGAGCTGCCAAGGACAAGACGCCCCTCCAGAGGGTCAAGGGGGAAAAATGAATGTACGTGTTTCTTTGGGTGCTGGGGGGGTAAACTTGGTGGATCTGTTAAGGGTGATGTCAAGGAAAGCTATCCCCATGTGAGAGTTTTGATTAGTACATGATAGGATTTTTTTCTTCTCTGATTTGGTTTGTGGAAAGGCTTTGGACATGATCTGTGTAAATCTACAACGTCAACACTGAAAATCAACAATCAACAGGGGCACTTATGATTCTGAAGGTCCCCGACATCTAAAAGGCATGCTATATGGGTAGAAAGTTAACAGGCGCACGGAGGAACAAAAGACTTTACTGCAGTAACAGGCAATGCCCACAAAAAAAAAAAAAAAAAGAGCATTAAGGGCCGGCACTGTGTGATAAAGAGGACAAATCGGGGAAAAATATATTCCGCTGTAACAGCGTACTTCTTTCATGAGCAACTTAGATTTATGTTTAATGATAAAGGGTCACAAAAAAAAAAAAGTTGTGCAAGGGAGAAGATAAACAGTCTGCACGTAGGTCCACTATTATTGAAGAAATATAAGTCGGGGTTTCTATGGTGCCATTGAGGTTTTGGTATTTCGAGGCTCTCTGCTGTGCTCTAATCCTCCATGCACATGGGGAGGTTGACGAAGGTGAAGACGTTATACTCGATCATGATGGAGAAACAGAGGAAAACGGCGTACAGGACCAAGACGTAAACGCCCAGCCTAAAGTCCAGCTGCCATTTGTTCACATGGATTCCCAGCACCTGCACACATACAGAAAAAAAAAAAAAAACATGTCTCAGCAAGTTGTGACGGAGCAATTTTTAATTTGGCACAATTGCATGGTAAATGTCCTGTAAAACGTGAACATTCAGGATAAAACTAATAAAAACGGGTACAAATTTGGACTAATACCATCTTTAAAACTGTCTCGTGGAAAGATTCAACGTGAACATTTACAGCCCCGCAGCGCTTCGAGTTTACCATCCATGAAGTCAGAGCTCCCGTGAGGAGGCACTCTTCTCTGTTTACTCCCCGCCACATCTACCATTTAAATGATATATTTATTTACAGCTGGAGGTGGCAAATGTGTCACTTCTAAGTTGCTAAGACAGGAAACGGCTGGGACACATTCAGTAAGAGATGAGATCAGGAACTCGCCATCACACAAATAACTGGCAGCTCTTACTGCACATAATAGTTTCAGCGAAAATGTGTGTTTGTTTGTGGCTGGTTATGTGGGAACACACACTTCACGGCGCAATGTGAAGCAGCTGTTGTGTCCAGCTGTCCAATACCAGCTCCGACTTGCCATGAAGCATCAATTTTGTCTTTTTTGTCTCGCATTTCAGTTTCTCAGTGGAGGCAGTGGGATGTTTCAATAGCAACAATACAGGGTTTTCACATTCCGATGAACCAATTACATAACTTGGTGCAGTCACTATTGCATAACAGAGATAAGTGTAGCCAAACTGGGATGCTACTTACTCATGTAGAAACACTGTGGGTTTTCACTTTGAACATTAGCAGCGCGACAATAAACCACATTAGTTTTCTCAAAAGTGTTCAGTTCAGCAGCATCAGATCGTGACAACAGATTACATGCTCACCGTGAGGGCCACAGAGCCCAGCAGGAGCACCACCGAGTACAACAGCCCCTTACTGTTAATCATCACCTGAAACAAACAGAGACGGTGAGAAGAGCCTCTCATCTGCAGCAAATTACTGTCATCATACCAGAGGCGGCTATCGAGGTGCCCGGAGGTCATGTTGTAAAAATAGTGGTTAGTAGAGAATTTTTTTTTTAAATAATGCCGTCGCCGCACCCAAAAAAAAAGTTATGTTCAAAAATGTAATAAAAATCTAAGACACATATTCATTAAACAATCACGAACAATATTTAGAAAATAATCAGATATAACAGAGTTTACAAAGCAGAAGCAAGAAAAATCCCTGCTTAAATCAATGTTTGTCAATAACCGTCTAATAGGACTGCACAATATATTGCATATTATTGCCATTGCGACGTCAACATTTGCAATATACAGACTGCAAAACTGAATTGAAAAAGATTTTACGCTTCCAAGCACTATGGATTCATGAATTATTTTTGATGACATTGCAAACACTAACTGGCAATAGATCATATTTCACATCATTATTTCTAAATAATATGATATCTGGTGGCTACAGACCAGAAGTGAGAACCACAAAAATAAAGTAAAAATGACCAGGAAAAAAAAAACAAGAAAAAAAACCCAAAAACGATTAACTGCTTCTTTAGTAAAACTGTTGGTGGGAAATGTGATTAGACAAAAGAAACTCAGTTGCATCAAGTTAAAATCTGGTCCAATAGGTGAAACAGCACTGTTATTGGAAAGTACAAAGCACAGAGAGATAATCATGTACTTAAACATGTGATAATGTTGAGATTACAATAAACACTTAACTACTTTTCTAGCCTCTTCAAATACAGTGCAGTGCAAAAGATTCAGGCAGCTACTGGTGGTGGGGACGCAATCGTGCTTCAAATACTGAGTCAATAGTTTTATCTTTTTTATCTCTCGATGCATTACTGCAAAGTGAAACAGCAGGAGAGGAATCTTTATTGATATGACCACCCTTTGCCTTCAAAGCAGTACAAGTTCTTCTCTGCACAGTTGCAGTTTCTGAAGGAACTTGCACTGAGGGTGTTTTAACAAATATCTCAACATCTTGAAGAACTAAGCACAGATCGTTTAGTCTGCCTCTGGATGTAGTCGGGTTCAAATCCTTATACGTCTTCATTTGAAGCCAGACAGGCTGGCTCATGTTATATCATGTCCCTGCGGGGTTTGCACCAGGTTCTTTACGATGAAGGTAATTGGTAATAAACAATGTCTGGAGTTGTTTTCCTCTGCTGCTGAATACATTTGGAGCCAATCAGATGCCTTCCTGCTGATGTTACATGTTGCATAAGCAACACTATATTAAAGGTGGCCCATAGGAATACTGAATGACTCTCACCTCAGACCCATAGCTGACACACATGGTCTGTATCGCCCAGGGAACCCCGAGACCCACGAGGATATCGAACACGTTACTGCCAATAGTATTCGACACGGCCATGTCTCCCAAACCTGCAATAAAAGGCAGATCAAAAATAAAAACCTCCCTCTCGACTTTCAGGTCAAACGAAACCTTTTTATTTCCAACTGTTCTGCAGATCTGTACCTTCTGATATCCACCAGGGCCCTAACCTTATTCAGCTGAGAAAGTAGTGACGCAGGCGTGTACTGTAATATCTATAAACAGCTCTGCACTATTTTGTCTTATTCCTGTGATCTGGAGTCCTTGGCACAAATACTCACAATGTGCTTCCTTGCACACACAAGAGGACTGACACGTCTTTGCACTAGTTTTCTGAAAGTTATCAAAGTACACATCCGTACAATATCTACACTGTTAAATGGATATAAAGCTTTGAATCTGTGCATGCACTCCAAATAGTAACTCCATTTACAATACTTTATGTTATTGCATTAAAAAAAAAAAGAAAAAGGCTGCTGAAATTGATTTCACCTCAAACTACAGGATTGACTGCTTTTGTGAATAGATTACACAACCAACCATCAGGGAACATCAACCTTAGAAGAATAAAAGGAGGATGTCAGGGTGGATTTGAGCTATTAAAAGCACATCATGTAACCACAACATCTACGTCTGGAATTGAATAATGCTATAAAGGGAAAGGTGTACCTTGCCGAGCCACAATGAGACTGGCTATGCAGTCTGGGACGCTGGTGCCAGCTGCCAGGAAAGTAATGCCCATGATGACATCAGGGATTCCCAGAGTGTAGCCAATTATAGTCACCTGAAAGCAGAGAGGAAGGTCGGAGCTCAGAAACTGCACTTAGGAAATGAGAAAAGAAACTTTTATGTTATATATTGTTATTTATACATTTTCATAAGAGAATAAAGTATTGGTCCACATAGGAGACGATTCCGACCTTTTTACAAGCTTCATTTTTGAGGGGGAAAAGAAAATTTGTAGACCAACTCATATTCTATTTTCTATAATAAACATAAAACAGATGGAATTATACAGCATAATGGGACAGAAGCACACAGACTGACAAATGGAAGGCCAGGAAGTACAAGTGCAGCTTTACTAAACCTTTTTTTTTTTTGCGTAGTCCGTTATTTGCACAGATCACCCATCTTGCAGGTTTTTGTTCCAGCTCTTGTGCTCCAGTTCCACCTGCTCTTCCCACATTCACTGCCATCCAAACCATTCAATATATAACATTTTAAAGCCTTTAAACAGCTTGTTAACAACACCTAGCTCCTGCAGTTAGATTTATGTTCTCCCAGTATGATCAGTGTGTTCACTAGACAGTCTGACCAGCTAAGTCGAGAGTCCACACATTGAGAGCACCATGTTGTGGAATTAGAAACAGTCAGCTCAAATACTTCCTGATAGTTTCGATATTTGCCTCAATACGCTATTACAGATATCCGTACCTTTTCTTCGCATTTTAAACCACAAAGGTTCATATTTCTACCAATTTAGCTGAATTTCATTCTGCCAACAGATATGCAGAAGCACAAAAGGGAATGAATTTAAAGTAATATTGAACAGGGAGAACTAGCGGTTATGTGGAGCAGTGACACTCCCCTCATTCATGTCCTTATTTAAATACATGCTTGGAGGAAAAGTGACAGAAATGTCCTTCAAAATAACTGCTTTTTACATTTAGACTGCAAGTGCATGACCATTTTTACACAACTGACAATGTTGAATTACTGTATTTTGTACTTTTGTACATTCAATTCAATTTTATTTGTAAAGCGCTAAATCACATCAACAAACATCTCAAAGCGCTCTTACAATGATAGAGTACAACAGGACCCAACTAAACCGTTCCAAAGCAAGCAAACATTGACATCAATGTGTGTATATCAGGTTTTTCTTTGAATGTGATGGGGCTGAATGATGCATGAGGTGATACACATTAAACTACTTGAAATGTAGCTTTCGTCTTCATTTGTCCACTAATACCAACAAAGACCAATAGATATCACAGTCCACTTTCACAATTAACTCTCACAAAAGAGTAAATAATACCCATTGTAATTATCGAGAGTGTGTAATATTTCCCTTAGGCCACAACCCAGTAGTATCAAATTTGGAATGACAAAAGGAATCAAAACTCAATTTTCACATCATTAAAAATGTTTGACCTTCGGTGCTTTAAGTAATTATTCCAAAAATTCAATAGTTCTCACTTTTGGACAGTAAAAATTAAACACCACCCTGGAGGGTTGAATCCAATCTAAATGTTGCACCAACAACAAAAAGTATCAACACAATACACTCACCATCCACACCATAAAGTAGGAGAAGACTGCAATCCAGACAGTTGACAGCAGGAAGGAGAGCATGAAGTATTTTTCCCACCGAGGCTTGGCACAGTTTGGCACGGTTAAGTACAGCAAGAGGAGCAGAGGCCATGAGAGGAGCCATTTCACCTTGCTGCCGATGCTTTCTGCAGCAGACGGTCACAAGAGAGGAGCATCATCACACATCACAGAGAAAAAGAAATAAAATCTTATAGCAGTGATTCGAGAGCTGAAAATCCGCTTCAAAATTACTTGGGATTCCTAATCACATTTTCCACCAACAGTAATTAAAGTAGAGATGCAGAAAATATATAACAATTATGAAATAATTTAGAATGGCAATAAACTGAAGCTTAAATGATTGTATAGGTTTTGTGAAATAATCGCAAATTCTTTTCTTACTTTTCTTCTATTTTTAAAACCGTCATTTTGAACTTTCAGAGGATAAATACACAGGGCATATAAACAACTTATCGCACTTGTGTGGCAGTACTGTTAATACAGTTTAAAAAAAAAAAAAGGGCAAGTGAATGAATCCACTCGTATCTTAACTTTAGGTCAATGAAGAGATTACAGCTTGTGTCTGAATCATGACTCCATTTGCAATGATATCCTCTTTAGTGTAAAGGATAAAGATATCCCTCCATCTGTCATTTACCACCAACAAAAAGCTTTCTTCCCCCTCTTTTTGCACTGAAACTTTAAACAGACGGCACTTTAATCCTGTGTTTGTGAAAATTTCACATAGAACCTATAACACCAAGACCTTTTCCATTTACGTGTCAGTTTTGACTGAAAAACACTGCAAAAACAACTCGACTTCATGATCAATCAGATGACTTCGATTCAGAGACATTTCACATCAGTAGTCTCTGAACGATAAAAGGGCAGGCTCGCTCTGAGCTGTCAAAGAGGGGGATCATTAGCTGGTATATAAGAAGTCCCAGAGTAATCTGAGTGAGGACGTCAATAACTAGTGAAGTGGAATTAATATTCTGGAACAGAACTGATCAGCTGCAAACTCTTTGAAGCACTAATGAAACCATTTCCTAAAAATCAGCACCTACAGAAGGGTGTAAACATGTGCAATATGACCAACAGGTCAAGATTAGGTCTTGCATCCATGCATGTCAAATTATACACATTCACCGTGGAGCTGTGCGAGTCACATACTTGGAAGATGAAAGGGAGAGATGGTGACGTTCTCCTCGGCCTCCTCGGTAGGCTTGTCCTCTGGCACGTTTCCATTCTCGATTTCAACTTTCCCATCAATCACTTGTGTCTCCACTCCATTGGCAGCTTGCACCAACTTCTGACGCTTTCAGAAAAAATAAACTAAGTCAAAGAGCACATGAGCAGACACAACAGCGCTGCTCCTGACTGCAGATTCACTTCTGCAGTTCTAAATGGAACAACAATTTATACATAGGACATGTGAGAGGAAGATAAGGAAACCCTTCAATACTTCTAAACTCCTATCCACGGTCTACATTCAGAAACAAAGCTGAATACACTCAACACTGTTCACATAGAGGAACCGGAGTTAGTGGAGCAGAAACGGGGTGCTGTACCTCTGTGATGATGAGCCGACTGGCCATACGAAGACGTGTCTTGGGTCCAAAATGACTAGTGACCATAACGCGGAGTCCAGCTTCGGGAAACCTGAACTTTGAAGGGCTGGCGTTCATGATCTCGTCCACCATCACCACCGAGCCACGGCTGTAAGCCTTTGTGGGTTTGACTGAAGGGATAATTACACATAATTACCACATATCCTAATGAGTTGGTCCTTACTTTGTGTCAGAGCATGCAAAATAGCAAAACAGCTCTGATTAAAAGAGGTCGAAACCTGAACTTCTATTATTACTTTAGACCAGGAGTTTTCAAAGTGTAGAAGCATTTGTCCTTCCAGCTTGACCACTTTGCGCCATACACTAACCCCAAACTCATATCAGAGTTTCCAATTGAAAGTCAGACTTCCTAACATTTTTCACATTACAAACCAAAGGAAAAATTTTAATGCAAGTTCAGGAGGCCATATATAATGTGTGATTTGA
Organism: Lipophrys pholis; assembly: GCF_963383615.2. Lineage (NCBI taxonomy): Eukaryota > Metazoa > Chordata > Actinopteri > Blenniiformes > Blenniidae > Lipophrys > Lipophrys pholis. The sequence goes on from NC_137649.1 coordinate 13,257,433, forward strand.
TTGCAATTAGTCAGGTCAGGACATTAGTCAGGACAAGGTCAGTAAAACAATGGCAACAAAGAGCGTTGTGTTTGGGCAAAACTGATGTTTTTTCCCCCAGTTATTTCCGCACAAGTTACAAGATACAACAGTTATGTGTCATCCAGTCATTTGGGTTCAGTTGTTGGTGGAAGGCTGCCCGACACTTTGAAAACATCTCAAAGCAACTGAAACGGGACCAATGCACTTTATTTGTCTTGGAAGACATTTCCCCCCTTATCCAAGTAACTACATCATGAATAAGATGCACTTCCAAGATGTATGACAAATTTCAGTTGAGTTGATCCAGTTGTTTTGAACCGACTCCGACAGACAAATAATAAGCAAAGACACACTTGGTATGGAACAGTTCTATCAACGGGTCAGAGTAGAGGCGAGATCAGTATCCCATGCCCACAATGTGGACAGATTAAAGCTCTCATTTTGAAATGTAATAAAAAAGAAAAAAATCCTAATCATCAGGATAAAAGTCTCAGAAACCTTGTTTTATTTGTAGTACACATCAACAAATGATTATCTGTACTACAACTCAGACTTTAAAATGTATGTTGGGGCCACGTTAATCTTTACAGTTACTTGCTGGTAAAAGATAAGTGGTCAAGTAAGGAGAGAGGAGTATGTAACAGAAAAAAAAATTAATCTTTCAACCCTCTAGTGCCAACAACACCCCTCATCCCTTGGGTAAAAAGCAGAAAAGTCCAGCAGAGTTGGTCAATACGAGGGTGTTGTGCACACTCCACACAAGTTCTGGCTACTGGACTTCAAATAGCTTTCCCCAAATTGCCTGAAGCAGCTTTGAAGTTTGTCTACCAGTTGTGAATATTTATGGACCCGCCGAGATCAATTTCAAAAATCTGCAGTTTGGAAGATATAACCTCTGGCACCTTTGTATCGACGATCACATACTGAACCATAGGCGGCTGTTTTAAAAAGCCTTATCGGCAGCTTCCAGCTCCTCATTTGCTCTTTGCTTAGCTATAAGATGCGGTGCATGGGGGAAGAAGAAAGTTCTACCCTACACTTATTAGTTTAACTCGCCCTTAATTTTCTCTATTATGCATGCAAGAATGCACATAAATTAACTGCGTAAACAGAGATGGTATAAACATTTCCTCTTGTGAAATTCATTACCACTTCAGGAGTTAGCGGGTCTACTCCCCAGAGACCGGCAGGAGAAAAGTAGTATGCAAGCAGAAAGAATTGGCACACAGCAGCACAACACTGTTGACAATAAGCAAGAATAAGTTTAGTAAGGCTAAACAGACAGGCACGCTAACACGAATGCAGCCAAAGTGGAAAGAGTTAAATTTGTCAGGAGGATTCAATGTTATTGATTATAGAAAAGATTATGAAAGCTCAAAAAGGCACGAAAGAAAATAGAGCAGCACTGTGGCAACGAGGAAATTTCAAACACTAAAAGATGGGATTTTATTATTTATTTATTTTTAATACAAGTTTTCAATAAGTTTTAGACCCAAGACAACAAAGTCCCTTGGTATAAAACTGCATTACCACAAATGATAAGAGAAGATCTTCATTATGCCGCTCCCATATTAAACAGAGCATTTCATTTTTGTGCCCAGATAAGCTGCAGTTGCTTATCACCTACAGAGGCACTGGTGCTTAGAAAAGCAAGCGAGGGTCATAACTTTGTGAAATTACCATAAGAAAAAAGAAATGTCAAAGAGAAATCTGTCAGTGTCTTTTTGGGTAGCGCAGTTCACCCAGATCAAAGGATCCATGTTTTCTTGATCTTTTTGTGTTTCTGCATAATTATAGCCAACATATATAGTTTGACATTTTGGGAAATATTTTTGCTTCCAATGCCACTCTCATCCTCATGTCAAATATTCATCTACTGTGAGCAACCAAAAAGTTTAATACTGCAGCATGAGAAACAGTTGGACAGCTATATATATATATATATAAAGCTACATATACAGCTATAGATAGCTACCAAGCTCAGCATACTGTGGCAAGAGAAATAACAGGGACATAACAGTCACTACCTGTTAAAAGTTTGGGGACACCTTCTCATTATGTAGTAAACAAAAAAGTGTGAAATAACTCAAAACATCTTCTATGGTCTAGATTCTTCAAAATTTAAGAATTGGCTTTGATTACTGATTTGCACACTTTCGACATTCACTCTGGATGAGCTTCATGAGGGGGTCCCCTGAAATGTTCCAAGGGGAGACGTTGAGCACCTGTTGGTTTACGATGAGACGGACTGCAGAGTGAAGGCAAAAGGGCCATCTCCATTAGGTCACATGACTGCGGAGGCCAGGTCATCTGGCAGCACTTTATAACTCTTCTTCTTGGTCAAATAGTCTTTACACAACCTGGAGGTGTGTTTGGGCTCATTGTCCTTTAGAAAAATAAATGATGGCGCGAATAAACGTAAACCGAATGGGATGGCATGTTGCTGCAGGAAGCTGTGGTAGCCATGCTGGTTCAGTGACTTCAATTTTGAACAAATCCCTGACAGTGCCACCAGACAGGGCTCTAATCTGAGGATGTTAACTTGTGATTTCTGAGGTCGGTGACCCGGCTGAATGGATCCTCGGCAGCAGAGGTGACTCTTGGTCTCCTTTCTGGGACAGTCCTCATGTGAACCAGTTACACTGTAGCACTTGGTTGATGCGACTGACCTTCAGTTCTTAATGGACTGTCGCTTCTCTTTACAAAGCTGATTGGTTCTTCCAATATTATGAATTCTAACTGTTATAGGGCTGTCAGCTGGGTACCAACCTGACTTCTGCACAACACAACCGATGGTCCCAACCCCATTAAGAAGGCAGGAAACTCCACAAATGAAATCTGACAATGCACAGCTGTGAAGTGAAATCCATTTCAAGTGATGACCTCATGAAGCTCATCGAGAGAAGGGCCGAGGGTTTGCAGGGCTATCAACAAACCAAAGGGTGGTGACTTCGAGGAAACTAAAATATAAAACATGTTGAGTTATTATACACTTTTTTGTTTTCCCACATAATTCCATATGTCCATTCATAGTTTTGTTGCCTTAATTGAGAATCTATAATGTAAATAGTCATGAAAATAGAACAGTGGATGAAAAGGTGTGTCCAGAACTATTGACCGCTATATTTACTGCTCAATGTGAATCTACAGCTACAAATTAGCAAGATCAGCACACTGTCGCAGGGGAAACATGGTGCTTTAATGCTTGATTTAGAGTTCACTATCCAGCTAGAAATGTAATGCAATATTTACAGATAAATATACAGCTTAGTGTCCTCTATCTTAGCAAACATGGGGATTTTGTGGTATACTAATATCTAGAAAGATGGCAAACAGCAAGGTCAGTATAAAGCCACATAAGAAATTAGGTTTTCTTCACTATGTGACTGTATTCAACAGGACATATTTAGATCCGAGAATACTGTCAGCATATTCAGATATGAGAATACTATTGATCCTTGTATTTAATAAAAAAAAAAAAAAAAAAAAAAAAAAAAAAAAACAGACAGTCAACTCCCACTTGTTCAAAAAACACTGCTTGCACTATCTGCAGGACCGTGAAGTCATCCCAAATGTCAAATTGGACACTTCTGTTCGCGCCATTCATTTATTAATATCATTATTATTTACCAGAATTTATTATATCGTTCTTTATAAACACAGTTAAATGCATATGTTTAGCCAAATATAAATACAACCTGTTATGGTGAGATGATGGCTGGTAGCAAAATGTTCCCCAAAATGTTCAACTATTGTTTTCAGGTGATTTCTCAGCAAAAAGTGAAAGCCGAAGCAGTTTGAGTTAGTTAAGCAGAAAGAAGCAAAGCCACCGACCCTTCAGCAGGAGGAAATATCCACCGTCTTTCCACAGAATTAGACTCGAATCATCTATTTCATGGCTCAGGACCTCCTTTCAACACACATTATCTGCATTTCCTGGCAGTGAGTATTCACGGGGACCAGCCTGTCTGATTAACCTTACCTGCCGAGAGTAAAGGTGATGACGGGTCGTCATCCCAAACATGATCATAACTAGTATTACCGTCCTCCATCTCACTGCTGGCAGCAGCGTTACCATTGGCCACGTTTTTGTTCGATTTCCCCATGAAAAATTTCTGCATGCTGGAGTTGAACCTAGTGAACAGATGGAAGATAATTAAATTAGAGGTACTCCAGTAGTTTCGAGTCCAAACTGGGCAAAATAAGAACAAACAAGAGGGGACATTCGGTGTCGGGATTCATATTTCCGAACACGCTTTAGATGAAAGGCTGCAGTACGTTTGAAATATTATATAATTAGCCAAAAGAACCTGCTTACTCTTATTACTTCTATAGAATTTACAGTTCAGGTGGCCTACTTTACAAAGAAAAAAGAACCCGCATCAGCATTTCGCTATATTAAATTGGCCGGGGTGTACTCTTCTGCATCAGAGCAGAAAGGAGGAGAAAGTAAAGAAATACATTTTAAAGAGTTCCCAGACGGCAATCACAAAGCTTTCATCAGCCACACAGACCTTCAGTGAGACCATCTGAGTGCCATTACGTGAAAATGGACCAAATACTGCAAACACCGGCACTGCCTTTGAACATGGGGATTTCAGCTCAGCAAGAGCCAACTCTATCCCTTCAGCACCTTTAATGCACCAACATTCAGCTTCAAAAACAACTTTTTGACTGAGAACAGTTCACTTCATTCCGGTTTTCAGTCTCAACATTTGGCTTGATTCTTCTTTCCTCATCTGATTGAAGAATAAAGGCTTGAACAGAAGATTTTAGGACTGTTTTAAGTTTAACAGCTGCTAGCCTGTGCGACATAGATAAATTTGGGCATGACGGTAAATCTGACCACACGATCTCTCTCGTCAAAGGTAAAAACATCCATCTATGTGCAAGAAGGAATTCATCCGGCACATCGCCGACCTATTATTACCTTCAGGGATTAATAAAAGCTAAAAAACACAATCAAGGTGTTGTCATGCAAAGCAGACGCTCAGTGAAGAACATTTCAGCTCTTTGAGAATGCTGTCCAATTATTTCAGGCCGTCTGTGGTCAAACGACAGAAAAACGGTCGTCCTCAAACCCCTCACACTGCATGACGTAGGAACACCTTGGTTAGCTATTTCATCACAACTGCCCTTCTTTCATCCCAGACTGCCAAATTCACTTAGTACATACAGTATATAGATCTGCTTTAGGCAGATTTGACTAAATTGTGCAGCTAAGAGCAGAATTATCATCAAATAATCCGAAGCAATATCAGTGACCAACACTGCTGATCAGATTAATGCTAGCAAGACAATTACAAAACATTTATTTCAGCCTTCAGTCAAACAAATTGAAGGAAAAACGGCAAGTCTAAATTCCTAAATCTAAATCCGGCAGTGTAGAGGTTAGCACTCTGGTGTCATTGAGTAAATTTCACTGGACCAAGCCTAGACTTGGCCGCCCATTTGTGCATGTTTTCCCTGTGCTGGTTTTCTCATGGTCTTCAGATTTCACCCCAACTGTCAATAGATGGTGACTTGTTCCGGTTGTAGGTTTCCTTCTCCCGAAGTCGCCTCCACAACACTAAGATGGGTAAAAGACTAAAGAGGAGGATGTTAAAATGCAGTTTTACAAAAACTGTGGAGCTTGAAGACAGGAAAGAATTAGAAAACAAGATTTTTCGTGGGCCTTCTGAGGTACTGAAGTGTCCAATCGTGTATAGCTACAGGGGATGCATGCTATATAATCGACACCCTCGCTTCACAGATCATGGTTTGCATGTTCCCTCTGAGCATATGTGTGCTTCCTCCCGCTCGTCTGGTTTCCTCAGTTCTTAGTAATTTCAAATTAAGATCTTACTTCGGGAGGCCTTTAAATGCCTTGAAGTGTGAATGTCAGTGAGTCCGTGTAAATGGATGGAGTACAACAGTTGTAATTTAGGACATATTAAGCAATGTTCCAAGAAAAAACCAGTTCTCTCAAAAACTCGACTGACTGTTCGTTACTTTATAACTATTGCATAATCAATATAAAACTCAATCTGTTAATTAAAACATACTGTGCAGGTAATCAATCATGACTCATGATCACCGGGTGTAAACAGTACTGAGGGTTGAGTAGAATTTAATGAGAATACACGCATCAACACTACACATGTTTAATAAATAAATAAAATGGGTTTCATTTTTTATAAATTTGTGACTAATCAGGACTAAAAATCCCAAAATCACTAATCCAAAGAATTAAAAAAAAAAAAATTATTCAAGGATTATTACATTTATAATACATATTTCCTAGACAGATTGTTACCTGTGTCATTTGTCAGCTGTTTTGCTAAGAGGGGAAAAAATAGATCTGATCTGAGCCCTGGAAGGTCACCTCGGGAGCACTGGTGGCGTCATATAAAACCCACTCTACTCCATTTTGACTGGAACAGCCCGAAATGGTCAGCGGATATTTTTGGGAGAAGGGAGACATATGACAGCACATCCTACAGTAAGCACTTCTTCCCTCCAAATGAGAAAGGAGAGGAGTGATCCGGTTAAGCCTGTGCTCTTAGCCACTGCAGAGGGAAAAAGATTAAACTCTTATGGCGGGGAGAGAGCAGACTGCTGCTGAGTGTAACACAGATTAACAGCTGGACAGACACAGCAGCATCAGCACGGGGCAACGTGGTCGGTATTATTCCGTTTGGGCTGTAAAGACACAAATGTGGTCTAATGGAGTTTGTGTGGCTGGACTAAAAGATGATGGACAGGCCTATGGGAAAAAGATTAGAGACACACCCACAACAATCCTTTTACATTAAAAGACTAAGAACATAATATACATGATGCATTTGTTTCAACAAAATCACTACAGCACTGGATATCGTCATCCAGGAGATAAAACAACTCAGAATTACAGTTTAAAATTGCACTTTGCTGTAGTTTAATTAGCCGTTTGACCAAGATTTCCCAGCAGGAGTCTCCTGCGTGGAATCAGCCGTTAACATCTGGGCCGGCGACATGAGCGAGACACTCCCCTCCAGCTGGAAACCGACCGGTCTCCTGTGAGCGCAGAGTCGTGGATACTCATCTGCTCACAGGTGGTGGTGTTGGAGAGTGTAAAGCCAAATCTGCCATCATGGTTGATTAAACAAAGTTAGAAAAAGAGCGTGCACAACTTACTTCATGACGAGGATGTATCCTGCATACATGACCACCAGCACCAGACTCTCCCACCTGATACAGCAAAACACACAGCAACAACAAATTCAAGTCTGAACCTTTTCCGAATATTTCAGCTTCAGAGATTCTCAAGGTCTTGTCAGCAAATGACAAACCTTGTGAGGGAACATTGGTAGCAGCTGATGAAAGAATGTAAAGCAGAAGCTACCGTACATCTGCAATAAGGAACTAACAGAGCTTGATCGTAAAATTATCATTTTTAAAATTGCAAGTCTTTTCAAGGTTGCATATTTCATATTTATAGCGGAGACAATAATTTTTCTTGTAAAGTGACCATTAGTATGTGGCCATGAGCCAGTTACTGAATAATGGAAAATTACAGCAGCAGAGAAGTACTAAGCAAGGTCAGCTTCAAGCAGAACTATGCTAAAAACCATCACATGCAGGCAGACCACCTCACGATAATCACTTAACCTGTTTAGCCTTTTCTTCCCCCAAATATGAGTGACAAAATACTCCGTCATGTTTTCCTTTGAAGGTTAAACAGTCTCAATGTGAAATACGGTTCAAATGGAAGTGAACTTGAAACTTACCAAACAATCTTCTCGTCATAGATGAACTGAAAATTTTTAAGTAAAAAAGCAGAATTGGGATTACAAAAGATAACCGATAGGCGTAAAATGTATTTGGTGGATTTGGCAAACTTACTGCAATCAAAGCCAGAACAGAGAGGATGTAGTAGGAGGAGTCCCTAAACACAGCCCACCAGGTCAACACCACCACCTGAGAAATTCACAGGAAACCGTCACGTTTGCATCCGTTCCTGGATTTGTTAAAAATATGTAAATATTGTTGGAAACCCCAGAAGCAACAGTGCGTCTTTAATTTCACATATAGGGACTTTAAAGAGAGAGCCATAACCTGCAAAAAGTTCGAAATGTTCAATACAATGCCAAAGTTTCTTCAGTCATTACTTCACAGGTCTTCTCTGTGTGAAATCATTTATTGCCCTACAGCCTGGAGTGTCAAGCATATGGTCCACCACTGCAATTCAGCCAAGAGGATAATGCTGCAGAGTGATAATACTGCGTACAAGGAAAAGAAAAAAGCCTGCTGTTTCTAATATGTCCACCGTGGGACACACCGTTAATACAATCTCATAAACTAAGAGCTCAAAGTTAAACTGTGTTTTTGCACCAAACTAGAGGATCATCAAATCCATTCGAGCATAAGTCTGAAGGGAATCACTGATGCATATTTCAAAACCTGTTATAATTAACCTGAGAAAAACGTGAACGTTTTCAAAATGTACTCCTATTTATTTGCAATAAAACAAAAGGAAAACATTTTAAGTTGTTATTTCATTGTTATATCATTTTAATGGCCCCTGAATGCCAGATATTAACATTGTTACCATAATGGAACATCCTGTAAATCTACATGTGCTGCCAGTAAGCAAAGAGAAACAAGCTGCTCTAGTAATATTTATGAGCAGGAAAAATGCTTTGTATGGTAGTATAAGCAATATGTGGATGCAGTCCAGAATTTTACATTCTTGGGAATCTAATCTAATAAAGTTTCTATTGTTCAGGTGTTTTGATCATGATGTTCTGCTGTATTTTGATTGGTTGTTCACTGTAGCTCGTAACAGCATTCCAACTCTGTGGTGCTGTGAGACATTTTTGAAGAAATTCAGAAATTCATCTCGGGCGGTTTGTAGACTGTCACCTGCAAACCTCACACTGCACCACTCAAGACCACAGATTTTAAACGGTATCACTATGATTGCTATCGTCTTTTTGCTTTGACGACTGTATCACATAGAGTGTACACACACCTGAAATACTCGATACTTATTTGGCAGGTTAAAATTGGATAAAACCACAGTAAATATTTCGTAGTTATTTTGTATCTGCAGACAATTTTATAAGGTGTTTTTGTTAATGCACATCATTAAAAGCACTTAACATGTAAATTAAACTAACTGCAAAAGCTTTGAGAACATGAATCATGATTTGTTTACACCTCAAGAGTTTACGTCTCCATTTTCACTCAAACCAGTTCTGGGAAAACTAATTGAAGCAGATGGCTTTGTTTCCCCACAGCGAAAAACTTCAGGCACACATGTGCCGCTCTGCCGTCCATAAATAAAAAGAATGATGCAGCCGCAGCAGCACATCACTCCCTCTCACACACCTGTCCAGCAAAGATCCCACAGACCCCAATGATGCATAGGATGTTGAAGACGGCCGAGCCCACGATGGTCCCCACCCCCACATCTCCATGTGTGATGAAGACACCTGCACAGGAGGAGGCAAGCAGTCAGAATCAGCAGTGACACCAACCATCTGGGAAACGTTTGAGTGTATGTACAAGCTGCACATGTGCGAGTGTGTTTGTGCAAGGGTGTACCAATGACAGATGCAAAAAGCTCTGGTGCAGAACTGCCAGCTGCCATAAAGGTTGCTCCTGCAACATCTTCACTCAAATCCAATTTCTGCAAAAATACAGCAAAGCCTGTTAGACAAAAACAATGCTTTGGGTGTAGCTCAGAAAGACTGGACCTCTGCAGTACCTCACAGATTTTCTCCAGCGATGTCACAAAGTATTCGTCACATGTTATGGCGAGGGCCAGAAACATGTAGAGGGTCTGCGGACAGAATCAGAGGTGACTTGTCAGTAGGGTTTTCAACAAGGACAAGGAAAATACACAAATGTGGGTTCCTGTATGAATATATCCTAAATCAGCAGAAATGATTTGAGTTCATTGTGCCTCAGCAGAGCTGAAAGGACAGGTGAAGGGGATTCTCTTAGCACCACAGTGCCCAATTGAAACTGAACCTGCATTAAATTCAAATCCCAATATAGTAGCGAGTACTTTCCCTTTACAATGTGGAAAATCTAAGATCTGCATACTCAAGTCGCTGTGGAGGAGGGAGCTTATTTCAGCAGCTGAAGAGAGATCTATAAATTATAGATCAGATGTGACATCACCAGAGCCCAGCAGTCCTGACAGGCATGCTCTGCTCTATGCTATCCACAGGGGGCAGTGCAGGACCACAGTGAGAACACACCAAACCCGCAAGCATTGTGGCCTCTCCTCAGCCGTGAATCCAGGACAAGATTAAGTCACAAGTGGAGCATATAACGGAGCACACGGTTAAGGAGTGTGGGTGTAGTTTACAGGCCCACAACACAAACTTCAGGTCTGGTTGGATTTCAGATATGCATTTCTCTCATTGGAACTGTGAAAGAAAGGTGAAGAGAGGGATAGATGGATGGAGACGAGGCTCGGGAGAGATCTGCGATGAAAGGGTCCCAGATAAAAGAGGTTGAAAGAGAAGGTCAACAGGACGGTGAAACCGGCTCTGATGTATCATTTAGAGGCAGAGCCTTTGACAGAAATACAGGAAGCTGGAGGTGACAGCTGAGAATGTTGATGTTTTCACTGAGAATGAGCAGAATGGACACAGTTAAGAATGAGTACATAAGTGGGACAGCACATGTTGGACTGATTGAAGAGAAATCGAGAGAGACAACGTGGTTTTCTCATGTACGTAGGGAAAAAGACGCCAGGTGAGAGAAGATGGAGACCAATGAGGAGGTGCATGGATGCAGTGAGATTACTGTGAGGAAGAACAACACAGGAGGCAGAAGGTAGAACAAGATTTGTGAATGTCCACGCTAAAATTAGTTTTATTCATTGAGACAATTTATCATTGCTCATTTGTCCCTTTTGTTTTTTTTTTGTTTGTTTTTTTATGTAATAAAGGATACATATGAGTAGACTGGCATATCATTCATTGTGTATTCTTTGTATAGGTTGAACATTTACAGGCTCCGAAACATTAAAATGTGAATGTGCCGCAGTTTTTACACCTTAAACTGAGTTTACAGCTCAAACAGGCCAGACTATTTTTCTCCACTTGTGAAGTTGTTGAATCTATAAAAACTTAATTAGTCATAACTTTAGCTAAGGCAACAAGGTCCTGCCGCAAACATTTCAGATGCTCCCCCTTAATTTAGAACCCAGCAGGTTAAAATTTTACTTCTTCAGTCACGACTCCTACAACTTTCCATATGCAGGAGTTTTTGAAATCCGATAGAGTTTGCACAAAGCTGCAATATAACCAACAATAACACAACTTAGTGCTGTTAAGTCAATGGAGCTGAACACAAATGGCATTAATAGTTTCTAATTTGGAAAATAAACTCAGACAAATGGAGGGGAAAAAAAAAAAGTTAGCCTCATTACGATGAATCACAGTGACATTAAACTGGGACCAAAAATACTTTATTAGCATATTTATGAAGATTTCAACAAATTATCTCTTTTGAAAGACAATTTCATTTTAGTGTTTCCCTGTGTCATAAAACTGTCTCTTTAAATGTGTCAGATGCACAACAAGAACAAGAATTAGAGAGGCTGATCCCTGCACATATACGTTATGTTTTATCATGAGCCGGTAAGCCTGCAAGTCTTTCTGTTTACGACATTACAAGAACTATAAAATCCAAGTCTGTCTTGGAAACAACTAAATTTTAGAAGACTTGAGTGTCGGACGTCTGTCGTCACATTTGACAACCGTGACAAACATAATAGACCTGCACAGATTTCCTACATTTCTTCCTGTTGGTTGTTTAGGATTAAAATATATGCAGTTTAGCACATGGTTCAAAGGGGAGTTTACTTGTGTTTCCTTCACTTGCAGTGTTGTATTGTACCATCCGTCTGTATCGATTTGTGTTCTTACTCCCCTGCACAAGTAGGGAATAAGCTCAAGAGATGTTCAGAGGGATGCGCCATGCTTTAAAAACAAAAAGAAAGTCCATGGTCCCTTTTGTTTAAAGAGATTTGTTTTCCTAGTCTCATGCTATCCATTATTGCCTAGTTTGACGAGAATTCCATTTTTTTAATGTATAATTGCAGAAAACAAACTGTCCAATGCTGCTTTTCTTAAGATTAAGAGAGCCATGTTACTTGACTATTACATGCAAAATACTTAAAAAAAAAAAAAAAAAAAAAAAGTCCTCTTACCGCTACAATGTGCAGCATAACGGCTCCACTCTTGCGCTCATTGTTGGTGAAAAGGTCATCGGGGAACTCGTGTATTGCTGAGGAGAGAGGAAATGTCACGGTCACCACACATGAGCAGCATGACTGCGAGGTACACGTCCCCACCCCACCCACAGAGCACCGAGTGACTCCATGATGGGTATCGGTCTTATAGGCGCAGCCTCAGGCAGCCCCATTGGTTCACCGAGTTTACTCCAATTAGTTTGGTTGTGTTATTTCTATTCTATCTTTTTCCCCTCTATGCTATCTAAAATGGTCAAAATGTCACATTCATGTGGTTAAACAGCAGCATGCCACTCTGAGCCAAAAGGAGAAAAATCTGGAGGTCGAAGGTTAAAGAAATTCTCCCAACTCTAATTCTCAAACTGCAGTATGTCACACCAAGAGCAAACAATGAACAAGGATGGCAGCTATCACATCATTTCAAAAGCTGATGTAAAAAAGCTTGGGTTATATTAGGAATCTGAAGTCAAACAGGATTAAAGCAAGCAGGCAGAAAAGTGTCCCATGCTGAGAAGTCATCATCCATCATCCAACAGCTCCAGCTGGAACTCTGTGTTATCATGGTACCACCATACGGCTCGGATCGCGGAGAACACAGCCGTTCCACGGTGCACCTGGCTGGGGACAGAAGCCGGCCCTCCCCCTGATAAGCGGCCTCCGCACGACCTGCTCCTGCTGCCCCCGAGCTGCAGGCCCACAGCTCATCTCCCATTGTAACAAGGCAGCAGCATCCCACCTGTATTACCTAAACTACATGTGGTTAGAGGTTTGGTTAGACATGTACTGCAGCAGCTCCACCAGCAGCTCTGCAAGACTACACTGGTGCACTGCAGTGTTGTGCCGGTCGATACAAAAATTGATGAAAAACATCTTTTTTAGAATTGCTTCTCATAAAGAGTCATTTATACTATACTTTTTTCATCTGTAAACACTAAGTCAAAGGAAGAAAGTTACTACTTTATTTGCAGGACCTATGTCTCATGAGCTTCCAGGGACTCAAGTTATGGTAAGATTCACATGAATGATCACAGTAACACTCAGGCATTATTAGTTCTACAGCTCTGAAAACAACAATGATACTATACTTAAAACCATCAGAGCGCGTTTCAGTGGGGTCATATTATCTTTGTATTCCAGTTGTATGCCGAGTACATACTTCAGAAGAGAGGGCTTCAGAAACAAGAGGAATATACTGGATGTAATCCGCAGATACCTAACTAGGCCAGTCATACGGTTGATGTGCTTTGGGAGGAGCAGGTGGAACCAGAGCATGAGAGACAATAGCTAGAGGGAAATCAGCAAAGCTGGAGATCTGTGAGAGGAATAGACCGAGGACACTGAAGACTGTAAACCGGCAGTCTGCAGTCTATATGCAGCCCCACATCTGCCTTCTCTGCAGCCCTCCATTGCAAAATGGAGATGGAAGGAAAGTCAAGTAACCCCACTTGATTTTTGTGGCACTTGGCATGATCAAGATAGTCAATCTCTGCTGTAAGACTGAACATAAATCTGTATAGAATTTAGAAAAAACAGTTGAACTTTACTGACGTTCTCAGATAAGTGTGTATGCATCCGTGATCCATTATTGGCATTTAAAAACAAGATTTGGTCTGCAAATCCATTTTAGATCAGGAGCGTCACACAGCCCTGTTGCACCTTGAAGAGGCAGGCCAAACATTTTAAAGTACGTTTTGCTGGTCCAAATTGTTTCTCGAGTTATATAAATAACATTGGACTCATTTAACTGCATACATTAAGAGTTCAATTTGCTAGTACAGGGGTCTGAAACCTTTAAAACCAATTGAGCCATTTGTCCACTCAACAAATAAATATATTCAACCTTCACAATAATGATAATACAGTTACAGTCACCATTTTAGGTCAAACCTTTAAACATTTATTTATTTATCCACCCCTCCAAAAAAAACAATAAAAAAAAAACAGTCATACATGTAAACCAGCACCTCTGACAGTGAGAGCAAAACAGTCTGTCCACAATGACTTTTCTTTATTTGCATTTATCAAGATGTGCTGTGTAAATCAAATATGCATTCCGTGCACTAAAAGAATAGTGACACATTAGGATGCACTATCAATATAATATTTATTCATAATTCATTTGACAAATTGGAAAAAAGTCCTTTTGGTGAAGATTGACTCCTGTGCAACATTATAAATAAACAATATTTATCTACGTGTAATTTTGTGAAAGCTTCACAAGGAGCCACTAAAGAAGGCCTGAAAAGTCACATGCAGCTGCGAAGTTGAGGGTTGCAGACCCCTACGCTGGGGTCAAGACAGGTCACAGCTTCATGAGTCATTGGAAGTCATGTGGGGACCATGTTTGTATGTCAAAGATTTTGAGATTGGTCAGGATCTATTTTAGTTTGGACAAGCATCTCTCAGTCATGCCACTAGAACAAGGAGGGAAAAGAACAAGTAAGAACTGTTGAGTTGCATTACGTGTTATGATCCAGTCAAAATTTGGGTTTTCGAACTGCTCCTTTAACAAATCAATTAAACAAACTTCCAAACTCATAAATGCACCAGTTGCCTCACGCCAACTTGCAAGTCATCGCTCTGTTCCATCTATCTAAACTATCTGTTCCCCACTGTAAAGAAAATGTTGATTTGAGGTATTTGTGATATTTTCCTCTGTGAGACACCATGAGAAAGCCTGCAAGCATGGAGAGATGAAAAAGAAAATAATGAGAATAGAGAACATCAAGACAACCACAGAAAGGGGAGGTGGTAGTTAGGCTTCTTATGATGTTGGTATGTTGTTTCATTGCATCTGTAAACAACTGGATACATAAATACAGCTTTAAAAGTTTGAGTTACATTTTAACCCTTTAAAATGAATTAGAGGTGTACAGGTGTTTTTTTGCACGTAATTGGAGTGAAAAGTTGTGCAACTCTGCAGAAAACAAATTTAAAACACCACAACAATATTATATATTACATATCTATGGGTACCCCACCGGAGCCTTTCAAATACCCTCATCTCATCCTCAAAGTCTGTTTTAACATTTGACGTTGTGGAGCATTTTATAAAACCCAGCACAGGCAAATCAAACAATCCACGGGATATAACCCAACACCACTTATTCAACTGCATGCCTCCTGGATTTCACTCAATTACATCAAATAAATGGAAATATGGTACATTGTGTATCACCATGTCACTTACGTTATCTTTTCAGCAAAATCAAGAGCAAAAGCAGCAAAAACAAAGTGTAACGCTTTCTGGCTGAGGGACTCTAATTAATATGAGCTTAATTTGGCAGAGTTTTAATGTCTCACAACACCGCAGCGCCCTGACTGCACTTCCTGACATAGTAAATGCACCTGATTAGATTAAGGAGAAGAAGAATAAAAAGCTGAATACGGGTACACAGACTGCGACCTCAATGTGTAATGAGAAACAGAGGAACACCTGGCTGACATTGAAATCTTACAGCAACATTGACTGCGGCAGGCGACTTTAGCTCATTTCATTTTTGACAGGTTTATTTACTGAATGAAACGTGTCGCAAAGCCGACGGCCTGAGGTGAAGGCACAATCAATTACAGGATTTGTCAGCCGTGCCCTCAGAGGTGATTGAAAACAAATTGATGCCAATACAGAAGGCTAAACTCCCACTGATACCTCATGGCCAAACAGTGCCGCTAACGTACATCCCTGCAGCTGCAGAAGGTCACTTGTTAAGCTCCTAGAAAATGTGGAAAAGGGATCAGGTGTGAGTTTCCTGCGGTCCAAGCCTTTTCCTCCCCTCCTGCCTCCATGTTCGGTTAACTGCCCTGGAGGTCGTCCATTAATCAATAATTAAATGCCATAGCCATTCCAGTTCTTTAGTTACTTGGCATGTCCCTTGCCACTGTATACAATCAGCTCGGGCTGAGAGGGCGTTAAAAATAGGCGACAACAAAACGGTGTTCAAAGGGCAGCAGCACTGGGACAGCAGAGTGGTGACAGGTAGGAAGGGGGTCACCTTCACGTCCTGTAAACGTTCAACCAGACAGCGTCTGCAGGGTTCATCTGTGTCTCCTCGCGGCAGAGGTCACCCCAGACATGGGCATGCTTCCACAGCCAATTCCCACACAAGGGCAGGAGGGGGACAGGATGTGCACGCGGGACGACTGGCAGATTGCTTAAGAGATGCATCTGAAATGAGGCTCATAAATGGAGTGATTAATACTCTGCACTTCGGCTGAAGCCTTCTTTCACAGAGGCTGAATAAATAAAATGGAGACGCCGTTGTGTTTTGATACACTGCAAGCACGGCGTTTATTGCAGAAATAAATGGCCTATATATTTCTTTGAAACCATTTGAATGATTTATCAAGCAAAATGAGCCGAGTCACAGGTTACAGCTTCATGTTCAGGGCTGAGCCCGGCAATAGCTTTAGTTATTGAATATCATGCCTGGGATAATTATGATTGACTCATTTCAGCTGTCAAAATGTTAATCAAGTCTGCTGAACAAAGGTTTGGGCATTATGAATATACAAATATGAAGAAATGACAAATTCTTATCCTGCAGCTCATGTGTATGCATAATACTGTTGTGTATTCCAAGGCAGTAAAGGGAGGGGCAGCATGAACAGATGACTTCTGGACCTGCGCTGCAGGTGGGAGACTAATATAAAAAAAGAAAAAAAAAAAAGTCCTCTTCAGAAGCTCGGCGAACAATCTATAAATAAACTGTTTGGACACCTGACTGTGCTGCTTATGCAAAAAATTACTGGCAACCTCTTTGTTCAGTGTCCGCAGCCTTCCTCTTCTCAACCCCACAAGTAATTACAAATCCACAAAGGGTCCCCACAATTTGTTTTGAGGGAGTTTCTGAAAGACATCGCTGCTCCAGTGCATACAGATGCTTTCAAGGGCATCACCTAAATTAAGGTCAGTTTGTTCGGGGGCATGTATGTATGCATTTATGTATGTACAGCCTATTATACAATTAAATGTCAGCATAAATGATTGGCTTGGAAATGCTTAGCTTTTTATCAAATCAACACAATTAACAGAAGGTTCACTGATTTAGCCACAGGATTAAGTCCAAAACCCAGGAATAATTCATTTTCTTGCACCTTTCACAGTATCTTTGTATCGAAGCGTGTGGAGTTTTCATGAGGTCACTTTCACAATTTATCGGACAAGACAGGAAAGCCACAAAGATGGTTTTTAAGGCAGGGTGCCAACAAGTGGCTAACAGGGACAATGGAGGCAGTCGGATGTTTGCCCCCACAGAAAGCCTTTTCACAGTATACAAACTCCAAAGAGCTGATTTTCAAAAGCATCCAATAAAGCAGGGTAAGGTTTTATTTTGTTTGTTTTCAAGTGTGAAAGGATCAGCATCCACCTTACAGAGCTTGAACCATAGATTCCTCCATGTATCTATGTGGTTTAATAGGATAGACCTACTAAACCACAGATTTCTTTGAAAGTGGTACTTAACCAGTTCTCCACTGAAAAAGATTTGATCACACAGGTCTGAAGAGTATAACACAGTTCAGGGGAGAGTTTAAGCACCATACTTCCTTCCTACCTAGTAGTTGGCTTGTGGGTTAGTCACAGGCTATCAACAAGCTGCACGTGTAAACGGCAGCTCTTTAACTGATGTGGGCTCTCGTTATCGATTTTGGTTTAATGAGAACGCTCCAAGGATGTCAACTTCCTCGGCTAAAGTAATCTTGAAAAACAAATTTAGTTCATAATGTTGGAGATCAAATCCGGCCAGGTTTATACAAATCATCCACAGCTTAAAACAAAAAAATGCATTCCATCTGATAACCTTTATTGATGTACTAAAGTCAATCTTTAATTTTTTTCAATAATTATTTCACTGTCTGGTAAGGTCCCAGATACCATGGTGGTGTTGTGCAACTGAGCTCAGTATCGGGTGCCTTCTGTCGCCGGAGAGTGGATGACTGGCAGGACGGCACACAGAGAATAGCAGACTTTACCCAAGACCCCTGCCGGGATGGCTTTGGCAAATCACAAAATACCCCCCAAAGATGGAGCCACACCAAGGGTATACAACTGATGTAGTTAAACACATTAATCTGATAAAAGGGTGATGGACTGATGCTATGAATTTACACAGTTTATAGAGTTACACAACTGAATAAAAATGTGACATGAGCAAGATGTTTTGGCAGAGCGCCTGGTGCTACCTTCTGCCACAGCCTGCGCACCGACCCACAGACCAGCCAGGTCATTAACTGAGTACAATTGACACTCCAGTACAGCAGTCAAGAGACTCTTCAGAGCAGAATGATTCCTCTGGGTCATTATTAGCCTATTAGATAATTAGCTTGCTCCAGCAGACAGTGGGCCACATGACTCGGCTGGGACTACAAGCCATTCTTGTAAACATGATGAAAAACATCACGAGTCATCTTATGGGGGAGGGGGGGGGGGGGGGGGGGGTCTCCACATCACAGAAGAAACAATAAGTTGTAAAGACTGCAGCAGCGCCGTTAACCCAAAACACAAGTTTATCCTCTTGTGGGGCAACACTCCCATGCACGCATGTCACATGTTCGAGTGATCTCACATGCTCATGCAAGCTCTTAAACACGCACACAATTTCACCTGCATGAACACACTAGCATATACCAATTACACTTGTGATTTAAGCATGAATTCCAATCATTCTGAACGCAACTACATGCAAGAGTTTGTTGTTGGTTCAATAACCTAAAGTGGACACCGCTGTGAAGCATATGCGTTCAGCTGTGCACAAGACAAATAGGTAAACATCTCCCCCGAGGTGAGACGCGGCTCTGCGAAAATCCTGCGCATTGCAAGCTGTGTTTTTTTTTTTTCATTTCTAGCCTCGGTTTTATCGAAAGTGCCAGTTGTTTGCCAAAAGCAGGACAGTGCGAATGCGAAGCGGACAGAGAACAGGATGTGAATGAATTAAAAGAGGTCAGATGCAGAAAAGTGCTCAGTGCAGGTGCTCGTGTCACTCTGCTGCATTGTTCCATCGTTGGCATGCGAGCGAGAAGCAAAGCGAGGTCAGTTTCCATTATGCACAGCAGCATAATCCCAGCTTGTGTAATTCCCTTTTAAAAAGCCTCCTTCTGGTGTTTCCCTCGAGTTGACGAACCTGCATTCCAACATGGATGGACTGCTACTCGCTGGCTGCTACACTCGTCAACGCTGCCGCCAGATTTCTTGCCCACATCGCCCAACAGCAGAATCCTGAAATCTCGCCATTTGTTCTGCCAGGAACAAAAAATTCAAGCTAACAAATGTCACGTCTACATCTTATGCCATACATAAAAACATGTGCATCCCCTGCCTGTGAGCAGATTAGTGGCATATCTAAAACAACTATAATGAAATCCCATCCGATTAAGTCATAGTACAATCCAAGCTGCTCTAAACCCCCTTCCTCAGTTGTTCACTTTAGTTGCACTACAATCTCCTCTGCTTCTATCAGAACAATTATGCCACTCAAGTGGGAGTTTAATACATTATTAGCAGCATTTATTAAAAGGCAAATTATTCGTCCTACACAACATTAACCGCGGTGCTCTGCCCCCTCTACAGTTTTATGTGCACTACAGTTGGCGTCACTCCATCCCACACAAGAAGGGAACACATCAGAGGTAATCTAATATTCCATGCCCTCCTCCGAGAAAGTATCGAGTGATTTCTCAGGTGACAACTCTGATCAGGTCCCCTGCACAGAGCATGGAACAGCTCCTAAACATTTGCAGTCCAACACGGTCAAACAAACCAATACTTTTGTGCAAGTTGCTAAACGTGGGAGAGAAAAAAGGGTGGATATGTTCTACTCATCATGAGATTGCTTGAAGGTAAGATCTCACCGGGTGGTATGACTCCAAGCATGCATGTGATACTTTTCTAAAGACTATTCAGACATGGTACCAGCCACAGCGTGTGATGTAATTCACTGTAGACTGGAAGCATACATTTACGATCAAGCAAAAGCACAAAGCAGTGTGAAGCACACCTTGTGCTTTCTCAGAGTTATTACTGAACGGCTAATAAAAGTGCCTTGCTTTTGATGAATGGCTGCCTGAGCAGCGCAAGGACAAGCAAAACAACATTAGCACCCCACGAATCCAGAAAAGGGCTCCCTCGCTGATTACAGAAATAATGAGGGGAAAAAAAAAACTGAGACCAAAGCTGGCCGAGGGTAATCTATGCAGCCCTCAAACTGGGTCCTAATTAAACCGAAGCTTCAGATGTTGCACAAACTCAGCATAAAGAGTAAGCCTCCGATCATAATTCTCAACCAGCCCAGTCCAGTTCCACTCATGACTGGACCCTGGAGGGCTGCGAACCGGTGTCATCACCGGCCTGCTGCTGGATCCTCAGCGGTGGACAAACTACTACTCTGGGAATCAAGAAAAACACATGACTCTGTGATAGGAGACTCCCTAATTAAAGGAACTGCAGCCTCATCTAAAAGATTGGCTTCAACATGAATCAAGATGGTGAACCAGTTCAGAAATGTGTTGATGAAAAGCGGAGAGTCAATAATCAAACTGCTTAAAATGTGATTCTTAAACCCTGGTAAGTTTGTGATACTTCCAGCTGACATAAAAACTAGTTGCACTGTATAAAAGCTTCAGCATGATTACAGATTTCTTCGGGGGGCTTAAGTTTGTTTGAGTTTTTCCAGACATAATTTTTTGAAATGCCACTATTTGTAATAATTAGATTTTCTCAAATATAACAGCATATGCCAAACAAAAACAGAAAAAATGTAAATAAAAAAAAAAAAGGAGAAAGAGAAAAAGAAAAAGCAAGTACACCCCCACCCGGTCACCATATGTTGATCAAGTCAAATATAAAATGCACAGTGTAGAAAAAATACAAATTAAAAACATTCCATAGTCACCTGATGCACACACGAGCACCACACAGTCAGAGACCTTTAGTGAAATCAGTCAGTCTGGAACAGCAGCAAACACACTAATCCCTCAACATGTCTGAAGAAAGGCCTCCAGCTTTTATTAAACTCGACTAGAATCATGTTAACGTACACCTGACCTTCTCCATCTTAGTAAGTAGTAGTAAAGAATGTCCCTGATCCACGAAAAGTGAGGAGCGGAAGATTTTCACTTTAATAAAATTAGGCATGTCGCTAGCAAAGTATAAACAGATTTAAAATTGCTTGTTACCTCATCAGAAAATGGAAAACGAAAAAAAAATATGCTTTCTCAACTTGAAATTCATAATGTTGCTTGTTTCAAACCAAACAGAATTTAAACAACTCATAACACACCTTCTTGGCTTTCCTCCGGTCATGAACTCTTGTTCTTAAGTGCAACTAAAGCACTTTTACTTTAACTTAAGGTCGTAATCATGTGTGATTTGAATATACGTCCATAGAACTTTTACTTTGCAACTTTATTCCTGTTTTTTGCTATCAACGTGTAGTATATAATTACTATGTATATAAATATTGAACATCACCTTTGTATAAAACCAGGATTAGGTTCTACAAACATGAGTAATAGTAGATGCCCTGTACATGCACCAGGAAGATAAATCCAGTGAACCTTTAAAAATCTGCATTTGTGTTTACATCTGTATGAAATTGCAATCAGTTGCTGAATTTACAAAATTAGAGTCAGATGTTAGTGGGCATGGAACCAAATCACAGAAATGAGACATGGCATGGGCGACTTGGGAGTTACGCTGGCCTAATTTATCAAGTTCCCTGTTCACAAAAATCATCTGATAATAAGAAAGGTGCTTTAAAAAAAAACATAAAAATCCCTACGGGCATACAATGAGGAATACTTCATGTACTTAAAACTGACGTGTTCCATCATCTCAAGGAGTTTAGACATTTATGAGTCCACACTTAAAGTACCTATGAATAAAAATGATGTAATTACTCTTCCTGAATGTGGGTTAAAAGCTGAGCTGACACTAAATGGACAACAAGCTGTGAGTAAAAGCAAAAGTCCTGCACCAAGAGCTTGAGTTAATCATAATGCTGTGCACGACAAGCCACCTCAGTACATCTTGACACTCCAACACTAAAGAGAACCAGCTTTTTAGACCAAGGTTGAATTGTTGGGGAAGAACCTGCAAGATTAGTAAAAATAGCACTGCCCAGTGTCCAAAAAAAGTGTAACTTAAGACCTCCTGAAAACCCTCTTTTTGCTGACCTAATTTGAAAGTGCACTCAAGGACAAAAGTCTCTCACAACTACATTGGGAACGGCACAAACTGCCCTCAGAGGTCCAAATTAGTGCGGCGTGTCAGCTGAGGTGCAACTATGACAGGATTATGTAGAGACCAAGACCCAAGAACAAAGGGTCATATGATCAGCTTACACTGACGAGGCAGAACCCGGGTGGGATAAGAGGAGAGTCTAGTCCATGAAAAATGTGAGGGATGTCAAATGCAGTCTGGTGGCCTCACTGTGGAAGACATTTGAATGTTTAAAAAAAAAAAAAAAAATCTCTTAAGGGATTAGAAGGAAAACTTCCAGCACCCAATCTTCTCATTTGGCTCTTGAAATAAGTTCACACTTTAAAAAAAAAAAAAAAAAAAAAAAAGGGCCCAGTCTGACTGAAAAGTGCAGCACGAGTGGTGCATAAATGCTTGTTTACATATAAAATAACAGGTTGCCATACTGATGATTTCACTAATCCCAGAGGGATTCTGCCTGCTGTGACCAGTAATGAAGTAATAGCCTCTTAGTCCTCATTGAGTCATTTGTGATGCAGCAGAGTAAAGAGTAAATTTAACACATGAAATTACTTCTAAATTGTCCGTGTCCTAGTATATCATCTTCTACGTGCTTGTCAAATACATATGCCAATACAAATTCTCATATTCAGCAGAATAACCCTGTACGAAAAAAAACACAAATATACATGTAGGGCAGCGCCTAAATTCTGTACAGCTGGCAATATCACGGTAGCACATGTATATATATTTAATAAGACACGGCCAAATGGGACTAAATTTCTATCTCTGGCAGCTCTGGAGCTCTTACAACTGAGTCATGCAGGATCCCAGAGAGCCCATGTGAGTCAGTGTTTGGAAAAAAGGAAACTCGTCAGGCTGAGGCCTTTCAAACAACATGAAAATACACATTAAAAAACCTGGCTTAAGGCAACTTTTCCCCCCACTGTCACTTGTGCACTAAATCAATAATGTCATAAAGGACAACAATATTCTTAATGTTTTCTGGGCCATGATGCAGATGTCAGGCCTATATAACTAATTACAGAGAATGGCATGCTTAAGTGGCAATAACATAATCAATAGCCCCGTTTATGATCTAAAGTGATCTAAACTGAGACACAAAAAAATGTAAAAACCAACAAGAGAATTTACACAACAAATGAACTAAAATGCCACAACCTCCCCAACATTACCCCACCAATTTAATATTCCTTATAAAAGCATTTTAATTAGAGACAGCAATTAAAGTATTTATCTTCAGACTGCATTAGTCATACCCAATGAAATGTCTCGAATCAGAGCTGCTGCAGAGAGGACAATTATTCTTTTGACAATGTCAAACTTGCATGTGGAAAGTGTTGAATTTGTTCGAATAAGGACTTTGTATGGTTCGACTTTGTCCAAACACAAAGAGATCTTGGCAGACAATATAATTGGAGAAAAATGCAAATCACGAGTACAGAGTGATTTTTGGGTAGCTGCTTGGTTATAGCAGAAGAAGGCATTATCAGCAGTCTGCCAACAATTCTTGGTTTACGATAAAGTAGCAGCATTAGGATTCATTTGCAGCAGTGTTGGAAATATTGGGCACTTCTTAAAAAAGGTAAATGTTTACGGGGCTGAGCATGAACTACTGTGCATTGCCTGCCGCTAATTATTATGATCGACTGAAGATCGCACAATCCATTAGTATCTGGATGGCATTGATAAGATGTCCATGTCTGACATGAGGCTTTGGATAGCATTGACATACAGTGGGATTGAGTTTAGTTTGGCAGTGCCACCATTACAAACAGATTAACATCAGGGAGAAGGAGTGTAGTATTTGCCAGTGTTGTGGGATTCATTTTCATTTGTAACAGAAAAGACACCGTGGCACAATGTTTTAGTTTACCTTCTCTTTTTAGTAAATGTCTGTTCAGCTGTTCCTTTTACAGTGGTTGCCACTTTTCATAATAACTGCAGCACAGACTTTGCTAGTTTGCACACCAGATGTCCTTCCTGCCGAAACCTGGATTCGAACCCATGTCACTCCCACGCCTACATGCAGTTAAAAACACAACCCAATGCCCCACTTGCTAATTTCTTTAACAAAAGTCTAAACAGTTTTTGTCTGGAGTATAGCTCCCTTGAATTCTTTTCAAAAACTCAATAACTAGGACCGGAGTACACAACACCTCAGACCAAATAAATTAAGTAAGATTGCCATTTTTAGCTCATAAAACATTTATTCTTAATTCATCCACATATGAAACACACCAACAATGTGTATGACTGGTAGTGAAACGCTAAATTAAATTAAACGAGTTTCTGTGGTTATGTTTGAGGACTTTGGTCCAAAAGACAACATTAAATTCCCTACAATGAAAAGCATAGTAGCATACTTTTTAAATGTCCTATTTGTCACCTCAAACTACCAGATCAGAAATTCTTTTACAAAGAATTGTTGTGCAGTTAAATAAAAATAACCGTATGCATTTGAAGACACTATAGAGAAACCTAGGAGCTGCAGACCCCTGACCACACTTCCTCCATTCTTTATTCATTTAACCTATTTATATATATATATATATATATATATATACACACACACACAAAAATTTATTTAAAAGTGTAGAAAACTGTATAAAACTGACCAAAATCCCACATATTTCAGGATTTCTTCATAAATTAAGCACTGAACCTCTGCAAGATTGCCTACACACTGAAGAGTCCCGCTATCCTACAACATGAGAAACTTCTTCCAACAAAAAGGGACTAAATTTGACGAACTAGATGCAGTGGATATTTGAAATGCAACATACTGCCAAAGACAGTACATTTGATAGGTTACCAAATACAGACACTTGTCCCAAAAGGAGGTTAAGACTCATTTATCTCTTTGTTTACACTAAAAATCAAAGCGCTATGCCCAGAAAAGAACTGGAGTCAGGTGACCATGTGATTAGATGTAAGGTTTTTTTTTTGGTTTTTTTTCATGGTTTACATTTCCTCTTGCTATACCCACCCCCGAGGTTCACTGGAGGCACAGCCCACACTATTGGAAGTAAAAGCTCAACGAGAGACAATAACTAATGGGCAATTTCTTTCAAAGATTTGGCAGTAAACAGGAAGCTTTGCCTGGTTTTTATGTTTTGCAGGGTTTTTTTGTCCAAACTTCTAACTCATGACAAAAAAGGAAGTCGTTAAGAAAAAAACTAAAATAAAGAGCATGTTACTGGAAACAGCATACCTGGTTCTGAGCAGTTCTTCTCAGTTACGTTTTCCAACGTAGACGCCATTAGCCGCCTCCCCCAGCGTTCAACGTCCGGATGTCCCTCCACCATCATCCCATGTCCTGAAACAGAATATAAACAGCTTTTATTATCAAACATTTACATAAATACAGCCGATAAGCTTGTAGCCAAATCCACAACATGCTGGAGGTTAAAGCTCCTGGAACAGTCCTGAAAGCCTTTTCTTTTGCTGAAACTCCATTTTGCACATTTTCAGAAACTGCAATCACGGCTAACATGGCTGCTGTGGCACAGACTTGTTATGTTTCATGACCCGAAACATCCATGATCACGATCATTAATCCAAACAAGGTTGCTTGCTTTTAATCCCTTAAAAGTTTTCAGTTATGTAGATATGACGCTCTCATCCTGCAGCAGCAATGCGACATCAAAATGCAGCTGTGCCATTATGTTTTTGTGGCGAGAGTTTCATTTTTTTTTTTTCTCCATTAAACTGCTCTTAAGCCTCTAATGACGAGAGGAAAAAAAAGGAAAACAAACAGCACTCCCAAAAAAGCGTAAAAAAACAAACAAAAAAAAACCTTCACACCATTAAAGAGGAGGAGCATTTAAAACTTTAAACTTTAACAAAATGCTGCAAAACAAGCACAATGTCAAGGCAAGGAAGCAGCAACTCACAGCAGCATGATTAATCAGCGCTGCTGTATGCACAGTTATGAGCGGGCACTTGAGAATACCCAGAGGACCGATGGTCTGAGTTTAATCCATATACAGGTTGTTTATTATTGGGCCACCACTGTCTGGCTTAAAGATATGGATTACACATTTATGAATGTGGGAGACTTATCGCAGCAGTAAATTTAAAATTTCCCTCGACAGTGATGTCGAGGAAGTGATATGGAGACAAACACTGGGCCGAGGGCAACTCTGTGAAGATAGTTCTGTTAGCCTCAAAGAAAAGATTTAAAAATACTTGGTAGTTGATAGAAATACTGTACTTTTCCAACCAGTAAACATGCAAGGTTATTTTTCATTCCAGTTGAATATAGTTTTTCCACTTGATTGAAAGAGATTATGAAATAATCAAGTGTTTCTCCAATTTGTTTGGCAAGCGCACTCAGTGTGCCTCTAAGAAAGGCTGCAGACCTACAATGTGTCAAATTGTGGCAAACAAACACTCTCCAACATAAACAAAGGTACACGCTTCAAAATTAGGTGGTATCCCAGGTATGCACGACCATAAAAGGTGCTTTTTATTTACATACAGCTGTAATTTTGACAATGTTTTTTAGAAGAAAAAAAAAAAAAAAAAAGAGTTATTTACAAGTCCACATTCAGCTCTAAATCACGATTCCTTCCAACAGGCATTTGAAAAAAGGCACTATCGCAGGCTCATAAAAATGTAAACCACAGTTTGGCCTGCCATGCGTTTCTTTTCAAGTTCTAAGAAAATTTACCAAAACACTGTTGGAAAGAAATGTGTGTGTGACTAGGGTAATATCAAAACAGACACCGTGTAAAAGTGTGAATTCTATGAACTGGCATGGATGGTGTTCTCCTTTCCTTATTAAGTAACCAGTTAACCGATTTAAATCTGATTATTCACACAATGTTACATCAAAGCAAATGAGAATGTGTATACTGAAGCGGTCCAACTTATATCCTGAAATGTTTGAACGCTGTAAAAACTGATTATTCTGGTCCTGCTGGAGTGGAACAAGCTGTATAAAGACAATGGAATTTCGTTAACGTTAAACGTTTAGTGAATCTGTAGCTGAAGCCAGCAAACAAACACATACATGTATTCAGGGATGCATCATCCATTAACCCATTCACCTCCAGGCTAGGTCTCCACCAAGAGAACATCAATTTCAGGAACTGTGTGATTTACTGGCTACTTTAGTTTAACTTCAGGTGCACGACAGGTTGCATGCAGTCTGTTTATTAAAGCTGTTTAAGCCCAAAACATCTGCCTCCGAGAGGAGAAAAGACACACACGACAGCATCGAAACATTAAAAGTTGTGAGCTGGAAAATGGAAACAGACGCTAAAATGTTCTCTGGAGCTACGGGAAACTGCACCGACACTGCAATTCAGTGTCAGTCAGTTGTTGTCTGGAAAGAATAAAAAGGTTTAGTTTCATAAACTCCGCAATCAACCGGAGTAATTTTACATGCTGAATTTTCTTCTTTTATGCACCGTTACTCGTTTTCTACCCCAATGACATCAATCTCATGTTTGTTTGTTTGTTGTTGGTGTTTTTTTGTTGTTTTTTTTTAAACCTGCTACATGGCACAAGTTGGATTTTCAGTGCAGAGGGTCACAGGAATATTTCCACAAAAAAGGGCCTTCGCTCTCGACAGCCTGAAGATCAGCAGGCACTGGATAAACAGATTGCATGCAAGGAGACTGCAGCTGCTTCCCACAGTTCTTCACTCCATAAAGACCAAACCCTCCAGTCATCACTCCAACCTGTTCCTTCTCACACACCAGCTCCGTTTCACTCCTCCACCGCCTCGAGTTTCCCCTTCTTCAGTTTAATCATGCTCTCACAACACAGCGCTGCCCCATTTGATGTCAAGAAGAGGGCAAGAAGTCCACTGTGTAAACATGAGACATGTGAATGTTTTGTGGAACGCGATGACTTTTGACTGCTTTCACCCTGACCAACAAGGAAGAGATTGTTCAAGTCACCTGGGCTGACCTTTCACATCCGTACAATAACTGGATGAGGGAGGGGAGAATACGATTTTAGGCGGAAATTGCGCATGACAGGCCATCTAAATACAATTTATACAGGCAGTTATGAGTGGAATCACTTGACCACAACTATGAAAATTTGTGTTTTTTTGGGTGAGTAACATTTCCTGGAAGGGTTCACGCTGCAGGATGACTATACGGGCCCATGAGGATACTGCGCTCCTGCTGCCAAGCAGCCAAAAAGAGAAAAACAATGAAGACACGATGCTGTCCGAACTACACTGCAGACCGCGGGTAGAATAAGAGCGGCAGTCTGTTGTGGGCATGATGCTGCTGGCTCAACCATCCGCACTCTTTTCCCAGATGACTTGTTTTGATTAATCATCTCCATCCTTCATGTCCAGAAATTCATGTTTTGGTGTTGTGAAGATTTTGAAGGCACACACTTCCCCGCTTCGGGAAATTTAATTTCAGATTTATTTATTTATCTATTTATTTATTTATTGCGGACAGAGAACTAAAGCCAGCATTAATTTGATTTGTCGTTGACAGTCTTGAGGTGAAATCATTTATCAACCGTTTTATTCATGCAACAATATCCGAGGACGTGCTTTTCACACTACTGCGTCCTCTTTCTCAGCTTCAAAGTGAACTACGTGTTGTCCTGTTCGCGAGAAATACTAATATTTCAAACACGTGGTCATATTTGGAATATAGGAAAAGGCTAAACCACATTTGCTATTCATTTCGGCATTTCAATTGGAATAATGCATGATTAATGAAGACTATTAGTTTGAGCCCTGCAGTAAAATTACAATTCATTCCTTCTATTATTGACCAAAAAAAAATGAAAAATGCATTTCTTAAGGGAATGAAGGATTTTAACTGAAGCACTAAAAACCATTTTGATGAAGGAAACACCTCTCAAAAATGATAAGTATGATGATTTTAAAGAAAGCTCTTAAGTTAGTTGTACAAACATTCAGCCATAGTTACTGTTCACTGTTCAAGCACCATCGTCTGATCTGTAAATGGAAACAGGAGCTACAAATCAAGAGGTTTAATCTGAAGGGGCTATTCATTAGTAAACTGAAAAGTGAAATATCAAAATCTCGAGGAGCCAGACACACCTCCTCTTCTGGCTTTAGTAGTTATGAACAGAAGGAGGAAGGTGAATTAATGCCACAAATTTCATCAGGGTCATTCATACCCGCTGTAATAAAGATGTTTTACAACAATGGTCCAATATAATCAGACTTTTCAGGAGTTATCTATTGTAAATATGAACATTTTCCTTATCAAGTGGTTACAGTTTGTTCATTTATCAGGTTGGAAATACTGACCTTGTCTTTTTATTACAACTTGTGTTTATTTTCTCCAGATTGTAATATTGGCATTATCATATTCAATTTTACTTTCTTTCTTTCTTCTGAAGACCGAGTCTAATCATTAGGGTGGATGGATGGGTCAACAAAATGCTGAATTGGAGTTTTTAAAAGTGGCAGGTTGCATGGATTCTTTTTAGATTTGTCAACCTTGGCACGGTTACCTTTTCAACAAAATACCCTCAAACCTCGGCCGCATGTGTTCCGTTTGTACAACCCTGTGGGCGGCAACAGACAGACAGCTTACATCCGTGTTTCTTAATATCGATTCCAGAGGTGCCCCTGCTCTGCACATCTCAGCGTCTTCCTGCTCAAACACAAATGATTTAAATGAATGACCAGCAAGCACTGCTGAAGCTTGATAACCCTCAGTTCATTTGAATAGTAGAGAGATTACAATCTTGTGGGTGAGGACATGTTAGAATATGTGTTTATATTTTAGTGTGGTTGTCCCATTTCAATTTTTTTAACAAAACAAAAAAAGGAAAACTGGTTTTTAAAAAAACAGCTGAAACTACATGTCTCGCTGACAACACTGAGCAGCAGAGTGGGCACGCAATAACAGCACAGTGGTAATGTCATCCCCCAGCACTGTTCAGGAGGGAGATGGACCAAGGACAACCACCCATCAGTCTCTCCGCACTGTGAACAAGCCCCGAGTATTCACTTCCCTTTTGTCAAACAGATCTCCTCCAGCTCGTTCCATCCCCTCACGCATACCCACAGCCACCCTTCATCATCACAGCCAGCCTGCTGCAGCTACCTGTCAGAGCTTGGCCCTGCCCCGCTTCTAAAAACACCTGTTCTCATCTCCCGTGTGGAGCGCCATCACATACACACAGCCTTATCAGGATGCATGACAGCATGTTGCGCCCCACCCCTCTTCATGGAGACGTAACCCAGCAGTAGTACATCAAATCCCATCCATCTGGACCATTCAGCACATCATTGCTCCCCCCTCTCCATACTACTATCAATCAAATGAGTAGCAAGCACAGGCCACAGTTTGGCTTTTTTTTTTTTTTCCAACTTTGACATGACAAATGCTTGCCCCCGTTATGATGGTTGAAAAATGAGAAGGTTACAGCTATTCAATTAGATTTGATTATGCTCAGCTTTAGGTCTCGTGGTTCAAAGGGGATTTCTGGTTTTCCCTTTCATGCATGTCACCTTGAAATCCCACCATTACTGCAGCCGCTGGTCAAACCAGCTGAAATTCACGAGAAAGCCTTCTGTCAAATGCCTTCACATGACAGTGTGGGTCAGGCAAACTTGATTAAATGAAAAAAAAAAAAAAAGGCAAGCCATTAGTGACTATGGGGAGGGGTGGAGGTACTTTGGCTTCCACAGCTTGCCTTTGGAGATAAGAGGTTTGTACTGGCCTGTATGATATCATTCCAGAATAATCTTTTAAGCCTCTTGTTGTTTTTAATGTAATTAATAAAACTCCCAATACGTCTGTTGGAGATCTACAGTCAAGCAGTAGTGAATTTACAGCTGCTTTCAAGCTTGGAGCCTAAGTGGTTACAGATGGATAGATTCCACAACTGGGTCTGGGGTTGAGGCGTAGGTTGGTTGTAAGAGCACTCTGAGGCAAACACTCGATCCCTCTTGTTATGAGAAAGAAAATGCACCTTTGGATGTGGCACCATGTCTCTGAGTGTTAACATTCATTTTGGCACTGTACCGCCCCCTCATATGAAGCAGCATTGTCCCCAGGATGTGTTTTGTGCAGTTAACCTGTGATCCCAGTGGTGTGTCAGATATCATTCTTCACCAGCAAAATGTCAAGGTTGGCCGCTAGATTACATAACGGTGTGCGAGGCTGTGTGGGATGTTCTGCGTGTCAGTGTTTGCACGGGCCCGCGGTGAGAGTTTTCACATGTGTGCATGTCGTTTGAAGTGTGTGTGCGCGCGCAAGGGCGCGCGCACGGGAGCATCGCACGCATCATGCATGATCGGCCATCCGAGTCGCGCAAAACTCGAACATTGTCTATGAATATTTCAGCATCCAGCGAGCAAATGCAACCCAGTGGTTACAACCCCCACCCATCATCGGTGGCCTCTGCGTAAAAATCGGCATCCCTCGATCGCCGGGCAAAACAAAAATATTCTGCGAGCCTAATGATGCTCGTGATCCAGTGTGCGTACATTCGTGTGTGTGTGTGTGTGTATGTGTGTGAGAGAGAGACAGAGAGAGTGCAGCCCCGGGCCAGACGCGTTGATGCCAGCATCAAACCACGATCCCGAGCTCCAATGTATGGCTGACAACGCGCCCGGCGTCAAACAGCCAGGTTTTGCAAGGCAAAACGAGAAAAGGATCCCAGACTTGATGCGCGCTCATCCCGCAGCCTGTTTGCGAGGCTACACCTGATCAGTCTTGTGCAAGTGGGGCATGTGCTGTGCAGTAATTCTGGGCATCAATTTGAAAAAACGTGCAGCTACAACGGCGCCCACACTGCGGCAGTCACGGTCAAACAGACGCATATATACCCCATACTCCAATGGAGAATAAAAAAAATTTAATAAAACACGTGCAGCTGACTTTTAGAAGTGAACTGGGCCAGAAACGCGCCATACAATTCAGATTGATGGAACATGCTGCACACTTCACCTACAGAGAGAAAACAGCCGCTGCATACATGGAACTGATCCTACTGTTTAAATGCGATGCCCTTGACATTAAAGCGTGTCGTTGAGCCTTTCTGATCGATGCATAGATTTCCAGTGATTACAATAATTGCTGTGCATGTGGGTGCGTGATTCCACTGCAGATCTGTGAGCGGCTCTGTCCGTCCTCCGGTGGATCTCCCCTCACTCACCCCCCCCCTCCCTCCTCCTTTCACACTCACCTGTTTTGGTCAACACCGCCGACATGGTCCACACCACGAAGAGGACACTGCAGATGAAGCACACCTGGACGAATAGCATTTCCCTCCTCTTGCGAACTTTAAATATCTTAGACATGACTGTCTTTTTGGACGGGCTCACAGTGCCGTCCCGCTCCATGCTCCGCAGTTCGGCCGGCGGGCCACTTTTTTTTTTTTTTTTTTTTGCGCGTCCTTGAGAGCCGAGAGAAGGAAAATAAAAGAAAAAAAACTGCCGTTCCGTTTGTGTCTCTTCACACGGAACACAACCTGGATGTGGTCCTCATTTCAAGCCGCCCAGTGCGCAATGAGGACACTTTTACCTCCTCCTTCGTCCTCTTCTCCTCCTCGGTGCTTAAAAAAGATGCCTTGCAGCTGCTGGGACTGGTGAACTAGGCAATGACACGGCGGTCAAATTCCGATGTAGTTCCCTAAATCAATTCCGCGACGCTCCTGAATTCAGATTGAGGAGAGTGCCGGATACGCTCCCATTTCAAAAACCACCCTGTCCCGTGAATAAATATCAGCTGCAATATTTCTCTCTCGCTCTTCCACTCCCTCCCTCTATCCCCCCCCCTCTCTCTCTCTCTCTCTCTCTCTCTAGTAAGCAGTAGTTTCTCTGTTTTGCATAAAATGCGTCAGAGTCCGGTCACAAACGTGGAGTCGCCCAGCTGCGTCGTTGCGCAATCGCCCCCCCCTACGCGCACCTGCGCCGGATAAGTGAAATCAATCTGTGTTCATCAAGGTTAATTGTTATATTGGGATGGCGTTGGTGACTCGCGCGGGCGCCTCCCCCTTCACGTGAATCCCTCTCTCGGTGCAGAAAAGCCGAGCTCACGATAAGAGACCGTCCGCTCGCTGCTCAGCCAGCTGCCCTCCGAGTCCCTCTCCGATGAATCCGCACTCCTTTTAACTTTCCCCGGGGTGGCTCGCAGCTGCGCATCGATCTGGACCCTGGAGTCGTGCGATATTTTACTTCATTTGCGCGTCGACTTCAGCTCCAACACCCGGTGACCTAACAAGCCCGATCACGCTTCCCCAAATACAAGCGAACCTATGATGCCACCACGTTGCCCTTGTTACGAAACCATCTCTCAACATCTTTGTGGAGCGCAGTCACTCTGCGAGTCACCTGCTATGCTGCATCAGTGCATGCTTTCTACAATTCTACAATAATGAAACTGTTTCTGGTTGGCTTATGGTTGATAATGAAGAGTTTCTCATGTCATAGAAAGAGGGTCTTTCTGTGCAGAGTTTGCGTGTTCTCCCTGTGTGTGCACAGTCCAAAACATGAATTTGAAGCTGATCATTGACCCTAACTTACCTGTGTGAGTGTGTATGTCTAACTGTTTTCCCAGTGATATCCAGAGCATTCCCTGCCATGAATCATCATAGTATGCTGGGTTCCAACTCTGAATTGGATGAAATAAAAGCAGGAAAGATGGACAGCACCAAGTTGAACTGGATTTGTCTGCAGCTTCACTTCTAATTAGTGTGTGATATTTAGCAGCTTAGCAACTTGTGTCACCCACACAGGCCAATTGAAGACGTGCAGAGTCCTGCAAGGCAAGTGTTGGTGAAGGTCAGCTGTTGGCCAACACTATTTGGTGTTAGCTGTCTCACCTGGAGCTGTCATTTTGTGTTATGGGAAATAATTGAAGACAGTTATTCTCTGGACTCTGAAGAGTACATTGCATGGGCAGATCAATATGTAATTTAATGTTGGGATAATGCACCACAGTATTCCCCAGGTTATTATGTCCATTTGGTGATCTCTCTCAAGAAAAAGAACAGTGAGAATCTCTAAAAAAAATTAGTAACAAAAGTCATAAATGCATTTAACTTCGCAGTAGAAGTGATTAGAAAAGTAGCCTTCCACCTATTCTGTATTTAGCTATTGAAAGAAATGATTGCTTCCAGAACTGTTGGGACAATGGGTTAACGGCGAATAAAAACAATGTTGTAAATTTTGGAATATGATGAGCTCATCTTTTTTTGTTTTTTTTTATAGTACAACATACACATCAGATTGGATGTGGTTTGTCAGACATTTTATTTTATAATGAAAAATAGCTTCTTTTTTGAATGTATTGAGGGCAAACAGATTTCAAAATGCAGGGTCATGTTTAAGCTTGTGAAGCATCCCCTCTGAAACATCTGGGAAAATGCAAATCTGTTCCTGTCGTCTCCATAGAGTGTGGGATTTTCCTTTTTTTTTTTTTATGCTTCCTAGATTTTCAGATTCCACCTTTTGAAAAAGTTGTTGTGTTTTCATAAATTCTGAGCATGTTGTTTGCGAAGTGAATCCCAGTGGAGAATTGCACCTGTTTTCAATGTAGGTCTCCCAGAGGGATTAAAGCTCACAAGTATCCAACGTTGACCTTCGACATTCTTCCTTGGCGCACAGGATTCCTTCAGATTCTCTGAGCTGTTTGATATTATGGCTCCCATAGCTTTGTTATTTTTTCATGAAATCATAAATGTCTGCCTTTTAGTGTCTGACATGTTTTTTTTTTTAGATAAAATATGTGATTTTTTTGTTATTAGCATTTTTCAAATATCTAGTTCACAATTTGTTGGATTGAAAGCCATTCAGCAAAAACTATAGCACTTCCTCATTTTCCACAATACGCCTTTTTGTTTTTCTGCAGTAGATTTGATGAGGAAATCATCTAAAAATCAGCTTAGCCATTTTAATCCCACCACTATTGTTGCTGTTTGTTTCTGTCAGCTCTAAAAGTGCTCTTGTCGGTGGTTTTATGCAAGAAATTCAACTTTTCGAGTCAGAACTAGATTTCCCTGATTATAATGTATCAAGGTTATGCAACTTAAGTGTAAGGTCATACAACGTCATCGGCTTGGTCCTGTGGAAGTGGTGGTTCTCATCCAGAGGTTATAATTGGCTTTAAAAAAAAAACTGTTAACATACATCAAGTGAAAACAACATTTTCACAGCTGTACTCTTCCATGTGTGCTTTGCTTCTGAGATGTGTAAAATACTTAATGGTCATGACCGTAAGCTTACAAAAACCCTTGTAATTTACAAGCCTAATCAATTCTAATGTAGTAACCTTTGTCTGGAGCAGCCTGTACCTGTTTCCAAAAAAGTAAAATAAATTGAAGATGAGAGGAAGTGGCAACCTTCTCAAAGAAAGATTGAAAATAAGTGCAGTTCCGATAATGTGAGGCTCCGGCTTTGACACTTGAGTGCCTTGCAATTATCAACAGCAGAGCCACATTGGAGGACTTGTGAGGTCACAGACTGCTCTTACTGCCTCCAGGCCCGCTGCAGGTCATCCTAACTGCCAGGATAACAGACAGGAAAGCTGCCGTGCCCTAAGAGCCATATTTACGCCCAGGTTGACGAGGCTGAAACAGCATTTCTTCTTTTTACCATCGCACTCTGCTGCCCACTTAAGCAAAAACCGAGCATCATGTTAGGGTCAAAGGTCCCATAGTCCGATGCAATCTCCAGCAGACTGAAAAGTTATGTAAGATCAGTGCTGTCGGTACAGTGTGCGGCAGTCCTCCAAAAGCATTAACCCGTCTTCCTTAAGAAGCCTCCAAGGCGCTTGTATGAAGGCTGCTACTTAAATGTGGAAGGTGTTGTGGGTTGGTAGTTTTTGCCTTTTACGACTGTCGCCAGGTCGTGTTTTCATCCAGGAGCTCGGGTCCTCTGCATACGCACACAAACACATGAATGCACGCACAGAGAAACATACACACCATGTGTGACTCGTGCCCATGCCAAGGGATTAGTCCCCTCCAGGCCCCTGCCCACACAGCAGGCAGGCAATGGGGGAGCAGTGCCAGGCCCTGCTTACAGAGATTTAGCCACTGCTTTACACTCCCTTCCTCGGTCAAACATACACACAGCCTCCTTTGCCTTTTCGCAGGTCCCAGTGAATGGCGGCTGATCTGCAGCTGAGATAATACTGAGTGAGAACTGTGGTTTTAGCTGCAGGGGAGACCGTCAGAGATGGGCTTTGTGGGAGTGTTTTAATGTGGGCAGATGTCAAAAGGAGCAGTCAGAGTAATGTAAATGGGCTGTTTGATATAAATGCCAAACATGCGTCGTGTCTTTGCACTGCAGATCACTAATGACTTTGTGTCAAGTGTGTTCACAATGAACTGTATTATTTTGTTGCACAACAATAGTCATTTGCCTCTGTGTTGCTCATTTCAGCTCTCAGCTGTTATTGCAGGAGTGATTCATGCAGTTTATTGACTAGTTGAACGCAGTGATTAAGATCCACCCCGTTAGAGCAATACACCAGAAGCACACTTTACAAAATGTGTTTGTAACCATAAAGCTGTTTTAAAGAAAGAGGATCCAGTTCGTTGTTGCAGATGACCACTGCATGTAAATGTACTTTCCCCAAGTTGCCAAGAGCCAACATTTGAGTTTATAGCATTAAACAATTTATCAACTCATGCTGTATGTAATGGTAACATGAGAGTTTTGAAAGATCTGAGAAACCAAAATTACCCAAGTCCCATTAGGGTACATCGACATGCTGATATGGGAATAAGAGAAGGTGTGAAATAAAACAGTTTCGTCTTTGATGTTCAAAGCTGACTTCACCAAGAGGGCCTTTTAATAGCATTTCCATCTCTTTTGATCAGATCACATTGATAGTCGTTAGTCGTCATGAAATTGTCCTGCGTATTTCCAGAATATAAGACACACATTTTGAAAAATGGGATAATTCAAAGTTTCTGTTCTGAATGAAACATCAAGTCAAGCCTTCCTCCACCGCACCTCATCTTGACTGCTAATGTTTTCAAGCTCAGGTAAATGTTGGCGTGTTTGACTTATGGAGCTGCTTTGGTTTCTGTCCTTCCATCTCTTCTATGTGTGAGTTAATGTAATCCAGCATTTCAGTCATTTAACCACAGAGGAAAAACACAAGATCATTTAAGGGCACTGTATGGACAATAACACTCACCAATTTCTATACAGTAATAGAGACTGAATGGAGCAGAGGATATAGGAGATACAGCTTCTTGCATTCAGGGCTTTTTGACTTTGGAACGACCTGCCTGAGGAGATAAGGCTCGCACAATCAAATCGCTCTTCCACAACCCATTTTTACACTTCCTATTATGACATATTGTCCTTTTCTTGCCCCTTCATTGCACTTAAAATGTTTTAGCGCACTTGTATATTCTCAGCAATATGTTTTTCAGTTTTCAATCAGATTTTCTTTACTCTAACTTTTCTCCATGGTGTGAGGCGTGTTAGTCGTTATCCGCATGCCTGGGCCAGTCAAGCCCAAAGTGACTTGGTGGTGATGACAAGTCAGCTACAGGTGTTGTTAGTAAGTCATCTGAAGGCTTTAAAATGCTGTGTCTCTTTT
The DNA here is from genome assembly GCF_963383615.2 of Lipophrys pholis. Classification (NCBI taxonomy): domain Eukaryota; kingdom Metazoa; phylum Chordata; class Actinopteri; order Blenniiformes; family Blenniidae; genus Lipophrys; species Lipophrys pholis. Next base: position 13,295,432 of record NC_137649.1, read on the forward strand.
CTTTTGAATGGGGGAAAGGTTAACACGCTGTGGGAAAATCAGGTAGGACCAAATCATTAGAGCAAAGATAGCTGGAGAGAAACCAGAAAGGCAGGAGATCTGCAAGATTCCTGTATACATTTGTATATGGCAAAAAACATCTGAGAACTTTGGCGAAGTTGTGCTGTTAAGTGCAAGTCTGAGCAGGTGTTTGTGTCATAAATGGTTTAATCCAATGAGCTTTTATCATCTGTATTTGAGAAAATTAAATGAATCCCTTCATAAAAACAAGATTTGCTTTACAGAAACTGTTTCCAAATATAAGCCTCGTTAAAGGGTAGTCGTCTCATAATCAGGGTCATTTAAGATTACTATAATTGATTGATTGAGATGATTGAACAACTTCAAAACTCCCACAAAGCGGACTTTATTTCCTCCAGTTTCCATGCACTCTCTGGTAAGTACGGATGAAAAACATTTATGTTATCTCCATGTTACTGTCTCTTAGAGGCATGCATTGCTTTTTTTTATGTTTCTTTCAATATACTCCTCCTTCAACCTTTTCCATGCAATACAATACGCTACAGAGAAGGGCAGTTGGAATACAGTATGTCCTTTACAGTGTTTTGCACAATGGCTGCACTGTGTTGGGATGTCCCATGTACTGGCGGAGCTGACTCTGCTGAAGTGCTTTTGTGCATATGGTGGACAGGAGTGACCAAGTGACACTGAGCCAAAGAAGGATGTCACTGCACCTTCCGGTGAAGAATTTCCTGGCATTGTTACTCTTATTTTACTAATTATCGGACGCTAGTAGACAGATGGAGGGATGAATATCTGCAGCTCTGAACCCTTCTTTTTTGTCATTTTACACAACCTGCCAGCCACTGAGCCCACTTTAGCCAAAGGCTGGTACTAACAGTACAGTACAGGCTTGGTGTGGGTGCACACACACACACTCACACACACACAGACACAGACACACACACACACACGCGAGCAAGCAAGAGAGAGAGAGACAGAGAGTCCCTAGAGAGCTGCTGATTTTACTCCTTACAAAGGCTCCTCAGCCAGCTGCAGGAAAAATAAAATATTCATCATGAGTGTTGAGCATTCTGTGGCAGCACCGCAGGTTTATTTGTATGCTTGCTCAGGTGTGAAGAGTAAACAGGGCAGAGATGAGCTACAGAGAGTCTAATCTGTGTATTCTGGAGGCGGCAGTCATCTCCTGTGCTGCTCTCTTCATCTATCAGGACATGAAAACTCACATGTACAGCTGTCAGCAACATGAGGCAACTCAGCCAACCCCCGGACAACATCAGTACCAAACATAATGATTCACATGCTGCATACAGGGGGGGTTATATGCTCTAGAAAACAGCTAATTGATCATTTATGTGTATTCCATGCCTGCTGAGCCCAGCTTATTTCTCTATCTTTTGAAAAATATCTGTTACATAACGCATAATAGGTGCCAAAGTCATGTACGGTAGGTGGCTTCTGACTTATTTTTACTTATTGAAGAAAAACCTTGATTTTACTGTATTAATCCAGTAGCTGTGAAGGGTGAAAGAAATTTCAATCTGGTGAACTGGCCCATATTCCGAGGAAACTCTTGTGAGGTAGTGCAAAAGAACCAAAACAGCTTGTGAGGTGGCACTGAGCTAAAAGTAAAGTCAGTTAGGAAATTACCCTTTTATATGATGAGTATTTACATAACATTAGCCATAGTTGGGTTTTTTAACTCTCTCAAAACCCTCAAGTTTACTCTTAACCACTTTATAGGGCCAATGATCATATTTAGTCACTTCCTGTTTCTTCCAAAGTATTCATTGTAAAATAATAGTGATAATTTAAGACATGACTGAATGGTCAGGAGAAACATCAAACTGAGTGATGTGTTGATGTTTTGACCCCTAGCTATCATAAACCATCTCTTCCAGCCACTTTGAAAATGTGATTTATTTTCTGTAAGATGCTTGAACGTTTCCATCGTCCTGAGAAAAGCAGGGCAAGTGACAATACGTCCATTTTCAAAGATACATTCATTACTTCTATTGGCTCATGTAAGTGATTCCTTAACAAAGCACACACCATAGTAGGACAGTGGCATTCAAAAGTATGTAGCCATTATTTTACAGTAATTCACTGAGAATTGTTTACAATTGAGAAACTCAAATGGTACATGTTTGTCATACTATGTTATATACAAATAGCATATGAAGTTGTTAATAATGACTTTCAAGTCTTCCATCCATGTGTTTTAAAGATTTAAATTTTTTTAGAGTTGGGATTTTGAGAGAGAATGTTAGGATATGAAAGGGTTAGGATAATTATTCTCTCTCCTGTTTTCTTACCTTTCTGGTGGCAGGCTCCTTGCCTCCCACCTGTCTTACTAAGCTCATACATACAATCTGCTGTTTATCTATTAAAATGTGAGCCACATCTTCTCAGTCTAAGACCTCAATACAGCTCCTTCCTTTTAAAATAAGCATCACAGTAGCGTGAAATTGGATGAAGGTATCGCAGGCCAAAGCGCAGTGGCCAGAGGAAACAGGCTGGCTGTATCTTGGAGAGACTCAACCTTTTGGTAATGAGCTGCACATAAATAACTTCATTATTCTTTTGTCTGCAGAGCAGAAAAGGATGGGTAGGCAGGCAAAGAGCAACCGCTTCCCCTTGCAAAAAAGAGTGGAGAGTCCCATTCAGTCGGACCACAGAGGTTATGCCAGCAGAAACATGCAGCCCATTCATTCTGGCAAGATAGCATCAGAGCTGCAGAGACAGACTCCAAAGTCCATATTAATGCAGGCAGCGGTACTCTAAAACAGAGGACAAGTGAGGGTGAGTTCTTCCAATTCATTCACTCATTGCTGGGGGTGGACGGGGGGGTTGCAATAAAGTCAATGAGCCCATAGATTTCCCTGCTGTGCGATTTCATCACCCTGCACACCTCCGTACTGGACACAAAAGTTATAGGCACAGTGTAGGAGGAGAATGAGTAGGAGTTGTTAATGTCATAGTCTTATTATTCAGGCAGGCACTGAGTGGTGCAATGTGCTTTTTGGCATAAAAAAAGTTTCTTTTTAAAGGAGCTCTTGACCAATTTTACTCATGATAATCAGTCTACTCATCATGGAGAGCACTCAGTGCACATTCAGCTATAATTTCCACTGTGGCTGTGAGTGGAGAATTTTAAAAGTCTCAGCAAATAGCCCTGATGATATAATTTATATTTCTTCAAGACATGGTTACAAATTGATGTTAGAAACATTCCCTCTAAATTGTAGGAATGCAACAAACTTGTTTTTTTTTTCAAGCTTGTGCAACTTGTAAAGATATTTTGATTACTGCTGCATCGTTTCAGTCCTTGTCATGAGTCCCACAGCATTAAAGTATGATGACATCAAGCATACACATTTCTGGAGTTCCATTTAAGACCCAAATGGAATCAAATATTGTGAAGTGAATCGATATAATCAAGTTGACACATGAAAGACAGTCAAAGTGAAGTCACGTGTGACCGCATGCTGCTTGTTATTTAATTGTAAGGTTATGAGGCCATTGAGTCTTTTACTCAGCGACGTTTAAAATGAGGCAGCAGTTCCATGTCTCACCGTTGAGAGTATTTGCTATGCCAACATATCATGCATTTGACATGAAAGATCTACTGAGTAGCTTTTTCTTCTAAATCCCATTTTATGGTATAATGTGCGGGACATATTTTTACCCACACACATGTCATTATATTCCAGAAAACAGACATATTGAGTGACTGAATAATGCCTCCTACAATGTGTCCATCCATCCATCAACTACACCCACTTTATCCAACATAGGCTGGCAGATATCTTGAGCTGATGCCAGGCAACAGTAGGTGAAAGGCATTGTACACTCTGGACAGTTCACCAAACAATCTCCTCCAATATTTGATTTAAAAATGTTTCTTGCATTCTGCCGATCATCCTTAGCGAACAAATCAAAGTAGGCTGAGCTTTCCCTCCTGATTCACACTCACTCTCTTCTTTGTGAATCTGCAAAAAATACAATCTGTGTAAAACCTATTAACTATGACATCAACATAAAACTGTTGAGTCACGGAGCTATCTATAAATCGTCAGGCTTAAACAAAGGAAGGAAAATTACAACGTGCATATCCAAACGTGACCAGATTATTGTACAGCCAACATACTTTCTAACTAAATGTCCGAGTCAACAATTTCGAAGTGAATCTAGAAGCCAAAGCAAGCCTCACAGTCTTCTTTGCGATACACCAGAAGGCTGCAATACGGCAGAACAAAATTACCTTCAATCATTAAAAAATAGCTCTGTAAATGTTGTTTATTGTTCTAAAAACTTTTAACATGAACAAAATGGAAAACAAGATTTATTACAAATTTATTATTTTAGATTTATTATGAAAAATAAAAATGTATGTGAAATGAATGATAATTGAAAGTAAAATAAAATAAGTTTGCTATTGTGGTGTATGTGTTTTCTGATGTGGAAAAAATAAATGGATCCAGAGCACAGGCAAGTGTCTTTAATGTTACAGATAATGCAAAAACGAGTGGCCTCTCTAAGAAGAAAGCTAAAACACAAGAAACAGAGAAGAACAGAGGAATCACCAGGGTGGAGGAATAATACATTAGAGATGAGAGATGACTCATGGATGCACAAGAACACCAACATGGACCAAGAAAATGAAGCTTGGCACGAAAGAAGCCATTACGAGAAACTAGAAACAAGACCAACACCAAGGCCATCGCATCGACTTTATAAAACTATCTAGGAGCAATTTCATTTGCGTACATGTAGGCTAACTACTCGCTGGTCCAAATGTGTCACAGTAGAGTGGACACGTTCCAAATTACCCAACTGGGCTCTATGTGCAGCACAATTTCACCAGTTTGAGGCCGCTGTTTGTGCAAAGAGGGGCAACAAGGCTGCATAAGCATTTCTATTGGATGCAGAATGAATGCATGCCTTGGAGTACGAGATGAGTCATCAGACATTTAACACCACCTTACAGGAGGAGAAAAGGAGAAAAACATTTTTATTGATATTATATTGGAACTTATTTGTCAGACCATCGATACAATATAAAAACCTGGAGGTCTATTTTTCTGTTTAATGGGGTTTTTAAACCATCATACAAAAAGGCACAAGACAGAACACACTGTTACTAAATTCATTACTGTGTCCTGGTGCAACAACTTTCACGATGCATGAATTATCCCAATGGGACACTGTTTAGGGGACACGATGGACCACTTCTTCACACGACATAGGCTATGCCGCTTTGTTTGCTTCATTTTGTCATGTCGTCGTCAGCATCATTTTCATAGCTTTGAATTGAGGACTGTTTGCCTCACCAACAGCGGCAGCTCGGTTTTATTTTTGCTTACTTTCGAGTGCAAGATTACTTTGGTATTTCTGACTCAACTTTCTCATCATTGTGACCACATACAATCCCAGTAATGACAAACGAATACATTTGCAATGTTGAAAAACCTTCCAATGTATGTATGAGCTTACTCAGATTCCCAAAACAAAAGGATGAATGAAAAGCCAAGGCCAAGTATGCAACACCCAACTTGACCACCATCACAACCTTGTGAGAGTTTGATTTATTGGATCTTTCCATCCATTTCACCTGCTTCCTCCAGACTAAGGGTCATGGAGAGCTCAAACATATCCAAGACAGTGTTAGACTGAAAGGAGGATAAACCGGGTGCAGCTCGCAAGTCCATCCAAGGCCGTCATATAGAGACCGTCAATCATCCATACATGCAATCACCCTTATAGTCCATTTAAGGTCAACAAAAACTACCTAACAAGGTTGTGGAGAGAAATCTTAAGAAAAGCCTTGGCACGAGGAACAATAAAAGCCTTAGCCCTAATTGCCCATTTCCTAAGCAAATGTATAACATACATGCCTGATAAACAAGAACGAGATCTGAGCTAGAGTCCCATCTTTAGGGTTGTTGTTGTTACAAAGTTATGTCGTGTGCTAACTCGATCATGATGGGTGGAACCTTTTCCAGAAGAAAGCGAGTCTTATTTTATCAGGGAAAAAGGGAAACTTCCCCACTTACCTGTTTATTAATGATGACCGTGAGATGTAGTTTCAAATAAAGTTCACCACCAAGATAACATTATTTTTGCACACAGACTTTCACCAGGGGCAAAATGAACTTCCAGGTTTTGTGTTAGGCTTGCCTGTTTGGATTCACATTACAAATGATTGTATCAGAGTTTTACCAGATAAAAGGCTAAACGGTTGTGTCGGGATAGATCAGTAGACATCTAAGCACAAACTATTTCTCACACCAGTCAGGGTATTATTGTGACCTACATTTGGCTCAAGTCCTCAGCTCCTAACTCATTGCATTCTTTATTTTTTTTTTTTTTCCATGAGTAGACTATAATTTGCTTCAAAGGAAATATGGAAGACAGAAAGCTTTAGGCCACTGAAAAGCAATTTAACATTCTTGCCAAATTTGTCGGATGCAGCAAAACCTCACTAATGTTGTGATCCAAATTAAAGCAAGCAGAATAATTTGGAGTCTCTGTTCGACGGAGGTTTGCAGGTCACCACTCTGGTGCTGGCATCTAAACTGAATTGCTCAAAGATAAACGGTTGCAGTGCTGAGTCACTTCTCCGGATTCACACTCCTCAGCCTGGACTCATTTTCACGTCAACATCGCTCACTGCAGATGATTCAGTCCTATTACACGCTCCTGTGGCATGCCACACAGACGGTCTGAGTTTAGGAGAGACGTCTGCAGGCGTAAACATGGAGACCCAATCTTTATCGTGATTTCTGAGCTTGGATTAATCGTTGGTAGGGTCTCCTCACAGCTCTCAAGGTGGTGTCAGCGATGTCACATCAGATAAGGCTGGGTCCCTCTGATGTGCTGAGTGGAAAGAGCAGGCCAGCCAGGTTGCATTCTGCTGACCGGCTTGAACCACATGTCAGCCCGACTACAGTTTGCTCCGAGGCAGATATTGCCCTCATCAAAGAGCGTGTTTCCCGATCCTATTGCCTGCATCTCCTCAGCTTACAGACAAGCAAATGGCCAGGTTTGTTTTTGCTGCACGAGGAGAAGAATGTGCTGTTTGTCCCCAAGTCAAGCAAAACACTCTCATGTGATCTGTCCCAAATATCCAGTCACACACACATGATCATCAATTTATTCACATGCCGCTGCCAGGGACTCAGCCAGGATCAGTCCCAGCTCCCAGCACTTCCAACAAAATGCATTGTTTCGTCAAAAAGGCAACATGGCAGCTGCAGTATTGTGGACTGTGGATAATCTGGCAGCAAGAGCCTTCGTGGATTTGCGCTCGTGAGCATTCCTGCTTTGTGGTCGAGTGTGAAGAGCAGGTTGCATAAGAGGATCACATCCCTAATGGTGTAATTCAGGATTCCTGCTCAACAGCGTCTTTCCGTGTATATCTTAAAGGGTGGGTGGGTACAAATGTTTTCTTTACTAAAGGACCATTGCCAGTGGAAGACACTGTAGGATTATTCATGGAATGAGGAAAAAAGCATGAGCTTGAAAATGATTAAGGAAGAGTGAAGTTTGAGAGACAGTAAAGAGGAAAAGCCAAGCAAAAAATGAAGCAGGGGTCAGAAATTTATTATTCACTACATGATCTTGGACTGCTAGGAATGGCGAGGCCATAAGAAGATTGCAATACTGTCTAATTATTTGCAAAAAAATGCAAGCTTCAATTGTGTTTTTCAATACTATGAGTCACTACTTGAAAATGATTGAGTTTTGTTAGCCAACGTTCCCACAGGCAAAAACCTTTAAGTGACAGTCAATAAACACCTTTGAAAAAAAAAAAGATGTGTACACTACATCCATCCAATCTGTTTCCCCACTTAGTCCATATGAAGTCATGGTGGTGCACTAATTCTTTTTTTCTTATTTTCTCGTCGACCTCTCGAAGGCCGGAACGACTGCAAGACGGCTCGTGGGTCCAACAACTCCAAAAACATCTCTAACTCCTGCAAGTAAAACTCAACCAATAATACAACTTGACTATGCTTTACTGCAGAATTCACATGAGTCAACTAAAATAAGATTCTTAAATGCCAAAGCATTACAAACAGTGCATCATACAGTAGATTTTCTTTCAGGATATGAGCTGATGTCACAAACTTACAACAGTTCAAGGCATGTTTTTAAGATAATAGTTCATTTCAATCCAAGAAACTCTAGAAAACTGAGAAAATTGAGGTGCTCTGCTGTAAGTAGTATTACTTTAAACCCTCAAATTCATTTTAGAAACTGAGAGAAACATGACAACATGTTTGAAACAAATTTTTAAAATTGAAGTCTCATTGACACTCTTGCTTTGTTCAACAGTGTTGTGACTTTATCTGAGCAATAATGATAGGCTAAGATTTGTAATTCATACAGTTATATAATCTGTTATATCCTCTTGGATATTTATCTTGAATTTATGTTTTGGGATTTTATCCATTGATTCTGCAAAATCAAGTAAAAGAAATTTGGGACAATGTGTAAATTTGAAATAGAATCAGTATGACCTGACCTCATTAACCCAGATTTTATTCACAATAGAACACTGATAACAATTCGGACGTTAAACGTTTCATAGTCAACATTTGCTTGTTTTTCCACTTAATAGCAGTACACAGAAAAACCTCAGGACAGTATTTGTATTTAGCTTCTTACTTGCATGGTAGTTTGTGATAAAGAGTTTTACATGCAACTTGCTTTTGTGGATTTCATGGCAAACTGAATTCACTGGCGATAACTTGTGGAAGTGTTCCTGAGACCGTGCACTAGTGTCCAGGATGTAATCATGCCTTAAGGGCCTGAAGATCACAGGCACCCAGTATTGGCTTTCATTTTTATCCTTTATGTACCATAATCTCTCCAGATTCTCCGAACCACTTCAAAATGCTGCCCCATGAATCGTCACCCAAATCGTCACATCGATTACATAACCCCAGTTCTCCATAGCCTCCACTGGCTCTCAGTTCCACAGTGCATTCATTTCAAAATTCTTATTCAAGGCCCTTCATAACCTCGCTGCTCTGAACCTCACTGACCTCCTCCGCATCTCCTCACACAGCCGCACTCTCAGATCTGCTCTCAGACTCAGTGTCCCTCCGGCCTGTATGATCATCCCACCCAACATCCAAAACATTCAATCCCTGGACAGTTTTAAATTCCACCTTGAAATTTTTCAACAAGCATATTCATTGTAAACAATGTTGTTCTGATGCAAATTCCTGAATGTTTTTTAATGTTACCATGTTAATATTAAACTAGTTGTACGGAGATGTATCCAATGATTTGGTGGGATGATGATCCAGGCGGCCAAGTTCTCTATGGTCTGTAGTTTGTTTATGAGTTTGGTGGGGAGTCCGGTGAGAATGTCCTCAAGGCAGCTGATGATGGAGGATGTTTTTTTTTACTTGTTTCTAACTGTATTTTAACATACTAATTTTGTCAACTTCTAATAGTGTGATGCCGTCATTAAATTCAGTATAAGAGGATATTTGTTCCTAGACGAAAAATGTTCCCACTTTCATTGATATGTTGTTTATGGATTTATGATGTTTGCAAATCATTGAATCTCTATTTTATTTACACTTCAGAGCTCAAACCTTTTCTTTTTTTTTTTTTTATAAAATTGTGGTTGTACATAACAAATGAAGGTTTTCTATATCCAGCAGTCTGTCACAATATCAAAGCACCGCTATTCATTTACAACTGCACTTAATCTGGAAAGCAGTGTGTGTGTGTGTGTGGGGGGGGGGGGGGGGGGGGGGGTCAAGAGACACCAATGTGATGTCCATTTGGACAGTGACAGCTCTGTTTGCAGACCTGGATATCATGGGATTTTTGTGCCTTATGCTATCTGAATATTGTGCAGTTTCATAGAAATTCGTCCCCTTTTCACATTATTACATTGATGTCATTGGCATTAAGTGGACTGCTTAGTGAGGAGACTAGGAATTCAAAAGGGATTAAATTCATTCGTCCTCCACTCCACACAGATGAATGGATGTGGTTGACCAAGATGCTCTTCTTTCCCAGGGTGTAGCTGTGTACCTTTGAGTGCAGTCGAAAAAGCAGGAGGTGGGATCACCTCAGAGCCAGGTTATGGATTTATGATTTGACGTATTCTGACAGATTGGCAGTGCACTTGTTGAGTGCAAAGTAGATCTCTCTTTGGCCTCCAGGGGGCAGAGTGGCCTCAATGCCCCTGGATGATTCTGCCTGGTGCTCTGGGCTTAGCTGCTCGTTACATTAAAACAGGGGCTTCTGTGACAGAGTCAGCATTATGAAAGCTAAGAGGATTAGCTGATGGACATTTCTGGCGTTGCCGGTCAATTATCAAAATGAAAAGCAGTGACTGGGCAGAGCTGGCATGCTCTGTGGCACAGAAGAGCTCCTCTCTCTCTCCTCCTCCTCCTCCTCCTCCTCCTCCTCCTCCTCATCTCCACTCAAGCTCTCTATCACTCACTCAGCTTCTGTCTGTCACAGGTTACTGAGGTTGGGCGGGGGGGGGGGGGGGGGGGGGTTAAACAAATAAATAAATAAATAGATAAATAAATAAATAAATAAATAAATAAATAAATGCATCACTGTTGTGTTTCTGAACGTGAAAGTTTTGTGCATGTGTGTGTGAGAGTGTCTGTCTGTGTCAGTGTGATCCACGGATTAAAGAAGAGCATTTAAAATGTAATGTTTCTAAAGTGCAAAACTGTATGTTATGCAACTGTATAAAAACAGGCCCGCACGTCAGCCAGCCACCCGTGCTCAAGTTTAACTCCTCCAACCATGTGCATGATCAACATCCTCACACAAGCACGCACACACAGCACTTATGTATTTTTCATGGGTACAATACATTGACTTTGACTATTTGTCTAACCTTTACCTTAGTCATAACCTGACCATAAAATATTTCTTCATCTAAATTGTATTGATATGTCTCAGGAGGATCACCATTTTTGTCCCCATGGTGACAAGAGTACCCATGGGTTAGTGTGCAATCAGGTTCAGGTCCCCGACAGTGTGTGTGTCTATTTGTGTCTGTGTGCGTTCTTCTATACTGGTGGGGACGTGAGACTGATTGCACTCAATCTGTGGGTTCTTGTGTAAGTGGAGGTCCTCAATAGGGTAAGAAATTGTTGTTGTTGTTTTTGGTTTTTTTTTATGGTTATGCCACAGCTATGTTTAGGTTAATGTTAGGTTAAGGGTTGGAGAAATAATAGTCCCAGTAGAGTTTGGCAAAATGGATGTAAATCCATATATTGTGCCCATAAGGCATAAGATTGCACGCACAAATGTTTCTTTGCCTTATGAGGACAGGACAATGACTAACATTCATTTCATGCACTTACTCTAAAGTCAGCTGAAACTATTTAACTCACCCTAAGTAAAGCCTGAAACTAAAGAACCGACATTGTTATCCCCTCATAGGCCTTTTTCACCAAGCAGTTTCCAGGGCTAGTTCAGAGATGGGGTCGGACTTAGCACCAGTTCATAAATCCCCAAAAGGAAGCACGCAAAATGGATGTTTCAATGCCTCGGTTTGGGTTAACATTTTAGATTTAGGTCCCCACTAGTATATAATAACAAGCCCTTATATACAGACACACACTTTCAGTGTTGTCCTTTGGTGTGTATCCCTGTGGGTATGTGTACCTTCTGTGGTTGCCTAACAGGCTATCATAGTAGGAGGAGTTTCCACCAGCGTGATGTCACATTGAGGGCACGTGTGACGATGGAGAGTTGGGGGTGATGATGGGGAGGAGGCTTGTTTTGGTAAGCCCATAAAAGTGGCATTCCACAGCTGCCCGTGTTAAGGATCTACCTCCGGGGATTCACACAACGCTGCAAACGTAATCAGCCGAGTCAATGTGCCACTACGGCAGCAGCGGATGCATCACTTTGGCAATGACACCCGGCCTGCCTCCCCCCTCCAATCCTGACACTCCCCCTTATCACCAGACTTTCTAATACAGCAGTTACACCTCAGTGAGGCACAGCAGAGGTGAAGCTGTGTGTGTGTGTGCTGGTAAAAGATAAGACAAAAAAAAAAACCAACAACTACTGAAGCGTTTCATTACTTTTTACCGTGTCACGAGCAGCCGGGGAGGTAAAACGCAGCCAGAGACAGTTGCTTAGAATATAAAGAGAGCAGTAATCCTGGCATGGCACAGCAGGCAGAATTATATTCAATCCCAGTTATCACTTCAGGGACAATGTCATCTCACTGCTGTATTACAGATGGTCCTGCTGCATGGGCAGATTTGATATGGGCATTCAGAGAGGCCGCTGGTTAGGTGCAGCAGAAAAATGTCTCCATCTGGTGTTACTCCAGTCGACTGAGGAAGCAGTGCGTGGAAGCCCGTATACTAAAAGTGCAATCAGAACATGCAAAAGCATTGCATTTAATATGGAAAGAGCTTGGTGGGATGTGAAAATGATGGTACAAATGTGTGATTTCATGCTTAATTTTCTATCTAAAAAAAAGAAAGTCCATTTCGAAAAGGCACTCCAAAAATAGACCAAAAGATGAGCTAGTTAAGACACGTCAAATATATTTAAGTTCAGCCGCCACATACAGCTCAGCTTTATCTAATTGTCTTCAGGCTGGTAATGTCATAACATTATAACCTGTAAATACAGACAAGTCCGAAGTTTCAATTCAGTTTTAGGGCAAACAAGAGCAAATACATCCTGGAAATGATCTTATTTAATGATTGTTTCGCAAAATGTATGAAGAACAGTTTTCTCACTCAAAATGTGCAGAATGAAATCCTTATCATACATCACACCAAGTGTTCCTGTTCAGAGTGATGGTAAACAGACGTACTCTTGTAACCTATTTTATCATCTGAACCGTCTCAATTCGCTTTGCATGATTACTCATGCATCAATGGTGATGGCTGCCATGCACAGTTCAAGCAACTACAACAAGCCCACCAATGGGAGGAACCTGGGGTTTAGTACCTTGCTCAAGGACATGTATGATCAGAATGAGAAGACAGTCCCTAAACATCAACCTGATTATTGGAGGCTGACCTGCAGAGCCATAGCTATATGGAAGTGAACGTAGCACCTTTTTTTTTTGTTGCAGGTTATAACATGCCTGCACAGAAGAAACTTGCTGCAGCGGCACCCCTCTTAACACCATGTAGTATGCTGACATTACTATGTGAGCCACTTATTTTATGTACTCTTGACTTGTTTTTATTTATTTCTGTGTATTTGTTTATGGAAAGGATGATGACTAACATCTAAAGAGTCATGTGTATCATAAGTGATTTAAATGTGTGTAAACAGTCATTCTGTCTCTGAAGCTTGTTTCAGCTTGAGTCGTTACATCCTGCAGGTGAAAACATCCAGAAAGTCAAGGTCCAAAGAGGACAATGATTTTATATCAAATCAAGAAGTGACAAACCTGCTGTGTTACATTTTTTCAAATCTAGGTCACGTTATCTATTGGTTGGCCCCTCAATATTGTCAGATATTGATGGGAACTGAACCCTTTGATGGTCTGGCAACATGTCAGGGTGCACGTTACTGTTGCACATAATCAGCTGGGATTGGCTCTGGATCCCTGTGATGGATGGAGCAGTATACAAGATTGGTGGATGGATGAAGTTTGCGATATTTCTAACACTTTTTCTTTTCCTAATTGTCTTTGCATTCAGACAAGCTACAATCATATAAAGACACCTAAAGATACAATTTATGATTGAAGTTGAAACGCATCTTGAAAGATAAAATCAAAATGAAAGTGCAATTTGTATTTCAACAATCATATTTATACAGTACACTTCCATTTAACATTTGGGATTAGGCTGGGCTGAAGCTCGTCTGAAGCCTCCAGGACAGCAATGAGACCAGCTATGGCTTTAGACACAGTGGAACAAGCAAAAAAAACTGGAAGCTGAACGGGAGGCGACAAGAGCTGAGGATGAGGAGGTTTTCACTCGTTCCATGATGGTTTGGTCCCATATGTAGGAGAGGTGACAGGTTATGTTGAGAAAAGGAAGAGGAGTTTCTTTTTTTCCTGAAAATGGTCAAAAGTTGTTTTCTTTAACTTTCAGTGTAAAGCACATTACAGAGAAGAAAATCAGCATTTTATAAAAATCGGGACATCAACATCACAACGATCAAGAAAGAACTACCGAGTACTCTGAAATGACTCTGCTATGCATAGTTGATCAACAGGTGAAGAGGGTGGAGAATCTCAAATTCCTTGGTTTCCACATCAGCAGAGACACAATGTCTTCAGTCAGCCTCAGTTGGTCAGAGCTGCTGCAGTGTGTCCTTCTCCAGTTGTACAAAGAACAAGAAAGAATTGAGTACCACATATCACCTATGCCTTCATGTTATTTTGATAAAAATGGTTGTATAAGAGCCTATGAATTGCCAAAATGTGCAGAATCATGAAATACTCCTGAAATACATGGATAAGTGAACAAGCCAAATTTACCACATGATGCTATTTTTAACATCTGCATTTAAATTGAAATCACATGTTCCCTTCTTTCATGCATGGATGCAAACGACTGAGGGTGACTCATAAGTGTTCGTTATCTAAATTTAGTGCTTCCTCTGATGTTGAACGTCTATTAACTAGAGAGCAGTGAGTGAGCCGGATAACAAGAGCCTGATCTCAGTCGCATCTTAGAGCCACTCATTCACAGCTCGTGTTTGATGCTTGATCCTCCTGTCACATTTGACTCAACCTCAACTAATGACCCCTGAGACCGACCTTCAAGAGCAAACGTTGACAAAAAGACTACTTTTAATGAAGGTAAAAGCGTCATTAAGCATGTGACAGTACAGTGGGAGGAGATGCAGCAACACGAGAACCTCAGGTTGACACAGAGAGGTCAGTCCAGGGAGAATTGAAAATTAACAACTAAAACAAGAGGCTACCAGAATATCTTTTTTTTTTTTTTTTAAAGGAAAAATGTACAACAAGGTCAGGAGCCAGAAAGTGCCCTCCTCTTCTGGGTAAAGTCCATGTACAGGATTGTCTCTGTATTGCCGGGGTCTGCTCTGCTCTGCTCTGCAGCGTGTCCTCCTGCAGCTGCTGCTATACTACAGCGTACTGCTGATACAGCAGCTCCCGGATCTTATAGTAGTCGTCGCACAGGCAGCCTTCCAAGCCGATGCGCCCGGCCTCCGTCTGGGTAAAGAAAAAAAAACAAACACACACAGGTCATCTCTAGCCTCCTTCTTCACTTTTAAAAACTCTTGTGAGGCACCCCGCTGACCTCGAAAATAAACTGCTCTTTTCCACTGGCCTTGTATTCAGGTGGCTTTTGAATCCATACCACTATTTCCTAGTTACATAGCACAAACGCAGAAATACACACTCCTCTAAAAGTCTCCGTGCTCTTTGATTTCATTTTCTGGGTTGCGTCTATTTTAGGTTCTTGTCAATTATGCAGTTTGTTGTTAGTATCCCGGCTCCCTCCTGCTTTTCCTTGAGTTGTTTGAGTTTTGCCTGCGACTCTTCTTTTTTTTGAGGGTGCGTCTTTCATCTGAGGTGAGATGTTTTCATTTGCCACTGGGGTTTTTATATCCTACTTAAGCAGGCCATGTTTGTTTCTCTTTGTGTTTAATGCTCCAACTTCAGTGCAGATTTTTCAGTTTATTGTGTGCAAATCAATAAACCTTGAAGAATAGATTCAGATGTTAACTCGAACTTAATTTGACATTTAGGCGCATGTATGAACATAAAAACGGGCTTTCCTGCAGTGGTATTTTACTACGATTTAAGAAAATACCAGTAAACGCTCACATATGATCACTACTGCCTTTTAAACCTGATTGTCGTAATCTTTCCTCCAGACTGAGTCCGTCCACAGTCAACCAAAGTAAAAATTGTTGAACTCCTCTTATATTAGTATTTCTCATTGGAACGATTCTAACCGTCCATAACGTACTCGTTTAGATTCTTGAGACAGTCAACATTGGGAAGTCATCCTTGCATAATTTATATTTAACCACCAAATTAAAAAGGCCCAAAAGTGAAAAAGTAAACACTTGAGATGCCATACATCATATGTAGAAGAGATCTGTTGGGAGGTGTAAAAATTAAGAAATTAGGACATTTTTTAATGATCTGTACCTTAAAATTGTCTACGTTTGACATATTTGTTATATTTCTAGATTGTATAAACAATATAAAATCGCAGTGTTAAGACATTTATTCATGTGTTCTGTGACTGTCATGAACGTATGTAATGTATCTGTGTGGAGTTTGCATGTTTTCCCTGTGTGTAAGGCTTCTCTGGGTAATGCAGTTTCCTCCCACAAAGGAAAAACCTGAATTTGAAGTTAATTGGTGACTATGTCCAAAGGGCTGAATGCGAGTGTGTCTGAGTTTTGACCCGTGATGGACTGGCGACCTGTCCAGGGTCCACCCTGCCTGAAAGTCCGCTTGGATTCATTCCAGTGGCCCCTGACCCTGATTGGAATAAATCTGTATAGAAGATGGATGGATGGACGGACTAAAACCAGCAGAGTAACATTCAGTGTTGGCCACGTTCCCTGCTAATAGTGAGCAGCTCTGCAGGGAGCTGACGGATGGCCTGTGCTCTGTGAGCCAGAGGGAAGGACACTCACCCTGCGGACGGCCACCATGTTGTTGCAGACCAGCACTCCTCCCACGAACTCGGCCTGGATGCCCTCTTTCAGCAGGACCTGCTTGAAGTCGGACAGACGGGGCTCGTTGATGAACACCGACTGATGCCCTGAAATCTGGAGACAGAGTGAAAGAGGCTGCTGGTCAGACTGTTCCTCAGAGGACTGTCGGAGCGTCTCGTATGCCTTTTTGGACGAACAGTATCAGAAGCGGTTCATTCCTCCTGGAAGCGAGTCTCAGAGGGTGCGTCTAACCTTGATCAAACTGCCTCAGGACTTGACAATTATAGGTTTGGTCCACTGGCAGCAGCAGTTACTCAGTCCTAGACGTCATCTGCTCGTCATACCGTTTCAAATGGCAAAGTAATTTGCATGAGTTCTGACACTCTTGAAATAAGGTTACGTTTTAAAATGAGTGGTGGCTAAGGTAAGGCATCCACTCCCAAAATCCCTCTCAGCTGATTTAAAACAAAGATTCTTTCCTCTTCTTCATGAGCCAAATCAGTCAGAGGGAGGGACGCCTCATCGATATCACACTGCTGCCTTGTGTCAGTGCGTGTGGCACTTTGGTGAGACAGATGATGGCTGATCTTTCTGTAAAGGTGCTTTAAGGCTCAATGAAAGCAAAACAAACATAAATGTGAACCTCTTACTGAACCATGAGCCTGCAGTTTGACACAAGCAGCCTATTTTCTTGTTCGGCTGAAAAAAAGTTTGCATACAAACAAAGCATAATGTCTCATCTTAAGACAATCAGACAATCCAGAGGGTTAAACTACAAACCAGGCGGCTGCAGCTCAGTTGGCACAACGGTCGTCTCTCAATCCGAAGGCTGCAGGTTTGATTCCCCATTTCCCCTGTCCACGTGCTGAAGTGTCCTTGAGCAAGACTCTGAACCCAAATTGTTGCCAATGGATGGATTAAGCACCTTGCGTGGCAGCCGCCTCCATTGGTGTGTGAATGCGTATGTGAACGAGTGAATGTGATTAACAATGTAAAGTGCTTTGGGAACTGCTCAAGCGGTGGTAAAGTGCTGTCTAAGTAAAATCCATTCACCATTCATGAATCCATTTACAAAGCAAGAGTAGGTGGTGAGCGAGACACGTTGAGCATAAAGTCACGTCACAAAAGCAGCTTTCTCTCAATAACGCAGTCTCGTCACGGTAACTCGATCAGTGGCTTGACACAGGCTAGGTTATATTACCATTTTCTGATGTGCAATTTGCAAGCATGTTTCTGAATAAATACATTTCAAATATCTGCACAATTACGGGTCTGATTTACCTGTGTGGGGTGTGTAAAAACACGTGCTAACTTGATAAGACATGTGGGAGCTGTTCTCCAGGCCACACGGGGGATTGTATCTGACAGATGGGCAAAGTAACACCGACTATCCATTTAGTGCGTTTGCATTCATGAATAATATACAATATCAGGCGTGTCTAAACCATTAGTATAGACTACTCTAAGTATTTTGCATGATCTGTTCATTTACCACATGCAATGTTATCTCAGTTGAAAGCAATTGTGTCGTTTATGACTGTGCCCGTATTAAATGCATTGGAAAGGCAGGTGCAAATCGACTCAGCCTTCAGCAGACATGGCCGCCGTTACTGGGCTGAAACATCATGTCTCAGCTGTTCCCAATGTGTCAAAAATATTGTTTTAGTTTCTGAGGTTTTATAGGATGAATATTTCTACTTATATATACTCTTAGTGTCGTCTTTCCTTCACTTTTAGGTTTCAAAACATTCCGCTCCAATCTTTCTACAGTGGACACCAATACCGAATTTAAACACTGGCTTGAATGAGTTAACAGTTTCACTGAGGGGAGGAGAGAGGAAAAATGTTTTTTCATAGTATGATACAAGTACTTCTATTGTATTTTATTCATTTTTGACTGACAATAGAAAAAACATTGTGGCTACTGCTTTTTGGCAAATCAGTGGTAAAATGTAAGCTAATCAAAAAGTGTGGTTTATTCATTGTTGCATTTAGCACTGCTTATTTGGGATTTCACCAAGTCATGCCATTAAACTAATTATATTTATTCATATGAGAGAGCTCCTTCAAGGGGCTCACTTCTTCTACTACTGGACGTAGTGTAACACATAGAGGGGTGTGTAAAAAAAAAAAAAACTCCAACTGTTAACACATGTCATGAATAATATTCTTTTAGATAACGTAATAAATGTCTTGTGTTGAGCCATTATACTTTCTCAAACCTGTCGATTATTCTTCAACAGTGACCGTTTCTAGTTTATATACTGAATGGGAGTGTCATAGTTGCTGCTCTTGCTTCACAGAGAGAACATCACCAGTTCAAGTCTCAGCATTTCTCAGTGTTTTCATTTTCCATGGGTCAAAAAAACCCAACTCATTCGAGGATATTTGGTGTTCCGAAATTTGCCCGTAAATGTTAATGTGAGCAGATGACTTTCTGTCTCTCTGTATTTTCCCAGTGACTGTCCAGCCTTTAACCCAAAGTCAGCCTCAATCTCCTTCAGCCTCTTTGAATTGGATGAAGCCGTACATTAGATGAATGGATTAATGTTTGTCTGATGTTTAAACAAATATAAATGAATGCAGTATCTCTCCCCACGGTGAATTTTCCGTTTCCGACCTCATTTGTAGGCAGCGGTTCCAGAGTGGGAATGATGTCGCTCTCCTCCGACACCTCCTTCTCGTCCTCCCCGAACAGATTCTTCATGGCACGCTGTGCCGCCACAGCCGTGGCGTTGTGGTCGATGCCCAGATCGGCGGTGACGTCCATTGGAATCTCGCTGTCATCCGACTCTTCTTTCATACCCTCCTCCAACATCACGCCGGTGTCCACCTTCACCACGCGCATGTCCAGCACGCCATCGATCCACGCCAGCTCTGTGTCTTTGGCCTTACAAAACTGCAGCGAGCTCACCAAAGAGTCTTTCAACCGCACCTTTACCAAGACGGAGTAAGATCGGATGAAGGTACAGAATTGAAATTGTAGATATATTAACCTACATAACTCATGCAGTGGATTATTATTTTCTTTTTTTTGCATAATTGTCTTTGACAAACAAGTTCACTGTAAATAAAGCGAAACGGTTTTTGACAGAGGCTGACCTGGTAGATGTGCGTCTCACTGGTGGCGTCCACAGTTTCCTGCAGTTTGGGCGTGTAGACTTTGATGTCTTTGCTGAAAGCCTTGCAGGACTCTGCCAGGTCCAGACTGGCTTCTGGCGGCCCGTGAACGATGACCAGCTGTCTGGGTTTCATCTGATTGATGATCTTCTTGATGGAGTCGCCATCCGATCGACCTTCATAGTCTATGTAGGTTATCCTTGCTCTGTGAGGAAACAAAAAGACGAGGCCAGGTCTTTGAATGATGCTGATTAGCAAGACGATGCGAACCGTGACTTACGACGAGATTTCTTAACGGAGCTGCAATTTATCCAGTCGGGATTTGCTGACAAGACAATAACCCTTTTAAGCATCACTTAGCCTGATATTTAAAACATTTACATCCATTCAACATCTGGAGGCCGTCCAACAAACTACCACAATGTATAGTACTGTACTGCTGGCTCGGGACCAGAGAAAATGCCGCAGGGTTACGCATGAGAGTACTGCCTTATCAATGCCTAACAATCTCTGGAACAGTAGAAAACATCTCAAACATACTTTGAGGTGCATTTCTATTATGTTTAGGTGCTGCAGCAGGTTATAACTAAAACAACCGTAATGCAGTAGACCTTGATGGAAATTGTGTGTTCATCCACGACATAACTAAAACATCCAACCCTAAAAGCTCATTTCACAGCAGAATAAACCCTCCAGAGTGAACAACTCTGGAGAAATTATGTCCCATAACTTCTCAGTATTTAACATCTTTTGGTTATTTTCAAACTGAACTGTTGAAATGCGCCACTTTGATCACGTAATTCCAGGAAAACACTTATCAAGTTTATAGAGGCTCTATGACTAGAGCTTAAATAGTCACCAGCTTAAATCCAAACAGGTTTGCTTGAAGAAACCCAAGAAAGCAGTGTTTGTCAAGCTTGGGTCTGGGATTCCTTTGGAGGAAGGGGGACAGAGTTTTCTTTTAACTGACCTGATTTCCAGATTTTCTATACTTGAGATGCACTTGGTGGGGACAACAGACAGATCCTGGTCCATAGGTTCATCTCCATTAGTTAACCCAGATTCCAGCTTGATCTTCTCATCCTCTGTGCCTTGAAGTTCAGGAACCAGAAACTCTTCCAGCCTTTGAAAATACAACATGGATTTGTCAATAAAGGTGGCGAGTGTAATACGACTGGCTCCCTGCACTCTGTGATGTCATGATTTACAGTTGTACCTGATGATTTCCCCGTACTCGTCCCATTTGATCCTCTCCTCGTGTGTGGGGAACATTGGATATGATTTTTTGGCCTGTTTGAAGAAGCTGCCTTTGCGGTTGCCCTCGCCCTTCATCATCAAGTCGTGGTGTTTAGTTTTCACGATAGCAGGCTGATCCAGATCGTCATCCATGTCACTCTCATCACTGGAATCCACGTCCACCCTGCAAATCCAGAAATAGCCCCATTTTCAGAGTTAAAAGTAGTATATCAATTAAATGAACACTAATAACAGGCAGCTTGTTTTACATCTCAGCTGTAGAGCAGCATTTTTTGTTTCTGTTGGCTTTGTACCCCATTTTCTGTTTTAGCAGGACGAAATAGATCAATGCATGAATGGATGAGGATTTGATAGAAAAGGAGCACCAACAGATACAGTCAATAAACCAGCAGGCCAATTAAAAAGTAACGCAAACCAAGAATGAACAAAAAGCAAAAAAAGCTAAGAAAAATGTCAAAACGTGTTTTCACACTGAGGATCGTGAGGATCAACTGCGCATCATTAATATGCATAAAGCTGCATCATGGTAAGACATGCAACCCTTTACCGCCTGTCCATCACTCTGTGTTTTTGACAGACTTACTCTTTTGCTTGTTCAAGTTTTTTAGCAGCTTCTTTCTTTATTTTATCCTTCTCGAGGTATTCATCCAGCTCCTTGCCTTCGAGTTTCACTCTTTTCCTCACCTGTCATAATGAGAAAGAGTGAAACATGGATGAGGTGCAAATGACAAGAGTGCGACATTTTGTTGTGTTCCTCAGCTGGGTCTGAATGTGAGAGACGGGTAGCTTCCCCCTGGGGCGAAGGCTGCTTGATAGAATAAATCTCAAATCTCTTGTCATAGCAAATCAACACAACCACGGAGGGCCTCACCTCCAGATCCAGCATCTTTTCTGTGGGGTGGTCGATGAGGTAGCGGGCCAAAGTGCCGGGTGTGGTGCGGTAGGTCAGGATGATGGAGTTTTTGGCGTTTTGGCACCACTGGATGAAAAGTTCTCGGGAGAATCCTGACTCCAAGTCCGGCTGGCTACACAGCACCACTTTGGGGCTAGGCACCCGCGCCAAGTCTGCCAGACTATGGCACAGGGTGAGGTGTCGGAACTGGAAGGGGTTGTTTCTCTTGTCCTCAAAACACCTCATGAGCTTGTCACTCATCCACTCCACCTGAAGAACATGAGGGTGTTAAAATAGAAGAAAGATGCTAGCCAGCTATTAACAACGTCTACTTTTTCATATCCTTTACACCAACAGACAGAATAGATATTCTGAGAAAATGTGAACGAGAATTTTTTGTGAAGATTTATGATACCTGGGACTTGGAAAACTCCACCACGTTGTAGCTGACGTTATTAAGCAGAGCGAGCGGGTACGCTCCCAGCCCAGCATCCTTTGTCCTCCAAATCTGGTCCAGGAGCTGAGCCAGCTCCAACACACGCCCAGCTGTATCCACGGCAATGAGGACATTACCATCACCACGTAGCGTCTCCATGACATTGGCTTTGGGAAAGAAAAAAGAACATGGCAGTTATGGAAAAGTCAAATAAAGGAAGGCTGGAGAGGATATCACAACAGTATGTCTGGGATTAATTGAATCTGCTATTCGATATGAGCAGTGCTGAGTCTTGTGAAGTTATCTTACTGAGTAGCTGCTCGTCTCTCTGTTTGCGACGTGGTTGGACATATGTTGCATTAAAGGAGTCTGTGATAAGTAAAGAAGGGCGGCTGATGCTCTCCAACGTGCAACCGTTCAGGTGGCTGTAACAGATGAGAATAGCACAACAGAAACAAAGAATAAAAACATATATCGTGTGGAGAGGTGGAACACAGCGGTGTCATGATTAGCACTCATCTTATATCTCCATTTTGAGTCTGGGTTGTGGGTCAATCCCTATGGAGTTTGCATGTTATCCTGGAAAGTTTGGGGGGTTTTCTGAAGTAAGACCAACTTCCTCCCATAATCCAAAATAAAATACCCTTGAGCTTGATGAAGGGTATAACCATACAGATCTATTATTGCTGTGAGCTAAAATTGCTGAGTTGCAGAAACTGTTGAGAGAGTGGATCTAGACAAAACTGGGAGATAGAGGCAGGAAGGTAGCTGGCTGTTTTGGGTACATGGCTACACACACCTTTTTTTTTTTTTACTTCTGTCAATGCCAGATTTCATGTCAGAATGAGAGAGGGGAGCTGATCGGAAGGTTGGAGCCACTCTGGACATGACTAGACTCCTGTGCCCCAACACACCACAACCCTGAATTGGAGAAAGCCAGACTAAAAATATACCAAGTGTGAGTTTTCTTCCTACTCACATTTCTCGCTTGTGGTTGAAGTCCACAGCATAGACGATCTCCTCCTCCCCGTCCTTGACAATTTTCCAGGTCGTGCCTCCAATCATGTGTCCAGCTGGAAGAGGAGTGATGGAGAGACCATGCCCCTTTCCTGTAGAGTAAAAGAAAAATAAAAAAACGGACAAATAATTTCAAACAAAACTGATATTTCTTCTCAAACCTGCCTCGTGGCAAAGTTTTGCAGCACGGTTACATGAATTTGAGAAAACTAGTATATGTTAAGTCTGAAAAATGTATTGAATAAGCATGGAAGTTATTTGCATAAAACAGAAGATTCAAATAAACTAGTTTTCTGGTAGAAATTCAAGCAAATTAATCTCTTAGTGAATGGAGATACATTCATAAATTCAGGCAGTATTGATGCGTTGGTGGCTTTCGGTGCAATGCAAAAGAAGATGAATATGTCCAATCTAATACACTTTGTTTTTTTGAGTCTTGTTTGCCACGTGGAATCGTGAGCACTCATTTTGCTTTATTTTCTTTCTTGTATCCTAATTACGCTGACTCAGTCTTATTGTGGAATTATTGACAGTGTTGAATGCAGACTTGTTGAGTCTAGTCTATGATGGTCTAAAAGTCACTCACCTTTCAAATTGACAATCTGTGAGTATTTCAGCTGTTGGATCTTGTCAAAAGCAGAGTCCACATCATCGAGGGTGAACAGCGTAAAATCTTCACTGTTATTACGAGACTAAGGGGACAAAAGAACACAATATTTGAAAAGGCAATCACCATCGAAACAAACATCGTTCGCCAAGTTTCTTACCTGATATAGATCATACATGAACATCTGACCCATCTTGTAGACTGGGATTGTGGCATAGATAGTACAGTTTAGCCCCAGTTTGCCTACAGCGTAGGGCAAGGCTCCCAAATGTATGGGGTCAGGGTGTGAGAGAAGCACAGCATCAACCTGGTGGACGTACCTGGTGGGGGAAAAACAGCATCAAGCATAAATCAATTCGCAGAGCAGGGAGGGATCTGATGCACCGACAGGATGAATAGAAAACCCACCGTTTCATGGCATCGATGATGTCCATGGAAAAGTTCTCGTCCCAGCCGCAATCCAGGAGGAAGCGGAACTCGTCTACCTGCAACAGGTAACACAGGGCGGACTCCTCCTGGACTCCAGACACGGCCGTCAGCTTGATAATAGACGTCATTTTCCCCCTCAGTTGTTACGCTGCAAGAAAAATTGAATTTGCGAAGTTTAGTCTGAGTCTGATCACGAAACAAAAGCAGTGAGCTCTACAGCTGTGCGGCTCTTTGTGCGTCCCATTCCAACCGAGCACAACGCAAGTTCAGGGCAACTAAACGAGCAAAACATAGCTGGATGAGAACTAACTCTGTGCTGTATATGTCTGACCTGAAACGGAAAACTTAAATTTGAGTTTAATTTAATGATAACCACACACGGTTGCTAGCAACAACTAGCTCACCCTCTCAGCTAAGCACGCTAGATTCACCCTACCTTCTGGACGTATTTTAGGAAACAAAATCACGTGGAACGTACCATCAAATGTATGAAAGCATAAATTAATAAGAGTTGAAATAGATAGATACACAGTTGAGATGGTTTTCTTTAGGTCCAACATTGAGACTTTGTGGCCAACATCTTTGAGTACACACTTTCAGAGCGGACATGTTTTGCCGCTACATCACGTGTCAAAGTTCGTGGGAGTATACCACGCATAGTGTGACTGAAAATTATTATACAGATAAATGCAAACTTGTAAGCCTTCAAATCACGATTTAAAACATATGATATATCTAAATTAAGTTTTTATCTTTAGAAATAATGTAATATCAAATCATAGCGGCTTTTCTCCGTAATATTAATATTTCACTCAGTCCAGTCACCACTTCTTCTTTGTTACAGTTGGTACGGTCCAATGTCCTTCGTTCAGTGAATGAAGACCTGAAGGCCGCAGCTAGCTGTCAACAAACGGTAAGCGTTTCAATTTTTCTTAGTTGTATTGTTGTCCTACATGTGTCAGTGTGCCCTTGCGTGTTTATTGAACTGAAGCATCGAAAGCCATTTGAAAAGATCAATCGCTTTTAATTGACATTATCGCTGAAGCGGTGCAAGCTAACAGGTTAGCATCGAGGCTCTGGCTGCACAGTGATGAGTTCGTGTGGTAAAATGTGAATCTAGACTCACCGACCAGCATCAAAATTCATCGTGTGTGTCAGTGATGCACGTTTAGATGAAGTACTTGTTATTTTAGTGTCGCCCCGTGTCTACACTGTGAGGTTTGCATCAATATTGCAACTGAGAGTTTGGAATTGCATTGCATGGATTTGTATGTGTTTGCCACTCAAAACAGATTGTTAGTTAACACAGGTTGAAGGCGAGTTGTCATCTGGAGAAACCAGTGTTTAAAAGTTTGGCAAGATTTTTCTTTATGATATGGTTCTTTTCTCTATTTGTTGTCTTCCTTCTGTAGCAGTTACCAAAATCATGGGTTACATCCTATTTTGAAAACATTTTCTTAATCAAAACTTAAATGACAGTAGTGTAAATATAACTTATCTTTTAAGACTTTGTCATGTGAGTGACTTTGTGAAGGGTTATGCTAGTAATAGTTTGAGGGAATACAGTTTTTTTCAAAATCCATATTTTGAAGTCACGTTTCTCAACAAACTATGAACCTGAACTTATTCAATAGTCTTGGCTGTGCAAATATTTACAAGGGTTGCTGGACTTTGATTATACTGTGGTATAATAGTGGCATTGCTGCGTTCATATGAAGTAGAAATGCCCATAAACTTATGATTTCAGTCCAGACATGTCTGTCATCTAAAAACTAATGTTTAGGTTTAACAGAGGGTGCTTCAGTGTTTCTGTCAATGTCTGTTGCCGCTTCTGCAGGAACCATGATGAACATTGCAGGAGCTACCCGACAGTACTGGACCTACCTACTGGTGCCTATGGGCTTTGTGATGGGCTGGTATTTTGACAAACAACAGGACCAGAAACTGACGGCGTTCAGAAACAAGAGTGTATTGTACAGAAGGTAAGAAAAGCAACTGGTCATCGTTTAAGAGCAAAACAAGTCCTCCTATCAGGAAATGTATGACGATACTCTAGATGTAACTGAACATC
This sequence comes from Lipophrys pholis, assembly GCF_963383615.2. NCBI lineage: Eukaryota > Metazoa > Chordata > Actinopteri > Blenniiformes > Blenniidae > Lipophrys > Lipophrys pholis. Next base: position 13,321,917 of record NC_137649.1, read on the forward strand.
TACTTGGACCACGACCTCTGGAGAGGTGGAGATCCAAAATGAACTATTAATAATTTATTCTGCGTTTTTTCTTTTCCTTTATTAAAGTAACATGCAAGTGTTTTCTGTGACACAGTATAGCATTTCTATTCTTGTGTAAATATCGTCAAATCAACCATAGATGTTTGGAAAAAATCAAAATAATTATTAGCCGTGCTCATGTAACGAGTTAAACAGGTTGATTTGATGTTTTCAAATTGAGCTAACTTGTCCCAAAGGATTATGAAAATCTTTTGTCACCTCACCTGGACATTCAATGAGATCCAATCCACATAACGCACCACATCATCTAAGTTTCCATCACACTTGTGTAAATTCTGCTGCAACAGACATGTCTTGTAAACTAATTGTCACATTTACTTAGATAATGATTTTAAGATGACAAACAGCCTTCCAGAACAAACTTCACTCAAACAGTTAGAATATCACGACATGAAAGGTTTACTATTCTTATGTTGTTGGAGCAGTTGTGAAAGTCAAGTATATGACAATTTACATTCACATTAAGAGGACTCATGAATTAATCGACCAGAATAAAGGATGATTTTATTCTAAGACATCTCATTTTTCTTTTCCGTAGGGAGCTGAACCCTGGTGAGGAGGTGACCTGGAAGTAGACCACCCATTCCTTTGAATGTCCTCCCACTGTAGTTTGATTGATGGATCGTCCTCGATATTTAAAAAGACTTCTGTACATCTGCTTTTGAGTTGTATCAACCAATAATAAAATGTCTTTTCTCATCGAAATGATTTGTTACACAATGATTTTGTGAAGCACAACACAATTGCAAAAAAAAAAAAAAAAGGTTTATAATGAAATCGATCAGACAAGGTATGAATTAAGTTTTCATTTCTAAGCAACGCCAATGCATAGCGCACCAGTGTTTTGCACCCTTTCATTTAGGACAAAGGTATTTTGAATGTGTCCAATGCAGCCAGCGTGGCTGAAGAATCCCGGGCCTCTACAGCACTTCTGCAGTGTGGATAATCCCATTCTCAAAAAGCAATTCAGCCAAAGCAATCTGAGGAAGACAGGAAACCAAACGAGAATCAGCTTAAAACACAAATGTGACAAACACAGGATCAAAAATGAGTAAACACAGGTTTTTGAAATGACATCGTGTTTACATAGGTGCTTGGAATATGAGAAAAATGACAATTGTCACGCACATTCCTTAAATACATTCTTTCCAATGCAAGACAGCGGCTCTTTGCTTAAGCACTGTCAGTAAGGATAAACCTACCCTGTCCTGCACAGAATCACAGGGGAGGCTTTCTACTTTCACAAAATGAGGGTATGAATGGATCAGAAACTCCACAGCATCCGTGAGCTGAAAGGGGATAAAAACAACACCGTCATTAAGACCGTGAATACACAACAGGTGCGTTGATAAGCTTAAGCGTCAATCTGTACCTCTGGTTTGATTTCACAACTCTTGAGCGCCTCTTTGTGGTAAACTCTGGAGTTGTGTGTGGTGTAGTAAAGATGAACAGCATCTCCGTCACTGCAAAGCCTGATGAAAGGAAACCATACGAACCAAATAAAAAAGCCTGAAAACATTTCTCCAGTGTGTAAGGTCAGGTTGATGTAATTTTGACTTTTTTTTTTTGGGATTGTTTTTCTGCACTGATAACTACATCAATAGATGAAGAATTGCCTCGGAAGCGAGCATGGAGTGAGGAGCGCTGCAGTAAAGGTCTCGTGGAGCTTCAGGCTGTTAAATGATTCACAACCACATATTAAAAGTGTTGATTTGATTTATGCATATTTTATCCATCCGTCTCCCGCACCAACTTAGCACTGTGGGATACTGCAGCCGATCCCAGCTGACTATGGGACGGGTGAATGTGGGATACACACTGGACAGGTTTCCAGTTCTGAGATGCATGCATCATGGTGTCTTAACATTTGGATCACAGAATATTCCATCGGACATGCAGGCCGCCAAACTTGTGTTTTGCCAACAAGCTGGTAGGTCCCTCTCCATATTATCTTCATTGTATGTTTTACATGTAGTTGTACCAAAAACCGACCTGGCACAGCCTGCACGGAGGATTCGGACTTGGGTCTGGGTGGTGATGTGGACACCCACATCTTTAACTCGTCCACCCTCCCACCTGGTCGGTGCCCCGAGCACACTGCAGGCCAGTTCCTCTGTGAGGGATTATATGAATTTGTTATAGTGAAACGCAGCTTGTGTCTTAGGCAGTCCTGCTGCAGTCTTCTTGATCCTATCTCATACCTGGAGTGAGAACAGGAGGCAGGCAGTCATGGAGGAAATCTCTTGCTTTCTGATCCACAGAAGCATCTACCGGGGTGTAATTACACAGTTTCTTCATCAGAGACTCGATTTTGGAGAAGAACTTTGCCCTGCGTGGGTCATCCTGCATAAAGAAGAACCGCCGTCAGTATAGAAAGACTCATGAAAACATGGGAATGTGTGTTCTGGCTACAACTAGTCTTCGTACATTCAAGTAAAAAAAACAAAAAACTACCATGTCAGAGTTCTGCACTCCCATATACGTGAGATAATCCAGAGGTAAACCCTGTCTAAACTCCACATCCTCCTCCATGGCGATCTCTAAAGCAGCAGGAACCATCTGAGGGGAAAAGACAGAAACACGTTAAAACACCAAGGCAGACAGGATGTTTAATCGTGTACAATACAGGAATCAGTAATCAATAGTCCCTGAGGCACCAATATTTCCAGAATCAACACAGATCACAGTATTATTTCAAACAATAAAAATATCCACGAGGTTAGTTGTATCTGTGTGTTTGCCCTGTGGTGTCCAGAGACCTGTGGAATGAATACCATGCCTTCACCCATAATCAGCTGGGGTTGGCTTCAATACCTAAATGGAGAAGATGGAATGATTTATGCAAGGTTTTGGGTCCATTAATAAAAATATGTATTGGTGAAGGTCAAGTTGTACATTTTGCAAGATAATGTGCATCCCCAGACTGGAACTTGTAGACTTGAACAATGGCACCGCGGTGTATGTAAGAAAACTCTCCACACATTTGTCTAAAGACAGCAAAGATCTGCTGCAAGTATACTGAAGAGAGCAGATGACTTGTCACAGTTGCCCACTTGTTGTATATACAAGCTCCACAAACAAACCCTCTGTGTACTGGATGTACCTGAATCCTACATTTTAGCATCATCAATCTTCAACGTCATCCAAATACCCTCTCATAATCCCAAAACATGCACTTGAGATTACTTGGCGACCCTCTGAAATGCACTCTTCCATCACCCAGGCACCAGGAATTGGTGCCGGCACGCTGTGGACCCGAGCTGGATAAAGCAGTGTGGAAGATGCATGGATGCTCCGAGAGATTCTTATTTTATTGCTCAGCTTTGCCAATAACCTGTAGGCCAACCCCACAGCCGTCCTTTTAATCCCTCCACGTGATAGTTCATCGTGTCCATCATTGAATTAGTTTACTTCTTGCTTTACATTTCCAACATTCTTATTGCTGCAAATACCAAACATATCTCACTGACTATCACCTTCTGCAGGAGGTCCCCCCAGCTGTTCTTCTGGTAAGAGGAGATGGTGATGTGCAGAGAGTGTGCATCAGGCAGACAGTTGCCCTGATGGATGAATCCACGAGGAAAGTAAAGGAGATCCCCGGCTTCCAGCACCACGTCCAGGATCGGCTTCCCAATGTCTGCCTGGTCAAAGTTTTCTGAAAGAGACACATGAAGCAGTCACCTCCGAGATGCATCTATATATGAAATTAATTATCCACCTGGGTTCAAAGCAAACTGACAGTAAATGTTGACACTATATCAAAGCAATGAAAAACATTCAGCCAGTTCAACTACCTCTAAGATGAGGGGTCGTGGAAGTGACGGTCGGCCCCCGACAAAGCTCTGATCTGAACCTAATCAAGTCTGTCTGAGTTTCAATGAAAAGCCAGTATTCCAAGCAGAGCTATTCCAAAGAGAGCTCTGCTTAGTTTTACAGCTTCTCTTAAAACTGTCATCCTGAAAATTTCAAATCCGCGTGGTCATACCAAATAATGACTTTTCTCACAACTAATTTTGTTTTTTGCACCAAGTGATAAAAATATACTTTTAACACATCTTTTTGAAAGCAGTGTTACTTCCCCACACTGGCCTAAAACGTTTTCACACAACTGTGAGAAAGAAAATGTATCACTTACGACTTGATAGCACGGGCAAGACTTCATCTTCTGACCTGAAAAAAGACAAAAGAGTCACCTCACAATGTGTGTTTGTCTCTTTGTATCCCATCACAAAGATGCGCGACAATTGAAAACGCAACCCAGGGTGTTTTTAATGATTTTCTCATGCAATAAGATTTTCAAGTCAGTATAAAAATATACACTATCATGCCAATGATATATCAAATCCAGTGAAATGTGGTGTAAAACTGTCCAAAATCACACATATTTCACTATTTCTAGTTAAATCTTTAAAAAAACTTATTCTACAATTTGTTATTCAATAAAAAGGAGCCCACTAAATATGATATAATTAACTTATTGGGTGTAGGTCTAAATACCCATACTGTCCCTTGCAATAGGTTTGTGTATTTAGTCAAGCAATAGCAATGAATACATGAATCAGATGCAGTAATTGAGAAAAAAAATTATTTGTATCTAAAGACAATCCAAAGAACACCTCTCTCACTTATCATCACATGAGTTTCCTATATCCTACTGTTTCCTTCAATTTACCACCGTTAGTGAAAAGCAAAATTAAGAAAAGCACAAGTTACACAATATGGTTCCCGACTTGATAACAAATTTAAAAAAATACTTTTAAAGGCAGACAATGTTTTGTATCAAACTGTATTTAAAAAAAAAAAAAAATGACTTCTTTCAATCATGACCCAAATACTGTAAATGTGTTTTTCTTCAATCATTTATCCTCACCTGGCAACTAAACACTTGTTCTCTGATACGACCAAATCAACCTAACAATAATACAATCTGTTTAAACAAGTCAAACTGGTTTTATTGCCGCGTTAATGTTAAAAAAGTGTCAATCTTGTGAAAAGGCGGTCACCTCGGGCTGTACACTCTCCAGTGCTTCTTCCCCTCCAGCTGCACCACAAACGCTTCAATGTCATCATAATGGGGAGCGAAGCCTTGCGTTCTGGCTGGTGTCAGATATCTGAAGGAAGGAAGACAAAGGCACGCATGTAATCCCCAAACAAAGACGGTTCCAGTAACAGATCCGGGTCCCAAACACTCACACGTTGGCTCCGGCCATGCTGCCAAACTGCTCTTGGAGGATGGACAACACGCTCCACACGGTGGAGGAGAACGCCTGAGGATTGAGCATGCGGAGGGAGCAGCCACTCTTGTGAAGGGAGGCAGGAAAAAGGCCAGTGATTAGCGCTGATGGTGAGTTGATGCCTTCAATGCATTAAGCACAATAACACTTCTACAATAAACATGTGGCTTAATTCAAGAATTCACATCTGACTAGTTAATGGTTCTGGAGGATATGAGAAGCATAAGAAGCTAGAATGACACAGGACATGATGGCGCAGCGGTTAGCACAGAAAAATTACCCGTGTTTGATTCTACGGGGAATTGACATATTATTGAAGGCCATGTGTAATTTGTATACATCTAATGTAGATTTATGATTCTCTGGAGTTTATTGAAGGGTCGCAGGTTCGAATCCCAAAGCCGACAGGTTACCAGACCCATGCCCGTCCTAGTATGAGCAGTTCATATTAACTATGAACAGGAAGGATTAATAAAATATGCTTTGTTTAAATTTGGCAAAAAATAAACTCAAGCTAAACTACAGACCTTGATAACTTTATATCCTAGATTTGATTGTGGTGGTTTTTGGAGATATTGTTCAATGACATCTTGGTTTTAAGTCATTATTTTATTATTAGCACTATTTTAATATTTCAACATCATGTATGATTATTTTGTCTTTGCATTTAATATCTAGATTCTTATTCCTTTAAATGCATGGGTCTGGCTCCAGTGTTTCTTCCATCTTTATTGAATTTATTAGAAGTGTGTGTGTGTGTGTGTGTGTGTGTGCATGTTACATTGTATTTTGAATGAAATGTGGTCTGTAAATAAACACTGATAAAATAAAATTGAAAATAATTCTATATATTCATGGCAAAGCATTTACCTCATAGAAGTCCCACACTGTGAATGGCAGAGCTCTTCCTGGAGGATTGTGTGTTTCTCTTCTGCCTTGAGTGTAACTTGTAACATCCAGGTTCACTCCAAACTGAACGTCTTGCTTGGATTACAAAATGCAAACATGCAGGTCAGGAGCGACATTCTCTCGCTCTCTCTTCATTTTTTTAGTTCTTTTAATCACCGTTATAGCACTTCTCTTGATAATTACCATCACTCTTAAAACATTTATGATATTGATAACAATAAAAAAAAAAACTACCAGAAGGCTTGAGGTACACAGCTTTGCGTACATGCATTAGTTACTACACTGGCTCCCAGGCTATCTGCAGTACAACCAATCAACCACAGAAAAGATTTGTCTCACATTTTTTAAAGAAAGAAATGTGAGAAATAGAAAGTTTAAATTATCCGGGGAAAACACAAGTTGAAGGTCTCATTATTTTTTTGACAACTAGGGGTTGAAAGAGGTGTGTTATCACTTTCAACCCATTCAGGGAAAAGTCAAGCTTTGTCTGATATTACCTGTGGCAGAGAACAAGTTGTCAAATCTGGTCTCAAAACAATCAGTTATTCAGTCTCAAGTCATTTTTCAACCGTTGCAACTTAGACGGAACTTTTCATTTAAAACTTAAGACCCAACTTGTCAACCTTCGTGGAAAGATCACTGCCAAGTTTCACACTGCTCACCTCTCTCAGTATACGATCAAACTCTGCTGTGGAGAACAACCCCTTATAATAGTGTGGATTTTTGCGTTGAACAAAAATTGGCTTCTTTTCCCATGTGTCCCTGTGGATAATTAGAAAGAATAGATGTCATTTGATGAATTAAAAAGAAAAAAAAAAAGGCATTAATTTTAAGTTTATTCTCAAGGTAATACAATGTACTTAAGGGGTGCAGAACATTGGAAGATGTCGAAATTGAGAGGTAAACAATCTGAAAACAAAAGCCAGGCGAAATAAAACATGGGAGACATGAAATAAATTATAAGACTTGCAGCAAACTTCAATAGCAACCAACGAAGCAATAAATTACTAAAAAGCTGTGTCTACTTTAATGAAACAAGCCAGTTTGGCCTCACAGTAATTTTTTAATTAAAGATTGGAGGGGGGGGGGGTGCAAAGTCATTCTTGAAGGCATTCTTTGAACTGAGGGGTGCAGTTAAACACATTTTGATAAAACATTATGAGATGGTTTGCTTTATTTTGTGAAGGTGACTCACACAGTCTGATGTATGCAGAGCTATACTTGAACGTACCTGAAAAAGGTCTTGGCAGGAATGGGATCTATGAGCCACTGAAACAGCCTGCTGGCTCTCTCCCTGCTGTTGTTGATTCCTGCCAGGTTCGCAAGCACTTCCTGGAGATACCCGGCATCTCCGTTAACACACTCCTCCTGCTGCAGCTGCTGATGAAGCAAAGAAACGTCAACCTTCTGTGCAAAATATTTCTCAGCATGGCAAATTCATTTCTACAGCACCATTTAGTCACAAGGCAATCCAGTGCTTCACAAGGAACTACATTGGAAGCAATTATGAAATACATAAGGTAATCAAATATATTGGTGATTTTATACATCAATCAAACCTACTGAAAATAAATACAAGAAGTCTATCTGGATTTTGTTCGTTATGAAATCCTATAATTCTTTCCATATTTAATTAGTAATCTTAATAAGCTGATTTTGTCTCCATGTGGTTGTTGAATTTCAGGTCTAAATCCATAATTACACCCATTCTAATGAAAATCGAGACAATGATACATCTTTGTAGAAAAAGATTGTTTTCACACTTGCGGCGACGCACATTTGTAACTGCGTGGTTGCGCTGCTCTTTCTGTGCAGCCTTCTGCACTTTCTTCTTGACATTCTTCCTCTCAGCTTTCATTTGTGTCCCGAGCTTTGCAGCTGCATTCACATTGTCCGTCGTCTTTGCCTTCTTCTTCTTCTTCTTTTTAACGGGAACCTGCAGCACACACAAGTTCACGTAACTACAATAAACAGACACAAAATAATAATAAAAAATAAAAAAAAGAGTGTTTTGGCTGTGTGGGTGTGCTCACAAAAAGCAACGTGCAAATAAAGCACTGCGCAGCCGATACACACACGTGCATCACCGGAGGAAACACGATTCATGTTTTAAAACACAGACTTATTAGTAACCTACCGGTAGAGCGGGTTTCTTAGCAAGAGGGGAGATATTTGTGTTCGGAACAGTTTGATATAAAGCAAAAGCCGACATGTGTTTCCTCTCCATCTTTCTCTGCGTCATCAGTCTCTTCTTCTTTGGCGGTGCTTATTTGTCCGTACGAGACTCACCGCTGCCACCTACAGTGTCGCCCCATACATTGCAGGCAAACTATAACCCTCAAAATGCAAAATACAACACGTCAAAGGGTCATCTGAATATTTGCAGCACGTTGCAGATTCACAGTAATTAGCTTTATTTATGCCCGTTAATGGTTAAATTTGGGTTAGTTGTCATATCAATCAAAATCAGCTTTACCACCTTCGCCAGCGAAAGTTGGGCGAGAAGGTTATGTTTTTGTCTTTGTATTTATTTATTTTTTTATTTGGTATGTATGTATGTATGTATGTGTGTGTGTGTGTGTGTGTGTGTGTGTGTGTGTGTGTGTGTGTTATACCAACTTTTAGCAAAAACAATTAACCCCAAATTGCATGAAATCTTCGGGGATGATTTGTTATTATCCAAGGACCAATCGATCAGATTTTGCAATGTTAAGCATTTCTAAATAAATCCTCAAACTCGACGAAAAAATGTCCCATACAAAGTGGTTGGGAGAGGCACCTCACTGCATGTAATTTTCAGGGATGATTGGTATTTATCCAAGGATGGTTTCATTAGATTTTGAGAGCAATTGGATCAAAGGTCAAGGGTCACGAAAAGGTAAAAAAAAATAATTTCATCTTAACATGGTCAGTTTTGATCCGATTGAGGTCAACCTAATGCTACAATATTCAGTTATCAATTCCATATCCCCTGACACGCCACAGGATGCAGTGACGTCATTACCCTGGTTAGAAGTTGGGAGTCAATGTTCAGGGGGTCACACATAAATTGTAAAATGTGTGTACATCTGTGACAAACAGTGATAACATGAAGCAACTCAAACAGCCATGACAAATGATGGAAGGAGTAGTGTGGTGGATCAAATAACCTTGTTATCTGTTGGTTTCCATGGTGACAATGGTGGCGTTGGCGAAGGTATGCCCTCTCCCAAGTGCCTGTTCTAGTTAGCATCAGGCAGGGGTCCTCAATTCCGGGCATCGAGGGCCCGTGTACTTCACATTTTAGCTCTCTCCCAGCTTCAGCACACTTCAATCTGATGTTGACGTCATAAAATAGCCAAATAATGAGCCCCTTATTGCATTCATGTGTATTGCAACTGGGAGAAACCTTAGACATGCAGGACACCGATACTCGAGGCCCCAAATTGAGGGACCCCTGGCATAAGGGTTACGACTTTGGTCCAGTATAGAAAGTAGAAAAATGTAATTAAAATTTAAAAAAAATTTCACCAAAGATTTTACGTAATAGCTTATATAATACTGAGAGTAGAGTGGATAGCACAAATAGAAACAACAGAATAGAATAGAATAGAATAGAAGATACTTTATTAATCCCAGAGGGAAATTCTTTACAATGTTGCCCCACATCGAATAGAATATGATAAATAGAATAGAATGTTAAAAATATCAATTGATTCCGACTAAAAATTTAATAATTAAATATTGAATAATAATATCTACCAGGCTTAGCTGTGAAATAGGCATGGAAGAAACGATTGACATTAAAAACACAATAAAAACACTATTTATAAGAGATGTAGAGTCTGAGGATCACTTGAAGGATCTCCTGTGGTGCAATTTGGTTGTTTAAGCCTTTTGCAGAAAGTACTTCTGCTGTTGACCAGGACACCATGAAGGGGGTGAGAGACATTATTCCATCCTCATCACTGGCCTTTCTGATTAGAGACATACAAATCGTACTTTTATGATATATTTCTGATGGCTCGTCGTAGTATATGTCCTCCTTAGTGACAGTTTGGACTTGGAACAGTGACTCTGGAGTTTTTGCAGACCCTTACCACGACCCGAAGCAATGCCATGCAGTACCCATACTGGCCACAAGATGACGCCTCGATGTCATGCGCGCCGGTCCCGTTATCAACATAGTTTCCCAGCATGCTTTGCAGCGGGCAGTCGCTGCGGTTGCTCCAACAATGCAGCTTTTAATGGAGCTTTTAATGGAGCTCTGAGCGCTGTGAGGGGGTAAACGCTGTACCACCGCAGGCCGGTCCGGAGGCTGGACAGCCGGGCGTCACTTCACACGGTCTGTTAGCGGGCTCCTGGCACCTTCCGGTCAGTCTTACAGGATATCCCGGACTCCTTCGCAGCGGTGAGTAGCCGCTGGAGCTAATGTTTTCCCTGCAAATGCGTCTTGTTGTGACCACTGCGTGGCTAGCAGGCTAGCTAATTGGCCAGATGAGACATATGGCCCCCCTGTATCCTCCACGGAGAGCCCCCGGTCCGGTAACACCGCAGCCGGGTTGTCCTCTCGCCCTCCGGGTGTCTTTCGTGCGGACTTGATAACCGGTCTGGTTGAAGCGTCGTGTTCTGCTCCGATCTCGGTTGAACCAGCCGGTGTTTTTGCTGATGTTCTAGTATTGTAGTTGGTTGTCTGTCTGTACCTGAAAACATGCATTGTGTTATTTTTATGAAGCCGCCCTCCACAACATGCCGTCTTTTTACTGCGAGTAGAGTCACATTGAACCGAAACAAGAAAAAAAAATCGTGCAGTTATCGGTGATCCAGACTATTCTTCTGCTTAACGCAGGTAATTGTGATTAATACTTCTGTTTCAGATTTAAATTGAGTCATTATGCGTAATTTTCTCCAATACTGCTATTAAAGTGCATGTTGAATCTATTTTCATCAATTCATCCAGTATTTATTAGGAGGCAGCATTGATCCCAGGTCATTGTAGTCAAACAAAGGCAGGTTTCATCCTGGACAGGTCCTCAGTCCATCACCTTCAACACACTATTCCACCGAGTACACACTCACTTCACTTTGCACCAAAAGATGCACCAAAGTGCTTGCCACTGTACTAATGTGCATCTCCAGGCTTAGTTACTCTTTGCTCTTTTAAAGTTGTAAGGTAATATTATACTGAGATCTGAAGAAAACCCTTAAAAAAATATGTATTGGCGTGTTTAAAACTGCCTTAGCTAGTATTTGTTTTAAAGACATGTTCATAATATGTTTCTGCTTAGCGCACTGCTATCAATATGTTTTTCCGCTGTGAGAGAAAAATCATCTGAAAGTGTTTTAGAGTTCAAAGTTTGTCAAGGGCTGACCCTTTATTCAATTCAAAAGCAGAAGATTCTTTAAAGTTAAAAAAAAAGACTCTGCAGAGACCTGCAGGGTTCACAACCTCAGCAGGTAAAGACTAGATTTTATTTCTGTCATGACTGTTGTATCTGACAAACCGAAGATGTGATGGTACACTAAGATGAAGAAATCTTCCACCCTAAATAGGTTGTTCTCTTTAAAAACAAATGGAGTGCCTTTTTAATAGTAAGAATATCTTAATCTGCCGAATTTAATTTTACTCTTTGGTTAATATTTTTGCTCAATTGTACAACACACGTTTTCTTTCATAAAGAAATTAAAGTGAGGGTAACTTTCAGCCATGAATTTTTAGAGTAATGGCAATCATTATTCTATTGCCATCAATTCATTTACTTTTTTGAAGTGTCAACTAATTAGTGGGGAACCGTCCACCTCTACTTCAGCACTTGTAACACAAAGTAAATATTATCACCTTAAACTGGGGCTAAACTTTATGTAACATGTAGTTGGGTGATTACATCAGTGATAGCATACCTTTCAATTAGCATTTGCCCCAATACTTAATAACTTTATGCATTTTTTATTTATTTTTTTGCCACAAAGTGTTCGAGCCTACAACCCATCGGTCCCTACATCCGAGTTCTAAACATTTGACACAACGCATCACGTTCTTAGAAGTGTTTATCAAATAAGTGAAAGCTCAGCATTTCAGGAAATACACTCCAATCCATGCTGTTAGGACAAAACGCTTAGTGAAAATTACTGTCGGATTTGGAGGCGTTAGTGTGATTGTCTCTCTGTTGTTTGCTCCACATTGACTGTGCCATTCGCCTAATGCCAGGTGAAATTGTCTCCTGCAACCTAACTTTCAAAAAACAATGATAGCCGATGAATGAACTCACTACAACCTAAATTTTACTTCTCATAGGAAAAAGGAAGTGTTTCAATTTAACTACCAAAATGCAGAAAGGGAAGCTGATGATTATCTGTGACTAAGAATAATCGGAAATACTAATGCTGCTTTTTAATTTGACAAACCATCTACATTTATAAAACTGACCGCACACATTAAATGAAGTCTGCTGCCTATTTGAAGCACTCTTTGTCTATTTGGACATCTTCTTGTGACATAAGCCTACCCTGCCTAATATTAAGTAGTGTGCAGTTCTTGACAGAGCTGACCATCTTGTGTAGGATTGAGCTTCATTCTACAACGAACTGAATAATGAAGATCGCACACAAACAACGGAAAATGTCAAGCCACACAATAGATGGCTAATATTGACCGAACACTAACCAAACCAATAAATACAATGCCGCTTGATGGAACATTGAGGACCTTACTCCATGAAGGTTGCAGGAATTTCTTGTCTTTATTGCCATCTCCTCTTGCCACATTTATTGATTCTTTAAAAAAAAAAAAAAATTTTTTTTGACAGTTCCACATACCAGATTAATAGTCTGGCTAACCCTAAACCCTTTTTAATTGAAAGCATTATGTAAACAGGGCCGAAATCCTCTCCACCAGCAGCAGGCTTTTTTCTGTAAGAGCAAACTATTCAGCTCCACTGTCTGCTTTCTTTAGCCGGAACCCCGGACAGCTTGTTCTATATGTTTATTGTAAACAAGGGGGTGTTTTTTGGATTGCGCACCGGAGGAACAAATGGCATGAATAAAATTCCTGACAGGAACAGATGCAGCAGTTTGTAGCTGCTTGAGTTGAGAAAAGGCTGAACTAAAGAAAGTTGTTCCAATACCAGTCCAGCAAACGGCAGCTCATCATTCCAAGCCTGCTCGTAGAGCGGCAGGAATTCTCCGCTTATTCATTTCCACAAGCAGCATTTCCCTGAATAGAATCACAGTTTGCCTTCCTCCAGTGGACCCTAGTTAGTGGATGTCACTGTCAAGCTCCAGGTAGAAGCCATATGTGGCTGAGTCAGTTAAAAATAAGAGCTTTGCAGTCAGATTTGATTGTCATCTACTTCTTATTAAACAAACGACACAAAAGAACATGCTATTCTTTGAGACTGTGTAGAAGGCTGTCACTTTATCATCTATTTTTTTTTTCTCCTTCCAGACAGCGTGAAAATGGATCAATGCCCCCACACATTTTCTGCCACTGGCTGTCACAGACACACAAGTTCAACACCAAAGCTTTTGTACGCCTGAATATTCATAAACAACTTGACTTAAGGTGGCCAGATTACTCTTCCATGAAAACTCTCAGGTGCCGACATTTTTAAGGGTTGCACCCTGCAATAATTCTCGCTTGTCAGGGGCCTAATCAGCCTGGCTCCCCTTCCACAATCCATCAGTGTCTGGAGGACGAGGCTTGCAGGGTTTTGGCAGCTGTTGTCAGCCCGAGTCAATCTGTTATGGTCTCCGCCAGTCCGTGCAGGAGGGGGAGAGGAAGAGCTCCTGGGAGGACGTGGTGAGTGGGGCTTCTGCCACTGCTATAGCGAGATAACAAGAGGATTTATTTGTTAGCAGGGCAGGATTTGAGGGTCTGTGTATTAATTTTTGCTGCGTGAGCCCACTAACTGTTCTCACTGTGGAGCACACCAATCAGCTATAACATAATGAATATTTTGTATTACCCTGTTGTGTGTGTGTCAGCCAGGGCCCTGTTGCTGGTTTATCAGGTTTCTTTTATGGGACCGCTTGAAAGATGCTGACCTCTGCAGAACCCAAGTGGAGATTCGTCGACTAGTCTAAACAAGGAAAACAATTTTTGTTCAAAGTTAGCTCAGCGAATTGAGGCAGATCTTGTAAGGTGATTATCATGATGAGCTGCTCTATTGGAATCACAGTGTCTCTGGATAAACAATATCCATTTGGCGTGGCTTGTGCCGGTCATTCAGTGCAGGTCAATACTCAATGCTTGAGTGCTGCACATTGCCACAGTGGAAAGATTATTTGTCTTTCATTCCTGACACTGCTTTCATGCGACCATCTTTTCACTTTCCTAATGAAGATACTGCTAAGTTACACCATTTAAAATCTGCAGCCTACTTGAGAAATGCCATGGGAGGGATTCAATAGCGGCTTTGTACATGAAGAAAATAGTGATGGGTTGGATGTTCTGTTTTTTTTTTCTTTGTTTCGTTTTTTTTTTAGCTGACTCGCACACCCTTCCAGAGAACACTCCATGAGAGCTGCAGTTTTGGAGATTCTGACTTGTTCTGACAATTTGGCCTTTGCTTGCTTCAAACACATCAACTTTCAGAACTAAATGTATAATTGGACATCATGTGACTGGTCAGTTTATTTGCAGCAACGAGCCAGGTTTGAATACGACTGAATTGAGGAAGTTTTGTAAACATCAGTCATACAGTAAAGATAATCTTAGTAGATATGAATAGAAAAACTGCATTTACTATGAGAAACAAGTCATTTTATATATATTTTGCAGAATGTGTTTAGAAAGGTAACAATGTCATCCTGAATGTAATGTCTGTATTGTTGACCTTGGGAGTCGGATATATTTCATAGAAAAATGATTTTGAAAAATTGGCATTTTGATTATCTCTTTCTTTGCTGGCCGTGTGATTTACTGACAATCAGTGTCGGCTTGGATCGGCTCCAGCTGCCTGCAACCCGAAAGTTGGATAAAGTAGGTTGAGAAGATGGATGATGGCAACAATACTACTCAACCGCTCTGCTGGCACAAAGCTAACTGCAGTACAGGTAGAGTGCCAATAATACAGCTTGTTTTACTCAAAGCTGGAGTATTTTCAAAGTAATGCCTCCATATGTCCAAAGGAAATGTCACTTTAAAGTGTCCTTTTAGGATATTTTTATCATAAAAGAGCTTCATCAAACTCTATAAAGAGGACCTGCTTGATGGATTTAAATCAGTTTTGAGGTTCAGCCAGATATAGGTTATTTTTCTATGTGATTATCGTGGCTTACACACTCGTTCTATTTATGGATTTAGCCCAATTGTTGATATTGCAGGGCTGGCATGGAGCAGTGTTGATGCTGGGAGAGGGGAGTTGGCAGAGGCCTTACAATTAGACTCAGTCATCAGAGCAAATATTTTGAGTCGTACTTCCATTTGCAGACTTGCTCAGAGTGCATGGCAGCTTACAACTTTCTGAGGGCAGACGGAGGCAGAAAAAAAAAGATCACAAGTCATGTTTTGTATCTCCTTCCTGTGACAACTGTAAAACTAATGTTACACCAAGGAAATATTTAGTTGCAGACATTAAAACTAGACCACGCCGTTCAAGGACTCAGTCCGGCCACATAGGCCTCCTTCAACCGCATATGTGTACTTGCACAGGAAAAACATTTCAACAAATTCTACTGACAGTGATAACTTATTAAAGGCCTTTTATGTTTTCCACATTATACTTGCACTTAACACAAAGTCTGTGTTATTTACATGTCAAGTACTTTGTGTTGCATTTTAATGTATGAAAAAAATGCTATATAAACGAAGATTGACTTATTGAAAGCACCAAACAGGCTCATCGTCGTGGCCTATCAATTTGTGGTTAACTTCCAGATCTCTCAAGTAAACCCAGGCATGATCCCCGTTTACTGTGCCTCTCTGAGTTCCCTACTGCCTCTTTTTACCCGGACGAGGGGACAATAACAATAAAGACAGTTCAAATTGAAATGATAAAAAGTCGTGATGAGTGAGGTCTGTCATTGTGCATGGATGTACTGTTAACAATGCTCATCTTCATCAGTATACCTCTTGAGAGTTGGAATCAGCAACTACCTTGCAAACAACTTCATCAACAGTGAAAACTCTATTTGTGGTGTGTTTTCACTTGATTTCATTCTTTTAGTTTTTTTTTAGTTTCTTTACTGTTGTCTATCTATATCCTGGAGAGTTCTGCTTGAGCTGAATTCCCACTGTCTTTATGTTTCCAAGAAGCGCTGCCAATGGGCAAGTTCAAAACTTGTTATACCTCAAAAACTTTGATTATAAACACACCCAAACATTAGGATTGGAACCATGTCTACTGGTAGCAAGTAACAACAAGATCTATGCTTGGGTTACCAGCCGTTTTATTTGGCACTGTTGTTTGTCATAAGGTTGTGACTTTGGCACCTAGAGGCTTTTTATAATAACTGCTGAGAAAATTTTCTAATGGAGCAACGGGTCAAGACTTGAAAGTGAGTGTGAGGCACCCAGGTTCAAGTCCCTCTTGTGACAGGAAGGTCATCCAGCGGAGAAGAATTCTGTACATTTGGTTGCAGTGACTTGCTGTGGTGACCTTTTGGAGCGGAATAGACACTCTTGATTTGTGTTGGCATAATACAGACATACTAAAATGTAAAAGCATATGAATTATTAAAATTAAATGTCTTTATATTGCACACATTTATTCATACATTGAGTTTGTCTGGGACTGTGTGTGACAAACATTTCCATTGTGTGAGGACAGATTTATAGCATCAGATTTAACTAGAAACATAAAATAATCCCATCAAATAACTCCCAATGCAATGAACTTGTGGCACATAATAGACACATGATAATAAACATGAGATCATGCCTTTTATCGCCTATAATCCCATCAACCATTGACTACTAGATGTGCATTCAACCAAAAATGATGACGCTATCAATTATGATAACGTCCTCTGTTGCACTCCCGAGTGGCGCATCGGGTTAAGTCTTGACCTTGAGAGTGTGGAACCCCGGCGCGGCAGGAAGAGCATCCGGAATAAAAGCTTGTTGAATTCATTATGCAAGTTTCTTTGACTTAGTATCCGCACCCATTTTAAGATGTGTCATCACGGCAAATCTCTCATCAGATATGTTGAAGGTCAAAATGAAGTTGGTCACCTTATTATGGCTATACTACAGAGCCCACAAGATCATCATAATATTTGCATCTGATTGTTATGAAGCTCGAACCTTCGCTCAGGCTTTTATTTGCTTGACTGACTGAACCTCTGTGCCCTGTTTTTAAGACGGACACAAGAAATATAAGAAATAGGCCTTGGAGTCCTCTCACACAGAATTTTGGTACAGAAGTACTCTTAAGATAATTATGTTAGCCAAATGGAGTAGTACTTCTGTCAAAATGATGAGTCTGCCAGTAACATCCACTGTGATTCCTTGATGTAATTGAGCTTAGGCTAAGAAGGATGGTAGAATATGCTGTAGGAATGATGAAAGCTGAGGATTACTGTCCCAATTAGCCTTTTTTTTTTTGGAGTCATCTTGCAGGCACTTCAATGTGCGCGTGATTCATTTGACAAAATTGTTGAGTAAAACCTAGATTTGGTGTGTCTGAATCTTGTAGTGACACTTGGCTAGTAAAAGAGACGTGTACGGAAGTTCAAACAAAATCCTCCCCACTTTTACTTCTTTGAGTTTCTCTCTCTAATTTTGCTCACGGGAAACTTTTTCTTTTCATGTGTAACGTTAAAAAAAAACTAGTGGTGTCAAATGTTAATAATTTCCAGGCATTTAAAGACATTTGCAAGTGAACTTCAAGCTTCGGAGAAGTGTTGCAGTTTGGGGGAAATAGTGCGTAAAAATAGTGGAGGGGGAAATAAGCTGAGGTCACTCTGAGCTGAAGCACTCGAAGGACACACTGACAACAACCGAGCAGCAGCTTTTTCGCCCGGGGCCACTGGTGCTCTGAGCAAATCTGAAAGGACACATACAGTCCAAAGTTATCAGGGTATGCAGATATTGGAAATGGGTTGCATGAAGAAACAGTTTCTTTTAATGGAGCGTAATTGTTCTTTAATACTGGCAAAGTGAGCAATCGGTGTTTCTGTTGATTGCGAATCTGACTAAAAATCTATTCCAGAAGTAACAAAACTTGCCTCCTGGCTCTAATTAACTAGGTTTATCTGCTGCTGTATTACCGGCTTCATATTTCCCCTACAGATGTGAGTGGCATCAGTCTTCTCTTTTATGTTTGGCAACAAAGGAAAATACGCGCATACATACAGAGATCCGGGATTTGGTGCACACTCTTTCTCCTTCAACTTTATTTTTCTCCAGTGTGAGGGGAAGAAAGCGGCTTCTTTTGACAAACGAGTGCCTCTGCAGCAGTGAACTTGACACGCATTCAATCAGTGAAGCCGTTTCCACTCTGGAATACAAAAAGACTCTTCATTTCGCTCTTCCCTCATTCTTCTTCCTGTCTTGGTGGAGCCGTTGTAACACTGAGCTGCTGTAGTTCTCGCGGTGGCGGCTGGGTTCACTTTGCTCCAGATAAAGTGTGATTACAGCCCAGGCGACTAATTAAGGTCGTCCATGCTTTTCAAAATTGTGACATCCTGGCTTATGAATTGTTCCGAGCTTTTGATTAATGAGAGGAATTTATTTTAATTTGAATCTGCATAACTCCAGCAAGACATGCTTGACGATGCACCTCGTTGGAGAATGGAGATGGTCTTTCCTAGTGTTAGAAATATAGACGTTCGGTAAAATCAGTAACTTCTAACTAATTTCTTTGCTTTATCATCACATCGAACCAAACTTGTCCAAAGATCCAATAGAGGGATGGGAGTTTTAGTTTTGCTTTTAAGGTGATTCTTTACTTCATTCTACCATTGGGAAAACAACATGTAAGAGGCTTGCTTGCAGTCTCGTCACTCTTCTATCCCATTTCATCGCTGACTAAAGTCATTATGTCGACGCAAATGGTTAAACGAATACCATGTGGCAGCCTGTAATTAGATCTTTGGTAATGAATGGGCAAATGGCAGTTGTAGGCTTTTAAACTCAGAAATTCCCAAACAAGATGAGATTTGACTGTACGACCATAACTTCTGAGCCAACATGTCACTGTGAGAGGTTTTTGTTCAGTGGATGAAACACGTGTTTGAACTTTGTTCTGCCAAAAGTCTCTTCTTGGCAGTTTGCGTGAAGCTAAAGACGTTGACATGATCTGCCAGTTTATTGGTTTTGTGGGTAACTGCAGGAAATTCAGTGCAGCTCATCTGTCATGTGATAGAAGTGACAATCAAATCAAACTTGAGATTCCCAAAGCCTACCATGAGCTTTCCTTTACTTTCCAAGTACTATTTTGAAAGAAAATGAAATATTTGACAGTGTTTCTTCTGATAAGAATATTTTTGATCCATTCCTTGAATTAAATATTTTCTGATCTATTCCTTTTACACACTTTATTCAGGAATTCAACACCTTCCATACCTCTGTCTGCTTTCATACTGAGGCCACATGAGGTCATGGTGGCAATATGAAAGGCAAATAAATCCAGACGTCCTCGTCCTCTGCAACCTTCTCATGATTGGTTCTGATGTGACTGCACCAGCACCATCAACAGCCATGGCAAAAGTCAAATAAGAGTTGATGCAGCACTGCATTAAAGACGATTTGAGCAGATCATATCAAAACTCACTCAATAAGACTTAATAAGAAGCAATGGTGAAGAAAAGGAAAATATGGTTCACAAGTGTGTCAGAGAACACAGGTACAAATGTTGCAGCCCATGGTGTAGTATGTCACCAGAGTACTTGCATGTGCTGGACAGGCCTGTTTCACCTCTCATGAGAGGAAAGCGGAGGGAGTAGTAACTTTTCTGGATGGTCGCCCTTTTCAGTCTGTCACAAGTCTGTGTAAGACCCATCACTCTGCAAAGGAAAGCCATTCCCGCCAGCTGTATCCACAATCTCATTCTTTCAGTCATCACTCGAAACCCCTTTCTTTTGACAAATCTACAGCTGTGAATTTCAAATAAATCCACAAGGCTTGAATGTATTTTAGTCGTAAGCGTTAGACCAGGGGTGCTCAATACGTCGATCGCGATCGACCTGTCGATCGCGAAAGTAGTATTGGTAGATCGCATTACATACGCTCATAGGGCGCGGGTTCCATACCCACACTTCCCCCTTTAACGTTCTCATGGTGTCCGCATTACAACAACAACAACACACACACACAAGCATACAAGTGTGCGTATTTAAAAATAGAGCGGGAGCAAAACTGAGTTTGGTTGTGCTTTATTTAAGTATTGATTACAAAGTACTAACATTTTTTTTACCTGTAATCGTCATCAATCAAACCCATCGAACTCCTCGTCCTCTGTTTCTGAATTGAACAGCTGCGCTAAATCTCCATCAAACATACCAGGTTCCTTTTCTTCACTGTCAGTCACTTTCCGTGCCGTGCGGCTCCTTGGAAATGATGCCGGCTTTTGCGAAAGCTCGAACAACAGTGCCAGCAGACACGCTAGCCCAAGCATCTACAATCCATTTGCAAATTGTGGCGTAACTCGCCGGGGGCTGCCTTCCACTCTTAGTGAAACTGTGGTCTCCATCGGTCATCCATCGCTCCCACGCCGCTCGCAGCCTTACTTTGAACGGCCGGTTCACA
The DNA here is from genome assembly GCF_963383615.2 of Lipophrys pholis. NCBI lineage: Eukaryota > Metazoa > Chordata > Actinopteri > Blenniiformes > Blenniidae > Lipophrys > Lipophrys pholis. The sequence goes on from NC_137649.1 coordinate 13,342,809, forward strand.
CCGATGTCCAGCGGTTGGAGTTCCGAGAATTTTCATTTCTTCTGCTAGCGTTACTGCGTTTAGTCGAATGGTGACCGTCGAAACGCTTCTCCCACTCGTTCTTTGTGCGATGATCCACTGCTCGAGTCTTTCCTCCAACTCGGGCCACCTCGCCTTATGTCCGCGGAAACTCAGCTGCGTCTTCTTCACCTGTCGGAGCTCGTTTTCCAGCTTCCTCCACTTGCGAACCATCGATTCATTAATCTTAAATTCTCTCGCGGCTGCTCGATTTCCATGTTCCTCCGCGTAGCTGATGGCCTTCAGTTTAAACTGTGCTTCATAAGCGTGTCTCTTCGCCATTTTCAGGGTTGATAAAACAACGATGTTCTGCATAACGCACATACCTGTTCATTTATATACAATCCACGCCCACACTTCCCCCTTTAACGTTCTCATGGTGTTCACTACTACGTCCGCTTTACAACAACAACACACACATAGGGCGCACTGCACCATAGGGCAAAACTAACAAGCAAGAAATAAATATATGTTTTGCATTTTTGTAGTAGGTAGATCATTTTGACTTGATCATTTTATAAGTAGCTCGCATGCTGAAAAAGTGTGAGCACCCCTGCGTTAGACCATTGTGATAATACTTCAGAGGCATGTTGTTCGTTTTAACTCAAAATCATGGCACAACAGCGGCTCCACCGTCACTGATTATTCCAGGAAGCTCATCAGCACTAACAGCGTTGACTAATCGTGGCATTTGGGTCAGATCATTACTCGTGGATCGAGCTGGCACACTGTAGCAGATGAACGTGTGCCCCTACCGAGTGTGACGTTTTCGATCAAACATCGGGTTATGTCAGCATACAGTAACTTATCTTCCTCGGCTTGTGTCGTGTCTGTCATTCACTCAGATGCTGCGACTGTGCGTCTGACAATTAAAAGCGTCACAGCCCAAACACAGAATGTGGAAACACCACATCTTTCTGTAATCTGTGACGAGCTGAGTGCTTACCTTGTTGAACAAGCATTGTACTGCATATAGCGCAGCAGCATACAGCAATGTTGTGTAATCAATGTTGCTGAAGCAACTATCAGGTGATTTTGCAACACGTGATAGTCTTGTTGAGTATCTTGGGAACAATATGATTTGCAATACATATATATACACTTTACACATATGATGTTAAAAGCTTTGTTTTTCATGATAACAGCATTCTTTCTCTTGCTCCCTAATTTACATCAGCTGTGATTGTTTGTTGTTTTTTTTTTTTGGTTGTCATAATGTCCATAATGTGTTTTGTTTAAATCTTTTGGAGCAGTGTTTAAGATATCAGTGTGAGCTTGAAGCAAACCCAATTCTTTTGTTTCGTACTTTCGTTTGGAAAACTTTGCAAGTGTGAACACCGCTTAACACACCAGCTAATATGTGAAGATCGTTGTAGAATCGTAATGCACTGAGTCAAAGGGAAAGACGGGACCAAGGAAAATTGTGAGACGCTGATTTCATACCACGTCGTAAAGAATTCACTCGGCCCGAGTCCTCGCACGAGACGCCTCATCTGGTGCATCTGTTTTTCAACAATGCACATTCACAGCCAAACACATGTGCCTCTCTTTTGTGTCCTCACTGAACTTGGAATCTAATTAATGGGGGGAAAAAAAGAATGTGTTTGGCTGCTCTCTTTGACAAGGCCCGCTACAGAGACGTTACTGCAACTGTCGCGATATAGACTTGGGTCTTCCACCATTAAAGTTGTGATCTGTGCACCAACCAAAGGGTTTCAATGGGAAACTGATGATAATGTGATTTATTTCACATTGAAGTACACTGAATATTAGTACTGAGACTCAGTGCAGTGTTAGGGGTAATTGCTTTTCAAGCAAACTACCAGTAGAACCATGATTAAAGAAAAGCAACAAAAACCAGCTTCAGCGTTTTGAAGCGAGAGTCTGTGCTTTGTTTTCAGGGAGAAGCAAACTAACAAGGGCAGCCTACCATTTTTGTCGAAAAGAAAAAACATGATTCATTTTTTGCCGCCTGTGAGTTTCTGGCAGAGAAAAGGCTAAATAGAAATTAAAAATGTCACACCATCTCTTCAGAGGTTTTTGGAAGTGGGGGCTCATTAGAAAAATGTGTGAGCTGTTGTGCGCTGAAAAATGGGGGGGGGGGGGGGGGGGGTCCTGTGCATCTGCACGTCTGCTCCGACTCTTAATTGGCTGTCACATTCTCGATTCTCACCAACGCTGCGAGAAACTCCTCGCCTCACCCCTGCGGGGCGACTCGTACTGCAGCAGTTTAACAGCAAAGGCTTCACTGACGGATTAGCACTCCGTGCAAAGCCAGTTTGATCAGTTTGTTTATCACTCTCAACTTTTCCAAACGGCCAATTTCATCACAGAAATGGTGACATTGCCGTTTCTGTGTCTTTGGATCCTGAGTGTGATTTTTGGATCTACTGTATAATTAATTTAAGATAAGATAAGATATCCCTTTATTTATCTCGCATGTGGAGAAATTTGCAGTGGTACAACAGGATAATACAGAGAAAGAAGCACACATAGCAGGAACTAAAAAAAAAAAAAAAAAAAAAAAAAAAAAAAAAGCAGATAAAAATACAATATAATAGAAAAATATGCACACGGTGCCTATAAGTGTGGACATGTACAGAATATGGGGGTGGATGTATTTTACATAGTAAATACGTTCTTATAGATTATTATAGTTATAGCACCACTTATTGCACAGTTGGAGTGGAGTGATATTGTCCGGTGGTGGTGTGCAGTTACCTTTAATTGTTACTTTAAATATGCATCTTCAAAATGACAAGGGCACCTTTTGAAAATAAATAAAAACCCAAATTGCTTGAGCTTTGGAAGTTGGAGGACACCCAGGCCCATCTGTCGCCATGAAGTCGTCCAGTCTTTTTCTGGTTCTCTCTCTCTCTCTTTCAGCTGATTTACATCTCTGTTTGACATTGGCATTGCAAACTGGTATTCAGCAGATTTGTAAATTTCCATCATGAGACCTGTGCAATTATAATTCATAAACAACGGATGCTGTGAAAGATTCACTGTGTGAGATTTTTTTTATCCAGCCTGTCTTTCAGACAGTCTTGTTTGCTCTTTGGTTGATAGTTACAGTGCCGGTGGACAAATTGGAGTAATATTTGGACTCATGGACCACATGAAGGCTCAAACTTGCATCCACAGTCCAAAGATTGACTGCCGTCACGAGGACACACTTAAGTTCCATGTGTGAAAACTTTCAATCTTGCAAGATTTTAATGAAAGTATATTGTGTGAGCGTTATGGGTTCCCATTTTGGTTCAATCCTCAGTTTTCAAGAAACTACAAAAGAAATTATTTGAAAACATCAATAAAAAGTTCTGTTTTTGTTTTTGGAATGGGTACCTTTCTCATGTGAACCAATACAGTACTGGTACCTGGTGAATCGATACCGGTACTCAACGTTACCAATTTTCGGTACTTTTGTATATGTTAATGTGGTAATAAATGTTCATTTGTTTAATGATATCTAAATTTTTCAATTTAACATGTTTATTTCTCAATATATACACTTTAACAAATTGGTCAAAATAATATCCAACTGTTTGTATTGTAACATCGCACTTGTTTCACAAATTTCTTCAACATGAAAACCCTTAATTGAGAAGCCGTTATTTATCGGTATCGGTTAAAGTCGTCAATATTGTGCACCCCTAACGTGAAAGAATAGCACATATAGACCGTATCTGGTGGAACAAATGCAAATTAAAGTTGAACTGGAAAGGCTCCCATATCCTGATGAGCAATGCAGACTACTTTATGACTGCACAGCTATCCACATCATATCGTGTTCGGTCAACTCCTCATGGAGAGGCTCTGTAATCACTCCATATAACAACCCGCATAAAGGGAGAAAAATAAATCTCCATTCTGTAGCCGTGTGACTATAAAAAATTCAGTGATTTGAGTTTTTCCCTGAAACGGTCTACTGTATATGCTACTTGGCTTTTATTCTAGTACTGCAACAGGGCGGTTAGTGACAGGCGGATGCATGACAGTTAAGCATCTATGTACATGAATAAAACAGTTTTGGTTCTGACTAGAAAAGAAGGGCACATTCAACAAACATACTGCATAATGGACCTTTTAATGGTGAAATTGCTGCCTCTCACTTGCATTTTAATGCACACAATCGTATATGAAAGTCATCACACCTGTGTATTTTATAAGTAGGGCGTGATCCACACGGATCGAGATTTTAATTGCTCCGCTATTGCACTGACACTCCTGATGATCATAAGAGCCTCGTTGTCATCTCTTCAACTTTATTAGATAATAAAAGGAATAGCAGGAAGCAGGACCCCCCGGACTGTTTTTAGTGCAGGGGCAAGCGTTGCTCAATCTTATTAAAACAGTACTTAACAAAAACTTGTTTTAATTAGATTGGGATGGCAAAGTACTTCATTTTCAACAATTTATACTCAAATTAGTGAAGGTTCAGAGGGCATTTTTCTGTTGTTTCTACTGTGGAAGCTCAAGAAGAGGGTGATGCATTTCTTAATTAATGAGGTGCGTGCTGGACAAATGTGACTTTTGAACAAGTGTGTAAAGAAACTTGATTCCTCATTTGGATTAGGCGATTTAACGTAATCAACTGTTCCTGTGTTGAATTTATATCATGAATCATCCTTGGTGGCCAGTTTATTAGGTACACTAACATAAAACCTGTGTAGTCTCCTACAAAATGAGTTTTTCAACAGGTTCACAGGGTTTTTTTTTTCTTGTGGTTGAGTGGTGAGTAAACAAAGCACAAACGCGAACACACGCTCAGCTTTGCGGCTTAACTCAAATAAATGCTCCATGTTTCTGTTATTTAGCCCTGGCCGGACAGTTTAATAGTGTGCATCATTGTGGGCATGAATTTGAATCCTCTCCCCTTCAGATGGCATGTGTTTATCTAAAGAGTTTGGTTTCTGTCTGGGTTCTTCATCCTGCTGGTATTCATTGTTAGTTTTAAGCGATCCCGTTGGCACAGCTGGAGACAATGGGGCATATTTGCTCATGGTAAGCAGTCATCTGAAGCCTGGACAGAGTGTAAATGTGATACATCGACCCACTTTGAGTCACTTGGACCCTACATACTCAGGTTTCTCCAAAGGAGCGCTTAGGGCAAACCCAAGTCAACGGTTTTTCCCAAACTACATATAGAATCCTTATGATTCTGAATAATTTGGAGTTTCGGCACAGAAAAAAGAAAAAAAAAATTGACATTTGAATGTATGTCATAAGTATGACCTAAACATCCTCCAAAACAGCTTAATTTGGTACAAAATGGAAATGTTTAATATTATTGTGGCTTGAAACCTTCAAAAGACACTTCATCTGAGTGCTGCTCCACAGCCCTACAGTCACCTCTGTAGCTTGCCGGTGGAAAAAAGAAAAGTCCTTGAGATGGCTCAGTCAGCCGTCTGCAGATGAGCTGTGATCCATGGCTACAACAGCTGCTCCCCTCGCACAGCCCCGATGACGGTGCCTACGCCTGCAGCTGCCTCCGTCGGTCCTTCCCTCCCCATCGCCTCCACAGGGAACACCTCACGTCGATCTCCTTCATGAAATCACAATTAATTATTGGAATGGTAGTCTGCAGGCACAACGAGGCGCAGCCCCATCAGGAGAATAATTCATCAGGGTAACCTGCAGCCCTGGCGGGCATGACAGGTTTCTGAGATGAGGGCTGAAGTCTGCTGCATTGGGCGAGAATTATGCACATTTACATCTAAGCTGCTCTCCTGCTTGAGTTTCTACTTATATTTATGTGCAGTCGAACATTAGTGGAGATTATAAACAGTCTGTGAGCTTTTATCTACTTACATCCTTTGACCAATCCATACATCCATCTTCGATACTGCTTTATTTTGTGCAGGATCACAGGGCTGGAGCCAATCCCAGCTAACTATGGGCAAGGGCAGGGTACACCCAGGGCAGGTCACCAGACAACCACACACTCTCACATTTACACCTAGGGGCAATATAGCGTCACCAATTCAGCTCACATGCAATCTATAGGAAATATAATAAACTCTTCACTGTAAAGCAATATCTGTATCTCACATTTATTTATGGGGAAAAGTGATTTCTTGTATCGATTTCCCAGTTTTTATAAGTGATCCCAGCCGTACTGTGCTGTGCAGATAACCCTCAGACTACTGCGTGAAGTGCTAAGCGACTGAAACTAGAGGAAGTATTCATTCGGTGGTTAAGGTGTCCTTTCTTTGTCTTTGGGCTCTTTTCTTTTAGACCTTCATTGGTTTGAATATGCTGCTGGATTTCTTACCGTTAGAATGTGAAAAGTAGGAAAACAATGCAAATCGTAGTTTGGATTTGATCCCTGTTTTGAGTCACATCTGGCATTTTCTGTTTCATAAATGAAAATCCTGCATCAAATCCTGTCTGCACTCGATTATATTCTAACTTTATTGCCAAACTCTGGAACTGAAACTTGTTTGTGTTAAGCGTTCATGCTTTTTTGCAGTAGCATTTGCTTGATTATGAATTTGCCTTTTGAGTGCTCGTTGGAAATGATATAACCTAGTATATTTTAAAAAAGGTTAATAAAGAAAGAAGTTTCCGGATTCTGTTTAATAAATTTTTTTAAACCATCGCATCATTAAAAGATCCACTTCTCTGAAGTTTCGCTCTGGTTTGATGTTCTGTAGCATTAGCTGCTTGTGTGTCGCTGCCCGAGAGGCATTCAAGGACAGTTCGGAGTGCCAGTCATCTGTGATTCATCCAATTCTAGGGAAACGTTTCAGCAAAGTCATCCTGGTTTAGGAAGCATCGCAGTACCCGGTGTTTACAACAATGTGAAGAGAATTACTTATTTAACTACTGCTCATAGCTTGTTTTGTTTTTAATGGTGCTATAGTGATAAGAATGTCAACAGTCGTGTTAAATAATAGTAAGCCAACATGACTAACCAGATCAGTCAGATTGATCTCGTAAATAATGTACCAATAGGTTTTGTAGAGTCATAGAAAACGAACACACCCAACATTCAGAATTTGTATGCGCCTTAGTCTGTGATTGTATATGAGTGTAGGCATGTTGTTCATGCATTTCTCTCTGAAAACCTGAGAAAAGTGTACAAAAGCAGGAAATGATGATGCTGCTCAGCTAATGTGACCTCCAGTGCGAAAACCTAGAAAGCATAGAAGAAAACTGAAGACTGCCTTTTGAACAGAAGAATATCTAGGACGGCAAAGATTCAGCCAATGATCAACTCCATTGTGATCAAAGACGGTCTCAAGTTACCTTTGAGGTCTGTGACAATTAGAAGACGCCTGTCTGAAGCTAGTCTATCGGCAAGAAGCCCCCCCATAGAGTCCCACCGATGTAATTCGCCAAGAAACACATTGACATTATCTAAAGAAAAATGAAGAGCATTATATTTACTGATGAAAGTAAGATTGTTCTCTTTGGGTCCAGCCATAGGACATTCTGAAGACGGCGAAGCATGGTGGTGGCAGCATCATGATCTGGGACTGTTTTCTTTTACTATGCCGGGTCTATTTATTACATACCAGGGATTATACACCAGTTTACGCATATCAAAATACTTGAACAGGTCATCTTTTGATTTATCAGTTATTTATCAATATCAGTTTTCCCAATGCATAGATACTATTGTAAGGATTTTGAGTTTTACTCAATAATATTTTTACTACAACTGTATACGATGATATGGTTGTTGGTGTTGCATGTTGTTGATGATGCTTACAATTGGATATCAGTGTAATGATTATTTTTCAGACTGAGTCTTAAGATAAAAAGTAAGGAGTTCTACATTGATGTAAAGCATTTAAATATGTTTTTATATAGTTTTATTCCCATATTGCCTAACCTTGCTCGATAGCCCCAACATCTTTTAAACATGCTCTATTCACCATTCTTATGGCGTAATTTAATTGCAACTCCATTGAGTTTTCAGGATCACAAAACAACGTATCTGTATCCAACAGTTTAAACAAACTGCAATGAAAGGAAACATGATCTCTTACACCAATGAAATATAGGACTCTCCATCATGTCCATTTCAATCTTGTACAGATCCACTCCGATTGATGTCTGTATGAGAATCCAACTTTATCAAGTCTATAGTTCAGTTATTGTGTTTATGTGGATTGTTTTCCTCAGCGCATTATCTCGCCGAGCCGCCAGCATGTCCGTGGACCCTCAGAGCTGTTTAAAGATTCAGTGTTTGCAGTCAGAACGAGAGCTTCATTGAGACAAACTGATAATGGAGGAGGCGGTCTGTCAAAGCGCAGATGATAGTTTTCAATTGTTATTTGTTTTCAGATTGACTTTGCAGTGAGTCATACATAAGAGGATCACACGCGTCATTGATGATCACTGTCATTACCAGCTGACAAAGTCGTCTATATTTTTAACTTAAGACTTTAACAAAAATTCTAATCCGACTCCTTAATATTTCTCTCTCCGCGACCTCATGGAGACCTGCTACCCAGGAGCTTTCTAAAAAATCTGAGCCATTTGATCTTTCTATCGGCCCTCGACTACCTCATGTTGCTTCTGTCAGAACCTCTATGGAATGCCTCTTTCAGGTGGAAAAGTGCCAACAACTCTTACTCTGAACTTTGTAGCAGAATATGCCGCTCTTCACGAACGTCAGCCTTTCCTGGCTGCTGCAGCCACGTCTCGCTCCGCGTGAGCTGCAGCGGCAGCCCCTGTGGCGAATCGATTGTGGCCGAGTGAAAACATGTTATAGTCGAGGCGTCAGTACTGTTTGTGCACCGTGTGTTTTCATTGTGGAATTTCAGGAGTTTCTTAGAAGATGCTGCCAGTGTGCAGAGAGACTGTTCAAACATTTATCCAAGCACTCGCCCCCCTCGAATATGTGGGAACCTGGAGGCAGCAGCCCCGATCCCGCATCCAGAGCCGGAGCTCAGCACCTGCTGCAGTCCTCCTCTGGACATTGCTGGAATCCACCTCAGCCAGACTTGCTTGGTATTAACCCCCATAATGATGCATCTCTGGGTGGCTGCAAGTGCTGCAGTACATCACCCATCCATTTATTTTCCACATTATCTCTGCATGAGATTAGTTAAACTTGCAGTTATGCTACAAGGTTGTTGAGTATGGCAATCATGATATGACCCGTGGTAAATTTGTGCTATAATGTGCAGTTTGAGTGTGATTGGCAGTTTTTTCTGTTTGCCCCATGATGGCAAACTGTTCAGGGTGTTCCTCACTTTCCCCCATAGTCATCACAACCATAACCTAGATGAGCAGAAGGAGCACCATTTATCGATATATTTCAAAATATACATATTGCAAAATAAAACGGACTCAACTCCATTAAATTGGATTTCCATGCATTCATGCATGTCGGCATATTTTTCCCATCTGACAAATTGTAACTTGTTGCCATTTGATATGATGCAATGTTGAAATTATGAAGTGAAATACAACGATCACAAATATCAAGAAATAAACAAAAGTCACTGCTGCTCCGCTCATGAAACATCACTGGCAGGTGTGCATGTTATATCTGGTTAAAATTGGGTCCAGAAGTATAAAAAACAAAGCACAGACATTCAGATCATCTGCTTAGGCAGGGGTGAGAAATTAATTTATACTAGTGTGTACAGCACTATTTAGCACTGCATGGCAACATGATGCTGCTATGTCAGGTCAGCACATAAATGATCAGCACTTTAAGACAATCTGCGAATGTGTGGAAAGTTTTTCTCTGTAAGAGAAGAATATAGAACTCCAGCAGTGATGCTGACTTTAAATGCTCTGCCAGTATATTAGATCAATGAGCGAGAGCTGGATAGCTCTGGGTGCGTTATCAACCCAGCATGCAATGGGAGAACAAATTGTATATTTCACTCAAGTTTTTTTTCCCCAAGTCTTCAAATCTTCTCGAAACCACGCAGCGCCCCCAACATGGATGAATACTTGTGGAGGTGCTCAGATAGTAAAAATATTTTTCCAGTGATTGGTATGTGAGTGAAAATGTTGCCCTCCAATTAGCTTGAAAGAGACTACACCCAGTTGTACGTTTCATGTGCCACGAGTCACTTGCCTTTTAGTTTGGTATTTAGTTCACGTTAACGGCAGAAGCCAGTTCTTCGTTCTAGCAAATACCTTAGAGCTCGAGGATGTTGTTGCCTTTCTTCTCACAAAACTCCTGAATCTCTGCTCTCAGGTCCCATGGTCTTTTAACACCATACCAAGGCGGAACAATCTCAACTGTCTCATAGTCTATGACACTATGCTGTATTTCATGATCTCCAACAATTAAAAAACAAAACAAAAAGAACAACCAAAAAAAAACATTTTGTGCTGTGATGAAGAAAAAAAAAAAAACCTGCAACATGGCTGATTTTTTTTAGCACTTACTTGCACAATACCTGATGAATAATGCAACGACGAAATATCAGTTCCTGTTCTATGTTCCTTTCAAATCATTTTATCTTACAGCCACTTCAAGACTACAAGATTTTTTCATGTCAGATTTGGACAGAAATCTGGTTGCAACTCCACCCAGTTCCAGTCCCATTTTACTCCCAGCTAGTCTATAGATGCTTTGACCTCGGTGAACAGATCACTCCCATGTCGCAGTCTTTCCCACTGACTGCCAGTTCCTCCATCAACTCAAAGTCTTCCAATATCTTTGTCAAGAACATCACAGCTGCGCATCTCGTGCATGTTTTTGGACTGTAGAGCTAAACCTAAATACCAAGAGAAAATGAATGCAGTGCATAGGCAGAACATGTAAACTCCCCTCAGAAAAGCTCCAACGATATGCCGAGGTGAAAGTCCTCTCCACTACTTCAGCTTGACATATATTACCCCACTCTTATTTGGACTTGAACTTGGCTCAGGTTGGGAATTTTGATCTTGATTGACATTAAAAGCTGTGTTTACTGCATCTGCTCCAGTGTTTCTTCCACTAAATCAAATTAACACAGCTCGACTAATGCCGCATGCGTTATTCATAGGCCTGACCGGCAAATTGCTGAGTTGCCCGCTCGGTGTACACACCATGTGGAGTTTTTGTTTTTTTTATTTGGGTCATCAGCGAGATGGCTGTTCTTCTGCGTCTCCTTCCCCCTGAGAAGACGACAGACCAGAGTGCTTATTTTCAGAGGGCTGCAGCTTTCTGTGTTGTGAAAACAGGATTGCATTGTACATCAAACGCGAATTGATTTTCCACATGAGAAATGTAATATTTATACTAAGATATACAGAGAGTAGCCATCATCTCTGTGGAGGTTATTATACAAAGTAAAATCTATGGAAAAACTTGTGACCCTTTGTGCCTGCAGGCTTCAGGTTACGATTGCAAAGTGGCGTTTTGTAACATCGAAGCTGCACACTGTTGTGTAAGGTCCAGGCAAGGACAGACACGTAGATACATACTGTGAGTGCAGATATTTTATAGACGACTCATCCTTATGTGCGTGTTGCCTACTGGGGAAAGTTTGCTCTGGTAGCTGTGCTTTAGGTGCCTAACACCAAACCTGCTTGTGAGTGCGGCGGTAGGTAATGATGGTATTATCATTGATCCCCAAAAAGTAAGTCCAGAGCGATCGATACGTCCCCGTGTGTTATCCATGCAGACGGCAGCCAGATTAAGCTGACTGCAGCTGAGAGGAGACATTCAGCAGATTAGAAAGCTGAAAAGATTGAGATTTTGTTTTTGTGTCCGTGCGTGTGTGCGTGCGTTGCTGTGTTTCCCAGAAGCCACCCCAAGTAGAGCTTTAAGCCAGCATGCTTTTGGCTCCAGATTAGGCCGAGCAATAGCGTGTGCCAACATCTGTCTGCCATTACCCCTGTGACACTGGCAGTCATGCAGCTATTAATCAGAATGTTGTGATGGTTGCCTTTGGATCACTCTGCACCTCCGGCCCATCGCTGAGCAGCAGGACGAGGGTCAGCGTTCACAGGGTCATGTTTCCCGGGTGTCTACTGTATCTGCACCTTCCTGACATGGAAACCAGGCCTGTGGTTACTTTATAGCACCACGGAGTGTTGACTAACGTTGACCCAGGATGCCCCCTGTCCTAAATTGACTGTGCACTCAAACTATTACTCCTGTTTCAGAGCTGCAAAATATACTACCTCTTTATTGATGTTATGCACGTGGGCTTCGGTGACATTTCAGACTTTGTAATGTTAATTAAGCATATTTACTCAAAACAAGTGTGGGTTTCAGCACAGTTGGGGTTTCGACTCTCAACATTGCACGTAAACCTCATTTATATAGCACTTTTGATTGCAATTGGTACAATTCATAATCTCCATGTGAAGTACTGTTACCTAAAAAGGTTAGATGTAAGATTTCTTTTTAAATGTCTCAGGATTTCTTGTTGCCCTGACTGACATCAGGAAGCAGTACTCACTAATTCACACACACAACAAAGAGGACTTTTTAAAAAGCGTCATTATATTTCCGATGGTCTTTCCAAAAAGTCTATATCCGACCTGTCTTCACTACAGGACTGCAATGATTGGGAAGATTTAGTCAAATAATCAGCTATAATTACTCGAGGTAACCTGATCTTTTTTTCCTTTTTTTGGTGTAACTTGGCATGTTCATGTTGTGTGTTCATTATCGATGAGTATTTGAATATAAATATTATAATCAGGTTTGCTGCTCATGTTTGACTGATACAAATAGTGAATTAAATGTAGATCCCAATTAAAGTCATAAGCAGCCCCAGAGCTCAGTATTTAAACTGATTGAATGATGCATAAACAAGGATATTTCTGATATAATTATCTTTGGGGAAAATACCAGCTTCCTTTGTTTTTGAGTCTTATCACATGTATACAAATGTGTTTCTATAGTAAGATGGGTGTGCTTTGCTAATCTTACCAGTCACCCTTTTCTCCACAAGCTGAAATAGTAGATGTAAGACATATGGTGCAGTACGGCCAGCTGGCATGTTTGCTGCTAAACACTGCAGTGCCTCTCAACCTGGGCTCTTGGAGAGAGATCGCAGAAGGGAGGGCTGACGTTTGGACGATGTAAGATTAGATTTGGACATGTTGACGAAAACTTTAATAGCATATTTGAATGAAGCCATGGGTGGTTTCCCAGGTCTGTTTTACATTTTACTAAGGCTGCTGCATATATAAATAATAATGACCCCCTCACCCTTGTAGGGTGGTATCTGTATCACCGTCAAGCTTTTGGCGAATTAGATCGGATAACCTTTATCAGAGGCAATCTGGTAGACCCTGATGGAAAAAGGTTGGGCATCGCTGCACTATTCCATATGTTACATGTTTCTGCAGAGAGAGAAAAAAGGTCAAATTAATTGTATCCATTGTAAAATAAATCGGGCTTGTCAACAGTTATATTTTTTCAGGCTAGAATCATACATTTTTCACAAAAATGTCGAGTCATCATTACGCCGTCATCCACAGGAGGCATTTCTCACGTTAACCTTGAGAAATGCATCCACAGGAGGCATTTCTCAAGGTTAACGTGATATTTATGCTGCAAATTACACATTTTTGGAAGCATATTGGTTTTTTGAGCCGACTGTGCAATGGAATGATCAAAGTTGCACCAGTTAAGTTGGCCCAGTGCTGCAACTTCCTTCACTGATTTAAATTTTTGAAGGATCCCAGCGCTGGGTTTTGAGCAAGTCTTCTTTTAATCATTATTTTAATTTTCTCAGCAGATCTCTTTGCTTGTGTATTGCTCAAATCATTAAAAAAAATATGTTTTCAGTTCAGCTAATTATTATTTGCACTTTGGTGCTACAGTAAAAAAGAAGAAAAAATCAAAAGTACATTTTTTTTCTAATGTTGTGCAACTCCATGCACTGATTCTCAAACTGATTTGTAGACGTACTCACTTGGTCTTTACAGAACTGAAATCATGCATCAAAGAAAAAGCAAACTATTCAAGATTCCGCCTTCTCTAATATGAGGATTAGCTTTTGTCTGGTCTTATTTATAAAAGGATTATTTTTATGCTGTGACCAGAGTAAACGACTTAGAGTTCATGAATATTGGCATAAGCTGCTGAAAAGGCTGAAACTAAAAGGCATTTAATTGGTTTTTCTTCCAACAAAAACAACCATCAAGTGTTTCCATGTCCAACTAAAAAGACTCTTATTTTCAGACTGTCCAGGTTGCAGCTTCTCAGGATTTCCTGCTTGTATTTGTATAAATTCAGCATAATTTCGCCCATATCTTGGGCAAAATAAGAGAGCATGTTTAACTATTTCGAAGACTTCATTCACAAGTTTAATGAGTTGAGTTCCAGTGGGAATAGAATGGATCCCTAGGGATGAAATGCATTCAGATAAAGATGCCTCATAAGAGATAAAGTAAATAAATCATTTTGCAACCTGAGCTGCTGCCATATTCTGAATGCATTCAAACATGCAGCAGCATGAAAACATGTGACAGGTGGGATTTATTGTTTTACCCTTCATGTAACTGAATTTTAAATGTCTTATAAAAATCTAGAGGCAACAAAAAAACCAGTTTGGGGAAAAGTAATTCTGCATATTGATTATGACCCATAGAGATAAAACCACAAGAAACATAAAACACAGTAGCACATATTATGATATTAAAACACTGCTGGACTCCATAATACTCTTTTATTATTGTAATTTTTACATCTTGCATATTCACGGAGGATCCATTTAAAGTTTCATTGAACTGTGTACAGTTGTACTAAACAGGTTCTGACGTCTGTGTTTCTTTGTAATGCACCTGCATGCCCGGGCATGCAGACTCTTAAAGGCAGGCGGGGGAACAACATAATGTAAATAATGAGGTTAAAAAAAAAATAGAACTGCGGTTCAATTCAAAAGCGGGAGCAGCACACATTGTTCTCTTGAGTCCACTGCTGTTGTAGGTGATCTACTTGTGAATGTGACTGCGAATGGAGAGCACATGTTTTGGAAAGCTTTCATTTCCTGCGTGCAGGTGGAGACGGAGCCCAGGGGCATTTCAAAAACTCCCTTTATGAGGGACTCAAAATGCTATTGTTTTGAACACAAACAGCCAAAATACAACCCAAGTTACTGTTTTCACTTGAAGATGTCTGTTGAACACATGTCCATCTTAAAAAAAAAGATAAATCGCCATCAGTTTCTGTGGCCAAGTTCAGTGCACCCCCCCCAGTACACAAATAAAATCTCTATTGCAAGCTGCTGTTTTTCAGGAGACTAATAATCTCTCAACATCAGAAATGCCAGTCACATGGAGGCAGCGGGAGAGAGATGATTTCTTGACACAGACAGAATGAAAAGATGGCTTTTTTCCCCCCTGTTTGTTTTGAAGATGGTATCGGTGTGCGCCGTGTTCTAACTGGGCTGGAATGAAAGAGTTACAACCACAGATGTTTGAATCCAGCAGTAGCCCAGGGATTCCTATCCTTATCAAGAGGAGCCGTTGTGTCGGGACTAGGTAAACACCTCGTGCATTCCTCTGGCCTCTGTGGCTGTGTCGACCTGAACTGGCTCTCTCCGAGGGTTGTGGGTTTGGTACCGCTTTGGATAAGGGCTGCCTGGCGCTTGGCCTATCGGTTGACATCCTCTGGGCTTGTGTTTTTCCTCCATATAGCCGGCAACCTGTGCCAAAACTTGGTATATGATGTGATTTCAAGAAGCTTTCGGACATGTTCATCCGTCTTGAAGGGGAGCGGCTGTGGCTTCCAGTATTGGTGTCTTACTTTTGGCCTCCGGTGATCTTCTCATTACATTTGCACAATGAACAAGTAGCTCGTCTAAGTTCAGAAATGTCTCTCCTTTTGTTTTTTCAAACCGGCTTCTAAGGTCTTATAAGTCAAGCATTCCCTTCCTCTGCATATTCAAGTTGAGCTGAGGCTGTGAAGATATTTGCGCGTCACTCTCCGGGACAAACTGTTCATCGAGGGTGCTCAGTGATTTGTGTTGGTTGTGAGGTCGGGATGCAGGAGGAGGCCTTTAATGAGATTTGCTCGAGGTGTTCGCTTGCCGACTGCACGTGGTTCGCCCGTGATGGCTCGCCGCTGTTTTCTGATATTTCTTTGTAACCTGGAAAGTGAGCAAAGTGAAAGAAAACGATGCCTCCTGATATTCTGCAGCACACTGACAGATTGGGTTCGTCTCTCGGCTCCCTGGAATCCAAAGCAGCGGAAAGAAGAGGACAGACTTCAATCTTTATACAGAAACCATTACAGTAGCTTACTCATTAAGCCGAGACCATAAATAGAACATATACAGGTCTTAACTGTGTTATTTCATATACTTCAACCCTACCATCTCGTAAGGTTGTGATCTGACTGGCCAGGTTTATGTTTGTACCCAACAGCAGTGTTTCACAAACAGTCTCTTGCATTTTGTGCATCTGACTTCTGACTGTATCCACCAGGCATGAAATAACGAAGGCCGTCAATCAATTATAAGGCTGTGAATTAATCATAATTATTCACACTTTTCTGTCGTATTAGAAATTCTTTCATTTTGCAATTTGCAGAGCATTACTGCACTATGCACTAATTTATCACTGTTCAGTCAGTCCTGTTCAAATTCCGATCACGATTTATCACAAATTTATGGTGTATTATGGAGCCTTAATTGTCTAAAATTAGACCTATGTTGTAACCTCCAATTCTGGTAGTTTTACTAGTATTAGTAGTGTCCAATGAAATGAGTTTTAATTGTCATACTTCATTTCCAGACTTTAAGTTTTAATTTTTTTACCATTTAGTCAAAAGAAATGGCCAACGATGGAATTACAACGTGCCACTTAAAGCTTTTACATATAAATATTCTGTATACGTTTTCACTTACACCTGCATTTTTTTTGGAGTGTCACATTTTTTTTGTTTGTCTTATTTAGATTCCATTCCATTCTGAATGAAATTCCTATCGCCCAAATATGAAGTCCTTAAGTGTAAAAGTAGCAAACAAATATGGTAGTAATAAATGAGAAGTGAACAAAGGCTGACTTCAGTGTCCATCAAATAACAATAAAAACAAGATATTTCGTACAAAATAAATGCTGCTTAGTCGTGGTTTTAAAAAGCAAAAAAAGCTAAAAAAAAAACTAAACATGTATGTCAAATCATATTCAATACTTTCATCACATTTAGAAAACGTGAATCTTCAGAATAAATGTTTTTGCATTCCTATCATGGTGGTCATGATTTGTTTTTCACTCATTGTTTGTTTTCATTCTCTTCCCTCTCTCAGGTTTCTGTGTTAAAAAGAAGAACGAGGCGATTTCTGTGGTTCAGTCTCTGGAGGATTTACTCATGAGTGGTTGGACAACGAGGACGACTGTGATGGACCCAACCAGCCCTCCTAAATGTCTCACTGACCTGTGAGCAGCCATGCCGTCCCCGCATCACCCATCAAGGGGCCCCCCTCCCCAGATGCAGGGTTGTTTTCTTACATAGGCTCAAGAGAATTGCTCAAACTCCCATCAGAAATGGCATTGGCCTGTTTGGACTGTAAAGCATCAGAGTACATATTTGAGCACAGGTGAGGTTCAACCTCTCGCCAATACCCAGAGGACTTCTCAGGAGGTAAACAACCTCAGATGACCTTTACAGAAGGACAGCGTTTCACCACAGCGTTGATGATTTAGTATCCATCCCACCGCCTTGTTGACAAGGTCGAACATGGCTGCTGCAGATCTCCATAGCAACGGTTCCTTTTCCAGACGAGGGAAAGACTGAGAGGGTCAACGATGCAGCGCAACGGTGTGGGGGGCGTCGGGGGCCAGCCGTGGGTGTTACGGCGAGTTCGTCTCACGTGGCTCAGTTTCATGCTCTTCTTCATCCTGGTCTTCTTCCCACTCATCGCTCACTACTACCTCACTACCATTGATGAGGCCGGTGGGCCCGACAAGCGCATCTTCGGGCCGCGGCCCGGCGGTGAGCTGTGTGAGGCCAAGCATGTGCAGGACCTGTGCCGTATCCGCGAGTCGGTCAGCGAGGAGCTGCTGCAGCTGGAAGCCAAGAGGCAGGACCTCAACGGTGAGATCGCCCGACTCAACCTTCGGATCGAGGCGTGCAAGCGCAGCATCGACAGTGCCAAGCAGGATCTGCTGCAGCTGAAGAATGTCATCAGCCAAACGGAGCATTCGTATAAAGAACTGATGGCCCAGAATCAGCCCAAGCTGTCGTTGCCTGTCAGATTACTGCCAGACAAGGACGACCAAGGGATGCCACCACCTAAGTCTGCACGCTCCTGCCGCTTGCGCTCTTGCTTTGACTATGCGCGCTGTCCTCTTACGTCTGGGTTCCCTGTATATGTCTATGACACAAGCACCTATCAGTGGGGGGACTATCTTGACCCACTGGTGAAACAAGCTTTCGCTGCATCAGTTAAGAGCAACATTTATATTACTGACAACCCCAGCATAGCCTGTGTGTATCTGGTGCTTGTCGGAGAGCTCCAGGAGTCTCCCTCCTCTCCACTGCCCAGTCCTACAGAGCTGGAGAAGCAACTAAAAGCCCTTCCCTACTGGAGATCTGATGGACATAATCATGTTCTGGTGCATCTCTCCAGAAAGTCCATGACGCAGAACTTCCTGTATAATGTGAGCGCTGGAAGAGCAGCGGTTGCCCAGTCTACATTTCTGGAGCAGCAGTACCGTGAGGGCTTCGACCTTGTGGTGTCACCGCTAGTTCACGCCCTCTCAGAGCCCAACTTTCTTGAAGTGCCCCCTCAAGTTCCTGTGAAGAGGAAATATCTCTTCACCTTCCAGGGTGAACGGGTGGAGTCCCTGAGGAGCAGCCTGCAGGAGGCACCACCTCAGTCTTTTGAGGAGGAATTGGAAGGAGATCCCCCAGCGGACTATGATGATCGGATAATTGGGACCCTAAAGGCAGTGCAGGACAGTCATTTAGACCAGGTGCTGGTGGAGTTCACCTGCAAGAACCCAAGAGCCAGTTTTCCAACAGAGTGGGCTCTGTGTGGAGAGCGGGAAGACCGGCTGGAGGTACTGAAAGCCTCCACTTTTGCCCTGGTGATAGCTGCAGGAGATGGACAGCTGGTGGCCTCAGCAGGCTGTGGCATGAGGTTGTTTGAGGCTTTAGAAGTGGGGGCGATCCCCGTCGTCTTGGGGGACCATTCCAAACTACCTTACCATCACTTCATCCGCTGGACCGAAGCTGCTCTATTAGTCCCTAAACAGCGCGTCACAGAACTGCACTTTTTGCTCCGCAGCCTGTCAGACAACGACATGTTGGCGATGAGGCGGCAGGGCCGCTTCCTGTGGGAGACCTACTTCTCCACGTCAGAAAATGTTCTAAACACCATCCTGGCCAGTATCAGAACCAGCATCCAGGTCCCTGCTGCACCCATCAAAGAAGAGCCGGCCCAGGAGATTCCTCATAAAGCCGGAAAGCTGGCGGGCACTGACGCCAACCTGGCTGATAACGGCGATCTGGATTTGGGTCCTGTGGAAACGGAGCCTCCGTATGCCTCGCCACGCTTTCTCCGGAACTTCACGTACACAGCTGCAGACACCTACAGGGCCTGGAACCGGGCCCCGGGGCCTTTTCATCTTTTCCCCCACACGCCTCTTGACCCTGTGCTGCCTTCTGAAGCCAAATTCCTTGGCTCTGGTACTGGTTTCAGACCCATCGGTGGAGGTACTGGAGGGTCTGGGAAGGAGTTTCAGGCTTCCCTGGGTGGGAACGTGCCCAGAGAACAGTTCACAGTGGTCATGCTGACTTATGAAAGGGAGGAGGTGCTGATGAACTCCCTGGAGAGACTGAACGGGCTGCCTTACCTCAATAAGGTAGTGGTGGTGTGGAATTCACCCAAACCACCTTCAGATGACCTGCTGTGGCCAGACATCGGCCTGCCTATTGTGGTGAGTGCTTCTGCTTTTATCCTTTCATCTGACAATGCGTAGTCACAGTTATCAAATCAGTGTTGGATTATTTAGTTAGGAGTTCATGTCCTCATCGTCACGTCTCTCTGAAATGCTAAAACAGAACCTGTCAATGTTCCTGATGCGTCAGATGTGATGCAAAGTTTACTCGAGCAGATTGCACTGAGCTGTTTGGATCAGTGTCTCTTTGAAACTCTGTGAGGCGACCACACAAATCAGGAGCCGCTTCACTCAAAGGATTGAACAAGGCTGACATCCATGAATAATAAAATGTATTCTTTTGAACTCCACGTGGAAAATGTAATATTCATGTAGTTTCTGTTCAAACCATTAGCTTATGATAGTTTTTGCAGAAAAGGTGAGGAACATTCGAGCTCTTTTAGGATTTCGGTTTTTTTGCTGCTTGCTGCCACTGAAACACTTTATATGTCGTTTCTGATCTGATCTGCTCGCCAAAGGCACACATTCAACCAAAAATGAATTCGTTTTTAACGAAGCCAGAAAGATTAGTATTTGGTGTTCTTCTGCTTCCTTGTAATATGTTTGAGTCTGTTGTGTGGACAAATAATTTGTTATGGATGTTTTTTTTTCTCTTTTAATGTTTTAATGACCTTCTGCCGAGTATCAACCAAAATACTTTTAAAAGTATTTCCTGAATAAAATTGAGCAGGGCTTGTGTGAGCCACATCTTTCTCATCAGTGTTTTTTTAACAGTGACAGAAAATGTGGGAAGGCTGTCCGTCATTTTGACAGATGAGATGACAGAGGGCAGATCTTTCGTGGCGACTGTCTGTCAAAATGGAAAGTGTAGCTCTGTCTGTATTTCAGAGAAACACACACACACAGTTATGCGGATTGCAACAAACAGTGAGGCCAAAAACAGGCAAAGAAATTTGTAATTATTTTTGGGAGAACTACATTGATAGTCATGTAGTACATTTTTTAGATCCGCTGTCTTCAAATTCTTGAATTAGTTTTTCTGAGCTGTGTCTCTTCGCTTCGCGCCCGCAGGTGGTTCGCACAGAGAAGAACAGCCTCAACAACCGCTTCCTTCCCTGGGACGCCGTAGAAACCGAAGCCATCCTGTCCATCGACGATGACGCCCATCTTCGGCATGACGAGATCATGTTTGGGTTCAGGTCAGTCATGGCCAAGTTGGAGTTTTGCATCACTTTCAACGCTGATTATTCACCCTCTTCACATAAGCGGATGAAAGTGGAACCAAGCCTCTGCAGTTCCTTCCCGCTTTGGTTACAAATGCAAAACACACACAATTCCCTGCAGAAACGCTTGAACTTTAATTGGCACTGTGTCGCCCCAGCTTTAAATGACTAACTGTAAAATAAAATGATAGATTAGCTGAAGGGCGAGGACTTTCCAGCTCCCCCCCCCCCCCCCCCCCCCCCCCCCCCCCCTAGTGAAATGAAGAAAAGAATTCCAGGTAAATGGAAGGAAAACTTTCTTTTGGAAGAGGGAAAAAAGTATTTAAAAAAAATGCAGCAACCCCACATTCCTGAAAACACTGAATCTGACAGGAAATTCTGAGCCGGCGACTTCAGGCTGAAATTGAGAAAATAAAAGGAAAACATGCCGACAGCCTTGTACTTAGACTCCACTTTAATAAATCTGACTATGAAGGCCGTGTTTAAACCAATTAAATGATCAAGCACGCTGCTGGGTTATTTTTGTGCAGCACCTCTCTCCTGTCTCAGACGTGAGCATGACTTTTTGCTGCTGCAGCTTGTTCAGGCAGGCAGACGTGCGCGTGTGTGTGTGTGTGTGTGTGTGTGTGTGTGTGTGTGCGTGTGCGTGTGCTTGTGTGTGTGTGTGTGGTCAGTTGTCATGAATTATCTCAAACTCCTCCAGAATTAGCCAGGAATGTCTCCTTGCAAAAATGAAACGACTCTGCCGAGAACGGCTGCGTTCAGGTGTTTAAGTGCGCTCACATGAACTCGTTGGAGACATTAAATTGCCTCTTTTGGGGGTGAAGTGAAAATTACACCTATCTTATTTGATAAACTGAAACACTTAGTTTTTTTCTTTTGTTTTCATTTATTCAGCAACACGGTGCTAAATATGAGCCACAAGTGACATTTTGTCTTGAAAATAATCTCTAACAATCCACCATGTTTGCACAGCAGACAACAGAATGGACATATAATTGGTCTCCGAGGGGAAAATAGTTGCCACGCAGCTTATTTGGATGACGGGTTGAAGCAGATGGAGTTAAGAGGACGGCATATGGACAGACAGACTCTTAAAATTCAAACTAATGGCCACAGAAAAGCAACAGATTATGATAAAGTAGCATAGAATGGGTTTTTTTTTATTACAGTATTTGTCCAAATGTAAAATAGACTTTTAATGTGCCGATATTTCTGATAAAGTGCGGTTGTTTTATATTCAGAGTTCTGGGTAACGGATGATTTAAGATTAAAATGGTGGATATGTGAACTACAAACACCCGACTGGATCTCAGTAAAAACACTTCCACTGTGACGGTAACAGTTTTTTGCCTTCCTGACCTCAATTTGTTTGTGTGGTTGTTCAGACTCGAGCGTAAACAGTCTTCAGCCCTGAAACGAGCTGTACAGGCAGAAAAGGCAAATTTATATTGAAAATACTGCATTGGTCTGAATATAAGAGGGGGGGTGGGGGGATCAAACCAGCTGTATTTGCAGGACTTTGTTGTTCACAAGCTGTTTAAAGGTTTTAAAATGCTGCATCTGAAATGCTTTTGGAGGCAGTGGTAGTGACGCACGATGGGAGGAAGAGGTGGAACCCGAGCAATAAACCTGTATGTAACTAGAAAGCTTCTAAGAAGTTGTGCAAGTCTGCACTAAGATGTTTGTACGCATGTTTGTGTGTCTGCGAAAGCATTCGTGTCCCGTCTGCGTCGTCTTACACTCTTGACCTATGTGGCATTGGAATGAGCCCGAAATGCATCGTCGCCTCTTTAGTTTGTGGGTTTCCTCCTCGCAGGGTGTGGCGCGAGGCCCGAGACCGCATCGTGGGATTCCCTGGGCGCTATCACGCGTGGGACGTCAACCACCAGTCGTGGCTCTACAACTCCAACTACTCCTGTGAGCTCTCCATGGTCCTGACCGGAGCTGCTTTCTTCCACAAGGTCAGAACCCGTGCTCTCCAACGCAACCCGACCAATTCTCCCTTTTTCACCCGAGTCATTGACGTAATTCCCCCCCCGGCTGCTTCTTTCCATGCAGTACTACGCGTACCTGTACTCCTACGTGATGCCTCAGGCCATCAGGGACATGGTGGACGAGTACATAAACTGTGAAGACATCGCTATGAACTTCCTGGTCTCGCACATCACACGTAAACCGCCCATCAAGGTCAGTGAACGCTGCGCGGTTCTGCAGGCTTTGTGTCTCCCCCGGGCCCTGAGCAGGGATGTTGGTACCCACTTAGCTTTGCTATTACTCAAACTGGCAGCTTCAATTTTCCACACAAATTCTAAATTAAATTAAAAACTTTTTTTTTTTAAAAATAAATAAAATACGAGATCGAACTTGTGCGTTCAGCCTGATTTTCCTCCTGGATTTTTATTGGAAGGACATTTGTTACCGGAGAGCATATTTATGGCGAGACAAATGATTATAGCAATCAAGCCCGGGAAGCTGTTGGAACAGAAATGTCACCACAACCCTCAGTTTAAGTTGTTTTTGATCGAGTTGGGTGTTAATACTCGGGGGTGTTTCAGAGGGGAATTAAGGACGATGTCTTTGATAGCGTGTGCTGCATGACAGCGTTTCGCTGCTCGGAATAAGCCTTGTGAATAATGAATTTAGGGCATGTTTGAATATGGACTCCTTAATGGTGGTGGTGGTGGTGGTGGTGGGGTTGGGGGGGTATTTCTCCATGTTAGACCAAACAAGACAAAATTTTAAAAAAGCAACTAAATTACTTTTTATGCATCGCTTGTGGAGAGACGGCAACATCCACGCTCAGATGAAGGCTTTACAATTTCAAGTTTTCTTCTCAAATTCAGAGCTCAGGCTTCATACTATTGATTTAGCAGCAGAGTTTTGCGAACGAGGTTTCAAATTTGCATTTTGTGGCTTTGTAAATCTGAAATAAACCGAGCAATATGAGGGGCAAAATATTCGCTGGATAAAACCGCTCTCGCAGAAAGGAGCTGCACTGTTTCCAGAGTCCTTCATACTTTTTCCATGTCTAGTCCAGGGGGACATTTACTAAAACCCTAAACCTTATGAGCGTGTTGCCTGAGCTCAACTGAGTATTAGCTGGGCGCAACAAGACTGATGCAAAAGCAGCATCAATAATGTGAAAGCGCGCAATAAGCATCCAAAAGCCAACAATATGAATGCATAAGCTGCAGCATGAATGCAAAAACCCATGATTGGAAATGGGAACCCTGCAATAGGAAGGGAAACCCTGCAGCAGCGACACAGAAGCCCAAAACACAAAGGCAAAAGTTGCAACATGACTGCAAATGCCAGCAAGAAAGCAGTCGGCAAGGGTTTTTGCTTGTGCACAGCAGGTTTATGTTCAAAATGTGTTTTTTTTTTTTTCCTCTATGTTTCTGCAGAAAGTACTCTGTATTACTAACTATTCATCAGACTGCAGTTGTACGTTTCCGTGAAGAATAGATGACGTAAAGCTCCACTTGATAATTCCTCTCCGTTCACCCTCCTCGCTTCTCCCCTGTAGGTCACCTCCCGCTGGACCTTCCGCTGTCCCGGCTGCCCTCAGGCCCTGTCGCACGACGACTCGCACTTCCACGAGCGCCACAAGTGCATCAACTTCTTTGTGAAAGTGTACGGCTACATGCCGCTGCTGTACACACAGTTCCGAGTGGACTCGGTGCTGTTTAAGACTCGTCTGCCCCACGACAAGACCAAGTGCTTCAAGTTTATCTAGCGTCGGGGCCGGGCGACCGAGCGAAGAGCCAAAGGCAGCGTGGACTGAAGGTCTGGGCGTATTTAAAGGGAAGCGCCGGAGAAGACGGCTGAGCGGACAGCGGCGATGAACGCACGCAAAGCGGCGTCTGGGCTTCGGACGCTGTCCGAGGAGACTGACAAGCTAACCTTAAAAGCTCCTGGCCGGCGGTCCGATCCATAACTCCACTCAAGATTTAAAGAGTGAAAGCTGAAAGGGACCACTGCCAAACAGAAACCCGCCTTTTCAGTGGCCGCCACTCTTTGTCCTCACCTTCTTGGGTCATGCTCCATCATCATCAACCACTAGCTTACAGATGTCATGTGCACCTCCTCGCTGCCTGCCCGAAGTGGAGACGGTGTACAGTGTACAGAAACTCCACCCGACGGAGGAGTTTGTGAATAACCGAGGGGCGAGGAGCCCGGCGGCTTCAGCCCAGAGAGCCAAAGTGGCGACGGTACGCGGCTGCCACTGCGCTTTCTTCTTTTCCCCCATTTCACAGCTACAAACTGGACTTCCTGTACATGAACGTGAGAGAAGCACTGATGGTCAGAAGTATTTTATTGAACTTGTTTTTTTTTGTTGTTTTTTTTTTTAAATAATGTTTAAATGTATAAATCTCTATATGGCGCGAACGATTTCCAGAACCTCGGTCTGCGGTCGGTCGCAGCGAGACAGGACCTCGTCCGCAGAGTCACACAGGTTCGGCCCAATCATGTTTCAAGCAGAATCACGGGGGAATTCACTCCAGTGGTCACCATAATGCCTCAAACGTTGTCGCGTAAACCAGCCCACGGGTCTGTCGTCCTGTTTGCTCACATCTTGTCGGGAGGCTGGGTTGAAGAAGGAACAAATCAAGTTAAAAATGTCAACAACAACAAAAAGTCGAGCCGCAGCTGCCAAAACCACAATAAATAGTTTCCCCGTCTACTTAGAATTGTGTTTAAAGCAGCAAGTTGAGTAGAATGACGGTGAATATGAAGGGGAGAGTTGATGTTTTGGTCCAGACGTGTATTTGCTTTCTGGTGGGGAATTCAGTCGTTTCCACACTAATGCAGAAGAAAATAGGATGGAAAAGGATTTTAAGTTCAGTTTGTTTGGCTTTAAGATTAAGAATTTGTTGCAAAACACGTTTTTGTTTTTTTTTTGGATTTCTTAAGTAATATTTTAAATCCTATAAAACATCAATTTTATGTATAGTAATGTGATCGATATATAAAAAAATACATTTCCAAACTATTTTTGGCTCAATTTGGGCAAATGATCTTCAAAACGGGCCATTTTTGTATTAAAAATCTATATTTTGAAGAATTGAATTCACTTAGTGAATAAGATGAATTATAATTTTTAAATTCTATTTTTGGCCTCTTTTTTTTTCTTAGTTAACAAAGTGAGCATTGCAATTATAATCAGAAAAAAAGATATTGTTTAAGAAAAACAGGGCAATGCAATTTAACCCACGTTTCGGTATTTTTTGGACCTGATTAACTTAAATTTGGCCCAAAGCAGCAGAACCCTATTAACTCTGTATTCTGACTGGTAAAGCACATCAACTTGTACGGTACCGGTTTTTGGTCCAATTTTAATTAATCTCTTTAATTCAGAACAACCAGGAGCCTATTTAATCCCTTTTTAAAAATCAGTGCGACCGCTCTCTCTGGAGTGGACGCGGTGCCGCGTCCGTTCCAGTTGGTTTGGGCGTGGGAACACGGAGAAGCAGGTTTCACTTCATTTGGTGAGAATTGTGGCGTCGGATGCGAGGAAATCCACACGTCTCTCGTCTGAGAAATGTGTGGACCTGCAGCCGGTTGGCCGAGCGAAGCATAAAGACCGGAGGCCGCTCCGTCTCCATCAGAAGGTAACGGGACCTAATAGCGCCATTAAAGCTCACTGATTAACACATTATCGCTCGTTTTATTGGAGGGCGGGCGCGATGCGTCCGCTTCATCCCTCGCTGGTTTCCAGGCAACCGGCAGAGACGCCAGAAAGTTAATGGTCCTCGTCGGAGAAATAGTCCAGCTCACAACCCCTCATGAACCCATGACTTCTCCTTTTTTTTTTTTTTTATTCTTTGAGTTCAGATGAAATAAATGAGGCCTAACGCGTTCCATTCTGGACGTGTTAAACTAAGTGGCTGCAGACAGTCGGGTTTTTGTTTCTTTCAATATTTATGGGATTGATTCTAATCCAGAAAGCAAATATTGGCCAAAATGTGCAACTGTTCTCTTGGTTTTTGGAGCTAAAGTTTTAGAAATGTCCGGTTATGTTAATGTGAGCCCACCAGCTTCCCCTCCAGTGTCATAATATTTGTGTCATTGTGTGTTTTTGTTTTTTTAAATCATTGCTCGATGAATGTTTTCTTTGCCAAATAGGTACGACGTCTGCTGCTTTCCAGCATCATTTGCAGGCTGCACAGTGTGAGCGCGGTGCTGAAGGGATGCGGTCCGGTACACCCACATCCCCTCCGCATTGGTACTTCACCAGGACCCGACCCGTCGTGTATGATAAACTCCCCAAGACCTTGATCTGACCTTGTAATCTCAACAAAAAGACTCCCGACGTAATATATTGGAATTATTGTCGTTCCCCAAATTCTGTTCTGCGAGGATGTTTCTATGAAGCAGAAAGTCATAAAGTCCATGTCTCTTGTATATTTATTGAATATATTGTTAAAAAAAAAAAATAATATTTTTTATTTTCAAAGAACCGATAAGACATGCAATAAAACGACGAGACATGGTAGTTTATTATTCCTCATCACAAAGGAGTCCCGGTCTGATCGAGTCGGCAAATGTATTTCATCTGAGGAGGAAGTCCAGCCTGTGCTTAGGGAGGGGGTGGGGGGTGGTGGGTGTGTGTGTGTGGGGGGGGGTCAGACTCACTGACTTGGCAGCAGCTAGAAGGCTGGCCGCTAACAGCGCTGACCTGTAACCCGCGGCCTCATAAATTGCGCTTCAACAACAAGCCGGTGCAGACTAATTGAGGTGTGTTTGAAGCCAGATCTCTGCTCGCTCCAGGTGGCGACCAGCGCGTTCTAATCCCTGCTGCGAAACACAAGATATTGGATCCAGCCTGTTTACCTAAGAGGCGTAAACAAGCAGCCAGATTTCTAATAAGTAAAGGTGCAAAAACTGGCCCAATGTCTCCTTTTTTGCTGCACCAAACTTTTAAAAAAACCAAAAAAAACCTCACATCTGAACACTTTTAATTGGCGCTCCAGAAGCCTCTTAGGCACGCGGCCCTGAGGGCGCAGGTTGGAGTCGGCTGCTGTTTCTCCCATGTCTGTGGTCCCCCCCCCCACCCCCACCCCACCCCCCACCCACCTGAACCCCTCCGCCCCGGGCTCCGGGAGGCGGGTCTGTGACACAGCTGGTTTTCCGCGGCCCGGAGCCGGAGGAGTTCTGTCTGGAAGGCTGCAGTCGCTCCGCGAGGTGTACAGAGCTGTGAAACTATGTGCTTCTGGGTCTGCCATGTGGGCGAGGCCGGAGCCACCTGCAGCGCTGCCGGACCGGACCGGACCGGACCGAAGGCAGCGTCACACATACCAATGAAGAGCAGATGAATGGAAATAAAACCCTCAATTAACAATAGCGTTGTCTCACTCGTTCATTCGTGGACTTGTTCTGGACTGATAATATCTGGGTGGGACACTTTCAGGACTGATGTAGTCCTGAGATAGTTCCTGCCAAGTAATGCGTTTTCTCTGGAGCATGCATTTGTGGGATGGACAGCGATGCAGAGCCGTCATCAAACCTGTATATTTTCTTTTGCACGTTGTCCCAACGCCATTGTGCATGAGCGCCCAAGCTGATCCGGGCGATGCTGGGAGGCGCTGAGGTCAGGACTGAGGTCAGGATATCAAAACAAGGGTCAACGGTAGAGGAAAGCTCCGCTGCTCATCCCACAAGTGCATATTCCTTACAAATGAGGCACCGCGGGGAAATAAAAACAAACTTTTCCGTCGTATGAGGTTGAAGAAGCTTCACAACTAAAGTAATCTGCCGAACACATTTCAGAGCTTTTTTGTTTGTAGTTTAATGACGCTAAAACCGAGGAGTTTGTTCTCCAGAAGGATCTATGCTCTTAACAGTAGGGTCTTAAAAAGGGTCTCACATCTTGTTATGAAGCTTATTTATTTAAAAAAAAAAAAAAGCAGTAGAAAGTTTAAATGGGACAAGTTTATGAAATGAGATGGTTGTTTATGATGCGCTTTTTTTTTTTTTTCTTCCTTTTAACAATTGATCTGCTGAAATGCATCAGATAGGACAGTGGGCCGGGCACATTGTAATCAGCCTGTAGGAATGGCGTGAGGTTGCATATCAACTATAAATAGCATTAAAATAAATGTTTTCATGATTTTTCGGTTTAAAAAATAAAATAAAATCCAAGAATTTCAAAGGGTGTCTATAAAGGGTTGAAAACCTTCAGCTGGTGGCTGAAAAAAATAATTATAATCTAGAATCTATTAGCTTTTGACATATAAAGGGGAATCATGGTTCATTCAACTGGATGTCAACCAGATACAAATAGTTACTTTATTGGGTTATGAAACTTGTGAGATATATCAAACTCGTGCATATTAGATTGAGAGAATACACAGTTCTTCTCACTCCATTAGAAGCCATATATCTAATATATCTCACTGATCTTGATATCTTTATATCTGCTTGGTGTTGTGGCCTGTGAGAATATCTCCCCGTGTGTCTGTGATTCCCCTTCCTGCAGTAAACCAATTGTGCATCGGGCAGGAATGCGAGGCATGTGTTTTTCATTAGGTCCTGCAAAAATAATCTCCCGCTGGATAAAGTTTGGCTCTGTGGGAACGAGGATCTGAGCGGGAGAGACGAGGCGCGGCTTCAGCGCCCCCAAACTCCCAAGCAGAGGGTTCAAATGTGACATCAGCGGTACGAGACCCAGCAGAGAGGAGGGGGGGGGGGGGGGGGGGAGGGGTCTCTGAAGCATGGGTGCGGCTGTGCTTTCTTTAGTTGTCATCTGTGGGATTTTCTGACTCACAGCAGCTTTTTCAGACGTGTTCAAAAATTGGCTTTGTTCCAAATCAAGACCTTGCAGGTCAAATCAGTTTGTCACAGTTTTCTCTCTCTCTCTCTCTCTCGCCCTTTATTTAATTTTACACTGTGATTGATCCCCTGGCCGTATCTTCCCCTCTGCCTCTCGTGGACAGACTGGCTTTTATTGGACTGCGCAGGCTTTTGCATATTAGTCCTCCTCAGCGGGAAGCACCGTGTTTCTACATGAATGAACATGGCTGAGTTGTCAGAAGGCTGAATGGCGAACCGGAGCTCAATCTGTATTACACAGGAGAAGGAAGCTGCCTCTTTGATTTCTGTGGCGTGTGGAGCTGGCGAGCACGCGCATAAAAAAAAAAAAAAAAAAAAAAGAGAGGAGAATTGCATTCCTCTCATTTAAAGTGGCGTCAGATGCACAGTGTGTGGAGTTATGCAAGACCGCCGTGTATTTGTGTGATATGTAGCCGAGAGAGAACCGCTGAAGGAAAAGAAAAGCGAAACTCCCAAAACATGACAGACCAAATCAAATAAGAGGATCTTGCATATTTGTCATTTGCATGAAAACACTGTACAAAGCAGAGCTCGTAAGCGTAGTTGCAGCATGTAGTAGGCCCTTTTGTAACAGTCTTTAGGTGCATTCCCTTTCGTCAGTGGCTACGACTGGTAGAGAAATGTCTGGTATGCTGGTGGCAGCTGAAAAGCCCAGAAGAGATTAAAGGAAGGAAGGAAGGAGTCAGTCTGCTAGTCCGGGACCGAGCTCTTTGGTCCAAGAATCAGAGACACAGAGTGTCTGGAAGTGCCTCGTAATCGTCCTGTAAACAGTTGTTGGTGTACATGCAGATTTCATTTCCCTCGTCGCCTCGGCGAGCTCCGTCATTACGCTGTCGTCACCTTGTTTCGAAGCTGGAGTCTACACCCTCCACCTCTAACGTCAGTCTGCAGCAGAGAAAAGTGGCAGGTGCTCCTGCAGGTTGGGATGCCCGCACCCGTATGCCACGCACACACACGCACACACACGCACACACACACACACACACACACACACACACACACACACACACACACACACACACACACACCTCTCAGAAGGTGCTTGTCAAAAGTCAGAGTGAGTCCTCCTCTTATGTGTCCGTCAGTGTGTGCCAGTGGCAGCTCTGCTGTCCCTCCGCCTCCTTCATCTCGGCCCAATGGGCCTGCTGGTCCTCGCTGGTGCTGTTGAGGCCCAGGGAGACCCAGCCCAGCCGCTCCCTGGGCCTCATGCTGCTCCGGCGGCAGAACACCGACACCACCAGTGACACCTCGGACAGCTGGAAGAGCGCCACCTGGAACACGAACGTCTCCTTGTAGGTGGGGTTGGGCTGGCCGCGGCACACGGCAGTCTTGCACTTGGACATCTCTTTCCCCTTGGAGTCCAGCATGGTCAGCTTCACATAGGTGTCTGGGAAAGGAGGTGTGGGAGATCAGTGAGACAGTGCCATCAAGTGGTGGGAGGGGGACACTGCAGTCAACAAAAGCTCTGTAATACATGCTGTAGGGGTTCAACATCCGTCTCTCTTCTATACCACTTCATCCAACTGGAGCCAAAATCGACTGAATATGGAGGAAGACAACGTTCAACCTGGACAGGTCCCCACAGTCCATCACTGGGCCGTTCAGAATCACCAATTAAACTCAAATGCTTGTTTTTGGTGGGAGGAAACCAGACAACCTGAAGACAAGAAAACCTATGCATGCGCCCGGGAGAACATGCAAACTCCACAAAAACCACCTGGACTCAAAGAAAAGGGTATTGTGACTGTGAGGCGAGAGGCTAACCACTGCATCACTGTGCAGTACTGGCTTCTTCACACACACATATCAGTAAGACAGTTTGCATGTTCTCACTGTACTCCCGATTTCTTCCCACAGTCCAGAAACACGCATTTAAGATTTCCTGATGACCCCGAATTGCCCCGAGGTGTGAATGTGTGTGTCTAATCGTTCGTCTCTCTGTGTTTTCCCTGTGATGGACTGGTGACCTGTCCAGGTGGTTTCCTGCCTTCACCTGGAGTTAACTGGGGCCGGATGCAGCATCCCGTCACTCAGGCCGTAGTGATTCTACTCTTTGGGTTGTTCGGTGGTAGTCGTGGACCTAAAAACAGATTTAATTATAGATGCACTCTTGAGAAAAAGGGAGGCACAAATGCTGCTGACAGCTCATTGTTTCCTGAAGGACACGTTGCTAATTTAACTTTTTAAAAGTGACAATAGAAAATCTCTGCTTCAGATTTCGTCCCTCATCTCATATTGGATGGATTTTCCTGAAGGCAGAGACAAATATCCAAAAGACAGTGAGTTTTTCGTGTAAATTGGGCCTGATGTTTTTGTACTGTGGGAGGAAACCTGAGTCACTATCAAAACTGCCACACACACAGGGAGAACATGCGAATGAACTGGGGATAATACTCGGTGTGAGTTGAGACTGCTAATCCGTCCATCGCTGTGCTGCTTTGGATTTTTAACAAAGTTTTCCAAAGTCAAAATGACTTGAGTCCTGATTAAAGGAGCTGTGGATTTGCCCTGTGATGAACTGGCGACCTGTCCAGGCAAGAAGTGACTCTCAACATTCGCATTCTCAATTTTATCTCAAAACTGTACATTTCCCGTCCTTGTCCCATCACAAGGCCATGCTTAATTGGCTGCTGTCTTACCTCTCATGATATACAGCTGTCCCCCTACGAAGTGTTTCACACAACAAAAAAGACCATCTGTGACACACACACACACACACACACACACACACACACACACACACACACACACACGCAGACAGACACAGACACACCACAGCACACACAACAGTGGAAAGAAGAAAGAGAGGAGGCAGTTTAAGGATTGTGACATACACCAGAAGGTCAGCTTTCATGGGAACTCTGATTAGCAGCAGTTGCTTTCATATTACGGATTTAATAGCTTTGGTATTAAAAAGTTGGTGCCATAGCCAGGAAACATTTAAATGTAATGATGCACAATTTGTTTTGATTGTGTGCTGCTGGGAGTTTTGCCCATCTGCTTTGCCAAAGCAGCTGCCTGATGTATGAGCGCCCGATGGGGAAGAGGGCATTAGGAAGGAGAGTTGTGCCGAACACAAAGTGTACACAGCGTTGCACAGCACTTTGCGCCACGCTCGCGCAAAACCGCGGCATAAGCCGTTAACGTGGCGGCTTCTTTACTCACTGACGGGCTTTTCGGACGCCGTGGTTTTGAAGTGGCTTCCCTGGATGACCTCGGCTGAAAGGCGTCCTGTGGCGGAGTTGTAGATGAGACCCAGGAGGATCTCCGGCATGGTGGAGTCCTCGGTAGAGCGGTACGACAGAGCTCCTGCACTGCGAGACACGCTCACCACGGAGCCACAGCCCTGGTGAGACAAACCCCAAAGACAACAGTTTGACAGCAGATGCATGGGACTACTTTGCGCCGAGTTGTTTTGTCTGTGTACAGGAGGGCGGTGGAACTTGACAAAGCGTTCTCACCGTCAGCTCGGAGCCGGGCTCCAGCGTCACCGGCAGAGCGATCTTGCCCTGCAGGTTGAGCTTCGTCAGGTAGAACACCTTCTCCCCCAGGACCTTCTCCTTTTTCATCCGCCTGATGCTGTACAGGCGGAAGCGAACCGCGTAGTCCCCCAGGGCGTCCTGCTCCACCCTGGAAAACTTGAACGTTTCCGTGAAGACAGGACACGGGCCCTTCTGCACGCCCGTCTTGGCCCGCTGCTTCCTGGTGGGCAGCAGCACCAGGTGGACTTGCCACGAGATGTTGCCCGTCTGCTTGAGAGCCGGGATGTCGGTCGCAGCGGTGACCGTGACAGCCAGCCACTGCTCGCCGGAGTCGTACTCAAAGGCGACGTCCAGGGTGCCGTACTTGGCGAGGGGCTCGGGCTCGTAGGCTGAGGGGAGGTGGAGCCCATCCTGAATGGAGAAAGAAAGAATATTTAGTTATGTCAAGCATTCTTCAGGGGGGGGGTAACACAGTCTGGACCTTTGAGATCAGGCCTAAAACTTTTGATAAAGTTTGGCTGACCTGAGCCGCCTGGGACCGTTTTTTCTTTCTATCACCTATCATTGCTCATGTGGGATTCTTTAGAAAGTAAATAAAGAACCAAACAACTAAATTGAATGGAATAGGCGCCCACGTTTTTTTTTTATAAACTGATATTACAATACATACAAAAATTCTACATTTACAGGCATGAAATTGCAAACAAACTAAGCCAGGAGTTGTTTCCGTCCTCAATAGACACAATCACCTCATCACTCACCCTCTCTTCTTGAGTTCAGTTGACCTGTAACTGTAGCTGTCACTGTAACTCACTGATGCTCCTTGTTATCCAATCACAGTCCAGCTTTACTGGTATAA
Organism: Lipophrys pholis; assembly: GCF_963383615.2. Taxonomy (NCBI): domain Eukaryota; kingdom Metazoa; phylum Chordata; class Actinopteri; order Blenniiformes; family Blenniidae; genus Lipophrys; species Lipophrys pholis. The sequence goes on from NC_137649.1 coordinate 13,377,038, forward strand.
TTCTGTGTCGTTTCTGTACTGAGCTGCAGAGAATTAATACAAAACTGAACTGCACTGTGTTCCATGTGCTGTGTGCAGACACAGAAATCCCACCTCTGGTCCCACCACAGCAGTGCTGTCACTGGGTATGTCCTCGTCGCAGCCTTTGTTCAGGTAGCTCTCGGTGTCCTGGTCCACGCTGGCCTCGCTGGAGCAGTTGGGGCTGTCGCAGTGCTGCGGTGACGACGCCCTCCGGACCCCTCGCTCTGAGCGGGATCGCGAGGACACGCGGGCCCCTGTGACCTGGTCTTGGTACGGCGGAGGCTGGAGCTCAGTGAGGGAGGACTCTTTCTTTATCCTCTGGATGCTGTTGGCTGCTTTCAGGGCAGCAACAAAGAAAGAGAAATGTGATAGGGAGGGAGCGTTACTGGAGACTTACTGTGCTCTGCAAAGATCTTCATTGGATATGCAACATACAGGCTACCTCAGAATCGGGTTCAAACGTAAACTGTGCCAGAACCACATCTGGGTTTTCTTTAAAAAGCCACATTTCCTCAAATTTCTGTTAATTTTCTCACACGTTTCCATCTATCATTGATTGTATTGAATACATTGAATCACTTTGCTCTGTATATAATCTTTATAAGGGTTAAAAGTAACAGATATGTTATGTCACAATCAAGTAATATGAAGTCAATATGAAGCAATATATTATAATTCTATTATTGAACATTATCAAGCTGGTGGGTCAATTTCACTTCTTCTAATTCACACATGTGCAACTTGTGCGTCATTTATATTAAATTCTCAGTTTGTTCTCGAGCGACGAGCAGAAGAATCAAACCTGCTGGGTGCTTGGGCTTCCTATCGCAGTCCTAAAACATGCATCTGAGTTTATTAATAGCTCTAAAATGCTGGTGAACCCTGCCCTTGCTCATGGTCCACTGATATGAGCTCCCCAACCTTGACTTGTATAAAACGCTAAAGAAGATGAAGGGAAAAGTAGATATGCATAACGATGCATCATGAAGCCCTTTAGTTTGCATCCGAGTTGTCCTCACCTTGCCTCCAATTAACAGTGATCATTTATTTTTTGTTTTGTTAGCCTTCAGGCATGATTCTCTGCTGTGTGTATTGGTTGTGAAACTGCTCCTGCTTAAAAAAGACTTTATGTAACTGTAGTGTAATACATAAGCGTGCTCTGTCACCCCGTTCGCTGGATGCCTCGCTGCTGTATCCTCCCTGCTCAGCGGACTGCTTGCCTTTGCTGCTCCATGCAGATGTTGTGTTTTGCTGGGCCGCGGCCTCTGCGGGGTCTCGGTCCTCCTCGCTGTCGGATAGAGTTCCCTCTGTGGGAGGACACATTAGCACACTAGTGCAAACATCCCTTTATCTTTGGGGAAAAAAACTGAGATGTTTGAACGACAGGGAAGAGGCACAACACACGGCACTTCAAAACCAAAAGGTGAATTTGAAAACATTGAGAGGAGAACCGGAGAGCAGCAGTGGAAACGAAGCACCACACTCTCTAACCTTGGTTTCCCTTCTTTTTTTTCTTGCTCTTCTTGCTTTTGTCCTTTTTTTTGTCTGGAGTTTTCTCAGATTTCTTGGCGCCCTCTTTTGCATTTTTCTTCTTCTTCTTATCTGACTTTTTCTTTTTTGCTGTGGAGGAAGACTTAGAGAGCTCAGCCTCGTCTTCGTCGTCTCCCTCTCTCTCAGGGCTGTCCTCCATCTCACCCTCTTCTTCGACAACATCTCTATGTTTTAATGTCACGCTTTGGCTTTCAGGCGAATTAGGAGTTTCATCACATTCTTGCTGAGCGTGTGCTCGGTCTCCACCCTCGCTTGGTTTACTGTCTTGTCCACTCGTGTTGTCTGGTTTCTCCAGAGCACCGGCCTCCTCCTGCTCCTGCTTCCCCTCTTGGGATTCCTCTTTGTTCCTCAGGGCTTCTTTCTCCAGCTGCTTCTCTCTCCTTTCTTTTCTCCTCTGTTCTCTTTTTTCCTGCAGCTCTTTCTCGTCTCTCTTCTTCTTCTCTTCCTCCACGAGCTCGGCGTCTGTCTTTTTAACTCGCCAGCATCCGTCCCTCCATTCCCACTCCAGCTGGCTCGCGGTGTACTCTGCCTCTGCTGTATCACTGTTTTGGTTATTTTTTGCGCCTGTGCCGCTGGTCTCTGAGTCTCTGGGCATTTGCCACACACTTTTACTGCTGGGTTTGCCTTCTTGTGTGGCGCAAGCCGGGCCAGTCTCCTGGCCGCTGGCGTTCTCCATGTCCTCCTCATCCTGCACCTTGTTGATGATGGTGGTGACCTGCTCGGTCAGCTGGTCGCTGACTGCGTAGGTGACATCACTGACGGCGTTGGCCAGGTCATCCACACGACTGGTGACCGAGTCCAAGATGGAGTTAATGTTGACAGACGGCAGGTTCTGCTGGAAGCTCTTGAAGAAGGCCATCGCTCAGCCGGGGATCCTGTCGCCACGCTGACCGCTAGATTAGCTCATCTGAGGCTCTGACACGGACATTGTTGGCAGACAGTGGAGGGGGGGGGGTTGACTAACAGATGAAAGCTGTATCCTGTGCATGCACAGGTTTTGGTCATGAAGCTTCTGCAGAAAACACAGTCTGATATCAGGGTCAGCTCTGATGCTGTCGGTAAGCCTGAGATGTGTAGATTATAATATTATTAATATTAATATTAACCCTTTTGTTAGGTTGTCGGTCAGTGTTCTTTTCCCTTTTTCTAAGATAACATCACTTTTCAATATCTGCCAGTTCTTTATTATTACTGTGTGTTTCTGAAGGGAGTGAGACGTTCATAGTAGAAAGGTGTGACACACTGGTGAATCTCGTTTGTAATTAGATTATTCCAGAGGTCTTGGGGAGGGCGACATAATGAGTAGTATATAGGTGTTTCTACTTTCTGGAAGTTTGTCATTTTATTTCCAATAAACAGTCTCGGAGTTGAATTTATAGAAGCTCATATGCTAAATCCTTCCTGTGGTGACGAGATGGGAGTACAAGGGGGAAGACACATCAAAGTGTTTGATATGTTCTGTGACTGGCATTAAGTCATAGTTCTGGTAAAAGGATAATAAGGGATTCATGGCATTTTGAAGTGACTCCTTTGAGGGAAAACAAACCTTTACAGCCAATTAGTTGCCTAATTACCTGGTTTTGATGCTATGTGACAGCCAGCTCAGGCTGTGAAGTGATATCCTAATAATAGCCTGTTTAAGGGAGAAAATGACTGAGCTATCAGTGGAATTACTTGAGCAGAATCTGGATCATGGAGTAATCTTATAACTATGTTATTGCACCAGAACCTTGGGAGTTTTATCACATTACTGCGACGGGAGCAAGTGAAATACGCTATATTTTCACATCCATTTTTCTTATTTGTATTTTATTCTCATGAAGTAAGTTTTTCCAATTTTTCACAGAATATTGCATAAAATGATGGCAATATCAGGATGTTACAGTTTATGTCTACGCAGGTCTGGTATCTTAGTTGCTGTCATTTTTTTAGAACAGTAAAGCATTGAGTGTGCCACATTCAACTGGTCTCTACGTGTAAATGCAGCCGGTGTGACGGATCTGTACAGTGTGCGGAGTACCTGGTTTGTTGTTTTTATAGCCACTGAGATGTGACAGATCGTCAGGGTTCGCCACTGACAGCTTGTTGCTGAGGTAAAGAAAAAACAGAGCCATCAACGCCATGAAGGCTGCAATGGAAGACAGGACACCCAGAAGCTCGGGAGAGACTGGGGAGGAGAGGAGAGAAGGAAAAAAGAAAGAGGGAAGGGGAGCGAAAGCAAAGACAGGCAGAAAGAAAGAAAGAAAAACAAAAATTAGACCCAGACAAACGTGAGCATTAGTTGGAGGTATGAGCAGTTGGGTTTTTCAGTTTTTCTTTTAAATAAAAAAAACCTCCCTGAGCAAATAAATAAAAAACACACACAGATGGCAGTGAGCTTAGAAATGCTCTTAAAAACTTGAAAAGCTGTAAACAACCCCACTTTGACTCCAGTAACAATTTTCTTTGATGATAAGCATCTTATGTTGGATGGAAATTATTCAAATTTCCGTCTTGTCAGGGCATCATTACTAGCAATTGTTCTTTTAAACACTCTTGTGTGTCTTCCACTTCAAAGGCAGACCAGATCTAATCTACAGCGCTGTATGTAGGCCAACCATACTTCATGTATCCATGCAGTGCTGTGCTATTTTTAAGAGAGCCTCAAAGGGACAGAATCTCGCTGAAATGTGGACTCAGTAAGCCCAGGAAAGAATCTGAGTGTGTTTAATAGGCTACCACACAGCCACTGCAGTGTAATAGCTGAAGAAAAAGGCAAAGTTGGGGCACAATGAAGCGTGAACAGCATTTTTGAAGATCAAATGCCTCTGTGGAAAGGGCAGCCGGGAAAATAAAGGACACTGCAGGCAAGGTTCTGTCAGAGTTTTTAGTTAACCTCGAGGCCACGAGGGTTTGATAGCAGATATAAGTATTGGGGGCGAGTTTTGATATTTTATTGGCGACATCACATTCGAACGACTCCACATGTACCTCCAGCAAGAGAGAGAAACTGTTATTAAAAAGATATTTGATGGGACATCTTTTAAAAAACGTGTTGAAGACTACAACACAGAAATATAGAGAAAGAATGAATCTGTTTGTCTGCACTAAAATGAGACGACACTGTTTCCATATCTCGTATACACATACACTTACACACAGACAGACACACACTTTTTCCACCCCAGCTTGTTATATGTAATAAACTCAAAACACAGATTTATTATTGTTTTACACACACAGGAAAAATCCAATAGATGGTTTTAAATGGAGAGTGTTTATTATAAACACGCTGTATGGTGAGTGTTAATGAGATGATTACACAACATGTCTGGATCACACAAGCACGCACACACACACACACACACACACACACACACACACACACACACACACACACACACACACACACACACACACACACACACACACACACACACACACACACACACACACACACACACACACAGATCACATTCATCTCGTTTTTTTATATTAAAATAGGTTTGAAAAATCTGTTACAATAAATCGCATACCGAACCAAACAACTACAAAAGTGTGACTTATAGTCCCGATAAGACAGTGTACCGGTATTTATATATATATTTGTCTTGTAAGTCTGGTTAAGACACTAAAAGAGAAGGCTTGTGTAACTAAGTAGTAATGAAGCAGCCAGTAAAATTATAAAAATTTGCTCCAATGGTTATTCTCTGGTGGGTAGGCACATGTTTCCATGTGTTAATTGAGAATGTTGAAACACAGGTATGATGTGAGATATGAGATTTTATTATAATGATAATAAGGGAGGACAAAGACATAGTTGAGTCTGCTAAAAAAAAAAAACTTAAGTACAGAGTCTTGGTTTTCTAATAAAATACAATACGATACAATACAGCAAATTGATTAGTTCCCTATATGTTCAATCCTTGTTGGTCATTTTTTGTTTATATCATAAATTAACTGTATTTTGTATATTTGATGCAACTATCACAAGTTCAATTTTTAATTCAATGAACTTGCAGCTTGTCTCCAATTAAGAAAGCATCATAAAACAAGTAAAACCCACATTTTTCATTTTCAGAATGGAATGTATTATAGATGTCATTAAAGAGAAAAAGCTTCAACGCAAGGGCTGTTACCACCAGTTTATTTGAATGGGAAACACACTCAGAACATTGAAGAAATTCTTACTGTGACGTTGGTGTTTAGAGTGTGAATGAAAGGTAACTGCATGGTTCACTTTTAACATGTGACTGTTGACAGCCTTGATAGATTTCAAAATAGGTTTTTTTTTGTATTATCTGGCACCATGGCTATTTTATATGTAGAACAGTCTGCTGGACCAGTCTCTTCTTTTAAATCTCTTTACAAGAAAATTATGTTTCAAATGTATACTTTTACATGATTAATTGGCTTTATTTTATCATAATCACAATTTTTTTGTCTTTTTTAAGTGGTTCTGCTTGATTCTTGTAGTCATGTGTTTATTTTATACAGCAATTTGTAACACTGGTTTAAATATTTGAAAAATAAATACAATTAATTCTTATGACATGATTACAACTGATCTTTACAGTATTACGGTATTGTTGTAACAACATACTCAGTTTTACTAGTGTGATGCTCCGACTTAATGTAGAAAATGTATCCGAGCAACCTCAGCTCAACAAAACGACTAGCTTCTCATACTGTGTTGTTCTGTCAGAGCGTATTAGTAACAATTGTTAAGACAAACAAACAATATAAAGGTCCTTTGGATTTTGCGGTATTCATTTAGCCCACTGAAGAGTGAAACCTGATTCTTAAAAATAACTGTTGGTTGCAACCCTAAACCTACACAAAGAACTAACCCTGTAGTGCTTCCAAGCCCAATAAACAGAGCTCACATGTTGTGTGTAGCAGGTGTTCACATCCGAAGCAACCGTCACCAGGTCACTGATTAAATTGATCGGCGCTGTGAAAGCTGGAGTCTCCCCGAGCGCACAAATCAGAAGGGCAGAGAGGAAAATAGAGGCCCACTTTCCTCAGACTGACTGACTTCAGACTGAACTTATTACGGACAGACTTGTCTCACCATGGCAACAGGCAGAGACCGCCACCGCCGCGGCGGCAACCGGGGCCGACTGCTGCCGAAAAAGACGAATGCTAAAACACTCATCAACGCGGAGAGAAGGAAGAGCGAGCTAAGAGGGAGCGATGTGGCAGCAGAGGCTTACCTTGTCTAAATTAATATCCTCTTTAAATCCAGCTGTTTCCCAAAAAGCCCAACTACCAGCACTCCGGCTGCTATAGATAGAAGATGATATAAGAAGAGGCAAGAAAAAAAAAAAAAAAAAGTTGGGCTGCTCTAAAGTAATCCGACATGTAACAAATCCCTCACTCTTACTGCGGTCCAGCTCTTTCCGTGCTTACGTATCGACCCTCTCCGCTGCTGACGGAGACGGTGGCGTTGAATGAGCCAGAACGACCTCTGCAGCCTTCTGCTGAAACCGAACAGTTTATGGCGCGGCGCCCCGAGCTGTGATGACACCGCATACATGGCCCTGCTCTGTAAATGTCAACGAAAGCTGAATAATTTAACACACCTGAGGTAACCTGAAGCCTACATCAATGTACACTGGAGAAGTGGAGCAGTGGAGCCAGCTGGCCTTCCAAACACTTCGCCCACTCAGTTTTTTTATATAATACCCATCATTCTTGGTAAAGTCTCATATTTTCCTCAACAGCAGTGCAGTTTAAAGTGGATTTTTTTTTTCACAAGCATATGCAATCCTTCCAGAGTGTGTGTATGTATCATTTTGTGTGTCTGGGCAGAATAAACAAGAAAAAAAGAGATAATAATTCAGTTGTTTTTTTTATGGTGTGTGAACTGAGGCTGAACTCAGGACTGTGAACTGAGCCTCAGGATTCAATCTGCTCTTTTTTTTTTTTTTTTTTTCCCCCCCAGGTATTGACTTTAGCGTGCTGACTAACAAACATGAAAATGCGGCCACTGAACCATTCGATGTGCTAACAGCGAGTGAATAATAACCTCAGAGAGATGTAAGCGTGCTTCGATTAACCATTTTTGTCAACTGAAAACATGAGGAACAAATTACCCTGACATAGTTCTGCACTCTGGGGACGCTGACTGATGAACATTCCCTCATCGTGGCTCTTAATCCTCATTCATTTACTCATTCATTGACTTTATTTTGAGCATTTAAACCAGTGCACGGGGACATGCTTGCTTATAGGTGTAGTCAATCTGGAAATATTGCCTACACATGGACCTCAGGTACGAAACAAAACCTGCATGCTGAATAAATTATGAATACACAGCTGTTTTCTTTTGCTGAGGTGGACTAAAACCTGATATGGTGTACATAATTCACATTAAAACATGCCCTGTGAAGTCTGTATAACGAAGATATTTCTTTATACTGCACTTAAGCCAAACTCGCAAATACAGTACAGAGCTTTTAAATATTTGTCTTCCACACTTGCCCAGGGACTATCTTTAACCAGATTATGCAGATTATTTAAATGCATATAGAGACACAAATCCACCAATGTGGTCGGCTGTGATGTGGTCTCACCTCGTCGGGCACAGATGAGCTCATGCACACCACAGTTCCTCCCCCCTCCTGCAACAAAGACAGACACAAGAAGTTGGAAGTCTGGTCATAAGATGTAATTCAATTATCTGTAGAAGTATACACTTGAATGAGTTGGCAGATGGAGGTGTCAGCAAGCATTAAACTGATTAAATGGACCCATGGATCTTTAAAAAAGAAAAAAAACAGATGTTCAAATGGGTAATTTAGAAACATTCATCTTTTCCAGAGAGGAAGACAAGCATATTGACTATTACATTGGAACTAAAGGTAGCATTAGCATGGCTGAGGACAGGCATTTCAAAATGAGTTCTTAAAGCCAGGAAATAGATAAGGGGCGGTTGTTCGGTATTTGAAAGCATGGGTCGGTATTTCATACATATGTACATGTAGCATGTATAAAAGTATGAGTGCACTACCTATGAATCATATGTGCTTTTACATAACAACATTATTATTCTGATTATTACTATTGTTATCAACAATGATGCAATGCATAAAAGAGAGAAAGTAGAAGAGTTAGAATCTTGGTATTACTGTTATCAGCTATAGATGTACTCTATACATGGATCAATTCAAAGTATATGATTTACAGTTACATGCACGTAAATGTAGAGTAATTTATTGTTTTTTTCTTTTTGAGTTTAGGACCACATTTTTAGAGGAATGGGATTGTTCCTATATATACAATGACCTTCCCCTTGCGTTGGGTCAGTGAAGGATATTGAAACAGGTATCGCTTCCTCACCCAGGGACCGATGCATATTCACACACCTTACACATCCTTACACGGCCTTTCCAGGCTTCACTATCAAGTGATTGGGGTGTCTACAGTTAACAGTGTAGCAGAAGAATACTTCCCCTCTGAATTTGGGACCATTAAAGCTGCTACTGCTCTGATAGCTTAAACTTTGTGAGAACAGGTTCACACTTCACCTTAAATATAAACGTGACATTTTGCCCCAGCGTGATTAAAAAAAAAGAAAAAAGATTGCCGTATATAATATTCCTTTCTGAAGATTAACGATTATATTTTTTGGATGTAGACCAAGATGCTTGAGCCTAAAAGAAGCTCTGACGCACACAGCAGACAGGCACACCCTCTTTAATCTAAAGCTTTTCACAGTATTGGGTAATACATTGTTTTAAAATGGCATTGCTTTGTCCAATGACTTCGTTTTAATGTGAAAATGACGCGGTCATATAAAAGTATAAACAAAACACAGAAATTGCTCATTTGTTCCTATTTTCCACCTGGGGGAAGGAGAAGCATCACTAAATTGTCGGGGCAGCTTTTATATAGCACTCATTTTATATACGACAACAATGGCACCTTAGAATTATGATATTTTTGAAAATACTGGAGCTGCAGCACAGATATTTCACTACTATGAGGATCTCTTCATATGTAAGCCCTCTATTGTATCCAAATATATCGAATACGTCAACAAGTTACAGCCTTAACAATAGTGTTTTGTATACAAACACAAGCTGTGGCCATTGATGTAGTCTACTTTAATAAATAACATACCAACGAAGAAGGCAATATAAACACAGGAAAAGCTATACTGGTACATTTTGCAATAGGGTAGTGGCTTTTCTTTGAGTGCTATCGATAGGATTGTTTATCATGAGAAATACAAAAAGATGTTAAAGATAAAGTTTGGTCGGTTACTGTGTGGAGTTTGCACTTTGGCGCCATACAATTAAAATTGCATTCAATTGAAACATCAGCGGTTAAGCACTGGCCAAAGAGCAGCAACCACTGACAGTAATTACTTACTTATCAAGTACAATTACTGACTCTAGCAGCTTTGCACCTGAAAGGCAGATTTACAGAATAGATACTAATATTAATAATACTAATATTAGGTAAAGTTTAAGGGAACCTAACACATTTTTTATTATCACTATTATTGTGTGTTTGATTTGCCAAGTCGACACACTGACTTTTATACATTTTAAGATGTAGATAATCAGGTCATGGATCATCTGACAGTGGACGCAGCAGCATCCTCATCACCCTCTCATTCCACAGCTTTAGCACGGATGGAGGAAATTTGCATGAAAATATTTGCGTTTGATTAATCTATATTTTTACACTTCACTTAACTGATATGGTAATATAGTAAATGGATGTGACACATGTTTTCACTACTTTAGTAGATCTGGGAGCTCAAACTGAAAACAATTGGAAAACTTTACAAACTCATAGACATTGGGTCCAAATGAATCACACCCAGATTATAATTTATCTATAACATTGATTAAGGGGTAGCAGCAGGGTGGATTAGGGGTACAGAGGAATGTATTTCAGTAACAGGACTTCACATATTGTGGATATGTTATTATGTGAGGAAGGATTAGGAAATCAGACATTCAAAACTTTCACTTGGTGTGACAGCAGAGGGGGTGTAAACAAAAGGGCCTCCAGGGTATCTTTGGCCCAGGTGCTCATGTTTATATGAGGTATACATCTATTACAACATAATCCAACTCGTAAGAATATTAATTGAAGCTATTTCAAATCCTAGTAATTTGAGTGGATAACCTAATTAAGGATGGAGAAATGTAATTTCCACGGTGAGGCTACACCGCCTCTCTCGGGTGTCACGGTGTATCAACAAACGGAGCTGCACGCTCGGGTGCACGTGACACCACAACAAATCGTGTCGGTAACGGGACGGGATGGAAAGGAGATGATGTGTCCCGGCCACTCTCACTGTCAACCTTAACGAAGACATCTGTCCACACCGTGTGTCCGGTGTGCACCACGTCTGATCATAAATAGAGCAAACATCAACAGCACGTGTGGCCAATATAACAACGCTTTGACGTCAGCGGAGTGTTTTCAAACTCCGTAAATATCACACCGTCGCCATCCGCAAAATCATCTAGGTCTTTAACAGTAGCGAAACAAAGTACCTACTATGTGGTGTCAAATTGCAGCGTGGGCAAAGAAACACTTAAAATATTGAGACAAATCCGTACGTGGCTTCAGGTGCGTCTGAATCAATGCTACGGCTCGGTCGGTCACCGCATAAGAACCGTTGACTTTTAGCATCACTTCCATCCTCCTCGCGCATCCCACGGAGGGATCACAACCGACCGTCCTGCATCAGTGCGGGCATCCGCCGCACCTGCTGTCGTCCCACCTCTGCGGTGTGATTTAAAGGGAAAATGAGGCGGACGGCAGAAATGACTCGCTGGATGCGAATTATTTTCTGTCAAGACGGCGTTCTCGATTTGTCCCGGGGAAAGTTTCACGCGAGTTCCGCAGAACACCTGACACCGAGTACTTACCGTCTATCGCCATGATGCTGTGTCCCGGACCCTACCAACTCGGAGTTTGTGTGGGGGGGTGGAGGAGGAGGAGGAGGAGGAGGAGGAGGAGGGAGGTCATTCATGTGCCAGAATGTGTGTGTGTGTGTGTGTGTGTGTGTGTGTGTGTGTGTGTGTGTGTGTGTGTGTGTGTGTGTGTGTGTGTGTGTGTGTGTGTGTGTGTGTGTGTGTGTGTGTGTGTGTTGTGTTGTGTTGTGTAATCATCTCATTAACACCCACAGCACACAGCGTGTTTATAACAAACACTCTCCATTTAAAAAATGTATTGGACTTCTCCAGTCTGTGTAAAATGATAATAAATCTGTGTTTTGAGTTGATTACATATAACAAGTTGGGGATGTTAAAAGCACTCAAACACTTGGTTGAGTGGATTTAATGTTGCTGCAAAGTGCAACAAATTCATTTGTTTAAATGGTGTGGTTAAAAAAAAATCCAGGTTTATATTGAGGAATGGGTTCAGTTTAGAGAGGCTGGGAATGGTGTGTAAAGAATATAAATAATATACTGTAGTAGTGTAGTTGTAAAAGTCTGGGTGGTATTAAAATATGTAAATTCATGTACAAATAATACTTCCTGGTGAGATTTGATGAAAGCAGGAGTTGATGCAGGAGTTGATGCAATGCAAAACATGTCTAGTTTTGAAAGTGTCGGTCTTGTTGAAAGAAACCGTATCTACTTTATAATAATAGTAACTGTAATGTTGTGCAGTTTGAAGCAGTTGTTCTTGAGCACAAATTTTCAGTACTTCTGGCACCACTGAGTAATTCTCTTGAACTACAATAAAACCACGCTATAACTGATATGAACAGGGTAAATACATTTCCTAAATTTAATTTAATTTTTTTAAGAATTCTGAGAATTTTTAGCACCTTAACTTGTAGATGAGTATAATTTAGTAACTCTGCTGGATTAGATGAAAGGAATCAGAATAATACAATTACTTGTATTTTTCGGGCAATGTGAAATTAATAGTACTTGTTATTTACTAGTTCACAGGTTCAAATCCCACAGCAGATGGGTCACCACTGTGGGTTCCTGAACATGACCCTTGACCCTTATCAGCTCTCCGGTGCACCTTAATGTGGCCACCTGCTACATCCTGGAAATAGGATGGGTGAATGCTGAAAAAGGAATTTCCCCAAGTGGATTAAGGAAGTATGATTAGTTAGTTATTAGTGTTGTAGCCGGCTGTGATGTAACTTATATACAAACTGCATCTCCAGGCACTGAGTATTTCGAGCATCATTGTGTAACAACATAACTTTTACCTGTAAATTAATACCATTTCTGTAGAATTTACCAATACTCTTTCCTCTTCTGTTCCCAGTAACTGTACTCAATTAGAAATTAGATTACATTAGATAATCCTTTATTCTCCCACAATAATAACAAAAACATTGCTTATCTAGTATATACAATACATCTGCAGTACTTGATTATATTCCGTATCCACCTTTTCATCACAGTACTCCTCCTTGTACCTGAGAGTATCTAAAGCATGTAACTTGAGTAGTACTTGAGTACAAGGGAATCGATGTCCGTGCAAGTGACGTCACAGCCGGAGGACACGCCCACTGGATTCCCCTTCTACTACATTTCCGCAAAGTTTTCCTCCTCGCGGCAGCTTCTCACTTTAAATGTGGCCTTCTTCTGACTTCTGAGACACTAAACTTGAGCAAAATGAGCGAGATAAAAGCGGAGGGGACGGCTGCTCCCGCAGACAGCGGGGAGGAGAAGGACTGGGCTGAAGCCAAAGCTTTCTTTGAAAACCTCAAAACTAACAAACCGAGACCTGTGAGTACTTTGTGAATTGTATTTGGGTGTACACTCCCCCCCCACACACATAGTCGCTGCGATTAGTTGTTCTCATGACTTTATTCTGTGCTTCGCATGGCCTCCCAGCCCAAACCCCAGTTTGCTGTCACCATCGCCGTGTCCTCGCGCACCCTCTTCAACATGGTGGCAGAGAGGAAGATCTACGAGGAGGAGGGAGTGGAGAAGTACGTGGCTTATCAGGTGGAGCATGAAAACGAGCCCCTGAAGCCAGGAGCTGCTTTCCCCTTCGTCAAGGTAGGCATGAGACCCCCAGGTGACCCCCGAGAGTGACATTCACCCACCCACCCCACTACTGCTGCTATAAGTTCCTGGAGGGTGTTTGTAGGCCGTGTCCCCAAACCCCTCTAATCCTGGATCATTCACTCCATTTCTTTCAAAAGAACCTCACTGACAGTTCACACCAGGAAATTCAGCTTTAAGCAGAAAGAGTTATGTATGCAGGAATGCCTGAGTCGTTGAAGTCATTAGGCCACACCTCAGGTTGGTATCATGTCTGGTATTTAGCTTCAGGCACTATTCCGTCCATCCAGCTATTAATCCATCCACCCCTCTCTTTATTAGATGTATTTTTTAATTTCCGTCTATCTTCTATACAATGTTATCCTGTTTATAGTCACCAGGCTCTGCAGCCAATCCCAGCTAGCAGGAGCTGTCAGTCCATCGCAGGGAAAACACACACAGACCGACAACACACGGACTCACATTCACACCGAGTGCAAATTTAGATTCACCAGTTAACCTCACATGTCTTGTTATTGGACCGTGGGACGAACCCGGAGAACCCGGAGGAAACTCACGTGCACAAGAGAGAACATGCAAACTCCACACAGAAAGGGCCAGGCTGGTATTCCCAGAACAGTGTCGCTGTGAGGAGTATTCATTTATTCATTCATTCATTCATTCATTCATTCATTCATTCATTCATTCACCCCCTTTGCTTTTTACAAAATTAATTAGGAAGAAAACCATTTACATTTAATTCCATTTAATTATTTTTGATTCTGTCGTTTATTGTAGAATTGTTCAAATGTCCGTATTAGTACTCATCCTCACAAGTTTAATTTTGTGTTTTGCTGTTTTGTCTTCACTTAAAGTTTGTCGGCCTGCGCGTGGTGCGAATCCGAGCTGCAGCAATCAGGACATCGAGCATAAAAACTAGCCAGGCGCAACCCTAACCAAAATTTGAATCATTAAAATAAAGTTCCCTTGCTAATAAATGTCCACATAGATAATAATAGTTCCATTACTATCACAGATAATACTAATGAGATATCAAATAACATTGTCTTCTGTTGTTAGTAAGACTCTTAATTCTTTTAATGTGTTGAACTCCTTTTTGAAAGTTGTGACTCTCCAACAAGAAAAACCTGAATTTCTTTTACAGCTGAAATGTCTCGAAGCTTCCTGCATTCTGCAGAGTCAATGTTTGTTGAGGTGTCGTGTTCATCGAAGCTCTTTACAATTCTGTTTTGCAATATATCGTCACACTGCAATGAAGGAGATTACAGCAAGAAGGATCACACCTTGTTTTGTTAGGAGTTTTTACTTTTTACGTCTTGGCTAATACGCATAATGTATTTTTGTAGTTCATCAAGATTGTTGGAGGCAGAATTATCTGGTTGTTTTCCCACATTCTTACTTTGTTTTGTTGCTGAAAGAAACATTTTCTGAGTGCTCGATGTAGAATATCACCAAATGTCAGACTCAGGGGCATTTTGCTGGTTATTGTGGTGCAATAATTGGCCTTTGTAATATTACAGGGTTTTATTTTGTTCATAACATTTATGAGATTTAATTTTTTTGTAACAAAAAGATGGCTTTGGGTTTTAATATAATGAATATTATTCCATCTTCACTTTAATTTGTCTCGAAAGGCATCCATCCTTCTGCTCTTTTTACAAGATGCAAGAGCGTTGTGATTAACTTTATTATTTTAAAGAAGTTAGATTGGCGAGACACGTTCTTGTTTTTCAGTCTGGCCGCTTGGTGAAACAAAGTGTTTGCTATGCAGGGGGATGTAGTGGTTGTCATAGTTACTGCTGGTTGTGGTCAGTCGGCTCACATTGACTGTAGGACAGATCTCTCCAGTTCTGCTCAAAGTGGGTGTTTCTTTTAAGTCAGCTGAAATGAAAGTAAACACAATTATAGGCCATTTTTCGAATATTTGATAAAAAAAAAAACTAATGTAAAATTGACTTGTAAATGTCTGATCTGATATTTCTTTGTTCATACGGTGGAAATTCAAGGTGGTGTCGGTCCAGTAGGCCCCGGCAGCCAAGGGGTGTTTCCCTGCTCCTGCTACAAGTCTCGGCAGGGTGTTTGCAGGGTGTTGCCACTGAAAAAGAAAGACTTATTGCTTCTAAACTAACTGTATGCGGATTATGGTGAAATCAGAGTCTTGATACTGAAGTCTTAGATTCGTCACGTAGATCTTGTTGAAGCTTTTTAGAAAAAAGGCGAAGGATCTTGTTGCCTTTGAGACGAGCATTGGATCAACCATGAGCTGCATGACTGGTACCCTGCAGACTGTGTTGTTTTGTTAACTCTGTTGGTTCATGACGTATGAACCAAGTAGTTATAGCTGGATTGAATCAATAATAAAGTACATGGAGATCTTCATTGACTCCCAATTCTTTTTTACATTCTTTTTCCCACCAAGTGTAGTGCAGTCGAGAAAACCCTCCGATTGAGCCCAGGTTGGGCTCGGGGGCCTTTATGTGCTTAGTTTTGTATATTTATAGCTTGTGTGCGTGGGATTTCTCTCAAGTACTCCAGCTTCCTCTTCCACACCAGAGACGCGCATTTGAGGGCTAATTGTAAACGTTCTCTTGTAGTTGTGAATGTGAGTGTGGTTAGTCTCACTGTTTGTGCCGCGATGGACGGGTTACACCTGTCCAGGGTGGAACCGGGCCTCACACACAGTCAACTGGGATTGGCTCTCATCTCCCCGATCCTGGGTGAAATGGGAATGCAACATGTACCAATCAAAAAGATGAGTGGAACATTACAAATAAAAAAAAAAGTGCAAGGCAGTAAAATACAATACGGTAGATAAACAGCGGTTCAAGTTAATGTACAAAAACAGCTCAGGGCTACAGTCGGTGCTGTGTAACCGCCCTTCCACTGCCATTTGTTGGTTTATTATTTCAGCTAAGAAAGTGATTGTCAAAGGGGGTGTTTAATGGATGCTAAGATGGGTGGATGTTTTGCACGACTGATAATCTCCAAACTTATCGATTAATGTATATTTTGTACATTTTGCCAAATTAACTTGTATAAGTTTAGGCTGGATTGCATCAGTAATAAAGCAAATGTAGATGTGTGATAATTCATTCTGTCTTTTCTACAAGGAAACTTTATTTTTTCCATTGCTATACTCCCTTCAAGGATTTCTGGATATTTGTACTTGGTACAGACATCTGAGATCATGTCACATTTAATCTGACATTCTATTATGTTGCTGCACAAAAACGCTAACATTTTTGTTACACCTAGTCAAGAATGACATAAAACCCCCTATATTCTGTGTGAATAAACTTCTTAAGACTGTAAATGAGATTCCTTTTTCTACCAGACATCAGTCATTCTCAAATATCAGGTACTTACTTGCAACTGTTGCACACAGCAACCAGAACAGACCCTCTTTTATTTCCTTTTTTCCTCTTCTTCCCTCTCGCTGTCGTTTCTTAGTTTATTTGGTCAGTATTCCACTTGAAGCTCTTTGTCTCACACAATCGTATTTTTTGTTGTTGTTGTTGTTTTGTTTTCTTTCACTTGTCCAACCTGCCTTCCTTAGCGACCTTCACGGTGATTGAAAGCTCCCGTTGCTTTCTATACAGAAAATGCAACTCCACTTGTGCGTTACATTGTTCTTGTGTCGCTTTTACGTCTTGCCCGAGTGATTTCCCCCTGAAAGAAATGTGCGGTAAAGTTGTTGTAATAGCTATGTTATAACCTCACCTTGAGCAGTGTGACGCAATATCTTTTCTCTGTGTGTTAATCATGGGGTTTTTCCTCTCTCGTCGTCTCTACAAAGGCACTGATGACTGTCAACACTCAATTGAGGGCGCTCTACCCCGACAGCGAGCAGCTGTTTGACATCGTTTTAATGACTAACAACCTTGCTCAAGTTGGAGTGCGTCTCATAAACAGCATCAATCATTACGGTACGCCGCATCACAAGCCAAACACTGTTGATTGTTTCGGGCGAGGTGACGGCTCGCCCGCGAGCCGTCACTCTGCCTTGTACTCGCAATTACCTACTAGAAATGAACAAGATCAATGAGAGCAGGATTTTCTTCTTCGTATATTTCCAACTTGATTCTTTTGTTTTTTCAGATTTGACCATAGAGAGATTCTGTATGACTGGAGGCCAGAGCCCCATAGGGTACCTGAAGGCCTACATGACCAATCTTTACCTCTCCAAAGATTCAGACAAAGTCACAGAGGCCATAGAGGAAGGTGAGTGATGGCAATTACAACCAAAATTAGATAGATAGATAGATAGATAGATAGATAGATAGATAGAGATGCAGATGTTTTAGAGCTTTATAACACTCTGAATGCACAGCTGTCACATACATTGTTGTACAATGTGAGTGGAAATTGGGGTAACGGTTTCTGTTTTTAAGCGAGCCTCCTTCCTTTCAATAGGAATTGCTGCCGCTACGATGTTTACCCGAGAGTCGGAGATGGACTTGAGCAGCACTCAGCTGAGGGTGGCGTTCGACGGCGACGCCGTCCTCTTCTCAGACGAGTCGGAGATCATTGTGAAGAAACACGGCCTGGACACTTTCTTTGAGCACGAGAAGGAGTTTGAGAACAAGCCTCTCGCTCAGGTAACATCTACAGCATCTCACTGAGAGGAGCATGTGAGCTTTAGTTTCCTGTACTGATGGAAATACAAGTGGTGAAGTAGAATCTGCCTCATTTTAATCTCTGTACATACAGTCAGTATACAACTCTTTTAATATGATAAATCGACCGAGACAATTTTCTTCATGGTGTGTCTTTTTATCTGTGCTGAATATTCCATAAGACTGTGACAGTAATTCAAAAACAATGACTTGTTTAAAGGAGAGGCCGTCATTCTACAAAAGGAGATCAATCACAGTCAGAGTCGCCAGGCTCCATTCATCAGATTGCTATCGGAGTGTGTTTGCTTTGGTGTGTGGTGTGCTGTGGTTAGAGCTCCTGCCTCACAGCAAAAAGATTCCCAGTTTGAGTCTTGCTGAGTTCCTTCCTTGTGTGTGTGTGTGTGTGTGTGTGTGTGTGTGTGTGTGTGTGTGTGTGTGTGTGTGTGTGTGTGTGTGTGTGTGTGTGTGTGTGTGTGTGTGTGTGTGTGTGTGTGTGTGTGTGTGTGTGTGTGTGTGTGTGTGTGTGTGTGTGTGTGTGTGTGTGTGTGTGTGTGTGTGTGTTTTCCCTGAATACACCAGTTTCCTTCCATTCATTTGAGGTTAAATGTCTCTAGATCTCATGTCTGTGTCTACGTGTCTCTTGAATGGTACATTTGCTTTCTCCTCCATTTTCATTCACATCTTAGGGTCCGCTGAAGGGCTTCTTGGAGGCCCTGGGAAAGCTGCAGAGAAAATTCTACGAGAAGGACCATCGTCTGGACTGTCCCATCAGGACGTTCCTGGTCACTGCCCGCAGTGCTGCCAGCTCCGGGGCTCGTGTCCTGAAGACCCTCCGCAGCTGGGGTCTGGAGATCGACGAAGCTCTCTTCCTGGCCGGCGCTCCCAAGGGGCCACTGCTGCAGAAGATCAAGCCGCACATCTTCTTCGATGACCAGATGTTCCACATCGAGGGGGCCAAGGAGCTGGGAACCATAGCCGCACACGTCCCCTATGGAATCGGACAGAAGTACCACAGGGGCAAACCCATTGAGCAGCCTCCCAAAAAGAAATAACTGAAAGGTGTTACTCGTGCTCTGCTTTGTCGCTTGCATAGTAACAGATCTACTCCAAGATTGATTATAGAAGTCATGGTAAAAAAAAAAAAAAAAAAAAAGTAATACAGCACTTAGTAGATGATTTTGTTGAGAATTTTCCATTCTCTGAAGATTTAAAGGGGACTTTTTCAGTATATTTTTATGAGACGGTTTTCACAGCAGGAATTACTTGAGATACATGAAATCTTCGGTTTGTACTGTACTTTATGTGTACCTTTTGATAGTTGAGTGTTTCTGAAAACGCACGTTTTCCTTGTGATGGATGAGTGACCTTGTCCAGGGTGTACTTTGCCCTTGCCCTTGCCCACAGTCAGCTGGGATCAACTCCAGCCCGCCTGCGACCCTGAACAGAATAAAACGCGACTCAAAAGAGATTGATGGATGGAGAAAAGAAAAGAACTGTGGCAATCAAGTGCTCGTGTCGGCGGCATCCAAACCACCCAGATATCTGATTGTCATACCTTTTCTACATTTTAATACTCTATTTTTATATTATTTATCCGTCACTTTATTGGCTGATAATGACCGAGGTGGGAAATGTTTTGTTTTTTTATTGTTTCATTTATTCTGTTTTGGATTTTGCCAGATTAAAATTTTCCAACCTCTTTCTAGTTTGGCAATATTTCCTCACATTTAGTGGGATTTTAAAAAGAAAGTTTTGTGAGATGGTAGAATTAGCGTTTAGCTTCCAGGAAACTCTGATGTTGTCTTTTGTTGATGTTCTTGCTGTTGTTGCGCACACACTGCACCATGTAGGATGTTTATATTTTTTATCCTATATCTACTCATCTTGCAATAAACTGTAACTACACTTTTAGAGTAGAATTGACTGTATATGTGAATGTATGCAGATGCAGTGAGTGTATTTTATTCTATAGAAATGTGTGAATAGCTGCATCCCTGGACAACAGTTAGAAGGGCACAGTACTGAGCATAAAGGATTGAATTCGATAAATAAAGAAATATTGTGCGATTGTAGTTTAGTTTCTTGTGTTTGTAAAACGTATCGTGGGCAGTTTTTTTTTTAATTAACCACGTTAGTTTTTGCAGCATATTTATCAATGTAATCCTTTGAGTGCCCTTTTATGCATTTACACCCCGATTTAGTTTCACTGGTCTATATATATATTTTCGGTTTAATTCCTATTTCACATTAAAGCTTGATTGAAACTGTCCATCCATCTTCTAAATCATGTTATTTACCAACAAACAGAAGTGTCAGTTTGTACAGAAAAGCTTCCATTTACTTGGGTGGAAGTAACATTTTACAAATGTCCACATTTATGAATTAAGAATTTTGGGGACATTTTTTATAAGGTGGTTTGTCTTAGTCTGAAATTTTATTCTCACACAAATACAGTTTACACCTACTCACAACTGCTCAGTACACCCCCATTAAATATTATTCAAGCCTTTTAATCTCCGGTTTCTGTCGTCAGTTGCTTTATTCATATAAGATAGAAAATCCCAGTTTTATATTACATTTCTTTGCAAAAAATCAAGACATTGTAAATTGTATAAACTTTATTGTTGGTCTCAGATGTTGTTTTTTTCCCCATGTACTATATTCTTACAAAAACTTCAAGAAATTAGAACTATCGTTATGTACTTTTGCAGAATAGTACTTTTTTTTTTAACAAGATTGTTTTTATTCTAATAACTGCAGGCCAGATCTGGGAATTTAACAGCCCAAAGGTCAGTTAGAATATCAGAAACATTTCTCAATGCCATTGCACGTTGCTTGTTTGCCTTTAAATCTCCAACAAAGAATTGTGGAAACAAAAACTCTTAATTTATTGGATTTAATCTGCTCTATCGGTAAAACTTTGTTATTTTACATGTGCATGATAGAGAATGTCACAAGGGGGCGCTCCTCGTTAACTAGATTGGAATTGGACAGCCAGTG
This sequence comes from Lipophrys pholis, assembly GCF_963383615.2. Lineage (NCBI taxonomy): Eukaryota > Metazoa > Chordata > Actinopteri > Blenniiformes > Blenniidae > Lipophrys > Lipophrys pholis. The sequence continues at coordinate 13,398,219 of NC_137649.1, forward strand.
TTTGGACACAGAAAATGAAAATTGTCCTCTCACGCGCCACATGTACACACCATTAAAAATGTAATACCTGCCTTTAATTGGAGCAACATGACCAGCCGATACAATGATTCAATGAAATTATGTAAAATTTCACCTCAATCTCACATAGTCTCTTGTGATATTTAGTCTATTAGTCATAAGTGACCTCCCACTTAAATCAGAGCATCAATACTAATTACAGTAAGAACAGCAAGATACAAATAATTCAGTTTTAATTGGACGACTCATTGTTAGATTTCAGTTGAACACACTATCTGAAGTTTGTCCTCATTGGTGTAAAAAAAAAACTATATCACAAGAAAATGTATTAAAAATGTTCACATTATTTTTAGTTATATAAAGAAAAATAATGATGTCTTGTGTTTTGTTTTTTTTGCAGCTAAGGTGGTTTAAGGGAGTGTTTAAATCGTAATGAGGGATTTGCTGGAATAAACTCGAATTTATATAACTATGGGGAGGAAAGCCGCAATTAAATTTTTCAAACTGGTGAACCACAGAATACATGCAAAACCCCAAATCCCACAGATTTGATGATGTGAATTATGCAGATGAATAAACAAGACGGGGAAAAATGAGAAGAAACATACTTAGACATACCTACATTTAGAGAGGAAACATTTTCTAAACTATGTGACAGTGTATTGACGTAAAAAAACAAAACTGTACACATCCTCTGTCTTGTAGTTTAAATGAAACTCCTCTCAACTGCATTACCCACAATGCAATTCGGCCCCCACCGGCTGATAGTCAATGCCATTAATGAATAATGAAGCCTAAAGCTGCTAAAAACAGTGATATAAAAAAAAACGTGAGCTGCAGCTCTTTGGTAAGTTTCTTTGGACTTCATACAGCTATGTTTTTTAATTTATCGTTTACTTTCTTGCCTCAGGAGGCGCTCAAACGGCGACGTCTCCCGAGAGGCAATTTATCAGACTTCACGCGGCTTCATGTGCAGCTAAAAATAGCTTCGCACCGCTTTCATCTCCAGATGTGCATCACTGGTGCCAAAACATTTAAGGAAACACAAGTATTATTAGCACAACGCGATTGTTCACGTTCTTCTCCAAATACAACGTTTGTGTGTTGTTGTTTTTCACCCAAAACAGGCGTTTGAGGTTATTTGGTGCCTCTGAATTGCCTGTAGGCTTTACCCTTTGGCTCCACACCCCATAACTACTTGGATAAAGTGGATTTCTTCCCATCGCTTCCTGAACATAGCATAAATATATTTTTTAAAATATCAATCCTCAAGTGCATATTTTTTCAGTTAAATTTGGGTGTATGCTTAACAGACATGGTGGATATCCTGGACAAAGGATGATGAGGCTGGAGTTGCACTGCGCGAGGAGAAGACAAAAGACCTCAGAGGAGATTCATGGAGTAAAGGAGGTCATCGAGCCGGTCAGTGTAATAGGGGAGGAGGCAGGGGACACAGTGAGATGGAGGCAAATGATCTGCTGTTGAGACCCTTGAATGGAGCAGCCAAGATACAAAAGGTATATTTACATCATATTCAGTTGTATAATGTGTGTTTTGAAAATGTTAACGGCGGTTTTATTTCTACTTATTCCATTTTTAATCGAGATTTCATCCAAACAATGATAGAAATGTGCACTGAAAAGCAGGCATCCTCTGTATGTTTTTCAGGAAGTATCAAAGAAAACTAATGTTTATTGAAGTATTAATGGTTTTACTTTTATTCCAACTTCCTCTTTTTCTTAATCCCACCTCAGTTTTAAGGAAGGAAAAAAAAAAAAACATCCAGGGGTGCAGTGGTGGGGTTTATTTTAATTTCGTGATGTTTCCTCCAGTTGAGTTCCTCGTGTCGTCAGTGGAGTATGGTTGCACGGTAGTTTTGTCAAGCAGCAGAGCGGCGTGTGCATCCCGAAGAGCCGGGGCCAACTGGCAGTTGCCATGGATACTCAGTGCTGACACCACAAGAACTGTGTAGGCTTGTTGAAGATATAATTAATAACAAAGGATTAGTGGCAAAGGTAGCATGGGGCTCAGTATGAGAAACCTCATCGCACAGTTACTATAATTGGAACCCTTTCCGCAGGTGCATGTACGTGGACGCCACAAGAAAAGTTAACCTGAAAAAAAAACAACAATACAAACGGCTGTGGAAACGGCACTCTGTGCTGCTGCTGCATTCATCTTCTTGACAAGCAATTTGTTCTAAATATGTTTTCTTTGTTGGTGTTTCACAATGTTTTCTAAAGCTAATTTATTTAGGACCAGCATTACCTTAGTGAGCGCTCCGCTACTCATTCTGGGCTGGTTAGAAACGTCTGTTATAATTGAATCTGGGATATTCACTTAATAAAAATCAACCCGGCTGATAAAAACCAACATCATCTCCTTGCTGGTCTGATGATGGTTTAGCGGGCCAAAGAGAGACGCATCACTGCTCGTCACCACTGGTTATCCTGAGTTTTTTTATTATCACACTTTGCGGATTGCTTTTATATATGGGAGTTTTACAATGATTGATTTCAAAACACTCAAAATAAATGTGCATGTGTTTGATGTGATATGATGCCAGTGTCTGTAGTTATATGGACATTTTAGTAGGTCTGTGGAAGTGTGCTGTTTACGCTTCAAACTTGCCAAATACATGCAGACACTTGGGACTCAAGCCATGTGACACACACACTTTATTTCTGTTATCTGCACTGTATAAAAGGAGTTATAGATAGCCTGTGTGTGCATGCAATTTTGCACTTTTATTTACCATATTTGCATACTGAAAGCCAGATCACTGATTCGGGAAGGGCTTATTTTTTGTATGCAATGACAACAAAGGGGCTGGATGTCCCACCCAGCATATCACACCATGTGTATTGGTACTTTTAATATTTTATATTGTTTGAATTATATTTAAAATGTCATTTAAAAATTAAAAAAAGGATTACAACTCCCATCTATTGCTTTTTTTTGTCTAACCAGACAATCCAAAGTATCATAAAAATAATTAGAAGTCTCAATATAAATTAGTTGTCACAGTAAAATGTTTGATATATTTATGTGAAGAACAACTTGCTTGTCAGGTAATCAAATCTTTTCATCGTCGCTCAAGCGTAGCGCTAAATGCTCCGATTGTGCGGTGTTTCATGTGCTGCAGCTGAAGCGTGACAAAAGTGAAAGAGCTCAGAACAGTGTTTTGTTTCTGCGACGATAATTAAAGCGAATCCCCATTGATTTTGTGGAGGTTTTTTGACTGATGAGGGTTCTGCAGGTGGCACTCATTTCTTCATCTGTTCAGCCGTGAAAACCATCAACACTTGTGGATAACAACTCCGCGAATCTGCCGCACGATGCTGCACTCGCCATGTGCGGTGCGACCGAGCTGGTAGCGTGCGCACTGCTATGTGACAGGCTCGGTTAACAGAAGCCTGTGGTATGATAATTACATGTATTGAGGTCAGTTGGTCCCCCTGCTCAGGAGCACATCCTTATAGAAACATCATCCATGGTGCATACACATGAAACCCACAAGAATTAAAGCCATAGTCTGCGATTGTGGGGGTGTGTATGAGAAGTGTGTTTGAGCTCGATGTGGTATTTGATCGGGCACAGAGCTCCTGGTGAATACCTTGTAAAGATTAAATCGCAGACAACATCCCTGTTAGAAAACGAAGGTTGCAACATGCATCATGTGCGTCTGTAATTTGCTGTCTGACTGATGTGATTGCCGATCTTGCTGCAGAGATCCCAGGAAACCTATCGTCACGCCTCCAGAATGAGCTGGTCCTTATTCAATTTAGCCTATTCTCATTTGATTGCACAGTGTGCTTCTCTGAAAGCGACCCCATAGGTCTGGAGACATTGACAAATGTCTCTGCATGAGATGGATTACTGATGCTGCAACGCCGCTCTGTTTCCTCGTCTTGGCCTTTCACTCGTGCACCTGTTAGCAACTATTGACGGGCTCAGCTAAGACACACGGCACAGTCAGTGAGCATCATACTCGGAACATCCAATATGCAGACCCAAAGCTGAGAGCAGGTTAAGTGATTCACTGAGAATGCTTCTAAGAACCTGAAATCAATCCCTGCAGTTCCTGTTGAGCAGGAGAGAGAGGCAGGTACCTTGTAGACAACACACTATTTCAAGTTTTAGCTTCCTAGTTTTAGCTTTATAGAAGCAATTAATTCACCATCATAGATTAGTTGGTCGGCTAAAAACCATGGCTTTTTGATTGATTGCAAAGAAAGTGTCTAAAAGAAAAGAAGTTAATGCATTCAATTGTGCTTTACTCTTGCACTCCAACTCAATGTTTCTCTTTGCATCCCAAAAGGTTCCTTTCAGTTCCCAGCACAAATGTAATACTGTATCAATACTTCAATTTTCAATGGGTTCAGTGTTGTATCGCATTATTATTGAAATGAAATGCTGGTTGTTGCTTACATTGCCCCTTCTGGAACTAGATCTCTGGCAAAATGATCTGCCCATTCTTATAAAATCCTGATTGGTGCATGGATCGTGAGAGGAGCGCTTAGGAGAGTCAGAGTTTTCAGGGATAGATACAATCCTTCTGACATAATAAAATAAAGCCTTGTGACTGAGCACTTTGAAGTATAGTTTTGTACTTGATCTTGACTTCTCCCCAAGTCTGTTTAGCTCCACTTGGGTTGCATCTGATATAATGAGGTTAATAATAATGGTCACACATGTCATAACTGCAGAAACATGAGTTGATGGAACGCACAACTACTTGTGCTCTCACGGTGAGCAATTGATATTCGCTCACATGAGGGGCGGAGCCTCAAAAGAACTCATTGGAAAATATACACTATAGGATGAGCACTGAGGAAACTCTGTCTGACCACTCAATTTCACTTTACTACTGCAGACAGAGTGCTGTTCGTTTATATTGTCCGATGAATTAATATTGTATAATCTCACAAGTTTTACGCATTAACAGGGTTGGCAATGTTCTGCCAACATTCCTTCCTGGCTTTCACTGAGGCAACAGTGTTGCTTTTGGCCTGAATGATGTGTTTGAATTCTTCATATTTTTGAAGCATAATTGTCTGCTTCTCCATTACGTAAGCTGCTCTGCAGGGTTTCTCCATGTTTGCGATTGATCCGACGCTGCAAACACCATCCCTTTTTATGTGAACTTTTTATAGGGGAAAAGCCAGGGTCGAATTACCGAGTCGATAAGCTGCTTGGTAGTACTGCTTATCAAGGATTGTGCATGTCTGGCTTTGTCAAACCAGATAACGGAGAGATATCCCGGCTATATTAAGCCCGCTTTGTAGTACAGGCTTCTGGTCTTCGGGGGCCACATTCCTGCACAGTTTCAATGTACCTTCCCTTCAACACACCCAATAATAATGGAAAGTTCATTATCAGGCTTTCTGCAGAGCTTCATCATGATACGTTCATTAAATCCAGGTGTTTTGGAGTTGGAAAACATTGAAAGCATGCAGGGCTGCGGCCTTCCTGGAGTGCCGACCCGCCAGGCTGTGACGTGGTCTGCTTGAGGGAGCTGGAGTGTGGCGAGAGGTGAGTGGAGTGAGAAAGCAAGAGCTGGAGAACATGCCAGCAAGTAGTGGCTTGGCAACAAGGTTGTTTTGTACTAGCGTGGTTACGTTTAACGGTAACTCTTTATTTGCCGTTGCTACTTCACACAACAAACCTTCATTTGGAACATTAGCAATCAAACAGATGTGACGCACGAAACAGATGAGAGAGTGTTGCTTGGCCCGTTTGGATGGAAGTTTCAGTTTAAAATGAACTGTGGGATGGAGGCGTGGATAAGAGAACGGCTGTGTGCAAAATATGCAACAAAGAATCTACATATTCATATTGTTGGTGTCACCTCAATGCAAGACATGAAGTCACGAGGAAGGACTTAAAGTTAAGCGTTCTTTGTGTTATATATAAATACACAGTTGGTGACATTGGAAGTTTAAAAAAAACCAAAAAAAAAACTGAATGTTGCTTTGTGTGTCAAATACTTAATACTATAAGATACAATTGAAGACTTTTTTTTTCAACGAAGTCCCACCATTAATAAAGCATTTTATCTAGCATGCGTAACTGGCTTGTGTTTTTTAAACTGACATTTCTCATCAGCCATAACATTATTACCACCAATCTAATATTGTGTAGTGGAGGCTCTGACCCATCGAGACACTCGACTAGACCTCTCAAGGTGTTCTGTGGTATCTGATGTCAAAATATTAGCAGAAGATTTTTTGAGTCCTGCAAAGTGCAAAGTTGGACATCCATTAATTGTGTAATAAAGACTTCTGGCCGCTTGCTTCCTTGGGTCACTTTAGATAGCTACTGACCACTGCAAACACCTCACAATAAATTCAGTTTTGGAGAGGCTGCAGTTTCTGTATGCCGTACAATTTGGCCCTTGTGAAACTTGCCAAGTTCCTTGTTTTGCCTTTTTCTTCAGTGCTTCAAACACATAAACTCTGAGGACAAAATTGTCACTTGGTAAAGAATATACAGGTGCCATGCTAAGGGAATAATCTGTGTTATTTACTTCACCTGTCAGTGCCATAACGATTTGGCTGTTTTGAGCCGTAACTCCGTCACAAGTTAAATAGTGGTTTGTTGCTTTAGCATGAAGCTGTATGGACAGATGGGAAAAGCAGGCTGAGCAGAGGCAAGAAGCTCTGCCATAGTAACAGCTGAGCGGCACAGAGCCACACTACTTCATGGCCAGAGCTGATCAGCTGTGGCATTTAGTCTGCTCTGCAGGCTTAGTGAGGGACACAGATTGTGGCCCCAGCAGAGGCTCAGCCCAGCCAGGCAGCAACACAACTACACAGCGAGGGAAAGCAGAACGCAACCACTGAGCAAGCAAGCATCACCAATTATCTCCACCTCTGTGCTTGTAGCAGGAATCCATTTCAGCACCATTACCTCTGGGCCGCCATGGGCTGACAGTCTCTCCCGTCAGGGCGATAGTTCTAAATTGGCTCCCACCCCTCTCCTCCTCCTGAGATTGAAAAGAGATTATTAAAGACATTTATCATAGGAGAGGCCCAAGCCTGTCTGGAAAGTCTGGAAATGGTGAGAAATGGCTGTGCAATGGAGACGGCCCGAAGAAAGAGGAAAAAGAGAGATGGAGCGGAGGGAAAATGATATAAAGATGTGCCTGCGCTGAAGGATTGGTACACCTCCATGGCACCGGACAGGGTGATCCCATGGGTGAGCAGGACAGGCTGTAGCAGGAGCCAAGGTGTGTGGTCCATGTCTGAGTGAACGCATGCGCACAGCAGGCCTCCCCGTCGTGTCTAAAATCCTACATATCTGCTGCAGCACTAATGATACCCCTGGAGACCGAGGCAGTCTCGCTCCTACATGACAATAAGCACAGTACAGTATATTATCTCTGTCTGATCCCAGTTGTTGGGGGAAGACTGTGCAGGTAGGATCATTGTATGGGTCTGCTCTGTGGTCTTCTAGTCATTAAATTAGATTAGAACTGCTTCTGATATTAAAAGAAAAAAATTCTTTCCAGACATGCTATTTTATGTTGCATGAAAAAGACTTCAGTTTGAAAGGCAGGATGCAGCACTTTCAGTTCATTTCTTTGCTTTGGTACATTTGTAACTAATGCTGTGGATTTAGGCTTCCTCTTTATATGTTTACATAAATTTCAGTCTGCAGCCTGTTGTGAAATGTGCTCACAAACCCAGTGGATATGTAGGTGGTTGCAGTTTCTGTGTGTATATTGGAAGATTGCCCATTCACATCAACAAGAGTGTCTCTGTGGAGGTTACAGCGACTCGGGCTGCAGCCCAGAGAAGTTGACGTTCCCTGCATCCACAGCTGGTGTGAGAAAAGTCTGTAAAAGTTGAGGTGAGGAGAGGTCAGAGGTGAAACAAGTGCAGAAGTACCCACACTCGGCTGAAGAGCTGAAAGATGGCCATTACCGACTCTGTGCTGTCCATCCTGGATGTGTTTTATGAGCAACCAAGTGCACTGTCGGTGCAGTGGAGCTCAGCGTTAATGGGGGATTTTTGTGTTTGTGTGTTCCTGCGGGATCTGCAGGGTCTTCTCTCCTCAAACTAAATGTTGTACATGCTTGCTGTACTTGAACAGATTTTAAAGGTATCTGTATTTGACTTTTTACTTTTACATTTGAAAGCAAAATTCTGAAATGTTTCCTCCTTACATTATTCAAACTGGCTCCTTACTTGTTTTAATCTGCATGAGATTCAGAGTCACAGTGAAAAGTTTAAAGCAGCTGATATTTCATTCACACTGATGCTGCAGCAAGTTGCCAATGTAAGACATAACAAGTTACATTAAATATTATTGCATGGCAAGACTTCCTGTTTGATAAATACAAGTTTCTCCAAATTTATAAAGAATTCAAATAAATCCATAGTGTAGTTTGTATCATGCCCAACTATGTCATTAGACAATAGCGTCCAACTGTCTTCATTAACTCTATATGGGGCACGTGACATTGTGACTTATATAGTCACTTACTTCCAGCTTTTTCTTTAAAGTTAAAACAATTAACAGAACACATGAATTTTCACATCAAAAAATAAAAACCTTTATTTTCAGGACATGTGTACTATTGGGATTAGGACGATAATAAGACAACAGGGTTACAGAAGTTTTTTTCTAAGAAAAACGGAGAAATTTGTCTTGTTTAGACTTTTTCTTTTAGCTACGGCTTGTGAAATACAATGCTAGATTGGTCGGTTTTACACATGTTTATAATACTTATTATTAACATGAGCGCCCCATAAAAGGTACATCGTTAGGATTGTATGTGCAATATTATAAGAACAAGTTATTAAGTGTTGGATGTGTTCCATTGTATTTGACCAAATTTTTGATGTAGTTAAATGAGCCTTTTTACTTTTGATGGTATCTGTACTTTAACTTGAATATTTTTCACCTTATTAGAAGATGCATACATTGTTATATCTTACTATGCTCTTTTGGTTATCTGTTATCTTTTAGATTAAAATGAATTACTTTTTAAACCACTTCCTGATTCCTGGAGAGCAATATCTTGCTCGCATGGACACTCAGGTACATGGTGGTACTATATACCAGTTACATATACATGAATCTATTTCTAGTTTTGACATTCACGTGTCTCCGTCTGACCCCCGCCCTCTTCCATATGAGGGATTTCATTTCAAACTGTCTGCTGCCACTCACTTGCCAATCTCGATCTTTTGCATCCGCCCATGCACAGACGAGCAGAAGTGTTATTGATGCAGTTATGTAACCACCTGAATATTGATGAACTTTACAGCTACAGTATGCCCATATGAATACCTGCTTCAGTATGGGAAAGCTGTCTCGTTGCATACATATCAAAGAATGATTATAATGAGGTTTGAAAGAAATAGCATGCAGTTTGCAGTGTGTCTCATTGCATGAATGCACAGTACACACATAACTGTCAGGTTTTGGCTCTCAATAGTATACTTAGTTGTGCTGTTGTGAACTTTTATGATTTTTTTTTTTCCAAGTATGTATTTCTACTCGTACTTGGATATAATTCAACATCATGTTTTGCTACTTTTAAAATCACAAGTCTCTACTGAGTACGCCCACATTTTGAAATATTATTAGAACCTTTTCATCTGCAGTTTTGTAGAGAATACATTTATTTTCAACTGTTAACAACCCTGTTTAATATCTACATAATGTTCATAATGGAGATTGGATACTTCTATTGTCTGTCAAGGAATCTGCTTAAATTGTAGATGTTTTATGTTTGAATTGAATCAACATGCCCACTAGTGTGACTGCAAATAAGTGATGTGTGTAAATTGGTATTTTTGGAACAATGGTAATCTTATTGGAAAGTGAACACGTGTTTTACCTGAGTTCATATATATTCTACTCTTTCCACTGGTACGTTTGTGGGCAACATCAAAGCTATACAGAGGAAAGGAAAATACTATTGCACAGAATTGAAAATCTTTGCAGAAACACACTGTTAAATACAAAATGTATTGTAAAAATATTGTAATATGAATTAAAGTGCAACATAAATTGGTTTACTAACAATTTCAACAAATAGCGTGCCTTAAAACAACCATGTTAAAGTGTTTCTTTTCCAAATGCCTTTCCCCATTAGTCACATCTCTTTTGCTTGCTCTGTTGAGTCATTTAGTTTGTGTCATTGAGGTATTTCTATGTCAAACATTCACATAATACACACAGATGGATAGAGTTCTTTTTTTGTGCTATTGTCCCATATCAGCTGGGGTGTAAAACATTAAGCACATGGGCAAACGTATTAAGTTCAGCCCATCGGTCCAAACACATCAGTAAAGGTAACTGCACAAGCGCCACCGATACTGAACGGGTAATGACAACAACACTCACAGTGGCGAGAATGCGGGATGCAGCAGTGACAGTTAACGAGCTTTTTGTCAGTGAAACAGTTCGGGGTTAAAATCTATACCATGAAGGTGACTTTGACAAAACATACATGCTGAAGGTCGCATGAAACTTTTATTCTTAGAAGTGACTGCTTGTTGAACACATCAGAGAATCCCTACTGTGGCAAATAGGGTTTCAAAATGCAATTTTCTCTTTCTAAATTTCACAGTAGACTTTGTAAACTATTGAAAAATGTTTAGGTCATCTGTGTATGAAGACAACCTGAGTTATTGTGCTATCATTTTATTCATCTAGCCCAATTGAGGAGAAATGGACCCGTATGTGGCTCTGGAACTTAAATGAGGTTGACAACTCTGATTCAGTTAAAGTAGTCTTAATCTCAAAAGATGAGGACCTTTTTAAAAGATAACAAAAGCTAAACCAAAAGTAACAAAGCTATTTTTGAAAATATATCAAGCATTAAAGTTGCAAGGAGTGTTAAACGGGTCCTTGCACACGCAATAGTGTCACGGAAAGTGTCGCACATCGAGGTTTTGCATCAGATGTGGACTCTCATGCAACGTGTAAAGTTTCAGCCAGAGTGGAGCATGTACACCTCACTTCCTGTTTCCAGGAGGTGGCGCTATGCCAAATGGTTGTGTCTCTTGGCAGTGATCAGATGTGGACTCTCGTGCTACGCGTGTGCCAATTAGCGTGTATACTAATATGTGCATAGGCTAACATTAGCTCGTATGCTAATTAGGACATGCAAATGCTAACGCGAACGCTAATTAGTGTGTTTGTTAATTTGCATGTATGCTAATGCAAGAGTGTTCTGCCCGATGGTTGTGACTTTCTTTTCACTTTGATCAAATGTGGACTATCATGCAATGTGTAAAGTTAGAGCCAGATCTGAGCTTGTACACCCCACTTCCTGTTTGCAGCAGGTGGCGCCACGGCTGATGGTCATAATTGTTGTATAGCTGTGATGAGGGCCAGACTCTGATGCAGCATATCAAGTTTTGAGGTCAATCTGATCCCATTGAGTCTATTTACATTGCACTCCCGGTTCCATGGCGAAGGTTGTCAAAGGGTTACGATTAAGAGTCATCATGTGGTTGTGATGAGGGCTGTTACATATGTGTGCTAATTTTCATAGCTCTCGATAAAACAGGATTCCAATTTTGCAGGTGGCACTGTTGAGCCATTTCGCAAGTCACATGTGTAACGCCCCCAAATTATCAAATTGTTTGCCAGACCTGACGAGTGTGCAAAGTTTCACAATAACTTATGTATGGTAAGTCCCTCAAAAACACGATTTATCCCTGCGAAGTAACTTGGTGAATAATCTCTACAATTTCAATAGGGTCCTTCTGCACTGTCAGTGCTCAGACCCTGAAAATTTGCATATATGTGTCAATACTTTGGAAAAGCTTCTAAATATGTTGTTTTGATGAACAGAGCGTAATTGATGCCAGGAGAGGAGATTTAAAAAGCGATATTGATGAGATTACCGTAATCCATTACTCAACAAGCCTATCCATTAGCCTGTGTGTGTGTCAGCTGCCATGTGCTGGGTGGGATCGATGCTCCCCTACGACCACTGACCTGGAAAGGGCTGAAAGAGCTTTGTCTGCTTTGCCGTCAATAGACTGTCTAATTAAGACCAGCACCCCTATGAGTATATTGCTGCTCAGCGAGCAAAGACACTTGCTCAGATTGTATAAAAAATGCTTCGCATCAAACCCGAAATGTGAAGCTTGTACATATCAGCGGAGGAGCTGTGAGGTTTACTGTTTTTGACTGAATAAAGCTGTCCTTGCCTGACATAACAGAAGCTGTCCTGGCACTGAAGGAAGCCATCTGTTCAGCCTAGAGTGAAATGTATTGGAGCACTTTTAGGTCAGGCTTACACAATAATGAGGCAGGATTGGGGCAAAACTCTTTAAAATCAGACCTTTCCACCAGACCATGGATCTTCTGCCAGTTGCTCCATTTAGAGAGAGGACACAGGTCTGTGTGGTCCTAAGTCAAGCCGACAGATTCGACAAGAAGCACGGACTGTGTCCCCTCGCACAGCGACATGGCAAAGTCTGGCCAGCAACTCCTGAGGTCCTCCAGCCTGATGTGCGCCGCTGACCAGGTTTGGCTGGATGAGCTCATAGGCCCCTCTTCTAACCCATCTTCCCCCAGTCAGCCATCCAGCCCCAGTGTCCCCAACAGCAGCAGCAGCCTAGGAGACAGCAGGAGCAGCAGTAGTGAGGGCACGGGCAGCCTGTACAGCTGGAGCTCTGGGGTCACCTGCCTCCTGCACAGCTCCATCAAGAAGCAGAGCCACGATGCTTTTCAGAATCGACTTAGAGAGAAGAGAGGGTGGCGTCGGCTTGCAGCAGGTCCATCCAGTGGGCCTGGTGACAGTGCTGGCTCACAGACAGAGCAGGGAGGAGGTAGTTATCATAACAAATTGTGGCAGGGGAGGGGCTCTGGACAAACTCTCACCAGGGCTAAAAGTGTAAAACTACAGTGGCTGCTGGAGGAAAAGATTGAAGCCAAACTAAAGTTTTCACAATTCCTGGATGAGGTGACCTCCAACGTGCTTGACCCAAACAGCTTGCAGGCATTTGGAAGACCAGCCTCTCCCTCTGGCTGCATCGCCTCAAACCCAGATCGGCCTGAGGACGGGATCCAAGTGGCAAGCCCCCGGCTGCCTCACTCAATGGCCCAGGAGCAGGGACATTCAGATAAGCAGAAGACTTCTGAGGAGCAAGCTTCCCCTGAACCGGCACTGAAAACGTATCTGGAGACAGACATAGACACTGTGAGGAGGGATGATGAGCCTGAGGACCTGGAGATAAAAGCAGAGTCACCACCACCGCAGCTGGAAATAGATGACAAAAACGTGATCCCACCTCCTCCAGAATTCTGTCAAGGGTTCAAAATGATGAGTTCCTTTCCTGTGTTTCCTCATGACTTCCCCAGATACCCCTACAGATCTGCCTCTCTGCCCAGGGGCATCAACATGGTGAGTGATGAAAGTCGTCCCAGTCTTTAATCAAAGCCAGGCTTCTGAACATATGTTATGATTGGAGCGGAAATTGCTTCTTACGGAGTTTGAAGTAATGTCTGAATAAATCAATGCTTTGTATGATTTGAGTGAGTTGCTCTCCATTTTTTCAGCTCTGTTATTCAAGCGCAGAAGAGGTAGAGGAAAAATGAGAAAATCATAAAGCTACACCTTCTTTGTCACATACAGACTGTGGAGATTTGTTATCATAATACATGGGGCAGTGGCATGTGGAATGTATGCAAGAACATAAGATTAAAACAATGATTATTTAGGCAACTGTGTTGCAGATTTAGTCTGGCTGCTAAAACTCTTGTTTCTGTGCATGTTACTGTAACCTTCAGCAGCCCTCCCTGGGTACCAGTCGATCAAACTTTATTTTCAGCCAGAGAAGGCAGTGGTATATCACAGTGAAAAAAGAGCCGCAAAAGGAGGGAACAAAGAACAGGTGGGATGCCACAAAATATAAAGAGAGATGATTGAACAGGAGGTGCCAGTACTGTGGGGTGTAGTGGAAGTTTCTGTGTTGACCCTAACATCACAAAAACATGTGCTGCCTGGGGATAATTACCAGCTGCAGGGGAATATTCCATTTGTTAGTTGGAAGTGTTCACATAATGATAAACAAGAAACATGGCCACCTCTTCCAGTGTGACTATAACGCTGTTGTTTGTGTCCAGAAAAGAGACCAATATGCTACTAATATCACACACGTCAACTAAGACAGTAATGAAATGAGGCTTTGGAAGTACAATCATTTTCACTCTTCTATGTGAAATGTCTGTGCACATTTGCTGCAGTCATTATGAATAGAGCTATAAAGCTTCATAGTTACAAACAGCGAGTCTTTTTCACTGAAGTAGTGAGGGAGGGAATTTATGCCGATGAGTACAAGCACAAAAAATAACATGAAAATGGCTTATTTGATCTTGGAGCGAGTACATTTCCTACCAAAAGCTGCTGCCATGTTGTATACTGTCAAACCAGCTCTGCGAACCCTCCCACTTACCCAGTGGGGAAATTCTCACTTTGACTGTGTTCGAATGCTGGGTGGTGGGATCCTGTTCCACCTCTTATTTACTCTTGAATGCACCACTCGTTAGTCTGAGAGTTTGCTATTCAGTCTCCAGAAATGTGCGGGCCTGTCAATACAAAGTGGTCCGGAATGAAGAAAAGGACTCAAATGTCTAAACTTTGATTTTGGTTGGTATTTTAGTATCATTTCAGATCTTCGCCATCTTAAATCAGATTTAGAATGAAAACTTAAATCAGAAACTGTGTTTTGAGACTCATTGATGTTTTGAGGATAACCGGATTTAAATTGAACAGTCTTTTTGGTCTTTTATAAATGGCAAAACTCTTTTCCCCATTTTTACACATATAAAGTTCAGGGGCAACCTGAAGCTTTTGACATGCCAAATCGGAGTTGTTAAAACACTTTGTTGCAGCTCAAAAAAGGTAAAATCTGTCTCAGCACTGTAGATCAACTTTCTCATAACTTTTATGGGCTGTTCAACCAGAGGCCAACTTGAAGATCATTTCAATATCAATTATTCCATATTTTTTTAGGTTTGAAAAATCTGTGGCAGGTTTGCGAACCGTTCTGCTTCATCATCCTAAAAAGTGTTGATGTAAACTGTAAGTGTTTCACCAAGTGCTCAAAAAATAGATTTTCTAGCTGGGATAGCGAATGAACACTCACCGCGCAGTAGGTGTGTGTTTTATCTTCCTCATCTACACCCTTTGGCTACCACTCAGCTGATCCTCCAGTTCAGGTACGTGATGGTGCGTCTGCACCAGAGAGCTGCTCCATGCTGACCGGTGAACAAGCTTTTATCGGAGTGCTCATTAGAAGTAACCCATCCGCAACTCCTCCACACAAACAATCCAAACCGAACAATGCAGTCATTTACAGAATCGGCCCACTCACTCTTTATCTGGTGACATCCATCATTTGCTCAGCTTGAGACATAACCTTGCTAAAATGCCTGTTGAAGCAGAGAGCTTGTTTTGCCTGGGAATAGCAAGTTGTTTTTCCACAGGCTTGCAGCAACAGCATGCATGTCGTTGGAGGACAGGCTTCAACACTGCATCAAAAGGGAGTGTATTGGGATTCATGACATTTATCTGTGGTAGATGATAATGTAATAGTCTAGGGTCGTCCTGTCTTAGGGGGACTTTGTTTAATTCAAGTGTTATTATGTTTTTATTCCCTGGACATTGTAAAGCATCTCCAAACAGCTGATTGTTGTGTTTTGCAGTCTCCCTACACCACGAAAAAAGTACTTGACGGCTCTTCACAATTGGCACAGCTGCCATTTAATAATAAAAGAGAAGATTGCATTGCTTTAATTTATTGTCTGATTAAAATTCAGCCTTTGCCGTCACCTTAGCAACTGCTTGAAAAAAGGTGGGTGGTGTGGGGGCTGAGAGGCTGGCATGTGTGCCTGTTGGTGTTCATCTCAGTGTGTGAGTGTCTGTGTGTCGCTGCAAAGTTTCATCGCTTCACACAAGTACAAGGACTTGTGTGAGCGCAGTAGTGGAGAAAAAATCCTTACAGACACTCGACCTTCTGCTTTGCACTCGCTAAAGACAAAGTAAATCTTTCTGGCATCCCCCTGCTTAAAGCCGGTTTTGTTATTAGTCTCATCAGAAATGTTTCCATCCGACCCTGAAAGAGAGCTCACAACAGCTTTGCAAAAGTAGCCAGAGTCTAGGTACTATTAGATTTATATTTATTTCTATAGTGCCAAATTCAACACAGTTCTCTCGTGACACTTTTACAGAGGAAAATCCAACAATTTCACATCAATTTCAAAGCATAGGCGACGGTAAAAAGGGAAAAACTCCCTTTTAAAATGAAGAATCCTTTGCAGAATCAGGCTCAGAGGTGGCCACTAATAACCTGATTTGACCTCAAATTATCTGGTAAAAAAATTGGGCATAATAACCAATTAATATAGAAGTCTAATAGTTTTCGCTCACGTTTTCTACAAAATCCACTCTACAGTAATTATCTTAAGACCAGTGTTTCTCACCTGAGAAAATCTTTAAACACCACCATTATGACCAACCTTAATATACAAAGCAGAAATCTAATTCTAATATGCTAATTATGTAGATTTCTTTTTTTTTTTACCAGTCACAGCCACACTGTTCAAAGAAGCAGCACTATAACAGGCACTCACTCTCATCCTGCCAAGATGCTGCCCCTCTTTAGCTTAGAAATACAGTGAGCATTAGGAATACCGTTTCATGAAATGGAGAAATGACACCTGCTGTACGTTGTTTGGATAATCTTGGATATTTTCAAAAGATTTTCAGAAAATGACTTTCCTCCATGTACCATGAGAGGGAGCTCACAAATGACTGCAGCCACATGTGGCTCTTCAGCTCCTCTGTCATGGCTCCCTGCAGGCTTCACAAAGTTGTTTGTATGCAGACATTTTCATCCTATTTTAATTTTGTTACACAGCAAAGAAATATTTCAATGAGAGTCCTGTCTTGCACCATTCAAAACATTGAAGGACGCATTAGTTTTTACTGCCAACAATGCTGGTTTACCTGGATGTTTCAAATGTGGAGAGAAACTCAATGAACTTCCAAAATGGTAGAAACGGCTAAAACTAGTTGAAACTGCGTGCATGGCCAGAATTACTAGTGACTATATACTAATAATGATCATAACACAGCAGCATGGGATGCCACATTAGATCCAGCCTGCGCCCTAAATCTGAATGAAGATGAAAATTGTAGGGAGGGTATTCGCAGGTTGATGCATAATTCATTGCCTTCAGAATAATGGCCAGCAGCAGACTTGTTTAAAAACGTATTCACCCTAACAGGCTGAGGCTTGAGATGTAAGATTCAACAGATTGAACCACCTGTTCCTGCTTACCTCCCCCCTTTTTCCCCTTCCTCTTTCTGTCCCTTACCTCACTCCCCCCCCCCTCCTCTCTTTGTCTTTGCTTCTTCTCTCCGATTCAGCACCTCGACAGAGATATTGAGTTGCTGCCAGAATCTCTCTTGGGGGGACTTGCCATGTATCTGCAGTCTGGCTGCAATGGAGGTTTCCATCCGCTCTCTCTCCCTCTCTCTGCCTCGCATCTTTTCATCTTTTCTCCCCCCACTTGCTCACTCCTTACGATATGATTGTTCTCTTCTCACCTCCAGTCAGCGCAGATGTAGACATCCGGGTGCAGTTTGATGAGCGTTGCACGGGCTTCCTCACACACAAGCAGGGGTGGAGGGAGCGAATGAGGGAGCACGGATGGGGGGGAGAGATGGGGGCATAAACAAAAAACTGAGTGAAACGGAGTGTGTGCCTGCTGTAAATGGATGTTTCATGTTTTGTTTTTGGGATGAGTGTGTCTACTGCAGTGATGCTCCACTTGGTAGCTCCTGGTCCATTCTGATGGGTCTCCTGCACTAACATGCTGTCATTTCTTTTAGGTGGCCGAGGAAGACATGAACAACATAGACACTATCAGGTGAGCTGCCCTCCTCTCTCTCTCTCTCTCTCTCTCTCTCTCTCTCTCTCTCTCTCTCTCTCTCTCTCTCCATCTTCCTCTCCGTTTCTGCACATATCTTTCAGAGCTCTATCAACACGCCCCCGCGTTCTCCCTGTTTTCTTCCTTTAAGCTCCTTCCCTCCCACTCTTTCTCTCTGTCTTTCCACTCTTGCACAGTCTCTCTCTCTCGCTCTCTCCCTCTCTCCCTCACTCTCTCCGTCTTCTCTTCTGGCTCAGCTGCTGCTGCTGCTGCTTCTGCTGCTGAAGCGGCGTGGTGTTGGCGGGGTGTGCGTGTGTTGGGGTTTCTCTGAGCTGTAAGGGAAAGCTGGGTAAGCCAATCCAGATAGCATATAGAAGGGGGGTTTTCTACATCCCCGGCGAGGCTCAGGCAGCAGGATTCTTATCTCTCTCCGTCTACAGGATGAAGCTCTGCGTGAGCGGAAGGTACTGCTTCACCGTTTACTGCTTCAGCGCTTACGTCTTTGATTTGGATTTCAAAGCTGGCTTTGGCTTTTTTTTTTTTTGTCTATTACCTCTGTGTCTGAACGCTGTGCATTTGTGTGCTCATCTGTATGTGATGTGGCTGCACTTGCAGTGTCAGTTCGTGCTCCCCGTGTGCCGATGCGGTGCTGTGAGGAATGATCTCTCTTTTTGATAGTTTCCTAAAGATAAAAGGGTGCTTTTTAAAGCAGGCTGACGATCTTTTGTGGGTAATTTCCTGGCTTGAAACTGACTGCAGTGACTGTGGCGTTACTGTAAAACCTTTAAGTGCCATTTATCAATCGGGAAGATTTTTTTTTTTATTATTATTATTGAATGTGTTATAGCTGTAAAAATGCCCATCCACTACTATACCTATCTGTTTCTCTGTGATTTGGGGACTTAACCTGTTGGATCGCACCTATAACAGTGATTAATTGCTCTGCATGATACTGCTGCTGTTGTAGTATTGTTTGAAGACCCAGATGGTCACAAATGTTAATACAAAGCTGTGTGATAACTGAACCAATGCAGTTACATGACCATGTTTACAGATTTTAATGAGCTCATTACAAAATTACAAGCGCTCAACCACTTTTCTGATTAAAGTTGCATTGCACAGGAATTAAAGCAGTCAAGGAAACATGACGAGATGCAGAAGCAGTCTCTCCCCACTCCTTTTCACCTAACCGTTCTCCAGTAGACATGTTTTAATTATTGCCGTTACTAATGAACCGTTATTAATCCGGCACAGATGGAAACAGATCCTGAGCTTTCCCTTTTGTGTTCTAATACTGATTATATTATTATGATTTCAGGCAGATTACAGTTTCAAATCCTTTTAACAAGCCAATGAGAGGCAATTAATCATCACTGGGTGTTTCTCTAATAAGAGGTATCAATTGTCTTCACCTCTGTGTCCCGGCTTTAATTGAATTATAGCAGGTCTGCCAAAGATAAGAGGGGGTATCCCTCCACCTTGTCCCCTTGCTCTGAGCGCATAGGAAACAAGCTCACCTGTAGCCACTCAAGTGCCTCTAATGAGGTTAAAGAGGAAGGTGGACCCACCTGAGAGGCTGACCCCTCTTTGAGAACCCTTCCACCCACCCCCACCTCCACCCAGACTTCTCATCTCCAAGATGCCTTCGAGCCTAAATGATGAAATGTCCTGAAATCTCTCTCACCCTCTTCCTCTCTCTGGCTCGCTCTCTTTCATAATATCTGTCCCTCCCTTGGCCGGGCTCATGCGTCGGGACCCTGTGGTAGAGATAGAGATGTAAATTTTACATGGCGGCTCACTGGAGAATTGGAGCTTGAGTGCGGACGAGGCATGGGTTGGATAAAGAGATTTAAAGTTTCTAAGAGTTTGTTAGGCTATTACAGCCAAACTCTGAACAGCTTGAAGAATTTATTTCAAAAATAAAGCTGACTCCGCTTCGGAACAAGGTGACGGCTGCCGTTCCATGATGACTGACAGCCAAAAAATTTGACACAATTATAACGCTGCTGTGATAATGAAGAGATGTCCTTGGGTGCTAAGGAAAAGTTGGACAAAGTTTTTTCAGATCTTGATTAATGTGATTCAGTTTTTCCCCTTAATAATAAGAGTGGAATACTCTCATACTGAGAATACTGTAGGATCATTATATTTCATTTAAGGTACCATAATTACAGAGTAGAAAAAAGCCATTCAAACAGATAAAAAAATGGCCTTATTCATGTTGCCATAAAAACATTAAAAAATATTTCTATAAATATATGAAGCTTTAGAAAACAGCCCCCAATTCTTCATTTTCGACACAGGGATAATAGAAAAAAGCAGGAAAATAATTTCTGATTCTTCATCTTATTATTCATTCAGCTTTGTTTAAGTTGGTGGTTACACAAGGGATTGCCTTCAAACACCTTTGGTCTCTTATATCCTCCTTCTTTACACCAACCCTGTTCTTTTCCTCAAAGAAAGCAGCTCCATTATTTGTCCTCCATAGACACGACCAAGACGTTCTTAAGTCCATTCTGCTCACTCCCTGTGAAAACCTGAACACCCCCAGCTCAGTGCCTAAACTGTACAACATAGCGGGTCCCACTGCCACCCTGTGAAGCTTTTACTTTAACCAGGATACTTGTCTCTCAATCCCAGCAGCTTGCAGGCATCCGATCTATAAATAGGCTCTCCTTAGTTTGATGTTTAATGATGGTGGTGGAGAGAGCCATCACACTGGTGTTTACTTGGATGTAGAGCTCATGAGATGCACCAGTCGCATCATTTTCGTACTGTTCATATAACCATTTAGGGACCCTTTATGAAATCAACATCGCCCATTCTGCTGCATTTTAAAATGACATTTTGGGAAACACTTAAATTCTTGATGAGACTTGGATGTGATTGATAACACATTCTTCCATTAATTATGGAGTAACATTGAAAAGATGGATAGTTCATTAGAACATGGAAATAATAAATAAAAAGTAGTAAAAGTGAGTGAGGAGGAAAAAACTGTGTTTTTCAGTATCTGACACTGCATTTCAAAAGTTGAATTCATAAAAAAGCCAATGGATCAAACAAGGAAGATGCATGTCAGTTGTTGAGGTGGCTGTAGGAGGATTCTTGCCTGTAGGCATGCAGTGCCATGTCACTTTATCCTGAACAAAACAACTATTTATAAAAAAGGCATACAAACTGTATTTCAGAGTGGTGTCAGTCTTCTGATTTGATTCCTTTGGGACAAAAAGTGTTGGGAGAAACAATAAAACAATAGGTACCTTTGTTTTTCTTTTCTTTTTTTTTTTACATTTTCTTAATGCATTCTTGAATAGATTCGGTCAAACTGAAAGGGATAAATTAATATTTGCACATTTTATTCAACATGAAAAACATGCCCATCAATTACCAAACTAAGCTCCAGTAAGCTTGCTACTAGTATGTGATAATTCCTGTAATTCCTATGCTGGCACAGCAAAGAGGATTTTGCATGTAATTTTTTAGTAACTAACTTTTGACTATTTATGATGTCTAGACCATTCAATAACTACCTGAAGTAGAGAAATAAAGATATGCACCCACATAATAGTAATTGCAGTGCTTCCCAGCACTTATTATGTTTGTTCAATCACAAATAATATTCACCTATGTTTTACAAATTTATAACATGAGCTTTTCATTACCATCAAAAACACACAGTAAACCTGAAGAACTGACGGATATTAAAAGTTTAAGTTACTTTGGATAAAGAACAAAAATCATTTCAAAGTCAAATCTTGTCTTTCGCTTGTTCAGGCCACAATCATCCCTCGTGCACCACTTTGATTATACACCATGAAGCCATGCAGGGGTTTGATCTCAGCAACCTTGATTAGGCCAGATTGTTGCTGCCAGACGGACAGTTTGAAGCATCAATGCTGATCAGAAGAGGGTCAAAACAAGAAGTGGTTAGCGCTCTCGCCTGACAACGGGTTGTCTGTAGTTTGCATGTTCTCCCCGTTTGTGTGCGTGGGATTCCTCTCACAGTCCAAAGACATGCATGCGAGGTTAACTGGTGACTCTAAATTTCTCCGAGGTGAGTGTGTGTGATTGTTTGCCCTTTGAGTCCCGGCCCCTGGCTAACATGGTCGTAATGTTTTGGCTCGTACGTCTAGCCGAAGTGGAATTAGAGTGATTGAGGCCAGGCATTTATTTGAAAGTGGTGTGGGAGAGAGGCTGGTCTGAAGAGGATAAAACATCGTTTTAACCTGCTTAAGTGGACAGTGTTGCCCTGGTAGACTATTGCTCTCCTCTGTCCTGTGTGGTCTCCCCAGCCAGCCTCTCTCTCCCAGCCAGTTTGCGGGTGTCTGCCTCCTGAAGCACCGCCAGCTCCTCTGGGGGTCATCAAGTGTATCTTATCATCTCAACCCCATTACTCTTCCTCCCCTTTGCCCTCTTCAGCACCAGCAGTCAGACTGAGCAGGTCAGATTTATTCCTCATGGTGATGAAGTTTTCCTGCAATACAGCAGCTCATTTACGGGGGATTTCAGTTCATTTGAAAATGTATTCCGTACCTTTTAATGGTGCGTTGTTGTTGTTTTTTTTACAGTCGTTGGAAGTTGAGTGAGATTTAAATGTCTGTATTAAATCGAGATTTGAGGGCCATTTGTCACCAGTTAACTGCAAAAGAAAAGAGTTAAAGCTTTGGTCCACATGTGAGGATCTATACTCTCATATTGTCATGGTAAATTTAATGCCACAACCTGGAGGAATCAGCCCTAGTCTTGGAAGAAACAACAATAATTACTTGTTGACAGACGTCGTTGCCACCTGACGTGGTCAAAGTGATTATGACAGGTGCAAGAGAGCAAGACAGAATCTAGAAAATAGTCTTTGTGTGACTGTGCTTGAAAGGCCATGTTCCCTTAACAGAAGTCTGTATTGACTTGTTTTACCTGCCATTAAGTACTTCACCCTATTATAGCTATAATCATAATCAATCTGGGTTTATTTTTGTTTTATGTCTTTGGAAGTGGCAAACATGTGCAATGAGTGACTGACTGACTTATTCTTCTGCCCCTTGTTTAAAGATAGGAGGTACTCTCCTCTTGTTTTCTTCAAGTTTTCTCATGTTTTGAACTTTTGCTTCCGTTCTTGGACATCACATGACTTCTTTTTGGATACCTTTGCTTGGTTTGTTTGGAACTTGAATTTTTGGGAGCTTTATTTTCAGTGCTGGAGTCTGCATTTGGGTGCTGCCAGTGATTTGTGACACCTGGTAACCTGCAGGGATGTTATAAGTAGCCTGCAGGGCCTCATCAAAAAATTGGGTTCAGCACAAACAACATGATTTGAAAATGTGATCATTACTTAAATGTCACCAAAGGGATGATTTGTACAATAATGTAACAGGATTTATTTTTAACAGAATACCACTATGTTTAATAAATCACAAGAAAAAATTACAAAATAATCACAGGTGCTGCTTAATGAAGAAATACAAATATATGAAAATACATGTTTTGCGATAATGAAGTGATTTGATTTGAATATTTATGGTCCACAAAGGGTGCAACAAAAATCTATGATCTCTACTTAAGACAAACATGACAGCTTTGAGAAACATTTTCTTTTTTACTTCTGAAGAAAACCACAAAAAGAATACAGTATTTAACTAAAATGGCTTAGCTATTCGTTTAAACATCCATTTCAACTGGAGGGTAAACCCATCAGATGTGAAACCGCAGCCACCTTCCTTATGAGGACTTGTGAGGGAGTTTTTGCAAGAATTAGATACACAAATGGATATTGGTTTTTTTTAACAAATTTCTGCTGCTTGTTTACCTGTGATGATCCCAAACAAGAGGTCACAGATGCTACATTAATGGCTCTGTGCTGGAAAGCTGTTAGTGCTTTATTGCTTTCTGTATTTTCTCAATATAGTGGGGGATTTTTTGTGTTTTTTTTTTGTTTTTTTTGTAAAAACACCATTCATGCCTCCCTGAGTAGAGGCTTTTTAGGCAGCCTCTTGAGAGTCGTGGATGGAGCAGTAAGTACATCAGAGCCGCCTGTTATATGTGTACAAGTGCATGGAGGCAAATGCTTCTGGGCACACACACACACACACACACACACACACACACACACACACACACACACACACACACACACACACACACACACACACACACACACACACACACACACACACACACACACACACACACACACACACACACACACACACGTGCAGTGCACTGTAGGCTAGCAAGATTTGCAGAGGTGTTTCCTTTGTTGTGTCTAATCACTACCTGTGTGTTCAGGCTCCGCTCGTAAACAATATGCAGTGATAGTGGGCTGTGTGCGTGTTCTTGTGCGTGTGCGTGTGGTTCTGTGTGTGTGTGTGTGTGTGTGTGTGTGCGCGCCTTTTTCTATTTTTAATGAGCTGAACCCGTTTGAAAGCTGCTTGTTCTTTTCCATCTCATCTCTGTTCGGTCGTGGCAGCAAAGATGGCAAACACAGGCCTTATTTTTGTGTCGCAATCAAATCAAATGCCACAACATTTTGTGACGCGTTTTGTTTTGAGCTGCTTGTTCATCCAACAGATCCAACAAAAATATGAGGAGACTGCAGGAAAGACAGGACGAAAGTACTCAGATTTTTTTATTTATTTTTTTTTTAATGGAAAAATTGAAATGCAAAAGCAATTCAGAGCCACTGGCCTGGAACGCAGTAATCACCAGGAAACTTTCAAACTGAGTGAGAGTTTGAAAGTCGGAGTTAAACTGTGTGTATTCTGGGATGGAGAAAGACGAGGTCCTGGTAGCTTTGCTAGGACAGCTCTCAGTAGGATTCACTGGCAATGCAACATGAATTTCTTGTCTGGAGGCTTATGCGTTTTTTTTTGTTTTTTTTGTCGAACAGCGTGTGTGTGTGTGTGTGTGTGTGTGTGTGTGTGTGTGTGTGTGTGTGTGTGTGTGTGTGTGTGTGTGTGTGTGTGTGTGTGTGTGTGTGTGTGTGTGTGTGTGTGTGTGTGTGTGTGTGTGTGTGTGTGTGTGTGTGTGTGGTTGCTTGTATGGCTTGAGGCTTTTCGTGCCTCTTATTCTCTGACTTGTATTTTTCAGTTTTTGTACAAAACACTTTCACAGAAGGAGTCATAGTCACAACATTTTCATCTATTTTTTGACGTTACTTCTGTTGGCAATGCGAAAACAAAAACATTAAGTTTTATTTTGCTAAACTTTGATAGGGAAATTATTTTCTCAGTTTTCATGGACAGCTTAGTTGTGTGTCTGTTAAAATTAAAATGAGTCTCCGTACACACCTTATTTTGTCACCATCAAGTTGACAGACCTAAAACTGTGGTTTATTATTAGTACATTAGGTAAAGTCTTGACCCTAAGTGTCAGGTTTGAATCATGGTTGCTCAAGGCTTGAGGATCTGAGGACTGCATTACTTCAAAATATAAGGGTATTGTGCCTTGATTTAAGAATAATCCATCATGTAAAACACTGTTTCTGAGAACAATTATCTGCATTTCTTCCAAAACAACCAACAAATGAGTCTTGAGTTGCATCCAAAACAATATGACACATTTACATTATTATGAAGCATAAAACATATATTTTCATGTGGAGTGGTGCTTTGTGGTAATAGCAAACTAGGCCTGAGCGATTTGGCCTAAAAAAAAAAAAAAATCTATCTTATTTCATCTTTAAAAATTGCAATAAAAGAAAAATAATATTAACTCTTTATTGCATCAGAAAGAGTCATCCCTGCCACTGTCACTATAATGAAGATATACATCAAATTTGTACTGCCACATGAATGTATTCAAGGTTCTTGACAGTGATAAAACAGATTATATGTTATGTTCCTAATTAATTTGCCATCATATAATCTACAAATGAAATAAATGGCTGCCAGTAAGTGGCCTGTGTGGTCTATAAATAAAAGTGTATATGTATATATGTTTGAAAAAAGAGATGGAGTTGTAGAGGCTGGGAAATACATTTAACTGCTTATTTAGATAATAGGACGCTACAAGAATCACCTCCTGAGCTCAGCTTTTCACAAGTACGAGGAAACAAGACAAAAATGTTGGACGCTTACAAAATCCTCATCGCGTCAACCTTTAATGCCTGTTGGTTGACGAAAACTCTTTATTTAATGTTCATAGTAAAAAAAAAAATATCAGCTTTCTGGATCAGAAATAATCCATTGTGCAATATTCGGTTTTTGTATGAATGACATAAACAGGATATTGTTTGGTCATTAATGAGCTTTAGTGGTGCACATTATTCCATCTCCTGACACGACCAGCTCACTAACAGGATGCTGATTCATAATTCCATCACAAACT
Organism: Lipophrys pholis; assembly: GCF_963383615.2. Classification (NCBI taxonomy): domain Eukaryota; kingdom Metazoa; phylum Chordata; class Actinopteri; order Blenniiformes; family Blenniidae; genus Lipophrys; species Lipophrys pholis. The sequence goes on from NC_137649.1 coordinate 13,424,475, forward strand.
GATGTCATCTCCTGGCAGAACAGCAACTACACTCCTTTAACTCCACTCCATTTAAACTTATGCATGATATTTAAACATCTTGTTTTTTTTTTGTTTGTTTTTTTAATTTTTTGGGATTATCTGATTTGATTATTAGTCTAAAAAAAATGAGAACCCTCACACTTTTACACAATTCATAGCTGGGTGTTTCACACATTGTCAATGAATATAGCTTTATAGAATAAAGCTTTACAGAAGCAGGATCGCAGCGTCTCTGGGTAAACGATATCCAGTTGGAGGGAGTGTGACTCAGCTGCTGTTGTTCCATGAAGGTTAACATACAAATGAGTCAAATGTGGTTGTGCATTACTTCATTGGAGGGATTAAATACAGTTTCTTTCAGACACAGCTTACATGTTACCTTGTTTTCTTTTGCACAAGAACATCTATTAATTTCCTACCACGCTGTTTCAAAACATCCTTGGTTTTCAGCACAAAACCGTGTATATTTTCTGAGTTGTACTAGCTGTAACCTTCATCACCTCTTCTACTCATCCTGAAATCCTAAAATCCTCCGGGGATGTTGTCGTGATTACACACTCCCCTGTGAGGCGTGCCATCAGCAGCACATGGAATCCGTTCAGCGGGTCATTATCCCCTACTGCTGCTAATGATGTTGGTACCTGGTGTGTAACTGCTTAGGTGTCTGCTCTCAAGTTAATCAATGCTGGATGGAGAAGATGTTGCCTCCATGCCACCTCCACACACACACACACACACCTGCAGAGTACCACCCTAATTTATAAGTGGATTTTGTTTTGTCTCTGCTGCGCGATGGTTGAGTCATACTGTACATGTCATTGGACTGAGTGACGGTTGCAGGTTGGCTGCTTTGGTAATATGAAGGCATACAGAGCAGAAAGAGCATCATCCTTGCTTAGTCTCTCTCTCTCGCTCTCTCTCTCTCTCTGCTGCTGGATGAGTCAGCCTCTCGGGTTCCCCTGCTCTAATGCTGAGGTCTGAGCCTGTGATAAGGGCTTTTCCTGAAAGCCAGTCTATCTGCAAGGTAGATTAAGAAGGCAGAAAGAGATCGTTGGAGGAGGCAGGGAAAAGAAGAAAGGGAATTGATGATTTTCGTGGGAGACTTGACACCCACTTTCTTTGTTTTCCCTTCCTAATTTGGCTGAGATTGCTTCCTCTTTACTGTCTTTGGCTAAATTGTAAACACTCCGGGTAACATTTCCCCCCAAAAGCTTCCTGCTTTCCCCTCTGCTTCATTCCACAACTTTAATGTCCTCCTCCTCCTTTACCGCCTCCCTCTTCCTCTCCTTTTCAATGCTCTGAGTTCCTCTCAAATGTCAGCGTGGCACGAGTGGGTGGCAGGCAGCACCATGTGAACGAGCCCCTTCTAAGGTTTTTTGCTGCAGTGCGAGGATTGGCAAAAGGGAGAAGAAAAAGAAAAAAAGAGTGAATGAGCGGAGGAGTGCGAGTTGTGTGTTGGCGGTTTGACAGAAGACACCTGATGTGGCCTGAGATGTGTCGCTCGCTGTGTACTGTGTGTACTGTTTGACTATAAAAGATAGTGTCGGTTAATTTCATCCCTGGGAAAGAGGGATTGAATGGTGCAACAAGCACACTCACACACACACACACACACACACACACACACACACACACACACACACACACACACACACACACACACACACACACACACACACACACACACACACACACACACACACACACACACTCACAAATATATGCATAGAGACTAACAGGGTAACATGCTCATACATGTATAGATTCACATTTTTAAACCTCATTGACAACTTACACATATCAGCACTTGCTAAATCTAGACACGTGCACACGGACATACAAATGTAGACTCGAATTTATACGAACTGGTAGATATACTCCCCCATGTATAAACTCATATTTCTACATTTCATAGAGAAGAAAACAAATGTCCACTCCTCACACACACACACACACACACACACACACACACACACACACACACACACACACACACACACACACACACACACACACACACACACACACACACACACACACACACACACACACTCGGCCGGTGTGCTATGACTCAGAGGGGAGCAGCTGGAGTGAAGGCTCCAGTGGCGGCGGTGAGATGTCACCATCTGGAGGAGTACACGTCTCCCTGCCTCCTCATCCAGCAGCAACACCCCGGACCCCCAACCGCTGGGTGTCAGCGGATCAACATGTTTCTTGATGTCACTTGATTATCGTGCGTGTGTGCGTGTGTACAGTAATCGTAACATACACACTCCTAACTGGATTTTTTTTCCCTTCTTTTTTTTTTTACCGAGCTATAACCCGCTGCAGTCACATCCTCAGTCTGTCATTGTTTTTCTCTTGAATGGCCGGTCCAGCGCTCGGATCAGAGGAGCTTTGATCAAGTTTTGACGGGCTGTCTCATCTAATAACCGGCTCTATTTGTCTGTGTGCTGAAGGCTGCACCTGGGCTACGGGCGTCATCAAGACGCAGAGGATTGGAGGGACGCAGGAAATATTTGTACAGGGGGTTTCGGTAGTTTTGGCCTTGTCAAACTCTTTTCATCCAGACTGGGTGGATATGTCAGCTTGTGTCCTTTGTGTTTGGACATGTACAGGAAGAAAATGGGTCTGTGAGTGATGTTTGCTATTCGCTGACAAGTCTGATATAAACCTGTCAAAATGGACTTTCTCCTGACAAGAAGCAAGTTTGTGCTTCACATGGACTAAGAGACAGTTTTTTTTTTTAAATAACTTGATTATGTACATAACTTAAAATGACTAACAATTATTTTTTATGTACAGTTTATTTGTCGTGCTTTTTAAGGATCTCAGTATTTTGAAATGGATATGGCGTGTCAATAAAGCAATATTTACTAATATGTGTACACGGATCAGAATATTGTCAACATTTAGATTCATATTTTAAAAAAAAAAGTGGTATTATTTATTTTATTATTTATTAACACATTCATACATTTTTTGTGGCACAAGACCATTCGGCATAGTGAACATAGTCAACAGCAGCCTAACGTCAGAACAGAAGTTGCTGAAGGTTTTCTCGTCCTTATTTGTCGCCATCTTGGCTCCAAAGCTGGAAGGAAGCTACCATGGAGCCGAATCCCAAATTATATAATGAAAAGATGTTACTGGCACTTAAGGTGATATAATTCTCTCTATGTAAAAACATGTTATTCTCATAGTTTCATGCAAGGGAGACAATAAACTTGCGTATTCCCATACTGCACAAGTAGATGGATCAATATGTGTATCAATGGAAATCACTGGGGTGACACTCCCATGTATCACCAGAACTCTTCTTACGTGGATCAGAAGTAAAATACTTAAATGCTAATCTGAAAACTTCTGTCTGATTAGATTGGCCTTGTCTAATAGGAATCATGATAAAGGAGGTGGCGTTTATGATCCGATCAGAGTCCATGTTAATGGGACATTGGACTGATGATGTGGAAATTCTCCGCCTGAGAAGGAAGCGTCTCATGTTTGTGCAATTTTGGGACGCAACTGAGAGCTTCCGGATATAAATATAAATGCTTGGACTTCTATACTGTAACTTTTAAGAGACTAATAAACCTCGGTTTATTTCTTACTGGGTCATACAGAATTTATGATAGAAGTGCAGCCAAGAACATTTTAATGTAACTATTATATGTCTGCAGTTACAAGCTGATGGAAAGTACATGTATCGACTCCCATTTAATGGTTTTACATGCGTAGCTAAACTTTGCGGGATGACTGAAAGACTGAAGCTTGACAATTACCATTGATGTCTTGTCGTTGTGCTTTCATTTTGTGCTTTCAGTGTTTTACTGCAGCCAGCAGTGGAAGAAATGAAACAACAAAAAAAAAGAAAGTTATTTACAGAAGCTTGCATACCTGCTTCACAGAGCGGGATTTACAACCTTTTGGGAGACATTAGCTTTCACAGTGGTCTGTTATTCTGAATTTAGCTCAGAGATTAATGTTGTTTAATCTTTTCTTTTCCTGCCAAGGACAAAAACTCTTGAGATATGTGCCATTAAGATGACTGTGATTGCAAAATATTGGCATCATCCAACCAATGTTTTTAATTTCGGATGTCCTTTAGACGGCAACCCTGCTTGAAGATTAGTTACTAATAGTTGCCAACCTGTCTGTTTGCTTTGTTTGACAGGGTCAACACAGATAGAGCACTCAGTAAATCTGCAGGCCAGACTTAAACTGGCCTCCTTTGGGGAAACTAATATACATGCCAGCTCCTTGTGGTCGAGCCCTATAAACACATGAGAGGGAAGGAACACAGACAAACCATGAAAAAGATATACATTGGCAAAACCGCCTTAAAAGTCTCTCGAAATGGTGGCAAACATCCGAAAAAGAGGTAAGAGCGAAACTCTCAGACAACATCTTTCCGTCCGTCCTCATTTCTATCTGTTTGTCCGTTCATCCGCCCACGAGGTGTCTCCTCTCGCCATCCAGTGGTGCTAAAGCAGCGTCATCCCACCTCTTTAAAGCCCAGAAGTCATGCTGCCTCGTCATCTCATCTCACCGGAATAAAAACACTCATTACGTCTGACTCAGCCTCTGCTCACAGAGCAGGGCACTAATGGGAGATTTTTCATCCCTGGAGCTACTTCACGTAAAGTCATCTTCCACCAAACAGCAAACACCTGTATTCCCCAGCTAATGCCTGCCAGTCGCACAGAAGCAGGAGGTGAGGAGGTGGGGGCTGCAGGATAATGCAGCGCTCAAATGCCATCCAGTCAGTTGAGACTCTCATTGGATTACTCTGTAGGCAGGTATTTCTCACTTACTGACAGAGTTGTGGTTTTCAGATTTCCATATAAAAGTAAACTATTCCAGATTGTGTTTGAATGTGGCAATTCCCATCGAACTTGTACTCAGAAGCTTCTCCACACATACCATGGAACCTGTTATAGTGCTTCATTTGTAGATGACTAAATAGAAACTGCACATAGAGGTGCAAAAGTACTGAGTACAGAAGGTATAATTTTCTTCGAAGCTGCAATACTTAAGAATGATACCACGGCTTAAAATGGCCTTTATTGTTGATGTACTTCTCTTATACATGTATTATTTTACACAGTTTGTTTGCAGCTTCAAAATCACAATCTTGTTTACTGCTTGATATATCGACAGCTGAAAGTTTTCAACTATGCAACAACTGTTACAGTGCTGGAATTTTACCCAATAATGAGTACAATTACAAAGAATCCATCTAAAACCATCTAACCCAACCTTTATATACCACTTTTGAGAAAATGAAGGGCAGCCAAAGTGCTTCACAAATGAAAATGATTCAATGATTGACAAAAACAAATAAGAGGGAAAAGAATTGCAAACATACACACCTGTCGATATACAAGTATATACACATAGACAATATAAGCAATGCGTTTAAAAGGTGGCAACCAGAGAAAATCCACACAACCAGAGAAAACATGCAAACTCCACACAGAACGCCGGACATGAATATATACAGACATAAAAATTCCTGTATGTGTAAAACGTATACTTAAAATGATTAAAAATGTGAAATTACATTTTTTACTTCAGTCAGATAGGATTACGTGAGACATTCATTTATCCGATTATTGGTTAGAAAATGCAACGTATACGCTGGAGTAAAGAGATGAGTTTGAAATGTGAGTTAAAAATATCAGTATTATCGCCCTGTTTTTGCTTTGCTTTCAGAAGCAACTAAAAGTGAGGAGGCAGTGGATCAGAGAGCTAATAAACAACAAGCATTTCCGTCAGCTTATCTTAAGGCATAATTCTAATATCAATGCTAAAAGTATAAGTAGTCATTGCAGAAATATTTAAAGAAAGACTGAATGTGTATTCTGCTTTGGGTCTGATGCAGCTGAATTTGAATGAAATGAAGTACCAGTTCTTTACTGTTTGAGTGTTTTATTGCATTGTGAGCAGCAGGCATTCACTCAGACTCATAAGTAAAATTACACATTTGGGGGAAAGGAAATACTCATAAAAGGAAAGTTAAATCCTGCTTGATAACAGTAATGTGCACGTTTGGAATTTGTCTCTACTACCCTGAATATCTTATATATATTATGTCTTTAAACAGTTTCCACTGTTTGCTCAGCTCAAAAAAGCTGCCGTCACTTTGCTCCAAGCAACTGTTTCTCCTAAAGATTTGGACTGTACTGAAAAAGTGAAAACAGTTTTACCTGGCAGAGTCGCCAAAGCAGCTAAATATGATTTGACCATCACTTTTGTTTTTATATCTATTAGTTAAACCTGGGATTTCCTTTCTGAGACATGTCAAAACATGTTGGGTGTAAAATGTTTGCAGGGGCTCAGTGTCGACTGCTCAGCTGTAATTAACTGCTTGGATCAAAGCTTACTGAATGACTTAAAAACAGTTATGATTATAACTGCTGCTTTCAATAAGCTGAGCAGAAATCCTATGTGCACGGCTTTGGTACTGAGAATTCCAACACTTGGTTTTTGTGCCTTTGTTAAACTTAGTAAAGTTATATTATTTTAGATTAGAGTTCCTGAAGTGACATGCAATATATGTAGGTAGATGCATACTAAAATTCAAAGTGAAAACTGTCCAAAATTGCATGTTTCAAATTCCAGTTAACAAGCTAATTATCTGCCAACAATTCTTAAATAAGAGTGATTGTTGCTACAGAATCTATACCACAGAGGCACAAAGGTGGGCTATTATCAGTGTGTACTCAACACCTACTTCAGCATTAATGAATACAGGTAAAATGAGGTACATCACATTGTTCAAGTCGGAGGATTTTGGTTTTGCCTCTGTGTGTGCTGTCTTTATAACTCTGGTGCCCATGTTTGCTGCATTTACCAAATAATTTATTTCAGTCTTTGCGACTATAGTACCAAAAAAGAGACGTTGAACACTAAAATTTGAACCAAAGAGAGCAGCGAAGAGAACAGACTTGAAATATTTAGTCTACTGAGCTCAGGTTCTGTTTAAACGGACTGACCCGGTCTACTTCTCATCCCACTAATTGCTGGAATATTATCATCTGTACTAATTAGATTGAAACTGGGTGATACCTCTACTTGCTGACCTGGAAAAAAATAATACCAAAAAGGATCTTTTCCAAAATATCTCTTCTTCCCCGTCTCTACCATCCCCCCATCACATGCTCTCAATTTATGATCTTGTTAGAAGAGAGAAAAAGAGACAAAAGAGCAACGTGACCGCATCTCCATCCACTCTGTGCTATCTGATAGAGTCATTACCCTCCTTCCTCCATCTGTCCGTCAATACAAGGTCCATTAAGCCCAGCCGTGCACATTCAGATCCATCACGGCAACAGACATTTCCTCTTTCCCTACTCACACTTGCCCTTTTATTAGATTGAAGCCTAGGTAATGCACATACTCTAAAAAATAGTCATCATTGTGCTGTCTCACTGAATTACATGTGGTGGATATCGCTGTTCTGTAAATCTAAGCCTTCAGGGTCTATTCATATGATGCATTAAAGTTCATTGGCTCATAGTTCATCAGATTACACTCTATTTTTCTATTCAGCGGGACCAATCTCACTTGTGATTGGGTTTCTGTGAAGTGCTGCAGAGCTTAAAATGCTCTGTATCCTTGCTTACCCCCTGCTTAATTAGGAATCTGTGTTTTGGTTCCATGTCTTTTTTTCATTTTTCTTTCTTTTTCATACAAACAAGTTGTGGTGTTTTAGTCCCTTCTTGTGATGTTCTCATCACAGCTGCATGGTCATTCAGTGGTGCATTTGAACTATATGTGGACCATTTTAGCTCCATTTAGATAACCACAAACCCAAGTTGCAGGCTTGTTTTCTTACCCATCCACCCAAAACACGTGTGTGTGTGTGTGTGTGTGTGTGTGTGTGTGTGTGTGTGTGTGTGTGTGTGTGTGTGTGTGTGTGTGTGTGTGTGTGTGTGTGTGTGTGTGTGTGTGTGTGTGTGTGTGTGTGTGTGTGTGTGTGTGTGTGTGTGTGTGTGTGTGTGTGTGTGTGTGTGTGTGTGTGTGTGTAGCTCATTGCTGGAGCAGAAGGAGGACTTAAGGAAGAGGCTCTCCTACACAACTCACAAGCTGGAGCTCCTGCAGAGTGAGTTTGACTCCACGCGGCAGTACCTGGAGACGGAGCTGCGACGAGCACAAGAAGAGCTCGACAAGTTTACGGATAAACTGCGCAGGTAGGAACCAACAGTCTCGTGCACACTAGGTAAAGGTTACAACTCTTTGTGACACAAGGTTTTCCCTTATGGGTTTGCAGATAGTAGAATTGTATGTTTTGCTCTATTTAATTGTTTCCTGTTCTGACAAAAGCAACAGGTACATTTGTCTGGTTTCATGAGGAGTTAGGTCATCCCACCACAGTCTTCTAAATAAGCACATAATCACATCCTTCCATCCATCTTCTGCCTATTAAGCCTCCCTTCCTCTGTACAGCATACACCCGAGACAGGTTGATAGTCCATCACAGGCCTACACAGTGAAGTAAACAATCATACATGCTCATACCTGCAACCAGTATGAAGTCACTTGTTAACTGAAAACAACAACATGTTTTTGCTTTGTGGGATGAAGCCAGAAGAAATCTAAGTGGATATCGGGAGAAAATGCAAGCCCCACACAGAATCGCCACAAACGGGAATCAGACATGTCTTCTTTTTTTTTTTTTGGTAAAACGACGAAAGAATGCATAAAATCACATTTCTAACACGGGACTTATTTTATTTTATTTTATTTGGAAAAATTACTCCAGAATTGACTCCATATATCTGGACCTCCAGCTCTGAATGCGGCTGACAGTGTTTTGTTTTTAAAAGCTCAAGAATAGATACTAGCCTGTCACATGATATTGTGTTTTGTGCCATAATGAAGGAAGTGTAGTCAAACCTTTTTTTACAAGCATAATTCAAAAATTAATCTTAACAAATTTTCATATCAGAAACAATATGAAATGGCTTTCATAAACTGAGAAAGATCACCAAATCAGAGTACAGTACAGTTCGGTGTGCATTGGTTCACTCCAGGCTGCAGCGACTGATGTGCACGGTGATGAGGTGCTGCTGGCTGTTGCCGAGCAACATGTTGGCCTACGGACTCAGGATCCATTTACCAGTGTGAAAATCTTGTTTGTTGAAAAACCAAGGTTTTACTATATTTAGATGAATGTAGGATACAACAATGTGAAATATAATCAGTACCCAGGCCAGTATGCATTTCCTCTCTGATTCAGGGGGTCTGGGTGTTTTTCCCTCAGAGTGATGACATGAGGTTGTAAAGACAGCCGCTTCTCAGTGTAGTCTCAGTTTAGCTGGACCACAGTTGTTCCTCTCCACAAAGACAGGCTCTTACGCCACGTGAGTCTTCTACTCCAGCACAGACTGGCTTTGAACTCAGTTTCAGGCACGTTGAGCTCTTTGGAGACTTTCTGTGCCTTCAGCTGAACAACAGTTCTGGTTATGTTCATTCTGTCATTGATGGTTATTGTAAGTCTCAGCTGCCTTGATCGCCATCAGATTAAAATTAGCCTCATTTCTCCAGGTGATCGCTGTATTGTTCCATTTTTTTAGGCGTAGCTTACCGTTATCTGGATCTTAGAAAGAGTTTTATGTCTTGGTGGAATACAAACAGCATTCCTTCATGTTTATTGACTTTTAAAAGATGAGACAAAAGCAGATATCTCTCTTTTTTGGGGGGGGAAACAGGTTTTGGAGGATTTTTCCAAAATCTGTAGCTGAAAATCCTCATTGTTAATCACACCAGCAACAGAAACAAGGAGAGACACATAATTTGATCAAACCACCACATGCAAAAAGTTTCAAATAGTCAAGTGGGATTAGACATTCAACTTTTTAATCCAATCTTTTTAGTACTGCTTTTGTGCTGCAAAGTCCTGAACTGAACTTTCCAAATTCAACAGTCACCCGAGGGCATCGACACTTAGCCAGTCTGCAGTTCTGGTCCACTGAGCAGAAACCCTCAAACTGAGGAAAGATGAAATACACGGAGGGAGTTTCAGGAGGAGACCCTTAGCCCAAAAAACATGGTAAACATCTAATTCTGCTCCTGCTGCTAATGAGGGCCGACTCCCCTTCCACACTCTGTGTAAGATTTATCTTTATTTATGAAACTGAGGTCACAATAATAAATTAAATGATTTATAAGTAGTTTAACTCACTTGGGCTGTTTATTCTGTCATTTAAAGAGAAATTACACATTTTCTGAAAAATAAGATCCAGATTTTTTTTAAATAATTCCAACTATAAAATGCAACAAACAAAAAGAAGAAAATGTGAACCAAAGTAACTTTTCTTCACTGTCAGTGAATGAACGTAATGGTTTTTATAACAATATGGGTTTTTATAACAAAATAAACAAGAAAACGTCTCTATAAAGTTACCAAAATGTTATCAATAACGAAGTTGCAGGTTAAAACCACATAAAAATTAAAGAAGGCACAAGAGCTTTGTTTGCAGTTGCTAACGAGTATAAAGGGTGAGATATGAACCAGTTGTCTCCAACACTCCCACCTTCCATGTAAAAGCAATAGGATTTCCGGGGTCCTCTCCACACTGTCTAAAGTGTCTTATTATGGTTTTCTTGCACATGTAAAAATCTAATTTTGACATCTTCTGATGAAAACAGACGCACCTCTGATTTGGCACAAGGACTAGCTGAGTCTTCACTGCTCAGACACTGGGAAGTGAACTGCCACAGAAAAGAGTCCAAAAGACATGAAATACTACAAAAAATACCAGATTAAGCTATGCCAGAGGACATGAAAAGAAACCTAATACATTTTGGCAGAATTTCCTTGATCAGAGTAAACCGAAACCAAGTTGCTTTGGATCAGAAGGGGTTGGGACATGTTTGATGTGTGCACCCGGCCAAGTCAGCCAGTGCCAGTAAAGACATTGCGACGAGGACTGTAACATGGGAAGATAGAGATGCTACCATGAACACTGAATGAAAATTGGAATCACATGGAAGATTTGTAACCAGCTGATAGTTTGTGACATTAACTCGACACATTAATGTGCTGGAAGAGTAAAAGTTAGCCACTGCCGGTGCATTCATTCACAAGTCACTGTGAGATGAGAAGGTTTACATTTTTCAATGGAAATACTGTCCAAGTGGGAACTGAACCCAATATTACTCGATGGGATTTCATCTGTGCATTTGTTAGTCATAACTTTCCCACTGGTTTTGCTTTTGAGTGATAAGGTGGTATTGTTTGTCTGGTCCCCATCTTGTATGCCACGTTATGATTGAATATTAGATGAATGCAATAGGAAGATTAAATAAAAACCCAAACAAGCTCCAGTACATTTAAACTGGGGTGCAGGAATTATCAGATAGTCCCCACAAATACTTTTTCGTGTTGATGAACGTGTACCTTCTTGGTGTATTATCTGTCTATATGTATATATTTGTGTAATTAGTTCAATACTATCCTTTGTATCTTCATCAGTTAAATCTGGCTTTGTGTGACAAAAATGAAAGAATACAGCTTTTCATTCACAGTTATGATTCATATCAGTCTCTAATCATCATGGTTTTCCTGCCTTGCTCACTTTGATCAGCTTTTTGATCACGTCTTTGATGAGAGTGCCTCATTTCCTTTGATTATTCAGTGAGATTTTTTTTAAAGCTTGTTCCTAAGAAGTTGAACTTCTGACAAATGTGCTAATATGTTAACTTATTTTGTCAAATGAAATCAAACACAAGTTATGATTCATAGCAGATCAGTTCTCTTATGCCACAAAACAATCTGATGGAAATCTTTGAGTCATTACAAGGTCATTACAATAATTTGAGCCAGTCAGTACAGTTATACTCCTGTGCTTTTGACACTAAACCATGCAGATTACATTCCTCCAGCCAGTGACGGGGTAATTTCCAGGGTAAATGTAAAAGCCAGTGGTTATTACAAGTCCTGGGGTCTTTTCTGTTTCTTATCTGAACAATTTATATAACTGTGTCATTTCATTTTAGCTGTGGGAATCAAGAGGATTTTTTTGTCCACTGCCCACTCTTACAATTTGCATATTACAGTGGTGCACAGATTGTATTTTAGCTCCTTTTAGAGACTCGAAGAAGTGCAAGCTTGATGTGTCATTTAAAAAAAAAAAAAATGTAAAAGCTTTGCCTCTCTCAAATTATCTCAGATTTTGCACAAGGACTGTGCATTTATTACCTTTCGCTTTACTTGTAATTTAGTGAAACAGAGCTAGAGGGAAGTTAGTTAGTTAATTACTTAGATTATTGAGATATTGTACATTCATTTAAAATTTTTGCCAGAAAAAAAGGCATCCAGTGGCCTCTCTTGGATACTTTTTCAGTGAACGGTTCAAACCTCTAAGATGAGACAACATCTTATTATTAAAAGAAAGTTTGTTTCTTCACCTGCATTTCATATTCTTCTTCCTTATGCGTGTAGTGTGCAACAAAACAATAGATTCACTCTATTAGAGAGTATAAAAATGACATGCCTCACCTGCCTCCAACCTCACCACACATCACTAAATATGAGTGTGTTCGGATCAACGTATTGTTGACCTGGAAGACAAAGTAGTCAGTAAATATTGCTGTTGGCTTGGACACTTCCATGCAGGCTTTCCTCCATTAAATAAAACCACATCTTCTTAGTAAACTAGGTTGCTGAGCGTGCTGATTTGCCTATTTCCAGCTCGGCGAGCTCTCCAGCAGCAGCAGCAGCTGTATATTTGTACGTACAAGCCATTGTCTCTAAGTGAGAGATGTTGTTTATCGTGTCATTTAGAATACAAAGCGGCTACTCGGCGCTGCAGAGGATCAACCAGGACCTGGAGGAGAAGATCCACAGAAACGTGAGTGTCTCAAATAGTGTTAAAGCCTGTGTTGTACAGTCTGTACATGCACGTTCTTCATGCTCACAGTACCTGCAGATACTAATTAAACCGGCATGTCACGGGGTTTAGAGACGGTACAGAACGCTAAGAGAGCCAGTTTGAATATGAATGCTCTGCTGTTGGTTCCACTGACGCTAATTACTGCTTATTACAATTGGCTGTCCTCCTTCCAATGGCAGAGTGATAGCAAGCTCATTGTTCCTCAGTGCACCGCACCTCACTTCATTTGTCAGACATTGCTTTTGCCAGAGGAAAGATACAATTAACTAGTCTGCCTGGGAACACTCCACGACCATCAGGTGTCTCTGCTCTGAAGAGACAGCTGAAAAACGCTCATCGGATGGGTTTGTTACAGCGCAAGATAATAATCATCACCGCCGCCACCGCCACTGTGATTACAATGCGAGATACTGGGGATGGATAATAAGGAGCTGAAGGTCACGCAAAGCTTTTGTGTAAAGAAAATTGGTCATTTTCAAAATAAAGGCCAACACTTTTTTTTTTTTTCTTTTTCTTGTGAAGTGTTCTCATCAGACGTTATTGATTCGTCTCACGTAAGCCTTCCTCAGGGGTGAGAGAGGAGCTGAGTAAGTCTCTGTAATCGTAAGAGCTTGTTTACTCCAAAACCTGCCACACACCCGGCTGACCCCTTCGACCCTGCACAACCACACAGAATGTAATTACATGATAGATGAGCGCAGGGATGTGGTTTGAGTGTGCTTCCAGGGGTGAAACATTTTGCGCACAGCTGCTATACATCCAAAAAACCTCAGGCCAAACTCTGTTACATCGACAAGTATGGATGATGAAAGAAAATCAGCCTTGAGGAACTCGAATCTCTTAACCCTTCCTCTGCCTTGTGACTGTTTCTAGTATTATCTGTTTTTTTACTTTCCTGTTGGTAAGATGACCGTCGCAGAAACACTGCGATAGGTGTGTGGAATTTTCAAATCCGTGTATTGGATATGGCACTTAAACTTTGTACCTGGGAAGAAATCATGATATCATATACTGGGAATAAGAAATGAGAAAACCTGATATTTATGTTGTTGTGACCTGCATTTTTAAGTTCAATTGAATATAAATGTAATGAAGGCATTTTACAATTGTAAAAGAAGCTTTACTAACAGGTTCAAGTGTTTTATTTAAAGTATTCATAGTAAAAGCTGCAGCCCATCACATTTTCTCCAAATTCCAGCTTGTACATTTTATAGAGTTAATCTGATAAGTTTCATCAATACTGGCACTTTAGTTAGATTTTAAAAGGCATTTATTTATGTATTCTCACAGGATGTGCTTGCAAAGTAGCTTATGAAGGGGAAATACTTTGCACCGTCCTCTGCAACAGTTAGAAGAAGATAGTTACACCAGAGTATATTGTTCCCATCCACTCTACATTTCTCTTGAAAATACAGGATGGAAAAATGAAAACAATGTCATCAAACACAAACCTTCTAACTTGTTCATAGTCGAACTAGAATGTAGTTTAAACTGAAGGCACTCTTGTAATCTTTAAAACTCTTTGGTTTCCGTCAGTCGCAGCACCACGATGATGAAAAGCGCGCTCTGAGCAGAGAGATCATCGTGCTCAACAACCGGCTGATGGAGGCAAAGCTCACCATTGAGAAGCTGCAAGAGGATAATGTAAGTGATGATCATGCAGTTCACGGTGGTGTTTCCTTTCACCATTAGCGTACATTCATATTTACTGTGATCACTGAAAAGGATCATGTCTGTTCCAGTGCTACATAGTAAAGCTGTATACTGACTTTTTGAATGGTACCACTCTCCCTCAGTTTGAGCTCAAGAAATACAGCTTTGTGATCTTTAAGGGCTCGCAAGTGGCTCTCGACTCTACTGTTGCTTTACTGTGTTACTGTCACTCCCACAACAGCCCCCTACATTATGACAGCAGGTATAAATGAGTGCTAAATGCTTGTCAACAATAACTTGCAGGCAGAAAAGTGTCATCGCAGTCCGACGGAAAAAAACATGTGCCTTTGGTGACTATGACAGCTCAGTAGTTTACTACCAACATAAGGTTGGTGACACAGCTAATAAAAACCTTGAGTAACACTGAGGAAAACACTAACTCGAAGCAACAACTCTGCTCCAGAAAGTGGGCTTATCTGTCTTTGTTTGTCCTGCTGTCATTGTAATGAATTCTGTCACAAGTCAAAGCTCAACCTGGACTGACAGAATGAGAACAGGTTCTTTTGGGTTACCGCGAGGCCAAACCTGATCCCACCATACGATTGGTTAAAAAAAAAGGACTTGAAAAGGGAAAAAAAGTGTTCGATGCCATACTGTTTCTCAAAAAAGGTGATTCTCAATGCTGGGAAGGATTTCTAAAAAGGTAGTCAGAAGAAAAAGAGTGCTATGTGGACGTTGACCATAAAATAGGCAAGTTATTGTTGTTAATAAGAATGGTTAGTAACGGTATATATGTAATCCTAACACAAGACATTTATGTAATTTCTACAAAAATCTGTCCCACCACTCAGGCACGCACACCATGCAGACTTGTTTATATATAAATATCTAAAAATGAATTACTACAGCAAGGATATTTAAAAAGACTGACTTATTAATGTGTTTGCATCAAACAGAATTCAGCCTTTTGGCTCAAGATCTTTCTTTGTGATTATTTCTGTTGTTCACAGCAGCAGTGATCAAACATCAGCAGCCGAAGACACTTTTGTTGTGCTCAGTAAAACAGCAAAAAGCAGAATCACAAAGAGCAATCCCGTTGATGGACAGATGATATTTGCAAGCGTTAGCTGTCAGATTCACTGTTGCATTCCTGATGAGGCGCAGTGCGTTTTGGGCGAAATTAAAGAGAAACACAAGAATACTGTCTGAAAAGAAACCAGAAAGTATTCAGCACCATATTCTTTTCCACAATAGTTGTCTGCTGTGTCTTTTGATTGTGGCCTTGTGCCCCAACAGGACGTGTACAGGAAGGACTGTAACCTGGCTGCTCAGCTTCTGCAGTGCAACAAATCTCTTTACAGGGCCCAGCTCTCTGAGGTGAGACCCGCACTCACTCTCACAAGCTGACATCTTCATTTCCACATGGATTCAATGCTCTCCAACCTTTCTAAAAGCTGTTTATATAGGTCCTCCAGTTTATTCTTTCAGCAAGGTGTCCGTGGTACGGGGCTCTGCAACCTTCCACCTAATAAAATTTGTCCGGCGCTGCAAAACTTCTTTATTTGCCAAGCCTAAAACAACAGAGCAAATCAGTTTGCCAATACAGTTTTGTTACATTTTTCAAAAGTGTGTTGAGGTTGTATTCATGGGATTAAAAACCTACAGTATTGTTGGCAGTGAAAGCAATCAATTCTGTCTACATCTTGAGAGTTTTCATATTAAATACAGGTACCTGCAGTAGAAGACGGTTGGGCAGGTGACGTGTTTGGATGTGGTTTCTATTTTATCAAAACCTTCTTTCATCTCAGACTGCAGGATAAGACTCTTTGGAAGAGCTGTGCAGCACAAATGGATTCAATCTTTATTTTTCAAGGAGCCACTACAGAGGAGCCACATGCGCCCTTGGTCTTAATTAATAGCTATTCCATTAACGTCATTGATATTTTGGTGATGATGGCAGGTGGGGGATTAAAGATCAATAAATAGAGTATGATAATAATATAAATTCACCTGAAACACAAAAGTTTACAGCTTTCTGTTTTTGTAAAAACGTATCCCATCAAGAGAATAATGCAATTTTGACAAACAAAAATCTAAGAACATAGTAAATGTTGTGTGGGTTGCCGAGAGCCATTATAGATTTTACCTTACATTTAGTTTAACTACCCCCCGACAGTATGGGGCCTTTTCAAATGTACGGCTTGGTGTGAGGCAAACAGTATTTGCCTTTGGAGGTATTCAAGCTTCAAGCTTTAAACATATGAGAGGTGATACTTCTGCTTGACTCATATATTTATTATTGGATGTGTTTTGTGCATTCTGCTGGTGGAGACATAGAATTTATCCCCCCTACAGAAGAAGAAGCGATATGGAGGCCAGAAGAGGATTATCTCCCATGCTTAGTAAATCACACCCTGATTAACAAACTCATTTATATAATACTCATTAATACAAAGTTACAAAGTGTAGTGGAATAAACACAAACCATATATTTTAAACCATTTCTTTACAAAAATCACTCTCATTTGAGCGTGAAACCTTAAGATCTTCAAGATTTTCTTGCGTTGTTCTGATGTGAACCACAAAAGATATTCATGAGAGAAACAATGTGGTGATGATGCGTAAAAGTGGAAATGTTTGCCGAGATAACTGTGGAGAGGGCGATGCATGACTGAGGTAGTTCTGTTGCTGCTCTCAGCTGTTTCTTTTCAGCACAAGGCATGAAATGGGTGGAGATTTTGCTGTCTCGACTGTAAGAGGGAAGGTCATCCTGCCCTTTGAAACTCAGGAAAGATAAGAGACAAGCCAGGATGGAGCAACGAGTGCTGTAGGTCACTGCAGGAAGGACAGAGATGAAAAAAATAAGGCTGGAATATTTTTTTATTTTATTTTTCTTAGCCCAAATATCCTTGAAGAAGAGAAAGAGGAAGGAGTTGTGCTTTCAAAAAGTTGACAGAAGAACAGTCGTATTGAAAAACTTACAATTAATAATTTGTTCTATTTCTGCAAATATCTCAATTTAAATCCTGCACGTTGGGCCTGTTGTGTGTTTTTTAATAACAGCTTTTACCCAAACGAAGGTGCTGTGATGTTTTGTGTGCGATACTGCATGAAACAAGAGAGATTCAAATTCTAGCAGCTTGAATGGCCTTTTGGTGTTGTTGTTCAGATGGAATTGGCAGGAAACGCATCGGATCTCTGCTTGATTATGAAAAGCAGCAGTACCACTCCTGTAAATATGAGTCAGGAATATAAGAAGTGAACCAGTCTTTCGGCTCCTGTCATTCACTTTGCAGTTAAACCGGAGTGTAATCTTACTGCACCAGGTTTGGTAATCGTGTAATTATTTGACAGTGATTGGGAACAAAGCAACATGAAAACCTCTTGAAAGCACATTGTGAGCGAACGTGAAGGACAGCTGACAGTAAAAAGAGGTGAAACTACAGTGTGTTGGCAAAATGTAAATGCGGCGTGCTCTGAAGCCGCATCACAGCATCCTGCTGTTGCCTGTGAAAGGAATGCATGTGGTTATTGATGAGTGTTTTAACACTTGGCCAGCTTGGTGTCACTTTTCCTGCTGCATCAGCCGTGGGCCTGGTGCCATGCCCATGTGACAGGAGTAGATTTTAAAATGAGCACGGGGTTAGAGAACGCCTCGCCACGTTTTACGCATATGGCTGAATGGAAATATCAATGCAAACTGCATTGGATTGCATAAGGCTCACAAAAAAACACCACCCCTACATGTATACAGTGAACACAAATACATATAGGATCTATCATAAAGTGCAATAGAAGCGTTCTGTCGGCTCACTGCCAAACATAATGGGGGTCAGAGGCTATACATGCACTCTCAGTGTATGTCGGCCGGCATGCTGATCCTGTGGGTGGAAGCTAATCGAAAGCATATTGATGAATGGTGCTGCAGCATTTTGAGGAGTGTAGTGGCTCTTCAGCACCTACTGAAGTGCTTCAGCCGTTTGTTTTGCTGCAAAACAAGCGCAGAGAGGGTATAAAATGATCAGGCTCCCATTTCTGCAAGCCATGAAAAAAACTAATTGCGATCTTATTCGAAACAAGCCCAAATGCAAAATGTTTGGACAGTAATTAAGTGGTATTTAGTTTGGTCCAAGGTGTAGAGAAACTGTTATGATAAAGTGTCTTTTCATGTTGTCTGTAGTGTTTGTCTTTCCTCTTTCTACAAACGTTATAATTAGCTTGCCTCTCATTGCCAATTAGGAACAAAGAAATAGATTCCTGTTGATGATGGGCCTGCAGTTAGCTTACTTCTTGTTGTTGCTATGGAGAGAGGTACAGATCGTGGAGGGATGCTTTTTCTTATTGAGAAATGCTCAAAGTCGAGCCTTTTTCTAATCCGAAGGGGGAATTCAGTTTACACAAACGCATATATTCCTCTCGTATGCCGAAGTTCTTCTAAAATAGTTGTGAGTGCAATAATGGCAAAAGCAGTTAAGTCTACACTACGGTGTCATATTCACCTAAAATAACCTGTGTTACTAATTGACATTCTGCAGTGCAGAGGAATTAAAAAAAAACCCTGTTGCAACAGGTTTGATAAATGGACATTCATCATTCATGTATGAACACACCAACAGGAACGCTGCCATGCAAGAAGGAATTTTAGATTTTGTGTTTTTTTCCGGAAAACACTTTAATACACTGACAGGGCAAGAATGAGGAAGGAACTACCAAACAGTGGAATCGACGCAAAAACAACCTGAACTCGAAGGTCAACAAACCAAAACTGTGCGTCTTATTTTGTGAGACAACAATGATGTTCGCCTGTCAGAAATTCTTTGTGTGACTTTGTTTATGGTCATTGACTCCAAATTCCAGGTCAGAAGAGAGCTCAACTATGTACAAATATAATCTTGACTTTCTGATGGAGAAAATGTGTTGCAGCCGTTTGACACAAATGAAATTCTAAAAAAAAACCTGTGTGGAGGAAAACTGTTGTTAAATGTGTCCTGTGAATATCTAGAGATGATTTTAACTACAGGGAAAGTAGCTTTTATATATATATATGCACACAAACGAAAACGAATTTATGCAAATTGTTGAAAGTGGTGCCGAGTGGTGAAGGAGGTTGATACAAGTTGGTTTTTTTTTATGTCAAACTACAGTATTTGTACTAAACAATGAACAGTCTGAAGTAGTATTTAATGGAAACACTTTTATAAAGCTTCTAATTACACAGATAGAGACTAAAGGCAGTGTTTTATTTTTCAGTGAAGTGTTCAAAATACATTTCACACTGATAAATAGAAGGTGCCTGGAATTTTTAAAAAAAAGCTCTCCATCTGTTGGTACAACACGTTTCTTCACACACATTTTTTCCTGCCTTCTCTTTTTGTCTGACACTTGCAGCTGCCCGCAGATTTTCAGGAGCGACTGACCCTGCACCTGGAGGACTCTCCTCTCTGCCACACCTACTCTGACTCCGTCCCAGCCTCTCTGATTGCCAAAGTGCTTGAGAAACCAGATGAGGCGGGCAGCAGCAGCCAGGCCTCCCGCTCCCCCAGCCCCCAAATCCAGGAACATGCTTTCATTTTGGAAAGCCTGGGCCCCGGAGAGCGCCTGGGGCTGCGAGCTGCCTACAAATCTGACCTGTACAGTAGTGACACGGCTCTGTACTGTCCGGAGGACCGCCACCGCGAGCGGAGGCCCAGCATGGACGTCCACGGAGAGAGGAAGCTGCTTTATGGGCCCCAGAATTCAACCGACAGCACCCCAGAGGAAGGCTCGGTGGGGCTGCGCGCTGGATTCTCCCAGGAGCATTTTACGAAGTTCCCCGCTGCGCTGGGGGGCGGGTCCAGCTCTTACTCCAGCTTCAGCGGGGGGGGATCTGAGGACAAAGGTAACGGCCCTCCCAGCAGTGCGGCCTCCTCCCCTCGCCATCACTCCCTCTACATGGACTGGAGAGATGCCGGGGACTATGAGAGGAAGAGTGACTCATCCTGGGACGGAGACAGTCCCGGAGTCTTTGCCAACACTCATCCCTTCCAACAGGCGGAGCTGAGCCACCACCAGAACGGCAGCTCGCCTGTCTATAGCCGCACCATGTCCTCCTGCTTCAGTGAGCCCTACGAGCCGCTCCCCCCGTCCTCCTCCCCGAGTGTTGCCTACGAGGACAGCCGTCGAGGCAGCACGCTAGCCCCTGAGGAGGAGGAGCTGATCGGTCGGTGGAGGCAACTCAGTGTGGAGGACTTGAGCGCCCACAGCTACCGCAGCCCCGGCCGGGCCTCCCCTTACAGCTTCTCAGAGCAGCATTTCTCCGTGCGTCCCGCTAAGATACGACTCGGGCCACTTTACAGCAGCTTCCAGGAAGGCGCCGACTTCTACCACCAGGGGGTGGATGTCATGGACCCGGCGTGGGTGGCCGCCAGCCCGAGCCCCGAGTGCAGCCCAGGGCTCCGGCAGGCTCACAGCCAGGCCCACCTGTTCCGAGCGGAGGACAGCCAGGAGTCCGAGCACAGCCTCTACCACTCAGGGAGCTCCAAAGACAGGGAAGGGAACGTGGCGGCCGGAGGCCAGAGTGCAGATTACGTGGACCCCAGCCCCAACAGCTCCACCGAGTCTCTCAACCAGAGGTCCCTGGAGATGGCCGCCGAGCTGCAGCACTACCAGGTGGAGATGCACAGCCTTCCTGCACAGCCAAGCCAGTCGCCGCCACCGGCGCCGCCTCCTCCTCCTCCTTACAACCAAAAATTTGGCTCCCTTGGACTTTCCAGGAAGGACAGTCTGACCAAGGCTCAGCTTTATGGAACGCTCCTGAATTAAAGTACTCCTCAATCAGGTTCACACTTTGATAGCAGTAGAGGCCCTGTTGTCTTCAGCTACATCCGCTGTTGGCTTGACCAGAAAATGGTTCACAAAGAAGCCGGAAGTCGAATAATTCCGTAACTCCAACATGTGACTCGTGCTGATCGTGTAAAAGTTTTGATTCTGGGGTGGCAACTGTTTACAATGTCCAGAGGAAGTAAGTCATATTAACAGTTAGATGTGAGGGGAACAGACAAAGATGATGCTTAAGGAGCCCTTAAAGTTTTTAAGAATGTTTATGTATTTAAATTACAAATGTACAAATATATACTAACTAAAAACTGAGTGATATATTTTGTATGTAGCTGTTAGCAACAGATTAATCAGAAGCAATCAAACAAGTACAAAACTTCTTGATAATCCTGGAACTTGTATATAAATTTAAAAAGAAAACAACTGCCAAGGCTATATTTGAAAACTCAGAGAGGTATTTTAATTGACACTTTCCCCTGAAAATTGCACATAGATTTATTATTTTTAATCAGCTGCAGCAGTGATGGCCTTGTGAAGATTTACATATGAAGGTTGAGAGTAAAAACGGAAACAAAAACAAATTAAATCTAATGACAGACATGCATTTTGATTTTCTTCTGTTTACTGAGTTTGACAGTATTGATGGGTGTGTTTTATTGTTATTGATGGGTCATTTTGAGGTATAAACATCTGTCTTAGCGGTCGGTACTAACTTCATTTTTGCTCTTCTTATATTTCTGCAAGAGATTGTCCCCGCCCCCTTTCTACCTCAGATTTGGATGCCCCACCATGCCACTGTAACCTTGTTTCTTTGAAAACGATGCATGTTTATATATTTTGGTTGTTTTGTTTGCCCAATAAAGCACAAATTATACATTTCAGCTTGCAGCCGTCCTTTAATGCTCGCATGTGGGGATTTAGTTGTCGTCTCGGGACAATTGAAAGGCTGCAAAGCCAACTGATTGGCCTGAGAGGGAACCTTTCATCTTTCCTCTGTGTACATATGCCCGGTTAACTTAACATGGAAGTTGGATGGGAACGTTTTTGAAAATTTTGTGGGGAGTAATTATGGGCAAGGACAAATGACAGCCGATATCACTATTACAAGTTTATTTTGCTTTAAATTCTAGTTTTGAAATTTACAGTGTTTTTTGTTTTTTTTACTTCGATGTCTTTCAACAAACTGACTGAATTCAATCATTTCAAAGCTTCGGTATTTGTTAAATCATTTGGTTAGTGTAGAGTTGTGTGTTTATTTCAATGTGTAAATCACTATAGTGTTTATATGGTCAGTGCATTGATTTAGGCTGTTTGTAGTCAAGTTTTCTGTCTGCCACCCAGACATGGGGCCGTCACTTTACACTTGCTTGCTAATTTGTTCTTATTTAAAAGTCGTATGAGATTAGAACCAGCCACGGGAGGGAGCCAAAGCAGAGAGGCAGCTCACCGATCTGCAATGTCGACTTTATTGTTCCAGTGCAAAGCATTTACACTTCAAGCACATCAAGAGGAGACCAGATTAAAAACAGCCAAACACACACACACACACACACACACACACACACACACACACACACACACACACACACACACACACACACACACACACACACACACACACACACACACACACACACACAGCAAAATAGATGCTAAAGTATGCACAAATTTCACATGCTCAAACACAATAGCTCAACCTGAAAATCTCTTTGGAGAATTTGCGGCGCGCCAGCAGTAGCCTGACCTCACAATGGAGGAAAAAAATGTGGCGGCTCAGCTTAGCTTTGATGGACGTGATGAGGCAATTTGCTGGGGAGCCTGTGCCCTCTGTTCCGAGGATTGTGTTTGAATTCCTGGTAAGGTTGCAGCTTCTTCACTTTTCTTGACACAGACTGACTGAGCCTGCTGATTAGGGCAGAAAGACAACTTTTAGCGATGATCTTCACATTGACCTGCAAGTAAATGCTCCTAACTTTTCACCTCGCCGATGATCAGGTCTTTTGAGTAAGCAACAACGTTTTTTAATACAAGTTTTAATAAGAGCTTGTATATTGTTGCAGCCAGTCGAGTATCCATACACGCCTCCACACAACTACGATCTCACATACTGTGTGCCTAATCTCAATGTGTAATCTCCACACAGACTCCACCATGTGGCTCCAATCAGCATTTATATTCTTAAACTGTTTTCTCGCTAACTTCGTTTCCTGAATGTGGGAGCATTCCGCTCTTATTTCACTGAAAGATTGACGATTTGTGACCTCACGTGAGTGATGTATGTGCATTGTACACACATTTGTCACTGTATGTATATATATGTGCATACTTGGTCCATTATATACCATCCTGTGTATGAGTTTAACCATGTGTGCAAACCTGCAGTTTACTGTCGAGCAAGATATCCATCCCATTAATATCCTTTAGGGATGTTTATGCACTCCAGCACTTTAACATATCAGATCCTTTCATTTAATTTTTCTATTCCTATTAAATATTTGCACTTCAATCTTGCTATATTGTAGTTTATTGTTTTCTGTGGTTTTCATTAACCTGTCAAGAGACTGAAGATGGAAATCAACTCTGGCTATTATCTTACATCTTTGCATGCATGTATTCCATTAATAAGTGCTGTATTATTTATTAATAAAGAAACCTAATTTGTTCTCCCACAAAATCAAGTGAGGGATAAGGTATATCCGGGAAGAGCAATGTTCCTTTAATCCAGGCACATTTTTGAAATTCTTTATTAAAATTCATTGGCACAGAAGTGTCATTCCATTTTTGTTATCAGGTGTTTGCATGAGCTGGGTTTTTTTTAGACTGCCATGTCTTTTGGGGGTTGCAGGAGATACCCCCCCCCCCCCCCCCCCCCCCCCTGCCGCCCTCAGTCAGTGAGTCCCACCATTCTCATGCTGATGTCCCACAGTTTCTTGGCCGCCTGTTCGTCCACAGCTTTGGCCATCAGCTCTTCCTCCTCGCAGTTAGCGAAGCACTTCCCGGACACTCCCTCCACCTCTGGGGAGCACGCCAGATAGAGCGGAGTCTGCGCCCCTTCCAGAGGACTCTTAAAGAACACCAGCGAGGCAAGGTTGAACAGCGGCTTCGCCAGGAACGGGATTTGAACGTGCCTGCCCAGCCGGGTCCTCACGATGCCTGGGGTGAGCGCGTTGACCGTGACCCCAGTGCCCTGCAGCTGCTTAGCCAGCTCCAGCGTGAACAGCAGGTTGGCCAGCTTGCTCTGGCTGTAGCAGAAGGCCTTGTCGTACTTCGCTTCGCTGTTGAGGTCGTCGAAGTTGATGTGGCCGTACTTGTAGAGTTTGGAGGAAACGACGACGATGCGGCTGGGCGCCGACGTCTTCAGGAGGTCCAGGAGCAGGTGAGTGAGGAGGACGTGGCCCAGGTGGTTCACGCCGAGCTGCATCTCAAAGCCATCCTCCGTCTTCGTGTAGGGACATTGGTATACACCCGCATTGTTTATCAGCACGTCAATCTTGGATTCCTCCTAAAAACAAGAGACATTTATATCAACCATCAGACCCGCAGTAACGATTTAGTTTATTATGGAAACAATAAAAATCTAGAATCAAGTTTCACTCTATATGTGATATGTGTGTGTAACCTTCAACATAGCCGGTTTCATTCCAGCATTGTTTCATGCCTTTAGGAGACGACTGACTTTTAGAGTGAGTTTGACATAATGCCAGACCTTTTTAAGCATCCTCAGGCGTGCAATGTTTGGTCACACACATCAATACACAAAATTCACCATTTAGAAATGTCCCAGGCACACATTAATGTGATTACCTGGTTTCACAGGGAGCACCTTGAGACAACCGGCAGTTATGGGAGGTAAGTATCAGAAAAAGGCATTGCAAATGCACCAATTATGTAAAAAAAAACCACAAAAAAAAAAACCCATTAAATGTAGTATGTCAAAAAAGCAGCCAAGATAAACACTCAAAGATTAGATTTTTGGCAATGTTTACCATCTACACTTTCCCAAGCTATGTGCACTTTTGCACAGGATTGCAGGGGTGACCACAGCAACTCACTGCAACTTGCCCCTCGGTCCACATTGGATGCCCTTCCTGCCACAACCTTGACTCAAACCCAGGTCCTCCAATCTCGAGGTCAAGACTTTGCTCTATGTGCAAAGCAATCAACTTTTTTTCTCTGCGTCATTGCATTCCTCAAACAAAATGCTGACTTTTTTAAATCTTATTTAAATATGGATTTCATGCATAGCTGACTTCAAACACAGTAAAAGAACATTTCACTGTGGTGGAATATCAACTGTTGGACGTAATGAAGTCAACTTGGGAGCAGCAGCAGCACCCCCTGTCGGGTTGGTAAAGGATTTGCATATTTAAGGCTTCATCTTGCTTTACATTTTATATTTGGGGATGCTGTATAGAGATGGATGACTACTTGTTATATACGATGTGTAAATGGCTGATAGTGTTTTATTTAACACTCATTGTGTGAATCTGGCTCACCTAAAGTCAGTGGTTTTAGTGGTAACTGAATAATTGCTGTCAGTGTTCTCTGATCTTTCAGTTTGAACATTTTACATGGCATCTTAACTCTGAGGTGTTGTCGAACATTTCTATTCCTCAAGAGTCTAAAGTCAGGGTGAAGATATGTCATTACATGACAATTATACAATTTATTCTCTTGTAAATCTCTTGACTGCTATACCCTCCAACAAAAGAATGTTATTTACATAAAAAGTGCACTTCCTCTAGCAATAATTATCACAAATCTTTCCCAATATTCTTATATTTCTTTACATTTTCAATTGAATAAAACTAAAAAAAAAGTTATGCACCATTTCCCAATAAAAGCTGAACCGGTGTTGCTTTGGTCTTGTGTATGTTTGTTACACCAGTTTTCTTTTCACAGACAAATGTATCAGATTAATCGTAAATTAATTGATTAATTGCAAATACTGTAAAGAAAACATATCAAATTTAGAACAAATCAAATATGCAGAAAGTAGATGTAGTAGGTTTTGAGATAGTCATTTTACTTTTAACCTTCAAGTAGATTTAATCATCTCTACCTCTAATTTCAGCACCAAGGACAGTCACCTCAGGTCACATACAGTGGGGGTGGCATGACCTCAAGAGATGCACACGAGGGCCAACCAGTTTTTAAACCCAAAGGTTCACATACCTTACTCACCCTGCACTGTGAATTTTCACATGTTGTGTTCAGTAAAAACAAATAATTTGTGTGTGGTATTGATTTAAGCAGACTGTGTTTATCTATTGTTGTGACTTAGATGAACATCAGAACACATGTTATGACTAATTTATGCAGAAATCCAAGTAATCCCAAAGGGTTCACATACTTTTTCTTACACCTGCCACGAATAAATACCACAACTAGTGTGTCACTGCTGACCTTTGTGATCTCTTCACAGAATCTCCTCACTGAAGTGAGAGAAGCCAGGTCCAGGTGTTTGATGACCACCTCGCCCTGCTCCTGACCCGCTTCTCTCTGCATCTCCTGGGCCGCCTCCTCGGCGCTCTTCAGGTCCCGGCAGGCCATGATGACCCGGGCGTGCAGCTTCAGCAGCTCCCCGGCCACGGCCTTTCCGATCCCGCTGTTGGCCCCGGTCACGATGACGGTCTTGCCCCGCATTGTGTGGGCCGGATAACGCAGCAGCTGCACGGCTTTCTGTCTGGGAAACAAACGGCGCATGAGAAGCAGGACGCCGCCGCCGACAGCAGCGGCGATCAGCACCGCCGAGTACATACGGGACACGACCGGGGACGACGGGGACGGGTCACCGGCTGCAGAGGTGTGTTATGTATCCGCCGCTCCGGAAATGTTTACAACGTTTCCTCCTCAATCGCAAGCTAACGGGGGGGGACGCTTCTTGTTTTTGTTTGTCTTCTTCATTGGCTCCTAAGTACAAGTTATCAACAACAGAAGGCGCGTTACCGCCACCTACTGGATCGGAGTGGACCTACGCTGAATGGTTACTGGAAAATACAAAAAAAAGAAAAAAGGAATAGAATAGAAGAGAATAGAATAGAATAGAATAGAATAGGAAAAAGACATAACAAATGCTAAGAGCTATATAGTCCGATGGCCACAGGGAGGAAGACTGATGTTACTAAAAAAAACAGAAAAAAAAACACCTGTGACCATTAAAAGGTAAGTGGACCATTACACCAGCCTCCCCCCACTCCCTTTCCTCCCAATCAGCTTTTCAGACTTGCACGTCAATACAAGTACTGTCCCCCTTCAATTGAAAGAAACGGCACAGACTTAATCTTGAACCTCCATTATGAATGACTACATTTGTTTGTTGTCTGAATATGTTGCTGTTCACCTGTTTCATGGTACAGGTATGTAACACATTGTTACATGCTGCTAACAACCACTAATGTTATCATTTTGACCACTGTGAATGTAATAAAGCCAGTAACATATCAACTTGCCAATAATGTAAAAGAATAGTCTTGATATTTTTTAGAACCATGGTTGAGAGAGTCTTGTAGTATGTATCCTAAATGAATGAATATGATGACGATCTCATCCAGTGTACCAGTTTTTCACAAGAAAACTGCACTAAACCTGCAAAAAAGTTGTAATTTCCAAGAAATGCATTTATGTATTATTACATTATTGGCTACAATTATTACATTTTTAATTTTTTAAATTTTTTTATTTCAGTAATTTAATCCTTTTAACATTGTTTTCAAAATGTTATTACAATAATGGATCAAACATCTTAATTTCCAATTAGGGAGTTATTAAATTATGGGCTTCTTTACATTGAAAAAGGTCAAAATTTGGTATTACATCAATTTCGATCAATACATTATTGGTTATTAGCCACCTATTATTGTATCTTCTTTTGAAATGTCCTCACAGTACAAATCATGCATATCTTTTCCCTAAACTTTCTACAAATAAGAAAAAAAAAATGAAGAATGGCAAAATACTTACTTGTCAAAGTGTAAGCACAGTATTTAGTTGTGGTTTTAAATGTGCAGCTGTATAGACTGCACTGTGTTATCTATTTTTTTTTTAAATTCTTTTTCAATATTCTTATTCCTTCGTTTGAATCTTCTGTTTATTAAATACTTTTAAACTGTGACTCCTTGTTTAAAAAAAAAAAAGTCATTTTAGATTTGCAGGAATGCTGCGGATTGTATTAATGACTGTCACATCCTCCAGAGATGTACAACTCTGGGGGCTCAATAAAGTATTTGAGATATAGACATCAGATGAAGATATCGGTATGGTAGAATACTGAACATTTTAGAAACTCACAGAGCTCAGTTCCAAAATACTAAAAACCCAACTAGAGGAGACACAAGACAACCACAAAGTGGAAGACATTAATCTCCTGCTGGAAGTGCCATTCTCATGCCTCCCCCCTTCTCTCTCTCTCTCTCTCTCTCTCTCTGTGTCTCTGTGTCATGTCGATGCATATTGGAGACAGAGGGCGAGTTATTTCACTTCCCCTTTGTCTGAGCTCTGCTTCCAGTTGGGTAATACCTCCCGTTCATTTCAGGGTTTACTTCAGTTCCTGTTGCTCGGTGGCATAAGTGGGACAACCTGCTGCAGTTTCTCCTACGATCTGGTGAAACAGACTCAGTAAATAAGAATCTGATCATCTGCAGTGGACTTCTAAATGCATTTTTACACAGGACTTTCTCTGCCTTCTGTCTATACGGTCAAAGAATGGATCCATTACCACTCCTGCTTATGCTCGTTGTAATCCCCGTTGGTAAAGGTAAGAAAACATTTTATTCACTGTGTGTTAGTTTGTAGGAGAAGAGATTGTTTCAGAGGGATTTAAGGGAAATGATTGTTTTGTTTTGCTTTCATTTTACATAAAGTCACATGGTTATTTATGTTTTTCTTTCATCAAACATGCTTCTAATCAATTCAATAATGCAATCTCCTCTCATTACTAACAAATCGTGGATTTAATTTCATCAGAATTTTAAATTATGCACCATATTTTAAGAAATGCACCCAAATCAGTGTTATCTATAAATAAGATTCCTTCCCTCAGAGTTCTCCTGTAGGGCTTTTAATCAGAAGTTGATTGGTCAAATCATTCAATGTACCAATTTGTGAGAAGTGTTAAATATATGCATGTACCATTTATAGGATATACGCACTTTTATTTCAGTGGCAAAGAGCCCTCCAATTGAGCTGGGAATCCTCTAAACCAGGGCATTCCCCCTCGGTCCTCTATCCCGCATGTTTCCCTCCTTTTTTCTCCTCTGACACCTTTTATTCAAATGAATGACTTGTGATCAGTCATCAGATCGTTTACTTGAAATATTATGCTGGGGCAGAGGGATGTGGGCAAACATACAGGTTAATGGGAATGAAGTGGACGGTCGGTTGCACGTTGGGGATCTCATTGTGAGAAAGTTGTGTGGAGTTTGCATGTTCTCCCTGTGTGCCTGTGGATTTTCTCCAGGCACTCCAGCTTCTGCCCACACAGTCCCAGAGCATGCCTGAACGTCTCATCGGATTTCTTCAACGAAAATCATTTTGAAAACTAGTTTGTCAAACTGAAATCAGAGTGACGTCAAAGAGGCCTGGCGCAGCATTTTCTTCTAAAAATGACAGCCAATCACTGTTCAATCCTGCGATATTAACACATTAGCATGTGCCAATGGTTGAAAAAAGAAAAGAAAAAGAAAAAAATGGGAAAGTACCAAGACATAAAACTACACTGTGGACCGAACTTGGATCTGGGACCCACTTGGAGCGGGAGAGATTAAGTTCATGTAGACACTTCCTAGAATCTGAAGTCATAGAATTGTTTAATTGCAGCAGATTTATTCACATTACAGCAGAAATTACAGCAAAAAAACCTGCTGGATGTGGTGTACGAGTTGAGGCAGACGGGAATGTGCTAAATCGTGTTTTCAGGCACTGAGTATCTCTTCTCTCAGTGTCTGCTCTTCTTGTTTTATTTTTACTGTGGCTCAAAGCGCTTGAGATCCCATTTCATGAAAAGTAAATGATTTGGAAAACTCATAATGTCGCTATGCGTCGCTCACTGCAGCTGTGAAGAGATTTGTAGAATCACTGAAGGCTGCGATCACATGAATGAAAAACTCTTCATCGGCACGATTTGTTTGTCTGTTTCCTGTCTTTGACAGCATCAACTAAACTAAACATTTTCTCGATTCTGAAAAATATCAATAAATATCTCCGATATTACTTCCTGTAAGAAAAACACATCTTAACATTTGCGGTCCTGAAAAACGAGGGGTTCCGTTTCGTAACTGAAATGTCATCACAATAGATGAGGCAGACAAAGTGCGGCGACTGCTTCCCCGATGCAATAAAAGCTTGTCTCTCGTTTGGAGCCTTCATTCCTGCTTCAATAGAGGCGCCATAGTTTTCTTATGGGCTTTTCTCACTGTTGGAGCTGTAATGAAGTGTGCTGCTTTGCTAATGTACTCTTAATGTGCGCTGACGTCTTCCTCTCGCCGCTTCGGATTAGAAACCTGCTCGTGTTTAGGAGGTTACAAGAGGAAGTGTTGAGTCACCGAGATCAGCGAACAGCCATTAACTCCTTCCCATTGTTTTTTTTTGAGGTTGGCGTATCGATATGGAGACTTTGCGGCAATTTGTGTACTTGGCTGTGTCTGCCTACGAGTGGGGGGGGGGGGGGGGGGGGGGGGAGAATAAAATCTGATCGGGCAAAGAAAGGGACTTTTGACTCGAGAGCTGAAAGAAAGATAATAGCAGGAGTTCATGGATAAATCTGTAGAAATGCCCTGTGAGATTTCACTATTTCACACAAGCCTGAGTGTGGAATCTGCTGAAGCACTTGAACTCTTTCCAGGTTGAGCAAAATCTGCCCTATTAGTCAGAGAGTGTCACTCTGGTCAGGCCAATAATAGATTATTAGCAGGTCTGTTTGTTTTTATTCGATCAGACGACACGATGGTAGCAGGACTGGCTAATGACAGCAGCTGTGTTGTTTTGTTTTTGAGATATTGTCATTAATAAAAAAAAAAAAGAGGTGGTGGTTACTTTTTAACGCGATAGAGAGAAAGTTTTAACCTCCCCACTCTATCACTACATGATGACAAAATTGTGCATTTGTGACATTGGTGGAGACTGGAGTAAAATCCAAGTGAATATGGGCGCCGGCAGAACAAGTTTCCAGTCATTCAGGTGATAAAAAGAGAGGGACAGACAATCGCACACAATCATGACCCACTTCAGGGAATTTGTCGTCACCACTTGACCTTAAACGCATGTTTTGTTTTTTGGGGAAAATCCACACACAGAGTCTACAGTCTTTGAAATACAATAGAAACTAAAGTATTAAAGCAATAAAGGCGTGACCGTCCCCAGAGCACGGTCTGGTCGTGAGAGCGATATTAGTCTTTGCATACAACTCTGCATATCCATTCATTTAACGGCCGCTTTGGGAAAACTGGAACCACAACAAGTGCTGTAAGCATGATCGTTCCCTGCAGGCCAGCATGACGACAGCTGCAGCGTTGACCCGAAAGATCAGTACATCGAAGTGGGATCCAGCACCGAGGTCGTGTGTAAGACTTCATGTGTGCACGGGGAAACCTTATGGACACTCGACGACAGACCCGTCGATGAAAGCTGGTCACGATCTATCAACTCCACGCACGTGGTCCTGACCCTGAGGAACTTCACCCATCACAGAGCGACGGTGGCGTGTCGCACGGTCGAGACACAGCATGTCGTTGGAGGCATCATCATCGTAACATACAGTAAGCCTTACTAAGCGAAACTGCAGAATGTTCTTGTTTGTTCATTATTTTTGTGGGTCGATGCTGATTTAAGTCGGTCAGTGCTCGTCTCTGCATCCTTACGATTGTCTGTCATAAGTCCATTGTCGTTAATGCTGGTATCCTCGTATATACTGGTCAATGATGCCCTATTCCGCATGCTTCTCTGTTCTAATTTAAGATGACTTATGCGTGTGTATATATATATATATATATATGTGTGTGGGTCTTTTCTGGTTCACGCTGGTCTGATGCCGTTCAAACCAGCAGAAATGCTGGATTGTGCCGCTTTACTTTCAACAGGAAACTAACTCCTTCAAATAGCTGTAGGTTCCGTTTAACGTGCATGACTCTGCTGTTGTTTTACAGCAAAGCCCAGAAACATATCGTGCATTTTGCATCACGACAATGAGAGTCGAGTCGGCACGGTACAACTCCTGACGTGCTCCTGGGAGCACCAAAGGAATTCTCGGGTGAATGTGAACTACTCTGTCCTGTTGTAGGTTTCACGTTTTCTTCCTTTATTTTCCAGAATCAATTGACGCTTATACGTTTCCAGATTTTGATATAGCCAATATAAAATGTGTATTTCTTTCAGTTCTTCCGCTTTGCGCACTTCTCCAATTGAAATCTGCGAGTCGAAAGTAACAACCTGCCGAGTGAGCGATTTCTACGAATCTGAGCGAATAGGACTTACTGCCGGAGAACATTTCAGCATCACAGTGCGAGCCAAAGCCCCTGCATGGGAGGCTTACTCCGACACCTATGAGTTCGATCCGTATCAGATTTGTAAGTTGCATAAGCTTCATTGTAAAAACATTCATATTTCTTAATAATGTATTTATGTTTGGACTAAGCTTGTCGTGCATCTCTTCAGGGAAACTCAATCCTCCAAAGATTTCGGTAGCGACTTTCTCTGATCATCTTTTGGTTCAGTGGAATCAGTCGTACAAGCCAGAGCAGCATCGCTGTCAGGTCAAATTCAGAAAGGTGAGTCTCTCTTTGGAAAAACAAACAGAAGCAGTTGTGGTTAAAACTGTTGAGACACTTTCTCTGATAATGGTGGAACATTAGAATAATGACCTGACTGGACAGCTGGACTGTCACTTATGGGTGAGTCTGATACACTGAAATCTTAGGATTTATAAATGTATTGCTAATTTATTAAAATACAATTATCTCTTCAGTGGTTGGAGATTTCTGTGAGATGAATGAATCCATCTGAGGAACAAGCCATGCTACAAAACCTAATTGAACCATCATTTTGAATGTAGAAGAAACACATTAGAAATACTTAAATAAAAAAAATATTTCATAGTATCACACCTGATGTGTATAAAAACAATTACATTTGTTTATGTCTTTTTGGTTCCAGGCTCCATCAGCTGATGAAAGAACTGCAGTGGTAAAGAAACGCTGAATTATTTCATTGTTGAAATTGAAGATTCTATTTTACCTCACAATAAAAGCTCTTTGCAGCTTAGAGGTACTCATTGTCATTCTACAATGTGTAATGACTTAAGAGCGCCCTCACATTGCAAATATAAGAACATATACCAAAGCAGAGCAAAACACATATTGCTTCTTAGCTTCTTTGGCACTGAGTTGATTAGGGTCGAGTTTCAGCGGGGGAGGGGCTGATCTGAAGATAGTGGCTAATTTTGCTTATAATCGCTGGTAATTTGTTTTCCTCATCCATAATCACAGAGATTAAAAACAAGTCCAGAGGATCATATTTAGCCTTCGCCATGCTTAGAGAACAGACCTTTAGTTTTTCCTTGCCAAGCTTGAACAAATCACAGTAGCGCAATTCAATGCAAAGTACGGATATGAAGGATTTTGGCTTCAATGGACGATGAACTTGTTCTCCACAGTGGGTGTTCGACAAGACTCTGAACACTGAGGGGAATGTTACAATCCCTACTGAAGAAACACTTGAGTCCTGCACAAGCTACGAGTTGTCAGTCCGCTGTGCTCTGGATGAAGCTCCCTGGAGTGACTGGAGCCGGGAGAAGACCGTTCTCACCAAACTCAACAGTAAGAGCAATGTCCACCCCGAAACGTCTTCTACTAACTCAGAAATCTCCAAGTCTCTGTGAATTATGATCCTCCTGGCTGATGTTGATGGAGAAAACTGCCTCAGGCAGGCAGCACCGCCATCACTCCCCCAGGACCATCTACTGCAGGAGTTATATAACCATTGGTCGACCAAATCATCTACAGAAGGAATATACCGTACTTTATTAATCACCGTCATACCTAACTCCTAAAATATCAGAAATCCAAGAGTTCGCAAGCAGTTGACGGCTGGGATCGTCTCTATAAAGTGGTACAGAGGATGGAGGGGTGATGATATTGTGCGTTTCAGCGTAATTATTCTTAATCTTTTGCAGAAAGTCAAATCCGGCTGCGCCTGTGGAGGAAGGTGACTGGAGTACAAAGTGATGGAGTAAGAAAAGTTCAAGCCATGTGGACGGTAAGGTAGCCCTCACACAGATCTACACCTCGAAACTTATTCTTTGAACTAAAGTTCTACGCAAGAAAATCTTCAATTCTAACTCCGGCTATGTGTAAATATCACCAACATTCCTAGATCAGAGTTCAGCAGAACCACGGAATCATATATCTGTAGACAGTCATAAAGACTGGTGCTTTGGGGGAAACAAGGACGATTTACAAGAGTTAAAAGTGACTTTTCTTCAGGAAAGCGGCTGTGAGCCGGTGTGTGGTGGAGAATTCCTTCCTTTTGTAGATCAACACTTCAGCACATGGTCAGTCCAGCTCTCGACCTTCTATATGAGTGACCACTGAGGTTTGTTTACATGTGTCATCCCTCCATCTTTTAGTCAACACCGTTTTTTTCTGGGACCTGAACAATATTACAAGTGTGAAACACATGGGAAACTGCTTGCTTTCACATGATTCACATGGGCTCCAGTTTGATTCTTCATCTTAATGTAATCCGTCATGGATTGTCCTTGTTTCTGTAGTATTTGTCTCTACTTTTCTGTTAAAGGCCTAAATGTAGGGCCTTGGAAAAGAAAAAAAAAAGTTTGCAGAAGGATATACGTGGTATTAGACCAAGATCAGGGAAGTTCTTCTTGTCTCCAAGGGGGGAGAATTAGACTGTAGATGATATGCAGCAGGTACAGCAGCGACACCAAACTGGTGCGGCGTCCCATACTCTACCTTGTATCTCATACATCTGATCTCCAGTATCTCCGACTGTTCTTCATCGCAGGGTCATCATTTTTCTCCCCAACTCAACTTTGACTTTGTTTCTCATTCGGGTCTCGTCTTCTCTGTCTTCGCAGGACATTCCTTCAGCGTGTCCAGGCAGATTTACCTATGAGATCCAACTGACCCCCGACCAAGAAGATGCAATACAAGGGACTCAATTCTATACATCATGCGGCGGCTCAACTTGCGACGTCCCTGTGAACCACGACGCGCACAGAATAAATCTCACCGTCTCCCTCGATGAAGTCCTGCTGGCCGAAGACTCAGTTTACGTTCCTGCCGTTGGCGAGAGTGAGTATCGATGCTATCGATTCTGCATCTTAATGGAAGCATTTACGTTTTGATATCGCTTCATGCTAATGGAGGAGTGCTCTGATGCGCGTTACCAATGAAAGTGTCTCGTCTGTTTGCCTTCCGGCAGGTCTCCCTCGGGTTACCGACATCCAGACCTCCACCCGTGACGGTGTTATTCTGGTGAACTGGAGGGCTCCTAATCAGTCCGTCCGTGGTTACATGATTGACTGGACCCACAATGGAAATCAATACTACTGGAATGAAAGCAAATGCACTAATGCAAATCTGTTTGGTAGGTTGGAAAGCAAATATGAGATGGTAAATTGATAAACGGAGAGAAAGATGGATGTTGAATCAATTCTCGATCAATTAAAACATGGAGGGAGCCGCGAAGAGGGAATCGGAGTCCATGTGTGCAGACTTCTCTACGATTTAACACATTTTGGCGGTTTGTGTGTTATCTCTCTTTGGGTGTGGCGGATAATGAACACGGTGAGGGGGCAAGGCTCTGTGATGTCTTATAATGCATTTGTTGAGTGTTTTGAGAACTGTGATTCACCGTGGACTGGTATACTGTGTAATTTCGACGTCCAACGAGCAGACATCCAATTACACTCGTTTCAGGGAAAATGCATTATCAACAATGCGTCTGTCATGATATGGAGCATAAGTGTTGTTACAGTCTGTTAGAGTACTAGAACGTTTGTAGTTACGAGATCGTTTGATTATCTGTTCACCCCGTCCTCGTGCCAGATGACGTTGCACTTCAGGACCTCCGGCAGACTTTCCTCTGGCTCCACCTGACAGAGAAGAAGCTCCAGTTATCTGAAATAAACTGTATATGAAGCGTTACCTGATCACTTACGTTTGAATGTTTTCGATTCAATTTGGTTAAAAAAAAGTGGACTCAATATTGTTTCTTTCCTGCGACTGTCTTTACGTCAATGGAGCGATGACAAAATGTCATAATGTGAGAACGTTCATAGTTTATTTTTGTGAATAGAAAGTGAACAAACAAAAGTCTGAATAATCTCAGTATTTAAAAAAAAAAAAGAATTCTTACTTGGCAGCATTTGTTTTTCCATAGCGACCAAGAATTGTGATCCTTACATTGTATTTGGGATTCTCTGCTTTACAATATATGCAACATTTGTCTGCTCATCGGCATCAGTGGACTCTTTAGTCACAGAGTTCCCTCCCTTTCTTTACAGACCTCCTGGACAAGGAGCCGTATGATATCACTGTGACGCCCCTCTTTGATGACAAGACAGGTCATGGCGCCCAAGTCCTTCAAATCTGCTCGACAGTAGGAGGTAGGAATCTGGTATTTCCGAAAACTTCAATATTCACGTATATCCCCGATTTAATTTTGAAACCATGATTCGTACAGGTCCAGGCGATGTTGCCATCAGCAGTGTTCAAGCTTATGACAAAAGTGCCGACGTGAGCTGGGAAACGCACTCAAATGGGGCCTGCAGCAGCGCTTTTCTCAGCTACACAGTGTTTTACGGGACACAGGAAGGACCGCTGCTCAGTACGCCCCCCCCCCCCCCACACACACACACACACACACACACACACACTTCCACTCATATGAAGGTAAAACATTTCCTTTCATCCTTTATTCGAGACATTTCTGTGCCTCCTGTCTTTTTGTAGACGTCACTGTCGACAGCGAGAAGCAGAACATGATGTTGAAGGATCTGGATCCGGACACCCAGTACAGAGTGTATATCGAGGCCACGGCCCTCACTGCAATGGCAACAAGCAGAGAGACGCTCTTCAAAACCAATAAATTTGGTAAATAGTGTGTGACGGCTTTTTATTGACAAGAAAAAAAAACAACGACACACATTTCACTGTCATAGGAACTTAATCCAAATTAATGTTCAACTTTTCTTTTTCTTTCCCCCCCACTACAGATCCAAACTTCATTACAGTACTGACTGCGTGTGGATGTCTCATCATCGTTCTGGTGTTATTTCTTGGCCTGTGCTGCGCTGTTCAGTAAGTTTGGAGTATTTCTCACTGTGATGCCAACTGAACAAAGGAAAAAAATAGATGATTCTGATCCTTTTTTTGGGGGGGTCACAATTCATCTACACGTTGTCGTTTGTGCACAAAACCCCTTTTAGGTGGAAGAGATTCAGGGACAAGCCTGTTCCAAATCCAGGCCTCAGCTCGGTGGCGTCTTGGTCGTCGTCCATTCATCACAAGGTGAACGCAGCCAAAATGTGTTGTGGCCGGTGTTGCCAGAAAGAAGCAACTGGGCTTCTGAGAAATAAGCCCAAAATAAGTCACTTTGAATAAATAAATGAATGACTATCTGGACAAAATATAGAAAGAAGAAACACACAAGCGCAATGAGCACGACAGGGGCTTGCTGAGGCTTCTAAACCAGTGAAACATTTAACAGTATAAACTGGATTACAAATCAAATTGACACTTTTGTAGAAAGTGCACGACATTCCAAATAAGCCTTTGATGAGTGCACTTTTTGTTTTCAGGCTCTCAACTTCTTCCTGGATTTTGAAGCAATTTTTCTCCCTCTCTCAGTTTCAGTTCCAGTCGCTGAGTAAAAATATAGGATGAGGTGACTTAATCATCGGAGTGCAGGCACAAGATCCTATTTTTTATTGCTGAGGTTTTATTTTCATTTTAAACATAAAAAGACATAAATAAAAATGATGAATTACAATAAAAAACTAAACATGCTCAAAAAAGAGTTAAGATAATTACAGCAAGTCTTTGTTTGCAGCAAGAACAGTGATTCCTGCTTTGACAAACAAATTGAGTTGGAAATAAATCCAAATGGAGTGGGAAAGTGTTGTTTTGTGTAATTTGCATTTCCTATAGAAAAACAAGTGGAAAACCTCTCCCATCCTTTGTCTATTTAAATCTGCCTTACTCCTCATTCAGAGAAGAATACACTGGTTTACTGATTGCTGGTACTGGTTTCCATCAAAATGTCTGTTGGGCAAGTTATTGTAACGATAGGAAGCTAATATAGGCAAGCACATTTTCAGAAAGAAGCAGCTGTAAGAAAGAAGATGCTTGAAAATTCAACTAAATCAAACATGTTGTCCTTAAATTGCCTCGATATCTATTGTTACTCATCCATTATTTTGGTTTGGAAGATGCTAACAAATACGTTTAAGTCATAACAAACTCTTGAAAAGTCCTTCAAGTGAGGATTTCGATGAAATGGTTTCTTCTTCCTCCTCTTTCCGTATTTCCTATTGGAGATTACCACAGTGGATCATTTTCTTGCAATACCCTCTGTCTCCTGTATCCACCTTCCTCACACCTACTGCCATGACGATCCTCCCTCACTGCATCCATGAACCTCCTCATTGGCCTTTCTCTTCTCCTCTTGTCTGGCAGCTCCATCCTTTCCTCTACATAGAGTAGCTATCACATCTCTTCCATAGATTATTATCAACTATCTCCAACAGGAAGGTCCTCCGCCCTTCTTCTTAAAAAATGCCCGAGAATTGAAGCAACTGATTTAATGTTGAGCTCACTGAATAGATTAAGTTTATCAAAATAAAAAGCATGGATTTGATCTTTTTCACCTAAAATGCACACAGGATTTTAACAGAAGAGATTTTTGATTGTTGATTGATTTTGAGCTCCACAGGATTTAATTGACCTTCCTTGAATTGATCTCACTTTCCATTGTTAACATCTTTGAATTAACTGAGCGAGGACTCTTCCATCACTGATCACTTTTCTTCATCTTATCCATAGATATGAAATCGTTTAATCCCTTAAAATACTGTGTTAGCCACTTGATCATTTTTTATTTACCTTCTGTGTGTGTGTGTGTGTGTGTGTGTGTGTGTGTGTGTGTGTGTGTGGGTGCGTGCGTATGTGTTTGAATATGTGTGTCTCTGTCCACAGAGTATGTGCCTCTTCCACCCATTCAGTAATCCATCTGAAAGCACGTTTGACAAGGTGTACACAGAACAAACACCCAATTCGTCCACCCCTCCACTGGCCATCAGCTCAAATGGAAGCACAACCGGCCACCGAAACAAGGAATATGCTGACTCAGCCATGGGACGGGATGAGAAGCCGGCTGACCCCGTAATGATGCTGCATTCATGTTTTTCTGAAGAAACCACAGCGTTCCTTCCCTCACAGAGCAGCCCAGGCAGCCCATACCGCAGGCAGACTTCTGTCGAAACTCAGAACCCAAAGACTGGTAAACAGTGTGAATGTGTTTCTGGGAAAGAGCAGGATAAGACGTCGCTCAAGACTGTATATGTCACTTTGGATATGTTTGAAAATGACCAGGCCCGCTGAGAAAAAGCAAACACAATGTTTGGTTGTGAATTAATATCCCTGGAAGCTTTCACAACAGTTTTGGGCTTTATGCTGCATTGTGACGTGAACGCTGTAAAAAATTAATGCTTAGAGTTTCGCAGGAGTGTCAATGACATTGTATTTTGTTTCTATTTGTTGTTGTACAAAGTATTTAATCGAAAACAAAATGTTTTCAACAGCTCCCTCAAAAAAAACCCACAGATCTCATTTAAAGCTAAACTATTTCATAGAATAGAGGAATGTAGCATTTGTTTACGTTATAATGTGGATTCTGTGTTTAGCCATTAAACCGTTTGTATCATTCTGACTTTGGAGTGATATTGATTGCATCAAGGTGTAACAAATGTACAGTCTGTATTATATTGTATCAAAAATAACCATGTTGTGGTGTTATATCATAGCATAAACATTTGTGCTACAGCTTGTGATGTATACACACACACACACACACACACACACACACACACACACACACACACACACACATATATATATATGTACATATATATATATATATATATGTATGTGTGTGGCAGTACAGGATCAAAGTCGAATCATCCTCACACGACTGTTCAGTTTTTTTCTCAATAAACTTTATTGCACTTAGTGATATTACAGAAAAACAGCAAATACGGTTACAATAAACACATACTTATTGTACTTAAAATTATTACAGCAAGTGCAATATATATATATATATATATATATATATATATATATATATATATATATATATATAAATACGTGTGTGTGTGTGCGCGTGTCCCCGCTTTAATTTAGTTTGTTTGTTTATTTTTTATTTTTTACCTTGCTTGTCTTCATTCGCATATTGAACACACACACACACACACACACACACACACACACACACACACACACACACACACACACACACGTATTTATATATATATATATATATATATATATATATATATATTGCACTTGCTGTAATAATTTTAAGTACAATAAGTATGTGTTTATTGTAACCGTATTTGCTGTTTTTCTGTAATATCACTAAGTGCAATAAAGTTTATTGAGAAAAAAACTGAACAGTCGTGTGAGGATGATTCGACTTTGATCCTGTACTGCCTGTTTTTGTCAATAAAGAAACGATGATTTGATTTCGCGGTGTTTCTCATAGTTTCCGGCAGGTGTCAGTGTGACACGTTCAGTTTAGTTTGAGCTACACTTTAACGTCACACGAAGAACTGTGCCTGGTTTAGGCACAGCTAGCTAGCTCATTTGTTGACCACTGAGATTAGGATAGTTTGTTTATAACTATCAGGACTTCACGGAAACATCCCGAGAAGACAGCATTGTTTTCGGGTGGTGGTCTGCGGGGACCCGGAAGCAGACTGTTTGGCGTCAAATGCCCATCGGGGCTGAAACTTGTCTAATGAGTCTCCCGTATTAGCAGCTGTCGGCCTGTGAGTCCACGGTGCTCGGGTGATCCGCGGCCCGGCTTCTGCTCTACAAGAGAGGGGGAGCTTCAACCCGCGGGGCGGCCACGGACACAAGGCTTTGGTTATTTTCAACCTTCCTCCCGAACATGTCACACACCGCACCCCCTCCGCGGTGGCGTACCTGTCCCAGAAGAGGACAGCCTGTCGCAGGTGGGTTCAAACCATCACTGGTTAGGTTGGCAGTGCTTCTGCTCGGAGCTGTGGCGCTTCAGCTCTGCTCAAATTGATTAGAACGTTCAACATGGTGATCTCTCTAAAAACCTTAAAAGCCACTAGTTTACCCTCCAAACGTGCAACGTCCAAAATAGCATGCCAACGTAAACATGCAGTGCCGAGTTAAAGCATGGAACTGACGCAATGGCTCGTGCGAATTCAATCAGCGGCACCGAGTCATTGGCTTTAGTGTTTCAAGTTGTGTTTTTCTTTTACAATTAGTTTGTAGAACAATCTGATTTGCTGTATTTTTGATTAGACTGATTTCGGGCGCGCTGTGACGATGCTGAAGTTAGCCTCCGATTCGTCACTTGAGGGAGAAGTTGAGGGAATCCTGATGAAGTTGAGGGCGCTGTAATTTAACCTCAGAACAGTCCCAACACGTTAAATCACCGTATCACCGCGTTATTACCTGTTTCAACCAATTGGTCTTAATTCATTTAAACACTAAATGAAATTAATCCAGGGCAAGTGATATTAAGTTACTGCTTGTCATATGTGAAATTTGATTTAGTTCAGTAAAAATGAGACAAACTTGATTCGATATGAACGTGTTTAAGTGTCACCAGCCTCTTAAAAATACTGCAGGATGTTTTGGTTTTGTTGTTGTTGTCAGACAAGTTATACATCCTTAAATAGACTGCACTGATGCACAAACTGCACCATGGTGTGTTTGAAGATGCCCCCTGTTCTTTATCCCCTCTGGGATGTATTGTTTTTTTCCCCGTAGGCATAAAGAGGAAAAGGAAAAGGCTCAGCTGTCACAAAAAATAGAAACGGCTCCACAGATCAGTAGGCTGTTATGATGCTATGATCTTCTGTCTGGTCATTAATAAACCGAACCAGACAATACAAATCAAAGTGGATTTGAATTTGGGCTTGATTTAATGCGCTTGTGGCTTTTCCACTTGCTTTTGCTCAAATAAAATGTAGATTTATCACACAAAAACTGTGATTTTAAGGTTTTTGTTCAGTGAGCAAGCATCAAAGTGCTTTTTTTCTTGTTTAGTTTATCTGAGATTAGTTTTTCTTTGGTGTGCTTCTTTGTAACTCCTGATTCATCATTTTATTTTGCATTTTCACAGCTACTAAAAAAGGTTTTGCCAATCCAGATCTAAAAACACTCACATTCTTTACGGGAGTAAATGCAGAGATGCTATATAAAGCACTGAGAAAAGTAAAATTACATATCCAACCTTCTTCACTTTAGTAGAAGTGACAAACTTGAGTGTCTAAAATGTACTCATACTTGAAAGCCTTTTCAAACCTTATAAGCTGGTATTCTATTGATATTGTAATTCTTATCCACTGTTATTGTGTGAATGCAGTATCTAAATCCTTATATTACTTAATCCCTCTTGAATTGTGAATTTCTTCAGCATTATTATTGATAAATTGACTCGATCGGTTGCTTTGACTTTTCACTGCAACTCTGAATCGTCCTTATAGAGGCTAAAGCAGGTAATAATAATGTGGGTTTAAGAGTATAAGTACATGTCTTCACATGGACGATTAATCAAGTACAAATACTTTGATTCCACTCCTGTATAGAGCTAAAGGTGTCATTCGAACACTTAACTTTTCCCTTAATGTCCCAGTCGGAGTCTAACTTCATCAACCCGTTTGTTGAGCTTACTCCTGACCAGAGGCTCATGCGCTGATAAAAAAAACCCACTTTCCCCCGGTTTGTGAGCTTATTGTCCACGTTGCTTTATTTTTTACTACAAGGTTTATTTGCGAGGAGTGTTTTATGCTGCAAAAGGTGTTTGAGAAGCGCGTTTGAGTAGGCGAGCCCCTCAGTCCGAGCGTCACGTGTCCAAACAAACCGTGGTTACCGCGTGCTCTCCCTGCGCCCCGCTCGCTCTGCACTCATGGTATCGTCATTCTTACCTGTTAAAAGCAAGGGAACGTAACTGGAATACACCGATACAGCTTCCCCCATAGCTAAAAAGGTGGAATTAAAAAAGACTTGATGACTGTACCACTCGGTGTCTTCATAAAAATGGAATCTATCAGACCGCTGATCCCAAACTCTGCTGCTCCAGTCCTGAAATACATAGAAAGTGGGCAACTTCAGTCCAGTTCTCAGGTCTCTGCACTGTTCCTGTCATACAAAGAATAGACTTAAACATCTTACAACCAGTCAACAAATGTGAATAGCCTCAAAATACATCTCAAGCCACCCAGACCTCTCAGGTCGTCTGGATCCAACCTGCTTTTTGTTCCCAGAGTCAAAACCAAACATGAAGAAACTGATTTCAGTTTGTGTGCAACAAAGATTTGTAACAAACTACTAACTGTGAGTTCATCTTAAACCAGGCTGGAGGTCTTATTGTTTGCTGCGTGCCTTTCAGGAAAGACAGAATTTATTGTATGTCGCATTCTATCTTTAACTCTTTTCTTTTTAAGTTCTTCCTTGTTTTCTTGGCATTTTTTCATTGCCACTTCTACACTTTTGTTCATGTAGAGCTATTTGAGCTGCATTTTTGCTGAAATGTGCTGCACAAACAAAGCAGCCTTGTGTAGTTGAAACCAATAAAATGGATCGATTAAGGATTAGGAATGACATGGATTCAGAATTTGAACTAAATGAGTCTGAAAACACAACCTACTCCTAAGATAAAAAGGGAATTGGCATTGAAACAGGCTAAATCAGCCCGCTATAGCTCTGTTTTTTGCTTCATCTTTTTTTTTTTTTTAAATAAACCACAAATCAACTGAAAGTATACTGACTATAAAATGTAAATCTGGCCTGCGTCGGGGGGGGTTGTCTTCCGGTGGGGAGTGCTTAAAGCTTATTTAAAGTGAAAATAATAATAAAATGCTTATATTGGCAACGACCGTCATTTTCATGACCACTCAGATCGACATTTCTGAAAAGATTTTCTGGATTAAATTAATGTAATCATGTGTAGTTTTATTTATGATACAAAATTAGCCAACATGATGCCTGTGATGCCTTCAGTTCTTATAGTTTTATTACAAAAGAAATCTGTTTTTTTCTTTTTATTTGTTGCCGTTTCAGGTAAATTCCTGCCCATGAAAACAATGTTGGGCTCACGATATGACGACCAAGTTGCAGAGGAAAACAGATTTCACCCAAGTATGCTGTCCAACTATTTAAAAAGTCTCAAGGTAAGAAACCCTCCGGAGGCCGACG
Source organism: Lipophrys pholis (assembly GCF_963383615.2). Classification (NCBI taxonomy): domain Eukaryota; kingdom Metazoa; phylum Chordata; class Actinopteri; order Blenniiformes; family Blenniidae; genus Lipophrys; species Lipophrys pholis. The sequence goes on from NC_137649.1 coordinate 13,469,338, forward strand.
AACCGGCGCGCGTGAATCGATGTCTCACTGCGTCGTCTCGTCTTTTCCAAAGGTGAAAATGGGCTTGCTCGTTGACTTGACCAACACTACTCGCTTCTATGACCGCAACGACATTGAAAAAGAAGGGATCAAATACGTGAAGCTTCAGTGCAAAGGGTATGTGTGAATCCGCCTGAACGCAGTCGCTCCTTTGCTGCAGGTCTTCGGGAGATGACGTGTTTTGTGACTGTGCTCGTTTCAGACACGGCGAATGCCCGTCGAAAGAAACGACCACCATGTTCATCAGGCTCTGTGAACATTTCATGGAGAAGAACCCCACTGAATTGATAGGTAAATCTTCATTCATTTGGTTCAGGGCTTTGTTTTGAGTTTGATCCCTTTTCGCTGCGCATGCTGGGACCGTGTTTCTGGTTTGTGGTTCTTTGTGTGGCGAAATCCCAACTGTCACTGGCAATGTGATAACGGTTAACCCAACCCCGAGGAGCCAGGTCTCGTGTTACACAAAAGTAACACTAAAATGTCCTCGTCATTGCAAAGTCGTGATCATGCATCAACCTTGGATTGAATGTAATTCCCAGATTCATGCTCATTTTCTATTTCCATGATGAAGTCAACATAAGTTTCAGGACATCTGGGATTTTCTTGAAACGTTTCGGAGCCTTTTCAGTGTAAATCTATACCAGGGTTGGTATTAGAAGACATACATCCATTTATCCGCTTTATCACTTTGTACAAATCAGGGTTGCTGTTTGCCGGAGCCGATCACTTTTTGTCTTTGAACAAAGGGGAACGTCCTGAAATCTGTCTCTTCAAGTTGATAAAAGTAGACTTTGTTGGTAGAAATGAGTTGTGTATAATCCACTCTCACTGTTTCCAACAGCTTTGCCTGTTTGTGTGTTCTTTTTTTTTTTTTAACCCCCCCCCCACACTGTTTCCACTCCACATTCAGCCTTTCATTTATCACGCTCAGTGGGAATCTTAATCACTGTGAACGTCACTGAAAAACAAAAAAAGCCCAAGTAGAAGCACCTGGTGAGCCTATGATTTGTTTTATAAAACCTTTGCACTGGTGCTCTTTCTCTAAGGTGATTGTAGCATTTTGTCACTGGTGTGTCATTCCCAATGTTTTTCCCTGGAGTCTCCCCCAGGTCGCCTCCAAGGAACTGTTGATCCAACAGTGTTTGTTAGTGAACCTCTTGTGTTTTGGCTGTTGATTTACACAATAGTTGTGCTTAAATCCATGAAAATGGCTTCCAGACTATAGTTGTAGTGGATAAAAGAATCATTGAGTCCAGGTTGCTGTTTGTGCTGCTCACTCTCACTGTTTTCAGCAATGTGTACATGTACCGTACCATCACCTGGATCTCTTGTATTTGCATGTATTGGCTTAACAAAGCTCGTTGTCCTCATACAAGAAAACTGAGCAATATGGATGCAGTAAAAACACAAGACAGTAAGATGATATTTAGATATAGCTTGCATGAGTATGCTTTAATAATGTTCACACTGAAAATGAAAATTAGTTGGGCTTTAGAAATGTTGTTTTGATACATTGAGATGACATTTTTGATATAAGGTCGATCAGTTGTGTTACTTGACTTGTCCAGCAGATGGCGGCATATTTCTATATTTGATTTGATTCGAAGTTTATATTTCCAACATGTAAAAAAAACTACAAAATAAACCAACAACAATGTATTCAGTATATAGTAAATACAAATTAGATGCAGTATAAATATCCATACTATAATACTGTTTGTGCATAACGTTTGCAAAAATAGTAGTTGTTGCCCTCACACTAAATGTATTTGTTTGGGGGGGCTGCAGAAAAGGCTTGTAAATGAATACATGTATGCGTCACAATCATTTATAAGTTGTTTTACTTGACTTGTCCAGCAGAGGGCATGCTTACACCAGATTTGAGCAAGTACAAAAATAATCAAATCTGCCTAGTTTAGTTTAAGACTAATATACATTTAAAATTTCAGGGGTAAATTAAGTGAAGTTCCAAGGTACTTTCTCACTACAATCCATCCTCCTTAAGCTCACACATTAGCTGCATGTCAGCAGCTGGAGTTTAAACAGCCACCCTAAGGCTTGAATTGAAGGTGCAGTAGGAGATAAGGAATGAATTTGCACATCTAAACTTGCTTTTTGAAGTGTAGGAGTTTGACATCAGAAGCGGCTCTCGTCTCCCAGCGAGCGCTGTGTAGGTGATTTATAGGTGAAGGTACATCAAAAGTCTCTGGGAATAAATAAACTTGATCTTAAGGAGAGAAAAAGTGGATGACTGAATGTGGGCAGCAGAGTCTTTTCACTGTTTTTATGAGGCGGTTCATTTCCTCGCTTGCTTGTCGGTAATTGTCGGTGTTTACAACATGGCTTTTCCGAAATCAAGTGAAGTTAATTTCAGTCAGATTCCAAGCTATAAAAACGTGATTGTTCCGTCTTAAAAAGCTTAATGGATCAGTCGTTTAAGCTTTATGTATTGAGCCTATCTATAGTCAAATGTAAGCTCTCATTATGTATGCTTTGATAGTCAGGGATTGAATCCACTTTTCTTTCAGAAGTGCTTATCTCCTTCGAAGCATTGGTGTCGGAGTGTTAGTGTTGGCAACTTTTCTGGGCTTTTGCAACCTATTGACAGGATAACATCACAGAGTTACATGAGTAAGTTTGCATGAGATGACTTTATACTGTGTATACGAAGGGACGGACGTGGTCGCCAACCATCCGCTTCTGTAGCATGTAAATGATACTGAGTGTGCAGGAAAGTATCGTCCTCACCACCAGCGCCCTTGAGCCATGTGGTCATGTTGTTTACACCAAATTCTGACATTACCATCCGATTGCGGCGTTACAGAACAACAGACTGGGCATCGTTGTTCCGGCTCGTCATCTCTTGTTTTGTTTTTCCGAAGGGTTTGTTTGGTTCTGCATGGATTGTGGTTCAGTTTCCATTTTCTTGCATGAGAAAAAAACCCCAAAAGTGACCTGATGTGATCTACCGCTGCTGGAGCATGACTTGTAACATGCTTCCAGGTTTGCGTTGGTGCCTCATTTGCATTTCACCAATGTTGTAATAAGTGGCTCTAACAAGCGGTTATTTTAGTTGCTTTTCTGTCATTTAAAGGGGACATATCATGCTAAATCCACTTTTTTAGCCCTTAAATGCATTTTGGTGTATATTTAGAGTGTTTAGAAGTACAGAAAAGTTCAAAGTAGTCTCTTCAGGTGCTCCGTTGATATCTTTATATTCTGTTTTGGTCATATTTTGCGATCGGTTTCGATTTTTCTATTCTCTATTACGTTTTTTGAACAATGACGTCACAGTATTCTCAGCGGAACTGCCAAATTAGGACATCGACGTTTCGAGCAATCCGCCATTTTTGTTTCTCGCTGCGATTTTGTAGTCCAACCGAAGTTACGAGAGGATAAGTCGAAATGTTCGGTTGTTGGATGTAGTAACCCACAAGCTTCGTTACACCGTCTCCCAGCATCAGAACCTTTTCCAAGTGCCTGGTTGAGTTTTATTTTTCACAGAAATGTACCCACATCTGTGGGTAAGGTCATTTTTGTGTGCGCGAAGCACTTTAAGGACGACTGCTTCAGCAACCTCCGCCAGTATAAAGAAGGATTTGCCGAAAGACTTGGTCTGATTGAGCGGTCAGTTCCTTCTATCTATGGAGACGACGAACAGAGCACTTCGGTAAGCTGTATATAACGCTAAAAAGTGTGATGATAAGACGTCCCTGTCATTGTTTTGTTAGCATTAGCAGTTGCACCGTCTTCATATGTTAGCGCTGTGTGCTCGTTTTAGATTATAATGTAACTTCTGTGTTAAATAGTCGTTGTAATACAGGCAGTATTGTAGTAGTGGGCATGGATGGAGAAGTTAGTGTAAATATAGTAACACACCATTGCGTTACATCCATATGAAGACGTTGTTCTGAAGGTGCATCATCGTCATTTTCATCTCGCTCCGCCGGGTCCGACTCTGGCTCCAACATGTATGGCTGGATGGACAAATCTTCCGTTGTTGACATTTTGTAAATAATGTGTGAATATAAAGTTTCTGCGCCGCTAGATAATTGTATCTGTTCTATCAAACTACAAAGATGGCCGAACAGGGTGACGTTGAACCGAGTGTGACCTCTGCAACCTGGAGAGGAGGAGGGGTATGAAGTGTCTCATTTGCATTTGAAGAGACCGCCCCAAAACGAGTTGCTCTCAGAAGCGCATCAGAAAAGGGGTTGAAAAGGGGCCTGTGGAGCTCTAATAATGAGGAATTCAGACCCAAGCATTGCAGTTTCGCGTTGTATAGACCACAACTGTATGATTTATATGTAAAAAGGAAGGATTTAAAAGCATGATATGTCTCCTTTAAAAAAAGTCTGAGCATATGGTTGGTTGTGGAAAAACCTTGAAGGTGTGTTTTCTGACCAGCCTGCTCTTAAAATCTTGTCCCGTTCAAAGTCACTTTAACCATCCTACGTTGCCGTCCAACACTCCATTTGAAGAGCAGCTTGTCTTTGATACAGCCGTTTCCTGTATTTTGTGATCGGGTGATCAATTATTCATGTTATTGTACATTTGAACAGGAGTGTGTGCCCAGTAAGTCTATTAGCCTGGCGCATGTAACGTACCAATAGGTTATTGTACAAATGTAATTATTATTTTGTAGTTTATACAGAACTCAATTCAATCATATTTTTGTCCAATAACAACATCACACACGACAGATATGTATAGTGTTTCTTTTTTGCTTTATCACTGAGTTGGCCTGCCCTTCAGAATCATTTAGAGGACTCATTAATGGTTGAATACTGGGCCAATATATACATAGCAACAGTGCTATGGAGTTAGATACAGAATAAAGCCTAATTATAAATGGGTAATTAAGAATAATTATTATTATTAATTAGTAGGAAGAGCAGAAGTAATGAGGCAGAAATTATGTATGTTTTTTATTGTTGCTGGTAATCTGCAAAATTCCAATATTGTTTGTCCTTAAATAATTCAGCTGTTTATTCTTCCTATATTTTGTTTTGATATTCTATACATCTTTGAGTGATCGTTGTTGATGTAGAACTCAGTTATAAAAACATCTTGATCAACGTTTAATCATGTCTTAAGCAGCTTCATGACCATTTCCCCCTCCTTGTGTTGTTATAAGTAGTGAGATCTTAAAGGCAGCCCAGTGGATTCTGTTCAAGTGACACAGTTCTTGGCCTTGCACTATCTCCGGACTGGCAGCAGGGTGCTCTCTTATACCGCCACCTGTCGAGAGCCGCTCCTCACGGCTAACTACTGCCTGGCTCGTGGGTTCAGTCGCTCGACCGTCAGAGCAGAATGTGTGAATGTCATCTCAGCGACGTCCTGTCCTGAGCCAGCTGGTGATTAGGCTTTGTTGTCTACGCGGTACACATGTCCAAATTAGGCTGTCGGGCCAGTAAACGTGATCCCTGTCCTCTGACGTTGGTTCAGTTCATCTTTGTTAGCGTTGCCAGGCAAAACCTCCCGATCTGGGGAGACATGAGAACCAAATGCTCTTTGATTCAGTGTACTTGAACCCGGCAGCGCACCCGCAGGAGGTCGTATCTTTGTGAAGATATCGGTTTGTAACAAAATTAAATATTTCTTGCCACATACTATTATGACAAATGTGTTCAAGGGCTTGTTCTCCCACAGGTATGTCTGCTTTCTACATGTAGATTTCAGTTTCACACATAAGTGCATTCCACATCAAGTTAAGGATTAAGGGTTTCTCTTTGGTGTTTTACTTCTCCTGTGCCCCCCTTTTTCTTTTTTTTTACCTCTCCTAATCAGTCTTTGAAGCTTTTTTCATGTGCAAAATGTGAGGTATGAATGTGGAGAGATGTCCTGTTTGTCCTTTGAGAGAATGACTTGATGCCCTGCCTCAAACCACTCGGCATCTGTGCATCTGAAAGAAAGGAGATGTTATTGATGCGGGAAGAGACGTCTTCAGATAAATGAATCAAAACCCACATGGTTGCTGAAATAATGATGACCTGCTCAGATTTTGCTACTTTAAATTCATTGATTTGAGGTTTTGAGCCTGGATCGTAGAGCGGGGAGAATATAACCAAGTGTACTGACATTCTGCATCTACTACTCCTCTGTAGACAAACGATTTCTTTTCCCCCCATTTCTTTTGAAGGTGTTCACTGTACGCATGGCTTCAATCGGACAGGTTTTTTGATCTGTGCATACCTGGTGGAGAAGATGGACTGGAGGTAAGGGCTGACATGCTTGGTTCACTGGACATTTTCACACTCGCCTCACTCGCGTACACAAACCTCGCAACATAGTGTGCGCTCCCCCCCCCCCCCCCCCCCCCCCCCCCCACCACCACCATGCCTCAGCCGCGCCAATCTTTATTCTTCCTTAGTTGAGAATAGTGAGAGCACAAGAAGCTCCACAGAGAAGCTCGCTGGTTACTGGCGACTGAGCTCATCACCCCACGACACAGATGAATAATTTACAGCAGCTGAGCAGGAGGGGTGGATGTATGCGCAGTCGGAGGTGAAGCAGCAGTCTGTGGGAGCAGAATCCCTGGAAGCTGCAGACATGGAGGCTGGATAAAACCCTCCCACCGCCCACCACTTCCTGTCAATTAAGTATTCTGACAGCGTTCACAGCTGTCTTCCAGTGTCTCATGTGTTGCAAAAATAATTTAACTATAAAATTACCAACGCAGTCCCTTTTTCTATTCCTGCTGCCAGAATCCAATCTTTATGGAGTGAGTCACGATTAGAGCTGCAGCTACTACTTCTAATTGCATGTTTTAAATCACTTTCAACACAACCGACTGGCATTGTGAAGGAAATATTGACTAAATCACATACTTATTTACTGTAAATAGGCATCCACCACCAGCCATAACATTATGACTACTGACCAGAACAACATGAATTAGTCCCTCATCATTGCGGTTTACATTTTACTCCCAAACTTGGTACGGTAGAAGCAGAAAGTTCCATAAGGATTAGAGTTTAATACGGATCCCATTGTAAGGGTGAGTTATTATTTAAGTCTTATCTAATATCTCAAATTTTGGAAACGGCGAATTTTGGGTTTTCCTTATCTGTGAGCCACAATCATCCGAAGTTCAAGAAATAAAGGCTTAAAATATTAAATCAATGTGTAATGAATCTATATAATATTTGGGTTTCACTTTCTGAAATGAGTGACAACAGATTTCTTTCATGATATTCACATTTTTGAGATGTACCTGTGTTTGTAAAACTGCAACATTTTCGTGTAGTTGTCAGTCTGCAGTGGTCATTATCTCTCAAAAGCTTTTTAAAAGAAGAAAAAGAGGTGATTCAGTGACGACGACATTGGCATTCAAGGTTTATTGATGCGATTGGCGACTGAATTTTGATCTATTTGGTCCGATCCCACAGACAAGTTGGTGCTGTCAAACTGCCTCCAGTTTTAATCAAAGAGTCCGAATATCCTCTACATCAGTTTGTTGTGCGTCGGGAAACAAAATGGTGAGCGACATATTAGGCCATAATGATGTACAGAATTTTCTAATTTGCTAAGCAATTCAAGTCTCCACCACAATTTGGTGTATTGAGCTTTTAAACAAAAACATTATGGGTTATGAACATGAGCAATCTCGCACTATTTACAACCCAACAATTGTCAATGAAAGGTGTTTAAGCACAGAAAATTCACGCAGGAGCTCCCAGCTTTAAGAAAGCTGTTTGATTAATGTCATGTTCAAGAACTGGTGTCGACATGCAGACTTGAGTCCAGATGTCCCCAAAACTTTGTCATGATCTGTACGATGCTACTACGAAAATGAAAAGCTGATGAACTGTTTAGGAGACTAATCATCATTACCTGATGTCTAACAGTGTGTCATGGCTTACAGTCTACATAGTGACTCTTTTTTTAAGTGTCACTCTGAAGTTTTATATATATATATATATATATATATATATAAGTAGTTTTAACCTGTTGTTTATTTTGGCTAAAGTGCCCCTGCCTTTGTAAAAGGACCATTTGTTTTTAGTGCTCGCCCAAAAAAGGTTAAAAGCCTCTTTCCATCAAGACAGTTGCCATGCGCCCCTGAGCCGCCCATGTAAATGCACATTTTCGGCCGAGACAGGCCACTTTATTTCTGACCTGTTTCGAAGCCTGTGCACAATCCTCTCTCTCTGCAGTGGATTATTTGGCATATTGTATCTAACCAAGTCGTTTTTGCAGCTCGATAAGATGGAAACTTCGTAATAGCTTTGGTTGTTGTAATATTTACTGTGTTATATGTAGAGCGAACTTGACTCAAAACCTGAATACTAAGAAGCAGAAGCCACTCATTTAAAAACACAAACTTCATAAAGCCGTAAAGTGTTTGGGTTTTCTGTTCTCAAAATATTTGAAGCTTGTATTTAATCTTCAGAATATTTCATCTCAACTGGTTGACTGATTGCTGATCGCATTTGCCTTAAAAAAAACAACCAAAAACCAACAACTTAATATTGCTAAAGTTTTTTGTTGGTTTGTTCTACTTTATAAACTGAAACAGAAAAATGGCCAATGATTTGTTATTGTGATTTGTGATTTATTATGGCCAATAGTTGAATAAATTGAAAAACTATTGTTACTATTGGAATGCGATGTAATAATAACTTAGTAACCCCCTTCTCTTTTTTTATTATCAGCGTGGAAGCAGCTGTGGCAGCTTTTTCCCAGGCCCGTGCCCCAGGGATCTATAAGGGAGACTACCTCAAAGAGCTTTTCCGTCGCTATGGTGATGAGGAGGATGCCCCCGCGGCCCCTGCACTGCCCGAGTGGTGCTTTGACGACGACGACGGCGATGCCGACGGGGAGGTGGATGACGACGGGAATGCGGTCGGCCAGGACTCCGGCCCCAGCTCCTCTGGGTCAGCGCCTGGCAAACGAAAGAAGGAGAAATTCAAGCGGGTAAGACTTTCCGGGGAGCTCCGGGAGAAATGGACTGTTAAGTGGAAGAAAAGCCTCCATCCCTCCATCCTGCTCCGCACGACTCCAGTCTCATGCACGGGGATGTAGGGTCTCCAGGGGGCCATCCGCTCTATGTCGTGACACACGCATCCAGCTATATATAAGATAATAATGAGCCAATAAATCTGGAGCTCACATTTAGAGAAAATTAAACATCATAGCTCCTCATCTGCTCGCACGTATGTGATAACGGTGGCTTTTGTCTTCATTAAAGCTTTCATCAGTGCAGTTTGGTAAAATTGAAGTGTCATCTTTGGTTGCTTCTTATTCCTCTGAACTGATACCTTGAGCCGTTACAAGGGGTCTAAATTCAAAAGTTATCAACAACATATTAAGCAGTCGGTGTGGATGCAGCGAGGAGCCACGACTTCTGTTTGATTTGCAGGACATAAATGAAAACTTCGATTTATCGGCGTGAAGCGTTTCTCCAAATTACAAAAGCAGAACACTTGTTTATGACCGTAATTGCACTGAGAGCTTACTGAAAACCTAAATCAAGGCAAATCTAATAGCGGAGAACATGATACAGCAGACAGATCTGGAGGGATGGTCCGGAGGAGAGAGCAGCAGCAGCTCCTGCAGACTGCATCACTTGACTATCATTAAGGAATGCTGTCTCTTGGTTGAGTGGCCTGCCTCTCACTCAGACTGGTCGGCGGCCAGACAGCGGTTATTTGCTCGAGTGATGCTTTCGGGGTTGGATGTGGAAAGTTGAGACGCTTCCTTTTGATCCCTGAGAGAACGTAGATTAATCCTCCAACATTTTCTGTCAGGTCGCCCTTTGTAAAAAGAAAAAAAGAAAAGAAAAAAATTAAAAATGCACATGTTCCGGGATGTGTAAGTGGGAAAAAAAGTCACTATTATTTCCTTGTTTTGTCTCATCTGAAATTATTGAGTAATATAAGTTCTGACCAGAAAGGGGATTTTCTGATATAAAATTCTTTTAATCAAAAATACCCAATGATGCTGCTCAAACAACAAAACATTAGCACTGAGACATGTTTTTAACAAGGCACTCTTTTTCTCGATGACCAAACTAGTGCTAAAGCATCAGTACAGCCCCTACGGCATCACACACCCTCCCTTCTATCTGTAACTGTAAAATCAAAAATCACAACTCTGAAAGCCAGGTGGAAGTCAAATTTAAATATTACATGAAATTCCTTCAGACTATCAAAACGCAGGCCAGCTGAGAGTTGGCCTGTGTTTCAGCAGGCGAGCCCAGGTGTATCGGCCCGGTTGGCCCATCTTGGTAGATGTCCAACAGGAAATGACCTAAAAAGCTAAAAAGAGCCCATAAATATTTAAACTGAAATTTCACCCATTTATCTTAAAGGTTCAACATTTAATCATCAATCACGCTGTCTCTTGGTGCTCATTAATGTCCCGGTGAAAAACTAATCCCTTAATTATGTTAGCTGTACCAGACATACAGAAGTAAAGTATGTTTTAAAGAGATTTCTCATTTCTCGGTTGCATCAGCAGACTCTTGTTTTTCCAACAACAATAATAAAACTAAGGATTCATGTTTCGGCTTCCTAGTTGTGCTTCTGTCTCTGCAGTGGCTCTATGGGGGATTGTCCCACCGTCTGAAATCACCGGAACAATAAATCATCTTTTAAAACACTTTAATACTGTCGGATGAATGCAGTTTTTTGATTAGTATCACAATATAACATCACAAGGACTTGCCTATTACTCAGACACAAGTTATAAAGGTGGGGCATCCGTTGACATTTACCTCCTTTAGTACGGCCATCCTTTCTCAGGTCTTTTTTTTTCTGAAGCCTGCACTCTGATCACTTCATAATCGACAGATTATGGACATGATTTAAAGACTTTGAAAAAAAAAAAAAAAGTTTTTCTCCTTTCCCCATGCAAAACCAAAATTAAGTATACCAGTAATTTACATTGTGTACTAGTTCAACCTTGTTCTTTGGTACTTCTGAGCGAGGAAGCAAAGTTGTTCTCAACCTACAATTGATCCGTTTTCCCTCAAACCTTTTTCCTTCTTATCCATATATAATAAGGTTGCTGCAGTATCTCAAATGCTAATAAGGTTCTGAAAATATTGCAGAGGTGCTTTAAAGTTGAAGTAGTTGCTAGCTCCACTTAATCCGCAGAGCAACCTCCAGATTGAAAGGCGCGCATTGGTTTGTTTATCAGTCTTTCTTTTGAACCTCAAAACACGAACACCGCTCCCCAAAGATCTGTTAGAAAATGGTTTGGTCAACTGTAGCATTTCCCTTCGTAAGTAAACCTCCACTTCATTAACATGTGTCTACATACATATTATTTCTACATGTGAAACCTCCTACGTTTAAACGACATGTTTGAAGTAGAAGTTGCTAATATAATACATTTGATGAAGATGGATTAACTGGCACATGTTGTCAGCCTTTCTGATAGCAGTCAGAAGATTGCCTTTTATTGTAAACTATGGTGTGACGTGCGTATTTAGTTTCTGATGTGAGACTTGGCGCCCCTGCATTATAAAGTACTAGCTCTGAAACGAGCATCAGATTCTACCCCTCAGTGTTTTATCTTCAATCTCTCACCCGTCTGCTACCACACCACTGAGGATGTGCTTAAAACTAGTTTTTTTTCTCAAAAAAAAGAAGAAAATGTAACCACACCCATCGGCGTCAGATCCTCAATGTGGAGTTACAGACGGTTTTATAGAGTGCTGACAGAGTGAACTCGGGGAGGGCTTGTCTGCAGCAGACGCAGACAGCCCTGTGTGCGGGAATTTCCCGCACCACGAAAGACAGATGTGCAGGAATTGATAGAAATGTGGGTAATCTCCACAACCCTGCAGTGAAATTCAGGCCTCCCTGAGGAATCCTGTCACTCTGGAGGCCGCCACTGTTATTATACTCCATCAATTTGCTAATGTGAAGAAGTACGATTTGCTCAGGCCGCGGTGCACGTACGCAGTAGCAGCATTTCAAAAAAGTTCCGCTTTCCCCTATTTACGCCGAGACGACATTGGAACGTTTGCGAAAAAAGTCCCACCTTGGGTGCCATTTTCAAAAAGTCCCATTTGCAGGGGCTCCGAGCACCATTGCAAATGGACACCCAAAACACTATAACGGTTTTCTATTTTCACTTGAAAACTTTGCCATGTAAATGGGAACTTAATCAAATTTCACCCTTTTCCTTTTTATTAAAAAAAAAAAAAAATCATGCCCTTGCCTCACGTTCCCTGCTATGTGGCGCCCCCACCTGGCCCACTCTACAGTCTGAAAACGGCACCTATGCACTAATGTTTTTCTGGGGGTGGCATACATTATCATGCCACATCTGTGTGCTGATTTAATATCATGTCGTGCTCATTAGCATGACTCATCCGTGCAGCAAAGAATTGAAAAAGGTCATGTCAAACGCAAAAGGCAAATCACACTAGGAAATGTGTTTAATGAGAACGTGTCGCTTCTGATATCAATGCAAGCACTGGGGGTGAAAACGCAGAGGGAAGTTTCCCACGACTTCATGCAAAAAGAGCTGGGTTTATGATGTAGGTTGTCATAATGATTAGGGTGCGGATGTTTTCAAAAGGGGAACAGTGCAGAGGAAGTCCACATTTTTTAATAGTTCTACCTGCCGTTCGCACAATCCTCAGAGATCCATAAAGCAAAGCAGCAGCTGTTTGGAAAAATATGCCTGATAGTACAAATGTTTTCTCTTCCGTGTGTAGGTGGCTATGACTCTGTCTTAAAATTCAATTCAAGTTCAACCTCTCGTTTCTCCTCGCAGGATGCAATATTTCTCGAAGGCATCGCGGTGAAAGGCGTCACACAGGTCACCAAGCAACCCAAGCTAGGCGAGATCCAAAGAATGTGTCAGGAGATGGCCGAGTGGGACAAGTAAGAGCCTCCTTTTGCCTCACCTCCTCACGGCCCTCTGGGAAACTGTGTCTGTGGACATGCCTGTAGGTGTGCTTGTGCTATGCTGTGAGTGACTCATTTGTCTTAAATCACCTTCTTTCTTTTTTACACTTTGAGACAGGCGGCAGAGTCAGGAATAGATTTTGCTATTCTTGAGAAATATGCTGCTGCGGCTCTTTTAATGAAAGTGCACAAAGTCAGCTCGACTGCGGCGTCTTGTCACAGCAGAAGGAACAGTCCATGCCACCACTTCCAGCTGTTTTAATAGTTGACTTTGCTGCACCGCTGTGTGCTCATACCTGCTCGTATAATGAGATCTGAAAGTAGTTGTTGGCATCAAATTAAACAAAGTGTCTGTGACTTTCTTTTCTCTGTTCCGCATCTATTTGTACAACCTATGACACCATGTTACCACATAGGTCCTTCATACTATAGTCTACAAACGCTATGAGTGACATCTTTTTATATCAGGTGTAAGACAGCAACATATTACATATTTCAATGAGTGTTGGCACATTGCTATCTTTTTGGCTTTTATTCTTTTACTATTCACAAGATTCACGTGATAGTTTATTGAAGGACATCCTGGATAATAACTGCATAATGCTGTTAAGTTCCTGTTGACAGATGCACGCTCTGAATTGGCTTTGCAGATGAGCTTCAGGGCTTATTGACGGCTTCTGAACGGCTTGCTTTTTTACTTGCGGTAGAAAAATTACAAAAATAAAATTATGAAAATCAGTCAAAACATTTAATAAAAATGGACTCCTCTTTCGTCATATAGCCAGTACATTTTACAGATGGAAGGAACCAGCTTTAGCTATAGCTAAACTCAAATGTAAGACATGCTTTTGTTGTCACAGGTCTGGGTTTCCTGGTGCTCAGCCTGTGTCCATGGACAGACAAAACCTGCGTTTCCTGGAACAGAATCCATATAAAGTCAGCTGGAAAGCTGACGGTACACGGTGAGTGTCTCGTTCGTGATGTGTCTTTACGGCGAATGCCACCTTCCATTGCGCCAATACATGTACTTGCGTGTTTTTAACTGTATGGATTTGTGTCCTCATGCATTTGTTATGCTTCCTTTGAGTTCATCCATATTCATTTTATTTAGCAATGTCTTTATTTGCCTTTTTGGCTTGTTCATGAGAGGAAAAGAGAGGAAATACTAACATGATTTGTGTTTCTTATTAGGCTTTAATTACTCTGTTTTTCTGTGGTTAATCAACCTGGTGGTTATTGTCACAGAGGAGATGTGCACTGTGGAGTTGTAGATTAGTTTGATTGACAGACCAGCACAGCCTGAGCAGGATACCTGGGTCCAATCTCTGCTGCACGTAGAATAAGAAGTGGCACTTCCTTCTTTTCGCTCACATTCTGAGCTGAATGTGTTTTTTGTTGTTGTTTAGTTTCTTTCCCTTTTGTTTTCTGTTTTTGTTGGCAAAAACTATTACTGAGGGGGCGAAAGGAGTTTTAGTATTCTAGTAGTTTGCTGTGTGGTGCTGTCTCTCTCTGGCTGGTGCAAATGTGCAGTGTGCTGGTGAATATTTAATGACTGCAGTCAATTTCAGAATTTTACATATCGCTGCTTTAATTTCCGGGAAGAGTGTGACAAGCAGAGTAGAAATTTGGCCCCCAACCAAGATGCTGCTAATGTGTGTAATTAACTGCCATCATCTGTAAATGCTTGGGAATGTTGTTTAAAAGTTTGCCACTTAAATTGGACCAGAGAGTCACACTGAACTCTTCCTGTGGCGCCTCAGGCTCTTGTCCTTCACCCCATTTTCCCCTCCAGCTATTCAGTTTTTGAAGGGTAGTGATACTTGATTTCTTATGTCATGAGCAACTGATGCAGGGAGACAGACGGTGTACGAGGTGTGAGTCATCACTCATGCACAGGATTAATACAAGGAGAAATCGACTCGTTACCTTCTCTCCTCCGGACATAGAAATTGTAGCGAAGAACTCTGCAGCTTTGTTTTCGTCAAATGAAAAAAATGCAGTGCAGCGACATTTGCGTGGTGAAAATGTGTTTATAATCATCCAAACAAGATCCACAGATGGAAGGGCCTCTTACTCCGGTTTTCTCAAACAATCTGATCAAACATCCCCTAAATAAAAAATGCTCCAAGATTATTATTATTATTTTTATTTTTTTTATTAAGTTTAGTTTACGTTTTATACAAATGGTAGAGAAACAGGTTAAGGCATTTATCTTTTGATTTAGATTAGGAAAGCGACCATACCGGGAGCCCCTTTTAAGCAAATGAAGTTGTTTTTCTAAAAAAAATAAAAATTAACCTTTCCTATTTAAAATAAAAATCCCCAAACTAAAAGCCTGTATTCCATAGGGTGTGAAAGCATTCGGCTGTTAAATCCAAGATCGCATTATGGAGACTTAAGCCCCTTAGTTTATTGCACCCCCGGGACATGTAAGAGGTAATAACGTCTTTATTTCTATAGCATCTTTAAAAAAAATAAATTCACTAAGTGCTTTGATGAAAAAGCAACAACAACTAACACGGCTCTGGATTTATTGTTTACAAAAGTCATGGTAAAGGAAACATACAAACTCCTCACAGATAAGTCCCAGCACAGATTTAAACAGGGGATGATAGCAATTACTATAATAATTACTAACAAAATAATTTTGGTAGAAATCATACTACTACATGTAGATATTTTTCACAACTGCAGGGGAGTCATAGATGCGATGCATGCCCCACAGTCTGTGTAAGTGAATAGTTGAAAGTGGCATGTTCAGTAGTGTAGCAGCATGCAATTAGTGAGTTCATTTATTCTGTGAAAAAATAACAGCTGTCAATAATCTGGCCCTTGTTTAAGGATGAAGCCAGCACATGTGCCATGCATTTCTCTCTGACATTGTTCAAAAAGAAAGATCAAACATCGATTGGAGAGGAGAAAAGGTATCAAGAAGGGCAGGAATAGGTGATCTCCATTGATTTTAAAATGGAAAGCAAATCCAGATGTGGACCAAAAGAACGTGAGACCTGTCCAATGGATTGATGAATCTTCTGGATGGCATAGACTCGGCCAGTGGTCATCTACGGGGTGATCACAGTCTGAAGTTACCTCGTGGTTACACCATGGTCACATATACATTCACACCTGTGGGAACTTTTGGCATATTCAGTTTACCTGAAATTCATGTTATTTGGACTATGAGAGAAAACCACATTACCTCAACCACAAATATGCACACGCACGCACACGCACTCCCGCACACACGCACACAAAGAGAGAACATGCAAACTTCACACAGAAACAGGGAACCTTTTTGTCAAAGGGAAAGAGTGTGACCCACCAGTCCTATAAATTGGATTTGACTCAGCCAACCACTCTAATTTGTAATCTTCTTGGGATTTGTTGAGGCAGAGACAATTTAGGAAATGCTTCCATTTTGGAAAAAAAACCTCACTTTTTAAATACTTGAAATAAATGTAGATGTTGTTCAATCACAGAGGTTGTCAAGTGACAGGTGTAATGTCCCTCCTGTTTGTTTAGATTAGGTACTTAGTCATTATATGGAGAGATTAGTGGCATGGAGAAGTCAAAATAGTCCCAACAGGTAGACTTCAAAGAATAAAAAAAAAAAAGTTTAGCTCTTAATTTTCTCTTGTCCTCGTCAGTGTTTTTTACGTGGTGCTTGTTCTGGTGACTGACAGCTGCTTGCTGTTTTTGTAAGGCTCTTACATAACCAGTCCCACCCACAGGATTCATTTACTGTTAAGTGTCACCAGAGATCATTCTAATAGCGAGACACTGATTGAATTTATTTACCTTTAGTGTAATTAAATTGGTGCCCATCATGTGTGGGTGTGTGTTTTACATTCAGACGTAAGGGTCTTGATTCCTCCCACTGCCTGCTACTTTTTGACGTATCCTTTGATACATAAAAATGGTGTCGTAGTTCGCCCTCACTCCTCATAGCAAGAACAGCCCCTGTTCTGTTACAAGTCGGGCTTGAAGGCCTTTGAGTTTTGCATGTTCTCCCTGTGTCGCTGCACACCACAGCTCCTCCCACAATGCAAATACATCTGTTTCAGGTGAAGTGAATGAGTGTGTGTGTGTGTGGCGATCTGTCTCTCGGTGTTGCACTGTGGTTGATGGAAAGACTTGATACAAATTAATACCCTGGCAAACTCATTACATCCCTCTGAAGTAAAGAACAGAGAAAATCAACACCTTATATAAATGGAACCAACTCTTGTATTTGAGAAAGACATGCAGTTGAGATTATAAATTGGAAAACACATGACAAAAGGATGAACTGTTGTCGTGTTGTTTTATTGAACTAAAAATACAAAATGGCGAATGAGATATGGGAAGAAAAAAAATAGGTCTGTTATTCAAAAGTAAAATTCAAAGACGGGTTTGTCCTCTCCAGCAGATTTTTTTTGGCTTCAAATAATACATGTACAGTTCTCTGATCCTCAGATCATCGTGTCCTCAATGACTGAGAGTTTTGTGGGTTTTTTTTAAACCAAAATGTTGTATCCGCAATGTGGTGTCTTTTCAATGCTTCAACTCCCGAAAGTGATATTCATTATACATTTCCTGCTGTGCTCATAACCATAAGAAGCTCAACCTCGCACTACTTACATGGCTGAAGTTTTGGTTTTAAGATGTGAACTTTGAAGTTTTTCTGTTCAGCCTGTGTGGCGTCAGCCTCCTGTTTGGGATTCTGCTGCCGCCCTCTCGTTGTTTGCCTTTGACACACCGAGTGTACAAAGTGTGTCTGACATAGGCTATAGGAATGTTCAGAGGATGAATGTGACATTTTTGATACTCGCACAGCTCCAGTCTTGTCGTGGTCTGCATACAAGTAATGGGGTTGTGCTCTATGGGGAAAACCTGACAAAGAAAAAAAAAAAAAAGCCTTTATTGTCTCTGCGAGGGACAACGTGTTCTGATGCTGTTTCTCTGATACGGCTTTGCCGTGCAGAGCTCAAACATTTATCATGAACATCTCGAGTGTGGTACTTTATTTGCAACTTACGTGAACCTCTGTGGTTTGTACTTCACCTGGCTGGCCACAACAGCCACGCCTTTTATGCAAGTCGCGATTGAAATTTAATTCACACAATTCAGACTCCACACAGAAATTCCAAGTGTGTGCATGGGATTTCTTAATGTAATCCAATTTCCTTCCCCGGTCCAAAAACAGACGTTAGAGCTTAATCTGTGACTGGCATTGCTGGGATTGGGACTTTGAGACTCTTAAATTGGGCAAAGCAGTATAGAAAATAGATTTAATGTTCTAGTTCACATTGGAGTTTTGTGTTGTTGTGGTTCAGACAGTTTTTAGCTTCAGATTGATAGACAGACGTCTCTCAATTAGCCCAGATTAATTCCGCTTTAAATCTTAATTCCCTGCTTTCTTAATCTTAAAATCTTTCTAATGCACAACCTTTTTTGTTTTAAATAATGACAAAAGAAGGACTTGCAATAGATAAGTCTGCTCAGATTTACAGATTGTACTGTCATAGTTTGTCATAGGCACTGCGGGGAATTTCTCATTAAATGTCTCACTCTTCTCGCCAGGGGCATTTTCAGGATCTAAAAAGGATTTTTTTTTTTCTTGCAATTGAGTCTCCTCAAGGTGGTTGGGGAAGATTCTCTCTTTGCATATTTCCAGAGGTCCTATGGCATTAAGTATTCTTCCTTTCTCTTTAACCTTTCTTTGTCACTCTGAGGAGAATAGAAAAGTTTCCCATTCTAATAAAAAGTCATTTTTACTTTTTAAGTGACTAATTTCATTTATATTTTCACAAAATGTGCCATTTGTACTGGAAAAGGTTAAGTGGGAAAACTTGCTAATTCTGAACAACCTCTAGATGCTCTGCCTGAGGTGCACTTAGGCTTAAATAGATGACAGTGCCTTACAACCTTTCTGTATGCATTAACAATCCTGACACACTGCCTTGCTCAGTAGCACAATAACAGTCACAATGGTGACAAAGTGCTGATGCAAGCCCACTTCTCTACAAATGTTATGCAGCCCGCCCTGATGCACAGACCTGTCATCCAGTGGGGTGGGGGGGACCTGTCACCATCACTGCCGCCACCACCCTCGATCTGCCAAGAAGGTGGCTTCTAATGGGCTTTGGAAAGGACAGCTGAATCAGTGGGTTTGCCAAGAGCAGCACACAGCCTGAGCTGGCGTTTTAATCTTCGTGTTGTTGAACCTTCTGCTGGTTTGGTTTGTGCTTCTTAAGAGGAAGAGGAAGATTCAGTCACATCCTTGAGAATATTCAAACAAACAGTGCTGCGAAACTTGGACATAATTACAGAAAATGGCCGGGAGAACGTCTTTTGTCTTCCATAATTTTGTTTAAAGTCTCTTCCTTTCCCCAATTCACTTCATTCTCTCACAAAAACAAGGACTCAATGATTCAATGTTTTCTTTCACATACCAGATTAGAGTGTTCAGCATACTGTCTGTCATTTCTTGGTTAGTTGTTTTCACAGCATGTTTGGTGTTCCATGCTCTCCTGGTTAGTTTATTGCATTTATCAGTGGTCTGCATTACGTACAGCACGTGGAGTCCGTAAACATAAAAATTGTATTTGAGGTAACTTCAATTACATTACTGCCTCACATTATAAATGTTTGTGTAAATGATATATGGACTTCACTTATATAGCGGCCTTTCAACTGTGTGAGCAGCCCCAAAGCGCTTTACATCGTTCATCACATTCACCCATTCACACGCCAATGGAGTCTGCGGCCATGCAAGGCGCTGCCACTCCAATGAGAGCAGTTTGGGGTTCAGTGACTTGCCCAAGGACACTTTGGGCATGTGGAGATGGGAATCGAACGTGCAACCTTGTCATTGGCGACCGCCAATCATGCCGCCCTACCTTAAAACACTTACCCATTCTGGCCAGGGTCGAGTCGTATGCAATCCTCTAAGCTGAAAGGCAAAAGTACAACATCCGGCTTGTGCGCAACCAATAGCTGAAATTGAATAAACAAATTCAGTCAACAGTTGGAATTATAACATTTACAGATCAACCATTTCAATATATAGCTTTTGCCTTTAATTCTCCTAGATGTAGCACATGGTATTGCATTGGGCATTTGCTCTTTTCTAACATCCTTAGTAACTCTGACCAGCAAAAACGGAAATTAGTATTTGGCAGACCAATAACTATTGGCCTTCTTTACATAGACTTCAATGATGGAAACAATCCCAAACAAACAGAAGAATGTTGCGTGCACTCGACCATTGATCTTTGTTGTGACATGTACCGCGGCTGTCTGAAAAGAGAAATCATTTGGCCTCTTTGGGGGAAAGAGAGCAGTCCTGCTTGTCGATGCACCACTAATGATGTGCAAAGCTGTTGGATCTGATCTAAGCCCTCCCCTGGAAGTCAGCCGCTGTCAGTCAAGTCACCGGACGAGACTGGCGGAGCCGACACAATGGCCATCTGTGCCTCATTAGGGCTTACGTGCTTGGGGGATATGACTTGGGGGATAAGGATAAAATCTGAGGCTCACAGCAGCCATCAGAGGACAAGGGAGAGCAAAGGAGGAGTGAGGAGGGCCCAACACCTGTGTGCTTAAAAGAACACATTATATTGAATAATTTGTGAGCAGTCATAGGAGCAGACGGTGGTGTATGCTCCCCCCACTGTGACTTCAGAGAGGAGGAAGGATGAGAATAAGGTGAAGTCATGTTGAAGAGGAGGACCATCCGTAGTGACACAGAACTAATGGTCTGTCCCAGTTTTCTTCTGAACATACTTGACAGCGTTAGCCCATGGCTAACTGGCCAATTAGACAGCAGGGGATCCACTTCTGCCTCAGCACGGACCTGTTGTGTCCTTACTGCTTGACAAATCCTCTCTGTTGTGACACCCACCCCATCGGTTTGATCTCCATAGAAATCGGTCCTTTTCCCGCATAATAGACATTCTCTCTTTGCATAAAGAAGGGAATCATCATTTTATTAAAACTGAGCTCTCCTGACATTTCCTGTTTTCTTTCTGATCCATTTCAGTCGGCACTGCCTCTGGTTCGTTTTTAATACTTTCATTGTGTCTCACCCTGAAATAATAAGTGCAGCCACAGCTGGCCGACTCGCCCTTCTTTTCTTTCCTTCCCCTCCCACATTCCTTGTCCCCCCCCCCCCCCCCCTTTTGATTATGATGAGACTGATATCTAAGGGCTGCTGTTTTTTTAAATTTTTATTTATCTTTATGTTTTCCCTGTTATAGCTGGAGGGGAATGTGATCAAACCCATTGCGCTGAGCACTGCACTCATCCCTTTTAACTGGATCAGTGTTATGATGGCCAATTTCTTTGTCCAGAGGACTTGAAAAGCATTTGTCGATGATGGAAATAATTATGTGATGTCTAGCCTCTTGTTCCACTCCTTCAAAATGAATGGCTTTTGAAATTATTACCAGCTGACTGTAAAGGGAGTGCCTCAACCTACACACTCACCCCTGGACATAAACAATGGATAGACAGTAGTTTTCTATGCTGTTGTTTTTATTTTCTCTTCCTCTTTTAAATCCCTGCCCACCTACACATTTTACAATAATAACTGTATATTTTAATTATGTGAAATTGTGCTGCCCTATTTTTTTTACTGAAAGCCAGACCTCCTTAAGATTTTCAGTCATTTCATATTGTAATACATGTTGAAATTGATGACCATACTAAAAAGGAGCACCGGCTCATGAAAAATGAATGCTCTCATGTACTCCAGCCCTGTCATTGCAATTTCAAAGCACAGGTAGATGTAAAAAATGAGATATTTCTATTAGATAATCAAAAACTTGCCCCTTTTTTATGGCATGGTCTTCAGTGTGTCAATGTTGATTCAACTAGTACAAAAAAAAGGATCTGCATTTAAAGATATGTATCATTTAATTGTCCTATAATTCACACTCCAACGTTTTTCTGTACGCCTGAAGAAATGACTTGCAGTTCTCATACCGATAAAACTGATGCACACAACAGACAGATTTCAGCACAGATCATACAGTACGGTAGCAGGCTAACTGTAACATTTGCATTTTAAAAAGAAAGCATGTAAACAAGGATGACAGTTTTTTTTTTACCCGCTTACCAATGCTCAGGAAAAGGATGCTAAGTAGCGCTAAATATATGACGTAATTCTAAGAGTCGTGTTGTGAAGTACTCCGATAATGTGGTATCAGGGCATCCCTACTTCCTTCCCTGGGCTTAGGGTAGTTTAACCCCAAAATGAAATGTGTAATGCGCTGTTTTCTAGTTCAAATGTGGATTGACCAAATTGGCAGCATTCACTTGTTTAGTTACTTTTAGGATTTTGACTGTTTGCCAAGCTATTTTCTCTCCTTCTCACTTTGGATTAGTGTCTTTATTGAGACACTCTTCTGCACATAAATCGGTAATGAAAGCAGAAGTTGTAGTTCTTTATTTTGTAGTGGCACAACTGTGTTTACTTCTTACTATTGAGGCGAAAGCCACGATCCGGCTGCGAGTGCAGACGTCTGCTAAACTCTATACACACTCTTTCTTGGCATCTTGTCAAGTTCCCCCTCTTTGAACCAGCTGGTATCGCTGGCATATTTATTACATCTAATCCTTCTGTTGTAAGGGTGGAGAGCCACAGCAGGTATGAGAAATGCACCGTGTTGCGTGTGGGGAAGTCGCTAATCTCAAATCCATCTCTGCCAGCCGACCTTGATTTAGTGTTGGTGAGGTCTGAATTTGAATTCCATCAAAGCCTTTCACCCACGTTCTCAGGGTGTGAATTTCCCCATATGTTGAATTTAAAAGATAATTAGCCTCCGCCTTTCGTCGCATTGATTGGGATACTTAACCTTTCGAAATACAGCAGGACTGCGGTTGCTAATTATGACATTAGTTCATCCTGCTTCGTTCTGCACTCGGCATTTTGTCTTGAAGAGCAGCAGGCAGGCTGCAAAGTGTAATTGAGTTCATGGGAGGTGTATAATGAAGCCACCAGATTGCTAAATATGTACATTTGTCATTAGCATTCTTTAATGGGAGTCGGATACTCTGTGATGCTGCACACCTTCACAACACAGCAGGACTTTGCAAAGACGAGCTCTCTTCAGTCCTAATAAAACAACCGGTAAGCAAAATAGCTTCATACTCGTGTAATATGTAATGTCTGCTTCGTGACAGGCTGTCTCATTTTTATTCTGACACAATTTGTCCTGTTTCCATTTGTAAACGTGTGAATGGGTTCACCTTCTTGTGCACCAGCGGGGCAGAGACTGACTTAGAAATTAATTGTATCTTTTTTTCTGAAAGAATAAAGCCCTTTCACCCTACTATGCAGAGTACCCCTGGACTTATTGTAACTTTGGAGCTGTTTATGTCAAAAAAAAAAAAAAAATTCTGTTCCTAGATAACTTCAGCTTTCTGTATCTGCCAGTTATTCAGTATTATTGTGTGTTTTTGACTATACTGGGAAGGTCATGTATGGTACGCTGGTGAATCTTGTCAGGGGATGGATGATCTTACTGTGGCAGTCTTGGCCATAATGACCACTCACAAGCACAAAGCTCCATTTCTTCGCCTTCTGGTATTTTTGTTTTTTATTTTATGTTATAGATATGATCAATGGTCTCGAAGTTATGTTTATAAGAAGTAGGAAAGCAAGACACATCACATGAAGGCCCTTTTCTGTTTATCTGTCGGGGGGTTTGGCAATTAAAAGCTTCAAGCTTCAAGCTAAAGCGACACCAGAACACCAGTTTTTCACCATTAAAGTTGCATTCAGCTCTAATTTTGTCTTTGTATAACTTTTTTGGAATGCTCTTTTTTTTCATTCTTTTTGACGGATTCATCTCTCTTTTTAGCTTGGCTGTTTTTTTCCTTCTTTTACTTTATTTTACGAGCTCCTCTTTGTCTATATTGGAGATGGGATGTTCACGTTCAACATGTCCATAGCCTGACAAAACATTTGTTTAGTAATTGAAAATGAATACTTTTTTCAATAAATGATACACTTCACACAAATGTAATTGCTTAAATGTAGTAGTTTTGTGACAAACAGATTAAATGCTGACTCACCTAGTTCTAAAACATAAAAAGATGTTCTACCCCTTAAAATCACAACGGCCTCGCGACCCCATACCCCTCAAATCAATCGTTGACGAAACCCGGGCGGTCTGTCCCCCAGGTTGGGAATCACTGCTCTAGGACAAAGTGTGCAAAACAATAAACAAAGTGATGACAAAAGCTTTGACTGCATGATGCTGCTGCTGCTCCAGTGTTTCAGGGGGAAACACAAAGGCCACAATGGCGCCTGTGTTGTTGGGGCGTGGCTCATGTTTTCAACGTTTTGTTGGGAATCAACAGACGGGAGGATCAACAATTTGAGTTGGTTTAATGTTATTCATTTGAGAATGCTGCATTGGTTTCCAACCTATGAGATCAGGCGATAAACATTTGGATGAATACTATCGTTTCTATTATATGTTTTTTAGGATTTAATTTTTACAAATATCTGACATTGACTTAATGAAATGAAGGATAATCTCAGCCGTTGGTTTTATTGTTTGATGTCAGTTGAGGGTAAAACCAATGGGTTTTTTTTTTGGTCATTAAACTTGCAATTTCTTTTAAATCTGTGCAGACTTTATACAAAGGCCTGATTATACTATCAAAGCTTAGTACGAGAAGATGTATGCATTTTATTGCCCGTGGATCTCAACAGTTGAAATGTATTTTACGGTGGTAAACATATTATGACATAAGGGGAGTGCAGCAGCAGCAGTGTGAGAAGAGGCGGTCACACTTTGACAACCCGAGCTAATAAACAAACATATGATATTCAAATAACACCCAGCATAGTTTAATGTAGCCCCAATCAGGCAAAAAGAAATCCCATTACATGTCCTATATTAGGTTAATCTTTTTAAACGGACCAGATCATGCAAGATGGTGGCTTAAAATTGTGATTTGGTCTCAAATGATTTGGATGACTGTTGTCCAGATGGGGTCTTTATGTAAGGGCAGATTACCTCCTAAGCAAGAAGAACTCCCTGTCTATGATTTTTATTGCCTACAGCTCCCGAAAAAAATTGTGCTGCAAAGTATGAAATGCAACTCCACACCTCAAGTATGCGCGCTGGTTATTTGAAGCCAAATCTCATCCGCTGTAGTAATTCTTCAAGCAGAGAAAAGGGAGAATAAGCGTCCTGACGTTTCGTGCACCGGCGGCCTTGCACACCTGTAAGCACAGTGTAGATGGAAAGTGGAGTCAAATTAACACCAGCTAAATGCTTGTTTGTGACCCATCCTGGGAAGCTGGCCTATTTTGGCAGCTATTTTAACAGTCTAACAGTCACCGCTTTCCAGTGACAGTCGGGCGTGCTCGAGGATGAAAAAGTAATTTTCCGGCAATATCCCATCCTTTCAATTCTTACGGTGGTTTCACTACATTTTCACTTTTTTTGACATGGAGAGCTGGAACTCTTACAGGATATATAATGGACAGAACACTCCTAAATCTCCAGTTGTGTAATGTAGTCTGACGCAATGGTACCTGAAGAAATGTCTTTTTTTAAAGTTGACAATGAAACACAAAAAGTGATATTTTGAAATTAATTATTCACAGTGACGAAATGGCATGTATTGTTAACAACTTACATGGTAATAGAGGGTATGTTCGGCAACATTTGTGTTGGTTTACACCATTTTAATCAAAGGTTATGCTTGCTGCAAAAGATGTCATTTCAGTGCATCAATTCACTGTTTTGTTACAAAACTCAAATTTGTGAGACTGAAAATGGGGGGTTTTTTGTAACGACTTTTCTGTTGTGCTTCTAAGCCTTTATCTCACCTGCAGAAGCCAGTTGTGGATTAGTCGAGCTTGGGCCAGTGGTGATGTTTGCAATTTGAAGATAGAGTAATCTCCTGTAATAGTACAAATTTTGTTTGTTCGAGGCCATAACGGATAAAAAAAAAAAACCTTTATAATCAGTTCAGTTAATGTTATTATCAACCTGATGTGTTGTTGGTTAAAGATTTGTACTTTTTCAGTCACTCTGATCAAATCTGCTTTTGTGGTTGCTTTGGGAAAACAGTCTAATTAGCAGCTATCGGTGGTGATATTTATATATACTTGGAGCTTAAGTTGCCTGTTCCAGATTCCCATACGGGTCCCAAAGCAACTTTTATTTCTAATTTGCCCTCTGTCTGTTGCTCTGTTTTCCGTAAATTAGCGTGCAGAACACAGCACATATAACAACTAAGTAGCAGTGAAAGCCAGCCACCTTATTACCAGCAGAATTCTATGAGCATCTATTTTGCAAAGTGAATTACTGAAAACATACACACACCGAAGGCTGCAGAAATCTAGTCGTCTGAGAAACACAATTCTTTTCTCTTTCTTTTTCAGCATTTTTGTACAGAATCACTGTGGCAATTTATTTAATTTTTTTCTTCTTTCCCATAATGATGTTGGCATAAATGTGAATGTTTTCAGAATGTGCTTCCACTTCTTGGACTTGCTTAAAATCAAATGGGGGGGGGGGGGGTTGTTGCAGTTATAGGTTATTATGCTAGCAACTAAAATCAGTTGGACACTCCTATCTTAATGTGTTAAGAGGTTGTAATTAATGCTTGACAGCAACCCCAAAGAGAACACTCAAACGTTTACACAATTGGAAAAATTCTCAACGTTCTGATTGTAGTTTATGTTAGACATACTGGCTTTCGTACAAGTGCACTGTATTGGAGCGCAATAATTATTGAGGAAACACATGCAACACAAGTGCCTGGACTGTGTGAAGCTTCGGTTTATGGTCTCTTTAACGTTGATGAATTTAGATTTAGATGGAACTACTGTGACAAGTTCCACAAAAAATTGACAGGAATTTTAATAGGAACACATCTAAATGTCAGCTGGGCTTTGAACATTTTAAAGCCAGAGGGCACCTTTTCTCATTACTTTGAGATATGGATCCAACCTGAATGTGCTGTTCACCAGCAGAAGGTTTATTTGGTTTGATTGAATCACAACAGTATGAGTCTTAAATGTCTGCTCTCTGAAAAAGGTTGCTATAAGTGCCCGGTGTAAAGTGATAGCTGCAGAGGCAGCTGTGATATGTACGTGCTGTATGTCATTATACAAAAGCAAATTTGGACACTTTAACATTCACGCCCATGTCCTCACTTGTACGTTTTGTCTATAGTTGCTCCATCATGACCCCTGAGCAATATCAAACCTATTGATCCAACTGTATAGTGTTCAATCACACTGAATAATAGTGTAACTCCTCCTTTCTCAGGTACATGATGCTGATCAATGGAAAGAACGAAGTGTTCATGATCGACAGAGACAACACCATCTTCCACATAGAGAAGCTCGAGTTTCCTTTCCGGAAAGATCCACGTGTCCACTTAGCAAAGACGCTACTGGATGGGGTGAGTTGATGCTTTTCCTATCACGGTACTCGTTTGACTAGAACTTTGATAACTTTTCTTTCATCCAGAAGTAGAGCTGAGAAAGTGGGGTTACCTTCAGGGTCTAATGTTCAGCTCTGGGTTTTATGCCGAGTTCCGCAAAATAACTGCAAAGTGTCGGCAGATCTGCAGAAACCTGATGTGAGGCAGAGGAACATCAGGTGTGTGCAACGGACGGTGACATGATGATCATTCTGGGGGGTGACAAGCCGTCTCCAGGTGCCATACGTTGTAATTAACAAGCCGTTTAAAGGCTTTGGATGGTAATGAGAAGAACGCTTTCTGGGAGGAGCATGCTCAATCAGAGCATGAAACCACCGAGGTGGGAGATCTGTGCAAAACAATGTGCTTCGGGCTCTGGAGAGTGTTACAGATGGTGCAGCCATCCAGTGCTTTAGAATAAGCACTTGGCATTCAATTCACCAGGGGGTGCTGCTCTAAATCAACATACTGACCAAATACCAAAAACAATTGAGTTATTTTGTGAGAGAAGATTAAGGAAGTCAAAGGTCACTATGATGCCAATGGCAGGAGGTCGAACGAAGATTGATATGGGAAAAAAGGCAAAATTGGAGGCAGACCTTTTTTCAGGTAAATTGTCTTACAATCAATAACCGAATATTTGGGCAAATACGGTACTTGGTTTGATTTATATATTGCACCACTGTAGCTGTCTTTCCCCTCTTCTCTCCAAGTTGCCCTGTTTATTTTCTTTCTTTTTTTTTTTTAAATGGAGTTTCATGCCCACTTCTTCTCCAACCCTGTAACATTCCCATCATGCCCCTGCTGCTCGGTCTTGCAGATAATTGACATCAGTTGCCAAACCTCAGGTGAAAGAAGAGCATGTTTCAGAGAGACAGCAAAGCCCACCAAAGTGGCTGACAGTAAAAGCCACCTGCCTGTCTTGGGGAGACCTCTAATGAAATGTTACACAGATTTCAGGCTCTGCGCAGCGTTGTGTTTTCTCGTGATGCTCTGCGGCACGCTCCCCTGGGGTGGCGGTGCAGGACTCTGGCTTATCCTGGTGGTTTATTATCAAGCTCATGTTTTCTCTGGCATGTTGGGGCAGTTTTAGGGCACACGAGTCCCAGTTCGCCCCGGCAGCAGGTGCACTCGCATGAGTCATTATCACCCTCCCTCCCTTGAAATGACGACGGGAAGGAAATTGCAGCATGTCCATGTAGTCAGTGGTTTGATTACACATGTCTGGAAGGGTTTGTGTTGAGCATTCTCGCATCAACCCCATAACTGATGTGCTGGTCGCCAGTCTTCTTGTTTTGCTCCTGGTCTTCCGTTTTGTCGGTTTTTCAATTTTATGCAAAACAGGTGTGCGCCTTCCTCTCGGCTTAAGAGTCGCTGATTGATGCCGTGCGTTTTGGTTTCCTCGTTCAGGCAGGACATCTAATTGCAGCGTATTAGCCTTCCTTTGAAGGCGAAGTGCAGATGTGTGTTCAGATTGCTCCCAGGTTTGTTTTGACTGACGTTCATGTAAATGTTGGCGCTCCTGGCTCTCAGTTCAGAGGCTGTGCCGTGTATGAATCTCCCTCGAGAAGCAAAGTTGTGTTGTCTAATATGCTTCATCTTCACCCCGAAGCTGCTGCTCTTTGTCTTCATGTGATGCTTTGCAGTGCCATTTTTAATGAGCTTTACATCAACTGAAGTTCCAATTTGGGATGGATGCACGATGTTAATTGAATTTCTGGCGGTTTCTTTTGGTCACACTAATGTATTCGTCGGCTGCTGTCTGTCTGCGCAACGGTTCAGTGCACCAGATGCATAATGATGGCAGCCTCCCGGAATTACATCACTTCTCCTCTTCAGCCCCTCCTTCCGTGTGATGCCTGCCTCCCGTTAGCATTGCTTTCTCCTTTCAACTAGTTTGGCTTTGGCAATTTAGTTTTGATGCTTGGACCTTTTGCCCTGCGAGATGTGAAATAGAGTTATGTCAGCCAGTAGAGGTGCACATTTGAGTTATTTTCTTCTATGATTGATCATTATCACACACTACCAAAAGTCCTGATGTGGCCATAATGAAGTGGCATTTCTCCCCCCATCCAGATAAAGTGACACACACAAGTGGAAGTGCTGCAGGATGATGTGCCCCAAAGAAAAAATTCCCCTTGAATTTATTTTTTTTTTTAAATTAGTTCAAATCTTACATTTTGATGTCAGGATCTCATTAGTCAAAGAAATCATATACATTAAAAAAAAAGAAGTATATTTCTGATGTGTATTTTCAAAGAAAAGAATGTCACAGCACAATACAACCTTTAAAAAATCAGCTTTTTTGTTTCTCCTTTTAGTTTCTGTAGGAATTAAACAAACCTATTATTTCATTATTATATTTTAAAAGTCAAATCTACCCCTGTTTTTCCTTTTCTAAAATTAAGCTATTTGAGTGTCAAACTATTTCTCCTAGACCAGAGGAGTTGCATGCTTGAGCTGTCTGATTTAATGTTGGTGATTAATTGATAAAAAGCCTCAATATTCCCATTTTAGCACCTCTAAAAGACTAAACGACTCAAATGACCCACAACACATCTTTTCTTTTTAATCAGGCAATTTCTGCATAAGTGTGATTTAATGGATCACTTGACATACATCATTGCCTTTACCTGTGAAATTTGTATCCACAGGCCAACTTTGCAGAATTAAGTTTTTGTGGAGAAGCCGGTTCATTGAGCGACAGCTTCCCTGTTTAACTCCGGCCTGTCAGTTACAGCAGTAGGGCCCTGTGAGTCACCTAAATATTTTATTAAGAAAAAAGGGAAAAAAATATTCTAAAGTGGTGTTTCACTCCTCAGTCTTCATAGTAACTATTGTCGCTTCAGTTATTTCAGCACTGGTGACGTTTACATGCTTCATCTTTGCCCTCATCTCATCTCATCACACATTTCTTGTATAAAACAGTTGCACGTGTGGAGTGTCCTGCACCACGGCTGCAGCTGACCTCAGCTTGAAGCGCTTTGCATAATAGATAGCAGTGCTATTCCGGCTTCATGTCTTCCTTTAGCAGACCCAGGCACTAAGACACACCCGCCTCCCCAATTCCTTGTTATCCTCTGCACTGCCTCAGTTGTCCTGCTTCTCTCTGAACATCCGTCCTCTGGAGATAACTCACACTTTAGTGTCCAATCCTACGGTCTCTTTCAAACCAGCACTATTTTTGGCATGCAGTGATGTTAAGATTGCACATAATACATTCTACATTTCCTTCTATATTCTCTTCCTACTCATAAAGTACCATTTTTGAAAGGTTCATCTCCTGACCTCACTCTTGTCTTTGTCCCTGCAGGAGATGATCATCGACAAGGTGAATGGTCAGCCTGTCCCTCGTTACTTGATATACGACATCATCAAATTCAATGTGAGTAGCATTTGAGAACTTCTTGTCTTTTCTGTGACCTTCCACTCCCAGAAATGTGCCCGGTCAAGATGTCAGAGTAAATGAAAAGCACATTGGAGGCAGGCCATTAATGCTATCCTCTATCTGTAGCTCCTTCTGCTCTCCACTTTTCATGGACTGTTAACAAGGTTCAACAAAGGGATTTGTTATTTTTGTGCTTGCAGTCAGCAGATAGGAGCACAAGTAATAAGACCAAGGTGTGGATGTGGGTGTGATGAAGTTTGTGGATGTGGAATGGGATTTGCTTATTCCTTTTCCTCGAAAAACCAAATTCCCCGTTCGCACCTTCTCTGCTGTAATGTAGCAGGCAGCAGAGGGCTGTTCATCCAGCCGCTGCAGTATTTGCGTAGAAGTGATGGATCTTTGTCACTCTGCATTCCGAAGAGAGGAGCACGGCTCTGCCTGACCCCGCTGCCCATCACGCATCGGGCTTTACTAAAGCCTGACCATAACCACAACGCCGGGGCTGAGCAGCATCTGTCTCACACATGAATATTTATAACACAACTTTTAGTGCTGTCACTCCAGAAATTCGGTATTGCTGAGCTATATTGATCTGTTGATGATCACTTAAAAAAAGAATTCAAACCATCAGCATTGTATAGTCTACTCTATTTACCTTAACCCTTTAGTTCTGAGCAAAAAAAGTTTGATCAAAGGAAATGCTCGACTGCAGGAACATATATAAGTGAAAGCCATGTACCATTTTTGATGAGGTGATATTTTTCTCGTATTTCTGATAATAGAATAAAAAATTGTATTGTTTTGCCCTTTTGCTTTCACAAAGCATCTCCTATTCCCAAATGCTGCACCTGATGGGTTCATATATCTCCCTCATATGAGAGAAAAAATGTGGAAATTAAAGGTGACGGTGTCGATTTTCAAAAATAAACACAAAGTCTAGGAAGGCATATTTTATTGGTTTTCGATGAGTTGCGCATTGTATTGTAGTACAGTATAATTCAACAATGATATGAAAATCTTCAAGATGCAAATTCTGAGAATATTCAAACTAGAAATGGTGAAATGTGTGTAGTCAGTTTTCGACAACTTGGCAAGACCTTTAATTGTATAATTAGCATTTAATGATATCTTTACAAGAACTGATCATTTACACAATACTAAACAAAGGGTCATGTTGTGTAGCATTAATAACACATGTATATGTATATCTCACTGTTTCTTGTGTGTTCTATGGTTTTAAGTTGGTAATTTTTCTCTAGAACTCCCTGATAACATCACCATGCTGAATATTACAGTCCCCTGAACTGTAATTTATTCCAGCCCTTCAACCAATCTGCATGACGCTAATACTAAGCCAGGAGTCACATTGACAAACCAGCCCACAGTTTGCCCCCAGCAAGCCTTCTGCCATCTTCCTTCTTCCTCATAAAGGACTTGATGAATACCTTGGGATGAAGGGGGGCGGGTGAGGGTGGAGGGCTACTTCAGCCATTATACTTTTCTGTCGCCTTCTTTTCCGCATCGATTGTAGCATCACACAAGGGATGAGGCTCGATAGGAGCTCCAGTGGTGAGGAGAACGTCTTTTTAAGATGGTGCAGAGGTTAGCGGCTCCGCATGACTCCCACTAAGTCATCAGCAAAGCACTGCTGTATCGATCCTCGCTGGCCATTATTAGCCCTCCTCTATTATGTGTGGCGAGCTGCTCCCTGGCACTGAAGCTCCATCCTGAGACAAAGGGAGGAAGTGCAGCAGGAGGGAGGACACACCGCCTGCATAGTTCATGACCTAATGTGACACCCTACTTGTTTGGAAAGTTAGTTCAAGCACAGTTCGGGGATGCTTTCAATTAGAGCGTAATGAGGAGTGTGCCCTCTCGCCAGTTTGGCTGATTTGAGGGCGTGCGTGCGTGCGTGTGTGCGTGCGTGAGTGCGTGCAAGCGACAGTGAGTGGGCAAGATGAGCCAGGAGATTTGATGACTTCTGTAGACCAATTTGAAAAGGGTATTTTTGTCTCTCTTCAGACTTGCTGTTGCTTGTCAATCACTGTCAGCTCCCGCGCTGTGGGGGAACTGACAAGACAACTACAATTACATGTATGTCTCCCATTTTTAAACTTGGCGAGAAAGCTGTTATTTGAGGAGGGAAAAAATGGTGGTTTTGAATTGATGTCTGCCTATGTGCTGAGACTTTGATTGACCTCATCATTTTTTAACAATCTTGTTTCAAGTGTCAAGTGCGACAAAATGATCGGCTTAACAAGTATAACAATTGAGCAGTTGTGAAGTGGTTCTCACATCCTTCACAGAAACCTTATCTGTTGTGGACAATGCTATCAGCAGGTAGGGTCGGTATGAAAGAAAGAGAGACTTTCCTACCCAGGACTGTTGGCTTTGCGTCATGATTTATTTTAGAGCAGCCACGGCATCACACTGCTAACTTGCTGCGGCTCCTCTGCAGTCGCATCTTGCCAGACATCTGATCTCATGTCCAGTGCCTTTGAAAGTTGTACTCCTATTGGGCCTTAACAGCTGCACTCTGTGTTCCATATAACTTTGTATTACAGCAGATGAGAAGAGCTACACTTTGATAGGCACACACAGATCCTTTTTCTGGAGTAATATCAGCCTCCAGCAAGTAACCGCCACTTGTAGCTAACAGCGCCTTCGCTGCTGACCTCAGATGCTGAGTGTAATTTGCAGATAAATCACATTCAAGCCATTCTGGTGGGGATTTCATTTGCATTTTGCCCTAACGATAACATCATTCTTCAGCTTCATATTCATGTTAGACATGTGGTGGGACATGTGGACATTCATCAAGGAAATAAGGTCATTACGGATATAATCGCACCATAGTATTGATGAGGTGGGAATAATTTTCATCATTAAATGACTGGGAGGCTTAAATATTCAACACAGGGGTACAATTAGTTCTTTGAAATTTTAATAGTACAATTATGTAATCTTAACACTAGCTATTTATCATTGATTAAAGGTTACTCAAACAATTTGTTTGGTTTTTTAGGAATGAATAACAACATTTACCTCACAAGTATGTTTTATTCAAATCCATGAATCTACATTTCTGTGCTTTAAAATGCTTTTTTCTCACCCAGTTCACTATATTTTAGCTCGTCAAAACTTGCTAAAACACAGTGAGCTGAAAGATGAATGTCAGCGCTCCCCGGTTTTTTTTTTTAAAGTCTGTCTGGAAAGTAAGCCCAACTCAAGTGACTCACAAAGGAGCGGGAACAGTACGCTTCAGGGGCTTTTCTCCTCTAACTACATTCACTGTCGTCATACATTTGGCTTATGACCTGCCAGTGTACATTTTTAGACACGGTTA
Source organism: Lipophrys pholis (assembly GCF_963383615.2). NCBI lineage: Eukaryota > Metazoa > Chordata > Actinopteri > Blenniiformes > Blenniidae > Lipophrys > Lipophrys pholis. Next base: position 13,503,422 of record NC_137649.1, read on the forward strand.
GATTGTCACCCAGTCCAGAAAGAGAGAGATGCTGACACCCATCTTAGTACAAGGCAGAGGGGGAAGAGGCTAAAATCAGATTGCAGAAACTCAAAATCCCGCTGTGTGCAGGTTTTCTCTTTTTTGTTCCCCTTTGAAATATAGATATACAGTTTTGAAATGAGAGGGAAAAAAAATACTCGTTAGTATTTTGAATTTCCCTTTGTGGAAAGTGGAAGATGCCCTTTTATTGATGTGAAGGCGGCCAGATCAATAAGTGGACACATCGAAAGTTCTGAAGGTATTTCTAATCCGAGGTGTAATCTAAAATACTCACGAAATGACTGATACACCAATCAGCCAAAACAAGTGATAAGTATTCTTGCTGGCTGATAAGGGGACTAATTTGGTTTTCCTGACAGGTACTGCGATTTGACTATTTTGTTTTTCTTTAAGTTTACCTGTAGACCTAAATACAATGCACTTTACAAGTTTCTTGTGCTGCAGTCTACTCACACTGATGCTCCAATGCTGTTTTCTAATACAAAAATGAGACCTGGAAACAACAATTGCTTCAAACAGGTATTATATGTTTTATAAATTCACATTAACAATATTCAGCGCAAATATCAATTTCAAAATGTCACAACAAACTAAATGTGTTACACTTAACAAATCAATAACACTCGGAAAGCTATATTGAATCTTCCACATATTAAAGTAGCACTTAAAGGATTGATAACTACTCTAATCATAATCTGCAGCTCACTTTCTGAACTTTATTTCACACCAACATTTCTCTCTAGACCAAACGCTTTTTTCTTTTCTTTTGAAACCAATGCCAAGAGGATTGAACTGAACACAGTGTACACGTTACTATCCTTGTGTATTGTGGACAGCTGTGGATTGAGAAAGTCACCTGCATTGCCCACCGGACAACAAGAGCCTTTCAGGGGTTTTATCAAATTGCAGCTTCTGCATTAGCAAATTACAACCTCTCACATCGCGACTTGACTTTATATTCAAGTAATTGCCCAGTCCCAGCCATTATCTATCAAAACTGGTCCAAGGAAAAAACAGCTGCTTCTCAAGTCACACAGTGCACCTCGGTTTGTTCTGTATAGAGAAGCAAGGGAGTAAAAGGGATAAACTTGCGACAAGGTCACGGACGGCTGAGGCTCATTGATGCACACGAGCCCATGAAGGCTCCGGTTTCGTAGCTTCCAGGCAACAAGGGATCTGCTGCTTGGTACCTGATACCACAACACACCTTCAAAAGTCTTCTGTAATCTATTCTTCGACTAGTCAGAGCTGTTTTGGTAGCAACAGAAGTACCAAAGGTAACAAATATTAAGCAGGTGTTCATATTGTTATGGCCGATTGGTAAATCGTCTTAACTTAAAGCCCTTTGGAGTTGACAGATTTTGTTCGAAAGCCACTTTGATTGTGCTTTAAACTGATGTTCTTTTATCAAACAGAGAAAATGTGTTTACAAACACATTCAGGCCAAAACATTTTGAAAGCCCCCTTGTTTTTGTTAAGAATATCCCCAAGGAAGCTGCACATTAAGCCTGTGCTGAATTTGTCAGCAGCCTACTGTATAACTTTGTTTATTTCAAATTATCAGAGAAAGCCTCTGTGCTTTCAGCAGTTTTACCAAATCTGTTATTGTTTCTGCCGTTTCCTGGCATCATCCTTTAGCTTCTCCAGCCTCTCCAGGTCCTTTTATTTATGATCCTGCAGCTCTCTGGTGTTTAACATTTCATGCCTCTATATATATATATATATATATATATATATGTTTCTTTATGCAGTCAGATTACTTCGCCCATAATGGGGGTTATGTAAGCTTTTCAACCTCTCATGTCACAGAGTTGACTGTTTTATTAATGAATCCATCTGTGGATTAATTTTATTCTCCTGTACTAAATTATAGATAAGCCTCACAGTTTGAACACTGTTGATGAACTCATTATTTGGAGATTTTGGGGAAAAACCAGGGTGTTAGAAAGGGCAGGTGTCTATAAATCTACAAGTAACTTTTTTTTTATTTTCTGAATTTAAGGACATGCTTTGCTAAGCTGGCTCATCATTTTATGGGTGATCCTCATGAGTTATAAATTCAGTCAAATTCAGTATTCCCTGTTTTAGATTTCAAGTGTCACACAATGGCCACCAGTAGTAGATATATTGAACACCGCAAGCCATAAAAAAATCTAGGAAATTATTATAAGGCTTTTTTGTAATTGAAATGTCTTAAACCAAGGGTCCTCTGATCCCCGTCTTTGGGTTAAGGAGGGTACACCCTTCACAGGTCACCAGTCTATCACTGACCACACACCCACTTTCACATCTATGAGCAATTTTAGAAATCAGTGTTTTTCCAGAGTACCGAGAGAAACTCCAGGCGCATTCTGGAAGAACATGAAAACTCCAGGCAGAAAAGTCTCAAAGCCGGGACTCAAACGGAGATATTCTTTCATTGAGGGACCAGTGCCAGCACTACACTGCCATGCAGTCCTAATTTGAAACCATTTCTTGCTTAAAGGAGACATATCATGCTTTTAAATCCTTCCTTTTTACATATAAATCATACAGTTGTGGTCTATACAACGCGAAACTGCAATGCTTGGGTCTGAATTCCTCATTATTATAGCTCCACAGGCCCCTTTTCAACCCCTTTTCTGATGCGCTTCTGAGAGCAACTCGTTTTGGGGCGGTCTCTTCAAATGCAAATGACACACTTCATACCCTGCCTCCTCTCCAGGTTGCAGAGGTGACACTCGGTTCAACGTCACCCTGTTCGGCCATCTTTGTAGTTTGATAGAACAGATACAATTATCTAGCGGCGCAGAAACTTTATATTCACACATTATTTACAAAATGTCAACAACGGAAGATTTGTCCATCCAGCCATACATGTTGGAGCCAGAGTCGGACCCGGCGGAGCGAGATGAAAATGACGATGATGCACCTACAGAACAACGTCTTCATATGGATGTAACGCAATGGTGTGTTACTATATTTACACTAACTTCTCCATCCATGCCCACTACTACAATACTGCCTGTATTACAACGACTATTTAACACAGAAGTTACATTATAATCTAAAACGAGCACACAGCGCTAACATATGAAGACGGTGCAACTGCTAATGCTAACAAAACAATGACAGGGACGTCTTATCATCACACTTTTTAGCGTTATATACAGCTTACCGAAGTGCTCTGTTCGTCGTCTCCATAGATAGAAGGAACTGACCGCTCAATCAGACCAAGTCTTTCGGCAAATCCTTCTTTATACTGGCGGAGGTTGCTGAAGCAGTCGTCCTTAAAGTGATTCGCGCACACAAAAATGACCTTACCCACAGATGTGGGTACATTTCTGTGAAAAATAAAACTCAACCAGGCACTTCGAAAAGGTTCTGATGCTGGGAGACGGTGTAACGAAGCTTGTGGGTTACTACATCCAACAACCGAACATTTCGACTTATCCTCTCGTAACTTCGGTTGGACTACAAAATCGCAGCGAGAAACAAAAATGGCGGATTGCTCGAAATGTCGATGTCCTAATTTGGCAGTTCCGCTGAGAATACTGTGACGTCATTGTTCAAAAAACGTAATAGAGAATAGAAAAATCGAAACCGATCGCAAAATATGACCAAAACAGAATATAAAGATATCAACGGAGCACCTGAAGAGACTACTTTGAACTTTGCTGTACTTCTAAACACTCTAAATATACAACAAAATGCATTTAAGGGCTAAAAAAGTGGATTTAGCATGATATGTCCCCTTTAAGTCATTTTTGCTTTGACAAGTTCAATCAATTGTTACTGTAAGTCACAAATGCCAAGTTAAGCTCGAGTGAAACACTGGCGGTGGCCTATTACCGTCTGACAGCCATGACAGTGAGGGAATGCTGCAGGAGCATACCAATTGGCAGCTGGAATTTTAAGCAAAAAAATGAAGTGGCTTCACTGTCTTAACCAACCTACCGTACCGGTAATGTTTGCTTAACAGGATTTCTATCTGCTGTGTTTTCCCTTTGAGCAGTCGTGGCCAGCACATGCCTTGAATCATCCACACTTACATCTTGTTCTGTCCTGGTGACACAGCTGACAGATGGTGCCGAATGTGTGGGACATGATACCAGCTGTTGCTCCAAGAGAATGTAGTACGCGCACCGCAGGCACCCGAAAAGAAAAACAAGCTCTCTCTCCCCAAACTGCAAGTCTAAATGAGTTTCTCAAACTTCAATTAATCTGTGTCCTTGTTGGATGCTGCCAAATTGCCCTCCTAAAGCTGTTAGGGCTGCATTAAAAAAGACAGACCGACTCTAAAACGGAGTCGCAGAGACACAGTTGTGGCTTGCTGCTTGATTATAAAATTGTTATTGGCTATGTTCTGGCGAACACAAGCTACTTATGCATTCGACAGACACTGGAAAACAAGGGAATGAAGTCGCAACGGGCTGCTTTTCGCATGCAACGCTACCATTCTCATTTTGAACCGCCAATTTCTAAAAAGAATTTCATTAATTTTCAAATAACTGCCATTGTTTATAACCATGTTATTTTTATTTGCGCTATCAATTAATTAGCATTTTAATCCTTTCTAAATGTTATTTAATAGTAAAACAATAATTGCTTTCCAAAAGCAAAGTTCAGGTTTTCAAGTTATGTAATTTGATTAGATATTTTAGAATTTTATTTATACGTCCCCAATTACACCAGTGACTACATGAGCAATCATTAACAACAGTAAGGGGAAAAAAAACCTGATTTAGATTCAAGAGTTGGCTATTTTCTGTTTAGACCAGTAGCGCTAGGAGGATCATGTAAGTTTAAAAGCTGTCTCGACTCGAGACGGCAATTTCACCCACTCTGCAGAGTTATTAGGGGTTGGAAGCTGAAAATTTGAGCACCATGGCCAAGATCCAGAAAGACACAGAGAAAGAGGAGAGCGAGCACAGACTACAATCACCAATTAGTTAGTGATAACTATCTATTGTCTTCTTGGTAAACTTCAAAATAGTTCTTACAAAAAGGGGAAAACCTGGTGATTCTTGCATTTAATAATTTTGATTCTTGAGTATTCTACATTTTCTCTTTAAGAATTATGTCATACTAAAGTGGTTATGCAATTCCTAATGAACTGTTTTAAAAAAACAAAAACAAACAAAACAAAACGTTAAGCATCCTATCAGATTTTGAATCTGGGAAAATGTACCGTTTTTTTTTTTTTTTTTTGGGTTTGTTTTTTATAAAAGATTACCTAATTTTGAATTTGATTGCATTAACCTCTAAAAAATAAAGTTAGAACAAGGGGAATTAAAGGGTGGAACAGTTTTTTGGCACAGATCAAACGCAACAGGAGGATCATTGGTCAACTAATTATTTTAACTGGCAATACATCAGTCACGTGGCTGGGCATCCAAGGGGTATTTCAGAGAGGCACTGCATCTCAGATGTAAAGTCGTGCAGAGGTTTGTGTGATGGGGTTTCTTTGACATACCCTTGTATCACAGCAGGACAGCATACTGGGAAAAACTGGGACTGTGGGTCTCCTGTGTAGTGTCGAGCCAGAGATAAATAATAAAAGGCTCACAGCTTAACCTTTGACAGTTGAACATAGCTACTCTAATTAAGACTGGATATTTTCCATCAATTTTCTTTTTCTTTTTTTTTTTGCACCGACTTTTTAGAAGTGATGATTCTTACAATGAACACGAGTGAAGGTTTTTTTTTTTCCCACAAACTAGACATATTGAATGAAATGTAGCAACTTCAAAAGGAAAGCATATCATATTTATTGTATGCATCATGTTTTCTACTTTTGATTTAGTTCATAATTTGTTAATGCCCTCACATGGGGTGGGGGGGATCAAGGTAGGCCAAACGGCTGCATGTGGACCGTACAATGCACAGGTCTGCTCTCCAGTCTGTTTCATTTAAAAGGTTCTTATCTTTCATGTGCTGCATATTTCAGGGACTCACGTGGCAGTTGAGCTTAGCAATTTTATCCAATCATGAATAATTATCGGCCACACAATTTGAACATGATTAGTTTTTTTTTCCCCCTTTCACATCCCCGATACTTCCACAGAAAGCTCTTGAGCAGAGAGGTGGCCTTTACTGGACTACCAGAGCAGAATACAAATGCCCTGAAGTCCCGCAGTCCCGCTCGTGGCCTCTCGATACATATCAGACATTATTGATCCACAACCCACTGATGGAGGAACAATACCAGTGGGTACATTGCAGGATGTTTTTTTGGTTTGTTTTTAATTTGAATCCCTCTTTTATTTCTGAAGAGCAAAGACATAGACAATGCGGCATAGAAAAAGTTTAAATAATGGCCAAATTAAGACCAAGACACAGATCTTGAAAAACGGCTTCACAGTCCATTCCCAATTATTTTTTCAGCAGAATCTTTATCTTCTGTCCCACTTTATCCAGTTAAGACTTGCAGGATACTGGAGGCAATCCCAGCTGACTGTGGTTGATGACAGGTAGCCAGGCTACCACAGAGTAAACACAACAAACCCCCCCCCAAAAAAATACAAAAATAAATCACATCCACATATACAGGCAATTTAAGAGTTTCCTGCTAACCTTGAATACAGCATTTGAACTGTGGGAGGAAATCGGAGTACCTGGAAAAAACCCACAAAGGACTGTTTTAGTTTCCTTCTCTGAAACCTTTAATTCACACATGTGAGGGTTGGTGTTTTTCCTGTTCTTGTGACATGAATACATTTGGGTGTCTTTCATACTTCTTTTTTAAATCAATACAGTTTATAAACAATGCCTTATCTGGTATGTAGATATTTATCCTTTAAGTGTTTGTAGGTTTTTACTCTCTCACTCACGACGGAAAAATATTTAATTCGTGAGCTGGATTGGAAAATACTTGGACATGCATAACAGGCTTTTGAAATCATTTTCAGTGCTCATCATACTCAGGTGATGTTGAAAATTCGGGGATTTTTAGTCAGTGTTAATGTGTTTTTGGCAATAAGAAAATGTCAGTTTAGCTGGCAAGTTCTCTTCTTCTGATCACTTGTGAGAAATTCTAAATGTTTATTGTTGCCTTGCATTTAGTCCTCATCCATCTGTTAGACCTTTACAGCTCACCTCTGTGATTAATCTGGGTTGTTTCTACTCACTTTATTATTGAGCGACAAAGACGTATGCAGTGGTAACTGTGAAGTGACAGTGCTGTTGCAGGCAGACTGCATCACAACTCCTCTGCACCATTTAATATTTTGATGTGGTCATGCAGTCATGTTTGTTCAATTTGTGATCTGTCTGTTGTAATTATTCACCTGGGCGTTATGATTAATAATTAGGAGAATGGGAATCCAGCTGTATTTAAGATTTTTCTGCCGTAGTCACAACCACCCGCAGATGGTTTGAGCTGCACTTTTACTCTGCCTTTGTGGCATTCTCGCAGTGATATTGATTTTTCTTTTTTCTTAATCTGTGTAGAACAACCGTGTGTCTGGGCAGTGAGTGTTGCAAACTGTTTTTCCTGCGCTGTACAGTTTTTGCTCTTATATCCCCAGGAGCTCACGTAATGTTAAGGTGTGGTTGTCAAGGTAAACTGGCACAAGTTTCACCTATTGTGAAGCTGTAAGTAGCAGATTTATACAGTCCCATCAATTGTATTGATCCTGTGAGAATGCTGGTGTGTGTGTACCAGGGGTTTACCGTGTTAATTAATAATTCGATTAACTTTTCATTTTGATGTTGGCCACTTATGTCAAAGTGGAAACCCAAGCATATACACACGGAGAACATGCAAACCTCAACACATTTGAACCAGGACAGTGAGTACACATACCACTGCGCCACCGTGCGTCCCAGTTGTTAAAACAATGAACAAAAATATAAACGCAGCACTTTTTCTGTTGCTCCCATTTTTCTTGAGATGAACTCGAAGATCCAAGACCTTTTTCTACGGACACAAAAAGGCAATTGTTTCTCACAAAATTTGCTCACAAATTTGTGTAAATCTGAGTTAGTGAGCACTTCTCTTTTGCGGAGATAATCCATCCACCTCACAGGTGTGACATATGAAGATGCTGATGAGACGGCAGGATTATTGAACAGGTAGGCCAGCCACAATAAAAGACGTGATCGAGAACCCTTGGTCTCCATTTAAAATTGACATTTTGTTGACCTTTTACAGCGATTATTCCTCACCATTGCAACTCATCTGATGAAATTGAACCATTGAAGCCTCTCGGAGGTGAAATACTCAGAAAACATAAAGGAAGTACAGTTACGTTAAGACAGGAAACACACTGATACATGACCTGGATGAAGGCAGAGGAAGCAGCAAATGAAATCTTGTCTGGTATCTGCAGTCTTTCCTTGCATTTCTTTTTAAGAGCACATAGTGATTGTAAGCACTGTAAGCCACTTTTAGCACATATTGTATTGTTTTTGACACTCAAGGGGTTTGAAAAAACTGTAACAAGCTGAAGACGCACTTGATGCAATTGTTTAGTTTTTTTGGGGGGCTTCCAACTGTTTGTATGAGTCTTTCCTTTTAGTTTTTTTTTTAATTCATGCAGCAGGATCTTTATGTTCAAAGCAGAGAAGTGCACATCCATGCATGTGATTACTGCAAAAGTAGTCTGTACTGATCCCCACCACGGAGGTCAGACAGGATCTGATGTGAGTTCATAGTGTGTACTTTTCTTGATTGCAGGCAAATCAACTTCCAATAACAGAATTTCGTTGTATTCATGACAATGGCCATAAAGCGTTTACCTCTTGAATCTTCTTAATTAAAACAACTCACACCTGATCTAAACATAAGTACATAAAAGTGCAAGTCACGGAAATTGATAATGTGACGATGGAGGATGGTACTCATTACTTTATTCTAGGTTATAATGGAAAGCACAGCAATCAATACTAAGAAAATTAGCTATAACCTGCTGAAAGCGTGTGTCAGACTGTGTACCCAGACTGTCTGACGTTAAATTGGTGGGCAGTTTGCCTTAGACACAGAACACTTTGCTCTTTTGCATTTTTTAAAATTTATTTCTCTTTTGTGTTGTCAAATTTATACAACTGTTTTAAGTCACAGAGTGTCCATGTGCAATACCGGTGATGTTGTCATTTAGCAGGTGGTCATTTAGTTATTTTTTCTTTTGTCGTTGATGTGGTAAGAGGCTGTACAGAACTACATTATGCTACATTTTGCTCTGAGGTGTTTATTATTCTGGCTTCTCATCTTTGCACAATTTGAGCACAAAAATAATGAGCAACTAATTTAAATAATCGAATGTATTCTCTTTTAATGAGGTTATTGTAGTCCAAGGCAGCGCTGTCTTTCACTGTGATGTTGGCAATAAAAAGCAATAACTTTGTGAAGGTGGAAGTCATGGTTGAAGCGTTGAATCACATTATGTTGACAAGGATACTTGATCATTTGGCTTCTCAATATACCTGCTTGTCCAGTAACTCTTTCATCAACTTATCTTTTCATCCCCAATCATGCTGAGAAGGATTTACTGAAAATGGTGCAGAGGTGGAAAAAATCTGTTATTTTTAATGTCTTTTTTTATGTACAGATGTATCGATCCTCGACATCACAACTTAGATTTGCACTGTTTTCAATGCATTTCTTAATTCGTAAATCTGTTGCATTTATTGTAGTTTAAAATCGTGTCTAAATATCAGCTTTTTGAATACTATGTGCTGCTTCACTTATTGTCATATACAAGGATAATATTCACCTTTTTATGTGGAAACCAAAAATAAATAAAATAAATTCATCCTTGAAAATCTGAAGATGTTGTTCTCCCAATGTGCTTTCAGGTAATATGATTACTTTCACTTTATTTTTCAGGGACAGCCCGTTGGCCAGTGTGACTTCAGCATCCGGCTGTTCTGCATAGAAAAAGAAATAATCTCTCCCCGGATGGAAAAGATGAAGACAGGACAGATCGACAAAACCAAGGAGCCTTTCAGTGTCCGAAATAAACCCTTTTTTGACATCCACATGGCACGCAAGGTAATGCAATCAAAGATGTTCTTTCTCCCTGTGCGACCCAGATTACCCAACATTTATTTGGCAGATGTGGCCCAGTTTAAGGCCGTTCCTGTTTCCCACATAAAGACATGTAAAAACAGGTGACCTACATTTCCTGCATATTGTGTCTTGAGAAGCAGTTTGGGAGTCAGCGGTGTCCCAGTTACATCCCTGGAATCAGTTTTTCCACAGTAACTGTTCTTCATGGTCAAATTGGTCTCCGGTGATGGACCCAGAGCGTGAGCGGCTGAAACGCAGCAATGCTCCAGCCTCTTGTGGACAACTCAGTGTTGACGAGAAAAGTGAGTCAGGCCTGGGGGAGGTGCTCAGGGATGATGATTTCACTTGAACACACTGGGACTGATCAAACTAGGCATGTAAGGTGTCTGGTGGCTTAGAACAATGGCCAGTCTCAGCAATGCATTGTAAGCCTGAGAGATAGGAGGAGACATTTTTCCAAATTTGATGGATTACCTATCCTTGAGTTGCTGTAGAACCTTTGATTGACAAATTATTTCCAATTATTTTAATAAAATAAGTTACTGAGCTGTTGCTTTCCAGTAGATGTAAACTAGAGATTGTGCATTTGTGCGTCTATCCATCCATCTTGTATCCCGCTTATCCAGTTCAGGGTCGTGAGGGGCTGGAGCCGATCCCAGCCTACTGTGGGTTGAAGGCAAGATACACCGTGGACAGGTCGTCAGTCTGTCACAGGGCAAACACACAGATAGACAATCAACCACACACACTCACATTCACACCTCGGGGCAATTTGACGTCACCAATTACCCTCGCATGCATGTTTTGAACGTTGCAAACTCCTTGTTAATTTGTATATAGCACAAATGAGGTTATTGTACAAATGAAATTGGTTTAAAGAGGTTTGAAGATATTCGTGTTTCGAAAATGTTTAGTTGTAGAATCAAATCACTGAGAATGTGGTGCAGAACTGACTGGAGGCATGCATATTACAATTTCTAGTTCATAATTGTGTAAGTAGTCATGCGTCATTGGGTTCTACCTTTCCATGATCAAATGTTTATCTATAAAAAAAGTGCATGTATTTTCACCAAACTGCACCAGTTAGATGATGCTCTGCTAAAGCAAAGGAGTCAAACACTATTTTCTTTATGCTATTTTAAGAAATGATACCATCACAATAATTAGCACCACTTTATTTTTTCTCCTTCTAATCTCGTATTGCCATCACTTTTCTATTGTTAGTTTAAGAAAGAAAGTAGAAGAAAATGCATAGTGATGCTGAAGTTACCAAATATGGTCACTAGCTCAATAAAGGGATACGAGCAGAAGCATTTTGAGGAGAATTTGTGACGATAGGTGCTCAGGCTCTAAGTGCATTGAGTTTAATGTGCTCAGTAATAGCAAGCATACATTCGGATGCTAACTCTGTGTATTTTTTGGGGGACTATTTGGGTTTTGTTTGTAGCTATAATGTAATGAATAAAAGGTCTTGTCTCAGGATATACGACTGCTGTTCAGTGTGAAAACAGCACAGCGTTTATCCTCTGAATAGCTCTTAAGCCCCTTTCAAAGACCAGCCCTTGTGCCCTGCTATCAGGTCTGTGGGAGGTCGGAGCGCAATTAATTTGATGTTCTGCTCAGACCCACATCAGTCGCAAAACTTGGAGCTCCATTTTCCACAGATGATCAAAGTGTAAAGTTGGGCTGAAGTTTTAGACGCTTATTGATTTTTTTCTTTTTTTGCCGCATTCGCGCCTTCATGCCAGCACTCATATCTTAGTGTTTTGTCCTCTGTGAAATTCTTTTTGTGAATCATTTCATTATTTCATTTACCCTTAATCTAACCCTGTGCTATCCCTGTTTCGAAGAGCCTCTGAGGGTTCACCCGCACAAGCTTGGGGGTTCATGGGGATGAAAACACTCTTGAAATGAAGTCACTGGAACTGTGTCTGGTTTCTGACTGCCCTATTGTGTTGTTCAGTCACCATCTGCTCCCTGTACAGTCATATCTCTGTTGTATGGGACATTTAAAGAAGGAAACTGGAATCTGTCTCATTAATTCAATGTAGCACAACTCGCCACTTCACCACATAGCATCCAGAAATTCCTCTTTAGCAACATCGCCGTTGCACTCTGCAGTTGTATGATGGCTTTTGTCTGTATAGCATTGCTGCCTTTTTCCCTCTGGGACACTTTGGACCACCATTTCCTCACCAATTTGGACCATTTATTCATTTTGCTTCCTCCACTTGTCCAATAATGCTACAAAGACTTCTTTTTCTACTGGACATTGGGACAAACAGATAATATCTTTGGGGGGGATTTCCCTCCTGTATGGTAGGAATAGACTTGGCTCACCCAAAAAAAGAAATTGGGAAATGGAGCTGTTTTCTATCGAAGGACATAAACCAATACAATTCATTTGCGTGTTTTCTTGGAAATTCAAGTTTTTGTTTCTTCTTTCTTCCTGATTTCTTTTAATTTCATTATGTTTCACAAAATTCCAAACATCAACCTGCGTATAACAATTGCTTCTAATTTGATTTGTGTATTATTAGTCACAATATCAGACCCAACATCCACAGCATGCACTGCGTGTTACCTGTCTGTGACAAGCAAGCATCCAATCAATAGTGTTCTCTCTATGTAGTACACTGTGGTACAATCATTTTAATGATTTTCTTTTGGTGGCTGATGCTGCATGAAAAGAGGTGCACAGCATTCTCACGAAACATAAATGGAATTTCTCCACTGGTAATTAATCCGGGTAAATTTGATTGTGTCTGTGTGTCTTTGGTGCAACTAGAACTCAGGTAAAGACTGGGATATTTGTTCATTTTCTTGCCCGCTGGAGCTATTCAGTAATTTTTCTTCATGGGATCATCTCACAAGGTGGAAGTTAATATTCCCTTCAGGATTGACAAAATAAGTTTCATACTTTAAGGCAACAAAATCTTGATGGTTTGGATTTTTGTACACAAAGAGCATAAACAAGATTTACCTGTTTCACACATCCCAGATTTCATTACTTTGACACATGTATTTCCATTATTAAATTGTGCTTGCACAATGCTCACACGTGTGAGAGCGCAGTGATTGGACAAGCATCTGAATAGCAGTAAATTGAATATGAGGTCTAGTTTTTTGTTGTTTGTTTTTTAATAATGTCAAAACTGTTGAGTCAGTTTCTTAAATTTCCCTTTTAATCAAGTCTCTTCAATAGAATGCTATTTGGATTTAGAGTCTACACAGCAAAATCGTTTTCAGTAAATGAGTAAATTAGATGGCATTAGTTTCTTTGTCTTTCGCACAGTATCTCATATTGTCTTCAGTTAACCGAATAATTCACTCCGTCATAAGTTTGATGTCTCTACGTCTCCCCAGGACGTAAAGCAACTCCAGCCTGGAGTCCAGGCAGAGATGAAGTGGGGTGAGAAAAAGTTGTGGTGAAAGAATAATCTTTCTTGCTGCCAGTAGATCTCATCTTGAAAAACCTTTTTTGAAGTGTGATTGAATTTGGATAGAGACCTGAAAAGTGGTTATGTGCTCAATTTTCTAAGATTGCATTCTTTTTGTGGAGCCCAAACTTAATCACAGCAGATGGGAATAAAGTTTAGTTTATGTACTCAATATAAAACACACAATATAATAATTTTTTTTTTTCCCTAAAAGAACATAAAGAAAGAAATGAAACCAGTGTAGTATAAAATAACAGTCATGGGTTGTGTGATAAGGCTTTCTTTGTCAGAAGCTAAAGTTCATCTTACTCAGACGGCTCCATTCCTGCTGCAGAGATTTAGAATTTTTAACGGATAGTTCATCACTTTAAGTTGTCCATTCGTTTCATCCATTTCATGCATTATTTGTTTCTATTTCTTTAAAAAGTCTGTTCATTAATCGACTTGCCCTCAGAACAGGAAAGATGCAGAAAGTTAAAGCCCTTCTTGTCTGCAGGCCGCTCTCTTGAATAATTCTTGCCTGCATTAAAAGTCCTGTTTTTAGACATATTGACCTAAGCCTGCTTTTGAATAATTGAGTTACTGGGAGTTCTCCTGAGAGAAACTGTGTATTGTAAAATCTGTTAGTGTAGTGTTACTTTTTTATTTATTTTTTGTGGAGCAGAGTATGTGTACTATAATCAATGCAAACCAGAATCTTAACAAAACAGTTCATTATACCCTTCTCAATGGTCAAAAATTTACTCCAGTTATTTTACATTGAAGCTGAGCTGTTACAGGAAACGCGCTGCACTCCTTACCCCCCTCCCCCACTGGTGCACCAGATGTGATGTCATCATGTTAAAGGTATCATCCAAGGGGGAAAGCATAATCTTCCATGTCTCTGCTTCTTGTCAGTTCAGCGCTATTTTTACTCAATCTCGATCTTCTGTCTCTTTGATAGCGGTTGTGTTTCTATTGACTGTTGCGGTTGCATTATAATGATGTTTTGATGAGGTGATTTAGCTGGATCACCCTTTACCGCGTCAGCTATTCATTCGTCGATCAGACTACGACCCAGCAACAGCTCTCGAAGGTATACCAGTGGGCTGCTGCCCATGCTAATTCTAAGCACCTTGACAGTAACTCCACCCCCCCTCAGTGGGGTTAATTCATTGGGTGGCCAGGTCCACTTTGTTAGAATATATCGACTGTATTCATGAAACCTACAAAAGACAAATGAATACGCATTTATTTTCCTATAAAGCTATGTCTCATCAGCCGAGCAGAGAAGGTTTCTGAATAAGGTGCGATGTACAGAAAAGACGGCACTGAAAAGTCATTTGAAGAGTTGAACGTTGCGAAACAGCTACTGCAGCAATGTCTAAGTACTCTGGTCGAAGTAAATGTTCAGGTGAAAGCCTCGAGTGTGATGAGAATTCTCTTTCTTGTTTCCTGACTAGTAGATTCGGATTGATATTGGTAAGGTACAAAAAAAAAAAAAAAAAAAACTTCTGTCAGCGTGTCTCATGACCTGAGGCTCATCAGTCTGCCGGCTCCCTGTTGCCGGCTGACCTCACGCCTCTGTCGGCTGTCAACTCCCTTGCTGTCAGTGCTGGTGCAGCAAGGACCCAGGTTTTAGTCTTTTTTTTGTCAACCTTACGTGAATATAAAAATGAAGCGTACTGTGATTGCACCCTTGCTGCACAAAGAAAAATGCAGTTTCAGTAACATCTAGCCAGGGCTTGCGGTGGGTTTTTGTGGTGCCACTGTACTGTTTCAAGCCTGGTGTTGAATAATGGCTTAACTAGTGGAGTGAAATGTGTGTCAGTGACCTTTTCAACTGATTTTGTTTGTTGTAATTAACAACTCAGCTGCGAGTCGCTACTAGTTTATGAAATTTTTCTGTGAAAAAGCATTCATGCACCTCTGGCCTCAGAAATGCACGCTTCCAAGCCGCACTTAAAACATGCATCCTCTTGCTTTCCCCTTCTGCTGCGGCACCCACTCACAGAGGGGAAGCATATTAACTGTTGTATAAGGGCTTGTGCTGCTTGGAAGAACACACAACATGGATTCGATGAATAATCTTCGTTTGCCTCAGTTGCTTTGAGATTTTTTTTCTTCAAACCCTCGAAGACATGCAACTACTGATGCTGTCTGATACAGTAAAGGTCAGATTCACTGGGCTGAATAGGTGGTGATATCGAGCGCAGCCGATCATTTTATTAGTTTTTCCCGCCTGCTCTCCTCGCACCCTGTAGCCTCAGAGTTAAAGCACTCAAGAAAGGAAAAAAGTGTCTTGTGGGACAGGTCAACAGATGTCTCTTCTTAGATGTTCCCTGCACTTTCACCTTGGTCCGCAAGTCCACCATCATCCATCCTCGTGTCATCTTGACCTCCATCCATGTCTGCAAGATCTCCTCATGAGATAACCAGCAACAGTACATTTGCAATCTGCTAGCAAATATAGACATATAAAAATGGTCTTTTTCCAAATTTTTTGATGAATACAAAATTTGTTCTTTACTGTGAACGTCGAAGTTCTTTGTTCTTTTTCGTCAAGGAAATGTAATGTACTGTGTATATGAATGTAGCCATTGCTGGGTGTGATTTCAACAACCGTGGAAACGGCATATACGCCTGAAGCAGAAGCTGTGCATTTCCCATGGCAGTTGTTGGCTGGCTATAACCTGCGAGGTGAAATTGTTGGAGACATACAACATCAGCTGTTGTACAAATACACAGTGCGATTTTTACCAGTCCCTGGAGTTTCACAAGATATTTTCCTCCGTTTTTCTGTGAGGCAAGACGCTGCATTGTTCACCTGCTTATGCTGTTTGTCCCTCGGCAAAACTCACCAAACTGTCTTTAGAAAAAACATATGTTCTACCTTTTCATATTTGCCCACTCCTGTTCCTGGAGATTCGCCTGTCCTACATGTTTTAACTCTCTTTCTGCTTCAAAGCGCCTGATTGCATTGACAGGCTCATCACTGGACTTTGTTCGGTGCCTGGTGATGACAGAATCATTAGATTGAGGTGTGTTGAAGCCGGAGAGCTAAAATATGGAGGACAAGAGGTCTCTAGGTGGTAGGATGGGGGCACCCGTGTGCTACAGGATTAGCCATTTAGTGAAAAAAAACAATGGATTAGCTTGTAATAAAAAAACATTGCCCTTACAAAAGGCCATATTCTCTAAATTAATATAAATGTTTAATATAAAAACTGTAGTCCAACTTCAAAATACTGGGAAGTTGTTTGTTTTTGGATATTTCATATTGACCATGTTTGATCAAACACCTGCATCAAAAGGATGAACTGCAATAAAGGATTGCCTTCTTAAGTAGATCTGATTGATTCAACAATCTATCTCTATACCGTTTTATCCTGCTCAGGGTAGCATGACACTTGAGCCAATCCCTGCTGTCCATGGTCGAAGGTCGGTTACACCCTGTACGGGCAATTTAGAGTCAACTTCAAATGTGAAAAAAAACAAATACATAAATAAAAAGCACACACACATGGAGAACTTGTAAACTCCACTCCCCAACCTGATTTAGTCAGGAACTGTTAAATTTACCACAATGTATTTGGAAACGGTGTGAAAAAGTAGTATCCTCAACCAAAAGATGACATTTTCTCCGTAGTGTGCTTTTGTTTGAATTAGGTCAGCTTTGACTACCTGAGTGCTTCTGTGAATGCATTTTTAAAAGCCAGTCCAAAGATCCTCCTTTGGTGAGTTGTAATTTGGTAAATGACTAAATCTACCGTCCCTGCTGAATAAAAACTGGCCTTTGCTGAAGCTTAGTGCTTACTGGCTCAGGGTAAACGTTTCAGATATGTCAAATCTCTTTTCCTTTGTTTTCCCTCTTCATTCATGGAGCAGGAGACTGTTTCTGGTCATTTCGTTTGTATTCAGGCTGCATCAGTTTTTTTCCACAGTGAGCCAAAGCAGCTGTTAAATAGAACTTGTGCTCGTCGTTTCAAAGGTAGCACTGCAGACTTTACCAGCACTATCCAAATTCATTTTATTGTGTTTTCATAATCTCTGATTACATATCAGGCCTTTTTCAGAAGTGGGCTTTTGTGTTCTACATATTAATGTATCGATTTCCAATTCACTTGCGACAGCAACATGAACTATGTCATGGCATTTCAGCGAATACACGACAGAAGGGAGAGAAAAGCACATTTCCACATGAGCAAGAAAGACAATATTGAACATCTTTTAACTCGAAGAGATATTAAGCAGACTCCGAAGTTGAACCCTGCTGCTCACACCCTTTGGGGTTAGGGGATAATAACAGTGAAACGGACAGGGCAGAAAACAACTGATGGGGCAACATCCCACAGCAGGTTAATCCAACATCTGTGGACCTGATGGCAGGTTGAAAGCAGAGATCATGAACCTCCAGTTCCGCGGTCTAATATCCTCCATGAAAGTATAGAGAGATGTTTAAAGAAAGGAGGCTACAGGACAGAGAACTAGAAGGTTCCTGATTTTCAACAGTGACGTATGAAGGAACCATGAAAGAAGCTTGTCCAGCAGTCTGAAGGCTCCCACAGTACAATTTTTGCAATCTTATAAGGTGATTAGCTGCTACACTGTGCAAAGTTCAAACAAATTTAAAGTGACCCATTATTTATTCGGCTAAATTAAAATCACACACGGCCCTGTTCCCAAAAAACAAAGAAGTGCCGGGTCCATTAAACACAACAACACAATGTCATTAATTTCATTACTTCATTAACTTCACAGTCGTATTTTTTTTAACCGCTGCAGTAACTGTTTGCTTGCTTTATGTTGGCCCTTTCTACCTTGCTGTCAACAACACAAAATTAAAGTAAGGATAACACTTTAAAGTTACTGGACCAGACAAAAATCTTTAGAATAAACCAATACACAAAAAGACCATTGCCACTCATTTCCACAAATTTCCAAACCGCAGTTGCCTAAATCGACCACACGTGTTTACAAACAAGCCAGAATTTGCAGTAGTCAGACTGTGTTTATGTTTCGCTAACTGACGTGATCTTTGGAAACCTGACGCATGGGTTTCTGGGATCTCAACGATGGCGGTGCAGCGAAAATATCAACAACATTTGACCGATTCAGCCGCGGGGGGGGGAAAGCCAGACTTTCTCAAAAAAAGAGTATTCAACCCACGAGAATAGTCTTAAATGTTGTGAAAATCATAGTTGATCGTTTTTCCAGTAGCAAATCGAGATCTTGCAAGATCGCGTGTACAAACGGGAACTTGTGTCACAATGCCTCGGGAATCTTCAGGAGTTTTCATGACTGCTAAGACGTCAACAAACTGGGGGATGTTCCACAAAATTTGAATGCTGGAAAATCGTGTTTGTATGAGTGTAATGATGACTTTCGGTCAGAAAGGTTTTGACAACGTATTCGAGATGTACATGAACAACTAAAACTGGCTCCTCAATGTTTCATGTTTCCCATGTGGATTCTGGTAGAGTTTGAACCTTTGTTCGTTTTACATAGTGATTGTTTTCAGTAAAAAACAAACAAACAAACAAAAACCTACCTTCTAACACTTACAACCTACAGTTGCATCACTGCTTTGCTCTGTTGTGATGCACAGGGAAAGTTTTCACTCAGCGACAGCTAAATATTGACTGATCTTGATAAATGAGCTCCTGCTTTGTTCAAACACACATTCAGACCTTTTACCTGTCAGACATCTCACCCTGGCCCTGTGTTGATACAGCCGCTGTCTCCTCTCCTGACAGCTGCAGCCCGGTGAAGGGCTGCCTCCTGGTCGGTGCCTCTTCATACCAGCTGATGTGTTTTGAGTGTGCGGGCTGCGTGCAACACTGCTGTGTTTGTGGTAGCCCTTCTTCTATGTCGTCTCCTGGAGACAGGCTGCGGATGTGTCAAACTTGCAGTGGTGTAGCTTCAGCACAGACTTGGACTGGCTAAAGTCCCAGCTCTCCACCATGATGACTTAATCCTGTTTGCTCTCTGTTGGCCTGAGTGCCGGCGGTGCTTTTCAGCCATTTCTATTTCTGGTTTTCCAATGCAGCTTACTTTCTTTGTTCTTGCTACTCATTTGACCATATTGGTCTAAATATAAGATGACCCTCTTGTTGGTTATATGTTTAACTAGTAGTAACGGGATATGGGTGCTCGCACATATATTTAACAAATTTAACTGTGTAACAGTGCAGATCTTCTCTTTTTGCATTTTGGAATATCGTCCATCATTTTCTCAGCCTATTTGCACAGATATCTTGTCTAGCTGATTTTGCTCCATCTACAGTCTCTCTTTTGTTCTCACAGTTCATTATTCTCACTGCAATCCAAAGCATTTATTTACCATTAAACAGGCCAGCCAAAGCACTTTTGGCTGGCGTGTTGTCATCCC
This sequence comes from Lipophrys pholis, assembly GCF_963383615.2. Classification (NCBI taxonomy): domain Eukaryota; kingdom Metazoa; phylum Chordata; class Actinopteri; order Blenniiformes; family Blenniidae; genus Lipophrys; species Lipophrys pholis. Next base: position 13,523,265 of record NC_137649.1, read on the forward strand.
GGTAAAATCACGAATTCACAGTGTGCACCTGGCATTTGACTGGCTCATCAGGTGTCGTCATCTCACATCCTACACCAGTATGTTTATCCTGTGTCTGAAGCTCCTGGGCTGTTGCTATGCAGAACTTGGCATAACGGTTGGACCTAAGTTTTAGACCTCAAGAACATGACAACCCCACTATTGCACACCCGTGTCCAGGGGAAAAAAGCCTGTCTTGTATTTGGACTAATACACTGCTTGATTTTGTTTCATGATTGAATTTTGAAATCATTTGTACCATGTTTACATTCAAAACCAATAACTAAAAAAGTTGTAAAATGCTATTTAAATTCGAATGCAACCCAATGTTGAGGGACCACTTTCCTCAAATCCTAATTATATTTTGCTTCATACATTGTAGTTTTCATTCAACATTCATTTGGTTGTTTTTTTTACTAATGGGATTCACTTCACCACAGGTTCACTGTAAAACATAATTCGATTTCACGCTGTGAACTTCTCATCATCTTGGCCTGCCACGGTCTCATGTCACCCCATGCTGATTTAATCCTTCAAATGTTAATGCCTCCGCTCATCTTTTCCCTGTCAGTCTAAATGATGACGTGAAATTCCATCTCAACCCTCTCCATAAAAGAAAGCTTCAATATCCATCAAAAGTCAATACTTTGACGATGTTGAAATCCTCCAGACTGTGTAACCTAGTTTGACTCCACACCTGCCAGTGGTTTAGCAGCCCAGTCTGTCCACTCTGATGAGAGTTTTTCATTTTATAGTGATCCGCATACAGGATTCAGAAGCCCATTCGTATTAGGGTTGAAAGGAGCCTCCAGCAACAGCCCAGTGGTCTGACCAGAATATCAATCCATCCTTTCTACCTTTGATTCAGACACTGCACCTCCTTAGCGAGACTACAAAGGCTTACTGAGAGGAAAGTGCATATCGTCATCCCAGGTGTGCTGCAGAAGAGATGATGATACTTCAGAGAAAATGAGCCACAGCTTTGCTCATGTTGACAGAAATGATTATGCTTTCACATCTATTAGCTGTTGTTAAAATGGGGAAATTGGATATTTTGAATGAAGTCACTGGTTTTAATGAATTTTCAATATTAATATGAAAGATATTTTCATTCAGCCTGAGTGCAGACAGTGTGGTGCATTTATCTATGTATTAGCAGTTACTGTATTGAATCATATTCATCTACTTAGTTTTTATGGTAATAGCTCCCCTTCATATGATCAGGTAGATATACATTAATGAAAGGAGAGTCAAACCCTCAGTTTAATCTTAGACCTGCAGGTGGTACCATGCATAGAAATAAGTAGAAGTAATTCTTCCTTTTGCTTGCTTTCTGCATTATTTTGTATTCCATGTGAGCAACTGTTATTGAGCTCATGCAATACATTATGGTCAACCACGCTACAAAATGGGCAAGTCAAATTCAAGTTCAAAGCTATAATTTAGCCATCTGGGACCTTTGTGGTAGAATACACAACATAATCTGGAAACACACAGCCATCTGATGGTGTAAACTAGACAAGAGAGCTTGATTTCACTTCAATAAAAATGAATCCATTTTTTTATTATACTTGTGATGTTAAAAAAAAAAAATACTTGCATTGATTTCCCGTTTTTTTTATACTTCTGTTAATGTTCCACACTAAATTAAGGCCTGCGGCTCAGTCCAGCTTCGGCATGGGTGTATAAATGAAAATTTAATGCTAAATAATAAACACATAATATCACAGCAACAGATCAAGATGATCAGATTCTTGAATTGTTTGCTCCTTGTGTGTCAGGTTATCAGATCAACAGGACAATTACATTGTGTTGAGTCACCAGTTTCATCTCGACAAACTTAATGTGTGTAAACAAAAAGACCCTGCAGGCAGTGGGACATGATTTGATATTGAAACCATTATGGGTACAATGCTTGTTCTGTACTATTAACAGTGTTCGGGGAATGGCTGCCTGCAGGAAAACAGCTCGTGTAGTGAGCAAAAGAAGCATAAACAATGGACAAACTATTCGCTCATTAAAAAAAGTTGTTTTTTTATCAGTTTATAGAAATGATCACATTAATTTATCTGAACATAGACAACAAGCAGCACAGGAAAGTGTACATTTTTGAGTGGATACTTTTTGACTTCAGTGGCTCGGGGTCTCCAGCCTCGGTCCTCGAGGGCCCCAGTCCTGTAGGGTTTAGCGCTCCCAGTTGCAACACACCTGGTTCCAATGAGGGGCTCGTTATTGGGCTTTATCACAACCTTGGTGATGACATCATCACTTAGATTCAGGTCTTCTGTAGCATGGAGCGAGCTAAAACATGCAGGACAGGGGCCCTCGAGGACCAGAGTTGGAGACCCCTGGGCTAGATCGAGATAGAGAATAAGAGTTTTGCTCTTTCTAATAAGGAAGATGTAAAGTTGACTTGGTTTAAATGTTTGTTTTGTCTTTATATTCTTATAAGTTTGGAAGATTAATGAATACTACTTGGTGCAGTCAAGTCTTCAAAATTCTGACGAGCTTTTTCCAACATCCTTAGACATGTTATGTAGAATAAATAGACTCGTGGAAAAAAAAATCTAGACACTTTCTAGTAAAGAGATCAGCCTTCTCTGAGCCAATTGTGATTTTAATGGGATAGGTCAAATCTATCCAGATGGATAAATTCACTTGATGGCTATTATTTGGATTGGTGTTTACGTAATTATGGTCCATGTCACTGCAGCTAATGATCATTAGTTGCGTCTCTAAAGCAAACTTCACAAATATCTAAGGTCATAGAAATTACCAAGGCTCAATACACATGTTTATTTGTTATTCTTTGGAACCTTATGATTGAACAAATGTCTTTTTGTTTTTGCTTGTTTAGTCATAAATTAGAATTGAATCCATGCTGTGTTTTATCATCGTTTACTTGTAGATTAGCCTTTTATCCTATTTGATCCTGATTTGTTTTTGTGTGAAAATAATAAAAAGAATGATTAATAATGTATTATCTCTCTACTGGCTTAGCTTATGAAAAAATGCTTTTGCTATGTGAGAAGCAGATTACAATATGGCTAGACGAGGGGATGAATGACATATTTGAGATAGTTTCAGCGTTGTCAGGCAATCGGCACAGCAGATATCATTCATCATTGTGTCTTTTCCGAAATGAGCCCAAACATGAAACACTGGAGAAGAAAATGATCTGACTTCTCTCACTCTGACATCACCGTCTCCTGGGTAAAGATGCTGCTTGGCACGTTAGCGGTTGATTTGTTTCCCTGAGCGCTTCCGTTGTCCCATATCTGCCCTGGAGTCTGCAATGAAAGCTTGATCCCTTAATGGGGCTTTGCTGTTCGCCTCCGCCCACAGAACCCTACTGCACCAGCCCTCAGCTTTGTGTTTCCCTCCTTTAAGAGGTTCACCATGAAAGCAGGGCCGCTGCCCCCTCGCTGCATTATCACTCCAAGGAACTTCCTCGCTGTAGGAGGATGTGTGAGTGGAAGTCTTTCTGCTCATCTCTCCATCCAAGGTTCACTGTGCTCGCCGAAGGTGGTGGGTGGGTGGGTGTGCTAAGATGGCAAGAGAACTGAAATGGAACTCCCAGATCTTATCGCCTACACACCGTTCCCTCATAAAGGCATCAGTTCTTTTTAGTCTGGCTATCTGCCTTCTCCATGTCAGCACGGTTGTCAAGCTTTGTGTGATCTGCTGTGACTCATTCATCATTCTGCAGAGCACCAATGTTGCTCTGCTTTCTTTGCAGATACAGCAGGGAGGGAGCTGCTTTCTTAAATGCATGCCACACTCCTCTGGGGTCTAATGACTTCACTTACTGACTTCACTGAGTCTTAAAAATGGTCATATTTAGCAACAGAGCAATTTTGGGGAGGCCGTGAAATCATCCAGTGGTATAACACTCGCAGTGCATTTTACTGTGAAGGATCCACTCGAGCTGGAAAATCGTTGCTGTCAACACTTTTAAACATAACATGAATGATTCATATTTATGATCCAGGCCACAGAGAGAGAAGCCTCAGCAGTCGTGTAAAGTTCCACAAGTAATCAAACAGCATTTAAAAGTACACTTCAAATAGTTGGTGGTGTGACAGATTGCAGCGTATCTGTGCACAATCACAGCTTTTTAGCAAACTTTAACAAGTTGAAGGTCCACTTTTTATCATTTCATTTGCAAGTTGGCGATACAGGCAAAGCTGATGTGTGAACAGGGCATGTTTAAAAGCAGCTATCAGAAAAGAATGGGTGCTCATCGATATTTCACTAATAGGCTCATGCTGTGGCTTCCTGGGTGAATTCAGAAAGTTAAATCCATTGTTTCAAATTGAAAGTGTCAAATCAGGATTCCACTTAAACTAAAAATGTCTCGTATACTGTGCAAATTGCCAAAGTTCTGTTTTTACAGAACGCACACACACACACACACACACACACACACACACACACACACACACACACACACACACACACACACACACACACACACACACACACACACACACACACACACACACACACGGCTATTACAGTTTGTCATGTAGGAACTGAAGCAAGGTAGCATATCGCCTATTATAATATAAGCAGTTCACTGGTGGAAAACGCATTTATATTTATCTCCGGCATTTGGATGCATATCTGCATGGAATAATGGCTGCTACTACTGCTGGCGTTGATAGTCTGGCAGCGTATACTCGGAGCAGATGTCATGTAGTCTGCTCTTAGAACATAACACGACTCATCATGATATGCTTCCAGTTAACTTTCAGGTGAAAGCTTCAAGATATTTGATAGGATATGTTGAACCTAAATACACTGTGCAAAATGTTGATGATTTTCTGAATGTTTCTTTTCTTTCTTCTTGTTTTTGACTGCTCGACTCAGTTGAAGTTTTCAGGAAAATAGACAGAAAAAATGATCTTTTCAGGAAAATCCCGAGCGTTAATCAATGAATATCCATTCACTGGTTGGAAAAAGTTTGTGGGAGGTGAACATTAGTGGTTGTATTTGTCTATTCACAACCATATCATAAGTGCAAGCTTTGGCAGGCTACTATAATCTCATAGGTGTTATTTTTTAGATGCCACCATATAAAAATGAGATTGCGGCTATTTAGCATGGCTGTGGATACTGTTATAATTTATTTAATTGGCTTTTTGAGAAGAAAAGATCACGGAAAGCACTTACAATTTTGTAAGACCTTCTGGACATGGCATGTATAATTAATATTTATTCCTGCCAACAACCCCTCCAAACATTTAAATTTTATTTAAATCACTGTGGTCTCTGCTTCTAATTAGTGCTGTAGCAGATGTCAAAATGGCTTTGCAGCATGAATTCATGTTGTTTCTTTTGTATAAGAAAATATAGAAATGCTCAAGGCAACCCCCAAATTATGTGCAGTATTATATCCTTGTTTGTATTATGATTGGCATTGGCATCCCATTCATTTACAATGTGGATATACTATTTGTCTTCCTTTACACAAAATGCGATCTGATGCACCAAGAAGCTGAATCTGCTCACGTCAAATAGAATTTTCAGCTAAAAACTGTCATCAACTACTGAACAGCTAAAGCTGAACTGCAAAAATACTTGAGTCAGAGGTTTCTTTCACAGCAGGATCGCTCTCTCACTTTCTCAATCTTTTAACTATCAAATGTGTTTGTTTGTGTGTGTGTGTGCGCGCGTGTGCGTGTGTGTGTGCGCGCACATTCCACCAGTACTGCATTTAGCACCAATGAAATTGTGTCACATTCTCCGCTTTCTTGTATTTGTGATTGAGGTCGTAATTTGGTTTGTCTCCGAGCAGAAGTGGGACGCATGATGACAATCTGTCGTCTCCAGCACAATGAATGTGTCTCGACTCTTCTTGGATGTGACAATTGACGATACTCCTCATATGTACAGAATATTTCACAATCTCCTTGTCAGTCGGCTCTTTACGGTATCAATGTCATTTATTGAAAGGTCTGAACCGCACACTAAGTGTGTGGATTTGCAGGCATTAATGAAATGTAATATTTATAATATATACAGTATTTAATATTTCATTATATGGTGCATTGTGACAGGAGACTGCATTGAATTTGTTATTTAAAAAGGCACTTTGGCCAATACTATTGTTCCACCTTTTAGTACCTTCCTGCTTTAGTTTCTGCTTTAGTCCATGTTAATGGTGTGGTTATGATACCTGATATGGAGTGCAGTTCACTAATGCTTTCCTTCTATCATATTGATCAGGGTCATTTCCTGCTCTCCTAAATGTATTGAACCTTTCAGTGAACATACCCAATAGCAAAGATCTCTTATCAAGTTTTCCCATATAGAATTGTTGTATAACTGCATATTTACAAGGCCCCTGTGACTCATCCTCAACCCAGACTGTGACACATATATATTTCTTAGAATGAATAATTTATCTTTTTGTAACCTTGTTGTTAGGATTTTATGATTTGTTCATTGTCTCAGGGGTGAAACAACAATGGTATTTGTGTCGTGATGCTCTTGTGAGGATTTGTATCAGTTTTGATCATATGTAGCATATGAAACTCACATTTATATCTTTATTTCAATATGTACATGATGAATACCAGGATCTAATTTAGTTTCCACAGCTTTCTAATTGCATAAACAAATCATTGGAACATTCATCATTCTTGTTTTGTCATTTGAAATGAGACCCTGTTTTGTTTGTGTGTGGTGCAGTTAACTTGTTTGTAAGGGCAGAGGAACCAAACCCAGTTTGGACAGTGCTTACACAAAGTGTTGTGTTGGCCAAGCTGAGCACTTGTGGGAAGTCTTGCATAGTTGAATGCTTCTTCCGGTAGTGATGTACTCTAAATGCAGCCACTGTTCCTGTAATGTCACTTAACTGTCATTGCGCCGGCTCAAGTGTGTCGCTGCTGCTAAAAAAAAACCAAGGGAGGGTTTACCATGCAACAGAATTTCATTTTTTGTTATACACTTACCCATACTGAAAGCATCTAAATATCATAGTCAATAGTAGTTGGAGTAACACAATAATAACACTGGGTCATACTGGGAAATGTGGAGTTCATTAAAACCTAATCAATGTTTTGGAAACTCTTTTGATCTAAGAAAGTTTCTGTTTGCAGATCCCCAGTGGCTTCCCTTTAATATTGTACACGGTCACTTCAAAAATACATTTTATAGTTTTAAATAACACTGTTGACGTGAATTGGGTGCAGTCGTGACTTACCTCTTCTCTGCGTGTCTAAAATGCAGCACCTGAGCACTGGCAATCCCACTGATACAAGTCCTATGCATCAGTGCACATTTTTTTTGTGTTTCCACCATGACCCTAGGTCAGGGGTTTTCCACCTCGGTCCTGGAGAGCCTGTCCTTCATGTTTTAGGTCTCTGCCTGCTGTGGTACATCTGAGTGCAAGGACAGGCTCATCGCGGGGCATCGTTGAGAGCTTGGTGATGACCTATTCCAGGCTTGTGGGTTGGTTTTGGCCCGTGGTCCTTGTGTTTGATAGCTCGGAAATGGTCATAAGATGGAGGTGTGTTGAAGCAGGGAGACAGCTAAATCCTGCAGGAAAGAGGTTCTTCAGGACCAGGTTTGGAGACCACTACGCTAGGTCATTTTCACTGGGCAAATGGTGTATACATGTTTTCCATGTGATCCGCACAACCGAGTAATTGCGAAGAGATTTAGCAAGCTGATAATTGTGTTTGGTGATGGGTACAGCTGCTTTTCAGATGCCTTTATCCACCTTTGAAATGCCTGTATTGATTCCTATTCCATGCAGTTATGTGCAGTCTTATATTAGGTTGGGTAATTGACAGTGTATCACAGCAAACATTTTCCAAGGCATTTGATACTTTTTTTTTATTATTGATTTCTTCACTTTCCAAGCAGCAGCAGAAGGCATCTCTTCATGGCAATGCAGTTTGAAATATTGTTCCTCCAGACTGGTAATCTTTCTCAGTGAGCACAACATAAACATCACATTTAGGTTCATGCGCAGTTTTATTTTGATGAAAGGTTGAATTTCCGTGTGGCTGCCGTTTCTTTTTTTTATTAAATTTTTTGTGAGTGCTTTGGGGGAAAAAACTGATTTGAAGGACTTTCTTTTCAGTCCTTTTAGTTTTTCAAATATCACTGAAGATGAAGCACTCGACTAACCCTAGCAGGCATATTCACATTGTCTCTGCCTCGTCTGGCACACAAAAGCCTGAGAGTCTAGATATTCATACTTGACTGCACTGACTTTTTTCTTTCTTTTTTGTCTTTTTCTGTGGAGGCATTGTAAACACCTAAAAGTTCGGGTCATGTTCACACAGTTATAGAACCATGTGCTTCCTGTCATCATAATAAAAATCAGGAACAAATGAAGACGGAACATAATGAACTGAGCAGATTACACTGTGATGTGATGTGATGGTACAGTGTGTACAAGGTGATACTTGAAATTAAAGCAAAAAAGGCTTTACCCAGTAGGTGTAGTGATGGCGAGAATTATTCATCATCTTATTCATTTCATCAAAAGAAAGGACATGGCAGACATCCTCAAATCCACTCAAATATCCAGAACACCATTTTTTATAACTTGTTAGGTATACACATGTCAGATGGAAGCTAGTGAACATGTGGTACAGTTGATACTTCATATATGCACAGGAAGGACCCAGTATGGTACATCCTTTTATACGCCACACTGAAAGGCACCGAACCTTCTCGCTGTGAGACGAGAGCGCTAACCACTGCTCCACCGTGCGGCCAATAGTAATACTAGTAATAATAGAAAAGCTGTAAAAAAAACTATTAAGAAGTCATGCGTCAACTTATTTATTTCAGTGCTTCTCTCTGCCAGATTTACCTCTTGCTGCTAAGATAGTCTTACCATGTGGATGCAGATGCAATGTCCTCGCCCAACAGAAGAACAGTCATGGATATTTCCAAGCATCCACAATGAGAAGTTTGGCATCTCACGGGAAAAAGTACATGATTTGTTTTGGCATGTCCTTCAGAGCAAACAGCAAGCCATTAAGGCAGCTTCACCATTTTTCAGCAGTGAAATGATCTGATCTATTGTAATGCCGGAAGCCATGAATAGTCTCTCAGCAGCAGAAATGCTAATTGTTGACTCCAGCGACACCAGCACAAACCACCCTGAAAGAAGCCCGGCTCATTTACCGGATCTTTGCTGATTAGCCTTCATGTCATCTGATAATTGCCTGAGAGGATTGTCTTGTTCAAATTATACATAAAATACACGTCTAATTTATTTAGCTCCAATGTGTCGAAATAAGACATGCAGTTATTATCAAATGAAGATGGTTTGTCCTCTTGTCTTATTCGGTCTTTTCAGTTTATAATCGAGCAGTTTTAATGAGATGGTTTTGGAAGCGATTAAGAGAAGCACTGGTAAATAGTAAGATTCCTTCATCTGTTTCTCTGTGCAAACAGTTCACTCAGTTTTATTTAATAAAACCCCAGCTTTATTTTCTGTGGCGGTTGATGTGCTTCTTGATGTAGAAATTATGCCTTTACTGTACAGCAGCTCTGCCACATCCCCTGGGCAATCCCTCTTCAAGTATACTGCAGAATTTTCTTTTTCTTTTTCTTTTCTTTTTTTTTTTTTCCATCAACAGCTGTGGTGGCTGGTGCTAATGGACGAGATGAAATACTCTCTTTCCAGTCATTAGGAACGTAATGATTTGTTGCTATTCTTGTCTTCTACCTGGTCTGTCAAGTTAAACATATTGATCTCTCAGTCATGCATTATCAATCAAATAGATTGGAGCTCAGTTTCAACTCTGGATGGATGAAAACAAAGTGGAACACTTGGGTTTGTAGTAATGCCGGATTTGACAAGCTCCAGCCTCCAGTTATGTTAAAACTCATTAGTTTCACATGTTTTGAGGGTGTACGTCTGTGCCGGCAGGTTGTTGTCCTCATCAATCAATGTCAATTCTTGCGTTTTCAGCGCGAGATGCGAGTTGTTCATCTTGTCAGGTTTGCTTTAACTGAAAATGTGTCCTGTTTCTATATTGCGCAGCTCCTGGAAGGCAGCTTCACATCCCAGGTCAGCCATGAAGTGGACGGACTCATCTTTCAACCATGTGGGGTAAGTCTCCGTCTCCCTTTGACAGTCATGTGGTTTGTCAGGTCCACAGTTTTTCCTTCCACTGAGCGGTTGCATAAGGTATCGGACGTCTTGTCACCAGCCCCTGCAGTTTGTCACAGTCTGTGCCCGTCTTGACCTCTGTTACAGGAAAGAAAATCACACACTTAAACATTGCTTCTCGCGCTGCAATGTTATAGCAGTCAGGGTTATGATTGAATTGGCCTTGGTGTTTGAGGAGTGGAAAATCTCTTTTATCTGTGACGGTAAATACTATTTCAACTTGTAATTTTTTTTTTCCTGCTGTGGCGGACTCAAGAGATCCCATTCTACAATATGAAATAATCCAGGCAACATTATTGCAGGGAGAACTTCCTCTGTGTATCTGAATCGGTAGCCAGTCTTGTACTTTTTTTAACATTTGAAGAAACTGCTTTAACTTGTTTACCACGCATGCGTGCGTGTTGGCGCTCTCCAATGAACTAATGTACATTCCAACTGAGGCTATTCGGTTGTCATGCTTTCAATTATATATTCTAGCAATTCTATAATGGTAAACATTTATTAGTTTGTTTTTGTATCACTAAAGGGAAAAATGGCAAAAATATAGAAAGGCTCACATAGACCATAAAAAGCATCCACATATTTCTTAGCTTCTTTGGTCTTTTTAATGCTATAAAGCCCCTGATTTTACTCTTGCATGTACCTTTTCCTCTTTATTATAATTGCTGCAGATGTTGCCTGGATTAGATTCAGCATTTTTGAATAGCAGAGAACTGGGCCTTACTGGTTTACACAGATAATTGGTGTACATGTTTGTTTCCCACCTGCACACCTTGTTCCCTTTTGTTTTGACCCTGGAAATGCAGGACATCTTTCCTGCCAAAGGTAAATAGCCCACTTAGCATATAACTGCTTATCTGGCTGAAGCCCAATCACAGATGTCAAATCAGCCACTTTGACTCTTGACAGTGACCCTGCTGGTTATGTTCGCTCTCTTGCTCATATCTTTGCCCTCTATCAGTGATGTTTATTGAAGTTTTCCTGATACTAGGTCCACATGGAGGTTATGATGCCATTACCATAACTGTATATCAGACATTGATGATTTACATCACAGCTACAGCAGCAGGTTGTTTCCTAACATATTTCATTGACTCATACAACTCAAGATGTGACTTATTTGATGAAATAAAAATATCAATGTCATGTTATTCGTCATCCTGTTTTTGCCCTTTGATTAAATTGAATTCAAATGTAATTTTCAAGTCTATAATGTAGAAAATAACCTCTTTTTTTTCCCCCAACACTAGTTAAGCATATCTGTCAAACAAACTGTCCCTGGATACTCCAGTGTTTTCTCTCTCCTCTTAGATTCCATTCAATACCTGGAAAGGGAAAATTTCATCCCCAGAGTGAAAAGGGTGTTTTTCTACATTATATTAAATGAAATCTTTAGAAAAGCAATAAACTGAATCAGTAAAAAATAAATATGTACTTTCAAATAAAAGGGGTCTCTTTTGTTTGCTCTCTGGAAGCAAGACATGCTTTTTTGCAGAGCAGAGGGAAACATAACAGCATAATCTATCTCGGCGTTTAACTTTTTTTTAGATACTCAGATTGTCATCAATTTACGCTGGATCATTTCTGAGAAGATGAAAGAAATTAAGGGAATTGCTGAAAATGGTCAGTCGCCTAATTAAGGTTTAAATGTTCCTACATTAAATGCACCATATTTATAGGTTAACCTAGGGGAAGTCAAGAAGAAGAGGAAGGACAGACAAAATATATCACTTTGATTTGTTTGTTTTTCCACCCTTCCTTAAGCAGATTGTGATTCGTAGAACAATGGCAAAATACAGTGATGGAAAGCTTTTGTAAGTAGCTCAAAAAACGCCACACTTACCTCTTTGCTCGGTGGACACAACATTGGTAGACATGGTAGTCAAAGCAAGTTTGCAAAAGATAAAACCAAAATATTTTGACATTTAACTGAGGTGTGCAGCAGTTGCTGGTTGTGAATATAGCGTGTTCACACGTTGGTGACACATTGGAAAGGAAGCATATTTAACATGCTTGTCATTTGACGCAACTTTCCTTTAGAAATCAAAGGAATTAGTACAAATTATTTAAAAAAAAAAAAAGTTCATGTTCTCAGTTGGCCTCAAATTCGACAACACAACAGAATCAGTGCACTTTTTTCCCCGTGTTGTTTACTTTGATTTGAGGTGCAATTATCACCTGAGCATAACTGTGGTTTTAGCCAGCAGGTAGCTATAGTTTTTCACTTAAAAAAAATTAAATAAAAAGGAGCGGTCGGGGAGATCTGACAGAGGCGAGTTTACACAGCTGCACTCCCTCTCCTCCACAGGCCAAGCAGAGCCAATCTGCATTTCCAAGCAGACGACTCTCTGAGGCCGCCTAATTGATCCGTCACTGTCTTGATAAGTTTCACAACATAAATGTCTTATTTTCGCAGGTGCTCCCGTTCCCCGCAGCTCGGCTTAGGCTGGCGCTCACCGTGGTCCTTTGTTTCTGTTTCGTATGTGTTTGGATTTAGATTTTTTTGGTGTGTTTGAATCACCTTGTTTTTTTCACATGCGAGCAGTAGTTCAAACCAGATTTAAGTTTGATATTTCCGCAGTCTGTTTGTAAATGTGCAAGGCAGAGGGGGAAAATGTTGGTGTGTGTTTGGGAAAACGGGAGTTATTTATGCAAAAATAGGATCTAATCATTGGTTTCCTTTTTAGCAGCTCATTATTTATACGACGCCTGAGAGAATATTTTGAGGAGGCTTTTAAATTTCCACATTATGCACAATTGGAACCAGAAAATGGTTTTTGAACCGAAGCAGCATGGCAGCTGCTTGTGATGCAGCCCATCATTGATTTGAGGTCATATTGTCCTCTGTACCTTGGGTGAGTTTGATAGATCGTGAATAACTGAGCCAAAAAAAGATGCTGAAAGCACTGGGATGTCAGGATGTCTGAGCATTTATTGAACCTGTGGATGAAATTGCAGAAACATCTTTTGCATCCGAGTTGTGGATTAGTAAATCTCTTTCAACTGGAGTTTGTGATTTGTTTCAGCAGCCGTGTGTTGCAGAATTTAAATGATCCCTGTTCAAACAAACAAGAGAATAAGCTCTGGTGATGTCTCATTTATTTAAAAAACAGCATCTGCTTGTAATCCTCTGATAGAATTTCTGTCATCAAACAGTAGAGACGGAAACATTTCTTGAATTTAATGATGACAAGAGCGACATTCAATTGGTAGAAGTACACAAAGAAAACCGTTTCTTGAAAAGTTAGGAATCACCCTTTTTAAGTCGGACTCAAATGGATCACTCAGCGCACAGCACCATGACCGTAACATCCCTCTCACACACGTTGTCATCCACTTTAACACAAAACCTGCCATGATCAAGATATTGATGATGGGCGAACAATAAAGGAATGATAACAGAGGATGACACATTAACAGAAATACAGCACTATTAGGTGTAACTACGCTAAACGTAGAAATAAAGTCTCGGGAAGTAACATTCATAATCCACTCCACAGCAAGTGCTAAACTATATTTGGCAGGTCGGGCTAGTTAGAGCGCACAATGGCCAGTAAACAAAGGCTCAGGTACGTAGACAATTTGGATGATGTGGCTCTTTGTAGTACCACGTAATTTTTGTGGCTCTTGGTCTCTTAAAAATAATTTCCAGGTATCCCATTAAGCTGTCCTTGCTGACTTTTAATGTCTGTTTTAATCACAGTTTATTAAGTGGTGTTTTTCAACATGTATTTATTCCACTGATGGAAGTAAATTTCTTCAAAATCTAAAGGTCAGCAGCTGGTTCTTGTCTGCACGCCCACCCCAAACAAATGGGCTGGTTCTCTGAAGGCGGGCACATCCAATTTCACTAAATGATGATGGAGCTCATTTGCCGTCTGATTGCAAATACGACAATTTCTACCTCACTCTTTCTGTTATGCAGTCAGATATTTTTTCAGTTTAGTATATCCAAACTAAAGACATTGTGCAGGGTTCAATAGGTCATCATATAACATTTAAATATGAACGTTTTTATGTTTATTATTTTTCTTTTTCTTTTTTTGCATTTTCCCCACAGACCGTTTGGGGAAAACAACATTTGAAGTTGTGCTTGAATTGCCTTAGTTTTTTTTTAAGGCATCTTTCATCTAAAATATTGAGATTCTCCAAGAATGTTATCAAACTCTGTGGTACAAATTGTTTAAAAACACCAACCATATAGTTATTCTTAGTTACACTTCGGAAAAAGCATCACAGACTATCTTGTTTTGAAAATTGTAGAGTCTGGAACAGTCTTTCTGGCCTGTGTGTCTCGTCTCAAAGGGAAACTTCTAATGTGTAAGACGGTAATGTGACGTATGGCTCAACAGCAAATGAAACTCGGAGCGGTGTCGTAAATCGAAATGAAATACTAAAGATATGCTCCAGGAAGGTATTAAATATTTAATGAAATGGCATCTAGGTACATACATTAGGTTAACGAGAGCTGTAGAATGAGTTGTTGGATTTTCAGCTCCGTTTTTGAAGTTGATATAACTTTGTTTTTGGAGGACAAAGTCTATATTTGCAGTCCTTTATGCCAGTTTTTTACTTGAGCTAAAAGGAAGCCAGTTATCTTTCATGCATAGTAAACATCCATTAAGATTTGGCAATCATAACAAGTACTGAGTTAATGGAGTCATTCAAATGCTTCCACATTTATGCCTGTCGCAGTTGTTACTGGAATTTTGATCTACCGAGGTTCTGGTTACAAAACTCATTCCAATAAGACGACGACAATGTGAAAATGGAAACATCAAAGACATGCATTGATTTGTCGTAAACCCAGGTTTCATTCACATACATAGACAATGGGTAACATATTAGATGTTGACTACAAGACATTTTACCACTTTGCTGGAAAATCTAAATGTTTTGTTCATTTCGGTGGCAGCAGAAAAACATCTTGCATAAATTAACCTTATTGTTCTAACTAATGTGTTCTATGTTTAGAAGTGTGAACTGCACACAGGTCAGTCCAACACCGGAACTGTTTGACTTTGAATACATGTTGTTGTCATGGGTGCTGTATGTGGTCTGAAATATACAAGCTCTTAACAGGATGTTGTCTGGTTGGTGACATAAGTTGCTTTCAATCCTGTCTATACTTTTTTAACATTGGTAGTCACTTCTTTCACATGTGCAAAATGTCCATGACATAGGAATTAATAGGAATAGAACTGTGCCCTGATAATTTGTATCGGTTCTCTCTTTAGTTGAAAGGACAAGGCGACGTTGTTTTCAGGGTTCGGGTTCGTATTTTTAATTTAGATTCGTCTGACCACAGAAGAGTTTATCATCGACATGGTAAAAAAAAAAACTCACTTCCTTTAGTTCTACCTGTCAACTTCCTCCTATATGAATATATAAATATAATACATGTAAATATATTATTACTTGTATCTGCTCCCTGTTCATTGAGTGTATTGAGGTTTTTCTTCTGCTGTATTAGTTACTTCTGATACAATTAATGTATTTTGAGGTGTTTGTAGTTAACTTTAAAACAGTGCCATGATTGCTTGAGCGAATGTCAACGAATCTTTGTGGCATAGGGATATCATGTCCCATCATTGCTGCTTCTTGCACTGGTTCGATGCCTGGCTCTGATTCTCTTCCACTGCAGTGCATTTAAACTCTCCAGTTTGCAGGTGTTTATTCTTCAGTGGCAGATTTCACCTTTCTCCAAGGGTTTTGAGTTGGATTGAGGTCAGAACTCATTTCTGAGTACGGTTTAGAAAAGTTCATCTTTTCCTTCCCAACAACCCTTTTGTGCTTAGAATGTATGCTTTGGGTCATTGTCCTGCAGGAAGACCCAAGACTTTCACCTTTAACATAGTTTTCTGACTCTGACTCACTTTCTTCCACATTTTCAACCTTTATTTATTTGATTAGTTCTTTGAGACATTCAATGCCTCAAATTCTAAAAGCATCCAAGCAGCCCCAGCCCATGATAGAAGCTCCAGTATGCTTTACAGTAGTCAGACTTTTGTTCAGAAATAACCAATCCCAATTGATCCAGCTTAATTTGAAGATAAAAGTCTCACCTTTTACAGAGATCTCACATCGATTTATTTTTTTAAGACTATTTTTCAAAGTGTTCTGTCTATGAAACATTTTCGACGATCTTGAGGTGACAGGTTCTTTGATATTTAATTTGTTTGGTTTATGAGTAACGGGGTAGATAAGTAGAGTGAGTATGTAATTATTTTCATCATTGTTTAGGTTGGTAGATGTGCATTTAAGCAAATTGGTGGTTAAGTAGTTTGATGGATTTGAAGTAAATAGGTTTGTAGTAAGTATGAAACTAAGTCCAATGGAAAGTTATTTATTTAGGTAGATATTTTGGCAGGTAATTATCTAAACATGTGTATTTAAGTACATTTGGTTGGTAGCTTGTGGGGTTAGGGGGATTTTACCCATACCAGATTTTACCTATAGATCGCAGATACATTGCAGTGAGCCCTTTTTCGCTGCTGAGATCCACTAAGAGGCAGGCTTACATGCCATTCTCAAATGCAAAAATGTGATTATTAGTGAAAATAACAGTGACAGGGTCAATACAAATAGATAAAATGTAAGTAAACACACTGACTTTGAGAAAATTACATTTAACATGTATCACTGTCAAAAGGTATATTAGCTATTCCACATGTTGAATTAACACAGGAGTAACAAGGTTGGATTTGTTCCAAACTAGACTGTTTTGCTATCGTGCAATATTATTCTTCAGTGCATTTAAAGCCCATCTTTATTATGTGGCAAAGCCAAAAACTCAAAGAGATCAACCTATTTCTGTTGTTGTAGCGACAACCGAAATGGGTCCAAAATATTACTGCACTCTGCATATTTGGGATTGATTTGTCCTTTTCGAAAGCCGTGCCTGTATTTGCATAGTGGGGGTTAATGTATTATTCATATTCCAGTCTTTGCGATTAGCAAATTGTATTATTGTGATCATTTGGCAAGAGAGGTGATTTCCAGTAGTATTTTTACATATTGAGGTAGGTCGTCATTATGTGTGTGGTATTGAGGCAAGTAAGCTGCTTATGAATAAAGGGAGATAAGAACATATTTATGTTGGTAGTTAATTAAGTATTTTGTATGTGGGAGTTATGTGATAGTCATGGAAGATGAAGGTAATGAATCATGCTGTTTGCTTTTGTTTTTAAGTTCACCATCTTAAAACTTTCTTTGCTGTTTTGTATTAACTTTGGGCATTTTGATAATCAGTACACCCATAAAAAAATTGTTTGCTTTTGTATTTACTTGTGAATATAATCTGGGTACCTCATGAGAGTGATGGTACTTCTGATGTGTGTCATACTTTAAAGCCTGTATGTGGGCATTAGCAAGTCAAAGTGCTGCTGTGCTGTGCATGGCTGCCAAGTGTCAGGTTTTGTTTTTTTAACATGTTTCCCAAGGTTCAAGTAAGATGAGTAGGTCAAAAGAGGACCAATGCCATTGCATCCTATCAATAATTAATGAGCGGGGACAAACACTTTGAAGAAGTTGTGTAACGTTATTTGTGCAGTTATCAGTTTGTGAGGGAGGAAAACAACACACTGTGACAAAGAGCACTGCTGTTTGATCCGTACCTCGTGCCTCCAGGTACTCCGGCTATAGGGAGAGAATAAATAGCTTTATGTGGTGTAAAAGTCGTTCTAATCTTTAAGACAGGAGTCAGGGTTTTGCCTTTGTACAGGACTTTTTTTTTATTTAAATCTTTGAACAGTTTTATACTTGGACATCTTATGAAACGTGAACTTACAAGTACATTACTGATAAATTGACGGCATATTCACAGCAGTTCAATGTCTTTTTAGACCGCCACCAATCACTCATATGTTAAAAACCCCTACTTAGTATTGTTTTTTCAAAGCCATTGATTTTGTTTGGCTCTGCACCAGCAGAGCAATGTTAATCTCTTCTTGTGTGAATGGGATTAGGGTGGTCTCGGGGTTAATCTCAGCAGGCTCTTGCTACAGTGAATGTCCATTAATATTAGCTCTCCACCACAGCAGCCCAGTCACTGGCTGTGTTATCTCACCCAGCACACGGTGTCTTTGCAAGATGTTTCTTTGTTTAGTGAATTTTGGAAAGATTTTGAATTTATTACAGAACCATTACCACAGATGCCAGAGTTACTTATGGGAGCACTCCAGATGGTGATCTCTGTGCCGCAAGGACCAAGAAAATATATATTTTTTGAAGATAATTTCAAATTGGGAGCCAGTGAAGTTGAAGCTTGTGAATCTTGCTGGGAAAGATTCTCTGAGACGGATAGTTGGGTGGCATCATTGGTTTGAGTCTGTTATGTGGCTCATAGATCAGTCTAATCATTTTCAGTAGCCTCAGCTATTCTTCACTTTCTCACTGTGTCATATACGCAAACACATGATATAAAGATTTACTTCTTTGGTTTTCTTGATCTTTGTACTTCTCCACACTGTTAACCCCCTGACTTTTTTTTTCTTTTTTTTTTTGGTTTTGTGCCATTGCACTATTTTGCACATCGACATGAAGCATACAGAGACGCACGCAAGCACAGTCTCAATTTGACTTTCAAAGTGCGGGCCAATGTCTCTGAGCTGTAACAGGGAGTTTTTCCCCAGGGAACAGATTTGTTGGACTTGTCCAGCCGTTTGTCTGTAATCCGTAGCACACTTAAACATCAAGTCTGACTTGGAGCAAAAAGCTGTTCTTGAAATGAGACTTTGAAAGAAAAGAATATATACTGTAATCAAAGGACTTGGTGCAATCCCTCCGGCAAGTCTTTGTTTCTCCAATAGAATTACACATCCTGCTCATATAAGCATTATATTATATAATATTTTCTAATATAGGTTGTTGCTTTTTGCTTTATTGATTCCAGATATGAGTGTAAAATCATTACCATGACTGAGTTTTGAAGACAAACATGCAGGAAGAGGATTATTGTATTGCAAATGTGGCAGGAATGTGGTTTATTATGTGTGTGCGTGCGTGCACCAAATAACCACAGAATACATCAATTCAAAGCAGAAAATGCTCTTGAAATGTTTGTGTGTGAAATCCTTGTTTTATTTCTGAATAGATTCTAACTCGTCAAAACATTTCAAAGTGTATTGAGAGGAAGGAACAATATTTGGGTTTTCATGTGAATGGCATTTGCTTGAGAAAATTTTATTCATGACAACTTTTATCTACAGCGCGGCGTGTTTGAAGGCTTTTGAAAATAAATGACACAGTAAATAGGATGGGTAATGTTGGGCAGTCTTTGACTTTGGTCAGGTATGTAAAGAAAAAACTGTTCAGTTAAAATAGTTGTATTTTTTTGGAGTCCTTGCTCAGGGTCTCTCTCTTTATTCCATGTGAATTCCACAGCCAAGGATGAACAATGCATTTCAATTGTTTGACTTGTCCAAATCCATTTGTGCTGTTTTAATTGTGGATACTCTGTGTGTAAAGTCCCTCAAACTGTTCAAAGATTCTGCATATGTTTAATTCATCCAGTTGACTGATCAGCCTCATCTCTCACCCCCTTCAAGGATCTATGCACTTACACCCGGTTCCAGATCAGTCACACTTGCTGGCGTGAGAATTGTGGAATTTCCTAGTAAAATTTAATGCGGGTCATGACTTTCCCGTATCGCACTGTCCAGGTTTCATTGGTTGAGTGATAGAAAAATGCTGCTAATTGATGATAATTCATCAAGCATTTGTGATATTGACAGTTGGAGGTCAGGACCAAGAATGGCTGTTATGTAACAAATAAAACTTGCTCTCATCTGTCTTGAGATTTCTGAGAAACTGAAGATTACCATGTGCTGTCCCATCATGACAGATATTCTCACATCAAGCATAATAACGGTACAATCAGACTTAAGAGAAACACATAAAGCTGCTGCGCCATGGACATGGTGTTCTCAGAAAAATGACTTATAGCTCTAAATAACAAACACAATTTCAGCTCCTGAGGATGTTTTAGCAAAACCCTTTTGTGTAACAATCTGAACGTACTCGTTGTGAGCTACTCGCTCATTTATGAATTCATTGCATCTCTCCCAAAACAACCCTTTTTGTTTACCTAAGACCTGGTTTTATTGAGTTGATAATGCAATCACTTGTCACAAAGATGCAAATGTGTGAATTTACAATTGAGCAATGTGGCACCAAAGGGTCTGCATAAACTTTAACATATAACACCAATACAGCCTCGGCTGCACAGGATCAGGTGTCATAAAATGAATTTCTACAATGTTGTTTCCCTCCATTCATATTTCCAATTAAATGTGATTCAAAGCCTTAACAGAATGTAAATTCTGTATATAAAACAGATTTAAGAGGCACGGGCTAAATGAAATTATTGTCTGTTGCAGGGTTGGGGTTTCTTTTGGGGGGGGGCATTTCATGAACCTAAATCAATGAGAAGTAGAATTGTGCGATGAGTCAGCCGAAACTGTTTACTCACTCTTCTTTTTTGTTTGTGTGCGCTGTCCTGCTGTAACTGCATGGGCATCTGCAATTTAGAGTTTCATCACAGTTTCGCTTTCTTTTGTGTTCAGGAAATTACAAAACGATAACTGTTCCACCAGTCTGTCCTGCCTACTGTCACGGTATCATTTAGGAAGTAAACAGGATTCAGGGGCAGTCAAGTTTCCCCGACCCGCCACAATAATGGAAAATCCTCCACTGAACAGACAACAGAGATACTTATTAGAAAGCTAATGGTAACTTTTGTCCATGTCACACAGTGTTTTGTCAGACTTGTCCGTACACAGAAAGGACGTGTGTAGATTGTCTTGGCGAAACGTTCACTGGCTGAGGTTACCAGCTCCAAACTACTTTAAAGCATCTATAAACGGATTATTAGATCAATATGAACCTTTAAGCGTACGTATTTAAAAAACAAAACAAAAAAAAACAACGTACCACCTGACCTTTCATTGTCTGCTGGGGTTTTTACTCTATTGTGAAAAGAGCAGCGGTTCATAAATGTTAGTGTTCAGCTCTCGTGTTTTTTTTTTTCTCTCTCAACACTTTGACGCACAGTGGAAATGATAGATCTCCATTTATTCCAGTGAAAATATGGATCGCACAAGATCAAATTCAGCCTTCTATTTCTGGACTATAAAAGGGTAACAATTCTCTCATCTGCAGCTGTTCAATAACTTGTCACATTGTTTGTTGTTCTCTGCCTGGAGTCTCGTATGTGCTGTCCCTACCCATCAGGTTATTTATTTATTCCTCTGTATGGAAGGTTTATGTTGAGCTTATTCCCGCCGACTGCTACAAGCTTGTTTCTTAACTGCGTTGTGGCTTCTTCACAGTAGCATCCTCAAGAGTTTCGTGTGATAACCTGTCATAGTGCTGCAAGGAGAAATATTACATCCCGGTTGCTGTAATGGTTTTGCTCTCCGTCTCCTCAATCATGCTCTCAGGTTTCTCCAGGCGCTGTAATGGCGCATTCATGCCTGACCAAACATTGCGGGAGCAATTTTTTAGTGTTGTGGTTTACTTCCCTCATCTTTGAATAGTTGGAAGTAAAATAAAAAATAAAATTTTTTTAAATATATATATATACTGTATATATATATATATATATATATATATATATATAGGTGGCAGTTTTGTAGACGGCATTCAATTTTGTTTTTGTCACACCAAAAAGTTATGGTGGATTTTGAAAAACTGCAAAGTCAGCTGAGTGGAGCTTGCACAGTAATGATCCTCATGCTGCCTGCAGTCACATCCTGCTGAGGTTTTTGAAACTCACTGATTTTGCGTTCTTCTTTGTGACTTTTAAATAAGATACAAGGAGACAGGAAATTAGGTGCATTTGAGGTTGAGAATCACTTATTAACATGAAGCTATTATTGGCCTCTACTAGTTTTTTAAGTTCTTTCTGTGCCACTATTACAGTATACCGTTTTAACTGAATACACACACATAGAATGTCAGTTGTGACGTACATTGAAGTATAATAGAAATATACGTTTATCTGATTTTTAAATGCACACGTTAAATAAAAAACCCATCTGAAGTAAAAACCCTAAAGTAACAGTAATGCAAATGTATTTTTATAAGTTCATTTCTTCTTTTCAAACACATGAATATTTGAACAATTATGCAAATTGTTAGTCAGTTCAGCCTGTTGCAGTCAGGCAATTATGCAGTTATTGTAGCCGACGAAGAGAAATAATAATTTGTATAGTTCCTTTCACGTACTGAGTCACAAAAACATTTTCCACAATGTTTAAAACAAAATAAAGGTAAGTGGGAGGTAAGACAAGACACAGCAACCAGAGAAAAACAGTATACAATGTGACACTAAAAACATAAAATGTGGGTCACCCAAAACTCTGCTGCTCTGTAGAATCACCCAACTGTGCAGACAACAATCCTAAAGTTTACTGCGGGTTGTAAGGCAAAAGTACAAGTTTGATCGGTCCAGTGTAACAGACAGGCTCCTTCCCAATGCACCATTTGAGGAGCTCAGTGGAAACTTTTGCTTCCAGTGTCTGTCAGTCAACAACGCAAGCAGTCTGTGGTCACGAGTGCCATGTGGGCTCTTCAGTCTTCTGTTACACTTCTGTTACACGGGTACTATGAGTTGCAGCCTCGACCGGACACACATTCAATTACATTTATACCTACAGGCTAATGTCCCTTCAAAAGACCAATTAACCTTACATGCAAACTTTACATAGAACCTCCCCCAAGACCTGACTCAAACCAGGCGTATTCCTATGAGGTGAGAGAACTCACCACTATCTCAACATGCACCTTTGGCTTTTTTTCCTGTTAATATTTTAAAATAATGTATGTGCTCAGTGACTACATCAGCATTAATGAAGAATGTGCTGTACTATGTGGACAATGCAATTTTTCAAAAAGATACATTCCGTAGTGCTTTAGAGACTAAAGGAATTCACTGCACGCTCTCTCTCCTGGAGCTTTAACTGTTACCTCCAGTCTCAATGGTCCAATTCAGTAGTTGAAAAGCTTCAAGCACAAGCTCAGTTTCTATGGTCACAGAAAGTGAATACATTAGGCATTAGTAGAAGGAAATGACAGAGGTTTTTGGTATTTTTCCATCAATAACAGTAATAGTAAAGGTAAAGAGGTTTGTTAGCCTTTTGCCATGATTACTGTAACAATCTTAACAGCGACTACAAACAATGCATATGGTCACTTACTATGTATTTTGAATCATGTCAACCACTGATAATGATTGATTGGATGCTCTATTGATTTATCTAATACACATTTATCCTCTTTTTCTCTCTTTTTTTTTTAGGGAAAAAAATCATATAGCCACTCCTCTGCTCTCGGTTTTTCTCCTCTCCACTCTGCAGAGGCAGCATCTACATTTGTAACCCAACAGAAGGCAATCTGTATGTAATGGTACATCATTAAATGAAAATGAATTTGATAGATGAGAGATGTGCTCTGAATGCAAAGTTCAGAGCTGAAGGTCTGTTTCGCACTTGAATAATAAGCACTTGTTTTGTTCTCTGCAGCCATTTATTGACAAGAGTAACAATGGTAATAAAAGCATAAGTGCAACAGGCAGTGCTTTTTCATTTAGGAATGAATTCGAAGGTTGTCTGTTTGTTTTACCTACCCTCTGATTGGGCCTTCACAGGTTTGTTGTTGCTATGGTTCTGCTGGCGTGAAATCATTTTAAGCAAATATCACTTTAGTTAATAATGTTGCATACATATTTTAGCACAGAGTTTGGTACAAGCCTCAGTAGATACAGACACCCAAAACAGGCAAACTTTTCCTGTTTTATTCTTGTCAAGTTAGTGCCACATCTCTTTGTGTTTTCCTCAGCTCATTTCAGAAGTTATTGTCTGGGACTTAATCATCAGAGGCCGGTATTTCATCTCTCATTACAGCTACATCAGTGGGATGAGTCGTTTTGTCATGGGTTTTTTTTTTTTTATTTTTTTTTTATGCCTGAACAGCATAGCATAACTAACTGCACTCAAGAATGTTCCTTTGCACACCCACGTTTTCGGAAGAAAAGATGTACTCAGTCGAGGTTCTTCAAAAGAGGCATGCCCTCTTTTCCTGCCGTCTAGATAACTGCGGCGAATAGCCTTTGTCCTCTGTGCTGGTTTCAAAAGCACGCGAAGGCCACCTCCCACATCAACAGCTCCGTGGCGGACAAAGCTGAAGGACACCAAACACTCCTGTTTCCTTTCACTTTACAGCAAATACGACAAAGTCAGTATGGCCTCGACTCAGTGTATCAAGTTGTACTTTGTCAAATTTTTTATCGGTAAACAAATTTTATAATAGCATCCGCATAGCCGACGGGGAAAGACCATGTGGTTCGTCTAAAATCACATTGAAAGGCACGGCCTGAAGCGCAGAGTACTTTTTTTTGTTTTTTACTCTTTAAGTAGGATTGGAGTAGTTTTATGGAGACTGCTGTTCTACATATGGTGCAGTACTCTTTCAGTTATGCCTGTAAACAATATTTTAATATTTTATTGCCTTATCGGCAAGTCATTACGTTTTTGGGTTGATTACATTTTAGGTTGCTACGAGGTCCTTAAAAAAGATTCTGCTTTTGTAAAATAAAAGCATGAAAACATGAAGTGTTCTTTTTGTTAATTGACTTCTAGGTCAGAATTTATTTAATGACGTATGCATTACAATAAGGGTCACATATATAAGGAAGATAAGGAGTTCTAATCATAGGAGACAAATTGATTTTTTTAGATATATTCTCTGGCTTACAATAAAATGATCATCTTTGAGCATGAAATGAGGTTATATGTGAAAGTAATTCTTTTCAGGTTTGTATATCAGTCTGCTTTAGAACTAGATTTGCATTAACTGAAATCAGATTATCATGGATGTTTGTATGGTCATCGACCGTGGGCACAGCAGACTTTATTATATATTGGCAAACTCTAGCTACGTTTACATGGATCATAAGTCATCTGATTAAATGCTTGTGTCATGTTATCACTTTGGGTTAAATTGGCTTTATCCAATTGAAATTCCAATCGAATCGGAGGAGGTGTAACCCTGTTTATGATCCGATCCGAGTCGGTGTTAACAGCATGTTGGATTGCGTCCCACTTTATTTGCATATCTGTTCCATAATGCCCTTGAAATGAACATAATAGCTCTTATTAAAGTGAAAATTAGAAATACTCAAGGCTGCGCTTGCATTAAAAACACTATTCTTTCCCACATACTTGGAGTTACTTTGGAGATGCAGAATTCAGTACTGAACGGCCCCTGTGGTGGAGATGAATGCCTTTTTTATTAACTGCGGAGCAATGTCCTTGTTAGTTTGTTAGTTTAGGACACTTATACTGTGGCAACAATTAAACGGAATAAAAAGACACTTGCTTACATTCAGAACAAGGACTCGACTCCAATATGTTTAACACGGTTGTAGCTCCTGTGAAGGCGAATTAACTAATCCACACTCTTAACGCAGAAAACTCAGACCTTCAGGGTCCAACCTCAAGAGCGAGTGAGAGGCAACAAGCAGTTCATCAGAACACACTCCAGCTTTTAAACTCTCCTCAAGGAGAGGCTGTGGAAATTTTGAACTGTTGTCTTCTTTGGGTAAGTTATCGCCTTAACTATGTGTGACAAATCCAGTCAGAGTTCCTGGAGGAGGGCCAAGGAAATAGTCAAACATTTTTAAACATTTATATTTTTCTTCCAAAAGAAACTGCCCCTTTCGTCAGTCGTGCGGAAGCTGTAACTTTAGGCAGTAGCTTTAAACTGCACAATTTCAAGGAACTCTGAATATGACCTGGAATTGATATGAAACTTGTGATTTCAAAGCCCCAGAAGCTTATCGAACTTGGACACTAGGCTTTGCAAAATGAATGTGGAGGGATTGTTTATTTTTGTTTTGTTGTGTTTGTTTTTGTGTTTTTGAATTACTGACAAAGAGTAATCAAAGTTAGTTTTTTTTTTACTTTGTTTTCATTTTGTCTTTTTCTTCCGGACACTGGCGATGTTCAAATGTCTTTTACTGGAGTCTTGCTGTAGAGGCCAATGTGGGAGGAGCCAGAAACTCCTTGTTGGATGGTGTGCTGTGACAGTGCAGGTTCTCCTGAGGAATCCTGTCTGTTCTCCACACATTTTCATGGAATTGATTTCTGTTACTGGGCAACCTGACAGTGACAGAATCTGGTCATCTGTTCCCGCCTCCATCCGTCATGCCTTTACATTTCTCATGTTTCAGTGCACTTGATTCATGTCCTTCTAAATGTCAGGGTTACATAAATAATCAAGGCAATGGAGGAAAGCGTGGTGTTGCCGTGCATCACATGTTGCTGTGCAGTAATATGCAGTACTCATTTAGAAAAAAACAACAATGTCGCGCTGCCTCCCACTCACCCCAAATCATTTTTTTAAATGATATTTACATATCTTTTCTTGTGCGCCCTCCCGTTGATGAGAAATTTTCCACTTATAATTAATCAATTTCAGATTTGGAGCACTTGCTAATTACTTTCTCTTTTTTTGTCAGATGTTTGTTTACATTTCCCTGCATTCCTAATACCAAGACACTGATTTTTAACCCAAGATCAATTAAATTGATACTCGCTGTGCAACATAATACAGCCTAATTTGTAGAAGGGTTTTCAGCTCATTAACTGTCACTGTTGCCTAAAAATTCAGCACAGCTTATGAATTATTCACTCATTAGTTCGTCAGTGTTTTCAGCTCGACAGAGTTGGTGGCTCATGATACTGCAGTGCCACTGTGGGCGTGGCACATAATGGATGGATGGATGGAAATTTTGTTTGAGAGTTTGAATGTGGAGTGATTGTGTCAGTTTCACTCTTGATATTTGACAACCCTGCTCTTGCTTTCATTTTACCTTCCTTTGCCTTGGCAGTGTTTGCATGTCCATAGTCAGACACAAATACAGGTAAAAAAGAGACCCCCCCCGCACCCCCCCCCCCCCCCCCACCCCAATTTATTATGGTGGCCTGGAAGTGCAAAACACTGCAACATAAATCCTAAACACTAGGAAATCCAGAAAACACTACACAATCCAGAAAGTTCACAGACATAACGGAAAACTGAAACACAATTGTTGCTGATTGGACAGAAGCACAGTCCCGGCTTTCCAACAGAAAATCAATACTACTTCCAAACATGAACACCAATGAAGAGCCGTCACTGTTTTAATGCAGGGCATGAATATGAGGTGATACTCATATTCATGCCCTGCATTAAAACAGTGAATATGAATATGAGGTGATACTTGATATGCTGTCAACCTACCACCATCTAAAAATTATGTATACTTGTTAAAAAAAAGTTTGCTTTTTTTTAATGTATATTATGTTTTGTATACATGAATACATGCAACACACCCTAATAAATCTTACAGATGATCATTTTTTGGTCGATGTTTTGTGTGTCTCTGCAGAGATACAAGGCTGGAAGATGTGATGACATCCTGAAGTGGAAGCCCCCCAACCTGAACTCTGTGGACTTTCGTCTTAAGATCACCAAAGTCGGAGGAGAAGGGTAAGTCGCTGTTGCCAGGGAGACGCTCTTCCTGACGAATCCAATCGCACCTATCATTGTGTGACACACTGGAGCACTCGGAGACAACCACATGCGCACACGTACATTATATTCTCTGTCGGTGTCAAAAGCAGGCTTTGAATCAAAAAGCCACGTAGAATTTCTTTGACGTTAATATTTCTTCAGCCCCCCCCCCCCTTCACATTACCCCTTTGCCTGAGGGTGAAGCTGCTTTCACAACTAGTGTGCAAAAGTTCATTCCTTCTTTGTTCTTGCTCACATACGTACACTTGTTTATAGGCTTTGTCCTCCTCCCTCCCTCCCTCCCACCCCCTTTTCCCTCATTTTATGTTTTATGTTTATAATCTCCTGCAACATCAATTATTCAGATCCACCAATGCACATTTTCATCCTGGAAAACAATACAACTCTGCAGAATCAAACTGCATTAGAAAAGACTTGTAAATGCTAGTGGGTGATTAGAGGTTATGGGTGAGTACTGTAATGGTTATTCCTAAATTCAATTTGGTGGTCTAGTGCATTTCTGTGTGGAGTTTGCATATTCTCACGAAGCTATAACTATGCTTCACTTTCTTCTAACAGAACCATATAGCAAAGACATCTCTATCAGGATAGTTTATTATTATTACTGTTTTCTGCCTTTCAGCCAGTGTCACCTGGAATTGGCTGTGCTATGTTGCTCATGTACATTGTGTCACAGAGACCGGCGTGTTCTGAGCCAACATTATGTCTTTGCTGCTGCCTCCTACCTGTTTTGTGCACCAGCCTTGCGTCTCCAAAAGGATTCCTCTGCTTTGTTGAGCTCCGACCTTGTTTTCCCACAGCAGCACTTCTGCTCCACACCAACCTTGTGTCCCCACAGCAGCCTCTCTGCTGTGTGTTCACCTTGAGTTTCTTCTGCACCCTGTTAAGACTATTGTGCTCTGACCTTGTGTCTTGGCCACTGTCTCTCTGCTCTGAACTAATTTTGTGTTTTCGCCTCTCAGCTCTGACCTTCTGTCTACACTGTTATTACTCTATGCACTGACTTCACTCTTTTGACCGCTGGAAACAAAGGCAAACATAGTGTGTTCGAAAAGCTGCTGTGTGAAATACAACTGAATAGTACCAATCAAGCAACTGATAACTAACACTTGAGGGCATGTTCAATACCACCTTTTCCTACTTCGGAAGTGATGATATTTCCAGTTGCTTTGGTTTCAGCGGCAGTCGAACATTTTGTGCTCATTCATTATTAGAAAGTAAAACATCAGCTCCGTATTTTTAAGTTTCAGGATGTTTGCATGCTGACCGTAGCTGTTATTGTAGATTGAAGCAGTGCAAAGCAATGGCAAAGGCTCACAATACAGCTAGAGACTGGTTTGTGTGTTGTTTTGTTTCCCCCTTCTTCTGCTTGGTGTTTTTTTCCTGCAGTTCAGTCTATGCCTTGTTGAAGTTGTTGCGAGATCCCTCATCATTCAGCCTTTTGTCCTCCATGAGCCATGCGACCTTAGTGACCGTCCCAGCTTTGTAGCCATACGCCTGCCACTATTCACCATCAACAGACAGAGCATGACAGCAGGGCACAGACACTCATTCTACTCCAAAGACAGCAGGCAGGCCAGCTAGTCAGCTTCTTGACTCCTCCCTGTGTGTGGGTGAACACAGACGATTATTGTTGCCATTTGAGAATGTTCTGATACCTCCCCAGAAGATGAATTTTGCTGGCAGAGGCGCTCTCACCAGTCTTCACTCAGTCTGCGTGTAGGTTTTCAAATGTCTTCTTAGTTATCGTCTGAGAGAGAGAGAGAGAGAGAGAGAGAGAGAGGGAGAGAAAGAGAGAGATGGACAGACATCTAAGGAGGTAACAACTGTTTATTCATCAGCCCACACAATCAATCCTTGAGCACATCTTTGTGTACCACTGAGACATCCAGCCTTGCTAGTGTTATTGCCTTCTCTGAAAGCAAGCACAGAGGCAGACGGCGGTTATTGTGTGGCAGGAAGAGTGGAGAGATGGAAAAGAACAAAATGGAAAAATGAAGCAAATGCAGAGACTTTGCCAACGCCCCTCCTGAACATGGAACTAAACAGTCAAGTATTGTATAGATGACCTGAATCCTGAATAATATGAGCCGATGTTTTCTCTATATACGGGCTGAGTAATGGTAACGTCATCACTCATTAGGTTTCTGGTGATTCTGAAGACTCGGAAAGCCAGAACGATCCCATCTGACCAGCTCAGATTAGCTCTCTTTAGGCCAGTTCCCATGCTTCCTCTCGCCACTCTTCTCCATAAACCCCAGTATGGTTACAACATCGCACTATATGTTTCATGCAAATGATCCATGGTCAGACTTTCCAAACACCTGAGAGCAGTTTAGTCACAGAATCCAGGGAGACAATGCCTCTGACTTTTAGTTCTTAGTCATTTTCCATCAGCCTACAAACCAGCCCATCGTCCACTTTGCAAACTATCACAGAGACCCTGTATGCTGGCTTTGATTTCAGTGCAGGTCACAAACAGTCTTTAGAGATTGTTACTGGATACAGCAGAGAATGATTTGGGAATTTTTTTTTCTCAAATATGGATCACAAACAAAATGATTCAGCAAAAAATAAAATAAAATCTGAAGCCTGTATGTGGACTCTGAAGGCCTGTGAATAGGCTCCTTTGTCTGGACACAGGGATTCTGAATTGGCGCCATAATGACCTGTCTGCCTCCAGTTGCCAGTTAATTTATTGGACACACACTCAATATGGAGATTCTGTTTGGCCCAACTTTTCCACAGTTGAATTTGTTTATTTTTATTATCTTTTATTATTCATCTCTTGAACAAAAACATTTCAGGCTTTTCTTGGAGTTTTTTCTGTAACGGTAAAGAAATGTTGATTTGTTTCTCTCAAAAAGGTCATTTTGAGGAATTTCTTTCAGGATGTCTATCATACATGCTTCACTATCTCACATTAAACAATTAAGTCCGGCCATTTAGGCTTAATATGTGAACTGGCCAGTCTGTTTCATTGTAGTATCTGTAGAGTGTTGGATTCACTCACACACACACACATGACGGCGTTCTAGTGATCTATCTGTTGGGCCTGAATATGTGAGAAATGTTTTTGAGGAGAATACATTTGTCCAAGAAGGTTTATGTATCTGTTAGTGTACCTTTGAGGTAAAGATGGACAAACCTCCACCTCCCCCCGCTGTGCAACACTTTAGCCAAATGTATTCCTGGAAGTGGAGAGTGTTGTTTTGCACTCGTGAGGTCATTTGTAACCAGAGTCTGGAGGAGTGGAGATGCAGAGCTAAAGTGTCGGATCCAGCAAACGTGTAGAAATGAACTCAGTCATGATGTAGCACACACCGCTTTGATGGCCTCGTATAAATAAAAACCTAACCTATCAGAAATGAATCACTTGAACAAACATTAGTGTGATCATGACTAATGAAACACTTCTTTGCCAGAGCACTTTTCCATTGATTAACATGGCATATTCTTCCTTCATGTTTGGTCATGTTCCTCACAAACCTTCACCTTATGTGTGCTACTTGCAACATCAGTTATGTACTATTTTCTTCTTTGGGTGCCGTGTCTCCTACACGTTGATGCAATGTGAGTTTAATTTAGCATGTTTTGTAGAATCATTAAGACTTCAAGTTGTTTATTGATGTCCACTTAAATTGTTAGTCAAGGTGTGGCGAATCAACACTATGAGACACAATTTTGATAAGTTTTGTTGCCTTGTGACCATCTAATTCATGATCCAATCCAAGTCATCAACTTTCTTGTTTTGTTTTTTTTCCACTTCACTCTTGCTGACATTTTCATTATCAGCTTTCTACAACTCCCAGTTCCAACTGACTATGGATAAAGGCAGAGTGCACCTTGGACAGACCGCTAGTCCATCGCAGAGAGACAAACACTCACACAGACATTGACACCGATGGACAGTTTAGAGATGCCATTTAACCTAAAATGCAGGTTATTTGACGGTGAGCTCACCCCAGTACCCAAAGAAAACTGTCAAATGCACAGAAAAAAGGAACAAACTCCACACAGAAAGAGCCCCAAGTCTGGACGTGAACCAGGACTTTTTACATTCTTCATAATTTTTTCATTTTCATGGAAAATGTTACCTGGATGGCAGTTAATATAATTCTGTTGGCATGCTGTTCACACATTTTACTCACATTGAACAGCATTATGGCTTTCTCAGTACTGCCCACCTTATTCTTCATCTTGAATATATTTGTGTCGGAGTTGCTTACTGATCTGTTTTTTGCATATTTTATCTGACACGGGAAAATTGATCTAACAGCTTAGTCTAAGACAGTGGACTTGTGATCACATGTGACCTCCTTGCAGTTGTGAGTGAAACAAACTCTGAGAAATCATTGTTACATCGAGGTGCATCCCATAAGATATAAACATCTTTAAAAAATGTCACCAGCTTTTTTTTTTTTTTTACTGTTCACAAATAAACTAAAGTATTTCAGGTTGATATTTTTTTAATTATTATAGCTTTCGATTTAAAAAAATTTAAAAAAGCCTAACCTTATGGGGAAAAAATTTAATTATTCTTTTCATGGCATAAGCTAAAATGATCAGGGTTTATCTAAAAATAGTTCATTTTATTTCAGTTCACGTGTAATAAATCGAGAATAATTTACAAGCTGTCGTTGCTACCATCATGCTCCGGTTCCACCTGCTCCTCGCATAGCGCATCGTCCTCACTGCCTCCCGAAAGCATTCGAGATACAGCGTTTGAAAACTTTTGAATACCTTTAAAGCAACAACGTCCAGCACCTGTAGCTTTGGCCATCCCCCCATAGGATCAACAAGTCTAGGTTTATATTACACTCAGTCAGGTGTTGCTGGATCTCATGCAGCCAAACCGCAAATATCAGACGACCACACCTTTTCAGATCGATTTCCAGGAAATAAAATGATTTGCATGTACTGAATATGGAAGCTTCGTCGTTTGACTGATATTGTAGAAAAATAAGCTTTTCTATTGAATTCTAAATTTTCGAGATGCGTCAATATGCCCCCAGTGTTCTTAGTGTGTTTATTTTAAAGTCCCAATAAGAGCATTTTTACTCTGTCAAAGTTGCCACAAAACAGGTGTTTGCAGGCAAGTGACCAGGATGGAATTGTTGACATGAGGTCTTGGCAGTGGACAGTGTCCATCACTGCATGGCTATTTGGTCCTCCTAATGTCTATTGCTGCTTCCTTCCTGCTTGTGCTCGCTATCATTAAATAGGGGGCGGTCGGTGTTGATGTGAGCACAGTGTCCAATTTCAGCTGCTGCTAAAACGAGCTACATCAGACTCTTTAGCTGCGCTGTTGTTCTGCCATCAGTCTAACTCAGCTGAGCCCCCTCCATCCCGCTCCACCTCCCCACCCCGTTATTTCCGTTCTAAAAATGGCTTACTGATATGAAACCAGCATGTATACTTAGTTTGTAGCACATGTAGGGTCTGCAATAAGATGCACACAAAGATGTTTCGGTGTGCGTGTGTGTGTGTGTGGAGGGAACCGTGTGTGATTGAGACATCTGTAGAGGATCTCTGGGGAACATGTCCATGAAATGCGGGAGACGCTGAATCCCAATAGACTGCTGTCAGGTTACGTCTGGCACAGAGACTGTACAAAAGGATTTCAATGGCTGTCTGACCTATCGCTGTATATGTTGCACATTGCCTTGGACTGTGCTCGTGCCCATGCCATAGATTTCTCTGTAAGTTTAGAAACATCCCACTGTGCAGAGAAACAGAAGGGCTCCGAGAGGTGCAATCTCACTTCTCTGCCACTCTGTTACTATCTAGGAAAATGGAAAATGGAAACAGCGTCGTGATTTCTTTGCACCGTCCTTACCAATCAGAGACGCTTGTGTTGAGATCTTGTGCCGAGGGTGTTAACCATGATCTTTTTGTCTTTGCAGGCTGCTAACACAGACTGTCGGCTTGCTCTACGTCGGAAGCTATGACAGGCCCTTTGCAACGATGAAGGTGAGAAAATTAATGTGTTGCTTTGTTGAATTCTTCCTCGTGCGATAAGCCCAGGGCCCCGCCCTCTTCTCTCTTTCTCCTGCGCTCCCGTTCCTGCTTCACTTTAGTGTGGCACATTTTCAGCACTATTGACATGCAGCAAAGTTTCCATGCTTGAATTGAAAGGTTACTCAACCACTTTAACCCGTTATTGTTAAATATGGGTTAAAGTACAATTCCTTTTCATGTTGGTCATTTTGACTTTCAACAATATCATGGTCTTGGTTTTTTTCTTGGTTTTTTTAATAATAGGTGTTCATGAAGGAATTACTTGTATTTCCTGGTAAGTTTCAAAACATTTTAATGAGAAACCCTTCATTTTTCAAAAACATCAATTTTATCAGTCGTAGTCAACCCTCACACAGGTGTTTCACTCATAGAATTCAGGCCTTCCTTTCTGCCTGCGATTAGGGAGATGTGCATGGGATTATTGTAGTTTCATTTACAGCAGGTAGAGCTATTCATCGATTACATGTAAAATCCTCTTCGTCCAAACTCTGGACCATTTTTTTTCTGGGTTACAGGAGCCAATCCCAGCTCACTAGGAAAAAATAGCTTCTACACTAATGTAGCCAACTAACCCGATATATTTTTTATTTGATTAATTTTGCACTGCCGGAGCTGCTTCATATTTTTCTGTTGGTTCTTGATCATATTAAATTCATCCAGAAGAATTGAGTCTCTCTATTTATAAATCATCTTTTTAATTATATATGTTGAACTGGCTTTCTGCAACCGTTCGAATTTTCAAGGTAGTAGATTCCATCTAAACCTTTAAAACTGCAAACTTTCCCTGTTTTTTTTTTTTTTTTTTTTTTTTGTTCTTTTTTTTACACAATGGAAGGTTGAAAGCATTTGATTTGTCAAGATTCTTTTACTCAAAACAATGTGCACTTCAAATAGATTCAAGAAGTAAGTGCATGCTGCTTTAGGTTATTGATTTTTTTATTTTTTGTTACTCTTTAATCACCCTTATGTTAAAGCAGAGGAACGACTCCTTCCAGTACTGTTGTCACAAGTCTTTAAATGAGCATTCAGAATGGGTCCATGCCATTTCAAAGCTCAGTGCTCTCTGCCCATGTTGCAGCTGGGGAGCATCGAGTTATTTGAGTACATGCTGATTAGCTCGATTAAAAAATAGAAATAACTCCGATGCCCAAATACTC
This sequence comes from Lipophrys pholis, assembly GCF_963383615.2. Taxonomy (NCBI): domain Eukaryota; kingdom Metazoa; phylum Chordata; class Actinopteri; order Blenniiformes; family Blenniidae; genus Lipophrys; species Lipophrys pholis. Next base: position 13,558,185 of record NC_137649.1, read on the forward strand.
TATTAGTCTCTTGTGTTCCTCACAAGCACACAGATTAAACTCCATCTTTTCAAACATTTCTTATTCCTTTTTTTTTTTTGCGTACCATCTGTCAGTGTAGTAATTATTGCTTTGTGAATTATTCCCACCGAGTTTATTCAGAGTTGCCTCATTGTGTTTGTGAAGTAATGTGCTGGAGGTGGGACGGGGAGGCGTTTGTCAGCTACACTTAAGAGTCAGATTGAGTTCAGACATTTGCATATTGTCTGTTTGAATTCACACAGTGTGAGATCACATCATTAGACCTTTGACCTGCAGCATCACAGACTTGGTCAAGCGCACTCCACTATGACTAGCATCTAATCTCCATTACGGCATAATGTGAATTCTCCAGTGTGAAAGAGAGAGTTTTTTTTTTTTTTTACACTTGTTCGATGATTTCTACATTTATAGAGACTTCTGTATTGCCATTACGCTGTGTGGATATTTCCCATGTTGGCTAAATGAGTTGGAGCGTGTGTATCAGTCACAGTCATGGTGCAGAAACGCACTAAATGAGTGTTTCTGTTCCCTCTGGTGTTGTTACTGTTGTGCCAGTTTCCCATGTTTCAGCCCTGGGCTCGATAACTGAGTACGTAGCTTTTCTGTTTGGTCTCTGAGCTTCTCCCAGGGAGACAAAGCAAAAGCTGCAGCTCCCGGGGTCATCCCCTGTCAGCTTTGATGGTGCTAATTTTGTTGTGAAATGTGTTTTGCAGTCAGTGCAGGCGCGAATGTGCTAAAAATGGTAATTACATGCAAGTGCAGGACATGATGTGTTGTGTTTTTGGACAGAGCATTGTTCCTGAAAAATCCAACACCTCTAACACAGCGTGTGTGTGTGTGTGTGTGTGTGTGTGTGTGTGTGTGTGTGTGTGTGTGTGTGTGTGTGTGTGTGTGTGTGTGTGTGTGTGTGTGTGTGTGTGTGTGTGTGTGTGTGTGTGTGTGTGTGTGTGTGTGTGTGTGTGTGTGTGTGTGTGTGTGTGTGTGTGTGTGTGTGTGTGTGTGTGTGTGTGTGTGTGTGTGTGTGTGTGTGTGTGTGTGTGTGTGTGTGTGTGTGTGTGTGTGTGTGTGTGTGTGTGGTGGTGGTGGTGGGGGGGGGCTGCAGTACACCATCGCACACTAGTTTTGTCATTCATTGCTTTGCTTGTGGGCATGCATGATTTCAGTGTGCCGATTTGATGCACGTCCACCGGCTCGCTGATGGAAATACATTTGCCTGCAGGAGAAGAAAGTCAAACCAACTTTCTCTGTAATTAGAAAAAGCTCTGCAGCCTTTAAGAAAACCTGTTTTATTGGAGCAATTTTTCCAATTTAGCTCTTTATTGTTGTCATTTCCTTCAGTGTTGCCCATAAGGAATAACAAAAAATTAAATATGATAGGGAGATTGTGTGATGATTGGTCAGTTCGGCCTTTTGAAAAGAGCAAAAACTGTTGACAAGGAAGACTGTATTAAATAGTTTCTCATGCTGTGTTTATTTTCCTCAAAACCAAATGGAGTTGATGAACATTAACTGGAATTTAATTATAATAAACATGACTTTTGGGACCTTTTGGGACTTATCTCTTATGAAAGATAAAACCGTAAACATTCAGGACTTATGTAATGTATTTCTTTTGTGTGGGTGATTCACTGTCTTGTTTTCGAGTTTTCAATATGTTGTAATTAAAGTCTAATGTGCAACATATTCAATGGATGAACTCAAGCACGGTTGTCAGTTAAGATTAATAACGCAGGTCTTGTTGTTCTTGTTGAGTGATTTCCACAGTCCTCCCATTCATTCAGTTCATTCCAACATGAGGTAGACACTTTTGATCACTTAGAAGACCATTTACATGCACATTTAAAATCGGATCATTGTCCAGTTTCTGGAATTATCCCAATGTTAAAATGGTCATGTAAACAGAACAGTGCCATATGTTTTTGGAGCTGACATTGAGAAATTGCTTAAACAGACATACTTTTCTCCCTGTCACTCTTATGTCTTCATACATGTATACCAGGTATTCCTATTCTAGCAGCGAAAAATCAATGAAGAGACCCTTCTGGAGTTGAGGGGAAATGGATTTCATGTTGAATGAAGTAAAATCCTAACGCAGATAATGCTGAGACTGCAGGTGTTGCCATGTTCAACAAGACCAGACATTTTGAAAATAATATGAACTCCCAGGTCACTACATGTGTACATACTTGTTTATATAAAAATAAGATCTGGTAATGTCAATCCAGTGAAAAAGTCTCCATCTAAGAAGGAGTGGTACCTTTCATACCCACCGCAATAAAAAACACTGCCAGGCCATAAATCCACTATCAACACTCTAAATACACTATATTGCCTAAAGTATTTGCTCAGCTATTCAAATCATTGATGTCAGGTGTTCCAGTCACTTCCATGTCCACATATATATATAAAATCAAGCAGCGAGGCATGCAGACTTTTTCTGCAAACATTAGTAGGGAGGAGCCGAGCAAGTTCCGGCTTGGTACGGTGACAGGATGCGTAATAAACCCAGCCATAAAATTTCCTCGCAATCAACTGCTAGTAGTAGAACTATAACAAAGTGGAAGTGATTGAGAACATCAGCAACTCGGCCACCAAGTGGTTGGCTATTAAAACCCACAGAGCTGGGGGACGGTTGTTGAGGCGCATGGTGTGCAGACGTCACCATCTGTCTGCAGAGTCAATAGCTACAGATCTCAAAACTTCATGTGATCTTCAAATTGGCTCAAGAACAGTGTATACAGAGCTTCATGGAGAGTTTCCTTGGCCGAGCAGCTGCATCCAAGGAGTGGGGTTGTTTTTTTGGGAGTTGGGCTTGGCCCCTTAGTTCTAGTGAAAGGAACTGTAAAAGCTTCAGCATACCAAGACATTTAGGAATATTTCATGCTCCAAATTCTGTGGGAGCATTTTGGAGATGGCTCCTTCCTGTTCCTACATGACTGTGCACGGGTACGCAAAGCGATAAACACACTAAACCTTGTGGAAAGCCGTCCTCAAAGAGTTGAAGCTGTTATAACCACAAAAGGTGAACTGACATCATATTAAATCCTATGGTTTAAGAATGGGATGTCACTCAAGTTCATATGCATGTGAATAGAGGCGAGTTAATACTTTTGGTAATATAGTGAATGTGCGTTTTCCCATTTGAAAAGTTTCCAGTTTGTCTGTTTATATATTTCATGTTGTAAATACTGGCATGCTTGTGGAGCTGCGGTGATAACTGAATTTCCCCATGTAAGATGAATAAAGTCTTATCTTGGGGACTGAAACATTTAAATCAATTTTTTGCAAATTATTGCATTTTTGAAGTGGATGGATCGCATCAGATGTAATTAGAATGGTCTGTTTACTGCCAGTTATCAGAATCTTATGGCCATGTTAACAGGTTTCATGATAAGCAACATTGGAATTCAAGTTTACCAATTGTACCTGCTCTCCTTTCCTCTTTAAGCCCCCTCAAATGTGATAGTGTATTTCATGCATGCAAAAGTCTCAAAACTCCCTCCAGGCTAGACATTTTTAAATGTGTTTATCTGCTGTTTTGTTGATGTTGGCTAAAGGCTAAAAGGCATCTTAGGTAGTCATGACGTTCCACTGCCTTAATGTTGAAATGCTCCTCAGTTTACACTTAAACAGTGTGTGTCTCAACGCTTCTCCCTTTTTTTATCAGTCGTGTTTCAGTTGAAGAGAACAGCAATTATTTGTGTAAGTGCGTTGCTATCATTAGTGACCGAAGCAATAACTGCAACCATAAGAATAAATCCAGAGCTTTCTTTTGAAACCCATTACAGAAATATTCTTCATTAAAAACAAGAATTCATAACATATACCAAAGTGCAGGGTGAAACTCGAAGCACAGATAGTCCACTGCAGGACCAATACAAAGAAAAACAACCAGACACACCCATGACTGTAGGCACTTTGAGTGAATTGGTGATCCCAAACACATTTTTTGTGAGAAGACTGTGAACTGCCTAATTGCTATTTGCATGAAATACCAAACCCATTCATTGCGTAAATCATCTCATTAAAGTTGTTCCTAAGTATAAATGGTATATTTTAGGTGTGAGGTAATACTTTTTTTTCAGGTTTAAGTTGAATATTTCTGTGTTTTGATGTGTTAAGAAAAAGACTGATTTAATGGAGGATTTAATAGCTACTTACTTCTAATTTAGGTGTATTCCTCTTTCGGTTTTATGGCCACATGAAGTCTATTCCAGAACTGTATGTGGTCCATGCATTCTGCTCATTAATCATAAATAATGCGAATGACGCCTGACAGATGTAGCCACCAGAGACGGTGATAAGAGCAGCACTCTGTCAGAGACTGTTGTGAAGCTATGAGAGTCTGTCAGCGTGGACTTCACCTGCTGTGTACTGAAAAGCCTTTGACTGTTTTTTCTGCAACGCCTTTTCCAGATTTGGGCGACTCCATAAAGATAGCTGAGCTTCGGTTTAATGAGGACACGCCTTTTCTCTCTAATCAATAGGGAGACTTTATCATTCCAGTGTTGTCGAGATATTTTCTTCTTTTTTTTCTTCCTTGCAGGTTTTATATGAAATGTGGGATTAAAAACCATAAACACTGTCAGAGTAATTGAAAGCACCGCCCACAGAAAACCAAACAAAGCACTTGATCGTGCCGCGCAACAAAACAAACTAATCAGTTAAAAGTTCAGAAAGTTAAATCTAACTCTGTGGGCTGCGCAGTGATTGTCTTCCAAAGTCTCATCAGATTTGACAGTGTGCTGTCCGCCTGCTCTCCCCCTCATTTTTCCTCTTCCATCCATCAATCTTTAACACCCACTTTATCCAGGGTAGGGTGGCTGTGGGGAGCCAATCGCAGTAGACTTTGGGCCAAAAGCAGGGGTCACCCTAAACAAGTTGCCAGCCCATCACAAGGTCATCGTAGAGAGACAATCACCCACACGCTGAAGGTGTTCTCGCACATGCGGGTGTTAACCAAAATGTAAATCTGGTGTATCGTGATAATCACAGCTGGAATTCACACCTATCAATCTGGCCCACATGCCACACCAACTGGAGGAGTGTCATGTTTTTCATACATGTTGACACAAAGGGCACCACGTAGCTACCGACTAGTAAAAAAAAATGGCTCTGAAAAAGAATTGGGAGAATATAAAAATTATTCAGAAGTATACGTGTTTATGTGATTCGCTCCCAGAACAACCCACAATAGAAGCTCATCATACTACCGGTCTTTTTAGTTCATTTGAGAGGTATGTGTGGCAGTTGTTGCACAACCTGCTGGATTTTGCATTAGTGGTGCGAATGCAGGCTCAATGAAAACACCTTGAGTCCAGTGTAGTTGTTGCTATTATGTGGTGCACAGGATGTCATGTTCATACCTACCCTACTGCACCACATTTTGCATCTAAAACTCAACTGTTTCAATCTATATCTTTGAAAGCACCCATGCACTTTCGCTGTGCAAGAAAGTATTAAGGCTCAAATGTGCTCTATGCTAAATCTATGGACAAACACTTTCAGGGGGTTCTGTCCATCTTCTGCACTCGTTAAGTGTGTAATTTCAGAGGTTTCCAGGGAGCTTGCAGATGTGTAACTAACAGAGTAATACCACTGTGGGTGGTGATGACCTGTGGGAACAGTGTTCATGTGTAACTAGCAAGAGAAATAAAGAAGATGGAACGGAATGACCACTTGGAGGAAAAATTGTACTGGTCTGTGTGTGGATACAAACATTTATATGCCATTACCTGACCTGGACATCAGGACGTAGAAGCTTCAGATGACTTGTGTGAACAGTTTATATACTTCTTCTTTAGCAAATCTGAACACAAAAGACCACCAAATATCCCTCAGACCTAATGTTAAATAAGATTAAAGACATGAATGTTATTTTAGCAGATTTGAACCCATTTCATAAATATTTGGATTGGATTTGTTGTCCCGCATGAAGCCAACATTGTGCACTGCCCACTACTTGATGCATTGCTGAAAAAGTACACCAACATAAGGGCTGTATGAAGGCAGTGAGGCATGACAGTATTTCAAACTCGTACTCATTCAGATTGCCCGTGCATGCTCAGAGAGAACACCACACAAAAAGACCCAAAATCCAGAATTGAAGCAGAGTCTTACCAGATTTTCCTCACCCTATAAAAGAAACAAAAAAACAAAGTATATATACTCATCAGAGACCAGGCTTTACTGTCATGCAATTGATTTTTGAGAAGTCGCTCACTTGTTGGGAGTCCCTTTTGTTTGATTTTCACAGATGGTCAAAAGCTCATTTCACTGTAATTGGTGATTACATTGAGCATACTGCTCAGAGAAATATTTTTTAACTTTGCGATTCTCACTGTTTGTTTTCTAAATTTATGTGTGTGTATTTTTGTTGGCGCTTCTTGGCAGACAGCTACTGTTCTTTGTCTGAAAGCATATATTAAAGATTGAACATCACTTTTGATCCAGTCCATAAGTGATGTTCTTCCTTCCAAGGCCGTGTTTGTTATTGTTCGGGCTTTTGCATCTTATATTCTCTCTCCCCACTTATATATTCTTTCATCTTGTTTCTCGTTATTAAAATTGGCTCGAGTGCTGCTCTGTCACGGACCTCTGGGATGGCTCTGATTAAGTCCAGAATGAAACAAAGGCAGGGTCAGTCACAAGAGCTGCGACAGAGAAAGTAATACAGCTATGCAAGGAAATTACAAACTTTGAATGTTTATTCATTTTGCAGTCATCTCTGGACCGTGTTCTGTAATATAGTGTTGCACGGTGTCCTCGTGCAACTGTCCACAAGGATTTCACTGTTTGATATTGGATTCAATTGAATGTCTGAGCACAAGCTGTCGAAGGGCCCGATGTTATAGGCTGAGTTTTGTCCATTATTTTTTATCTGTGCATGATGTAAAAGTTGAATTGTTGCACGTGTTTTCCTATTTGTATGGGAAGAAGGTATCTTCTGAGAGATTTAGAATTGAATGTGTGAAGTTTAAATGCTTTGTTTTTGCTGCTGCTATCATCTCCTCACAAATAACAAAGATGATTATTAGTAGGGATGCACCCCCAGCACTTTCTTAAAGCACGATTATTTATTTTTAGCTACTTGCCCATACCGAGTACTGATACTCGTGCTGCTGCAAACCCCCTCTGCAGAGACTTTGCTTCAACGTTGCGCGTTCCTCCAACAGCCTGTAGACTGAGGGATGCGCCACAGGCACACAGTGAGAACATGCAAACTCACCCCAAAGGGTTCTTCCTCATCGGGATAGAGTTGAGAAGTAATCTAAATTAATACAAAGAGTCTGCCAATTTGAGCTGCTCATGTGCATGAGACTCTTCAACACAATCCGTCCGTGGTAGTTGGATGCCAGCCGCTGTTTGATTTTCTTTCAATCATGTTAATCTGCAGGTTTGTTCCAGTTACTTGTTATGCGAAGATGTCAGGTTGTTGTCAAGCTGTGTGGTTAACCAGTGTTCAGTCTCATTGTCAAACGAGCACAAAGAGTTGCCGTTTGAATGCTGTAAACTCACAACATGTGTTCCTGAAACCACAAAAACAAACGAGCCTCATTACAGAAGACATTTTTACAAGTGGCAGGACCAGAATAATAAGAGTCGGGTTTTTTTTTTGTTGTTGTTGTTGTTTCTTTCAGCTCTGCAAGCTCAAACAACCTGAAACAAATATCAGCAACCTTCACTGGTTTGTGTATGAAAGAATAAAAAGTGCATAAATAAATAAGTGAATAGATAAATAAATAAAAGAGCCTCAAGAGAATCTTGGTCAGATGTGATGAAAGTTGCAGTGTTATGCAGTATTATCTGACGGCTGTATGTTGACAAATCAACTCCTGTTGCTATGAAACATTACTATCCTGTACTTAAATAATGTCAATTATGTCTCGCAAATCATCCTCAATAAAACCTACGTGATCATCATGACATAATCAAGTTATCTGAATATATTATGAAGCTCCATGGTGAAACCGCTTCTATTAAGACATGTTTATATCAGGGGTAATCATGTTCTTTTCATGTACCACCATGTTTAAGCCGTGTGCTAATTCTCATGTGTGTTTTCTTCCAGTCTGTCTAAGTGATAGTCTTTCATGTTTCCTGTGCTTCCTGTCTTTAAACACATCTGTTACAAATGCACAAGCGACACAACAGCTCCATTTGAGTGCTTTTCCAATTGTGGGGTCATAGAGATCAGGAGGATGCCTTAAACCATCATTTTTGAGAGTAAGTTATGATGAAAAATAACTTGTGGAGAGTAAAACTAATAATTATCTTAATCATACATACATTGATAGATCTGAATTTACTATGTTTAATGGAGCTGTATTAAAATGATAAAGCAAGCGTTTGTAATTCTAACATCTGCAAACTACAGGTGTCAACTGAGAGGATATATTTTAAATAAAAGCATCTATCTACACAGCATGAGAAGAGTTATGCTTGTTATTTAAGACAAGATGGACTTTATTGATCCCACACCAGAGAAATTTGGCAAATTCCTAGTGAATCCCAACAGCAATGTTTATCCTATAATGTGGAGAATAAAAGGAAGTCTACCATTCAACCAATAATCACTTCATGAGAAGTATTTCCTAACAGTACCCCCTAACTACATATTTTCATTCCTCACCCGCAGCCATTAGACACCATTAAAACTTTGAGGAAGGGGGATTTAGGACCGCCTTAACAGAGGAGAGCAGTACAGATATCTTTTAAGTCAATACATCAATCTTCTATTTGTCTCATCCGATGTATATTAGTCCACTGGACTTCTTATACCAAGCTCTATGCAAATGTATCTCGGATTCACGACCGATGGCATATGATACATCCATCTTTGTTCATGTCTCAAACTGTTGACAGCCTATCCAAACTTACCAAAGTGGCTCTTCAGCCAGATTCTTTAATTGCTTTGTTCGGAGTCTCACCACCATCACTGTCCACACCCAATAGAAGTGGCGTGGCTTTTACTACCCTACGTGCTCAGAGACTAATTTTGGTTAATTGGAAGCCCAAAGCACCTCCTACATATAGTTTTGGGATTAAAGCTGTTTTGTATTTCCTTAAGTTGAAGAAAAAAAATCTCTCATTTATTTTTTTCTTCTTAACGTGACACCACCAGTAAATTGAAGTAAATCCGAGTCTGGTCTTGGAGCTAGTTAAAAGGATGAATCTCCTGCTCCTGCTTATTTTCCACTGCAGCTTGTTTGGAGCCCTAATGCTGTGCAACACTGGCGGGTTATAGCATGGCTGCATCCAAAGCAGGCTTATATAATGAAAATCTAATGTTGTCTGGCTGTCGGCTCGTTTACTTATCTATTATCTTCACTTTTATACATCCTAATTCATTTAGCTTTTCCTGCCCCCCCCCCCCCCCCCCCCCCCTTTTTTTTTTTTCTTTTTACTTTTTCATTTTTTGTCAGTATCAATATTAATATTAGCTTTGGACTTTTCGTTAAACAATTTGTGTCTTGTGCCCTCCCTTGTTTTCTGGTCTTTTTTTTTTGAGAGATGCTCTTTTTCGCCACACTTCAAAAAACACCTCTTTCTACATTTCTGCTTGTTTTAGTTGAGATTAAACACTGTAGATCCCTAAAACAGAAAGTCTGACTGCTGTTGTTTAGTGATGCTGTAGTAAAACAGGCTTTTCTTGTTTTTCTGCCCATTTATTCTCGTGTATAATTTCTCTGTAGCTACTGTACATTTGAATATGGCAGGATTTGAGTAGAAAGCGGGAACAGAGAGCTCCCCTGCTCTGCCATAGTGTCACACCGGCTGATGGAGAGTTTGATTGCCAAAGTCCTCGATAACTGGTGGCACACGTGTGCTGCCATAATGAGACAGATTTGGAGGATGGATTAAGCACCAAGTGGTGATGGAAAAATGGCTGCCAACATGTCACCCTTCACCAGCCGGAAGAGAGCCAGCCTGCAGCAGCACGTCATGCCTGCACAGCTTTCTCACAGTTCACCTTGACAAGATTAAGAAAAGCTTTGAAATTCTGTCATCGCTTTAGCTCATCTGCTTCATTTCTGCCTGAATAAGATGTTTTTCATTGTGCATTAGGAAGTGATGCAAAGTAAATAATGTACATTTGAAGAATTCAACGATGACTGATCTCATATGCTCATAATAACAAATTATCAAGGTCAATATCCGAAATGCCTTTTCTATATTACCGTTCTTTGGCATGCGTTCCTTGTCTCCGTTTCTGTCTTCCTTCCTTTCTTGCACTTTCTTGCTTCCCGTGTGAAGTTGGCTCCCGCTGGGAGCCCAGATGTCCCACACGCTACGATCACGATCAGCTCGTACTTTGTGTCTTAGCTTCGTGCCAAGCGCCGGTGTCGTCCTGGCACCGGTGATCTGCCTGACCTTCATGGAGGGTCACATGTTCACGCTGAACCTGGGACGTCCACCTCTTTGTCCCCAGCATTTTCACTCCCAGTGAGATCAAGAGAACCGCTCGCAGGCGACCACTATTGTCGCCGTATTGTTTGTTTTTATTAAACCATCGATCGCATATGACCATCTCAGCTGCACTCTCTTTTTTGGGTTTTGTTTTTTTTCCTTCCTTGTTCCCAGCAGCTCCGGGATTTGCATTTTCCAAGTCTCGAGAATCCTCGCAGTGAGACTCAGTCCCTCGACAAATAAACAACAGATGCTCAAATGTCTTCTTTGACTCATGCTTGATCTTCAGTATCATGTGCCATTTTCATATACTTCGGCAGAGATGCAGTGTGCTCAGTGTGTAGAGCTGATTTTGTTTTCAAAGGCGAGTGTGATGTAATAAGTCAATGATCCCGTGTAGCTCAGTAGGTGGAGCAGGAACTGTAGCACTGCTTTGTCTCACATTCTGTTTGTTATTTCTGTAGGCTGGCGTTTCAGCATAAATCCTTAGAAAGCACTACAACTAAGAGAAATTCAGTTATATAATCCATTATATGTTATGTCTTTCAAAAAACTTAAGGAGAAATCCTTAATCTTTATGTGTATGTTTACCTGAATTTTCATTTATCTGGCAAACATATAAACAGAAAAGCTTCCTGAAGTCACACCTCACTAATTCATGGTTTTTTTTTATACAGTTTTTTCTTATTGTTTTTGAATGGTTGCTGCTGTACTGCGTTTGTCTGAATATCGACCTTTGTTTGTTTTTTTTTGGGGGGGGGGGGGGGTTGGTAGAAACTTGTCTGAAAACATGAGGTCTTCTTGTATTCATGGTCTAATATTTTGCTCTTGGTGTTATTCTGACTTCTGCTCAAAATCAAGAGGAAAATGGTGGTGACTGAGCCATTAATACGTGGTTTGCGTGCAATGAATTGTGACTTGTTGGTCACACGGAGGGGATGAGAAGCCAGCCACAGAGAAATCATCAAAAGATTTTATTTCCCGATTTGTTCAGCGTACGAGGAATTCTTTTGGGGGGTTTTTTGCTCAGCATAATAAAAAAGAAGAATAAACAAGGATGCTTACAGTCACATTTACACATATTCACATAGATCTATGACAAACAAAACTCAATAGCAATGTAATAGATGCACAAATGACATTCACATATATTCACACTCCACAAGTGACTGGGCTGGATGGGAGGAGCAGGAACATGACAGCTTAACAAACCTCAACCAGTGCTGAAGACCGTGAAGTGTAAATGTGAAGCTCTGACTAACTGGAGTGTCAGTCCGGATTAGAACGAAGTGATTTGATTTACAAGTGAAATAGACACACTGGAACTAATTACAGCATAAATGAAGTGTAACATAAATGAAAGACAGTTATAACTACAGCAGAGTACCAAATAAACTATAACTGTGTTTATACCATGGCACATTTAGGTGCCAGACTAGGATGCGAATACTGAGTTTACCTTCAACTTACATTACATATAGATAGTTGTGTGATTAAAAAAAATGAGTGGTCATGTTTGACAGTTGCAGGTTTTGTGTATGTGGACATCCTTCCTGACATGATGAAGCTTTACTGGAGTTTCATACTGTATACTTACATCTATTAGATGATGTTGTACACAAGTTGTCACATTCAGCCTCATATTGATATATTGGTTTTGCAATTGGAACTGAATCTGTCTAATTATGTCCTAATGATTGTAGAGAAGACAGCATTTCGCATGCTGTTTTCACATCAGATGAATGGATCGGCAGCATCAGAACTGTCACAAATATCAGAATCTCAACAAGAAAAAGGACGTCAAACCAGTAAACCAAAGAGCAGAAAAGTGTTTCTCTTCATCGTTTACTTTAAAACTTTGTCTCTGCAGATCACTAAAGAGCTGAAACAGTATGACAACAAGATCATCGAGTGCACCTTCGCCAACAACAGCTGGGTGTTCATGAGGGAGAGAGTGGACAAGAGCTTCCCCAACTCCTACAACACAGCCATGGGTGAGCCGTCCCCCTCAGTTATTCCATTATCCTGCTCTCTCTTCCATCTGTGTCTGCATCTCAGAGGATAACGACAACTCGCTCTTCCATTAATGGGTCATTTTATCTCCATATTACTTTGGCCTTTCGCAGCAGTTTGGGTTTTGTGTTGTCCCCCTGCACAGTCTGGTTTCAAATCCAGTACCTGAGACAAATCATGTTTTCCTTTATCTCATCCATTTTAAACTGACATTTCACTGCATAATGTTTTTGCAGGTCCACTGTTTTAGGATTCGTTATAGAATGTTGGCTGATAAACAACAAAATATGAATAATAATATTTTTAATAGGTGAAGGTAAATCTGATTCGGTGGAAAACTCCTGTTAATGTTTACTCTCCAAACAATATGGAATAATCTTCCTTTTTTTGCAATTTCAGTTTATTGTAATTGAATTATACAAACGGTGTTGGTATTTTTACTGTAAGAATTGAATTTGGATTATTTTCACAACAATGTTATTACCATTGTTTTTATTTTCACTTCACAAAAAAGTTACAGCTTGTGGAAATCACAAGTTGAGGTATGGGACTAATGACATCATTGTTCAATTTGCATTTTTAGAAACAAATAATTCCTCAGTAAAACAGGAAAAGGCTAATGAGTTCTATAAAAGTACTACTTCCAATCTAAAAAAAGAAACCTGCAAAAGAGGTTATCATAAAAGCATCACTAAAAGCAAATATTCAGACACACTCCCAAAGCCTTAAAAAGGACAATGAAGAAAGCACAAACCAAGGAGGAAGCAAAAATGACCAGTTTAGCAGAATAATAAATGTTGTTTGTGTTGTTCTTAATGTAAATGCTGACTTCACAGTGGAACATAAAAGTCCAAATTGAAGCAATAAAAACAAAAGCCAAAGTGGGGTGGAAAAAAAACATTAAAGAAATGGAGTGAATTGATCGAAAGCGATGGAAAAGATTGTCCTGAATCACCCGGCTTTGGGTCCTGAGGCGAGCCTCCCTGCCCAGATAGCAAAAGCACCTTTTATCTAAAAGCTACACTGATAGGAGAGCGTTCCCCCCCAGACTGATAACGCCGTGTCCCGTTTCAATAGCGGAAATACTCATCAGCAGGTTGTTGGTAGCATGGCACGGTCATGAACGTGCCATTGGGGCTGTGAAGTGAGACACCCCCCCCACCACACGCCTCCCCCAGTCCCAGAGGGAAAAGTCAGGCTCAGCTTCCCAACAGCGTGAAGTGACTCAAAGCTGCAGCTCCCCTAAGATGTTGTTTGTTGAGATGTGATCTCTCTCTGAAGCCTGGTTTTGGCATCAGATCCACACGCTTGAGTCATGAGTGCACGAGCGCGTGCTTGATCAGGTGTGGGCGATTCCAGCTCCAAAAATGATACCAGGATATTTCAAGTCATTTATGAGATAATGACATGTTCTGCAAAGTGGCCGAATAGAGAAGAATGAAGCTCCTTGAAGCTCTCGGTTTCTAGAGTTCGTAGCTATCAAATTGTGTTTTCCATTTCTGAACATATTCAAACCTGATGCATTTATTTGTATCCTTTTATTTGAACCACAGCACATCCTTTGTCTCACTCAAAATAGTCATTTTTGGTTGCATGCCAGACTTACTGATGTTTATCACTTTAACAGCTTTTGTCGTTCATAAGCAATAAACAAAAACAAAAAAAGCAGAGATGAATACAAGTCTTGTAGCATTAAGGGTGTCTGGCATAAACAGATCCACTGTGAAATTCTTCATTCTACTGATTAATAGATTTACCATCTACCTTTATTATAATGATATTTTTTCGTCTTTTAATTAAATGTGAAAGACTCGTCTTAGAAAAGGCATGCCCCCGACCCCCAGGTTTCCCCTCACTTTAAAAACCTTTCTCATAGTTACCTGCAGCCTGGATTCATCATGTGAAGACGTTTTCATAGATCTCAGGCTTCAGAAGTAGTGTTGTGTAAAAAGCCTCCACATCCATCTTCAATGTGGGATTTCATGATGTTTAAAGCATCGTAATGAATCGTGATGTCAATAATGTCCAGATTTTAATGGATAGTAATAAAACACTAAAATGTGCTCCTGACTTCGCTATTGCTCTGGTTAAAGCTTTCTTCAACTGTTTTTACTTCGATGTGTCCCTGCCACCCGATCAAATGGTCTCGACCTGCCACACAAGCCCAACTTAAAATGAGACGCTTTTGGTTACTGAGCTTTAGTTTCTTGAATGAGAGACTCAAACTTCTCTTGCTGTTCTAAACAGGAATGTTCTGGATTTGCTCGAAAAATGTGACACAAATACTTTTATACTTTTATACCGCTGCCATTGTGTTCATGTTTTTTTATGATATTAAAAGTTGTGTCCAGTGTTTTGATGGGAGAAAACTTCTGGGATTTAATTTGATCAGTTGGGGTTTTTTTCCTTTCAAACAAAGCACCTCTGTATTAAGCGGCTGGGGGTATTGTTTTTCTCTCTGTCCAGCTGTGTGCCAAAGCATCAAGGAGCCCGTCACAAAGGAAATCCTCCTGGAGTACGTGGATCGCTGTGCGCAGGGAGTCCAGGCACAGAACCGGAAACGCCCACCAGACCCAGACTCCGAACTCATGCCCCCTCCCCCTCCAAAGAGACCCAACCGGGCCATCCCGTAGCCTGCAGCCGGGCCTTCTGGACTGCTCCACAGTCACAGCGTGCATCCACATCACCAGCCACCACCCCACCCCCACCCCCACCCCCCCACCCCTACAGAAACCATTTCAAGGCTTTCTTACCCGCAGTACGTGTTCTTTATCGGCCTGTACATGGAAGGACTCCACAAAAGTGACTGCTTCAATGTCATTAAATTCCCCTGTAGACTTCTTTGTAGCTTTAATTGCCCGTGTTCCTATTAAAATGAATTCATTACGGTTAGGTTATTTTACTTTGTTCCTATTTATCTTTTTTTAAATTTGAGCTAATTGGTATTTATCCTTGGGAATGTTGCTATGGCAACAATTAACACTTGACAAGCCTTGTTTATACTTCATCAACGACTTCCTTGATTTTGTTTGAGAAAGGAGTAAACATCATCGAAGCTCAGTCTGCTGTCTTTATGTGGGGGGCGAACACCTCGAAAATGAGAGATTCACAGACCCACCTTCACTTCCACTTGCATTGCTCCCAAAGTTTTCACATCTTCAAACCTCCGAGCCGGATCAGGACTCTGCAGCCCGTCTGTGTGGACTTTTGTTTGAAAGGCCACATGGGTGGGCGTGGAGACGATTATACAGTCAGTACGAACTAACCACAAAGAACTGTGAAATCAGACCACAGATGGGTGGCATATTAGAGAAAAAGAGAGGTGAACCAGCTCCAGAGGGATTAAATCTTTTTTTAAAAGGTATTTGCACTCGATTCAAATTGTTCTGAGTTACCAGTAATGACTTATATATTATGAGTTATATAGCTCATTTTTAGTGATTCAAAAGACCTAAAGTACTTTATATGATTTACATTCACCCACTCAGATACACAGAGGTGACACGTTTTTGTAGTTTTGCTCATATTAAAGTAAATTATCTGTCGCTACTGTGCATGTTACCAATTTTAATTATTCTTGAATCCTCTTTCAACAGTAAAAAAGGGACTCTATATTCACATTTATCTACAAAACAGATTGCTTTGTCAGTGTCATTTTGCTTCACTTTATTGATTCCATGAGAGACTGAACTGCAAAGAAGTAAGAACAGAAGTCAGGAAATAGATGGTGACAAATTTGAGGGAAACAAATCAACAAAGACGTCTCGGAGAGGCTTCAGCTTAGGGCTTTAAATCTTTCTTAAACTCCTCACAACATTGAATTAGAGCACTTTCAGCTAATATTAAACTATTAATATTAGAAAAGCATTGCTGTCCTTGCTACTGCATGCTCAGTTGGCTCTGACTCCGGTGGCCGGGCCTTCCCGTCACAGAGCTGACTGTTCGATCCCCGTCTCGCCTCAAGTTGCTCCCAATAGACGACAGTTGACCTCACATGCATCGGTGGAATACTGTGGCGGGAAACCAGAGAAAACATGCAAACGGTGGATATCCTCACCGTGAGGTGAGAGTGCTCACCCCTACCATCGCAAGTACCTCCGTCCATCCATCTTCTGTTCTGCTTCACCCAGTTCATGGTCGCAGCGTGCTGGAGTACCGAGCACAGTACCCTGAGAAAAGGTGTGCACACACACACAGGAAGAGGAAAAGGCTCCAAGACTGGACTTGAACCAGAGATGTGAGGTAAGAACAGCAACCACTGCTGCTATAACGTGCTGCATGTAAGTGGTGAAAAATACAACTATGGTAATCCTTTTTTATCATACTTTTATTCATATTTTCTCCCCACTTTCAGAGTAATGTTTGACCAACAATAGCTTCCTGCAGTTCTCATTTGTAAATTTGTACAACTGCAATCGGAACCCCACTGGGCAGGAAATGTTCATGTGTATAACTGGTGTGTTTGGAGCTCTTAAAATCATCATCGCAGTTTGTACAAATGTGTAGACAAAAAACAACAACCTAGATTTCCTTCTGTTGTACCTTTTAAAAACCAGACGGGTGCATTACGAGTAAAGCAAACATAATCACGGTGTTATTGAGAACGTTCTTTTTCTGGTCAAACTAGTAGGAGCAAACAAGCACAGCTTCAGTGACGTCTATGGGTTTGTGTTTATACTGATGTGTTCAAGTGGCTGCGGTTTTCAATCTATTACAGGCAAATAACAGTGAAGGATTTCAGTTTATAGATACATGCATCAATAAAGCCAGTTCACTATTTTTCATGTATTTCACGATGCAGAGTGAAATCGGATATGTTCTGCGCTGTAAATCTAAGTCCCAATCCTCCGAACATTTTCAAAGTACTACCCCTCTACCACCTCGACTCTTTGGGCAGGGGTTATATTGTTAAATGGATTTCACTTGTATAGAGCTTTTCCACCGCGTGGATAGTCCCCAAAGCGCTTTACACGTTTAATCACATTCAACCATTCACACACCAATGGAGGCAGCTGCCATGTGAGGCGCTCAATCCATCCAATGGGAGCAACTTGGGGTTCAATGTCTTGCTCAAGGACACTTTGACATGTGGAAAGGGGGGGGGGATGGGGAATCGAACCTGGAACCTTCCATTTGAGAGATTCAGACTGAAACTCCAAAGGACTTTAACCGTGTATACGCTGAGAAAACCTGAGGGTGGCATCCTGAGTCGACTGTTTTTTGATATGAACGACGCACACAGCTCAGCCTCCCTCTCCCCTCGAGCAGGATCAGATCACAGCTTGTGCTCGTTCCCCCGTGCTGTGTTCCCATGCTGAAACGGCTGCCTGGGACCATAAAGTCAGTGCGGAGATGGACTGGGGACCATTCTATTCCTCTGCAGGGCTGCTTTGAGGTGAGTGACTGGGATCTACTCTGGAAGGGACGCGGACAACGACCTCCTCCTTCTTTTTGATGTCCTCATGAATCAGAACAACACATTCAGCCAGAGACGTGCCCCATCCAAACGTAGCACATTTCAACGTCTCAATCTGTTTGTATCTTATCTTTGAATCATCTTTTTCGCATGGAACACCTTCACCACGAATAATTTCCCTTGGGGTTATAAAGAGATTCTGATTCTGATGAATTAATCACTCCCTGTGGTGGTTCTGGGGAAAGTTCCTGTGGTCAAACTGCAGCTCTAAATACCCAGAGATGTGACTGCGGGTGGGATTGTCTCTGTTCTGCCCAGGGAGTCAGTACCTCTGGGTACACCCTGTTGTGTTTGACCTCTGACCTCCCTATGAGCAGAATAAAGAGGAGGAATATAATTCCCTGTGTGGTTATTAAACAGACTCGTCGTTGCACCTTTATTTTAATCCCATCAGACGCCTTGTTGCCAGGAAACATTTCTTGTTTTTCTTTTTTTTGTTTTGCGTCCTAACCTGTTGCTAGGTGTGTTTTATCGTCATGTTGGCTGAGAAGATTTACACGGCGATTCGGTTTAGACTGTTCAAGCGGAGAGAAATCACGTCTCTCCCAGTTTTATTTGCTTGTTTATTTTTATGAGGGACGATCTAACACACGGTGGATGATGCTGCTGAAATGATTCAACAGCCGGTGAATGTTTCTGCCTCTGTCTGACTAAAAGTTCACATTCCACATGATTGTGCTGTGGAAGTTTGTTTGAAGTGTGTGTCTCCGGGCCTGCCAGGCAGTGAGTGGGCTTATTTTTAGGCTCCGCCGTTAGATTTGTGCTTATTTTAAGATGGAGGGTGACGGTGTGTGTGGTTAGTCATGAAGTGTGGAGAATTTAGATCGGGAGTCGGTGAATTAATCGAAGTCAGCGGAGTATGAAACACAAGTGTTACGAATCATGCGTATGTGTGAGTGTGTTCTGCTATCTGTTGCTGCCTGAGGCGACTGTTCTCCTTATAGCAGAGCTGGATGAGTTGTACTCCCAGGGCTCTCTTCCCCTCTGGCTGCACATGAATGCTGGCTGATTCTCATCAAAGCCTTTCCCACCTTTTTTCTGCCACTGAGACATCCCCACTCTCATGCAGCAGGCGTACGGAATCACAGCGCCGGACACATTTATACCTATGTTTCAGTCGGACTTAAATTCCATCCACCTCACTTCATCCTTTCCTATCCTATATTTTTCATCTAATATTAACCAGAAGCTGGTTTTTATTCCAAGCAACCCTTTTGGCACGAAGGCTTTTTCTTTGCGGTGGGTTCTGCTTTGTTTTCCTCATGAAAACATTCCAAAAGCGGAAGCTAGCGGAAAAACAAATGGAAAAAAAGCAGATAAAGCAACATCAATAATGTGTTTCCTCTGGGTGTGCTTGTGCCCCCGAGAGGGGGGGGGTCGAGGCAAGGAGGCTGGAGCGAGCGAACGTATGGATGTGGAAAATGTAAACGCACTCGGTGCCCTTACACGAGCACAGGTGGCATGGCGAAGAAGATGAGGCTCGCTCTCAGCTCAGGTGTTGGAGACTGCACGTCGGCGAGCCTCGCAACAATATTAAATCAGCAGAGACGACTGGAGGGCCATTTATCGCTGCAATATGATCTGCATTTTGAATAATGCATTGGTGTGGTTCACCGCTGTCGCGGCGTTCAGAGGCGCAGAACTGTGCCTCACGTCGGAGCTGAAAAGTCGAGTGCTGACACACTGTTTGTTTGTGCTCGATTCAACCTGTATTGACCTTGGAAAAACAAACAATGCTAACAGATGAATGCTACAACAGTGTATTGGAACAACCTTGGTTGGTTGTTTTTTTTGCATTCAGGAATAAAAATGTAAAAATCCTAAGCGTAAGGATGATTAAGGGAGAATCTTTAATATTATATATATATATATATATCGAATTTCCCATTGTGGGATTAATAAAGTTTAATTGCGTCTCATTTTTACAACTGATAATTTAATGTCATCACAGATGAAGATGAGAAAATGAGCGGAGTTTTCTTTAAAAGCTAAATTAGCGATGCGTCTTTCAAATTTGTCCACCTCTGATTCTGGTTCTGCAGGTTTCTTCCTGTTAAAAGGGAGTTTTTTTCATTTCCTTTGTCTCCGAGGCTTGCTCATGTGGAATTGTTGGGTTTTTCTATGTAAAAGTACTTTGAAATGGCAGTATTGAATTTGGTCCTCTATGAATAAAATTAAACAGAATTTTCCTTCCTCCACCTTCCACTGAGTGTGAGCAAGTCCCCAGTAAGTAAACATAATAATGTCAGTTTTAGAAATCTTGCACCGAATTCAATAACTGGGCTTGTTCCGCTAATTGAGAACATTTTGTGCTTTCACATCAAATCTCCAGAACTCTCCAATCGCCAGCAGCCACCAGGTCTGAGAGGCAAAACCAGCCCAATACTACAAATTCAGAAGTACCGATAAAAATCCACTGAATATAGTGAAAAGTTGCAAAGTTTGCCTCTTTGATTTTGCATTTATGGTTGTTACATTTATGGTTTCTTCGCTAAAAATCCAAATACAACGCAGTCGTCTTGAGTCACTTCACTTCCAGCTCCCACCTGAGCAAACGGGTGCCTTCCTGCAGGACCAGACGAAGCTCCATCTTCACGGCAACCGTGCGGAAGAGTCGCGGCTCCACCTGGATCATTCTCAACATTTCTTCTTTGGTTTTCACATTTTGACTTTAATCTTGACAATTATGCTTCATCTTTATTGCAAAGTACAATCAAATCACATGAGGCTTGTCTTCACAACTCTTCGGCATTAATCATGAAGTTATTTTTACCTTGTTGAACCAACTAAAATAGCTCCTCTTCTGTGTTTATTCTCTCTGAAAACGTGGATGCAGTGCTGCTGGGTGCTCATTAAAGAATATGTGCACACTGGTGTATCTTCCTCTCATCTTATCTCAGCCCGTACGTCTTCGTTGCCATTGTGTTAGTTTGAAGTGTGTATGTGGTTCGAGAGACTTTTCAAAACATGCTTACGTCACATCTTTGTAGAAATCGGCATACTGCTGGGATTTATTTCATTTTTTTTTTTTTTCATGTAGCGGTCAAATATTCCTCAGATTTCTTGATGTGGTTAAATCAATGTGGCTGGTGTCAAATTACAGTCACTTAATCTGGTTGTTAGCATGCTTAAAGAGGTTTTTTGTTGGACAAAGGATGAACGGATGAAGAGACTAATGTTAGATAAAGATACCTCATTTTTGAAAAGGAGGAATAAATGATTCTTTTATCCGTTGGAGTGGAGGAGGCCGGTGTCTTATTGCAATGGGCAAACTCAACTCTGTATCAGTACTATGTGCACATGTACAAATTATGTGACATTTATATGTGATAGAATGCATTGGAAGTCACAAAACTGAGCGGGTTTGATTTACACACCGTCACTATTTTGCCAGTTTTATGTGCACGGTACGCTGCTCACGTTTCATAATCACAATTTTTAGCCTGTAATTTAAAATTCTAAGTATTGATCCATTGTGTGGAGTGGGAGGAAGAGATGTTTTGCCAAAACCAGATGCCAAACATAACCGCAGAACCTCGATCTCAGTTTTCAGCATGACTGGATACTCGTGTGTTTTGCGATTGTCATCATTTCTCTATTAAAATTCTGGAACAAACGAAGTTACCAAATGTGGTCATGTGGCTGATATTGGTGAGAAGTGACAGCAAAACGAATTGCTTGTTTCAGAATGGAGATAATGATGATAATTATCAATATTGTTATCGATGAGTGGAAGTCTGTAGTGAGGTTGTCTTCATTTTTCAAATGTTGATGCCAAGGATGGCTGTGAAGCTGGTGTCAAATTACAACCACAATGGAAGACAAAAAGGTTTGTTCCAGATCAAGCATGACAAAAAAGAAAGATCAGTACAAGATAAATAAAAACAAGTGGAACAAAGTGATAGAAATCTGCTGTAGGTCAGACGGTTTTAGGTGTTTAAGGGACCTGCTGGTGGACATTTCTGCTCAAGTCGGGGACAAAATGACGCGGAAACGGTAAATCCTGTCCTCATCTGGCTGCTGATAATGAAGTCAGACAGACCAAACACTCTTTGTTGCTCCACTGATATTAGGAACGCATCCGTACAGAATTTATAGCTGCAGGTCCATGATTCTGGTTTGAAATTACGATCACGTGACAATGAATGCTGGAGAAAGTCAGGAAAGATGATGAATCGACTCGTATTTCATGGAAGTCAATCTTTTATTTCTTTTCTTTTTTTACAGCTTTTGTTGCTGAGAGGATTTTGCAGAAACTGTTACTGATCGACTCTCCTCGGATGTTAGGAAAGAGCCGACATCGCCTCCTGTGAAACCCCGAAGTCACGATTGTGAATCAGACTGATTTTAGTAACGAGCCCTGCTAATGAAGTCAGACAGTCCTGACCTGATTACCCCGCTGAAATTAGAAATTTAATTGCATAAATTTTTCAGCTGTCGGAGTCGAGCTCGGCGGTGCAGATCTATCACTGGCAGATCCTCCCGCTCATAAACTCTTCTGCCGCTCGCTGCCATGTGGCAACAAATGGCTCCCATTTCTGGAGCGCGTGGGGATGAAGGTGTCGTGCCAGTCGTCTGTATCCATCAGGAGCGGCTGTCGGAGAGGTTGTCGCTTGTGCGCAGAGAAGGCCGCCAGCATGGAATCACTGATCAGATTCCTAATGGTCACGACATGAAGGTGAGGAGCAAAGGAACCGGCTGCATTCATCAACACCTAGACAAAACCTAGACACTGTTAAAAAAAAAAATGTTATAACAAGACTTTCCGTTTATTGATTAATACCTTACATCATAGGAGAGGCATCAAAAATGAAAACGCAGATAGACTGTTAAAAGATTTTTTTTTTTTTATTAATTCACAATGAAATAATTTAATAACTACAACCAATAATTTAACAACTACAATCTTGATAAGATTTATTTTTTCAAAATGAACATCAAAACTAGGGACAATTGATGACGTAGTCATCAGATTCATACACGGAGTATACTTTGTATGCTCTGCAGCACCCCTTGTACATCACTACTTTTTTTTTTCTTTTTCTTTTCATTTGATTACATTGTTAACAAGTTATCATGTTATTGGCTTTATTGCATTTAAAAATGATCAAATTAAAAGTTCTCGGCCAACATCACATTCCAAAACTGCCACTGAGCAGGTTGATATACATTTGGTCTGATTTTCCAGGGTGCGTGTCCTTGCTTAGCTGGGATTGGTTCTGGCGCCACACCATACCGAACAAGATAGAAGCAGTATAGAAGACTGATTGATGGGTTTTGTAATGTTTTTGGGATGGAAACTGTCAGGTTCGTTAGAACCGCTGTTTTCTTTCACTCTGTAGATGTTTTGCCATTTTCCATCGTTGTAAATGTCTTTCTTTTACCGTATACAGAAGGTGTCTAAGTTAAATATCATTAAAACTGCTCACAAATATTCAATTCATATTACTCGTCTTCACATTAAATAGGCCCAATATCTAATTTCCTTTTCATTTCCTTTTAAATCCATGCCATACTTACTCATCTACTGATCAAAATGATTGATTTATCAATGACGTTGAACTGCCCGTCTCAACGCTGTTGTCTTAATAATTCTTCAGGAGGGGCTTCTCTGTTCCTGCCATGCAACACAGGTTTTGCCTCTTTTGGGGAAATATGAAGAGCGCTGAAGTTACCTGTAGTGTAAAGTTGTTGGTGTAACAGGTAAAACAGTTGCAGACCACATATGAAGGCTGAGTCCCTTCTCACAGGGAAAACCTCAAATAAGCACATGAAGGTCTTTGGAAAAATGGTTTATGAACTAATGACAATGACAAAACAAAAAAGACACCTGAGGATACAGAACAAGGCTAATCTTACTCACTGACCATCTTGTTTAATGTGGCTGTGGGGAGAATAGAGCTCGTTCAGGATTATTGGGGCACTTCTTGTCCCACAACGAGTTCAGTGATCGTGTCATGGCTCATGTTTACTGCTTTTGTGTTATTTTGAGATTCTGACCCTGTCTTTTGTTTCAGGCTCCTTGACTTGCCTTCCCTGTGTCTGATTGTAGTTCCCTGCCGTGATGTGTTCCGCCTGAGCGTGTGACCGTCTTCACCTGGTGGCTGCGGGGTATATATATTTGTGAGTCTTGTTTCCCGGTTCGTCTGTGTTTTAGCGTTGGTCGTGTCCCTATGATTTCTGCATTTCTTTTGCTCCAGGCTTTTCTCAGTGTTTGGATTTTTGTCTTGACGACACGGCTTTGCTGGCTGCTCGCTCCACTTCCCCTTTCCTTCACTGCTTGGAATAAAGTAAGCCTGTGGCAGTGTCCTTCCCCGAATCAGCGATGCTCGACGCATCAAGAAAACAACTCGGGCTCATGTTAGATAGTTGAAAATACAGTGAGACAGCAGCCGCGGAACTCTTTAGCAATGAGCTCGGTAAAACTCCAGCCAATTGTTTCATAATAGTCAGATACTAGTCTTTCCTTGATATTTCCAATATTAGAAAGGTAGAGCCATCTAGGTTAATGCTACAGTGAAGATAATGGATATTTTCACACTATGTTCACCTGTCAACTGACAAGTGAACATAGTGTGAAATGTGCGGTGCTTTCCTTTACACTTTTCTAGGCCTGCATCATTTACTCTGCAGCGACTCTATTAAAACCCCAGTGACAGGACGCAGAGCTGCTCAGAAAATAAGTAGTCAACATCGCTTGCATTTACTCTGAAAAGGTCAGGCCTTTTTTTTTTTTTTTTTTTTTTTTTTGTAAATTGAATTTACACCTTATTTTCTTCCCAGAACGTCTCCGGCAGCACTGCTCCATCAGCACACCAACATTTCCTGTAATCAAATTGAAATCACTGATCCAGTGAGTTTTCAACACGTGCACCAAGTATAGATTTTATCTCAGAAAATTCAAGCATGAGATAAGATTCTTGTTTTTTTCTTTACTCCATTAACTTTGTTGCATGTGAGAATGTCCGCTCTGAGGTGGGAAGGTGTGGATGCATTCAGCCGGTGGGTGTCATTTTCGTCTTGACTGGCATTTTCCTGATCATCCAGTCATTCCGAGTGACCGCCGATTGGCTCCAGAGCTTTTAAAGGTGATGATGAAAGTCCAACGGGGGCTTGAGTTCTGCTGTGTTACACGGTGCCCTGTTTTGTTGAGCAGCTTACGGGTCTCTCTCGGTGCGTTGCAGTTCAGCCTCTGGTCTGCTTTCAGCTCATGCACACACCAATTAAAGTTCAGCTTTTGTGAGAAAATACATTAGTTCACACTTCTCAAAGTAATTATGGTTTCCGTGTCTGTTGAAGGGTTGCCCATCGCTGCACTGGATAGCTTTCTCCACTCAGTATCAGAAGATCCTGCAGGATCGGGTCCTTTTGCGTGAGGCTTAGATGATCTCGCATGGATTCATACTGAAGATGTTAAATGCACCTGAAGGGGGGGAAATAACCTGAAATGTCAGGCTTTCAAACTACTTTCACACCTGTTTGCGCGGAGCAGGATTTGCATTTGCAGTTGTTGCTGCATCATGTTTCCGTGACTGCTGAGCACCGAGACACAATGGAAGGAACAAAAAGTGGAGTACAATCGGGAGACGTTGCGTCAAGGTGACTTACAGAAAGTGGATTTGTTGTGCTAGAGCAGGAAGAAGACACACGCGCAGACAATTAAAAACACAGGACATGTCCAAAGGAACAAACTTGAGTTTTCTTTAGTTGCACAATCTTCCTCCCACAACCCAAGAACATATTGATTAATTGATGTTGCTAAATTATCCAGGAGTGGTCAGTGGATGGGTTGTGCTCACTTGATATTCTCCTCGCTGCAGCTCCTCTTACTCTACCAGTTTGAGGTGGAAGTCTTGTGTCTTTAATCATTCTCAGTATTCTGTGTAAAAAAAACAAATAGGCAGATAGGGAAATCACTGTCAATGAGGCGGAGGAGGGAGTAACAGAGGAGAGACGGTGTCCACAGTCAGAGAGGCCACCACCGTAATGAGTTTCTCCTTTTGTAATCAGCTTGTAGAGATGAACACAGAACCAAGCAGAGACCTTTCTGTGGCGTCACCGCCAGGAGTGCAATGCATAACTTGATGAACTCGAACACAAAGGAGGAAAGTTATTTATCCGTCACTCTGCCTCTCTCCTGTTTCCCTGGATTACACGAATGTGCTTTCATCTAAAGCGTTCCATCGTAGCTCTGGTTGGATGTTTCGGGTCGTCGTCCTGCTGGAAGGTAAACCTCCACCACCGTCTCAAGTCTTGAGCAGATTCCCACCAAATCTCTCTGTCCCTGCTGAACTAAAGCATCCCCACAGCATGATGCTGCCACCGCCATGTTTCACAGTGGGGATGATGTTTTCAGGTTGATGTGAATTTTGTTTTGCATTTGGGCCAAATGTGATAAAAAAAAATGTGGAAAGGTCGAAGCGGTATGAATACTGTTACAAGCCTCTGTATAGGACGTAACAAAGGTGCAGCAGATCCCCCAGGATACAAACATTATATGTGAGTGAGCAAATTCAAACGGGGTGAGAGCAGAGCCCAGCGGTAAATGTGCTGGAAAGCTGGTTTACTGTGTGAAATTATACCCAGGGGCCTCTTTTGGAAAAGTTTATGTTCAAAAACCAGACGCCGGCTCGATGAGAGATCTTTAATCTCATACAGGTCGTGGTCACGTCAGTGAGGGACAGAGGTGGAGTCGAGGTCAGAGGAGCAAACTTGGTTCCAATCCCATTTCCTCCTCACCCCCATGGTCGTCACTTTATTGCCTTCCACCATGGCCCCAGAAGCCTGAAATGCTCCCCAGCTGCTCTAAAGCAGCTTTCCACGACTCCTCCGCGGTGGAGCTCAGTGCAGAGGACAATATTTCAGAGTACCACCGTGCACGCCTGAGCAACAAAGGGATATCGGTCTTTCTCGCAGTGCTATTAAAACATGGAGGCTGATTAATGGAGCCCAGAGGAGACTGATTAGGACGATCAAGGCTTCTGTGTTAACCGCAGTGTCCAGCGTCTGCAACGCTGAAAGTCGTGACAGCTCAGCCTCCACCTGCTTTGGACTCTCCACACCTTGTGAGTATGCAGGACGAGACATGCTGGAGTGATCTTTTGAGCGCCACGGTTTTATTTTTTTCCAGAAAGTACTTTCAAGTTCAGGTGACACTCTCCACGGAGCATCGCTCTTTGTTCCAGGAACACGAGACGATTCAGCCTCTGCCGTCGGTGTAGTTAGTCGCAGCGAGTCGGACAATACTTTAGTGCGGCGCTCCGACAGCGTCCTCCATCTTGAACAAAGACGCCAAAATGGTTTCTTTCTTCCCCCTTGAGGAGACGCGCTCATGCTCTCACTTTCTCAGTCGGAGTTCAAAGGGGAAAGTTCTTCATAATCAGACTTTCAGACGCGTAGAAAAGGGAGCAGCTCTGACAAGTGGTGTCTGTACTTCTTCCACTGAGACGCTCCTCCTGTGTGTCTTTGCTGCGCCCCCGTACTACACCCATCCATTAACCTCCTATACTGCTTGTTCCCAATGTCAGGTGGCTGGAGTTTATCCCCGCTGACTCTTAAGTGAACGCAGGTCACATGAGCTGAACGTGCCAACTACTAAAATGCACCCTTTGCAAACAACGGGAACTGAATCAACATCAATTTTCTTCTAGTTTCTAGTTTCTGTTTCTGAGGCGACTCACAGCTTCTGAGAGAATGGGTATGTTTATTAAATGCATTTATGTATGAACACATTTATTCATTTTTGGAAAATGTATTTAGTATTTCACTTCCTTCATTTTTTTTTTTATTGTTATTTTTACCAGCTTTAATATTCATTCTTTATGTTGTGTGTCTCATATTTGCATTTGAACCCTGTTATATTGAAGTAAAAAAAATTTGACGTCACTTAAAACTTCTCTGTTTTGTATGATTCAACACTCGTAATTCAGTTTCATTTGACTTTATGGTAAAAATATCGCTTTTAATGCTTGTTCGTTTGTTATTGTCATCTTGTATTGACTGTTGTCTTGACCTTCTTCGTCTTGTCACATTTTCAACCTTCGTCCTCTGTGATTTAAATTGTGTCAACATACATGAAATATGCAGAGTAGATCATGTTTGAATGGTTGTGTCTCCCTGTTTGTTCTGTGATGCCACCTCTCTCTCACAGCCCGCCGGGCTGGGCTCCAGCTCCACTTAGATAAAGTGGCTATTGTAAATGGACTGAAGGAGGTGTTTGGTTATTATTCTATTGATTTTGCACTTTGGGCTGATGATTTTTTTTTTTCCTCAAAGCTGAGCCTTTGTCAAGGTTTTCTTGCTCTTTCAAAGCTGCTTGAATTTCAATTTTGAGACGGTCTCTGAATCGTACAAAAATGTTGTTGTTTTTTTAAATCCTCTTGCTTTCTAGTTTTTCATTTTAAAATGTCATTTCAATGAAAAATTCTTTTCACCTTTACCCTGAAGTATTCATTTTTTCCTATCTGATATTTCAAATCCTGCTGACATGACATTTTTTTTAATCAAGTTAAAATTGATCTGTTTCCTGAAAGGGGAAAAAGGTTTAATGAAGCAAAGATGCCATGGTGTTGGTTTGCTGGTTGACGTTTTAAGCCGCCACTTGGCATTGGTTTTAATTTCATACACATCTTATCAGTTTGTCTCAAGAAGCTGGGAAACCACTGAGCAGAGCTGCAGTTTTACGATCACTGTAAACACTTGAATATGTCACTTACATGTTATGAAATATGGAAACAGCATGCAGACCAATATCACACACTGTTTACAATTTTGCTTAAAAATCTGACTTTTTGTATGACTTTAGGTCTACAAAGCTTTGCACAGGCCTGTTTGGAATTTTATTTGTAGTTTATTTATTACATTTTCAAGTTAAATACACCTTAAAAACATAGTTTACCAGAGTAAGGTGGAAAACAATTTAATCATATGATAATATTAAAAAATTATTGAGAATATGACAAATATGACCTCTTGGCTTGTAAAGGGTTAAATGTAATCTACAACTTTCTGTCTGGGATGATCTGAGGCGTCTGAACTGTATATCAGTCTGTCATCAAGCGCTTGAGCGCGCTGAGGGACTGAGATTGGACTTCACACATTTCGTAGATAAGAAAGAAAGTTAATCTAAGAGGTTTTACATTATCGAGGTGACAGGACTTTATCTTTATGCATTGACATTTGCAATTTCTACAAAAAATACAGCACTAAGAAAAAGTTTGGAGACGCCAAGTGATTCAAGGGTTTATTGTGTCGGTTTATTCCGGGTGCTTCCATTTCCTCCCACAGTCCAAAATCCTGGACTTGAGAGTAATTGGTCACCCTTAATTTGTCCGTGGGTCTGAACGGGCGCGCGGGTGGATAAAGCTGTGAGAAACGATACATGGAAATATTTGTCATTGTCATTAATGGCGAACTGGAACGTTACTTATTTGGTTGCTGCTCTTTGACATTCGATGAGGCACGAGAAACTTTGAACGTCAGTTTAAGTAAGAAACTCAATAGCAGTGAAGACGGTGGATGGAGCAGCTGGGACTCAGTTGGAGGAGCTGATTGTTTTATAATCAAAAGTTAGTAGTTCGATCCCACATATCATCCTCTTTTATGTGAAAATAGTCTTTTTTTTTTTTTTTTTTAGCACATTGCAATGATACACAGTGAAGACGATGTGTCGTCAATAATCGTTTAACTCAGTCGCATATAAAACTTTCAAAAGAAGTGGGTCCGGACTCCTGACATTCCCCGCTTCCTGTGATTTCAACCAATGACTGAAGATGTTGAGCATTTGGTAACTGCTTGAGATTCTCCGCAATCCAAAGTTCATGTTCATGATCTCAGCTGGGTTTGGTTGGGTGGTTGTTGAGGGAATGTTCTCCCTGTTGCCCCCAGAAAACCGGGAGGGGCTTTTCATTTCGCTTTTCATTGTTTGAAAAAACAGTAGAAGAAGAGACTGTGTGAGAGCCGTCGCACGGTGACCTCCCAACACCATGACTGCTGTTTCTCGTGAAGTCTGGACCAGCTGATGGCTAAATAACGTGAAAAACCTTCATATGAGGCCAGACTGAACAGTATAATGAAGATTGATTGCCAAGATGCTCGATTACAACTATTGGCAAAAAAAAATATTCTGCCAAACACATATGTGCTTATTTTTTGTGGGTAGATTATTTATCATGTACGTTAATATCCAGATGATAGGAATGAATAAATAAACACAATCTCTCTTCGAAGCAGGTCTCACAGATCTTGAGATGATCAGATTCAAAGAGGCAGTGAAGAGGTTCAGAGATGAGTAAATTGGATTTGGTAGAGGTGGGGGAGGAGAGATGGGCAGCTTTTGTAATGGCAAAAGTAATTTCTCATGTGTTATGGCTTCAGGACCATGTGCTATTGCTGCTGCTGCTGCTGCTGCCGCTGCTGCTGTTGATGAAAAATGATGGAGACAAAATGCACATGTCCTTGTTCTGGTGGACTCAATCTTAAGTTTTAGGCTTTTCCATGTGAGAGGATTATTGTAGATGCCACAAGGTGCAGTCTCATGCATCCGTGCTTTATTACGTTCTTATCATCAGCAACAGCGAGAGGAGTGTCGGCGTGTGTTCATTGAGGGGCAGTAAAGGAAATGGACTCGATAAAGGCTCGGCGAGGCAGTCTGCATTCGTAATCACTTTGTTGTCTTGGGAGAATCTCTTTGGTCTCCCATGCTCCCCGTGACGCAGCACTCACTGCCATCCAGAGACAAAACACCGATGAAATATCTTTACATTGTTGATATGGCTCTCCTGCCCTCACCGCTCACTCCGTCTCTGAAGCTCCCTTTACATCCCCTTTAATGAATGCGGCCCCCCATCTCCAACCACAGTCTACTCACCAGCTGGCGGACGCAGAGCTGTCTCACTCATTACCTCCATGCACAATAAAAGCCCACAGAAGGGGAAAAAAAAACAACCCCTAATAAAACACATTCATCCTTCTCTGTTTAGATAATTGAGCTCAGTCCTGCAGCTTATGAGCGTTCAGTGGAAATCTCATAGTTCACCTGGGTGACGTCACCTAACGGCCGATAAATAGTCAGTACATCAATAAAGCTGCCATTTGTGTAAAGATTGAAATGGACAATCATACCAAGTGCCCCCCCCCCCCCCCCCCCCCCCCTCCCCACACACACACAGAGTTTCATCAATTACATAACAGTGAAGGAGTTATTAGCAATTTCTTTTAGCGTCCATCTTCATTATGCCACTCCAGAACTATGCAAATCAAGCCACAACTCTTAGAAGACTTCATGTTAAGTGGCTCATGAAATAACCTTTTATTTGTTCTTATTTTCCAGTTGAAGTAACTTAAATTCCTCAAATTTCACGTTTAATCGTCTTAATCGGTGTTTTGCAGAAGTTAAAACTATTACCTGCTGCGGGGAACATTAGCACTGTCATTAAATCTATTGTATTTTTCATTTGTAGACAGAATTAATCTGACTTTAACACATTTTCATAATTCGTTTTTCAGGTATTTGAGAAAAAAACGAGTGAAAAGAGGAAACTGAAGGAGCCTCAAATACTTTGTTATGAAAAACACTGACAGTTGGGTTGGTTTTTTTTAACCACGAATTATAATGCCGCCCCTGGAAAATCTGTCAAACACATCTGTTAATATAATAATTCCACTCTACATAAATTTAGGGCTGCCCTCTCAACAAAAAATGTTTTAACAGTCATTATTCTAATTGGCTGAAAACACAGGCTACACTGTTGTGTTAACTAAATCGATGCGTCTCCACAGCCGTTTTCTTAATTAATTAAATGTTTTGGTTGGTACGGGGTTTTAATAAGTCTGTGCTTCTACGGTTGAACATTTAAAACACATGGAAATGCAACAGCTAAAAACTTAATTAACAGGAAAGTTCACGTTTGTCCTCAGTCTTCTGTACACCAGGAAATGTACACTACACAGAATATATCAGAATGAGGAAAAATGGTGCAGCTTGAAATAAAAATACCATGTGACAACCTGAAAAGATTAAACATACAGGTTTGGCGTCAATCAGCAAAGGCAGAAACTTTTTTTTTTTTTAAAACCCTCATCCATCAGATTATAGATCAGGTTTGGACAACTGGCAGCCAGCGGGCCACAATTAGTGAACTTTCATGGTGCACAATGTTCTTTCTAAGCACATTTGAACCAGGTATCAATTCAAAAACTCCAAATGACTGTACTTCAAGGTAAAAAATGTCAAATACCTCCATTCTGTTTAAAATGATAGACATACAATTTGTCTTCTTGTTTAAATTAGTTTCCATATTTCTCATAAATCCTTGCGGTCGAGGTTTGCACTCTCAGTTTGTCCCTCGGGAAGCGGGGTTGACAGTTTGATCAAAGCTCCTTTGTGGTCCACCCAGTGAAAGAAATACTGGAAATTTAAAGTTTCTTCTCTTAGTTTTTACAGGTTTTCTGTGAAAAGTTATGCATTTAATTAGCTTTCGGCAAACTAATTTATGTGTAACAAAGTAAGCTATTTCAGCCCAACTAGATGAGTTGGAAGCTTTGCTAAAAAAATGTATATGCACTGTGCATCCAATAAAATATGATGTTGAAACATTAAAACAAGGGTGTTGATGTCATTTCAGAAGATTCGTGCACTGTAATGATTTTTGCAAATTCTGCACAAGTATTTTCTGACTTATTTTATTTCGCTATTTAATCCCAGTGGGGACAAATATATTCTCTTTCTTTGATTCAATTGAAGTAGACAAACCAGATGTAGAAAAAAATAGCCCTGATAAGTTTTAATTTGGTTGAAAGTAAGAGTATAAAAGTAAAAACAGTTTTTTAACCTTTTATACACCGTGTCTTTTTAAAGCATCACAAATCTTCACATCTCTTATCCTTTATGTTATTGAAATACTGTGTTTGTGTCTGGATATGTGAAGGTTTTCATTGGCTATAAACCACATTATTCATGTGTCAAGGTTTTAAGTCAATAACTTAGTTCTTTTCTATAGAAACTAAATACACCTACCTGGACTTAATTTTAAAAATAAATCAATATATTCATTTTGGAATGACTTCTACTTTCATTGAGCATTAAACCGTTATAGATATAACTTGATCACAAACAATAAGCTGCTCTTATCCTTTCACTGTAACCATAACAGATTGATAGACAAATAGATTATTCATCCCCAAAGGGAAACTCAAGGTATCCAGCAGTTTGCAAATCAATTATAAAAACGCAAACTTAAAGTATTTAGAATGAAATGAAAATAGGAGAGTCAGCACAGGCAATTAATGATGTTGCGGGTCATTATATTGTCTAAAAGCATGGGGGGGGGGGGAGGACCGCTGAAATATTATAACGAGCCTGTTTGAGGAGAAAATAAAGATCCAAGCAGTCAATCTGAATACAATAAACCTATATTGTAATAACTTGCCAATGATGTAATAAAAA
Source organism: Lipophrys pholis (assembly GCF_963383615.2). Taxonomy (NCBI): domain Eukaryota; kingdom Metazoa; phylum Chordata; class Actinopteri; order Blenniiformes; family Blenniidae; genus Lipophrys; species Lipophrys pholis. Next base: position 13,591,550 of record NC_137649.1, read on the forward strand.
AAGGCAAATTTTTATATAACCGTGTTTGAGAGAGTGCTGTATAGTATGTACTGTATCTTCACTGAGTGTGACAACTATTCCATTCACTTCACTAAACCTATCTTTGAAAAGCAAAATCTGCAAAAAAATGGTTTTATTTCCACTTAACGTGTTTAATTATTCATGCAGTATAACATTTTTAAAAAGATTTTTTTAATGCCACTTCAATCACGCAAGGACTTATTACACTATTGGCAAGTTATTACATAATTGGCTTTATTACATTGAAAAGGGCAAACATTGGCAGGACTGATGTTATTGGCCATGATAACATCACTGGTTGCTTCCTTAAACAAATATTATCACTCACCCGATGAAGAGTTAACAGCCCCTTCGACAAAGGATTGCGTATAAGATGTCGGACAAAGACATTTGTTGCCACATCAACACACAGATATGTGGATCCACTGTGCTGATCAACCAGCTTAATCTCACTTCATAGAAGGTCCCCGACTTTTTGTGTTGGCACTCCGCTTACATGAGGACCAATTCCACTGGGTAATACTGGGCTCCAATCCACAGACTTTGCAGTTTCACTCAGGCTTACTATTTACAATGTATAATCTCTCCTGGAAGGACTTCAAGTTAATGTTTTCTTGAACCAAAGCCATTAGCTGCATATCTGACATTTATTTATGTGAAAGTGTTGCTGGTAATTACAATGTGCTGCTGCTTCAAAATGCTCTGGCTGATTATTTCTCCGTACAAATTCCTTTTTCTTCTTTTTTTTTTTTAACATCCAAAATTGCGCTAATGCTTTTCTGCTCGCGACTTGAAAATCCTCTGTCAAGCCATCACAACACCATTATCGCGCTCATGAGCCTGCAGCCACGGCAAATGAACGCGCAAATATGTATTGAGATGTGAAAGTGCAAAACTAATGAGTTGCATCTGGCTGTACGGCGGCGGCACTCGATGTGAGTCCAGGAAGGTTTGTGTGAGCGCGAAATCCTGTCCAAATCAAATCAAGTCAAAATCAGATCAATTTGTAGAGCGCAGACTGATTGGGTCCTGAGCTCTGAACACTAAACAGGCATCACTTATTCAGTGGTACACTTAGTTTATTCTTGGCGGCCATGTTCTAATGGTACAAAACCTGCAATCTGGGCTCGGGAGGAACGTCACACTGTCCTTTTTGTTTTTCCCCTGTGGTCTAATTCCATCTGTGTGGAAGATTAATGGTCTGAAAGTGTGAGTCTGTAGTGACACACACTTAAAATGACTATCTGACAAGTATTGGACTTTTACCATCAGTATCTGCTGTGATGAATATAAAACATTGAGCGTATGTTCCAGGTCGCACCGAACAATCAGGGTTTATTCAAACTAACTGATGAACTATACACAGTGTGATTTTCAACATCTGAAAACGTTGTTCAGGATTTTAATGTGAAGGTGAGAGACATTCCCTCAGCAAGCTCCTCACAACCTTTATTTGCTGACATTGTGATAAGACGATTATTAGTCTTTTTAAGTCTTCCAATCTTTCTTGAATCTCTAAATTGCTGTAACGCCCTGATATGTTTGATAACGTTCTCCACCAATACAACAAATTCCACAGTATCATATTTGATTTTTGGTTGCTTGTTTAGGAACGGCGCTCCATACCAACCACTCCATATCGAAGAAACAGGAGGACTGTTCCATTTCCAGCAGATCGGTCTCATGCAGACGGGGCATGATGCACACAAAACCCTCATTTGAATACTCCTACTTGATGTCACTCATGCTGTTATTCTTAGTAGATCACCTGTGACATGCATGCGAACCGCAACACTATCTATGCATAGGATGGGTTAAATGCAAATAAATCATATCACTCTTTAAACTATTTAAAGCACCGGTGAGGAGCTTTTCTTGGTAAGAAGCAGTATTAGTTTCATGCAAATGACATTTATCAACAACATTGACTTTGCAAGCATTATTTCATCCAAGTGTTGACAGGTGATGACAGTGTTGTTTCTCATGCACACGAGATACTATGTCGTGCAGTATCTCGGAATCAATGTCACTCGAACCGCCACGCTACCCTGAGAAAGTGTTTCACCCCGGAGGCAAAGTCATTGCCATGTTTCCATGCAGTTCAACTGCTGTTTGACATTTCAGGCGCCCCATCAGCCATATGGCGGCACGAGAATACAAGATCACCAAACTCATTAGGATGCATGGTCCGAGGACCAGAAGTCATGTCCATCCATCATGTGAATGCTGAGTTTTCAGAATACATTAAAACCTCTTTTTAGTGCAATACTTTACACAACATGACACAGGGTTTTTAAAGTTCTTTGTCAATGTGCTTCCAAAACATCCAAAGTAACTTCGACTGAAACCAGCTTAACAAGACTACATGTCTTATCAAAAAGCCGCAGGGTTTTAAGGTTTGGATCCACGGATAATGCTCCGAATCAATCAGATTTGCTGGTTTTCCTCACGTGTTTGGTCTGATAATGGTGATTTTAACTTTTATCCTTCAGGAGAGCAACGATGTGTAACTTTGTAAGGAAGGAAAACTAAAACCTCGACTGACTTCTTGAATTATTGATGTGTTTTAATAGTTCAGACAAGAGTTCAGGTAAATAAACACAGCACTTGTCAGTTGGGGCAATTTATTTATTCTATTTCTAATTTGGGGGGGGTATTTCAGTCCAAGCAAAATACTGAGTATCACCGCACTCGAAGCGTGATAAAGCTAAAAACAAACCTGACAGACTTTGCGGGGTGATGCTTCTCCCTCGCTGTTACAGTTTGAGTTCTCCTCTAATTACTTTGCTTGCTAGGCTCTTATTTGGAAATATGACTTTTCTGGAGTCAATTACAGGCTTGCACAACTCGAGGCGAGAGGCAATTTCACTCAAATCCTGCCGCACTTCCTCGCTGCGACTTCAGAAAGCCCTCTTAATGTGGCAGCTGAAGTGTTGCAGGTTGCCCGTACAACTGCCACCGCGGGGATCCTTCTGATTTCCATGAGATCCGCCTCCACTCAGCTCCCGGCTCACACTAATGACATGACTCTGTGTCATCGGCGAGATATTTGATACCCGGGAAGGAGACATTTAGAGTGGGGGAAACTCCAAGCTTCATTTAGCCAACAGTATATTCGCAGCAGTGGCTGTTGTGGTTTTCCACTCGCTGCTTGTCGAGTCTCACGCTCTCCAAAACCACTTAGACAGAGTGACTGACGCGAAACCCAAAACACACAACAGCGTCTTAATCTGTAATTTCCTCCAAAAACAGAAATAATGAGGCCTTTATCCTGCTCTTGAATGGTGTAAAGCTATGATTCGCAGAGAACAAATAAAACCTCACATATGCTTTTCAACACTCTATACGTCCTCTAAAATCAATCAATTTTTTGGGACCATGAGGCATGAAAGAGAATAGATGTTGGAAATTGCACCCAAGCTGCTATTTGTAATTCTGCATTTTTGAAATCCAAGAGCAGAAAATTGAGTCAGGATTTTAGTGTGAGGGGGTGTTTGTAATTGATATAATGGAGCGAAGGGGAAAAGCTTTGAAATGAGAGCCTTGGCGAGGCTTTGTGCTTCAGCAGCGAAGGCTCTTTGTCTGTACGAGCAGAGGCAATACAAAGCGCCCATGATCTGAGTTGCAGCATTATTTTGTAAGGATTTAAGAAGCTGAATTCCCTGACAATATTGCCCCCCCCCCCCCCCTCACATCAAAGAGTGCCCTCGCACTCGGAATAAACAGGCCGCCTGTTGTTCTGGTCCGCGGTGGTTTTATAGGAGACGACTTTAATGAATGTCTCCTTGTGCGGGAACATATTAGACTTGCCACCTTCCATGTCCTCTTTCATTTACATCCTTAGATCTTCTCTGAGCTCTACCTCCTCATGGCAGCTCCTTCTGAAACACATATTGTCCACTATATGTCCATCAGCCCATGTCCAAACCATCTCAATATGGTCTCTATCTAGCTTTATCTTAAAATTGCTCAACCTTTGCTTTCCCTGTGATCGGTCTAAATGACAATCTCATATTCATCCGTTTCACCTCCAGCAGATGGTGTTACTGTCTGAAAGTCACACATCATATCTGGTCTCACTACTGCCTTGTAAACCTTCGCTTTCACTCTTGCTCCTCCTGCTGTCACACATCAGCCCTGGTACTTGTCTCCACCCACCACCTCCCTGCCTGCACTCTCTTCTTCACCTTTATTTGTCCACTGTCCATGGATGGTGTCCCAATATGATGGATGGTTGACACCCGGATAATTTATCTCAACCAGCTTCACTCACTATGCTATCCATGAATTCTCCACTTTTTGTCTCCGTCTCATTCAAAAACATGTATTCTGTCTTGTGTCTACTGACCTTCATTCCTCACCTGTCCAGTGCAGACCTCCACCTCTCCAGGTTGTTTTCCACCTGGTCTCTACGTTCACCACAGATTACGATATCTTCCGCAAACATCCCAGATATAATAACCGCACACTACTTTCTCACACCTGGACAGGTCATCTGTCCATCACAGGGCAAGCACACAGAGAAAGACAACCACACACACTCACAGTCACACCTATAGGTAATGAAGGGTATCCAATTAACCTTGCATGCATATGTTTAGACTGTTGGAGGAAACCGGAGTAACTGGGTTTGATGGATAAGTAATGAAACAAACAAGCACAATGAAGACAAAATAACTCACTAATTCAAATGAAATACACAGGAAATCTTTTTTTACTCTAAAACTACCACTGGCCAACTGTTAGTCGGCACACTGGCACTTCTTGGTGTCCTCGTCCAGTCACTACCACTATCTAATGAGCTGAGTGCCTGCAGAATGACCACACAGGCCAGGAAAGATACGATGGGAACATCAACCTGGTGAACGCCGTACAAACACAGTCCGGGCAGCCACAACAATACTAATGTTCAACAAGAGTAACTTGCCAAAAATGCAGGAGTGACAATGAACAAAAATGAGGACTTTACCTCAATAAACTCAGGGCTGAACCCCCAATTTCATTCATATCATTATAGTAGAACCTTTGGTGAATTACACTTCAATCCTACTGTAACACTAAAGACTACATGCAAGCCACATGTCGGGTGCCCCTGTCAGTTGGCCAACTAATTTCCTTTTGTTCTCACTCTTGAGGAGCTTAATCCAGCCCATCCCACTGCACTGTTCTCGCTCAGTTTTTACCTCATGCTGACTGCCGCCAATAAAACCAACTCACCAGCATTACCAACGTCACATTCAAAATAACTCACTCCCCCACACTCGGCATCATAGGAACTTGAATGAAAGAGCCGTCACACACCATGCCTGCACAATAATCAATGACACCAAGCACCCCCTCAATACACATTTCACATTACTACCATCTGGTCGTCACCACAGATCTCTGAGATGGAGGAGGGCAACGCGTTGGCAGAAGCTTTGTTCCTTCTGCCATTGCATTTCTAAACAGGCCTCCTCATCAGACCTTGTGTCGACCTATCATTTGTGCTTTATTTTGTATGAATTATGACGCACGGCTATATATATGATTTTCGAGAAGATTCAGCTCGAGTTACAATTAAGGGGTTAGTTTATATCCATATTACATAAACCACCCAAATAGAGATGAGGTTGACCCCTTCGTTCTTTGATGGACAAAATGTTTGCAGTGAAGCGATAAAGTGGCAGACACACCCACTCTAAAGAAACATATAAAGCAGGAGCCTTTAGAATAAAAGCAATGGGCAGTTTTCAGGTGTTTTATTATTGATTTTTATTGATACTGCAAAACAGACTAAGCCTCCGGTTCTCCTGTGATACCTGAAGCCTTAAAGGGAGTCCCGCACCCCACGCTGGGAACCACAGTGGGAACGCAGGGGTGCCGGCCTGTGGGATTTGAGACCCTTCAACTAACCTGACCGCCACACATATAAACTGTATTTATGGCTGATGCGACGGGTCTAATGGGTTTCCTGCCTGGGGTCATCAGTTTCCTCCCACTGTTCACACCATCGCATGCTTTAATTATACTCACCACAGTAATGCTGCATGTTGTCACTCATTTTATTATATGAGCGACGGTGGGAAGGTCAGTCCCATCACATAGCTGATTATGAGACTAAAATGTGTTGGCATTTTGTTTGTTCCTAATAATGAGGTTGATGATGAAGAAAAGATTTGTAAGGCTGTTTATTCATTTTTTAATTTATTTTTTGTTAAATCTTGTGTTTTCCTGTGGTTGCGTGCATGACCTAATTAGTGTCACACCAACCATACATTTTCAAGAATCTAATGAGCTGCAAAATGAGTAATGAAATAATCCAGTGTTTATTTATTATATGACAATGATCAATGAGATCCAGTATGTCCCAGGTTGTCTCCACCATAGACATAATAAAGAGTAGACGCCACGTCGACCGCTACTACCTATTGGCGCTCACGCCGCCATCTTGGCCTGGTCGTCCGCTCCGCTCAGTCTAATCTGCTTGGCAGGAATAATGTCGGCGACTTTAATCAATCATAACTGTCAGAATTCTAAACTGACTTTCACCTGCTTTTCTTTCCTGCAAATATCGTACATGTAGTTTTGATACAGGACACTTGTTTTGGTGTATTTTGATGTTCATAGTGGACTAAACAATAATAGAATGTTCTGATTTGTGATCTATGATAGGTAATTTATAAAACATAGACACACCAATAAATGGCCGCCATGCATTGTGTTCATTGGCAGGAACTTGGTGTTCAGTGCCTTGCCCAGGGACACCTCTAAAGAGCAGCTTGGCATGTTTGCCATTCGTTCATACCAACGATATTTATCTTTGAAAACTTTATATCTGAAGAGGGGATTTGCTGCACAAAATTTATGGCACTGGCTTTATACACATAAAGAAATGAGAAAAACCCTGTAGGTACAGCTCCCGTCAGAAAAACACATCTTTCTTAATGCAACTACAAATGTATTGACCAGTCAGGAGCCTGGGAGGAATCAAAGAGTGTCTTAACAGGGAGAAATAAAGGATCACACATGAAGGGGTTGCAGTGTCGGTCGATCGGGGATAAACAACAGATGAACATCGGGAAACTTGAGGAGCTCAGGCTCATGGAGGGCGAAGCTATTTGTTGATGAGGCGTGTCGTCAGTGCATCTTTCCTCCCTGAGGTTCTGTGGGGCGAAACAACAAGAGGGCTAAAGGGGAAAGAAATATTAGTCCACAAGCAGTACTTCCAGCTAAGTACTATGTGAAGAATTTTAAGAACTTATGTTGTAATACAACAATTCATTTTCCTGTGCAGACACTTTGAAATGCTAAGACTCTGATCAAAACACAAAATCCAGCCTGTAAGAATAAAAAGGCTTTCAGAGCGCCAGTGCCTTATCTCAGTTAGACAGTGCTTTAGATAACAAACACCTCAGAGCTGCTCTAGTCTGACTTAAAGCCCCAAATCTGTATTAGGAGCACGATGCCACCTGTTCAGACACAGTCTCAATTTTCAGTATTTCACACACTTACCATTCTGGAAATGTAGATTTTTCTTCATGACCACAATAAGTTATTGTTTTTGTAACAAGTTCAAAAGAGTCTGAGACCAGATGTGTCGGGATTCACGGCATTATTTGTTTGCAAAACGCTGATGTAGCTTCTTTCTTAGGTTAAACTGAAAAACTGACCAAGGCTGTGACAAACATTTCTATCTGTTGTTTATGTTTAGTTTCAAACATTCTGTCTTAAACTTTTCAAAAGGAGGCAACCCAAATTCAATTCAATTCAACTTTATTTAGATACCACCAAATACAACGCAGTCATTTCTTGGTGCTTTTAACGGAGAGAAACCCAACAAAAAACAAACCCAATGTGGGGCAATTGGAAACCATTCCCGCAAACAACCGAAAACAACACAGTGCTGTCACACGTAACGTAAAGTGGACAACCTCAGCTACAAGAACCAATTTTTTACCACATCAACACCATCTAATACTAAAATACAAATATCAACCAATCATGGTCTCAACCCACTTGCCATATTTCGTACATTAGTCGTCGGGTACTTTTTTTCCCATATACAAACAAAATGAAAAATTAATAAATGATAAACAAATAAATCAATCAATTAAAAGTCACTGAAAAATAAGCAAAACGTTCAAATGAAGTCCTACATTTTAGCATTGGGCTACATGGTGGTGTAGTGGTTTGAATCCACGACGTCCTTTCTGTGTGGGGTCGCCACGTTTTCCCTGTGCACTCTTGTTTATAAATCAAATTTACTCGATAATCCTCTTTACATCCACTCATTTGTACTTCTTCTATACCTGAGCTCTTGAGCTCTAACCACCACGCCATTGTGTTATACTGCAACATAGCTTGTTCTAAAAGCTATAAGAAACTATAAGAAGTTTTAGCAGCTGGAACGTTAGGGCAGCATGTCAAAGCTTTAGAAACCTGAAAACACATTTATATGATTATAGAGAAAATGAGATGTACAAAAAGTTTTCAGTCTCAAGGTTGTTGTGCTTCATTCATCTGCAAGCAAATGTGTTTTTTTTCCATTACATTTCGATAGTTCAATCTGAAACGTCTGTAACAAGTTGGACTCACTAGATTCTGTTTGTGGTCTCTGATTGATTTCTGCCTCGATGTGTTTGATTTGCTCCCCATTGCCTGATTAAATGTTTTTTAAAAAATCAATATAGTTGCGTCCAACTCTTCGACATAATTTCAATGAATATTTAAAAACTAAGTATTTTATCAACCCTGCTGCAGGAGAGTAATAACCTGTCAACTGAAAACACCTTTGAGCAGCTCCAATAATGCTTCAGATGGCAGAATTGGTCTGTCATCCTAAAAGCGACGGTACAAAGTGGAGTTGAAAACAGACTTTCACCAGCTGCTCCTCAGCTCTAAGACAGCAAAATCACCATGCAATAAATCTTTTACAAAAGTATGTCTTTAAAATGTCCAGGTTTTTCTTTCTTCTTGACTTTTTAGGTTCTGAGCCCTGACAAATGAGCACATTCAACTTTTCACTACTTGTCGTCTCAGCCAGCGCTCTGTAAAGTAGTGTCAAACCTCCTCCTCTGTGGTGAGGAAGAAAGTGTCCACACTGACAGCCTGGTGAGTGTGTGTGTGTGTGCGTGTTTGTGTGCGTGTGTGTGTGTGCTCACAAGTTTGCGTCTTGAAAGATGTAAATAGCACCGAGGGGCGGGGGTGGGGGGTGGGGGGTTGACAGTCATCTCTCCCCTCCTCCAGCGTGTCCATCACTCACATCCTCAGCTTTCTTCCCACACCGGCCTCCACCAGCAGCCTGTGTGCATCACTCAACCGAAAATACATGTTGGACGGCACCACCCACCCTCGGGGCTCGTATAGTGTTCACTGGTGCACTGCAAACGCTCGCATGCACATGTCAACACTGTGGGTTCACCAGCAGTCCAAAAGGGAGAACACGTTTTTCACGCAGGAGTTTGTTTTTATGTGCATATCTTCTTGTTTCACACTGTGTTGATGGTAACGAGAACAAGAATTTGTTTCAGTTTGTTTACCACTTTGATTTTCACTGTTGAAATACTTTTTAATCATTTCAGCACCAAAGTATTTTTTCTAAATCTTTAACAGACTAGAAATTGTCTTTCTCTAAAAGTGTCCTCCACTCTCAAATTACCTATAAGATGTAGTCTTTTATAATGATTTTGTACATTCATTTCTTAAAGTGTCATTTTTCTGTGGATTTGGTGCAACTGTTCCCCACTATCTGATTTGTACAACTTGTGTACAATCTGAGCCGTAATTATACTGTAGTATTCTTGCCAAGGTCCCTGCTACTGAAGAAGGCAGATCCACACAGAGAGGCAGATTATATCAGTTCAGTTCAGTTTATTATCTGTCAGTGAAAAATATTTTTCAAATGAGATTGAAGGGTGTTGCATTGTTTCTCGGCACATTAGTTTGTCTTCTTTAAACTGGACAAAAGAGTGCAGGTTTGCAGATTTTTCTAGGGGGCAGAATATCGGGCCGTGTTCATATCCTCTGCTAAATTCATTCTTTCGGAATGTACGATGACAAAAAAAAAAAAATACTCCTTCCTCATCTTATCTTATTTTTATACTGAGCATTTTCACTGCATGTAATTACAACTAAAATAATTGCTCAATTCTCGGTCCACTTTGTTTCCTGTTGGCACTCGTAGCACGTGTAAATGACATGCATAATAAAGTTGCTGTAGTGATCTGTGTGATAATACGAGTCTTTGTTGTCACTGATTCAGCAAGGTGCCTGAAGCCTTCATGCATGTTGCTTCTGACCGACAGGACGGCATTGTAAAGTTGGTAAACATTTATGGGCTCTATATTGATGCTGTGACTATCTTCTGTAATCACACCCCCGAGAGTGTTCTGTTGGAACTACAGTCTGGTGGCAGAAGAGGCCATCTGGTGACTGCAGCTGTGCGGTGATGGACCTGGTCAGCAACTGTAGGCTATTCAGGTCAGGCGATGTCGACACACGTCGAGCGGAATCAAAGTGTTTTTGGTTGTTTACGTCTAGTTTTGATCCAACTATTTAATGTCGAAGCAGAAATTAGGACTCACAAGATCAGCCAACCGTTTTCTAATTGTCTTTTGTCTAATTTTGGTGATTTTTTTTTGTTTTTATACAGCAGGAGTGGAACCTGATGTGTTTATTGCTGCAGCAGATTTTGTTTCAAGGTTGAGCACTCAGCACAAGTTCAGCATTTCAATCATCCTCAGCTCTGTTAGTCTCGGCCTAAATCTGAGTATTCCTCTCTTATAGAGCAGTTCCAACACCATTTACTAACATTTTTTTGCATCTGACAACCAAAAACAGCACTTATTAAGTCAATTCAAACCCAAACACCCAAATCTGAAAACGTAATTGGATCTTTTTAACAAAAAAGTACCTGCGGGCGTCAGTATAATAGCACTTCTGAGGGAAGTAGCTCTAAGCCTTTTTTGCCTCAAGTCCTTTCTACTCTCACTATCATAGCAGAAACCTTGAAAGCATTAGGCCAGGCCCCCGATCTGTTCTAGACTCCGGAAAGTTTTTTGTTTTTTTGTCTAATTTTGACAACTTCAGAGTTTCCCCGAGGATCTATTTTATGTGTAATAAACTCATAAATATAGCACGATTACTTTCTTTGTTTATCAACTATTCATTTCAAAATGTTTTTCAATCAATATCTAATTGATTTTTTTCCCTTGCTAATAGCTGCTGCGACACTAAGCTCTTCATCCATGTGTTATCGTCAAGGCTCAAACACCCATTTGCTCTACTCGTATTTAGATTTTGCTTTATTGCGTTTTTTTATTGTGATAGTTTCCACTGCAGCAGCTTGAGTTCTCCCTGAAGAATAATTAAAGTTCCCTACTATCTTATCTTTATCTCCTTTTCAGCAGAGAAAAATGCGATTTTAATGTGTGTGGATGGCTGAAATGCAACCAAACTACATAAATCACATCAGGACATTGCAGAGCTGTGAGGGGAATTCTAATGACAGGAAAAGGAGCCTTCCTGGATCTCAAGTTCAAGCTTTCCTATCAAGCATTATTTTGTTGTTGGGAGCATCGATGCCCAGATGGGAATGAAGAATAAAAGACAGTGTGAGTGTAAAGTGAATGACTCAGCAGCAGGTTTGCTCTGACTTTTCTCCCTCAATTCGACCCTGTAAAAGATTTCTAAGTATTTTATTTTGCTTGTATATTTATTTAATTATTTGTAGAATTACTGCATCAAAACACAAGCTGACCTTTATCAACAAACACCCCCTCTTCTGCTAAATCATTTTTGTCACAGGACTCAAGGTACTTCATGAGCATAAACGACAAAATACATCAAAAACAATCCAGAGAAAGCAGGACTGCAAACTGAAAGTAAGTGGCAAGTTTTGATTGATGCATGACTTGTTAAAGAAATTAAAAATTTTAAAAATTAAATCTTGTTAAGAACTGTTACAGAAAACCTGCAGTGTGGTTTCTTCACAGATCACATTCTGGTAATGTGTAAGGTGAACCGTTTTCTAATAGAATATCTCCACTCAAATCCCGTTTGGATTTATTCACATTTCTGCTGCCTTTTTTTTTTTTTTTTTTCTTCACCACCTCCCACACTGATAAAGTCACCTGATCTTCCATTTTGACGCCGTTGGTTTTGATCCAATTTTTTTCATGCCCAAGTTCTTCCAAAGCCAATCAGTCTCTCGCTTCTGCGCTCAATGCGCATTCTGCTTTCTGAGAGCCATTGGGTGCGACCTTCCTTCTCCACCTCCTCTTCTTCCTCCTCCTCCTCCTCCTCCTCCTCCTCCTCTTCCTCCTCCTCAGCAAAATGATCATCATCATCATCCTTCTTCTTCACCCTGCGATTAACATGAAATAATGATTAAAAAAAAGAAAAGAACAAAGCACAACAACATGCAAGCAGAGATTAAAAAGCAAACCTATTTAAAGTAAAAATCTAAATTGAATGTGATCCATTAATGGTTGAAACAACAGAAAATTTAAATTCTTTCATGGATTTGAATTAAAAACACTGAGAGTTGCTGCATATCTGCTATTTTCTGAGATGTTTCCATATATTCCAGATGTAAAAAAATAAACATGACTTCTCCATTTTTACTTTAGACCTTGGAGACACAAAGTGGTCATTTTATCGTAAACCACAATAATTTCCCCTACAAAATAACAAAGTAGCGATCCCCAAAGCCCCTATCTCACTGAGCTGCGACTACTCGCCTCGCAGGAGGCGCAAATATATGTGAATTAGGGACAATTTTCTCCTGCAATCGCCCCAAATGGGCACTTTGCGAATGTCTTATGGACTACTAGTGAGTCAAAATTTGCCTGGAGCGATCCCTCGTCCAGCAGTCATTTTGTTGCGCATTAATCCATCTTCTCAACGGCTTCATCCAACTTAGAGTTGTTAGAGGGCTGGAGTTGATCGCAGCAGAGTCCAACACAGAAAAACACAGAGAGACAATCACGCGCACACTCTCATTTACCCCAGCGTGCAACAAATGATCAATCGAATTCAAACATGCTTTTGGACTGTGGGAGAAACGCCACATATGCGCAGGGAGAAAATAGAAACCCGACACAAAAACCCCAGACATCCCCAACCGAGGTGGAGACCAGAAGGCTCATTTCTCAGTGCAAAACGCTGTAATACACATAAAAATTAATTCAGGCAAATTTGAAATAGGAGACACCCTTGATGATTATGAGACGACTTTGAAGAAGAACTCATATGAAGTTTTATAAGCTCTTTTTTTTTTTTTTTTTTGCTGTTTTACCTCTATGATTTGCAAACGTCTGAGGGAAAGTAAAAGCTGACAATCTCCCAAACTCTCAAACCATAGAATTGTCAATAAAAGCTGCACCTTGCAAAAGTCCAATTCAACAAAAAAAAGGAATCTCCACTGCAAACCGGTCTGAAATACAGACCAGATTATGACTCTGCAATTGCACCATATTAAGCATTCACTCCATTTGCCCGAAAGCGATTGTGGAGCAGAGCGACAACAGCTGCTAATCTGAAACTTTGGAGAGAAACACAAACTGTTTCCCCGACAGAAGCGACAGAACTCTGTACACACGATCCTGGCAAATATCAGCAGGCTTTCTACATTTTGGAGTATCGAACTCTCCAAATCGTTCTCTCAAAGCATTTTGAGTCTGCGAAAGTGCAGAAATTACCCAGTTTTTACATGTCGAGTCAGAGGTTTAATAAACTTTATGCCCCCCTGTGCGATGCAAATAAAAGTTTCATTAGGTGACACAGAGCCAGCAGAGGAAGGAAAGGTTATAGTGGTTGAGCAAATCCGTTGTTTTCCTTAAATATCGAGAAACCAAGTATAAATGTGTCATATCTGAGCAGAAAAGGCATATCTAGATTCGCTTGTTTGATGCCAAGACCTAGTGGTAAACATAGACAAAACTCTGGTGCCCTGCAAGACTTATAGCTGCTGGCTAATGTGTAATTTTGTCCTCATTGAGCCGGATATCAGGCATCTTAATGTTTGGTACATCAGGGTTACTCCTGCAGCAACACATCGCGAGCAGGGCGCACATAACATGACTCACAAATGGTTTAAGAGCAGCCTATGTTTCCTGACAGAAAATAACAGGGAATAAGAGGAAGTGCTAACTTGAAAGGATAAGAAAAAATAAATAAATCTACAACACATCTAGAAGTCCTTCTGCTATTCCTGTGCTGAAGTTTCTGACATCCCCCTTTTAAAAAGTTATTTATAATCCGTCTGCTGGTTAAACAAGTCAGGGTTCCGTCACAAGCAGGGCAGAAGATCAAGCCCCAATTCTGCTTCACTCACACGCCTCCACTATACCACTTGCTAAAAGTTTTACTAAAAATTAATTTAGTGACGATGCAGCATCTTCCTCTGAAAATGTGCCTATTGTAAATTAAAGGTGAACAAAATAACATTTTAATTATAGTACGGTAATAATCACTCAGAACTAAGAGTAAATGTAACTTGCCAATAAACAAACTTCTCTCGGCTTGTAGGAGAAATCTGGAGCATCCACAAAAAAAAGTGTTTATTATATGAAACTTAAGATCAAAGTTGAAAAACTAGTTAATGCTAGTATGGAATGGCTGCGGCAATAAATGTTGATGACCGATAATAGAGGACATAAATTCAGACTGTGGGGATACTCAGTAGAGACTTATCATTTTAAACATAATGACATTATGTCAATTGTACTTTATTAGGAATATAAATATAAACTTGGACAAATACTTATAGAAGTGCCAGAGCCCTGAAGTCCAACTGAATTACTACTTGGAATTTCTCATATTCACCTATTAAATAATTACCAAATAAATAATAGATGATGTATTTAATGACACACCAATAGTTTTTATGCTGGCAACCAAACACATTCCAATGGCATTTTGTCTCTTTGCTTCATAGAATTGCCAATGTGAAATATAATCTGATTGAATTCAGCTATTTTATTGAGCTGATGTACAATTTCTGTGGTAAATACAAAGTGTTGAAATACACAAAAACAATCATTTGGAATTTTTAACTGCCTCAGAGAGGAGGTTTTAAAATAATGTAATCTTGATTTGAGATACACTTTTTGAATTGATTTGAATTGAAATTTATCAGGGGGCCAGTCAGATAAAAAACTAATCTTTCCACAACTTCTGGTCTATACTGTTTTGACTGGTGTCTTTTTGTTCAAGCACGTTGTGATCTTGCACCTTTTATTGGCTGCGTGGCCTGGACGTCAAGCGTGTCTTCCAGCTCACAGTGTGTGTCGCCACAGTTTGGGTCTCGGAGGCGGGGCCGGGGCCGGGTCCGGGCTGGACAGCAGTGTCAATGACTGCAGCCCCGCAGCGCTCACACTTTACTTGCCACGAGCTCTCGGCGACAGGGGCCTGCATATTCAGCCACATGGTGTGTGGAAAACACCAGCATCTCCTTTAAAGGGTTACCATGACGCCCGAGCACAGCCAGTGTTCAGATAGCAGATGTCACCCGTGTCAGCTAATTTTTCTTTTTTCTTTGTTCTTCTCACAACTCCTCTGTCAAGGAGCTGTAATGCACCGTTTGTGCACCGCTCAGTAACACTTGTCTGATCACGATGTGCAAGGGCTGGAATATATACGCCCACCGCTGAGCTTTGTTGTGCCGCAGAGTAGGCATCCTTACACCTCCTGGATGTCCCTGGGATAATTGGCACAGAACATCTTGTTACTGCCCCCCCACCCCCCCCCCCCTTTTTTTTTTTTTGGTGCAACACTGACTGATGTGAAGTCTTTTCCCATTGCAGGAAAGGAAAGGAAAAAAAAAAAAAAAAACTCATGATGTTCTCTTGTTTTGTCTGTGTTCAACCTTGGCTGTGTCATGTGACTCGTCATTTCAGTCCTCACCAGTTGTCATGCCAACAGTATATCTAAAGCAGCTGAGTTGCTCAGTGGAGGGATGATGAGACGCATCACAGAAGGCCAGGTATGGCGCACGCAGCAGGTCGGAGTGTGTCCTCCGGTTTGGCTGGAAACACGCTCACGGTACATTTATGTGTTGTTTTCTTCTCTGTTGTGTAATAATTCAAAAGCCTCCACTCTTTAGCATCTGAATTAACGCCACTGGTTTTAGTCTAATGCTGCTGTTTAAATCTGCAATGAGCACAAAATGATCATTATTTTTTTAATGATTTATTGTTGAATAAGGAAGTTTGTTAGAAATGCAAATCAATCCTAAGCAAATGAGGTCAAACCTTCTATAGGGCAACATGGTAGGAAAGTAGTATAATAGTGATAGGTCTTTGAAATTCCATGGTGAGGTTAGACCGGTAGTTTCTTTGGGTTCAGGGGATGCTTTTTTCTTTGATCATTTTCACCTTTAATTTTTGGGAGAAATAATCATGATCCAAGAGGAAAAAAAAAGTTTAAATTAGCCAAGAAAAACACATTTTTTCTTCCTCTACTGGCTTTATTATGAGTGTCATTTATAAATTAAAATCCTAAAATACATTTGGGATAAACCCTTAGATTAACAGTTGTGTGAGATTGTGGAACATATGAGCTACTCTGGGGCTTGTTTTATTTCCATGGCTTGCTTCGTCCCTGTGTGAAGGTTTTGAACATTTTGTTAACAGAGCGAAATAAACTTAATTGAAAGAAATAATTTGTACCGTCACCATTGTCGGAGGCTGTGGAACAGAAGGTCCCACACTGATGATGATGGAGAATTCATTATTCCCTCTTGGCATGACGATGCAGTGGTGAGCACTCCCGCCTCACAGCGAGAAATACCCGGTTCAGTCTGCGAGGAGGTCTTTCTTTATGGAGTCTGCATATTCTCACTGTGCATGGATTTTCTCTGGGTTGTCCAGTTGAGTAGTCTAAGTCAAAGCAATTCATGCTTTGTTATCCTCCAGATTACTGAAATTCCCTTCAATCTGATGTCAGTGATAATTTCATCTCAAATTCTGCCCCCGGGCTTTTAACATGCACAAGAAGAACTGACCACGACACACCCATCATCTCTGCACCGCGCTGGCTTCCTGTGAGCTTCAGGAATGATTTTTAACATTTTATGTCTCATTTTTAAATCCCTCCACCGCCAGGCTCCCTCTTATTTATGACAACCTTTGTCACTTTATGAGTCTGTGTGCTGCCCGAGATCCTTGGATTGTTTTCTTTCAGCATGCTGTTGCTGTTCTTACTCCTCTGAAGTGGAACTCACTACCTTCAGATTTCAGTTTCTTCTTTCAAATATTTTCTTGGTGTGTTGTTTTTTTAAACAATATACATAATCTTGGTATTCAATCTCCTTCCTATGCTTTCTCATTCTATGTTTTATTGTTTTAAAGACTTTGTAATGGCTTTGAAAAGTACAGTAAAACAAAGAGGGTATTATTAGCCTGCTTTCCCTGGTATTCATTCGCTGATAAAGTGGGATAAAAGATGGAAGAAACTCAGACTATCTCCCCATATCAGAGTTTTTATCTGCTGGAAGCTTTTATCCCTCATTTAAATCTTTTAGTTTTTCTCCCCTTTAACCAAATCTATGTGTTATCTATAAAATACGGATAGTAAGAGTGCAAATGTGCCAAATGAGATGTGTTTAATACATATAGTATTTCAGTGAAATCAACCGTATTTCAAAAATGCTTGAATATCCATCCACCTTCTACATCACTTCATCCAATTGAGGTTGGAAGTACTACAGGTGAAGGAAGAATCACATAAACTCAGACCAACACCGACAGTCACTTTTTTATAGCAACCATTTAACTTTAAACGCATGTTCTTGGACAGTGATAAGACTCTCGAGTACACAGACGAAACCCACACAAACACTGGGAGAACATACAAACTCGATGCTGTCCCAGTGCACATATCTGTCCTGTCTGTTTCCCATTTTATTTTGAAGTTCATGCTGTCTCTCATTTCAGGCTCCTTGACTTCCCCTCCTCGTGTGTGATTGCTGCTGCCTGTCCTGGTGTGTGATTGTCTTCACCTGGTGACTGCGCTTTACGCTGGGCTTCAGTTCTGTGTATGGTGGCCAGTTCGTCTTTGTTGTTTGACCACTTGCTCCAGCGTTTTCTCCCGTTTCATGTCTCATGGTGTTTTTGATCCTTTTTTTCCCTCCGACCAAGATTCCAGTCCAGCCCTCCTCTGACTTTAAAGATTTGTGACCCTTGCCTGCACGACCTCGGCTCAGCTTCAACGTTTCCCTCCTTCCCTTTGCCCTTAAGACCAAAAAAAAGAGACACCATCTTGCTACTTGTTGTGTCCGACTTTTGAGTCCACGCTTCACTTGTGACACCTGCAAACACAGAGACAGGTTCCAGACCAGATCTGGACCAGGAATCTTCTCACTCTGCATTTTTCCTGAATATCTTTTTCAGCAGAAATATAATTTGAGAAGAAAGAACATTTCCTCTGCAGAAAAAGTTGTAGATATTTGCTCCTTGTTTCACTTCAGTGACTTTTTATTGAGTTTGTCATTAAAAGTGTCGGCGATCCAGGTTTGATCTCAAAGGTCAAATATTGACACCAGTGAATGCACAACACAGAGATTAAACCCACTGTGGTAACCATTTACACACATATTATGAATAAAATTCTTTCTTCACTCACACTGAGTTTCTAGGATGCCAGATACAGTATCTAAGACACCATCATTTATAGTTAGAGGTATCCAGATAGTACATTTGTATACCAATTAGTTTTGTTCTTACAAAATTAACTTTCAAATTTAATTCACATGCAGCCATTGTTGTCGCGAGTGGCAAGATTTAATGAGCCGCTGCCTGAGGCATTCATGGTCCAAATGGAATACATGGCCCTCCAGTGTGTCCCAGCTTGGACAAAGGTCTCATCCCAGTCAGTCTAACCCGCAGCTTCTCCTAACAGGAGACACCCAGGGGGCGTCCTGGCCAGCTGCTCCGATCAGATCAGCATAGCAGTCTGACAGAAAGCCAGCGCCATGTCTTCATAACCCTCACAGGAATAAGAGCCCAATATGGCTGCTGCCCTGTCTCAGCTGGACAGGATGAACCTCTTTGTTCTGTGAGGATCGCAAACTCTAAGTCAGAGGTGATCATCATCAGTCAGACTGTCAAGATGCTATGAAAGTTGACTTTGAGTGTAGCAAGCAAGTGAAGACAGAAAGACTGTACATCAGTAAAACATACATGTAATGTCAACTACAGCTGTAAAGGCTTCATACAGTTGCATGAAAGTTATACATTCAGAGTTGCATGGTGAAGATGGCAGATTGTGAAGACAGTCATGTGTCGACTCTTTTTAGTCCTTAAAAACATGGCAACATTTTTAGGGAATTACAGGGATAAGAATAAGACAGAGATTTTGAATAAAGTCATTTTAAAATCAGAAACCGGAGATATGCCCTTGTGGCTTGGAGAGGGTTTAGTTAATAGTTTGTACCTTAAAAAAGTGTGTGTGTGTGTGTGTGTGTGTGTGTGTGTGTGTGTGTGTGTGTGTGTGTGTGTGTGTGTGTGTGTGTGTGTGTGTGTGTGTGTGTGTGTGTGTGTGTGTGTGTGTGTGTGTGTGTGTGTGTGTGTGTGTGTGTGTGTGTGTGTGTGTGTTTGCCCTGTGATGGCCTGGCGACCTGTCCAGGGTGTTTCCTCTTCATAGTTAGCTGGGATTGGCACCAACTCCCTGTGACCCTAACAGGATTAAGCGATACATTAAATGGATGGATGATTTTGACCAATGAGTCATTTTCACACTAATAAGTGGCACTTAGAGCAGATATTTCTTTCCGATTAACTTTAATCACAAAAGTCAAGAGTAGCAATTCTGTCACTGAGCTCCATGAGAGATGTTGTGACCTCCAACTGATCCCTTGCAGCTTTTTCCTGGTTTCCAGTCTTAGTTTAACAACGGCAGAACATTAGTTTTAAATAAATTTGTTCACTCTAAGCTGCAAGCTCAGATAAATTAAAAGCTGCTCTAATATATGCAGTCCTCTGAGGGATCCTGACAGTTCAGTTTGGTTTTCGTGAGATACCTGCTCACCTCTCGCAGTGGGATTAGAGCCACATACCTGCATGTAAATGACATAAGTCTGGATTTTTCATTTTTACTTCTTATTTTCAGCTATGAGTGCAGAGTGTTTCACCTGCATCAGCTCATCACTTTTCTTCTGATTCATGAAACGTGTGGGGATGCTTGAAAAGGTCTATCATCAGTCCACATGCAGCAGCAGAGCGCCGCGGTGTTCATCCATGTGAAACGCCTCGACTTCATTGCATTTATATAGAAGCTGAAAATTAATGGGGAGATAAACAAATGCTGATTTACCAGTTTTTTTTTTCCTGCTTGCAGTGCAATATGTTTCCCATTTCAATATGCAACTCCTCCACTTTAGCTCAACTTTCATGACAAATCAAATGATGCACTGTGGATTACATAATCACATCTCCCATCTTTTAAGCTGTCTTTCTTGGTATTTAATTTAATTCTAAATTTGGAAACTTCTGCATTTGTGCCTTTTCATAAACTAAAACCTTTCTTCATAAATCATCAATTTATTGAGGATTTATTAGCTATGTTGAATAGGGAAAAGCAGCTCATCCTCCCACTGAACACTGGATTGTTGTATTTAAACAAATACTTTGACGCTGCACATAAAACTAGTGCAAGTGGCTGGATGCAATCCTGAAAGTTAGTCAAACATATAAAAGGTAGTTTTTGTGCGAATAACAATAAATTGGTAAAAGATGTGTCACTAATCGTTTACATAAATTACTTGAGGAGTGTTTTAGAAAGAAATGTATGGTGTGATGTGGGAGAATTTTGAGTTCAGAAATCTTGGTGTGTGTGTGTGTGCGTGTGTGTGCGTGTGTGTGCGTGTGTGTGCGTGTGTGTGCGTGTGTGTGCGTGTGTGTGTGTGTGTGTGTGTGTGTGTGTGTGTGTGTGTGTGTGTGTGTGTGTGTGTGTGTGTGTGTGTGTGTGTGTGTGTGTGTGTGATTCCTGAGCTATGAATACATCCCGCACACTTGCGAGAATCACACTGAAGAAAACACATGAATAAAAGTCAGGGGATCAAAAAAGATCAAAGAATGTGCTACTAGAGAATAATGTGAGCGTATTTCTTCACTTGAAACCAGAGAACTTAAATGCAGACAAAACATTATCGGTCACAACAAGAAACATGAAAGACGGACATGACTGAGAAGTTCCCAGGTCATTAACCTGATGGAGTGTGAGGCAGAATATCAAAATACAGGAGTGTGATATGACGAGACAGTAGCACAACACACTTTAAACTTGAGTGTTTAACCACGAAACACAACTTGACAATTCAAGATAAAACATTTAAAAGAAAAATTTTAATGTAAATTGTTCACATTACATTTTAATCAATGAAAAGTTTATTGATTTCATAAAACTAATTAATTTGACTTAGAAGTTCCTTCATGTCGTTATCTTATGTTGTTTCCTTTCCATAACTACTGTAATTGGTATATTCTAGTTTTTTTTTTGTGTCTTCAATACAGTTTTATCTTATTTAGTTTTATTTATTTCAGTTTTATTTTTCTGTCTTATCATTGTAGTGTTTTTAATTGTGTCATCCAACATCATCCTATTTATCTTGTTTTTACCCCCATTATAGTATCTGTCTCTGAACTTATTTGTCACTTTTATTTTGTTTTTTGTTTTTCCATTCCTTCGTTGTAGTCTGTTTAATTTCCATCCTTGTTTTAACTTGTTAATGTAGCACTATTTTTTTTGAATCACTTTGCATTGTTCCAACCTGCATGAGTAAAAGTCGACTGGTTAATTGAACATATTTAACTGTTGACCTGAATCAGACGAGAAGTGACAAAGCTGCTACCTCGCACCAAAATAATAAAGTACTACAGTACAATAGAAGACAATGAAGCATGCGGGAATCAGACATTAAGGAAAGACTCTGGGAAACATTAAAACACCAGGGCAGTGCCCATATATAATAATGCATTAGCAGATCTGTGAAACAACTGTTTCTTGAGGATCAAATTGTGCTTGAAAGTCTTTATCTGGGTCATTAAATGTTCTATTACCCATTTTATTTTCAGCTCTGACTGGTTTTGAAGCAAGGTCATTTGAGGGAAGAGTGTGTTCAAACACAAATACAAATGAAATCAATAAAGACATAAACAAACCTTGGAGCTGACAGTATTTCAGGATGAAGTCTCCTGAAATTTCAGAGACTGTCACTGGGGAAGGGCTAACAATAGAAATGTCCATCTAACAATAATTTGAGCCTGTTCACCAGCCACAATAGATAGAGATGAGACGCGTGAGTCCTGACGACTGTTTTTTTTTTTTTTTAAACTAATCAATTGCTGGTTCAATGTTGAGCATGAATAAGCAAGAAGTTCCGTGTGGGTGTCGTGGGATTGTTGTCGGACTGGAGTAAACTGTAATTTGTCATGATGTTGCAGCTGCAGCTTTGGGACATCAACACGCAGACTTTAATAGTGCTTTGTGTTTATTTACGGAGACACCACACAACAGCTCATTCGTCTCTATAGCTTCCCCGCCGTTCCACACGCTGCATGAGAGCGTGCCACATGAGGAAAAATTTGCTCGGAGTTAAACTGCTTACTGCCGAAAAGACAAAAGTATCTGCTTACGATACTCGTGGCCTATTTTCAGACGAGGTTGACTCATGCACGCGCCATGTGATAGCCTTAATCACGGCTTTCGCCTATTTAGTAAAGGCATGAGCAACCGAACGCTCAGGTTTCTGAAGAATAGGGATGATTTGGAGATTCAGATCAGGGGAATACCGCTGGGAAACCCGGCTCGGATGAGCGAAGGCGTACAAGACGGAGTTTGTCTTCAACTCCGGTTGACTTATAATAATGACAAAGTTGTCACTGATGTACAGTATATGTGATGTATGTGGCTGATATGGTCAGAGCTAAGCCCTGAAAGGGCTGTACATATGGGCGTCAATGTGTTAATATTGACGTTAGGATGGAGCAAAAGGCATCAGCTGCCCCGGCTGAACTTTCTCCCTGCTGCTTATTAGGTGTTACATGTGAACCCAGTAAACATGTTGACCCCAATGCATTTAGTGCATTAGCAAAGGAAAACAAACCGAACAACAGTGGAAAAAAAGAACTGCTGTAACAAGCTATCACATCACATCCCAAATAACTTAATATACATTTTCAATATATTACATATCCTATCCTTTGGAATCTGTAAGATATTGTTTTCAACACTATTTAATCTCACATCGGAATCCTTAAGATATTCAGTTTATTTTTTATTCCAATCTACATTAAAAAAAATTTATTTACATATATACCATCTTCTATTCTCAAGGATTTTACCAGATTATTTCATATTGAAATATATTTTCTATTTGAATCTATGCAATTTTCTGTTCACTACGATTCTATATAATTATTTTCTACTTTCAAATCTAAAAGATGTGTTTCTCTATAACTTTCCATGAAATTCCATTCTACTTTTAAGTTTACATTCAAATATAATATTTTCCATTACATAAGGTTCTACTGTACATTTAAATCTGTGCGATATTCTACTCAATCCAATGTTTTTATTCAACAAGATCTTATTCTACATTTAAATTCATGGGATATGTTTATTCTGTAAGATGATCTGGTCCATAATAATGTGCATTTTAAAGCGAGGGCCGCGGATCACTGGGGGCTGTTGTTTACTGGATCATTGTGGTCGCTGGGTCACTGGGTCACTGGGTCACTGGGTGACTTTAGCGCAGCGCTTTTTGAAGCAATAGCTGATGTTGTGCAAATTATTAAGTGATTTCAGGTCCAGGTTGCTTCTCTAAAAATCAATGGTATCACTTCACCATTACAGGATGCTAATATATTGTGTAATACATTGAAAGCTATATAGCTGAGCTGTCGGCACTGTGTGGATCCGTCTGAAGACTCCTTCACTCATTAACTTCTAACGAAGCCACGCCATCCATGAAGAAGCCGAACAGTAAGACGCACTTGTTATTTCAACACATCAGTGAATATTAAAGTTCAACAAGCTCCTGCAAGAAGGAAGCACTTGTTGGGAGTCATGCGTGACCTGGCATAACTCCTGTTTGTGAAAGAAACAAATTTATAAATGAAAAATAACATGAAGAGGCAACAAGAGAACAGCTGAGATGAACCACCAACGTGCAGGACGCAGCAGTCAGCTCTTGTTAGGTTTATTGATTTATTGATTTATATGCAGTATAGTCACAAATACATCACAACTACTGAGGATACAAGTTAACTTTGAGTTTAGATGTTAACGAGCATTTTGGCTGAGCTGGTCCATGATTGCTGAGGAACTTGTCCAGCAGTAAACGTGAGTTTACGTACATCATCACTGTTCGGCAATCGCTTTGGCTACTGCTAATACTAGTGTCATTTCTCGCACTGAGAAATTTGTCATACCAAAATGAGAGTTGTGCAACTGAAAAGTTGATACTTTGCTACAATCTGCTGTATGGTCGGGATGATGGCAAGAGAAGCATTGCTCGTAGCTGCAACTGGAAAAATAACAGCTCCAGGCTGAGAACCGTTTAGAGACTCGGCCAAAGTCCAATGACTGCTCGAGGAGCTGAAGGTGGTGGATGTGCCAGAGGGACTGTGAACCCTCTAAACCCGAGGGGTGAGGTCTCGATGAAAAAAGAGTCTCCTGAGGGATAACCAGTAAGGAGGCGGGGCAGGAGGAGAACAAAGGAATAGACGAGGGTTTGAGAGACAAAGTAGAGAGTCGGGAAGCCTGGTTGGTGTGCTGGAGGAGAGAAAAGATAAAGAATTAAACAAACTTGTCAGGGAAGAAAATTGTATTCAGAAGAGAAAATAATCATAGGCGGCAGAAGGAGAAAAAGAAACAAAAAAGGAACCAGTGGACCAGAAGAAAGAACTTGGAATGAAGACATGAGTGAAGGAAAAGAACAAAATAGAAGCTCTGAAAGGTAAAATGGAACAAGGAGCTGAAAGAAGATTGGGAGTGCATCTGGTAGCAATTCTATCAGAAAATGTTAGATTTGTACAGAGGCTGCAGGTTGTTCAGTTCGCACTGGATGATGTTCTCTCTCTACCTGCCCCAATCCTCACCTCTCCATCCTCACATTACTCCTCTATTGCCCTCACTTTTTTCTTCACACTTCTGTGCTGACCAACTCCAACCTTTCGTTGCAGCATAGCTGCCTTTTTTGTACCTATTAGCACTTCTGTGATCCTCTCAAATAACACTGAACCCCCAATATCACGGACTCGGTCTTAAATCTGCAGGCATCTGCGTCTCTGCACAAACTTAGTTAAAATACAGAAATTCTTTGTGTTTTATTATTGTGTGGCAATTGAATGATGTGAAATCCAAAACTGATGGTCTAATGAAGCTCTATCTTTTCTAGGCTGTGTTTGACATCTGATTAACATCAATTTACCATAAAAGCTAAACTCAACACAACCCAATGATAATGTTGGCTCGCTCATGATCACAAATCAATCGCCATAAAGCTTTCAAACACCGAAAATAAACATAATGTCAACCATATTGCCACATTTTAAACAAGCTGAACTTTATAACTTTATTTACAATGTATTTCACTTTCTTTTCCTTGTCTGTTTCTGTGTAGTATATTTTACATGTTACCTGGTCAATGTAAACCATTTTGTTCTATACCAGTGACATGATCCGCATGCCACTGGAAGCTACTACTGTAACAACCGACCTAAAAATCAAATAACATTTGGATTCATTTTTAAGTCACATCTCATTTAGTTGGCGACACATGCTTTGTGCATTTTTAAATTTTTCAAAAAACTGAAACGTTAAGAAATGTCTAAATCAGCTTATCTACATTTCTGGTTCATAATGAGAAACAAAAACCCACAGGAAGAAGAAGAAAACCTACTCTTTTTTTTTGCTATTCAAGTGTGTGATGATAAAAAGACACTTATTCGTTGTCAGGTCTTCATCTGTAACTTTAAATCAACTGGAAATAATCCCCAAATAATCAAATGTTCCTTGTCCTCCCCTTGTCTGTCAAGAAAGTGACTGTATCTGGGAGCTTCCTCTTTTCCTCACATTCCTTCCAAACTAGTAACAGTACATTGAGGACACTCACAGAGAGCATGATTAAACGGTTGTGCCACACAGTGAGAAGGGTGCTGCTTGTGTGTATTTCTAAAATTAGTGACAACATTGACAGTGCATGAAACTTCTGCTTCACACCTATTATGGGAACCCCAGCTGTGTCTTTGGCAAAGCAACACTTACTCCCACTCAGTGCACCTGAGGGATGCATTTCACTCACAAATATAGAAAAATAGGAGAAATTGTGACATTATATTCAAGTATATGCACTGTGCACATAAACCACAGGTCAAGTGGCAGTGTTTCTAATTAAATTTACCCAACATTTATACAAAAGTCTTTTTTAGTTTTCGTTTTTGATTCTTTTTTCTAACTTATTTGAGTTTAATATGTGTATTTATGAAATTTTGCAAAGCACTTTGTGCTGAATTCATCTAGATGTAGAGGTGCTATGAATCGAGCTTATTATTGTAACTGTTTGTTACTGACATGCAAAGTGCCGCAGTCACTACCTCATTCCAGCAAACATTTCTATCGTTTAACATCCAACCTCTGTGCCACAATAATACATGTAAATACTGTTCCTTTGCCAATGTAGCACCAACACCTGGCAATCAGTGGGTGTAAATATGGAAATGTAAACAGAAACATTAGACGTAGTTTGTGTGTTGCCATCTGTTGTCATATCATGCTGCATAAATATTCAGTCAAACGCATGACAATAAAGGGGACATCTGAGTGCACATCAGCAGTTTGTGCACCTTGATGCACCATGATGCAGGTGACACATTCAGGATTTGTTGTTGCATGCAGGGATCAGTTATATTATATATTTTGTTTACTGACCTGCTTGTATTTCAGTGAATACACTCAGACTGGACTCGGGCATTCAGCTCTTACTCGCCATCAGTTAGTCAAATTAGACCTGCTCCAAAACACTTCCTTCCTCTGATTGCAGTTTATTTCCCCCCTTTAGCTCCTTTTCTTCTGCTCTGTGCACTCCAAGTGAGTCACCAGAGGACAAAATGTTATGTACCACAGCTGAAACGCAGATGGCCGTGAGCTTTGCTTCAGCCGTCACTCGTTGCTCACTCACAGGTTAGCATGCCAACCAAGTCAGAGAAAACTGTCACAGTACACCAGTCAGTTTGGCACACCACCACGCTGCCTAAAGTTAAACTGCTCCATGTGGTGGGAATTACAAAGTCTCAGTTACGAGGATGTGAATAATAAGCAGATGAAATTCAAATGTTTCACATTCGAGCCGGAACATTTTGTGCAGTGTTTCCATTTAGATTAAAACGGATGTCTCAACACCACACTTTGCAGATGCTTTATGGTGGATATGTGTTATATTTATATGCGTTGCATGTCTAAGCATGCATAAAAGGCAGCCAATTACTTTGCGCCGGATAACGGAGAGGTTTGCTTCCAAGCTGCAGAAGCCTCATCCTTACAGAGGGATATTTAGCTGTGGCAGGTTTCAAATAAATCTGAATACATGTTTCACTCTGCAGGATTAATGTGAAGATGTCAAAACAAACATCTGTATGTTTCTCCAGGTTGCCTTAGGCTTACGTAAAAATGCGCATCGAAAAATTAAATGCCCATATAGCTTCACTCTGAGCACTGCTATAGATGAGGATTATTTATGTGGTTTGTCAGTTTCTTTGGCCCAGAATGAGAGAACTTGAAATGAATGGATTTTCATAAGGGCTCAGCAGTGGTAGTACAGATACTTCATAAATAAAATCTGCACTATGTGGACCTGTAGATTCAACCTTTTTACTGGAGTGAAAAATGGTTTAGAAATGTGCTCTTTGTGTTCAAATAACAAGAAACCATGAAGAGGCCATTTCACTGATACTTCCACCAGCCAATTCTTTACTTCAGTCAATATCCTAAGAAATTTCACTTAGATAAGGTCACTGATATGTTTCTGGACTAGTTTCTGTGTTGTTTTCTCTTTCATGTAACTGATGTTTTAATTAATATGAGCCATTTTCCATGGTCAAGTCTCTTTCCTAGGTTACGTTCACAGTACTGTTCATATGTGATACATTTTCCATCCCCCTTTTTTTTTTTTTTAAATGACAGTCAGAACCGGACAATTGTTTAAATTTGTGATCTTCTTATCATGAATTGTTTTTTTAATCCATCCATCAATCTAAACTGACATTGAGCAAAGGCAGGATACACCCAGGTCACCAGTCCATCCCAGGACCAACACAGAAAGACCCCCACATTCATATTCACACCATTAGAGTCCAAATTAAGCCTCAAATGTATGTCCTGGGACTGTGGGAGAAGACCTGGACACAGAGAAAACTAACCAGCTTCATGAAGGGAAACGCATGAACTGATGGAGTCAAATCCAATTTACTTGAGTCAACTGGTTGTAAATGTTTCCTACCTGACTAAATGAGAATATACAGACAGAGACAACATGCAAATTCTCCCCTGTGAGACCAGCCTGGCCAAACAACTTTTTCAGAGGGCTAACCACTACAAAACCGTGCAGCCTGGGAAAACATATTGAATAAATATTGCATTATTTATCACCACTGTTCCTTGGTGATTGAATATTTTGCTGAGATATGGCGTCATTCTTCAAGGCCGTTTTGTTTGCATGAGCAATACAAACAAGTGTCCATAAACTGATCTAACTCAGAGGCTTTTTCATTAAAACAATAATGCTCAATGGGTTGAATGTAGCAGCATTGATTAATGCCATTATTTGCTCCGAGGCCGGGTTATTCTTCAACATATATAGATTTAATTGTATTAAACAACCTTTTGGCCTGCTCACAGATATCCCCACAAGTATAATTGAAAAAATAAACAGAAGTTGACACAAACAATAAGAATGTGAACTGCAGCACACAATCTATCAGGACAGATGGGGCCTCTTCAAACAGTGAAAGTCTCCTTGCTGGGTTTGAGAGGCAAGCTGGAAGCTGGAGATCATTACCTGGAGCTCGATATGAGAAGCCCAGAGCAGCAGAGGAAGTGAACTAATGTTGCTCTTCTCTTGCTGCTTTGATGTTTCCTAGAACAAGGCATTTATCTGCCAGGTACTCTGCCAGTCCTAATCAGTTATCAACAGCCAGGAAGGAGGGCTTTTATTCTGGTCTGATCTCAGGGTGTCAGTGTGTGGAGCCCAGATTTTAATCTTTATCTTGTCCAGCACATCATGCCAGTAAATATTGTGTTTATTTTCACAGTTTGCCTAAAGATTAATGAGAAAGAGCTTAGAGGATTGGAGCTTTGCAAGTCGCTCAGCTGCTCACACTAACAAACTGTTACCAGTCAATTTAGTGAAACACAATAAATACACAGAAAAAAAAAAGGGAAGAGTAAACCATGATCTGGTTCCATAATTCTGTCTTTTCCTGATCATATACACTAGTATCTATCTGCAGCTTGCAGAAAAGATAACTCATTCAGACCCTGCAGGACTAATTTACCGTGTCTGAATTAGTGCAATACATTTCAATCAGACTTTATATACAAAGCCCTTTCCTTAGAAGGGAACGCAACACATGGTGTTTCACACAGTAATAATACCATTATTAACACTAAGGGCAAAATAAAATTGCAAATAACTTTAAAGCAATTAAAAAATAACAATAAATGAGGAACACTAGAAGAATGTGTCGGAAAGAGAAGCCAATTAATAAAAACTGAATGTACAAATAACTACATAATAGGAATAAAATAATGATACCACGTCAAAAACAACACATACATACAAAAAGTTCTAGGGAAGCAAAGTCTTGAGTGGTCTTGAGTTTTACTAAAGCATGAAGTTCTACTATGTTTTTTCAAGGTGTCTCTCCTGGCCATAGGAAACAAACCCCCTTCTGCTTTGATCACAAATGACACAATGATTACATCCACTGGAACAGGTACTTCACGTTAAGTCTGCTGACGCTCTTCAAAACACCATGAAGGCCCATATTCTTTATCTCCAACAATACAGCCACTCATCCCTGGTCTCCTGGGCCTGCACCTCTGATCGTATCAGTCAGAAGGAGAGAATTGCACCAAAAGCTTTGAATAAATGGAGATGAAATCATCCATCCTCATCAGTGAGGGGAATCTGTTCTTTTTTTTTTTTTTTTTGAAATAAGGCCAAGTCGGGGTCACACCTTTGTTGCTGTGATTACCAACAGGATCTGACTCCTTCATTTCGTGGTGTGTAATCGGATTGAATGTGCTGATAACAGTCTGATTTGTCCGGAGCAGAAGGGCGCGCGCACAGCACCAAAAATACATAAAACATCGTGCATTAATCATCTCAGGGCCACTCTCCGCGGGGTTATCACTTTGGTGTACAAATTATTTCAGTCTTCAGTCATTATAGCGTAATTTCATTTTCACGTTTGTACAAATAGAAACTCAGTGTTCAGGTCTGCAAACAGGAGTTTTGGATCAGACTGCTTGGCGAGTGCGCACGGCTGGGTTCTATTTGCAGCTCACGTAGCATCAGAAATAATAAAAAAATAAAGTGATTTCTGTTCTTTGAGTTTGGCGATTTTTGGTTAATTATTCATAAAATAAACAGGCGTGCGCCGACTGTCAATTAGATCTGCAGCCTCTTATCTGCTCTTGAATTCGTTAAAATGAGAGTAGAGCAGAGTCAGTATTTAAAAGTGCAGCCAGCTCTGATAAGAGAACGTCCACTCTTTCTTGCACAATGTTCGTGACCACTTTATGAATTAGGAAGATGAAACTGGTCTTTGTCTGTAGTCATACGCTTTGACAATGCTGGTTCTTTGTCCAAGCGCATTCTGAACAAAAAAAAAAAAAGGGAGCCATGGGGATCCAAATCAAATCCTTTTTCATAAGCCTCCACCATCGTTTCCCTTGGTCTCATGCGCCGCACTTGACGGCTTCATGGGTTGGGCAGATGAAGCCGTATGGAGACACGTGACAGGGCTTGTAGAAGCGACGCTTCATAAGTGTGAAGACACAGAGAAAAAGACTGGAGAGACGCTGAAGGCGGCGGCAGCAGCAGCAACCTGTATCCACAGAGCTGGAGCGCACCCGGAGAGGGCGAGAAGACACTTGTGCAGACTGATCCGGCGGGGCAAAAAAACTTATTTAGACAAATAATTTTGGAAAACAAACTTATGACAAAGCTGACGAATTGTTCCACGGGCTTTCAAGTTGGTTTTCATCTCTTTTTATATAAGATCTGAATTGGTTGGATGATGCGCTTCTGACTTGGATTAACGCGCGACGATAAAGGACGATTCTGCGCACTTTGGAAAATTATGTAAGGTAAAGAAAAATGATCTACGTGTTCTTTATTTAAATGCTTTTATCCAGGTTTAGGTATGTACTTTAAATGGTCCATGCTGTTTATATCATATTATGTCTGTTTTATTCTTTTCTATTTTACTTGTATTTATTCAGCAGACAAATCATAAATTGAGGTTTCTTCATTGTTGTCCAGACTTTCTCAACAAACGAAATGTTATATTAACGGTTTAAATTCGCCATATAGCAAAACAAAAGACATGTATTTCATTATTTTACATTCGTTTAGTCTTACATAAAATTTGACTGAGAGCATTTGAGTATATTTAGACAATTGCCTCAAATACAAATTAAGGCGTTTTCTTTTGTTTTGCATTTAAACGATTCTAGAAAAGGCAATGCTCAAAAAAGAGTTTGTTGATATATTGTTTATGGTGTATATTGCAATTAATTATTGTGAGCGGGCTTCTGAAGCCCAGCTGTGGTTTATGCACAACTATAGAACTCAGATAAATTCGTGAAAAACACATCTGATCTGTGCAAACCACCAAGGAGGAAGTATCTGCAGTGACATATTTAAATTATGTGTTGATATTTTATAATAATAGAAAGTGTTCATAATCAAAATTATATAAATTATTGTGAAATTATAAATAATTATATACTGTTTGCAATCATATTTTTTTTCCTCTAAAATATGTCTAAAAATGTTTATTGTCAATTTGTAGGTTGTCCGGGCATCTTAGACTGCAGTATTACACCGAGACGCAGCCATGAAGTCTGTGCTGGATGGTGTGGCGGACACCACCTTCCGGACTATCACATCTGGCTTACAGTATCTGGGCTCCAACGATGCTAACTATGACGACCCCATGAATAATGTAGACTTCAAGGGCAGCTTCTCTATGCAGAAGCCCCTGTCTGCCTTCCGCAGCAACTCTTTCCCGGATAAAGTACCTGCAGACGAGGAGCTCATCCTCAAGGGCATTCCCTTCTTCCCCACCAATGCCACAGACTTGTTTGGAAACAGGAGCACAATCAGAGATGAGACTAACACTATACAATGTGGGGAGAACTTTATGGACATGGAGTGTTTCATGATCCTGACTCCCAGCCAGCAGCTGGCTGTGGCTGTGATGTCGCTGACTCTGGGCACCTTCACGGTGCTGGAGAACCTGGTAGTGCTCTGTGTCATCCTGCAGTCACGCAGCCTCCGCTGCCGGCCGTCCTATCACTTCATTGGCAGTCTGGCTGTGGCAGACCTGCTGGGCAGTGTCATTTTTGTCTACAGCTTTTTGGACTTCCATGTTTTCCACAGGAAAGACAGTCCCAATGTTTTTCTGTTCAAGTTGGGTGGAGTCACAGCGTCGTTCACAGCATCAGTTGGGAGCCTTTTTCTCACTGCTATTGACCGCTACATCTCCATTCATCGGCCACTAGCCTACAGGCGCATAGTGACTCGGACAAAGGCTGTCATAGCCTTTTGTATGATGTGGACAATCTCCATTGTCATTGCAGTGCTACCTCTGCTGGGCTGGAACTGTAAACGTCTCAATTCTGTTTGCTCAGATATATTCCCGCTCATTGACGAGAACTATCTGTTGTTTTGGATCGGGGTAACCAGCGTGCTGGTTCTTTTCATTATCTACGCCTACATATATATCCTGTGGAAAGCACACCACCATGCTGTGCGCATGCTGAGCCGCGCCTCCCAGAAGAGCCTCGTTGTGTATTCAGCAGATGGGACTAAAGTGCAGACCACACGCCCTGAGCAGGCCCGTATGGACATCCGTCTGGCTAAGACCCTGGTGCTTATCCTGGTGGTACTAGTCATCTGCTGGGGCCCAGTGCTCGCCATCATGGTGTACGACCTCTTCTGGAGGATGGACGATGACATCAAGACAGTATTTGCATTCTGCAGCATGCTCTGCCTGCTCAACTCCACCGTCAACCCCATCATCTACGCCTTGAGGAGCAAAGACTTGCGGCATGCCTTCCTCAGCTCCTGCCATGCCTGCAGGGGCAGTGCCCAGCAGTTGGACAATAGCCTGGAGTCAGACTGCCAGAATAGAAATGCCAACATCTCTGCCAACAGGGCTGCAGAAAGCTGCGTGAAGACCACTGTGAAAATAGCCAAAGTTACAATGTCTGTGTCAACTGAAACTTCTGCAGAAGCTGTCTAATTGGCTGTCAGGGGAAGTAAAAAAATAAAAAATAACAGTGTAAATGTCATCCTCCCCAAACAATCCCATTTCTCACAAAAAAAAAAAAAAAAAAAGCAGAAGTTAGGTATTCAAAACAAAGTGTTGACTCACACGCTCACATCAATGCTTTAGTGGTCACATACCTTTAGTTTGTGTATGAGCACATGGTGTGCCGAAGTGCCAAATGGTAATGCAAGATCATAGGAAGGACTCACAACCGGAGAGGATTGTCAAAGACTATAATAAGTCTGCTGTTTACCATAGACTCCATGGTATCCAATTAGTGAAGGCATATTATATTTTTGTACTGTGAATTCAGGTTTTGAAAACAATATTTCTTCATTTACGGGATAAGGGGCTACTGACATTTTTAAATAGAGTTGTTTTACTGTGTCATTTAGACCTTAACATGTGTCTTGCACCATTAATATAATAAGTCCTTGCGCCTTGACTTTCTACAGGCTTCATGTACATGTTGCATACGAACATTTCTATAAGCAGATAGAACATTAAGTTGAAGTGACTCTGATTGTTCTGGGTTTTTTTTTAAGAGCCATTAAACACGCCACTTTTGTACTTCTTCTGACAACACTCAGTGAGTGGCAAAATGTGTAAAGAGTTTTTTTGAGAAATGAGAGGTGGTTCCTGCTCAAAGAAAAAAGAAAAACATTATCACCGTGACAAAAGAACCTCTAATTAGTTAGAGGTCAACAATAAATAGATTCACAGCTTGAGTTTGTGAAATTTGAAATGGCATTTTCTGTGGCAGTGATTGTCCCTGATGTTCATTTCTTTACTCGCTGGCTGTTACACCTTCAGTAATGTGTCTTTGTTCAAATGTATACCTAACAACTGTACAGTGTTTTCTTGCAAAATAAAATTGTTCGGAATGACTCACTCAGCTATACAGCCAAGACAACAATGAACAACAACAACAAGGATGACAACAACAACAACAAGTTTTTTGAATTTGGATGCAGTGTGCTGGTCACTACTGCGAGAACCTGAAGGGGGTTTCTGACTATAGCTGCTTTCAACAAATGTATGATTTTATTGGCCTTGTATGTGTGTGATACCTTGTGATTTGGTGATATATTTCCAACCCCAAGCCTTTTGATCATTGCTGTGATTTGTTTTAGTGCTACTGTTGCAGCAGGGCATCATTGGGTTTAAACAAAAATAAACCAATGCACAGGGCGAGTGAAGTCGTTTTCGCGTAACTTTGAAGAAAAAAAAAAAAGTCTGCTGTTAATTTTACTTATCAAAACAAAGAAGCAAATGTCTTTTCATTCGCTGGTTCCTTGGATGGGGGTTTGTGTGTATGCATTATGTTTTGCATTGACAACTGACGTTGCAAAAGAAGTTGAGAAGATGCAATGTTTCTAATAGATAATGTAGTACTTAGAAACCTCACAGCACAATTGTTCTGTAGACATTTATCTTGATGTAAAATTATCCGGACAGCTGTTTATCAGTACGCTTTGCTGACTCTTGTATTATTGAGTATTGAAGATCAAAATGTCAACTGTCAAGTGGCTTCTGTACATTGGTGGCATAATGAGGAACCTATGACTTAAAAATCACAAGCAGTCAAGTGTTTTTAGTATTGCTGTTTTCAAACTTTTGAATAAAGTTGCAGCTGGTGGTAATTTGTCCTGAAGTCCTTTGATTGATTAACCGACTCCCTGATATATAAACATCATGACACATCTTCGATTCATCCACTGAAGAAGATCTCTGAGTCCAGGCGAGGCCCTGAGCTGATGGCAGGTCAGAATCAACAGTGGTGCCTGAGCGCCCCCTTGTGGACAAACAGGCACTGTCAACAACTGCAGTGAAGAAGCGTGAATTTAAAAAAAAATATATATATATATTTTTTCCATTTAAAAACACCGTGGTTACGTCTGACAGCCATGGAAGTGACAAATTACAAATAAACGGCTGCCAAAGCATCTTCTGACGTCAACATCTGCTGTGGTCCTTTTTATCTCTTGGCTTACAGAAGAGGAAAATGGCAACATCTGTTCACACAGATGTCAACAGGATTTTGCTAATTTACCAACAAGATGCTTCAATCTCGTGAAAGCCATAAGCCTGGTGTACTTTATGTTTGCAGGGCTGCAGCCACAGTTGAATGCAAACTCTCAAATTAAAAATCTGGACTCTGACAGTTGAATCTGCTTGTGTAGATTGGTTTAAATGATCAGTGTTCAATTAAAGATGTCACTTGTAAGCTGCTTATGCTGTTGATGAAACTCAACTAGCATCTGAAAGACATCACAGTGAGTCTGAGAAAATTATCCCATCCACCGATCTTTGATACCACTCGATTCACTTCAGGGTTACTATGTGCTGCAGCTGATTCCTGTTATGGGGAAGGCGGGCTTCACCCTGGACTGTTTGCCAGTCTATCAATGGGCAAACAGAGAGTCACACACGCTTGCATGTTACAAAGCACATGTCAGAGTCAATATCTGGCCTCAAACACGTGTTTTGTGATTATGGGAGGAAACCAAAGTTCCTGAAAAAAACCTCGACATGAGAAGTCGATGCAAAGTCCAACCATGTTCACACTGGGGATCACTTTACTGTGAGGCAAGAGACCTACTACGGCACCCAGAGGTGAACACAATTGTTTAATTTTGCCAACAGAAAATGCCAGAAAAAGAAATGGGCAATGTCAATTAATCATTGTTTAATAACTAATCTATCTTCTCCATGACAGCTTTTCAAAATTTGAGATTACATAAAAAAGGTACAGTTCGTCCACATTCATTTAAAATGATAAAAAATAAATAGCTAATAAAAATAAACAAGAGCAATAATGTCATTCAATATGTGTCATGCTTGTAGGGCTCCTTAAATGCTGTTTGCTCCAGTCTGTCCAATCTTGTAAATCCAGCAAAAAGTCTATCCTCAGTCCAACAATTAACATGGGGTTGAACAATAAATATTAAGAAAACAAATCTAAAGAGCATGACTGAAGACAAATATGGTACAATGACTCACTACAGCACTATCTTAAACAAATGTTTAATGAATTAAGCACCTTTGTGTCCTTTCAAAGTTACAGATACACACCACTAAGTTACTTAGCTGCTTTTGCAACTCCAGTACATCCTCTTTTACAATTCACAATAAAAATGTTGGCAAGGGTAACGGAGGAAGTGATTGCTGTGATGGGAAATGTCTGTAAACCTATAGAGCAAAGGAACATTTTAATGAATCACACATTTCCTTCACTTCCTGTCGTTAGAAACATCGTTTCCCAGGAAAGTCTTGATATGTTGTTAAGTTGTTGACTCCTTATTTCTCCCTTTCATCTTCAACGTGGGAGCCTTATAAATTCACAAACAAAAATGTGCTCCATACGCTCAAATGCTGGCTTTTTTTTACCACTGTGGACACATTTTAACATATTTGGATGCATACATTAAACATAATAATAATAATAATAATAATAATAATAATAATAATAATAATAATAATAATAATAATAATAATAATAATAATAATATTATTATTATTATCATTATTATTATTATTTTTGGATCACTTAAAGATAAAATATTGATTGAAAGTAAAACTTTACTGACCGGGAATTTTGTAAGCAAACAAAAACACATTTGAAAAAAAAACATTTTCTGGATTTTTGGGAAATGTAGTATTTATTTGTGCTTGAAACACTGTACATGTCGATGATTTAAAACTACAAATCCCGGCATGCAGGTGTTTTCTCGCACATGCGCAATCTGAATCGTAATCGAGGGGAATAGAAAGGGGTCATAGGAGTGGGAGCCGGCGTTAATGCCGTTAAATCTTTAATCATCTGCCTTTAATCTAAGCTTTCACAGCTTCAGCTCATCAAAATAGCTTGACAATATATTAGCTAACGTGGAAGTCGGAAGATTTGTTTACAAAAGGCAAAGATAAACGGGTAAAGTGTGTATTTGTTCGCAGCCCGGTATCGACTGAGCTAACGGTAGTTAGCATTATTAGCACGACATACCGGGGCCCAGTCTTCAGTTTTACAGTGACTTTTTGAAATTTTCCGGACACTTTGAAGCGGGATGGCTTGTGGGGCTACTCTGAAAAGGACTCTGGATTTTGATCCGTTAATGAGCCAGGCTTCGCCCAAAAGGCGGAGGTGCGCCCCGGTTATGTCTCCGGTGTCTTCGCCGCAGAAGTATCTGCGTATGGAGCCGTCGCCTTTCGGGGAAGTGTCGTCCAGACTCACCGCGGGTACGAAAATACGGCCTCTTTCCTTCGCTATCCTTGTAATCTCACTTCTGGCATGCGCTAGATGATCCATAACTATCGATTTTTTTTGTCCTGCGTGTCGCCTTGTAATTGTTATGCATGTTGCTAGCTACACCTGGCTAACTTCAGAACTTTACATCTTTCAAGGTTTGTTTGTTTCTGAGGAAAGTATTTTAAAGATGAGTTGGTGACTTTCAAGTATTGCCTAACAATTTGAATCGACATTTGGTTTTTCTGTTTCATTTGGTGTCTTCTAGGTTCCAGTGTGAAGTAGAACAAAGCTCAATATGATAAATTTGCCCATCAGGAGATTGTATGTTCATGATGCCCGTTCGATTTGCGAGAACGTCTTTCTTATCCAAGATCTGAATGTGTCTTTCAGAGCAAATCCTCCACAACATCAAGCAGGAGTACAAGCGTCTGAAGCGACGACACCTGGACAGTGCTCTCCAGCAGGGGGACGGCTGCTGTCCTCTGGACCTGAACAACATCCCCGGTGCATCGGCCCTCCCTGGTATGACAGGAAGCTGCTACTCAAATCTCACTTTGGTCGTTGGTAAACATTGTAACCGTACCCAAAGGAGCCGTGCTTGGCAACCATGAGTTCTTAAACTTGAGTCCTGCCCCGGTTGAGTTGATGCATTAATCCTAAAATACCTCAAATAAGTCTGGTCACCAAAACGTTAAAGAATAGTGGATTAGAAGCGATGCGCTGGCTTTTATCGTGGAGCCCCACTGAATCAGTCATGCAGCCTGACACGCCAAAGAAACATGTTCGCTCGAGGGAATCCGCCACAGAAATGTTGTACAAAGAAAAATGAGTCCCTTTGAGGTTAGATCATGAAAAATAGAGCAGACTAGAGCGAGCGCCTCAGAAACGGCACTGCTTGTCTGCATTCAGTCAACTGTAAAGTCAAAGGTGAGGAGTCTGATTACAATAATGATGCCAAACACTGCGTGGAAGTCACCTTGTTTCCTCTCTGTGAACATGTTCTGTATCACAGCCCTGTTGGGCAGCGGTGTCAGTGTTGGCTTGTTGTAAGGCTGGACTAACTGTCACTGATTCGCCCGTGTTCCTATATCTAGTAATAATGATGCAACCTGAACTCTCCCAACAGGTACGTCTTCAGGCGCCTCTCCCGTCAGGAGAGAACAGCCCTTATTCTCCCTCAGACAGGTCGGGATGATCTGTGAGAGACTACTGAAAGAGCGAGAGGACAAAGTTCGCGAGGAGTACGACGAGATCCTGACCACAAAGCTTGCAGGTATGTCGTAATATTAGTTTACCCATAACAATGATTCACATTTGAGTTACCTAAACTGGGTGCTTATAAACGCTTTGTCTCGTTTTCAGAGCAATATGATGCGTTCGTCAAGTTCACGCACGACCAGCTGATGCGAAGGTTTGGAGAGCAGCCTGCCAGCTGTGAGTATATTCTTGCTGCGTTTTCAATGTTGCAGCTCTTGTGTGTGCAGTAGACACGTCATCCTTCTCCAAACGGTTTCCAGCAGAATGTTCTCGTGTAAACAGAACCCTTCAGCAATAAAGTCCACTTGGCCTCATTATCTCTGAATGTGTTGATCCACATTATTCAGTCCTTTGTTTCCCTCCACAGATGTTTCCTGAGTGTCAGCGTCTGGTTTCTGCGAGCTCCTGCGGGGCCTCGGTGGGTCCAGTTGGACGTCTCCCCCCCGCTGTGCCATATTGCCTCTCTGTGGACTCACTGCCTCAGGCATGGACATCAGGAGGGCTTCCTCTTGCCGCCATGCCCCAGACTCTCTGCCACTCCCAGTGGTGTCTTCACTGCCGTGTTGATATGTTTGGCTCTGTTCCGATGCCTTTGTAAAAGGCAGGCTGTCGCCACACTTTGGTTTCTGGTTCTACTTGATTTTTATTTTTATTTTTGTCATTCTGAGTTATTTCACACAGAGAGGGGTTTAACTACAGCTTTTTATCAAAGCATTTAAAAAAAAAAAAAAAAGGGATGAGGAGCAGAACGGAGGCAGCTTTGTGATTGGACTACAGTAACAGCAGAAGTCTTGGCTTTTTTTTTTTCCTTTTTAGACATTGTTAAAACATTGTATACACTGTATTTTATTTTTAGTTTTGTTCATTGTTCCAGAATTTTATGATAATCTGCTGTCGGTATCAAAACAAGCTTTGATTTGAGAAAAACAGAAGAAATAAAGTTTTTTTCCCATAAATGTTTGGTTTAATATTTGAAATGTGCCATTTTGAGACCTCTCCAACTTTTAAAGCCACGGTGGTTTTAATTTTGCAAATTCAAGTGGACGTTAACAACGGTGAGTTCTCACAGTATCCACTTAACATCACAAGAATGTCAAAAAGCCAAATGACTTGATGAATAAAAATGCACTAAATTAATACAACGTTATAAAAATACTCCATGAGGAGCCAATTGAAGGGTTTAGGGATATTACCTGCTGCTCTCAACATTTCATTGTTCGTATAAATAGATACAGTACAAAAATCTCAATTTACACACTTCATTCAGGTTAAAATAATTTGTAAATACAAAATTGGACAATGGGTGTGTGGAAATATATTAAATAATTGTCAAAACTGATATATGGATTGACAAAACACATAATTGAAAAATTATAAACCCAAGTTAAAAATTTTAAAGTAGAAATATTAATCAGACTTTAAAAGCTAACAACACATCAGTTGGAACAGATTCATCTTTACAATAATGTCCGTTATAGCCACTTATCTTTGCCATTGACAGTCATACTATGTAAAATATTGCAACATTGATGATCCTAATATAAATACTGTTTTTATTCGTTCGCTAACTTCGGGAGCAGCGGAGAAACAAATCGAACGCTCCTTTTCTGAGCGATGACGTTTTGGACAGCGGAGTTTGTGATTGGACGAGCCGGCAGGAGGCGGGGACATGAATGAGGAAGTGCCGTTGCAGCGTCAATGTGAACTAATGGATAGATTTCTCTGTTTGTCCACTCAAAGTTGATGTTTGAAAAACATGGCTTGCTTCTTCAGGAGAAGAATAGCAGAGAAGGTAACGAGCGGGGAAGCCCAGAAAAGAATACAATGCAGTGCTGAATGCTAACAGACTGTGACCCTGGAGTCAGTGAAAACAACATGCATGTCAGTGTGAGCAGCTGCACTCCTCACCATGTGGTGTGTTTTTATTTTGTAGCTGGGCAGGACTCTACAGCAGTCTGAGGATGTCTTTATACCAGCTCTGACAGCAATCCCAGTTCTGAAGAAACAGTTAAGTGCCGCTTCTCAAGGCGTTTCCAGCTGATTTTGTCCTCCAAAGCTCACTGACCCTTTTGCTCCTCAGGCAGTCTGCAGACTTCAGACTGGCAGTTGGCCCTTTACGAAGCTGTGGCATTTTACCTTCCACTGGAGACATCCAGCTGCAGACAGAACACCTGGCGGCTCAGGTGAGAAGTACAAACACACACAGTCTCCAGAAAGGACTACTGTTTACACAAACCCAGACATGGAATATCCCGTGTGTGTGTGTGTGTGTGTGTGTGTGGGTGTGTGTGTGTGTGTGTGTGTGTGTGTGTGTGTGTGTGTGTGTGTGTGTGTGTGTGTGTGTGTGTGTGTGTGTGTGCGTGCGTGTGTGTGTGTGTGTGTGTGTGTGTGTGTGTGTGCGTGCGTGCGTGCGCGCGCGCAGTCCAGTCTTATCGTTCAGATCACAGGAGAAGTGAGGCAGAGCGTGCAGGCAGGATGGGGTGGAGACAAGTGTCAGGGCCGAAACGGAAGGTTTACAAGACAGTAGTGACATCTGCTATGATGCTTGGTTTGGAGGCAGTGCCACAAGGAGAGGAGGCTCAGCTGGAGATGAAGCTGTCAGGGAGTTGGACTAAAGGAAGATTTTAGAGAAGGTTCTCTGGATATAGTGAAGGATGGACAACTCCATGCTTAATGTAGTAGTGGTCCTCTTTAACCTCAGGCAGGGTAAGGTGGAGGTGGGTGATCTGCTGTGGCCGTTAGTGAAGGGGTAGCCAAACAGGTTGTCTGTGTGTAAAGAGTGTTCTTTTCTGTTGTTTGAATGGAGACAGCCCAGGGGAGTGGTTGTTTTTTGTTGATCTATGTTTTTCTCTTTCAGCAAAAAGTAAAAACAAAACTCAAGCTCCTCTCCTATGACAACAAAACTGACATTCAGTACAATCAACAAATTAAACAAACTTCTCAAGTTAAAACTAAATGCTCTGTCAATTTCGGCTTAGAGACAAAGCAGCTTGTATTAGAAAGGCCACAGGAATGCATACAGAAGAAGTTCAGGCTGATAAATAGGAACAGTTTGTGGGGCACCTACTAAAATACTTAGAAATATTAGCATTTTAATGGAATACTTCTGTTGGAAAGCGTAAAGATGATAAAATAAAAAAAAACATATTCCACAATTTAAAGCTTCAGATGGGACACACTTCATGCTAGATGTCATTCAAAGGTTATATAATTGTGTTTCCACTCACTCAGGAGCTACAGATCCTACATACACAGCACAGGAGAGAGACAAAGTCAGAATGTAGTTCAGTAACTAAGTTCTTTATATTACCTGCAGAGGCAAAAGCATATCATGTACTAACATTTAAAAAAAAGTAAGGCTGCAACAAGGATTAGTGAAGATCAATAAAAATCAATTATTAAAAGTGAGCGTTTTGTCTTTCTGCTCTGTTCCACTGCTGTTGTATATTTGTGGCTCGGTAACATCAGAAACGTTATATTTCACTTCACATTGTCCAGCTGAAGCAGGACGGTGTGGTGGAGGACGTCTCCGCTGCATCTGGAATGATCCACTTCAAAGTGAACCGTACGCTTCTTGCTGAGGTACGTCACAAAGACGGAAACCAACACCCGACCCTTTCACTGTGATCACAGTGTTTCTGCTCTCCCTCTCACTTCCAGAAAATATTGGAGCCATTTAAAGATGGAGACGGTGACAATTTTGGCTTGGATAGTGAACTTTTAAATTGTTTCCCAAGAGGAACAACATTAGTGGAGTATAGGTGGGTCTTTTCACAAGTATTTTCTTCTTTGACGTCGCTTGTAACTCCTGTGATTGATGACGGTCGATGTGTCTTTGCGTTGCAGCTCACCAAATATCGCCAAGAAATTCCACGCTGGACATTTACGCTCCACAATTATTGGTAAGTCTAGGTAGAAATTTGGTTAAATAGTATCTGACACCACAGTGCCTATACTGAAATGCATTATCCACATGTGCCAGATATATAGTTAATGCTTACAAATCAAGATTACTTTAGTAGATATTTAGATGCTCTATTACAACACATACAAGTTGCAAGCTGAATAAAATTACATTGAAATGCGTTGCAGCTGTCCTTATTGTTAATTACATAATGCTTAGCGTTGTACCCAAATTCTGTACAAAACCTAAATATGTTATTGTATTTATTCTTTCTGAGTAAAATCAATATATAGTTACATGTCCTTAACCTAAAAATTGTGTTTATGTCCCCAATCATAAATCAATACATCAGTATGAACGCACTGACATTAATGTAAATAAGGAAAATCCATTAAATGCGATGTGATGGAGGATCAGTTTTCAACTCTTGGTTATTTACACCCTGAGTTTAAATTGTGAGTCAAATCAAAACAACAAAATTGTAACTACTCTTCCAGGTAACTTTATTGCGAATCTGAAGGAATCACTGGGGAACAAAGTCATCCGGATGAATTACCTGGGGGACTGGGGAATGCAGTTCGGTGAGGAGGCTGAACAGAAAATGTGAATTGTGTCTTTTTTACTGCCTTTTGTTGATAAAATGAGTACCATTCCCTGGATTTCAGGCTTGCTGGGGGCCGGGTTTGGTCAGTTCGGATGTGCTGAAAAGTTGAAACAAAACCCCCTGCAACATTTGTTCGAGGTGAGTGTGAACATGTTTGGAAATGTGGTCGCACACGGCCTCGCCGCATCCGTGTGGCGTTTGTATTCGGTGTTTCCTTTTTCACTCCTGCAGGTTTACGTCCGAGTGAACAAGGAGGCGGAGCACAACGAGGACGTGGACCGAGCTGCCAGAGACTTCTTCAGGCAGCTGGAGCAGCACGAGAGCGAGGCGGTGTCTCTATGGCGACGGTTCAGAGAGATCACCGTGAACGAGTATCGGCGTGTTTATGAGGTGAAATCCCCTCGCGCCGCACGACTAATCTAAAGTTGGTGTTAAGACTTTGTCCACCAGACGAGACGACCAATGGGGCTCATCTGCAATCTTTTCCAGCGGTTAGGCGTCGG
Organism: Lipophrys pholis; assembly: GCF_963383615.2. NCBI lineage: Eukaryota > Metazoa > Chordata > Actinopteri > Blenniiformes > Blenniidae > Lipophrys > Lipophrys pholis. Next base: position 13,635,627 of record NC_137649.1, read on the forward strand.
CTTTGACGTTTACTGCGGGGAGTCCTTTCACCAACGTGGAGCCCACGAGGTGGTGCAGCAGCTGCAGAGTCGAGGCCTGCTGAAGACCTCCGAGTACGTGTGTGTTGATACGTCTGCAGATTTCAAACCAAACAAATTGTCCAAAGCACATTTACAACTGAAGATGTTGACCATATTGTAATGAGATGAGCGTGAAACTTGACTGACGATCACTTCAAACCCATATCGATGAATTCACAGGTCATAAACCTGGAATTTGTACTTTTAAGCTTTAGATTCCTCCTATGATAGTTTTAGCATTGACCAGTGACACTCAGTAACTATCTGAGCTCACATGTACTTGACTTAATACGTTTGTTTTTATTTTTTTCTTGTCTCTGCAGGAAGGGGACTGGTGTTGTGGATCTTTCACCTCAGGGAGACATGAGCAGCGTCAGTACGCTGCTCCGCAGTGACGGCACCTCGTTGTACATCACCAGGTCAGCATGAGCAGCCGATCACGTCGCGACGTGTTAGACTGTGTGGAGAGCGCAACTGTTGGGAACAGCTTTTACTTTGTGTGTTGCAGAGACATCGCGGCAGCCATCGACCGAAAAGAAAAGTACCACTTTGACGAGATGATTTATGTGGTGAGAACACGCAAGCTCCATAGTTAGCGGTGAACGTGTCCACACTGGTGGTTTGTTTAATACATTTTTTTACTGTGGTCACAAAAACAAGCAGAACATCTAATTTAATGATGGAGCTTTGTTTATCTTTTACTGGATGACTTAATTGACTCATTCAAAAGTCAAAAATGTGTCTCCTCATTGATGAGAAACTAAAAACCAGAATCAGACAAACAGAACATGAAGATTTACTTCCTCACAGTAAACACTAAAAACAACCTTTCACGTTTTGTTTTTTTAATTAAATCATATTATTATGACCGCACAGTGTGTGGTGGATGAACTAAATATCCAGAATCCTAAAGGAAGCACATCTGTTTTGACCATATAAAGCACTTTGGGCTGCATGTTAATGTATAAATATAAATAAAATATAGGTCTGATTAATAAATGCTTGAGGTCTGATGAACCAGTCATATTCTCTAAATCGTGGCTCAAGTCATTGATTAGATATTGTTTGAATCATTTACATGACTAAATCATCTTTATTTCTTATATTTGGTTTCACGCTCAGGATTACCCTTTAAACTATATTGACAACTTGTCAGCGTTCCAGAAAAGAATAATCTTTACCTGCTGCAGAAATAAGCTGGCTGCAGGTTGTGACTAACAACTTCATATCCAACCACAAAGAATGTGTGGCTGTGTCCTTGAGAAAAGCTGATTCCTGTCTGCGGTTGGTTTCTTATTTTAGTCTCAGGTGTCCGGTTTGTGGCAGGGAAACCAGTTATCCAAGCTTTACAGCTGTGCAAAGGTGACGGGCCACTTTGTTAAATTCCTTTCATGTCTTCATGCTTTGCTTTTTCCAGACAGACAAAAGTCAAGAAAAGCACTTCCACCAGTTGTTCCAGATTTTGCTCACGATGGGACATTCTTGGGTGAAAAGGTACCTGAAACACCTGAAATGGCCACATTTGAGAGCCTCTGGGCGCCACACAGCTACAGATTGTCAAGGAGGAGTCAATGGAAGCCGATAAATGTTGGTTCATAGACGCCTTCTGTCAATTAAAGGGTTTAATTTGTACCAGTGTGTAGGAGCTGGAGACAGAATAGGAAATCATATTTTCGTGTACATGTTGTTAAACAGGTTAATTGTGTTTGAGTGGTATAAGAAGTAAGCAGATTGTGTTTGATTCATTCTTTGTTTTCTGTATCAATGTTACTGTCAGACTGCTGGTTCATTAAATTTTTTTTGCATTTTTAAAGTTGCCTCATTTGGACGGAGCATGAATTTGTGGGATGAACAGAGCCGAGATTGTGGAGTGCACTCATTAAGAATTTTGTCCAATCCACTCAAGGTTGGATGATTGAAGTGTGAAACGCCTCCTCGTGGATACTTGTCTGGTCACCCACATACTCTGCAGCTCTTCCCACAAATGCATTTCAATGGGAAATAAGTATTCTTTAGAAATAATGTAACAAAGTTTAGCGGAAAACGAAAGCCTAAATAAATTTTACGTTTACTTTTTATAAATTTACAGAGACAAATAAGTACAATTTCAACATTATTCAACTTTTAACGATGCCACCTTTGTGTCAAATACTGTGAAATGTTGAAAAAAAATTGTCTTCTATTGACATATTTTTATTTGTAGACGTTTACCTCCACAATATGCTAAATACAGCTGTTACCTCCATTAAAAAGTGGATTTTAATTCCACCTTCCACTCTAATGATGTTTGTTACGGGTGTAATGTTCAGCGGCGTTCCTTCCCGGATGTAGGTGTCGACATGTGCCCTTCGGTCTGGTCAGAGGCATGAAGACCCGGACGGGTGAGGTGGTGTTTCTGGAGGACGTGCTGGATGAAGCTCGGGCCCGGATGCTGCACAACATGAGCCAGACCAACAGTAAGGCCCGTCAATATTCAACAACAGCAAGCGGTGCTGCTGCAGTGTTTGCTGTGGTAAAAGGTCATTCCACTTAAAAAACAAAAAAGAAGAAACCGTGGCTCGCATTAGGGGGGATGAAAACACTTTTATGGGGAAGAACGTGAACTTTGTGTTTGTTTCGTTTCACAGCGACAAAAGAAATGGAGCATCCAGCGGACACGGCGGAGAAAGTAGGAATGAGTGCACTCCTAGTCCAGGTGAGCGATCGCAGAGTGCAACAGGTTCAAGTCACTTCTACATTTCTTTGTAAATTGTCCTAAGTTGTTGGGTTTTTTTTTAAACAATTTTTTTTTAAGGACTTTAAAGGCCCACTGCTGTCTGACTACAAGTTTGACTGGGACCGGATGCTGCAGGCTCAGGGCGACACCGGCGTCTTCCTGCAGTACACACACGCTCGACTCTGCAGGTACCGTGGAGAGATCTCAGGAATTCTCCTTCAGATGGTTTAAGTGTGCGAGTCTTTGAAAAAAGTCACCTATTTGGTCACATATGAGTAAAAGTCATTATTGCCTCAGTTTGTGTCATTTTAGTCAGAAAGCTGGTTTGCATCTACTGGAGTTTGGGACACAATCTCACCACTTTTAACTATATAAAATGTATAAAAGTGTTTTATCAACAGAAGCACCGGGATTCAAACCAGTGAACTTGCAGATACTGATTCACTGTCCAAACCTCTAAACCGCCACATCGCATGTCAGATATGTTTTGAGATACACAAATAAGAGAAATCAAAAAAAGGTTGAAATATTTCACTTTATTTCTAATACATCCAGAAAATCTGTGCAAATCATTTTTTTAAATAAAGTTTTATTTTTGGAAATGTACCTGGGACTGAAGGACTGAATTTAGAGGTAGTTCAAGAATTCTGGTTTTCTTCCCGATACATTAAGATATACCATGACCAAAACTACTCACAATCTTCAGACTTTTACATAAAATAGGTTATTATAGCTTAATTCTCTACTTAAGCTGAAGTACTTATACTTGTGTAAAGACCTGGTGAGACTGGTAGAAGTAGACCCGAGTTTATAATTTTACCCATGATTATGTAGGTGGAGTTTAATTTAAAATCGTGTGCGATCAACACTCGGTGAAGCAAATTCAAGCTTTACAGAATATTAAAGTTTTTAAAGTGACACAGGAAGCTCACGTTTGCTTATTCACATTCAGGGTTCGAGTTACTCATACAAAACCCCCAAAAATATCCTTTGATGCGTCGATTGTTTGGTTTTTGTGTGTGTGAGTGTGTGATGTCCTTCCTTGCTCCAGCTTAATACGAAGGAGCGAAGGTGTGGAAGGAGCCACCTTCGATCCGTCCCTCCTCCCTGAGCAGACGGGTGTTTTCATCCTCCAGCACCTTCTTCGGTGAGCAAACAGCTCCTGGGCGCCTTCAAATATTGCCAGAGAGGACGGCGTGAATACACATTGTGTCAGTGTTTACGTTTCACCGGAGCGCCTCTGTTTGCAGTTATGACGAGATCCTGTGTCATTCAGCTCAGGACCTGCAGCCCAGACACCTGGTGAACTTTTCACTGAAGCTATGGTGAGGAACAGGATGTTGGCCCTCAAGGGCCGGTCCACTGCCGCTCAGTGTTTGTATTCCTTAAAGTGATGTAGTCGGGTTCCCCGTTGCCTTCTTGTAATCGCCGTTTGTCTCCCAGCCACCTGGTCGCCTCGGCACACAGGGAGCTGCCGGTGAAGGGAAGCCCGCAGAATGTGGCACAGGTAGAAACCAACACACTTCTGTAAAATCAACACATGAATCCCAACCGCCATCTAAAAATGGGAAATGAGCTATAAAAGCGTTGTCAGTCTATGTGGAGACTTGAACATTTTCTGTGACGCGTCTGCATTGTGTCAACAGCGACAAAAGAGAAGCGTTTCTTAGTCTAGATTACCGTAGATTAGACGTCCAGACAAGGACGCAGTCCAAATTACAAATATGAACCGAACGACATAGAAATTGAAAGTTGAAGACTCACTAAGTAGAAACACTTTGATTTGCACATTACTACAACTATGAAATCAAACATTCAGCTTTCATATAGTTTCAGTTTGAAGAGTAACAGGTGATTATTTTCACTCTGGTTTCTGCAAAAGACTGAAAAAAAAAAAAAATAGCATCCGCTTCAATACAGAGATTATTTCTTATTCCAAGTTTCTATTATTACAAACTAATCCATCAGGGCTGTGTATGTATATGGCGGGGCGTGACGTTACTGATTATAGTGCCAATAAATAGCTGGGAACACTTTACAGCTGCGAGTTACAGGCTTTTATTCTGGTCTTTTGATATCTTTATTACATTCAGTGCATACAGTTGTCACAAAAAAAAAAGTTGGTCAATATTGTTTCTGGCTTGCTGCTTCTTCCTGTTGTCATTGGATGTACTCTATACAGGTTTTGCGTTTCAAAAGAAACACGGCGTCGACTTGCAATCTGTTTTTCTGGAGAGCAACTCAAAGCAAACTTATAGTCACTTGTTGAGGCTGCAGAAGTTAATGATTGGCCGGAGATGAATGCTCACAGATATCAGCTGGCTCAAACAACAAAGGTTTAACATTAGAAAAAAAAAAAAAAAAAAAGGTCTTGTTTCTCTTGTTAACAGGCGAGGTTACGGCTGTTCGCCGCGGCGCGCTCCGTCCTGGCTCATGCCATGAGGATCCTTGGCATCTCGCCGGTGGATAGAATGTGACACTCGGATTCAAAGTCTGCAAGTTTGAGGAGTGTTGTGGAGAATTTGAACTGTAAATAAAATGGTTGAAAATGAAGACTGCAAGCAGTTTACTGCGACATGAAACGGCTCCTTATCACATCGTTGCGTCCAGTTTTATTAAAGGCTTTCAAATATTTTTCAAAAACAAGGCAACACAAAAGTGATACAAAAAAAATAATAATATGACAAGACACGAGTGAGAGATGATATAAACCAAACCACCATTGCAGTCTGTCGTCATTCAGTACATTAACATCCATCCATCCACTTTCTCCCTCTTTTCTGTTTCCGGGTGGCGGAGGTGGCAGTCTGAGCACCGTCACCCAGGTCACATTGCACCGATTAAAATCTTTTCCTGCGGGTGGTGAGCCCACGGGGAAGGTGGCGTCCGGCATGGGACACGAACCCACTACCTGGAGATTGTGAGTCTCACGCTCTACTAAAACACTCACATTGCACAATTTGAAATCGAATAATTATCAATTGGCGGAAATATTGCTCCGATAAGCGAGTTGTGATATTTCTCGACGTTCAGCAGCCTGTTGTGACGTTTAAAAATCGAAGCGTCGAGCCAAAAACATGGAACATTTCATCAAATTCACAGTACTGTCACCAGTCCCACGTGGGTGGAGGGAGGTCGGAGCAGACCTACATCAACTGGAAACGGGCGTCGTCTGTGTGGCGAACTGGACACGCAGCCAAACTGTCTGCAGCAGTGACCTGTCGCTCATCCCCTCTGGTCTCCACAACAGAAAACAGGACCATGAGCCGATCCCCCCCACCCCCACCCCGGACTCTGCTGCAACCAGCTGCTCACACTGTGATCAGTTTCTGTCTGGCCTCCTTGTCCGCCTCCTGTCGGCCCACTTTGGACGTGTCCAGCTTTGGAAGTCCGTACAGGTAGATGGAAATGCACACGAGGATCGCGCCAGAGGCAAATGTGATCGCTGCACAAGATGGAAGGAGACAGAAAGATTATAGGTTAACGTTGTACAACAAGAAGGTGGGAAAATAAAGCTATCCTGCCTCCGGTGAGCGGCCTAAGGTTCAAAGTGCATTTAATGGCTGAATTAACATTTCAGAGTTACATCTATACCCAACAAGACATAAAACTGTTGATTTAGCAACAAGTTGGCCAACAAGAGAGATTCTGATGTTTTCGTTCGATGACCTCATTCGACACTGAAAGAACATGAACTCAGGGGAGTGGCAGACACGACGTGCCGGGCCCAAACTGACAGCCCAGTGTTCATTCACTATTCTTGTTGTTTTAAGGGTGGAGATTACAATCTGAAAGGTAGGTGGCTCATAAAATGGACACATGTGACAAACTGTTATGAATAGTTGAAGCTGCGCAGGACACCTGCTCAAATAGCAACATTAGCTTTACTATTAATGAGGTAAGACCAAGTACAAAAGGTGCAGAGGACCGAGAGCAGCCATTACAGCAGCTCAGAAACAATCCAGGGGGAAGCTGGATGGTTTCTACTCCACAGCCGAGTCCAGGCAGACGTGACGAGCTCTGCAGCGCATCACCGACTACGAGACCACTTCAGTCTTTATCGACTCCTCTTACAGGCTGCTGGGTGACCTCAACTCTTCTTACGCCTGCTTTGACACCACCAGTCACTCAGGGAGAAGCACGCACCACCCAAACCCCTTACTGGCAGGCCCCGGTGTGTCAGGACTGGCAGCAGGACCTCAGCCAGCAATTTTGCTCTAATTACGCCTGTTTTATTTGTACATAAACTCTTCCTTCATAATTTAATTACTTCTCGTTTACACACTGAACATAGTTTAGAAAAAATTGCACTGCTCTTTTCAGACATACTATTTTAATGTTGGTACTCTGGGCAGCGGAAAGAGAATTTCATTGTGCAGGGATGAGATGAGTCGAGGCTCTTGACAGGAAATGACATTATTCTCTTCTCATAACTATAATAATAAGTGGCACACGTTCATGTGTCTTTACTAAAGAGCTGCCCTCAGGGAGCGCTCCACATAACAATTAAAGAAGATCTGGTTAGTACAGACATGCTTTCACACTCTGAGACCTTTAACTGTATCGTGCTGTATGCAGTTTGTCTGTGTTGGAGGAAATCATATAAGCAGAAGATCAGCTGGACACAAAGAAAATGTGGGAACGTGCAAACTCCACACAAAAAGACCCTCAGGCCCAGACGAACAGGGAACATTCTCACTGTAGCTCAAGAGGGGAAAAAAAACCAACAAACTTACTTATCTTCAGTCCAAACAACAATACGGACGCCACCGTGGAGAGAACGATGGCAGCAGCAGCAGAGAAGCCCTTCATGATGTTGTCTGTGTACTTGACTACTACTGACGTGTACAGACCACCAACGCTGGCCAGGACTGGACACACAGAGAGCAAAATCAGCCACACACACACACACACACACACATCAAGTGAGCATTACCGAATCCTCAGGTGGAGTCATACTTACACACGACAAAGCACACCCAGCCGGTATACCCGTAGAAGAAGCCTTTCTCCAGGATCTCTTCTCCATCGGTCACATAAACACCGATGACGGTGACCACGATGCCCGACAGGTACATCTGGATGTTTCTCACCCACAGAGACGTGTCGGAGCTTTTCAACACTTTCTCAAAGTAGACGCCTCAACCACAAAGTGGAAACATCAGTTAGATGCCAAGAGGTTTCCGCAGATAGTCTTTTTTAGTACGTATAGAAAGTTACGAGAAATGTATTATCCACAATGTGAAAATATGTTGTGAAAACAATTAAATGCTGCAGCAAAACACTGAACTCAAGTGAATTGATGAACTTCAGCTCACAGCAGGCTTCAGAACGTTATCATGTGTGGAGTTAAAAGCAGCAGCCGGGGATCTGATAGTTACAACACAACTTTTACAACTTCTTTTCAAGGGTCTAGTGCCAACTGTACCTGCAAATCCAGAGCAAAGGACCGCTATAGCGACGGCAATAAAGCCAATAAAGGGATTCTGCTCAATCTGTGGAAAACAATATAACTCTATATGAGCCACAGGACCGAATTGTACGAAAGGTCACGCAGTCGTAAAACACTGAATTCAAAATAGTGACACGGAGAAAAGTCTACTGTGTGACAATGAGGCATTAACTCTTTGTGCGCCCACCTGAACCTTAGTGACCTCGGCAGGCCTCCACTGGACGAGTATAACACCTGCGCAGAGCATGAAGACGGAGAACCACTGCAGCCGACTGAGCGAGCGGTTCAGCATGAAGACTGTGCACAGGGCCGTGCAGGGGATCTTCAACTGATAGGTCACCTGAACAGGAATTCAAACAAACAAACAAAAAAAAAACCCACCAAGTTATACAACAGAAACAAATCATACTGGCGTGGCACTTGTGTGTGTAATGATATCCGTGAGCTTGTAATTGCACCGTATAGTCGTGTTATTCTTTGTGATGACAATGAATGTAAACGGCAGGAAATTATAGAACCTGCAAGTTTAAAGTGAAAGCAAATAAAAGCCAATTTAAGAATAATGAGAGAGTATCAAGATCAGCTTGTAACAATCCACCTGGGCCAAAGGCCAAACCTGTAACTGTGTGACATTTACATTCTAGGTAAGCGCACGCACACAAAACCATACGAGTAGTCTTTTGAAATTTTTGATTGCTCCCAGATCATTTTTACATCTGTGATCTATGATAATGATAAACTAAAACATGTACATATTTTAAAGCTGTAAGTTTTACATTTCAGCTTGACACGTCAACCTAAATAATACATTCACAGTCTGAAACATTGCATCAAAGGAAGAATGAAAGCAACTGATATTTGTAAACTTTAAATCAATGCAACGTAAATTACACATACATAAGGCATAAATACTTTGTTGTTCACAGCAAATTGTCTATTCATTCAACTTCTACAGCCTCTTTTCCCAGAGGAAGGTTGGGAAAGGGAGAGGAACAATGAACAGGTGTAGTACAATTAATTAGACATTACAAATAATTAACTTAAAATGCATTTAAATGTTTAAAACCGGAAATGAACAAGAGTGAAAGCGGGTTACTCAGGAAAGACTGAAACCTATCATTATTTGGTTCCAGGTTCTCCAGTGAGGACAAAGGAAAGCTTCTGTGTTCGGGTGAATCAAAACATTTTTTCAGCTGCTCACTGTGCTTGTTAAGAGTCATTAAATTCCCAGCACACCCCTGACTGTGAGCGAAGTGTGGCTCTATGTTGACCTGACCACCAGTTCAAACACATTCAGGTCCTACCTGATAAACTGCTGCGTCGAGGTTGCTCAAAGCAACAAACGCCATGTTATTCTGGACGGCGTACACCAGCGACGGCACGCTCAGCTTCAGCAGCTCTTTAGGGCTGAAGATGATCTGTTCCAGGATTGTGCTTCTGAGTCGGCTGAAGCTTCCCATCTCCCTGAGAAAGAAGACACAAACAAAGAAATACTGACATCAAACATGCTTCAATCCAACCTGTGGAAGTTACTGGTATACTGCTTGTTCTACAACAGGTTTCCAATGCAGTAAACCAGAAAGTCGCTCTGAAAAAGAGTCAAGACAACTTTTGTCTTGTTATCCCTGACAAAAGATTCCCACATGCTCACAGTTACTCATCAAAACCCCGTCGTCCTCCCACAGGTCGCTTACCGAGCACCACCAATTCAGGTTTTTCAACAATCCAGTGGGTAAAAAGTGACTGGATGTCGGTCTGGTGAACAATACTTAATTGTGTGATCAGAAAACCACTAATTTAACTGTTTGGGTTCCGATTGTTTAAAACAACATTTAACATTAGACAAGCTTGATATTTTCCTAGTGTTTTTAATAAGTAGCTGTTGGTAAAAAAATGTAACCGGAATCAAGTCATACGAAGTAAGCCTGCTTCAAACATATCCTCCCACAGAGGACAATGACAAACAGCAGAGTCAAACCCATGAAAAGCAGTTGTGATCACAGCTTGAGCGTTTGTTTGGATTACAATTTTTCCACAGCTGGTTTGGCAGCCAAGTCTTGTTTTCTGGTCATCAGTCAAGTTACAAAACCAATACGAGAAGAGTATCACTATAAAAGGACAATAATTCGTATTTTCATTGGTAATACTTTCCTGATGGGGGCATTTTGATACGATGATGCAACCATGAGTTTAAGAGAAAGAAGTGGAGACTCACTGCAGCTGCATGCAATGTAAATTATCCAGTAACCAACAAGACGGGGGACAGATTTGCCTAGAGCTCTTGCAATACCTGTTTCTTGAAACAGCTTGTACTTTCTTGTAAAAAAAAATAGAGATAGGACTGTCACCTCTCAGTGGCTGCACAGACTTTATGTTTAGTCTCTTCAGCCAACATTTCTGAGCAAATGTCGGGCTAACCTTAATACAAGGAGGAAGTTATACATCTCAGGGACTTACTTTGTGAGCATCCCCAGACTGATGATCAACTTAGTGACCTCGGTGAGGAAAACAGCGGTGGTGGAGAAATACATTTCCCGTGTGGAGGTGGTCCGAGTGTACCGCAGAGCCACCGTGTAGGTAGCCGCTACCATGGTCATCACTGTCAGGCAGTACACCTTGAAGATCACGCTGACGTTTTCTGGAGAAAATAGAGGAATGCATTGTTTTCATCTCATCAGGCACACAAGACTCACGTCGTCCCGATTCATCCCAGTTTGGATTCGTCTTCGTCCCTGCGTTAACTTGAGCTAACGTTAGCTTTCCCAGCTAGCCTGACGTGAGGAATTAAAACTCACCGCCGGCCATGGTTGCTCTGCTTTGGGTCCGTCTGAGAGGCAGCGATGTCGGTCGTCCAGCTCACGTTACATGCCATGAAAATACGAACCGTATCGTCTACAAAAAGCGGAATGCTGCCCGACCTGCGGCGCATGGACTACACCGCCTGTTAGCTTTCTGTCGGCAATCATACAACTCCCATGATGCATCACCGTTGCTACGTCACCGAAGGGTGCGCCTCTTTTCAGCACCCCGGTATACCGCAGTGGAACTTCCACTCCCCAGTACAAAAATACTGTGGAATGTTATTCAAGTGGGAATGTGGAAAGTTTCTGAGCTCCAGAAGCTGATGTGACATCACATAGAATAGAATAGATGTGTTATTCCTAGAGAGAATTAGATCATTAAAATAGCACTGCTGACACTGTATCATTAGTGACTAATCATGGAAGCTTTTGACTTTTGTATATTATGGTTACGTTTACATCCAATAGCATTATTTTATTTGGGTAGGTAACCGTTCACTACTAAGTGAAATTCCACCATTTGTTTTTGTGTGAAACAAAAAAATGTGGAGATTTGATCAGTGAATCAGACTGCTGGAGCAGGCCTATTGCAACAGGAGTGTGATGAAACTTGGATTATGATTATTAAAAAACATATTGTGGAGAGACAGAGGTTTGGTCTCTTTATTGCTGTAAAACATGATTGGATCCTCTTGAATACATGTGAACTCTTAATAAGGTGAAACTGATCCCTGAAACAAAATAAATTTCTCTTATACCTACTTTGTACTTCAAAAGCCTATTTTCTTCTAGTTGTTTTATGTTGAGAAACTCTTTTGTAAACCTAAACTATCGTTCTTTTGAGAAATACAAAATATGCAGGGAAATCAAATGATAAAAATCTTTTTAGCAGATTCAAAACAGGTTTATTGTCATAACAATAGTAGTCGGCATCAACAATCTCAACCGGACCAGTCTTCTGTTAAGATTCACCATCTGAATCTGTCTCGTCTGTCAAAGCCTCTTGCATCAACAAATCATCTTCACTTCAGCTGCCAACAGCACACGCAACACCACAGCCTGTTGGACACATTTATAACTGCAGCAGATTTCAAATGAGCTGAAACACAACTGGATTTCAGGAGAAATTCCCAGTTATACTTTGGATATGACGTGAAAATATCCACTTCTTGCTTGAACTTTTCCCCAAAATCTGGCAAGGTAGATTTTTATTTTGCTGATATACGGGACTTTGTCCATGCAGGTCCATGCACTGGTGCTGGAGGAGAGGTTTTAGTGTGCTCAGACGGAGCACTGAACTCAGGAGGTGTCTGAGGGAACATGCTCGAAGCCTTCGCTCTCTCTCACCAGGGCCCGCTCCAGGATGACTCGGCCCTCCTTGTAGCGCTGACTTTCCTCAGTGGCGAACTCATACATCCAGCCCAGCTTACAGTTGCAGTTCTTGCAGCTGACATCCCTCACCATGTGTCTTCCTGTCAGCATGACTCTGTCCTGCACATCGCTGTGCTGCAGATTCACCACCTAGAGGTTAGACGTCACATGTTTATCACCAGCTGCAGGTAATGGCTTTAAACAGAGCTGTAAAACTGCCATAGATGCAAAATTAGCACTATTTGACTGATCCCGAACAAACAATATCTTAAAAATAGTTTTTGTTGGGAACTAATCAATCCCACAATAGTTCATCATTACTGTTGATTTTGTGCACAATAGTGATGCAGATTCAGCTTTATAGTACTACTTGAACAAATGAATTTGTCGATATGTAATTCCATCGATCCATCTCTTACATAGGGTTATGGGAGGCTATATATATTAGTATAATGTTAGTTTTGTTTGTGTAAAAATGGCAGAAGCACTTGGTTATTTGCATTTAGAAATGCTGCAGACGCAGGGCAAGTGAGAAACTGTCTCATGTGATGCGTGGGCACCTTGTTGAAGAGGAAAGCTCGGCCAGTGGCTCCAGTGAAGCGCGTGGAGATGAGCTCAGCCCGGTTGGTCAGGATGGTGTCACAGTTGGCACAAGAGAAGAGACGAGTCCCTCCAATGTGATCCAGAAAGATTTTGCCCATTTTATCCAACAGCAAGAAAAGCCTAGAGGAAAGAAAGCAGCAATGCTCATGAAGTTTCTCACAATTGTAATAGAGTATAGTAGTGAGTCATCGCTACTGAACAAATAGAAAACATTGCCTGGAAGACTTGACAGTGGGCAAAATCTTTTTACTACAAAATACTATGAGAGGAAATTGAACAAAATAATTGTGTTATAATTGTTCAAGACATTTTTCTATTGCAGTTCAATTGAGTTTATTGTTCCTTTAGTAAAATTAATAATTCTGTGATGTTTCTGATCCAACTATGATCCCTGATTATCTCTGGTAGTATAAAGCCACCACTAGTTCGTATTTGTAAAATCTGGAAATCCTTATAGTTCCAGTATTGTGGCTTGTACTACATGATGGCATGTAGAAAAAACATCCAGTCCTTAAATCTGGGCTTTAATAAAAAATTATTCATATTAACATTTTTGTATTATTTTAAAAAGAGATACATTCTCGACACTTAAAAGGAAAAATCTAGCCGTTTTGTTCTTTTTGTCATTGCCGATAATCAATTTTAAGTTACAAACAAGCTGTAACTAATTGTAATGTAAGCATTTGAAATGAAAGCAGCGAAATCAATCGATTCCCGACTTTACGAGCGTCACCTGAAGGCATCACCAGTAGGCCTGGCAGGTATGTCAACAACACGAACCCCTCACGCTTCTTACTCACAATAAACACGGAAAACTGCAACATTTGATTAAAAACAAAACCGAGCAAAAACATTTAATTTGCTCCGACTGAGACGTGATCGGAGGATGTTTAAAAGCCACGCCGAGTCACACAAACAATAGTTGATTAATGGCAACGGGACAAACCTCGCACCGTTTGCGGAGAAGACGTCAAAGAAACTGAAGTTTCGGACGTGAAAACACGCGAATTTCGTCCGATTCTCGACTCCCACAATATTTCCAAGTTCCGTCTGTTGTTATTGTCTCCACACAAAAGAGAGGAACCGTGGTAAAGTCAGCATTCGTCTCTGAAAAACACGGGAAACTAACTCGCCCCTAAGTGTATTACGGCCTGAGTCTCTACAGCAAGCAATACGGTATGAACGTAGCACGTGACGTCAGCACGTAAACTGAAACGTCACCTCAGCGTGAGTCATGAAACGCTTCCCCTCATGATTTAATCATTGATTACAATTTAAAGTAAAAAAAACAACAAAAAAACTAACAAATTAAGTGAGACACTATAGATACCCATGGATTTTATTCTTAACAGACTTTGGTTTTCACAATAGAATGACCAAATGGCTTAATTTATGCTGGTTTTGATGTATATTTTCCACTTCTTTGTTTATTGGCTTGTGTAGTTTTTATAATAATAAGAAGAATCATAATAATAACTTTTTTTCACAAAGTGTTTTGACAGTTAAAACACACAAACATTACAAAAAACAGTCAAGGCATGAGGAGACAAGCAATCAAGTAAGAGACTAAAAGTATTCAGTGTTGAAACATTATTTCCTGATCTTCATATTATTTGTATAATTTTTTTTCCCACCCAACACGTGTAAATATATATTGACGTAGTGCATACAATACCTTTTTTTTTAAAAGTTTTATTTACAATTATAAATCTGAGTAATGCAAACTAATTATGCAAAGGATGGAATTTCAGTTTTTAGACATGGCAGTAAGCTTATGAAGAAAATTACCTTGTGCAGATTTTTTTCCCATCGAATTTCATATTTTAAACAATCCTGTTAATTCTAATGTTATCTAGATGTATGTAATGTAAATATTGATCAAATGATTGTCCAGCATCAAAGTTACATATTATTGGGGACATATAATGAATAGAAATCTCATAAATCTACAGGTGTCAACCAGCCTTGATTCTACAAGTCATAAACATAAACATTAGTTTATCCAATGATGTACCTTCATATTCAAGTTATAATGAACACTATCTATTTACTGTCTATTCTTTTTCAAACAAAGTAAGCTGTTTAAATGTGTTTTTATCACCTTCAGAAATATTACTGAAGTAATTGAATTTAAACATTGATGTTCAGGTTGTTGTTGATTTTGTTATAATGCTGCCCCAAAAATGAACAAATGAAAATGTGCATTGTACAAAAAACATATTTATTATAACAGTATTAGTATATTATACAAAAAAAGCATACATCAACTGTATAAAAATACAAAATCCTGATGCGTTTCAGTCGCCTGGTCATCCTAAAATGTTTGACAAGCCAGAAGAGCATTGATTAACTCTACATGTCGTCAGTTCCATCTGTGTTTGGATGATAAACACTTGAAAAACACATGTTCGTCATCACATCACGCTCATGCGGTTTAAAGCTTTAATGACACAACGTGAGCGCTGATCCTGTGATGTATAAATGGTTAGTTTCAAATGTCTTTGATGAAAATAAAATCTGTCAGGAATAGTGCTTATCAACAAGGAGATCAAAAGACGACTGATACGACGACAAAACAGCTCATTGTCATATTTGAACCTCTTGTCAGTATGTAAATTGCAGTACCAGTGGCTTTTTCACTGTGAAATCTGACCATGTCAATCCATTTAAGAAATAAACTGTATGTACATTGAAGAATACATTTGCTGCAAGTAGAAAACAGATTGTAACACAAACCCTTAAGACAGCCAGTCGAATGCTAAACTCTACAGCTGCCTGTCAGAAAATATTCGGAAATGAGAGGAGAAAAGTGATGCAAAAGGTTCATTAGTTACAGGAGCATCATACGACTATCCCTGCCCACGCCAGAGCTGAGCCTGCTGCTCGCTCAGACTCCTCGCACGAGGTCTGGGCTCCAGTGAGGTAACGCCAAGCAGTGGCTCAAAACCCACTTCACTTCCCCTCTGTGACTTAAGCTTCGACACAATTGCATATGCCAGGTGTATGGAAATATAAGATAATCTATGAGGAGTCATGGGGGGGGGGGATGATAATTATGCTAATATCTTAAAACATGCTTTTATGCTCTTTATAATATAACATGGCATAAAGAAAAGCTTATACATATAGTTGTGCATCAACAGTCAAGCTGTGGAGCGACCCCTGTGTTTTTCATGGTGATCCATGATGTAGTAATCGAAGCTTTAAATGTAAGAAAATCCCTGAACTGTATTGCGTTTTTTTTGTGTGTTTGTCTGTCACATGGGATTGCAGATTCAAATTTAAATTATAAAATAATATTTTGTGTTTTACACTGTATTTGTAAAACTCTTGTGACTTTTTCTTTTTTCTTCTTCCAAACTTCATTAACATAACTGACAAATTCTCCTAAATTTGCCCACAGTGCAGCTACAATCCCTGTGAGACGACTGAAGGCAGACATTTAAGCTTCTGCTTTGTTCTTGGAGTGATCTGCATGAGCCAGGCTCTCCTCATTTTCTTCCTCCTCCTCGGGAACCTGGAAACACAAAACACAACATATTTTGTAACGTGGTGAAACAATCCAAAATAGCACCGTTTGTAATTTGCAGACATTACTAACAGAGTTCAGAGACAGACAGACAGACTAGTTTTTTGTTTTTATTAATGAATGAAACTCTGCCTGATGCTGAGATTCACATCAATTTATTATGATCTCAAAACTGCTGATTGATCAACAATTATTCCGCCGCGAGCGAGAAGCTCAAATGTCACAATGTACAGATAATATTCATAAGAAAGGAGATTTCTTACCTCCCAGTAAATAGAGTCATCGAAGCAGTTCTGGTCTGGAGGTTGTCCCCAGAAGGGCAGCCTCATTATTAAACCTATATAGAGAGGATGAATTGTTTGATCACTCACATTTGCCTTCTTGTGAAATTGTAATATCAAGCATTGGGAATCTATCGATCATGTGACACATTTATAGTATTTGTCTCCACTTACCCGTAACAGCACCCCCGACCAAGGCAAACCCGAGGGACGAAGCCAAAGCAGCAGCTTGCATGGCAGCACTACCGCTGAAATAGAAGAGAGAAAAGGGTTTTTATTGAGTTGGCGAGGTCTTTAAAGCTGCGACGGCGTTTGGTGTGTGCTTGTATCATCATATGCTGAATTTATGGTGCATGAGAGGATCGTTACCCTTTACTCTTCCCCAGAGCCACAGCGACAATACCAGCCAGACCGCCCAGGATGCCAGGCATGCCATGCAGATTGTGGACACCGCAGGTATCCTGGATACCCAGGTTGGACGCCAGGATTGGCTGCAGAAGGAGAAAACAAATCCTATAGTGTCCAACTGATTTTATTTTTTATTTTTTTTCTAATGTCAATTTACAGCTTGAAGTTCTCCCTCGATATCACCAAATATGGAGAATTACAACAAGAGATTGTGAATTGTTTGCCTGATTAAAACCTCTTTGGTGGTGTATTATTTGTTTGGCAAATAAGAATAATTTTCACCCAAACTTATTAAATTAGGAAAACCACCAGATTGTGGATAAATGTCCTTACAGCCGCCCAGAATGACGAAACGAAAACAAATGTCTTTTTATTTGAATGGAAGCCGAGAGAAGAACGATGTTCACGCTGCTGTCATACAGAATAAAGTAAACTAAAATATGAACTGTGCAAATATTACCTTTTGAGAAAATAAAACTAAAATAGAATTTCTAACATTTGTATTTCAGTGATCAGCGTAAAGAGGAATTTTTTTCATCTGAAATACACGCCTGGTATTTCTGTTGAAAATTCAGAGAACGTTTGTCTTTATATACTACCTGATTTACTATTTCAATCAATATGAGAGGAAGATTTGTAATAGTTCAGAACTCAGTATGGACTGGTGATAGAAATATAAAGACATTTTCTTTTGATATTTATTCACTAAACCCTGTTGACTCAGATGATGTATGTTGATGTTTTATTTGTCCGTCTTCATATTTCCACTCACGGTGAGGTACTTGAAGCCAAGGGTAGAGATGGTGCCAGCCACCAGTCCAATCAGCATGGCCCCAAATGGTCCAATGCTCATATCAGCACATGTTCCCACTGCAACGCCTCCAGCCAAGGTGGCATTCTGAATGTGCACCTATAAAATAAACACACATTGACACAGTTGACTGAAACTGTGTGTTCCAACTCATTAAACTGTCTTAACTGGAAAAGAAAAGGCGCCTGACCATGTCCAGCTTCCCTTTGTGCTCCACCAGGCTGGAGATGGCGTAGGCAGAGAGCACACAGGCAGCCAGGGAGAGGTAGGTGTTGATCACAGCGTGGAACTGATTGAAGCCCGGCTCGGCTATGGCCGAGTTAAAGCTGGGCCAGAACATCCACAAGAACACTGTTCCTGTAGTAATAAAGAAGCTCATGTCAAAACATTCTGCAGGTGAGTCAGTCTTTTACATACATCACAATATGTCTTCATCACAGTATAAGCTGCATTACTATTTATGTCCACAAGATGGCAGACGTGTGCAGGAGACCAGTGAAGGCCAATTACTGCCCAAAACATGATTTATCAGGACTTTGCTTTGAGTGTAACAGCCTCTTACCGATCATAGCAAACAGATCAGAGTGGTAAACAGATCCATCGTTTTCATGTCCGTTTCTTAAACCTGGTCGGTAAAGAACTCGGGCTACTGCCAGGCCGAAATAGGCCCCAAAAGCATGGATGATCATCGATGCGCCAACATCATTAGCCTGTGAAAGAAAACATAAATATAAACCCCCAAGTACTGAATTTAGCTTGTGTGTCACACACCTTCGTGCATCTGTGTCAATATGAACTTACATGGAGAATTTCAGCCACCAGGTGTTCATTGATAGAGAAGATGGAAATCTCCAGTATGGTCATGATGAGGAGCTGCACAGGGCTGGTTTTACCCAAAACGGCACCAAAGGAGATTAAGACTGTAGCTGTGCTGAAGTCTGCGTTGATTATTCTGTAGGAGAAGGAGAGATGTGTGTCAGAAAGGAAGAAGAAAAACCAAACAAACTTCGCCAACTCCAAAAGTTAAAGAAAAATGATATGGCAGTGGTAAGTTTTATCTAATAAACATATCATGCAAAGGATAAAATAGAAATGGCAGATTTATATATGTCTGAATGCATTTTTGTCCATTTGAAACCAGCATGAGCAGGAAGGTCATACTTGAAGATGTTGATTTTGATCTTGCCGTCGTCCAAGTCCCAGATGCCCTGCATGAGGATTCCCCACTGCAGGCCGAAGGCGGCCAGGAGGAGGTTGAGGCCCACACTGCTGAAGCCATATCTCTTGAGGAACGTCATCAGGAACCCAAAGCCGATGAAGATCATGACGTGGACATCCTGAAACACTGAAGAGCCATAGGAGGACGTCAGCTCATCCAGTGACAAACTCATATGTTTTTGCTTTGACAATCACAATTTAACCTCAGTTAACTTTGCACTTCAAATTAAATCAGAAAA
Source organism: Lipophrys pholis (assembly GCF_963383615.2). NCBI lineage: Eukaryota > Metazoa > Chordata > Actinopteri > Blenniiformes > Blenniidae > Lipophrys > Lipophrys pholis. The sequence continues at coordinate 13,655,116 of NC_137649.1, forward strand.
TACTCTTGATGATATGCAGTCAACACATTACTACTTTGTCCTCTTAGTGATTTATTGAACTGCTATTGGACTTCACAGGAGTCATTTCCTCATCATCAGGGGCTGTTATTGTCTGACCAGACCTGCAGGAAAAGCAATTTAATCAGGCTGCAAATTGCATTCATGGAAAATTCCCCTACTTTTCCTGTCTGGTTTATGACCATCTCATGTGCTTCTATGAAGTGCATATGATCTAAGCAAGCTGGGACTTACATTTCCTGGACCTTTATCTCTGAGAACCATTTGCAAAAGGCATTCGCTTAAAAGAAAAATTCTATTTTATTATCCATACATGGTTATTTTGCCATTTTAGACATTAACAGGGATACACTCTGAGGTGATTTGGGTTCAGGCCAGTTGCTTTGGGGATGATTTGTTTTGAACGGCCCTCAAAGAGTGGACAGGAAGTGGAAGTCTTGTTTACCAAAACTTGAACTATGATGTGATCATGTGGAAAACGCATCAGGGTGGAGATGCGTGCCGGCTGGAAAACAATGGGATTCTTCCACCATGTTATAAAAAAGATTACTGCTACTGAGAAGACAGGTCCCACTTTGGCCTTAGAAAGAACAAGACTCACCTGCTGTGCAGAAGTTTAAAGGGTTATGTTCATTTGGATTCTTTCTTGTGAGATTTGAAGCTGCTTGTAAACACAAAAACTATCATCACCTGCAAATGTGTTTTGTTGTTTTTCTCCATTTAATTGCTTGATTCTTGACGTCATTGTTCATCTTTAAAAAGCCCATAAACCATTTTGTTTCCCTTGCTTTTGGTTGATATGCAAAACCATGAAGTATTCTAGTATTCTGTATAGGTCATACAGTGGTTTAGAGAGTAGTGCTCTCATGTCACATGATTGTGTCTCTGTGTTTGCCCTGTGATTAACTGGTGACCTGTTACGGATGTAACTTGCAATATCAGTTAATATAAAGTTACTTACAGTTATCCTCAGCTAATGATTATGTTTGTTTGACTTTTCAATAAATCCTTCACATCTACCTTCATTGGAAGTGGTTCATCTTTAAAAGGGTCCACTCTGAGTACTCCCAAAAATGTTTACCAGCAGCTCCTATGGACAGTCCAGACTAGAGATGAACTAGAACATTTACTTTAGTTTTTAATTTTCATGGTTTTCTCACACTTGGAATAAAGGGGTGAGTGAAGTAGTATTTAATGTATATAATTAATAGAAACAAGGATAAAATGATATATGAACAGCAATTTTAGAAATTTACAAACAATCAAACTTGCGCAACTGACCAAAACAATACGTTTCCCAAACATTTATTATGTGGTGGTTTTAGCACACTGTATTTACATAAAATCTTTATGACTGAGTGCCACTGTCCTCAAATAGTATGTTTCATTAGAAGTGTCCCTTTAATAAGACCTATAGGTATGTTCAGCATCAGCATGTTTATGTCACATGTTAACTTGTTTTCTCTGACTGTCATCAACTTACAACTTACAAGGTTATTTGAAAAAATGTGGAAAACACCAAATAGACTCATGCACATTATTGTATTATTCCTTTATGTTTCACACATAACCGTCTCAACTCTGCAATTGTTAATGTTAGTGTCTTACGAATAGCAAAAACATCATTCATTATTTGTTCCTCTATATATTTTTATTACATTTATAAACTAAAACAAAATTCACATTTGCATGTGAGCTCCTGTCTGCTGTTTAATCCTGAGAACATTTCCATAATACGCAGAAATTATTGCATTCTCCTATTTAAAATGCAGCAGCTGCTGAATGATAATATCAAGAAGAATAAACTCATCCACAACTACTCATCTGCAATATTTGCATACAGAGTATGTCAACATATTTTCACACGTCTTCTGGTACTTTAGTGAAGAAGGAAAATAAAACAAAAAACCTGGCGAGGACCATTGAAGTGGAAGGAAACATCTGCTACCGGTAGATTCCTGCATGAGCCGAGAAACTTAAACTTTTATCTCATTAAGATCAGACAAAATTACATCCTGGTTTGTGGTGTCATCTCATCATGTCTGATATATAAATTACAAACTTCTTTTTTTTAACACCAGGAGCAGATATTTGCGCCAGCTTTCTGCCTCATGCTCTCATTTTTGGAGCTGTTTAGTAGAGGACCCAGTTGCCCCTATTCTTGCTCTTTGACTCCTCTCCGATTCTCATCTGGCTGACTCAGTTTTGCTTTCCATGTAGTCTGAGCTTTTTTTTTTGTAAACAGTAGCTGAAGGATGAGGATGAGATGGAATTGGAAAGTAGCGTTGCTGGCACCACGCCCAGATGTTAGGTAACATTTAATCCTCAGAAGAAATGGAGGAGAGCGAGAGCGAGAGAGAGAGAGAGAGAGAGAGAGAGAGAGAGAGAAAACCCTTAAGAGCAATTATATTGTTAGAGAAATGATACAATCAGTGCAGAATGATTATTAGTTTGCATTCATGTTTTTCCTTCAAATACTGGTGTATTTTCTTTATAGCATCTCATCTTCGGTAGCAGTCATAATGTCTGGTTTGTTTCGTGATACCACGCAGCCAGATAATGCTTTTGTCATGTACATTTTTTTTTTTAATTACTGATTTGTTCCACAATAATAAAACCATTATATGTTTTACTTGCTGCACTCCACATTATTTTGCTTATCAGTTCTGCTTTGGATCCATAATTGCAGATGTCTGGTATGCGTGAAACAGAGGTTCTCACTGTATGCAGCTGCAAGAGTCATGTTTTCTGAGTATATATACATATATATGTAAGTAAAACGCTGCATCTGAAGTTGAAGATATGCTCAAGCTCAGTCCCGCCACACCCAAAGCACTCATGGAGTCAACAAGCAGCAGATATCTTCATGAAGATAACTGGTGAACGTGCAAAGAAGTCGCTTTCACTCCCAAAAGAGTTTCAACAAAATAACATTTATATTCACAATTTATAGCTTTACATGCCAACTGCATTTTTCTGCTCTGGCTACCACCTGTGTTTGTGCATTATTAGCTCTGCTGGACACATAAATTTGAATCACGTGTGACCTCCTCTGTGTGAGAGCTGACACTTTTCCCTGCAGGATCCTTTTGACATCTCAGCTGTTTGAAGAGACTTTGAGACAGACAAGAATGCGACCCCATGACTCCTCTTATTGCACTCAGCAGACCTTCCCTGCAAACAGCCCCAAAAAACTCTTCAGAGTCAGTAATTGGAAAATTAGATCCTCAAAATAGAATTTGTGGTATCTCAATAAAAAGAAACGTATCTATCTATTTGGGTATGCATTTATTGTGCTAACATCACTACAGAGTCTAAGAATAAAGCACCAATGCTCAGAAACTTTATATGATTGTCTGTTTGTAACTTTATTTAATTGAATAAAACTCAATTTGAGTCTGGCTCTCCAGGTGTTTTCTCTATTTGTAGAAATATATTTCCCCAAACAACAATGAATACTGGCAGTTCATATTTTACAACTTACTAGAAACAGAGGCATTCAAAGCAGAGCATCCTCAAGCATGCAGGTCTTGGTGGACTTACTTGGGTAGAGCTCCATGCGGACCAGTTCAGGGCGAGTCTCATTGGAGGGTTTTTCATGTCCGTGCCCGTGCCCATGACGTGTCCCATCATCATAGACCACAAACACCGCGAACAGGATGATGGTGATAATCTCAAAAGCCAAGGCCACGATGGGAAACTTTAACCTCATGTTGGTGGCGTACGCTGGCATGCTGAGACGAACTCTGGTTATCTCTCGCAGTCACTCAAACGCTCACCAGCCCTGCCTGTCTGTCCCTATCTGTCTCTAAGGGGCCGCTTGGTGTGAAGGGAGGGAAGAAGGCAGCATCTGGTTTTAAACTGATGCAGGTTTCGTGGTGACCAATAACATGGCTGAAGACTGGGGCCTCACCGGTCAACGCCCCCCTCGTGCACCATGCTTACAAGGGATGGGTTTCCTCTGTGGATAGCGGAGGGGACAAAGCAAAACACAAATATAATGACAACCGGCCAGTCGGCGGACATGAGAAAAAAACTTAATGACTGCTCCTTCCCGCTCATTTTTCACTGTCAAGTCATGTTTGTTGACTTGACATGACTTAACTTCGGACTGACCTTTTACCACCACAAAAATAGAAATAAAGATTTTTAGCTAATTATATTGTTATGGACTTTTAACAGTCTAGTTTCTCTTTCCTTCACTCTGCTGATCATTCTTCCTCTTTTTTAATTCTCCCTTGACAATTAACCATTTTCCTTTTTTTTTTTAACCATGCACCTGCAGCTTCATATACACAAAAGTAAAAACAGTGCTTGATCACAACAAGTAAAGTCTTGCCTTCAGAGGTGGAAAATTTACAGGATTGTAAAAAGGTGAAGGAAACCAACCACAAAACACTTGTAGTTATCAGCTGTTAACGAACTTTTTGAAAGTACTGCAGAGTGTAGAAAACATGCACAGGAAGCATATGTAGTATAAAAAGAAACCATTAAATTGTATGAAAAAAATAGTGTGTTAAAAAGTGTCTGCTAAAAAAACAATGTTTGTTGGCATACAAGTTCTGCCATGCCAGTTATAAGATAAGGATTTGTTATTCATTACCTCCAGAGATTCATAAAAAACCCTGGAAAGTCACACTCTGAATGAATTAATACAGTAGAGTAAAAAGTACATTACATACAAATGCTAGGCGGTCAGGTTTGAGTAGAAAGTCACATGAAAAACTCAACAACTCAAATATCTCTGCTTTCCCATGGAACCCTTCCATAGCGGCCTCTTTGGAGCTCGGCTAGTTGTGTAATGTTGCCTCACCAAATGCTGCACATTGTCATTCCACATATGACCTCTGTAGACACCGTGTGTTACCGTGATCATGTTACTTCACAGTTCAGCTCCTTCACCACCGAGTCTCCTCTTCCTTTCCCACTGGAAACAGTCCAAGTGTACGTCAGCTCCGAGCAGCCCGCGCGTCCTGATCCGGTAAGTGGCTCCCACTGCGAGGGCCGCGACGATCTGAGGCCTCTCGCCAAATTACCTCAAGCCAGAGGTCCCGCATTGAGGCCGGGAGCTTTGTGAATGAGCGGAGTAGGTAATCACTGCCAGCAACACATTTGTGTTTGTCTTGGAGCTGGGAGCACTGAGGGTTTTCCCAGACCCTTTGGGAAATTACTTCCAAATGTTGAGAGATATCAAAAACCGTGTTGTAGTGCTCCGACTAATCTACTTTGGTCGACTCATTATTCAATCAGTGGGCCCAGCAGGATTTTCTTCCATCCTGAAGAGGTTGTTCCAGTGGAAGAAGCCCAAAGCCCACCTTTTTGTTCCCTACATGTGTGCAAACTGGTAAATTTGAAAAGCATGGGAGGATTTAACGTTTAAGTATCACAGTCATTCATTCATGACGATAACAGATGCTCCCTCACATCAGCTTCTTCTGCTCTTAACCTGTCTTCTTTTATTAGATTTAAGTCCATTTATTACCACGTCTTTAACTACATTTAACAATTACTTCTGTCCTCTAAGTAACTCTGTCCTAAATAGCTAAACCTCCAGTTTGTGCTCAACTAACCACCCAGTATGTCTGTATTATTTACCAGCAGTGAACTGTCAGTGTTTTGACAGGAGAGAGCATGAGAACTGTTTATATTTGTCAATGCTGTTCAGTAACAGTAAATGCAAACACTTCATGGCAGACGTCCCGGAGGTACAAGTGCTCTTAGAGTTGTTGACTTTCTCAGCACTTTGTCATTGCTTACGCATAATTATGCATGAGGCTGAAGTGTTGGATGTATGATGCGCAGGAGCTTGCCATGTGAGCAGTCTGATTAAAAGTTTTTTTCTTCGGAGTTTGTTTTGCTCTATTTGTGGATGTATTGGTTTCTCTGTTCATTGCAGACAAACATTACAGTTGCTGTTCTTTGAGAGAGATTCAACAAAGAGATTGTATCTGTATCAGTAAGGCTTTGAACATGTGTTGCATCTTAAACCAGAATTTGAAAGTTTGGCATTTCATCAAACACTGTTGCTGTGTTGTAGCTCCAAACAGACTCACTCCTCACAAAATAGAAGAGGAAAAAAAACAACATTTTACTATCAGGCAAAATCTGTTTTTATGCAGCCTCCCTGTGAAATTTACATTCCAGGAAATCCATTAAACCATTTATCTCTCTTCACTCACAACCCCACGGTAAAACATAGATTTGTGGAAAATAAACAAGCCATCAGGCCTAAATGCACTTCTTTTGTCTCTTATCCCCACGTGCCGTTATGCAACCGACATGACGACAGAGGCCAGTCTGAATCTCCTGCACTGCTTCGAACTGGAGCTGCTGTGCCGTCCATACCCAACTCGCGTGGTCCATCTGTCACACACTCAAGTCTCACTGTGATGGTAAGACGACTCGGTGAGAGTCAGAGATCAAAGAGTGAAGGAGTCAGATGTTAGATAGATTACCACTTTAGGTTGGCTCTAGTTTTCTATGTCTGGGAGATTCCTGCACAAGCCTCAGTGTGTCACATGCAGGGGTCAAACGGAGGTTTGTAGGGTCATTGCCTCATGTTTACTGTTGAGTACTACATTTATACTAATGAGACAGAACATTGAAATCACTGACAGGTGAAGCGAATAACACTGGTTATCTCTTTATCGTGGCACTGGGTAGTTGATATAACAGGCAGCATCTAATTGTTTTCTCCTCAAAGTTCATGTGTTAGAAATAAACCAAAAAAAAGACAGCGTTCAAGGATCTGGGTGAGTGTGAGAAGCACCAAATAGTGACAGCGAGTTGATTTGGTCAGAGCATCTCCTAAACTGCAGCTCTCGCGGGGCGTTCCCGGTCTGCTGCGATTAATATCAATCCAAGAAATCCAAAAAGGTCAAAGGCAATAAAAAAGTGGTTCACCGACGGCACGGTCAAGGTTCACCGAGATCCGTGTGGTCGTCTCCAACAGATGAGCTGCAGTAGCACAAACTGCTGTAGCAGAGTTAACAATCCACAGTGTTGTGGTTGTGTTGTTTTGTGATGCAAAATAGATAAACTTTACAACATTAGGCCAGTGGTCACAATGTTTTGGCTAGTTGGTTGGCATCATTTTGACCAGTATGGAAATAAAAATGATCATCAAGTAATTTTCTGATGTTGGTCTGTCCAGCTAGTTTCTGACTATAGATGAGGTCTCAGTAGTTGAGCCTGGACCAGCTGGAAAGATTGTGTCCCTCTGTTGACTGTGGAGTAGTTCAGGGAACTTACAAAGCCAAGTTGCTCCTCATATTATGATCCCAACAATGTGCACTAAGTAGTAAAGAAGATGCATCGATAGGTACATTACATGTCCTGGTTGAGAAACCTCTTACGAGTTGACTACTACTCCTGACATCCTGCTGCTCTATTAAGAAACATTTTTCATCACATTACTTCATAATTATCTCAGACTGGTGAACGACTGTGCAGCTGATATTTTACAGTTGGCATTCCTCCGGGATGTTTATGCTTCTCTTTCTTGTGCAAAGGTCGAGTCCACAAACGTCTTTATTGTAAAGCCTGACCCTCTTATCTGTGGTAATTAAGAGCAGGATGTCTTCACACGGAACCTCCTCCTTACACTCGTCATACCGACCTCAGCACTCACACAATGGTGTGCACACACGCCCCTTTTTGGATGCCCATGGGAGGAACAAATTCCACAGTCTGGAGGAATCCTTCATATAGAGATATGTATATAAGTGGCTGATTGGAAACAGAAGCCGGTTAGTGTGACAGACAGAACCCAGGTCTCTTCTCCTCCTGAGAAAAAAAGCTGTAAAATAATCAGTCATTTGTGGGGTGGGGTAGCTTTGTAACATCACACACAGGAATCCAAACGAATGTGCATGAGCTCCAGGGAGATTTGCATGTGCAGTGTCTTCAGTAATCCAACCTGATTTACGGGCCTAGATAAATAAATAGAGAAGATTTTTCTCAAGTGAATGCCGACCTCCACTCACAGTGAGGCGGTGGGGGAACTTTGAAGTCAAATAAAGCAAGCATATCCATTGGGATACAATAGATGTTGTACTGTTCTGCTCCCAATCTGTTCCAGGTTAAAAGAAGCAGCGCTGCAGGTCTGTTCATCCTGGAGAGCTTAGAATACCAGAACCTGGAAAGTAAAAATATTCCAGTTGAACATCGACTATTGTATTTCGTGAAGTGGTTGCAAGCAAATCTGACTCAGAAAGCCTTGCCAAATGTTGGTTACAAATCAGAGCAGCATCCTGAGTGGGGCTAAATCAGCATCGACTGGTGCGAAACCGAATTATTTTTAATGTTCAATTAGAGTAAAGGAGTTAACATGATTCAAAACACTGACATGCTTACTGCAGTTTGGATTTAGAACCTTTATTCTACTGAGCTTCTGTTCTTTTCTTACACTGCCATAATCTTTTTGGTATGTCACCATTACATGTCACAAACATTATGTGTCCCTCTCTCGTCTCACTGCACCTTTTTATGGGATCTCTGACTGTGATACTGAAAGTTCATGATTTGTTCCTTCTGACTCCATCAAGTCCCCACATTGTTAGCTTAGTATTAAGCTGATGAAGAGGAGATTGGCTTTGTAAATTTGAGTCATATATGCAATGTACATCTCCAAATAACTTTCAGCCACATCTCAGCTTTTTACTTCGGCTTGTTTTATTCGTATTAAAATTTGAAATCTGCTTTTCATTTAATTTTGTCTGTTGTAGTAACAGTCCCCACATTGTTCAAAAATAATTGCAGTATTTCAAAGTGCAATAGAGCATAAAACTCATATAATAGTGTTTATTTTCATAAAATAGAAGACACTGAACATTCAGTTGTAAATCAACACGGTGTCTGCGTTTTTTTTTTTTTTGTTTTCCCAAATATGCTTGAAGATTTATTTTTCCACTAAATCACTGTTGTAATATTCACTCGTGTATCTACAGCATCTGAGAATCGCTTCACATCTGCGTTATGTGGTGACACTTTTAGACTGAGTATGAACAGATGTTCCTCCCAGAAATATTACACTACATATAGAAATTCCTCTGCAGTTCATGTTTTTTCTTTTGGGCTTTTGGGGCTTCAACTTTAATCAAGGGAGTCATGAATCAAAATGCTGTTTGGTTACTGGTGTGTTTGGGACCGTTATCTTCCTCTTCAGCACAAGGAAACACACTTTTAAAAGCATTTTGATTTATTCATACAGAGCCATGATGTCTTGTGTGCGAAAAAAAAAAAGACTCAGCACCTCAGTATGAAAACCATCTGCATTGTATAATTCTGCACCAACAGGCTGCATTTTCTGTCGTCATTGGCTTGAATTCAGTGTTAGGGTCTCTTCCCGATCTGTAGCCACGAGCCCCAAAAACAACGATCTTGCTTTTTATCAGTTCACAAAATGTTGCATCATTTCCCTTCGGACCAGTCAATGTGTGGTTGGCAAATTTTCACCTGTTCAGCACAAGACATTTTTGGAACAATAGGACTTTGCAGCCGCTTCTTGCCAAAAGCTTGGCATTACAGAGGTGTTTTCTTAGTGTTACAGTGTTCACAGCTAACTTTACACCTTCCTTCGTTACACTGGAGTTGATCAGAGTCTTTGTCATTTTTTTGTAATCCATTTCATAGTTTGCTATTTTCTTCCACATCTTTCTGCTTTTACTTGCCAATGTAGAGCATTTGAGATCACTTTACGCTCTAATGTTTCTGTATTTCTGTCTCTCCTTTTAACTTTTTCAACCAAAGTATGTTGTTTGTTCTATGTTGTTGTCGTCAACAACCCATTTCACAAGTGCTTGATTTACTTCTTATTTACCACATAGTAAAAATGATTGTGGTCTAGGGTTTGCTGGGTGGTTTTCCCAAAATGTCCTTTTCCATTATTTTACTTTGGACTTCTGGTGAGACATTTAAGCAGCGTTTGACAGCTATGTGGGAAAACTTGTACTGTAATTGTTACTATGTCCTTCTGAAATAGACCTTCAGCCAGAAGTCAGGGCCAGCACTATATTAAGTCTTTTCAGGACACTTTGACGGACATGAACATGTTGACGTTAACAGGGCTCACATAGCTGACACTGTAGTTATGTCAGTTGAGAAACCATTTCTGTCCCCACAGCTGTGGGTCGCAGTCGTTGCAGCAGCTTACTGATAATACAACAGATGTTTTTTTTTCTGCTTTCGAGCGGACTGAAACAAATCTATACGTGCTGAAGAATTTCAGAGTTATTTCAACAAGCAGGTGGTGAAAATCTCATGCAAATAAATCTTAAGAGTTATTATTCCTTTCAAATGTCCTTGTAAATCAAAAAAAAAAAGGTTTTATGTTCTGTGCAGGTAATCTCATAATCATCTCTTTGCTTTTCATGTGTCATTACCTCTATGTGCAGCCTTTCAGTCCTGGTGTGACGTGACCAGGATCAGAGGTCACATGCTCAGATGGGTCCTCTCCAGACTGAGCTCAGTGGGGTCAGAGTTGTTGAAGCTACACATCAGAAGCCTGGAGGCATCAGGACCTGGTGTTTTCAATTTCAAATAACTATCATTTTACAAAAAAATTATTTACTTGAAGTGGTCATTATTTATTAACAGACTCGACTCGTAGTTTTGACATTTCCTTTATGCTGCAAAAAATCTGGGGTGGTTTTACACCTCATGAGAGAATCTTCACCGATAATCAACAATGTGATCATTCATCTATTTGAGAATATGTTTTGCAAATCAAGGAGCCCACAGTGACAATGCATGAAAGCACAGTAGACCCTGAATCCATCACTGAGAAAACAGTCACACACACTCACGTGGGCAATTTATAGTCACCAATCAACCTTTCATGAATACGTTTGGACTGTGGGAGGGAATCAGAGTTCCTGGAGAAAACCCCCATGCATGCACAGGAGCAAGCAAATTTAGAAAGAAGCCTGAACTTAAACCTGGGTTTTTCTCACTGTGAGGTGGAACGCTCACTCTTATCAGACATGCTATTTATAATTATAGTCTGTTTGCTGTGGCAAAGTTTCTTCTCACTGTATATTGGCCCCGGGTCACATTAAATCAACTTTTTAACAACATTGCGAGAAGCAGCCGTACTAAATACTCTGTTCCCCCATTCCTCAGAGCTGTGGGAAATAAACAGGCTACAACAATGTTTGGTTATTTGTCTGTCTTTAACTGTACTAACACAGCAAATCAAAACAACAAGCTCCAACTTCAGGGTATAGCAACTGTTTTTGAAGTTAAAAAAAACTCCCCCCTCAATCAGGACAGGAAGGAACACATGAACTCAAATGATAAATTAAAATACTGTCTTTACATTGCACATGAACGTAACACCGAAATGACATACAGTATATTGTATTACAAATTCCCAAAAAACATACAACGGGGGTCCCTGAGCAAGACCCTCTGCCCCCCCCAGTTGCTCTGTGTGGCTGCTACCAATGGGTTCATTCAGTAATAGACAGAGCTAATTTTCATACACAAAAAAATACTTTGTAAAATGAGATCAAATACATTTATAGAAGGGTGGTAATGTGAATGACCCTGAGGAAGTTCTATCCAGCTCAACTCACTTCTGTAATTCAGTCAAATGTTTTGCTCTGAATTATTCCCAACTTCTCATAGAACATTTGAGTTTGAATATTTCGATCATGTGGCGTGTAAACACTGAAGATGATAACCTCTAAACGCTCCTCCTTTCTATCCCCGGGCAGAGCTCTCACCACACCTCCCCCTGAAAGTACCCCACCCCTCGTTTCCTGTGGCGGAGTGCTGAGGGGAACAGTTGCACACCCTGATAAGCACGCTCGGAGGGAAGCCTATGCAAGCGGCCTAATCAGCATGTTGGATGCTAGTAATCAGGAACAATCACAAGCTGCCATCATGTTTATGTTGTGCTGGTCCTTTATGCTATTTAAGTGCGGGGCAATTATCCTTACATAGCATCCCATAGTGGAAACACCTCTGCTGATATGTGAGCACACTTGCTTTCAAGAGCAAATTCAGGTGGAAACTATGAAAACAAACACACTGAAAGAAACACTTGGCCCTAAAATACATAATGGGAGAAAATCTTGATAAGGAAAAATACCTTATAGTCAATCAGTTGTGGCATCTTCACAAAGAAAACGTTCCCTTTTTAGCGTAGCACCTGTCAACCATCAGTAGAAGCTGATGGGTGGGTAGAGCTGTTTGAAGATGGCTGAGTGCACTTGAATGTTTAACAGGTGCGCAGAAGATTTAGTGCCGTGTGTGCCTCTCGTGGATGTGCAGCAGGCATCAGTCAGAGCAGCGCAGACAGGCAAGCCTGCAAATAGTAATGTACACTGCACGGATAAAACCACACGTGCAAAACATGATCCAGAGAAAGTGCAGTTATGTGTTTTTTCTGTGAGAGCAGGAAAAAAAAAAAAGTGCAGCGACTGAGCCTCTTGAGTCATCGCATGCATTTGAAAGCTGTGGTTGCTGCAGGGACTTTAACAGTTTAAATCTTGGAAGATCTAAAGTTAAGAGAAGAGAAACTATCAGTGAAACATGGAGTATGTTTTCAGCTGTGGCTACAATTAATTCAATTAAAATGAGTACTGAGCAATTAAAAAAAATCTAATAAATATAGCCTACTATAGACTGGGGTTAAGATCTTTCAGAGCATAAGCATAAATGTTCTTGTATTAGTTACAGGCTTGCAATTTGAAATCCAGTTGGTCTTTATATATAGTCAGCAACTGTTTTTATACTTTTACATTAAATCCTTTTTTATCATTTGAATATGTCGATTTACATGTTAACGAAATTCTGATTTGAAAATGCCAAGTAATAATTTGACCCTCAATTCATCTTTTAAATTAAGGTGGCTGTGGTTTGGTTGATTAAGCAGTTGTCGCTCAATTGGAAAGTTGCAGGTTCGATTCCTCATCTCACCCTGTCTACATGTTGAAGTGCCCTTGAGCAAGAGAATAAACCCCAAACTGCTCCCAATGGATGGATTGAGCACCTTGCATAATGACTGCTTCCTTTGGTGTGTGAGTGTATCAATGGGTGAGTGTGGATAACAGTGTGAAATGCTTTGGGGACAGCTCAGGCGGCAGAAAAGCGCACATCAGTGAAACCCATTTACCATTTTTATCATGTCAAATAAAGGAAACGGCTTATCCTTGACCGCCATATTTCCTGGCACCCCAAACTTTGAGTTTTACTCCTCTATGGTAATTTGACTTTTATGGCTCTCTGTGAAAGAATGACAACATGATGTCTGTGATGTCCTTTGCAAGCTTTGCTTCGTGTTTACAGCCGCAGTCTATCAGAAGCAGAGTGTGTAACAGTCCAGTTGCAAAGAGGCGGCAGAGGGTGTTGTTCGGTTGCTTTGCAGCGTCGTGGGACTTCTTCTGTTTGCTTGTGAGCAGAGATAAATCTTCACTTTACTTTAAAGTTTCCTCAATTACAAAGATAACACAGGCAAGTTGGTAACCCAGGCCACTGCCAGCATGAAAAGTATGATAAAGCTCTGTTGAATCTTAATTCTGACATTTCTCCCATAAAAGTGACAAGACATGCACTTAAGCAGTGGCGATGTGTGTGATAGGTCGAGAGCCAGACGTGAACTCATAATGTCACTGTAAAGTCACATTTTTCTTTTCTCTTGTAAATGTCAGGGTAATTGTCTGCACAGCACAGAAACAACATCATTTAGGCCATGTTAAAGGACGTATAAATTCACCCCTATTGGTTTTTTTCTCCCTCACAGTTTTTCTCCTTACATCTAAACTTCCTGGCTGTAAAGGAATTGGCTGGATAATATTGTTAGAAGAAAGCAGGCCTTGATAGCACTGTGCTGCAGCTTCCTCTGTAGTACATCCTGATGTCACGGCGCCTTTTAAACACTGGGGCCTCCCTGCAGTGAAGTTGTAATTGCTTTATCTAGCACAGGCTTCTTTAAATGACGCCTAATTGAGGATCTTTGCCGCACCCTTTCCTCATGCGGCTCCACAGAGCAATCAACCTGACACTTTATCTTTGGATCTTAATAAAAACTAAAATGATTGGGCCACAACCCAGGACGTCCCACAGAAATAGTGAAAAAAAAAAAAATGGAAGAAAGAGGCAGTGGAATGGAGGGAGGGAGGGAGGAGAACAGCAGAGTGGAAGGAGAGAAAACATCCTGACTTAAACGGCGTAGGGAGTGGGTTTTCAGTTGACAGGATGCAGTGAGATTGGCCTTTTCAGGCATGACGGAGAAATAGTAAAAAGGAGGAAAAAGGAGAAACTAACTTGTCACGCGAGCAGCGAGGTAGACCACACAGCTGAGAGGAGCCTTGTTTATATAGTGTAACTAATGAGTCCTAAAAAAATGCACCGCTGAAACATTTACATTCTGCAGAAGTGGTTCTCAGCCAGAACAAACAAAGACAAATCAGAAAGAACTCAGCTGTGTAATAAAATCCATTTAGTTAATAATACTTTTCTGCTCATATCAAAGACTTTCTGCCAGACACATGACACATGTATGTACATTGAACATGTTTCTTGCATGGTTTTCATCTGTTTAAATGTTAGCACAGATGTTAGTTATTACAGCAAGCATGTTAATTACATAAAGGGTCTTGCTCATATACAGTATAGAGTCCACTCATAGGGGACCATGTCTTTGTTCTTTCCTCTTAAAGCTTTTCTATGACAGTATGTGCATTTGTAAATAAATGTCATTAGGAAAGTGCAGCATTTACCAATTCTTAAGTGACATTTCTGCTGTCTGCATGTTGGAACATTTATAAACAAACGTCATTATGAAGACTAAGGAACACACCAGACAGACCAGAGATAAAGTTATGGAGAATTTTAAAACCAGGGTTAAGTTATAAATAAAAAAAAAAGTATTACAAGATTTGAGCATCTCACAGAGCACCGTGCAATCTATCATCCAAAAATGGAGAGTATGACACAACTGCAAACCCACCAAAACATGGCCAACTATCTGAACTCACGGGCTGGGTGAGGAGGAGAGCATTGATCAGATAAAGAACCGAGAGGCCCAGAGTAACTCTGGAGGAGCTGCAGAGATCCACAACTCAGGTGGGACAATTTATCAACAGGACGATTACCAGTTGTGCATTCCACAAATCAGGCCTTTATAGAAGCCTGGGAAGAAGAAAGCCATTGGTGAAGCAAAGCCAGAAGAAGCCCTGCTTGGATTTTGCCACAAGCCACATTGGGGGACACAGAAAACATGTAGAGGAAGGTGCTCTGGTCAGATGAGAGAGACCAAGATTGAACTTTTTGCATTAAATGCAAAACACTATGCGTGGCAGAAAGGTAGCATTACACATCCTTTAAACATGTCACGCTCACTGTGAAACATGGTGGTGGCAGCATCATGCTGTGTGGATGTTTTTCCTCAGGAGGTAGAGGGAGGCTGGTCAGAGGTTCACCTTTGACATGCGGCCAGAGCGACAATGGAAAGGTTTGGATTAAAGCATATTTTTGTGTTTTAATGGACAAGTCAAACCTTAATCCTATAAAAAATCTGGCCCATGACTTGAAAATTGCTGTTCACAGACACTCTCTGTGACTGAGCTGATTTGAGCTATTTTGCAAAGAAGAATAAGCAAAAAGTTCAGTTTGTAGATGAGCAAAGCTGGTAGAGACATACTGCAAAAGACTTGCAGCTGTGATTGCAGCTAAATGTGGCTCTACAAAGCATTGCCTCAGGGGGACTGAGTACTTTTACACACCGCTGTTTATTTCATTCAAGACAAACTTTGAATTAAAAAAAAAAAAGAATGTGTGTGTCTCTGGAAGAAACAGTTATATGGTAAATTGTGGAACAAATTATGTAGCTGGATAGATTAAAACTATAAATTATATGATGTAATGATAACACCTTGTTTAATAATCGAATGCTCTTTGTTGGTTAGGGCTGTGCATGAGTCAGAGGTGAGGAAGGGATTTTCCTATTATGTAACATGATTACTGATCATGCATCTCCCCCATATCTGTTATTTATATTCCCTTTGAAAGTTCAGCCGTTCACTGTGCAAATGTATATCAACTGCTCGCTCACGCAGATGCTATAAACCCCCATAAAAACATAATATAAGACAGATGAGAAATTTCCAGGAGAAATTCCAGGAGAAATTTCTGCAAACTCTTACCTGACAACACAGGGTAAAACCAAAAAGCTGATTTATATTATAAGGTTTTAGATCAATTTATGCTGGTTGTAGTAGTCCCACCAAAAGATGGTCTTGCCATAGCACTGATGATTAGCCTGTTATCAAACATAAAAACAATCATTATTTACATTTATGAACATTTTTATTTGCTATGTGTTTACGAAAAAGCTCATAGTGTGGCTGAAATTAAATCATATCCCCTTATTTCTGCCCCTTGAAAAGAAAAACCTGTTATCTTCAATTTATACTAATCATCTGCAATCTATTACAACTTTTGCTGTTGGATTGTTTGTGAGGGACTTACGATCCGAGAGCAAGAGACAAATAATTTTTGCTGAGCAAAACATTTACTGAAAATCATGCATATTGAGAAATGTTAAATGAAAAAATGTTAACTAAACTGAGCAGCGATAAAATCAAATAAAACCACTAAACGTAGTTTTAATGATGTGAACAAAATTACGAGCATGTTACACTCCAAACACACATCTATGACAGTTTTTGCACTATGAATTAGACAGCTGAACAACTAAATGACTGTTTAGTTTCTTAAAGCTCTTGACATATTAGAACTGTACTTTCGACAAAGATAGAGGATTGGACAGAACAGACTGAGTTCATCTTTACATATTAAAGGCTTTTATAACCACCCTCACGAAGTCTGTTGACAAACTTGACACACAAACATACTTGATTCACAAATACCTGTTTTCTCCGGTCTTGAACTTTTTTCCAGGAAGGCCTGACCTTTCAAACTATTTTCTCTCGTGTCTCATAACTGCTGTAGGAGGAATGTATCTGGTGCTTGCTGAAATAATGAACCGTGAGTGATTGACCCCTGTATGACCAAGCCATTCCTGAGTGAAGCGTATGGATTTGGTCCCTGCATCTGCCTGACACCAGCTAATGGCAAACAGATTGACCAGGATGAGAGGGAGGAATGTTCTCCCCGTCTTCTGTGCAAATGTCAGGCCCAGCAAAGGTCTGTGGCAGATTACTGTGGCAGCAGCGATAAGGAGATGTAAAGACCCGTGGGGCTTATTTATTATTAAGGCCTAGAGTGGGAAAAAGTACACAGAACAGAACTGCAGTGGGAACAGCGCTCTGGAGAAAACAACGTGCCACTGTCATGCAACAATTGCCAGAGCAGAAGGCGTACACCATGTGATAATACACCAGGACAGATAAATGGTTCATGCATTCTCCCCACATATCAATTTTCAGGGATTTCATGCATGATTAAATATCAGCAGACATACTTTATAAAAGTTGACATGGAAATTTACACTAAACATACAAGAATCAAACATCCGATTAAAGTGTTGAATGACATTTCTTGGAAGCCACTAATTCACAAATGATCTGCATGCTTTGTGCAATTCTCAGCGTTTATTTTGACACAGTATAATGTGGTCCAACAGTGTGCTATATTGCATCAAGTATGAAACATTAAAATTGTTTCTCATCTGCCATGTGATTTTTTTTTATATCATATAATCCATTATTTGAATCAATGCACACAAAGCAAAACAAGTCTAGTTATATATGCGTCAGTATGTAGCTCCTGTGTATGGACCTATATTTTCATGTCCGCTCACAAACACGCAGGCTGGATTATTTTAAGTATTTATCCCACATACACTGTAGCAGCTGTGCCCAACTGAAAAGTTCCCGCATATTTTTGTGCAGCAGAAATAAGTCTGATCAAATACTCAAGTCCACATTGAAGAACATTTTAAAAGAAAGATGAAGCTGTGGCCCAGTTGACCAGGCCATTCCCATCCTGACCCACACATGTCTCAATACTCAATATATATAGCAATCATGCAGATGATTCTTTTTTTTTATTTGATTCTTATTCATAGCCCTTTTACAGTCTTTTTTTATTGTTATCTATTATATTTCAAATGCAAAATTCTAAATGACAAAAAAAAAAAAAAAAAGCTCTAAATTGTTTGACTTGTGAATTCTGGACACTGATGGTTTGTACAACTTACTGTTCAGACAACTAGAGATTTTAAATGTGATGAATCCAGAGCAAACCAGAACCTCTTTCTGTTTAGAAACATTGAATACCAAAGAGAGCGTTTTAACGTCATTATTACTGCTGTGAAGTGTCAAGGTTTGTAAATGTTTGGAAGACTCCTGCCAGGTTTGGTATTTGCTGTTTATCTCTGTGAAATCCTCCTCGTCACTACAGGTTTAGTTTCATTTTATTTTTTAAATCACTTGTGACCTGAATAGAAACGTTGGATTCTAATTATATACTTAGATGAATGTGCCAGTCAATGGTAAATAAGGAATTTAGTGAAGGTTTAAATTAACCTGCAAAAAAGAGGAGCACAGACTAAGAGCAGAAATCAATTTATTATTATTGACATATTTCTAAAACAGTTTTTAACATATTTATGTGAAGAACTCACATGATTCTAAAATGTTCATGGTTCATAGTTTTTAATATAACCAATAATCAGTTCATTATGTCGTTGTCGTCTATGGATTGTATGTTCCAAAAAATTCCAAAAATGTACAATAATCTTTTTTTTAAATACAGCTTATAGAACAAACCAAATGTAAAGGCTAAAAAAGCAAAGAAATAGCACAAGATTCAAATAGTTATTCTATAACATAGTCAGTGAATGATATGTAAAAATATCTAAAACTGTTCTATTAACTGAACTATAAAAACATGATGAGTTTGGAAATTGATGTGAACAAATACATTAAAGTTCATTGAGTCTAAATGTATAATTGTTGTGAAACGAAATCAGATTTATTGAAACTTTACAGCTATGACTTTCTCCAACTTGGTTGTTAGACATGATTGTCCTTGTTCACAGTTGTAGTTGAGCATGAATGAATGTTTTGCCACATGTTGTGTTTGGGATACTCCCCCTTTAACCATTTCCTCCACTGCTGTTTTGGGACCCTCTCTCCAAATGTTTGTTTTATGTACATTTGCCGGAGGACTATTGAGTGAGAGTAGCTATCAAACCGGCAGCGGCTCGGAGAAAGAACAACACCCCCCCCAGTCTGCTAATGGCTGATGTGAACCAGGCCTGTTTGATTTATCCGGGTGTGCTGGGAGAGCTCAGAGGTTTGGCCACTGGTTGAACTCGCAGCCATCACGCTCGCTCATAAAACAATAACCACAATAACACGAACAGGCACTTTAGGAAGCTTTGGGCATTCAAAGGCCCCTTACTGGGTACCCAGCCTATATAGACTGTGGGCTTCTCAAGGACAATATATGGAAGTTATGTGGCTACTATACCACGCATAGATTAGAAATAAAGTGTTTGCCGTGCCTGCAGTCGACCTTTTCCTGAAGCGTTCGATGAAAGTGATCCGTCAGTGTTTTGGCATGTGACAGAGGAGATCTTTTGTCAGCAGGCCTCGGTTCAGATGTTCCCTTGTTTGTGTGTTGAAAGCTTAAGAGGCGAGGTGAGGAGCCTGTTAGCGAGCTTTGTTGTCCTGCATCTAGAAGCACTCAATGAAAGGAAGGAAGCTGCACCAGCAGCTTTCATTAGACGCCTCTCCGTCGGTTCCTGCAACAAAAGCTCACTTCCCACAGGTGAGGCTTCAGAGCTGCATGGAGCAGCTACACTAGGACCTACAGCTGTAATTTAAGAGCAGCTGGTTGCAAAATAACACATATTTCCACACTTATAGCAGCAGAGACACAAAATAATATACAAATGTGAACAACACTACTGGGACTTATACAGTAGCAGACTACATATGGCCTTTGTGTGGAGAGAGGGAGAGAGTTGTATGGATGCATAATCACATTTGTGTGTCTGTAATGAGATGTGTGTACTTGTGCCTGCAAGGAGATTAATGAAGTGAGGTTTTTTTTTTTTTCCTCACGAAGGATAATATCTCCATCCCAGCTAGTTAAAGAAGACATGCACAACATCCCATCCAGTGGCGTTTCTAGATGTAAATACTTGGTGGGACAAGGTTTTATTTCAGGTCTAGTGACGCCACTGAATTCCAAATGAAAGTGGGTGCACAACCAGCCACAACATTATAACAACCATATAGGGGCTGATCCCGTAAAAATGTTGATCCTTGGAGATAGCCGATCAAAAAAATAAAAAATGTAATTAAAATTTTTTTTTAATAAAAAGTCAATGACAGGATTTGAACCAGGCCATACCGATTCTATGCTGGTAGCTCAACCACCGGTAAAGTAACATAATAATGAGATTCTTAAAATACTTTCCTCATCGCGTCTTCCTCTTCTTCTTCTCATTATCATCAATATTTGCAATTGAATGAAGGTTACTAACTGGTCAACTGGTAACTTCCAAATTTCAAAAGCATTTCCAAATAACGGTATGTTCTCCAGGAAGCGTGTTGATAATATATAGTGTTAAAAAAAAGTTAAATCTAACAATCCTTTGTGAGCTGGCTGAAAAGGCCATTTTTATTTCAAGATTTGTGTTGTCACAGGGTTCTAAAGGGGGCTTCCTCTTTTTTGGCTCAGGTCTCTCGTCCGAGGCTGCGTCTCAAAGAGCCCCAATTCACTGTATCTTCTAGCTTTTCTTCCGACACCCCATGAGTGGGGGTCGTCTCCTGTTTCAGTTTCTATTGTTTTATTAAGCTTTGAAATGGTGCTCTCGCCTGTTCCTATATGAATCAGTGTGTGTGTGTGTTGATGCCTACATGCTATAACAAACTGCTGCTGCAGTATTGGGTGATGTGCGTGCATACAATTACTCCTTCAGTTCAAATACTGAGTCAAAAGCCTTTGAGTAAAAGTAGGTTTTAAGATGCACTTTAAAAGAAGACAAAGAAGAGGCCTGTATAATATGTAAAGCCACATTTCAGGTGCAGCAATTGAAAATGCTTTGAGCTCCAGCTTTGATTTTGGCAGCATCAGGAGCAGCTGATCAGCTGACCTGAGAGGCCGAGCAAGATCTCAGAAAGATAGGATGGAATGAGACCATTTAAGGATTTTAAAACAAGAAGTTTAAAATGAACTCTAAAATGCATAGGCAGCCTGTGAAGCAAGCCAGAATGGGTGTTATATTATCTCTCATATGTGCTTCAGTTAAAAGACGCGCAGCTGCATTTTGAACCAGCTGGAGACAGGAGAGGGAAGACTGACTGACTCCAAAATAAAGTGACAGTAATCCAGCAGAGATGTGATGAAGGCTTGGAATACTGTCTCATACTGCTCTCCTTAAAGAATGGGCATCAGTTTTGTTCAGTGGCCGCAGATGAAAAATGCTGGACCCCAATACATTGACAATTGATGAGTCAGCTTAGAATCACCATCCATCTTAAAGCTCAGGTTGGTGACTGTGGCGCTTAGATCCAGTGCCAAGTGACAATTATGGCCATCCAGGAGGATTTAATGTCATTTAGACATTCAAATGATGGTGTAACAGAGTAGGCGTTCTTCTGTTTCAGAGGTACAGAAATGTGGCTGTCGTCAGCATAACAACGAATGGAGAGAGCGTACTTTCTTTGAATAGAGGGAGTAAATATAGAGCGAAAAGCAGAGGCTCTAAGATTGAGCCCTGTGGAACTCCACATAGCAGGAAAGCAGAGGAGAACTCTGAACCAGAAATATTTGTGGTCATGGTTCTGTCTGGCAGGTAGGACCTCAACCAGTCCAGTATACCTGTTTCAAATAATCAAGCCTGTTGGAAGGAAACAGAATTCAGCTGCTTGCTTCACACATTTATCAATGGTTCATGTGAGCAGGCAGCTGTTTCATACTGGGGAAAAATGCTTTCTCACACCTTATCTCGTCTTATTGTGAATGAGGAAATAAAACTACTTTCCAACCACTTATCATTTCTGCTGATGTAATCAAGTCTGAAATAGCTCTGTTATTGTAGCCACCGCTGAGGGTGGGTGGAAATTATTTTTAAATGCATTAAATGAGTGATTGTTTTCACAGTTAATTACACATTTTTATGGGTCATGGCTTTTATAACTTTATAAAAAATAACTACAGGGAAAACAACAGTCCATTAATTTCAGAAGGAGGAGTCAGAACATTTTGTAACTCGCAATTTTGTATACTAATAAGACTAATGCTTAACAACGGTTGGGTTGTTTGGGGCTCAACGGCACACATTTTGTCAGGTTACATGATAATAAAGCCTATTACTAATAATACTAATAAATTACAGTTTGCATGTTGCATAACCTCAGCATAGATATGTTCTTCCTTGAGATATCAAAGGACATGGGAGGTGAAGGTAAATTGTTATCTTCTAAGGCAGGACCAAATTTAGAATCTTACTAAACTTTATCAATGTCAACATTTGATTTCAAAGCCACGCTTTGTTTGGTATTGCAAACATTCTGTTCAGGGACATTTCACAGGTGCAAAAGTTGTTCATAGCGACATTTGCTGTTCACCGAAAGATTCCCTTGAATTTGTGTGTTTAGTTGTCACGTGTCTGTGTGATCCTGTGTATATAAACTTTACCTGGAGCCAACGAAGGCACACAGTTTTTTGACTTACCCATGACCATGTACACTTTCTCTTTACTGTGCGCTTTGGGCCTGGCGGCTGCCCTTGCAGTGCCTGACACTTTGGCCTCTGAGGAGCCATTGGCGGTAAGTATAGAATTCAATAGCTCTTCTAATTATTGCAGGAATAAATTGTTTTTTGCAATAATCTAACTGTCATTTTCTCTTTTCAATGAAATTGACACCGGAAGGATGGTGAGTGTTCGGATCTGTTAATCATATATCGGTCTTCACTCAGGTTATTATTCACTCACTCATACTGTTTATTGGTTGTTTTTAATTGTCTTCATATAGCCACCATCCTGACTACCACCACTGAGCAGAACGAAATTGTGAACAAACACAACAGCCTGAGGAGGGCCGTCAGGCCCACTGCCAGGAACATGTTGAAAATGGTTAAACCTTTTGTTTTGTCAATCAAGAATTAGTATTAAGTCATAATTTCAGGAGCACAGTGTGCTTCAATGGACAAAAATGTCATTTTTTGAACCCCACAGAGCTGGAACAGGGAAGCAGCAGCCAACGCTCAGAGATGGGCCAACAAATGCTCCATGAATCACAGCCCTTCAAGCGACAGAGAGATCAGCAGTAAGTTCCCGTTCATATGTTATTCTTTCTTTTTTTTCTTCACACAAGTTTGAGGCATTCATCTGAATTTTATATTCCAAAATCCACATTTCTAGGTGTGGTAAATTCACCCCCAGAAAACTGCACAAGAATGAACCTATTCATTCCAATAATTGTCCAGTGTTATTGTTCTGATAAAAGAAAGGTACATTTGGCTTGGAGGGCACTCTTATTACAGCTCATATCTTCATATAGAAAACCCCCCAAACAAATACAATATACTAGGATAGAGCAGTTGGTGTATTACATACTAATTAATCCTGTGACTAAAGAGACATTACACTCAAAAATACTATTATTTTTTCTCAATGAACCTGAATTAAAGATTTTTTATCTTAAATTGTGAATTTAACAGACTTTCAGTTGAAATAATACAATTTGTTATTCATTAACTTAATTAAGACATATGGTAACAATTGACCTGCATTTGGCTTTGTGTGAAAATGCTGTGTAATACGTTCATTGTTTTGAAATTGAACGTGAACATAGAATTGCTTCTGACAGAAATAATCATATAGAGAAGAAATTGAGAATATGGCACAGGCATGTGGACCAGTATCATCTAATAAATGTCGAATGTAAAGTAGAGCAAGCAGATGATATTTCTCTTCATGAAATATTACCTCACTGATGAGTGATGCAGTTTCCAAATAAATGTAATTGCTGTTTCTAATTGGCACACTGTGGAACACACAGTTTCTGTAGCTAATATAACATTACGCTGACATTAGAATAAATTTCTCATGCAAAATGAACATGACCCGATTGTTTTATTCAGTTTATTTTCTTTTGCAGTGTAGTTTCTCCAGTACGTGTACAGTATGGTAGAACTACTTGGAGAGGCATAAAGTCTTGTCGTATCTTTCATTGAAGAATTGACCCTCTTATAATGCAGCTGCCTTTCTCGATCAGAGGACTGCAACCCTCCGCTCTTAAGTCCCTCTGTAGTGGCTCCCTCAAGCTTTTGCGAAATTCTTCTGCTCCATGGCAAGAACTGCTCAAAGCAGCTCCAAAATCTTGATTTCACAAGGACAGAGCACGTCACTTAAAAAAATAATCAAAAAAATTTGCGATCATGGTAGAACAATCATTCATATTTCGGGGGTTACAATTTGCCAGTCTTTCTGCTAGTCTCTTTTTCTGCTTCCCTTTAACCTCAGCCAGTGGCTGTGGAGAGAATCTCTACATGTCCAGCTACAAGAACTCCTGGAGCAATGCCATCCAGGCCTGGTACGATGAGGTGAAGGACTGGCGCTACGGCGTGGGATCTGTCAATGGAAGAGTGGTCGGCCACTTCACACAGGTACAGTCACAATCACGGATGGTTAACATCAGGCATGGGCAACTTTCATCATATTGAGGGGCATGAAAACTTCATTATAACTACCAGGGAGCCAACTTGTGATTGAGTACCCCAACCACAAGGAGACACCAGATTTATGGATTCCAGATCCATGAATGTTTTTATTTTGATTTGATTTGTACCTTAATACTATATTACAGAGTGTTTACATCATAAATGAAGGCAGGAGTGAGCAAAGAATTAAGATAGTTTCCCATATACATTATGACTTTTATGCTGTTTGACCTCTGTCTCATTGAAAAATAGAGTTCATTGAAAACATACATGTGTTAATATGGACTGGTTGTAAAAATGAGGAGATAACAAATCCATCTCAGACATTGTGGGTTTTTTGTCTCTGCATAGGTTGTTTGGTACAGATCAAACCAGATTGGCTGTGCCATGGCCTACTGTCCCAACTCTTCCTACAAGTACTTCTATGTTTGCCAATACTGCCCTCCGTGAGTACAATGCATCCTAATACTCCTCTATTATTTAAAATAGAAATTTGATGGACACTTCATGAATGAACACAAATATGTATGTCGTATGTCACAGCGTGTTTGGTTTTTTGGGCATATTTTACTATCTACATCTCAAACCATGACGAATGCTCGGTGTGTTATTCTGTTTAAAGATAATAATGATGCCAACATTTTCATTTGAGGTACTTTGTGATTTTTCTGCAATTATTTCAAGATGAAAAACAAAGTGAATTCTATTGTATTATGTTTAATGAGCAGAAAAGCATAATTATACTGCTGAGTGTCCATTAGACAGTAATTTAAATAACTTTGCCTTCTCCGAGGATATTTGTGACATGTTTGGGATCATATCCAGTATGAGTGTTTGCTGTTATGGTTAATATTTGATGGTCTGGCCTACATTGCAGTGGAAACTACCAGTACACTCATCCCTACAAGTCCGGAACCCCCTGCGCTGACTGTCCCAATGCCTGCGAAAACAAGCTGTGCAGTGAGTAATAGTGTCGGGACTGTAATCCAGTAATCTGTATATGGTCTGTAATCTGTCAATGATAGTGAAAGACTCCAGTTGGCCTGAATAGAATACACATTAATGGTTGTATTAGTATACATGAGAGGCAGAGTTAAGAGTAATGAGATATTCAGTTTGGTTTAGCTCAGTTGAAAATGTATTGGGCCATTTAATTTAATTTAAATTAATTTATTAACACTTAATTGCAAATAAACACAAAATGATGGAAAACGCAATAAAGTTGATAACTATTCAGATCATGTTAATCAAGAAAAAGGGCTAAATATACAAGCATAGACAATAAATTGCAATAAGCACCACTGGTAGTGTCATGAAAAAATAATTACGAATTTGGTTGATTAAAGAATTGAGAATCAGATAAAAAAAATCAGTTGCATAATAAAAAGTTGTGAGCTTCAGGGTTATTTTTTTGGTTTTATGAAAGTGTACCTGATTACTAATATGAAATTATTAATCCAGCTAGAATCACTGAAGTTATGAGCTTATATTGCCTGTTACTTCAGTTGTGAAATAAAACAGCAGTAGAGCTTTAGTATTGGCACAGCTTTTGACTAAAGAGCAAATTTTTTAATTAACAAAAAGAAAAGAAAAAAAAAAAGCACCTCATTTTTTAATGCCAGTGACCGGTTGCTAACTTCAATATTACTTAAGAAGTTACTAATAACAGTAATCAAGTGCTAAAATTCAGTGATGTGCAGAACACTTTATGAAAATGGATTGAAGTCTGTGACATCTTAAGATATCCAACTCCTCTGTTCCAGTCCATGTGACACTATCTTTTCCTTTTGTTCCTCTCTCAGCTAACCCCTGCCCATACAGCGATAAGTACAGTAACTGCCCTGAGCTGAAGAAGGACTTTGGCTGCAGCCACCCGGACGTGGCCTCCTGGTGTCCGGCCTCCTGCAAATGCACGAACCAGATTATCTAAACGATACACGTTCCCACGTGCTCTGACTCATGTGTTTGTCTTAATCAAGCAACTTATCATTAAAACCTGTGTTTGTGTTCTCAACTTTGTCCAATGAACCTACAATTTAAGAATTGCACAATTCTTTCATAATATTTTTAATATTTTTTAAGTAAATCGCTAACGAACAGGAATCAAAGAGGAAATTTGCTTTGGCAGACCAACTCGTTGGACAAACACCAGCTACAGGAGTAGGTACCCTTTGACTGCATGTGAGACGGAAACTCACAGTGTAAGACCACACCTGCTGACATTTGGGGCTCTAATAATAATTTAATTGTCCTAAATCACGATGGCCTGGGAATATTCACAATTTGCACCAAATGTTTTCTGTTTGTATTAGACTTTGAGAAAAAACCCATGTAAAGTAGCAGTTTTGAAGTATTTCGGTTTATTCATAATCATTAAAAAAAAACAACCTAAACAACATTACAGACAACTCTACAATGAGGTTTAGCTGGTCTTTAGTATATTGATTGATAATGTCTATGAATGTGGCCACAGCATTGATATACTGTACATGGAAAGGTGTTGAACATCTCTAAATATAATGCAGTCCAGCTTAAACTAAGTGTAAACTAAAATCCCAACACTGGCCATGTAAATAATCAAAACCCTTCTGATGGTGATGATACAATAACAACCTTCCCAAAGGCAGAATTTATGACAAATCTGTTGTAACAGATCATGTTAGACAATGTAAGTGGGCCCAATAAAATGGTCATGATCATTTATATTTTCCAGATTTATTTGTACATGTGCATTAAAAACAACTAACAATTCTTTTAATATGTTAACAGATTTCTGACAGTAAGTCGAACAAATTTTGCCAGTGTTGCATGCCAGCTATCTATTTTCTATGACGCTTCATCCAGTTCAGGCTAACAGGACATTCTAACGTATTAGAAGTGTTCGAACATAAATGCATAGGTAATAGTCATTCTACAATTCAAAATTAAACACAAGTCATTTAGCATTGAGGTCTTGATTTTAATTGAAACTGCATCACAGTCTGTCTTACTGTGTTTACTAAATCAAGGACACAAATAACAGAACTACAATACAACATCTCATAAATAAAAGAAAAAACTATATAAAGAAACAGCCTAACAAAAAGATGAGGAATCTGAACATGATGTGGCTCTTTGGCTTTGCCTGATTGGTCTGCTCGACCTCAATGAGAAATTATGTTTGACAATTAACAATAATTAAAATTACAAGCAACACAACTGTTTTGGATTACCTTTGAAAGTGGCAGCTATGTGGCTAAGATTGTGGGAATATATTTGCAGTGTTGTAAGATTGCAGGTTGAATCACCACCATCAGTCAAAACATAGAAAGAATGTTTGGAATATCTTTGATGCAGAGCAGATACAGTTGCACATCAGAACCAGTTAACATGTTCTAATATGTTGAAATGGAAAGGAATCGAGAAAAATATAAGGTTTAACCCACCCATTAGTCCAGGTCATGTTTATTAACAGGGTACTTGATATTGTTTTTTTTTTTCTTTCAGTCAATGTTTCAAAGAAGTTTTACAAGAAATTTTATTTTAGTAATCTCTGTACGACTTATATGCACAAAACACAGAAGAAACCTCAGAAACACCTCAGAAACATGAACAACAACAAAAAGCCTTCAGTGACCATGAGGACACTGCTTTCCTTTCAAGCTCTCACTACTCATTAAAACAAGGAAAAGAACAGTCACCTCTTCCTCCCTACATGAGGCCTCGCGGGCCTCTTCTCGGGGGTCAACCAAACATGTCTTCCTGCGCAGTGGGTTCCTGGTTCAAATGAGGTCGTGTTGGTGTGAGTTCTTCTCATGCAGTCCACATTTAAGAAGCACAGATGGATCTGCCGGCGCGTGCGGTTCATCAAGACTCGATCTTTAAAAAAAAATAAATAAAAAATACAACAACATTTGGTTGTTGTTTTGCTTTACAACCCTGTCATGAGTTTCCACTCTGCACTCAAAGCAGAGGTTGTTTTCCTTTTGGCTCATGAAATAATCCGCTCTAACTTCAACATTAGATTTCCTATTGCCACAATGTGACACGCACAGCTATTGTGTTCCCCTTCCATGTGATAACACACTAGTTTCTTTAAAAACAAACACTTAAGGCGAATTTCTGTCACTTTGTCTGCATGCAGGAGTCAAAGAAATCCAAGGGCCTCTTGTTACTGAGGTTAATTAGCGGCGTCCGGAGGGCATCACCTGAAGTGAATGCACAGTGGAGCTGGTAGTAGTGCTCCTCCCCCAGAAGAGGGAAGATAAGGAGAGGGGTTTCTCCTCGACCAGTGTGTCCAGTGATAGCAGAACTCCCCTGGTTTGGTCAGCCTTGATAAGACCAGTCTTGCCATCCTGTGCAGCTTATCGTCTGCAGCAGGGAGCCTCAACAGTTGGTCCCGGGGCCAGAAAATGTTTACGACTTTGGCGTCACTCGGTCTTCCTGAACTGTAGATTGTGCAATATGGAACTAATAAACACTTTGTACATGCTAAGAGTGTCATAAGTTTGATAGAAATGAACAGTTTGGGGAAGCATGAAAATGGATGCTGCAGTGACTGTCTTGTGCTTCAAATCACATACGCATACATCTATTAGGGTGAAGAAAATCCCCAAGAGGAAAGAACGAATTACACATCGATTATACATAAAGAAACAGGAGAAAAACCAATGCAGGATAATAAGTTGGATGCAGCATTTTTTTAAAAAAAGCCATTTTATAGGCGGGAAGACACAGAGATCAGATACAGCGGTCTGTCCAGACGAAAGACAAGTCATTTAGTCTGAGGCGTTATCTCGCCACATCACAGTCCCCTAAGATTAGAAACAGGATGCTGACAAAAAAAGAAAGAACTCAGTCCATTTAAAAATGACCAAAGATCTCAGGGCTCAGTGCAGTGGACTGTATTTAATTCACATTGTTGAACCCACTTGAAAAACCAACATTAAATGCTTCATGACAGGGAGAAGAACTAGAAAATAACACATACGATTGGACTAAACTACCTTTGGGATTGTTTTACTTCAACAAATGGCCAAACCATCAAATAATTATTGTGTACTTCATTTTAAACACAAATAAACACTTATCTTTAATAAAACACCACAAAAATGAAAGACAATAATAAAAATGCAAGTGTAGCCTTAAAATGATGTGGTGTGTTGTAAAGCTAGTATTTCATTGACTGAGTTGTTTTTCAAAGTGTAATCTACAATCAGTGTTGTTTCAATGACATTAAAGAGCTTACTTATTATGTCTTTATATTCAGCAGTGTACCGAAATATTCTGCTCCTGACAATTATGAGAGGAGCAGAAACATTAGGAATCCTAGCCAGTTCATTCCAATCCAGCTTTATATCCCTTCAACCTACAGCCCGAAGATCAATGTCTCCCTTTTCAAAGGCAGAATGGATGTACTAGATCACACCAGACTGAACAAGTTCATTAATGACACGTGACCCACAAATTGGTTTGTAAAACCGCTAAAGATCTCTTTATATCTATTTTTTAATTCAAGCAAAATCTTTTCCGTCCTTGTAAAAATTGTTTTCACTCTCAAACTTTGAGAAAAAGGGATGTGGTTCTGTCAGAGTTTTGCAGATTCATCAACTCCTCGAGTTATTAACTGTTGATACATTCCGACTGAAACTGATGTGTTGTTTATGAAGCTTCCAGCGACCTGATCCGGCTAAACCAGGAGGCGGCGGAGACGAGGGAGCTGTAGTTAGTTTAACAAGGTTTGTGTTGACACCGATGGAGGTAGCCCCTCTTTGATGAATGTTAAGTTTACGTTCATCTCAATGCTTTTCTAAGAAGAACCTCCAGCTCTGGATGGCTGAAACCTTCAAGTTACAACTGTTTCTAGAGCTAATACTTTGCTGCAGGCACGTTTTATTTTCTTAAAAGTGTTTTAATTTATTCAACAAACAGCTGTATATGTTACTCCTCACAGCCCATCTCTCAACTACAATTTTTAGGTTGCATTTGATGAGAGCTAATCGACATACTCAGATGCAAACTTCACGATTACAGATGATTGTTGATATTCTTGGAAGATTTATTGGCAGCCAAAAAGATGTTCCATGAATATCAGGAATTTTCCAGGCCATTTAAGAACTATCTTCAGATGCATTACGTCACATAAATAATGTCAGAAACGTGGCAGGAATGATGGGAAAGTGATATTTGTAACTCATCGTGCTGATGTGTAGAAGCACCTTAAAGCAAGTGCCGCTGTCGGATAATACTGCGACAAGATGGGTGGAGGATTTAGCGGAGGAGTGTTCGTCACCTCTGATCACTGACTTAAAGAAAGCAGAATCCAGAAACAGACTTTCTGATGCACGTCTTGGCCTCAGGATTGAGACGACGGGATACATCCCATCGCTGTCACTTTAGTCATCGGTGAGTGAATTCATTCAAAAAACCTGCGGCTGTTCCCGCCCTTGGTTTGGCATGTTGGTCATATTTTGGCCCCCGGGGGAAACTAATTGAGGACCGCTTACCTATGCATTTATGTTCGAACACTTCTGATACGTTAGAATGTTTATTTAGCATCTCGGAGAAAGATAAGACTTTTTTTGCAATTACATTTTATTGTTTTAAAATGTTGGCATGCAACACGATACGGTGGTGTAGCGGTGAGTTGCTTCACCTCGAAGCAACAAGTTGATGGGCTTGAGTCTGTTTCAAGTTTACATGTTCTCCACGTGCATGTGTGGGTTTTCTCTGGGTGCCGTGGTTTAGTTCCCACAGTCCAATAACATAACATGTGAGGTTATTTGGTGACTTCTCTTCTCTTTCATGTACAGTATATCAATGGTGTGGCCACATTCATAGACATTATCAATCAATATACTAAAGACCAGCTAAACCTCATTGTAGAGTTGTCTGTAATGTTGTTTAGTTTTTTTTTTTAATGATTATGAATAAACCGAAATACCTCAAAAGTGCTACTTTATATGTGTATTTTCTCAAAGTCTAATACAAACAGAAAACATTTGGTGTAAATTGTGAATATTCCCAAGCCATCGTGATTTAGGACAAGTAAATTATTATTAGAGCCCCAAATGTCAGCAGGTGGGGTCTTACACTGTGAGTTTCCGTCTCACATGCAGTCAAAGGGTACCTACTCCTGTAGCTGGTGTGTGTCCAACGAGTTGGTCTGCCAAAGCAAATTTCCTCTTAAATTCCTGTTCGTTAGCGATTTACTTAAAAAAAATAAAAAGCCTAAAAATATTATGAAAGAATTGTGCAATTCTTAAATTGTAGGTTCATTGGACAAAGTTGAGAACACAAACACAGGTTTTAATGATAAGTTGCTTTATTAAGACGAACACATGAGTGAGAGCACGTGGGAACGTGTATCGTTTAGATAATCTGGTTCGTGCATTTGCAGGAGGCCGGACACCAGGAGGCCACGTCCGGGTGGCTGCAGCCAAAGTCCTTCTTCAGATCAGGGCACTTATTGTTCTGGCAGGGGTTAGCAAAAGGAGAGAAACAAAAGGAAAAGATAGTGTCACATGGACTGGAACAGAGGAGCTGGATATCTTAAGATGTGTTTTTTTAAGATGTCACAGACTTCAATCCATTTAATTAAAAAATTTGCTCTTTAGTCTAAAGCTGTGCCAATGCTAAAGCTCTACAGCAGTTTTATTTCACAACTGTAGTAACAGGCAATATGAGCTCATAACGTCAGTGATTCTGACTGGATTAATAATTTCATATTAGTAATCAGTTACACTTTCATAAAACCAAAAAAATAACCCTGAAGCTCACAACTTTTTATGATGCAACTGATTTTCAAGAAACTAATCTTAAATAAATATTTAAAAAAGTGCACAATAATGGGAAAAAAAAAAACATAAAAGAGGGCTCTCTCAAATGGGATTTGTGTACTTGATGGTTACTTTTTTAAATATAACTGAAGTGGGCCTGAGTGTAAATATTTCATGTCATTAGTCAGAGAAAAGAATCAAGGGCTATGACTCAAGTTTATCATTATCAAGATGCTGAACTGCACAGTTAATATATAGAACATTTGTTTAAAATAATTGGGAGTGCATTTTATTTCAATTGGATTTCTGGAAAAGTTTTGCAGTCAGCTGAAGATCATGAATAGAGCGGAAAAAAACAGGTTTTAACTTTTCTTTAAATTTCTGTTCATTGTTAAGATCTTGAAAATCCTAATCTTTCTTAACTCTTAATTCTTTAATCAACCAAATTTGTAATACTTTTTTCATGACAATACTAGTGATGTTTATTGCAATCTATCATCTAGGTTTGTATATTTAGCTCTTTTTCTTGATTAACATGATCTGAATGGTTATCAACTTTATTGCGTTTTCCATCATTTTGTGTTTATTAGTAATTAAGTGTTAATAAATTAATTTAAATTAAATTAAATGGCCCAATACATTTTTAACTGAGCTAAACCAAACTGATTATCTCATTACTCTTCACTCTGCCTCTCATGTATACTAATACAACCATTAATGTGTATTCTAGTCAGGCCAACTGAAGTCTTTCACTATCATTGACAGATTACAGACCATATACAGATTACTGGATTACAGTCCCGACACTATTACTCACTGCACAGCTTGTTTTCGCAGGCATTGGGACAGTCAGCGCAGGGGGTTCCGGACTTGTAGGGATGGGTGTACTGGTAGTTTCCACTGCAATGTAGGCCAGACCATCAAATATTAACCATAACAGCAAACGCTCATACTGGATATGATCCCAAACATGTCACAAATATCCTCGGAGAAGGCAAAGTTATTTAAATTACTTTCTAATGGACACTCAGCAGTATAATTATGCTTTTCTGCTCATTAAACATAATACAATAGAATTCACTTTGTTTTTCATCTTGAAATAATTGCAGAAAAATCACAAAGTACCTCAAATGAAAATGTTGGCATCATTATTATCTTTAAACAGAATAACACACCGAGCATTCGTCATGGTTTGAGATGTAGATAGTAAAATATGCCCAAAAAACCAAACACGCTGTGACATACGACATACATATTTGTGTTCATTCATGAAGTGTCCATCAAATTTCTATTTTAAATAATAGAGGAGTATTAGGATGCGTTGTACTCACGGAGCGCAGTATTGGCAAACATAGAAGTACTTGTAGGAAGAGTTGGGACAGTAGGCCATGGCACAGCCAATCTTGTTAGAATTGTGCCAAACAACCTATGCAGAGACAAAAAACCCACAATGTCTGAGATGGATTTGTTATCTCCTCATTTTTACAACCAGTCCATATTAACACATGTATGTTTTCAATGAACTCTATTTTTCAATGAGACAGAGGTCAAACAGCATAAAAGTCATAATGTATATGGGAAACTATTTTAATTCTTTGCTCACTCCTGACTTCATTTATGATGTAAACACTCTGTAATATAGTATTAAGGTACAAATCAAATCAAAATAAAAACATTCATGGATCTGGAATCCATAAATCTGGTGTCTCCTTGTGGTTGGGGTACTCAATCACAAGTTGGCTCCCTGGTAGTTATAATGAAGTTTTCATGCCCCCCAATATGATGAAAGTTGCCCATGCCTGATGTTAACCATCCGTGATTGTGACTGTACCTGTGTGAAGTGGCCGACCACTCTTCCATTGACAGATCCCACGCCGTAGCGCCAGTCCTTCACCTCATTGTACCAGGCCTGGATGGCATTGCTCCAGGAGTTCTTGTAGCTGGACATGTAGAGATTCTCTCCACAGCCACTGGCTGAGGTTAAAGGGAAGCAGAAGAAGAGACTAGCAGAAAGACTGGCAAATTGTAACCCCCGAAATATGAATGAATGTTCTAACACGATCGCGAATTTTTTTTTTAAGTGACGTGCTCTGTCCTTGTGAAATCAAGCTGACCCACGTCTTCTAACATCGAGGTTGGGGGTTTTCAACCTTTAAAACCAAAGGAGCCGATTTTGCCACATTGTACTATAGACGTTTTCCTCGAGCCAAAATACATGTTTAATCTTTACTAGTATAACTATGAATATATTAAAACAGGATCTTGTGTTGTTAAGTTTCATTAGAATCTTTGACTTTTTAAATACAGATTTTGGAGCTGCTTTAAGCTTAGTTTTCATCCATTTCAGTTTTATCTTTTTTCACAGTTTTAAATAATAATAATGTTGTTTTTTTTTAAAAATATATCTTTATTGGTTTTTATATTCATACAACATCCAACAATTTAAACACATGTCAGTAGTGAAAAAATAATGAAGATAATTATAACAAAGAAAAGGTAAATAAATTAAATGTCCTAATAAATTAAATAATTGAAAGATAAATTAAACCAACAAATTAGTCAACAAATTGCTGAGCAATAAATAACATTTTTTATATATTCATAAATAAAAATCTAAAAATATTGTTTATTTGAAGAGGAATTTCGCAAAAGCTTGAGGGAGCCACTACAGAGGGACTTAAGAGCGGAGGGTTGCAGTCCTCTGATCGAGAAAGGCAGCTGCTTTATAAGAGGGTCAATTCTTCAATGAAAGAGACTACAAGACTTTATGCCTCTCCAAGTAGTTCTACCATACTGTACACGTACTAGAGAAACTACACTGCAAAAGAAAATAAACTGAATAAAACAATCGGGTCATGTTCATTTTGCATGAGAAATTTATTCTAATGTCAGCGTAATGTTATATTAGCTACAAAAACTGTGTGTTCCACAGTGTGCCAATTAGAAACAGCAATTACATTTATTTGGAAACTGCATCACTCATCAGTGAGGTAATATTTCATGAAGAGAAATATCATCTGCTTGCTCTACTTTACATTCGACATTTATTAGATGATACTGGTCCACATGCCTGTGCCATATTCTCAATTTCTTCTATATATGATTATTTCTGTCAGAAGCAATTCTATGTTCACGTTCAATTTCAAAACAATGAACGTATTACACAGCATTTTCACACAAAGCCAAATGCAGGTCAATTGTTACCATATGTCTTAATTAATTTAATGAATAACAAATTGTATTATTTCAACTGAAAGTCTGTTAAATTCACAATTTAAGATAAAAAATCTTTAATTCAGGTTCATTGAGAAAAAATAATAGTATTTTTGAATGTAATGTCTCTTTAGTCACAGGATTAATTAGTATGTAATACGCCAACTGCTCTATCCTAGTATATTGTTTTTGTTTGGGGGGGTTTTCTATATGAAGATATGAGCTGTAATCAGAGTGCCCTCAAAGCCAAATGTGCCTTTCTTTTATTAAAACCATAACTCTGGACAATTACTGGAATGTATGGGTTATTTCTTGTGCAGTTTTCTGGGGGTGAATTTACCACACCTAGAAATGTGGATTTTGGAATATAAAATTCAGATGAATGCCTCAAACTTGTCGAAAAAAAAGAAAGCGTAACTAATGAACCAGAACTTACTGCTGATCACTCTGTCGCTTGAAGGGCTGTGATTCATGGAGCATTTGTTGGCCCATCTCTGAGCGTTGGCTGCTGCTTCCCTGTTCCAGCTCTGTGGGGTTCCGAGGACAAAGCGCCCATTAAATTGGCACATGTAGATGATTACAGTATGTACACTGAATAATATTAAAGTGCTGAGTCCTCCTCATAATCTATCAAGGCTAATTAACATTCACGGTCAAAAAATGACATTTTTGTCCATTGAAGCACACTGTGCTCCTGAAATTATGACTTAATACTAATTCTTGATTGACAAAACAAAAGGTTTTACCATTTTCAACATGTTCCTGGCAGTGGGGCTGACGGCCCTCCTCAGGCTGTTGTGTTTGTTGACAATTTCGTTCTGCTCAGTGGTGGTAGTCAGGACGGTGGCTGTATGAAGACAATTAAAAACAACCAATAAACAGTGTGAGTGAGTGAATAATAACCTGAGTGAAGACCAATATATGATTAACAGATCCGAACACTCACCATCCTTCCGGTGTCAATTTCATTGAAAAGAGAAAATGACAGTTAGATTATTGCAAAAAACTATTTATTCCTGCAATAATTAGAAGAGCTATTGAATTCTATACTTACCGCCAATGGCTCCTCAGAGGCCAAAGTGTCAGGCACTGCAAGGGCAGCCGCCAGGCCCAAAGCGCACAGTAAAGAGAAAGTGTACATGGTCATGGGTAAGTCAAAAAACTGTGCGCCTTCGTTGGCTCCAGGTAAAGTTTATATACACAGGATCACACAGACACGTGACAATTAAACACACAAATTCAAGGGAATCTTTCGGTGAACAGCAAATGTCGCTATGAACAACTTTTGCACCTGTGAAAAGTCCCTGAACAGAATGTTTGCAATACCAAACAAAGCGTGGCTTTGAAATCAAATGTTGACATTGATAAAGTTTAGTAAGATTCTAAATTTGGTCCTGCCTTAGAAGATAACAATTTAGCTTCACTTCCCATGTCCTTTGATATCTCAAGGAAGAACATATCTATGCTGAGGTTATGCAACAAGCAAACTGTAATTTATTAGTATTATTAGTAATAGGCTTTATTATCATGTAACCTGACAAAATGTGTGCAGTTGAGCCCCAAACAACCCAACCGTTGTTAAGCATTAGTCTTATTAGTATACAAAATTGCCAGTGACAAAATGTTCTGACTCCTCCTTCTGAAATTAATGGACTGTTGTTTTCCCTGTAGTTATTTTTTATAAAGTTAAAAAAGCCATGACCCATAAAAACGTGTGATTAACTGTGAAAATAATCGCTCATTTAATGCATTTAAAAATAATTTCCACCCACCCTCAGCAGTGGCTACAATAACAGAACTATTTCAGACTTGATTACATCAGCAGAAATGATAAGTGGTTGGAAAGTAGTTTTATTTCCTCATTCACAATAAGACGAGATAAGGTGTGAGAAAGCATTTTTCCCCAGTATGAAACAGCTGCCTGCTCACATGAACCATTGATAAATGTGTGAAGCAAGCAGCTGAATTCTGTTTCCTTCCAACAGGCTTGATTATTTGAAACAGGTATACTGGACTGGTTGAGGTCTTTCCTGCCAGACAGAACCATGACCACAAATATTTCTGGTTCAGAGTTCTGCTCTGCTTTCCTGCTATGTGGAGTTCCACAGGGCTCAATCTTAGAGCCTCTGCTTTTCGCTCTATATTTACTCCCTCTATTCAAAGAAAGTACGCTCTCTCCATTCGTTGTTATGCTGACGACAGCCACATTTCTGTACCTCTGAAACAGAAGAACGCCTACTCTGTTACACCATCATTTGAATGTCTAAATGACATTAAATCCTCCCGGATGGCCATAATTGTCACTTGGCACTGGATCTAAGCGCCACAGTCACCAACCTGAGCTTTAAGATGGATGGTGATTCTAAGCTGACTCATCAATTGTCAATGTATTGGGGTCCAGCATTTTTCATCTGCGGCCACTGAACAAAACTGATGCCCATTCTTTAAGGAGAGCAGTATGAGACAGTATTCCAAGCCTTCATCACATCTCTGCTGGATTACTGTCACTTTATTTTGGAGTCAGCCAGTCTTCCCTCTCCTGTCTCCAGCTGGTTCAAAATGCAGCTGCACGTCTTGTAACTGAAGCACATATGAGAGATAATATAACACCCATTCTGGCTTGCTTCACAGGCTGCCTATGCATTTTAGAGTTCATTTTAAACTTCTTGTTTTAAAATCCTTAAATGGTCTCATTCCATCCTATCTTTCTGAGATCTTGCTCGGCCTCTCAGGTCAGCTGATCAGCTGCTCCTGATGCTGCCAAAATCAAAGCTGGAGCTCAAAGCGTTTTCAATTGCTGCACCTGAAATGTGGCTTTACATATTAGACAGGCCTCTTCTTTGTCTTCTTTTAAAGTGCATCTTAAAACCTACTTTTACTCAAAGGCTTTTGACCCAGTACGAGACTTTGATGTGATTTAATTAGTTTTTTGGTTTAGTGTTTGTTTGTTTTTGTTTTTTTTGTTCCTATAATAGCTGTATCCTATAGTTTTGTTTATTATTTTTGTTCATGTTTCAAATGCTTCTCATGTACAGCACTTTGTTTCAACTATGGTTGTGTGACACCGCTTTATGAATAAAATGATACGGTATATTTTGAACCCTATGACAAAACAAATCCTGAAAACATTTTTGCCTTTTCAGCCAGCTCACAAAGGATTGTTAGATTTAACTTTGCTTTGTTTTTTTTTAACAATATACTGTATCTAATCAACACACTTCATGGTGAACATGCTGTTATTTGGAAACTCTTTTGAAATTTGGAAAAGTTACCAGTTGACCAGTTAGTAACCACTCAATTGCAAATAATAATAAAAAAGAGAAGAAGAGGAAGAAGAAGAAGAAGAAGAAGAGGAAGAAGAAGAAGAAGAAGAAGAAGAAGAAGAAGAAGAAGAAGAAGAAGAAGAAGAAGAAGAAGAAGAAGAAGAAGAAGAAGAAGAAGAAGAAGAAGAAGAAGAAGAAGAAGAAGAAGAAGAAGAAGAAGAAGAAGAAGAAGAAGAAGAAGAAGAAGAAGAAGAAGAAGAAGAAGAAGAAGAAGAAGAAGAAGAAGAAGAAGAAGAAGAAGAAGAAGAAGAAGAAGAATCTCCCGAGCTGAGACCGTTAGCTTCTTTTCTAAATAAGGTGCTGGTGGAGGCGGCCATGTTGCTTCTTTGTTTTTGTTATGTGGCCTAGGAAATAACATTTTCAACTGGCAATTATCTCAGTTTCCAGCTGCATGAATGCAACCTAAGTTAAACAAAAAACATTTTAAAATATATATGAGAATTGTCAATTTAACCAATTTAGTGTTTAATCAGATTACTTAAGGCTACTATGGAATACAAGTTAATGATGTGAACATAAATGTGAACATAAATCAACTGGAAATGCACAATATTATACACAATATATTTTAACTGTAACCTTATTTTCTTCCCTAAAGTCAACCAAATTATATCAAGATTTAAATATTTCACATTTTCATACCTACATATATCCATTGTGGGTTGAATCAGGAAATTTAACTCACAAATGTGAAAACTCAAATGTCAAAAAGGCTTTTTTCATAACCAAACGGGGGACGTTTTTCCACCAAAAGTGAGTGTTGTAAAACTGTATAATGCTTTTTCACTGGTCTCTCAAATATTCATTGAGAGATCATCATCCATTTCATTTAATATTTACTTATATGAGAGAATTGGTCAAATTAACTGAGGGGTTGAACTATGAGAGTTAGATAAATGTGATATTGTTGCGTGTGTTCTGGGGCAGCTGGCCGTATGCATCTGTAAATATGCAGGTTTTAATAATGGATAAGACAGATCTGTACAGTATGTACAGTTCGTTGATCTGCTCCCCTCCTGCGATGAACACTTGTAGGTACAAGCTCCCGCTGCGCATGCGCAGAGCGCTCCGTCTGCTCCATGACGCTCACGCAGACATCATCATCTTCTTCATCATCCTCTTCAGCAGCAGGTTGAAGTGAGGGTCCTCGTCCACCAGGAGGAGGAATCTGCTGTTTTATTTATCTCTGCTCGCTGCACCTCTCCTCTTTTTCAAATATATATATATAATTATCATTTATTGCCTCGCTGCCGCCGCTGCTGCTGCTGCTGCGGTGTCACACATCCAGCACGGAGGGAGGAGAAGCCATAAGATGAAGAAACGCTATGTGGACGCGAACAGGCTCCGGAAAATGAAAAAGCTGAAAATCACCGAGAAGCTGTCTGAGAGGTAGATGGAGCCCGGAGCCGCGTCGCCCCTGGCGGCGGCCGCCGCGGCCGCTTTTGTTGTGGTCGCGCGTCTTTGTGTGGATTTCAGCCGTCGTCATGTCTGTCTGCTCACCTGTCTGCCTTTTCCCATCCCCACATCCCTCCACATCTCCGTTTATCCTCGCATCCTTTCCATGCGGCGCATCAGAGTGCAGGTTTAATTAAAAAAAAAAAAACCTTACTGCGGCTGGAAGAAGGAGGCGGGGAGCGCAAGGCAGAGGATGTTGAGCCGAGTTACTTCAGCCTACATTGTTTACAGAGACACACATTTATTCGCAGTTGGGCAAGTTGATGTCGGTCTCTCGTCTCCTAAAGCCGCTTTTTTTTCCTTCTTCAATACCTCCTGGAACCCTTTTCAAACTGTTCACTCTTATTTGCGTGCAAATAAAGCGGCTCATTTTGCACAAAAGACTGGAATGTGGCGAGGAAAAACTGTCATAGATAAAAAAATAAATAAACCAATTGTTAGGATGTTTTTCAAACAAGATATAATCATTATTTTAAAAAGGTGTAAAGTGAAAGGATTTCCTCAATTTGCAGATTGTAACATCTATTAAATTATTGCTCTTTGTGTGCCACCTCCTGCCCTTTCGTGAGTAACAATGTGCACGTTTGACTGATACGGGAAATATTTGACGAAGAAATAAGCTCTATTTGAATTAGCACCACTCCTATTTAAACTTTTATGACGCATTTAAGATGCTATTTTGATTCCTCCGCCCCTCTCCTCACCGTGAAATATGACATAATGCTTTTTTGTGTGATGACTTCATTACAAATATGGCAAGTTTCCTTTAAACTGCTATGCAAAACGATAAAAAGAAAACTCTTCCAGTACTATCAAAAGGCAAATATGAACATACATGCATAATTTAAGATCACTGTCTGCCCATTCCATACCTCAAATTAAGATATTTTTTATTTTAATTAATTTGTATTTTGTTTATTTATAGCTTGCATGTCGGGTTATAATAATTGAAATTGAAATGCCTTCAGTTTGCTTTTTTATCAGTAAAATGTAAAAAGGAAGGCAGGTTTGAACTTGCAGACGGATGCTGCTGTGCTCCCTCTCTCCTCCAGATGAAATATTGCCATGGTTACCAAACAAAGAAGGGGTGATGTGATAGCAGCCTATGGATGAGCAGAACAAAGGAGGAAACCACATCTCTTGTTTGGCTTGTGGTCGCCTCGTAAAATGAACGAGGGAGACAGTCATTGTTCTTGTAGTGCCTCCACATGAAAAGATGGACTCCATTATTTTATGTTTTAAGACACAGCTGCACAATTATGGCTTTGGCTGATTTGGTGATTTCATGCATTGCATTTTGGGGGGGGTGTTAGTATCTGATGGTTTGACTTAGTGCATCTGAAATGCCTTTATTCACTAGGAGGAGAGCAGATTCTCTTCCACGTGGTAGAATACACCCACTTCCTTGTGTTTGTCATAACAAAGAGGGTGGGTTTTGTTTTGCAGTGCTTACACCTTCCTCAAGTTTATGGTGATGTGGACGCTGGTGCTGCTGGCAGACTTCATCCTTGAATTCAGACTGGAGTACTTGTGGCCATGCTGGCTCTTCTTCGGGAGCGTGTACACCACTTTCCACTGCCACGGGCTGGTGAGTACTCCTGCCATGTCATTTCCTGTTCCGCGCAGTAGTGGCCATCATTATAATGATAATCTAGTCTGAGCTAAGCTGAGGAGACAGATGACATTTGCCACACAGAGAATATTGTTTCCCTCGTGCTTTAAATTAATATCAATGCCATTTACTGAAATGTGTTTTCTTTTGTTTTCAGGTTATTTGTGTTGTTTTTGTTTGTGCTGCCTTCACTCTGGACATTTTTTGTCTCATTTTTGTTCCTTTGCACTGGCTGTTCTTTGTGGCAAGCACCTATGTACTATTCAACTACATTTGGCACACAGGTGAGTAAATAGATTATTCTTTTCAGGCATTATTCATGATTAAAATGCACCCCTGCTGGTAATAGATTTGCTAGCCTTTCTAGGAATTTCATTTGAATAAGTTTGATATTATTCTGAATTCCTCCTCAGAAAAGGGCATCTGTATATCGACGGTGTCCCTGTGGATCCTGCTCGTGTACACCGAGGCTTCGCTACGACTCAAAGACCTTAAAACCTCTCACGCCAACCTGTCTCATCTTTTCGCTGCACACTGGTGTGTAGAATTGATGCACTTTTTGCTGTTTCTATACTTTAAAATAAGCTCATAACTAACATCAGATTCCATTGTTTTATGTAACATACCAAGTTGTGTAAATATATCGTTTGCAGGATATAAGCTTTATACTCTTAACAGCCTCTTCCGCCTCTGTATTTGCTCTCAGTATTGGATACCCTGTAGTTTATCTGGGGTTTGATGCCACCTGCTACTTCACCAACATCTTCAAGCTGCGCATACAGAAAGCCGTGCAGAGTGAGAACGACTTCCACATGCACCTCCTCCAGCACTCGCTCCCACCAGGCCTGCAAGTTTACCCCAAGACGGCCACAGATGGCAGCAGCAGTAAGTCTCTGCACCTACGCCATCCATTCCTATGCATTTCCACGTTTAGTTTATAGATGTTATTCTGGTTATTTGCTGACTTTTGATATATTTGGCTTTTAGTTCTTAGTGTTTGATTGTAATTGCCTGATTTTTACTTAAGGCAAACTAATTGGTGCAGAACTGAGGTTGTTAGAGAGCAACATATGTGGGACATTACAAATAGTTGGCATGCTTCTTAACCTTCAGGGATACATTTGTTGAGCTCTCGTAAACCAGATAAAGCTGTTCTTTCTGGTGTGTGATATCGGGGTGACGGTGTTTCTCTTAGGCATCATTTAAACCACTCCAGAGTTCTTTAATTAAAAAAAAAAGTAATTGAAATTTCTACATATATGCTCTATCTACTTGGTTCTTTATATGTGTTTGAGTTATTCTTGATTTTCTCTACTTGTGTATGTTGCAACTGTAAGTCAGAGGACTGGTAGGATGTGGGTTAATGGACTCATGATTCCTGATTCAGTATGAAAATTGAAATCAATAAATAGAGTGATTCAGAAAGTGACTTGTAGCATCCAATTTATCACAACAATGTCAGTCAGAATAAAGTTCCAATTATACTTCCAAAACTTCCAATGAAGCTGTTGTTTTTCATTCTCTATATAAGAATAGATAAAATATTACAACACATATATACAACACTGTAAAAGAGCTGAAGTTATGAGTCATTTTAAATTGTATGTGCTGTAAGAGTAACATTAAAACAGTGTTTATGCCTACATGTCATTCTTTGTATACATATCTTGAAAACAATGTTTAGGTCTTAGAAGCTGCCCCTGTGTTTACAGCTTTGATTCTCAATCCGTGCATTGCACTTAAATTTATTGTGCTCTTAAGTGGCAGATTTAAAAACGTGGCGTTGAACTCAAAGCAGCAGAGGCCACAATACCACAAT
The DNA here is from genome assembly GCF_963383615.2 of Lipophrys pholis. Classification (NCBI taxonomy): domain Eukaryota; kingdom Metazoa; phylum Chordata; class Actinopteri; order Blenniiformes; family Blenniidae; genus Lipophrys; species Lipophrys pholis. The sequence goes on from NC_137649.1 coordinate 13,698,967, forward strand.
GCTTCGACTTTAATCCGTGACATGAGCCAAGCTGAAGAAGAACAGATTCTTACATTTTCTACTCCCCATGACTTGGGAGTTATTTCTTTCAAAGGCTTTCTGCAGGGCTACACAAGACATTACACTAATGTTTTCACAGGCTTGAAAACACTTCTAGCGATGAGTAATCTGACCTTAATGTGTAAAATCAGTTGGAGTGCACACTTAACACCAGACAGGGTCAGCGGCAGAAAGGAGTCAAGACAAATAGATCTTGTTCACGTTCCGTTATGAATCTTTTTTCTTTCTATTATTATTGTTGTGTGAAGTTCTGAAAACATAAATGCAAAAAAATATATAGTTTCAATACTTTCAAAAACTGCATGGTTTTTTTTGTTTGTTTGTTTGTTTTTTATCAACCACGTCATCGATATTAATGTCTTTGTTTCTGTGCAGGCTCCAAATGGAAGACCAAGCCTGAGTCCAGTCAGTATCAGTGTCAGAACGGCACGATGGTGGCTCACGATGAGGCGCACACTGTGGACTGCCTCCAGATCCGCAGTGAGGACAGAGTGGCAGAGAAGGGGCCTCAGGAGGTGAGGTCAGCAGAATCCAACCGACGGCCGCCATCGTCATCTAAACCTGCCGTGGCCGAGTCCAAAGATCCCCCTCAGAGTGGGGCAGGAGGACCAGAGGCACCTGCAGCCCCAGAAAATCTACCTCAAGACGAGCACGGAGGCAAAACCGCGCGGTCAGCTAAGAGCTCGTCGCCAAAAGGCCGAAGAGGCAGCACAAACACTCCCTCACCCCCCGCGGGAAGGACTGAGAAGAAGCAGAGATCCAGCTCGAAAACAATCAGCCCCAACAGGGACGCAGCGGACAAGAGCACCACAGCAGCTCAGAACTACCACGCTGACCAGATAAGCAAGTAAGTTACAAACATCGCCTGAGTCACATTCAAGCGCCCAAAGGTGTGCAAAGCTCACAAGTCCTGCCCGATCCGACAGGCTCGAGCAGGAGTTGAGAAAGCTGAAGGGCGAGCTGCAGACCAGCCGGCAGAGCGAGCAGGAGCTCCGAAGCCACATCTGCAATCTGACCAATAGTGAGAGGAGCCTGAGACCAGAGGTTTCACTGCTTCGACAGTCCAACATGCTGCTGCAGAGCAAGTGAGTAGTCCTCCACAGCCACCGGGCAGAGCTCGTCGCCTGCTGCTTCTGTGAGAGGTTTCACACATCACATCAATCTATAAATAACATGGAGGGATGATTATACCCTAGATAGAAACGCATTGGGCATGCAATGTGGTCAGACTCTTACTGAACACATTTTTAAATATTGATAGTTTTTCATTATGTAATGCCTTTTTTCCTTCCTTGTGAAGCACTTGAGTGGCTTTTTTTATTCATGAATGGTACTCTGTAAATAGTTATCTATATTGGTTTCTTTAGACCAAGTGAGCTGTAAACACAAAAGATGTATTTTGTACAGAAATCCTCTCAAAGAATTATTTGTTGAGTGAGAAAATCTTCGAGAATGAGTGAAAAAGCAAAGTTATCTAGCTGAAATTGCTTTCTCAGGATGGTCCCAAGAGTTATAATTTCAAGACAACAACAAGAATTCAGATTTAAGAAGCTGTAACCAAAAAAGCTAAATCAAATTGCTGATTGTTCAATCCATCGATTAGTGACTAGTCCAGGTAACATTCTGATTATTCAAGTAAAACTGGATAGAGACTAGGGTACTTAATCTTTAAACCTCAGCTTATTTTTCAATCTGCACTGATGTTGATTTACAAAGTTATGTTTCATTTCCTATTGGAATCATATAATAGAAGGATTTTACTGCAGTTTTTTTTTTTTTTTATCAGCAAATCCCAATTAGCACACTAAGCACTTTAAGTAATAAAGAGTTTTCTTGGTTACTTAGCTCCTTCAGACACTCTCTGCACATCAAAGCCACATCCAGAGGCCAGAGGCTTTAAATCGTGTTCCAGACGAACACGTTACGGAGTTTTGATCAGCACCACCAGCTCTGATAAGATACGCTCCACTGTCTGCAGGAAGGTGCTCTTTAATGACTTTGCAGCTATGAGGATGAAGTGAAGCACATTTAAACATTTAATGTCTGCGTTTGATGCTGGCAGATCTATTTGCGCCTCGCTACTGCTCATCTTCTAAATTCGGTTCAATGATGTCGCCTCTTCAGGATCCTGTGCCTGACTAAGAACAAGCAGAGGGACAAGCAGACCAGCGCCATGCTGGAGAAGAAGACCAGAGCAGAGGCAGAGGCCAGACTGGCTGCAGAGAAGCAGTTGGCAGAGCTTCAGGCTCAGAAACTGGAGGAGGCGGCGAGCACAGCAAGAAGTCTGACAAACAGGTAAGTCACACCTGCCCGACCTCCGCGTCACCTGTTAGCGAAGTGATTCAGCGCCGGAAACCGGCATTTGCATCTCGCTAAGCATTATTAAATTCTGCTGGTGTCGAGCTAATGTTTTAAGAAACGCGATCGCTTGTCCTAGATTTCTTTTTGTTTTGACGGTTAGAGGAGGAGATCCACATCACTCTCAATTCTGTTTGCATAGTATGAAGTTCGTGACATCAGGCATTAGTTAATCACAGCGAGCTTCGCTCCGCCACAAAGTAACAATACTTGGGGGAAGATTAGGAGACACACCAATACAACCTCATCCTTAAAGCATCTTTTTGGATTTTGTGCTTACAATTGAAAAAAAAAAAAAAAGAAGATATCGCTTGGTTCAAATGTGAGCTGTGTAAGTGCTGAGTGGTGGACAGTTTTTAGCACAAGTATCTGTAGTTCGGAGTCAGTCATTCATGTGTGTGTTTTCACCATCTCTTTAACGACACAGATCTGAGAGTGATATTGATCTCATCATCCAATTCTCTGCAAGAAAGCAGGCAGGCAACACATGAGACTGTTGGTTTGCCGCTCGCCTTCCATTATCACTAACTGTTGCTTATCTTCTAACAATTGTTTAAGAACAAAGAGACAATGTCATGTTTCTTTTTGTGTAAATTGGTCTGCATTCCGGAGGAAACCTCCTCTTTATGCTTACAACTGTCGTTTTCTCCATTTTCCACACCAGGCAGGAACACTGTGAAACCCAAATGTTAAGGAAAAGAGTTAAAGATCTAGAAACAGAGTACAAACAACTGCAGCTGGAGTGTCAAGTGAAAGAGAGTCGTGTGGTAGATCTAGAGAGTGATGTTGAGGTATCTTTTTAATCTATTTGGGAATGACTTTGTGAGTTTAATGTCTGTGAGTCTTGAGTGGTGCAAGTTCTTGGTCGTCCTCAGTTTTGTCTTGATAGTTTTTGCCGTTTTTTCAATTTTGTTTTTTGTTTTTTGTCTGTTCAAGTACCTTTGTTGTAAAAAAAAAAACCAAAACAAACGAATGGTTTTTACGACAGACTTTTACCATGTTTGTGATGTTTTCCTTTGGCCTGAAGTCCACATAGTGCACTCTGCCATCACATCAGTATGCAGTATTATTGTTTGGTTGTGTGTGTGTTGTTGTACTGTGTGGTATTTGGTTTCATTTTAGTGACACACTCTCCATGAAGCATGCCGCTACCGACGTCAGGTCTTTCATCAAAACATTGCATTACTTTTTAAAGGTCTTTTGGGTCCTGAGCCCCTTTCACAAATTGTGAGAGATGGTAAAAAATGTATGTTAACACAGAAAGAATCATCTTTCAGAATAATATCTCCCTTTTTATGTGAAGCTTTGATGTGTTCTGAGTGGCTGACCCATTCATCATCGGTGTATGCTCTCTCTCTCTCTCTCTCTTTCTCTCTCTGGTGCTCTGGTTCCCTAAGTGAATCCCCAAAAAGTAAAACCCATGATGGTGAATAAAACTCAAGCACCAACTTAAATCTTTCAAGAGATACTTGGGAAACCAAAGCACTGACCCCCCCCCCCCCCCCCGAGGTGGTCACAGCAGGGGGTCGCACTTGATGTTTTTGTGCTTGGCCTAACTGCTGATGTGTTTCTGGGATTCAGGCTTTGGGGAAGTACCGCTGCCTGGAGAAAGAGACAGACATGCTGCTGTCCACTCTGTCGGCCATGCAGGAGAAGGCTCAACATCTGGAGTACAATCTGAGCGCCGAGACTCGAATCAAACTGGACCTGTTCTCTGCACTGGGAGACGCCCGCAGGCAGCTGGAAATCGCCCAAGGTTTGTGCAATATTCACAAAATCCTTTGGTTCTGTCTCCATGAACAACATTACAAGTTTTGCTCGAGTGAACGAAGAACTAAGTGTTCCGTTTGTTTCATGTGCCAGTTATTCAGGGGAAAAAAAAGAAAAAAAAATGGCAGCAGATTAATCATTCAAATTCTTTGAGTAGAACCCAAGGAACATGAGGAGGTTTTAGGGGAAACTTTGCATCCAACAGCACCACCGTGTGGCCAACAAGCAAACGCTTCACTTGTGTGGAAACACAGACGTCTGTTTGGAATGGATCACAAAACTTGTTGTGTTTGGCTCAGAGGGGGACTCAGGGTCATCTTTACTCCAACCCCCCCTCCAAAAAAAAAACTTAAGGCTAAATGTCTAAAATAACAAAGTCCTTCAGATAACAACTGGGAGGCAGCACACAAGAACAGCTACAGCGACACCAGAGAACTACCCACACTGATGCGCCAACAACCAAAATACCCAGAAGACACCCAATATATACCCTACGCTGTCACCAGGTGCAGCCATTCACACACTCAGGTACAGGTGAAAGACATCAAGGCAGGGAACAGCAATCAGACACAAGGAAAAGGAAGTCAAAAATGTTGACGCGAGTAAGACGGTTAATCTTGTGCATTGCTTTGGTTTACTTGCATTTGAATTACAACCATAAATATGCGAAAAAATAATTTATATCATCATCGCAATCAATAATCTTGTTTTGGGGAATCCCAGGTCACAACTACTAATAATTGTGATGATATACAAACTGAAGAGTGTACTCTCTATACATTGGCTTTTCTTTGTGGTATTTGCATGTTCTCCCTATTGATGCATAGGTTTTCATCCACTGTCCAAAAAAGTATATATTTCAACCTGATTGGTAACTTAATTTTTTTTTTAAATGTTTTTCCCTTAAAGTAGAGAATATAAGTTTCCAGCAAATGTACACGTTAACTACAGACACTCAAAACTTTCCTTAAGTATATTATCAAAGTTGTGTTACTTTCTTTTTTTTTCTTTTTTATTTTGGATTCCCTCTTTTCATTGCTTTGCAGTGGATGTTTTTAGAGCAGCGATTTTACAAATTGAATCCAAAGTCTTAACATGTATTTGGAGGACAAAGTGTCACATTTGTGTTTTCACATCCTGTTATCATTTTTCATCCACCTGGTTGAAGAATCTTTACTGCGGCGACAGACTTATATAACTCATTAACCATTACGCGATTGCAGCCAAATGAAGATGACGCATCCAAAAAATGTTGGCTCCCACGAGATAGTTAGTGCTGTGTCTGTGTTTTCAAGCAGGAAAAAACATTTCAAAGTATTTTCAGTTTGAAAATAACAAACTCATGAATGTATGTTCATGCCAGTATTTTTTTTGAATTGCTTCATCTCTGCTTTTAGGATCAGCATGTGTTGTATGAGTGTGTTTAGAATGCACTATAGCTGTAGGGATATGGGTGCGAAATATAGGAATTGTTCATAATTGTGTGTGTTTATGCACATACTGCATATAGATATGTTTTTAAAACAAAAATGTTGTGATTTTGTATCTGGAATGAATTCTAAAAGACATTACCATTAGGTTTATAGAGAAGGCAGACAGTAAAGGCACAAAGAAGCTTAAAATCTTTTTTACTATGGACCAGATAGGAGGGTTCGCTCAACACTGCTGCTGCTTGTTTGTTAGTATCTTGGGAATGCTGGCAAACCAGAAACTGGAACTTTCCCTGCCAGTTCCCAGTTCCCAGTTCCCAGTTCCCAGTTCCCAGTTCCCAGTTCCCAGTTCCCAGTTCCCAGTTCCCAGTTCCCAGTTCCCAGTTCCCCGCTGCTTGAATGCAGGTTCATAAGAATAAAGCTGAATTTTTAAATATATTTGAAAAAACAAAAACAGTATAACTCCAGATCACACCACCTTTTGTACACATTGAGTAGGTTATCTGTCCATCACAGGGTGAAGACAGTGAGACCATCACAGGACCTGAGTAAAGCCACTGGTCAATGTCAAACACATGTTTTTGGAACGAGGGAAAGGAAACTAGACGAGCTTGAGAAAATTCATGCGTATCTGTGAAGAACACGCAAACCCTGGAACAGGACTCATTGTGAAGCCTGCGTATAGTGGTTTGACCTGTCGTCTGTGTGCCCCGCAGATAAAGTCATGAAGCAGGACCGGGAAATAAGTGAGATGAAGCAGAAGATCGCGGAGGTGATGGCCGTCAGCCCCGGCGTGTCCTACATGGCTCCTCGGCCTCAGGTGCCTCAGTATCTCACCAAGTTACTCAACTCCGAGCGCTACATGCTGAATCCAAGAGCGCTGATGTACCAGTGTTTGAAGAAATGAAAGGGAGGCGTCCAGCTCCGACACGTCCTCTGGCCTCCTCGTCAGACCGCGGGGAGGTTGATTACAGAGCTAAACAACTTTGTGAAGTTGTCGTACTTCCAGCCATGAATGGAACCAGAGGGAGCCTCCACCAGTCGAAATGCCTTTTTGCTGCACTGACGGTGCTAGCTCTATATTATTCTGTGTGTTTCCTGTTTCCTCCCACATGAAGGGTCAAAGAGCTTCTCTCCAAAATGAGGTATCTCCGATATGCAGCGCTGCCGAAGACGCCATTTTTATGTAAATGCAAGCCTATCGTCACGAAACACCGAATCAGGAGTCAAAGCACAACATCATGGCTGAATCAAACCCTGCGTATTTATTCAACTCAAAAAGCTGCTGCTGGATGGGAACATTTCTACTCTGAAAATCAGTCAAATGCAGGAAGCGTGAGTCCCCAAAACCTTCACTTTAGTAAAATGCTGTGTAAAGAAATGTTTGGGCCGGAAACTTGACTAACTTCTAATAGAAATACAGATGCAATAAATGCAGCCGTATAACATTTGATGACACGACAACCCTCTTTAAATTGAGGTGTTAAAGTTTACGTTTGTTGAGAAATTGACAGAATATAATCTTGTTTTTTAAACACTTTCAGGATTATCTTAAGCAGTGTTGTATTTATTTATTTTTTTTAAGTTTTTATACTTTATATCCAAATAATTTCTAGTGTTGTTCATCACGAATTGATGAAATGAATTTTTTCCAACAGACACATTGCTCTGTCGTGGCTTTTGAGCATCTATGCTTCTTTTTAACCCAAAATACAAATTGTCAAACAGTTCAGGTTCATGAATTAGTGAATTTGAAAAGCTGTTTTACTGACTTTGAAAAAAATTTTTGGGGGGGAATTCACTCTTTTTGAATAAAACTTAAAATGTACTCTTACAACTACTGAATCCTATCTAATTTATTGGCGCGACTCGTTTATAATCTCGCTCTGCTGCACAGTTACTTCTCCCCTCGGCACAAAGAGTAAGGTAAAATGCATATGTGGGATGAGCAGCAGAGCTGAGTATGAGGGTTGTCCCCATGAAAAAAAATCGCCAAATCGTCTTCTCAAATGCCAAATTGTTTTTCTTTGCGATTGGCTGTTCTTTATTGTTTTGTTTTCATTTTTAGCTTCTGGTATCATTTGAAAGAAAATTGACAGCCTTTACAATCTTATAGGATTTATAAACAAAGAGATTATCTACCAATTAAACATTTCCTTACATTTTGTGAATAGTGACTCTAAACTCCTTCTATAAAGAAGGCAGAAATGTTCTGGAAACGATATAAAAACAAAAAAATAGAAATTTACAAAAATATTTAAAATAAATTAAATAAATAAATAAATGTAAGCATTATATTGAAATTTGTGAAATATCTCAGTTTGGGCATAAAGAGATGGAAAAATAATGACAAAGATGTTGTGTCCATGGAGTTTTATGGAAATTTAGATATGACTTTATTTGAACAATTACATTTGGTCCAAACAATGTTTGACATAAATTTTTCTCAAAGTGTAAATGTAATTATTTAACATGAACATTGAGGCAAGTATGCAGCATGATGTCTGTTGTGCCTGTAAATAGAGACTATTTGAATTGTGCTCAAATTTGAAACTGAAGGTGTGGGTGCATTTAATTAACACTTTTTAATATCTAAAATACAGTGTTTTTCTAAAAATGAAACCTTTCAGATTTGGAATATTTCTATTTAACAGGAATTGTCTTTGTATTGAGCCTCCTGGCTGCAGTCTGGGGGACATTTAAGAACGAATAAGTGACGTTTTACTGTCTGAGTAAGCTGATAAAAGTTGAGGAGATGCAGTTGCTGGAGTTCACTGCGAGATGTCACTCAGCTGACAGCTATGTTTCATGTTTGGTAGCTTTTCTGTCCAGGAGCTGCACGGCGCCAAACATCCGGAAAAGAGTCCATGTGAGGGAGAGAACTTACTTTGTTCAACCGTCCGCAGTTTGACTCTGTCCACGTGTTAACGGTGGAGCTGTGAATAAGAAATGGCGTTGACCAAACATGACTCGCAAATTTAATTACTGTGCCTATATACATTACTTTCAATCTGGGAAGTAAAACACAAATTTAATGTGAAAGAGTAATGTGTTTGAATTGAAGTGCTATGTACTGTTTTTGTAGTTTTTTTTTTTTTTGGTTCTTTTTCTTTTTTTTTTGTACTCACACTGTACAGAATTGAAAATACCCACGCAGCTGAAAAACACTCATGAACTGGATGTCGCCATTTTGGTAGCTTTTTATTTAGAGCGTGTTTCTAGGGTGTTTTATATCAAGAATATTTTTTAGTCTCGCTGTACTTCTATGAAACTGCTGTAATTTTGTACGGCAATGTGTTTGTCAGCATGAAATGTGTTTTATTCAACTGTTATTTGAGCACACATTGTGACTTTATGTACATGAATATACTTGTACAAGGGCTACAGTTTCTTAACATTTTGAACCAATAATTGTTAATTCAAGCGGTGACGCTCTGAGGCTGGAGCTCACACTCCTGTCACACCAGGATGGAGTTTTGTATAAATAATTTAAACTGTTGAATTTTGTCCCTTTTTCTTCGGTGTCCATGTGTGTTAATTATTCACGTTCACAATTTCTTTTGTGATATTAGAGCATGGGTGTCAAACTCATTTTAGGTTGGGGAGCCATGGATCAGAGCCATAAAACTGTTGCATAATGACATGAATAATGAGTTCTCCATATTTCCTCTCCGAAAGAAAAGCAAACTCTTCAGTCACTTCTGGATCTCAGTGCTTTGTGTTGCAATGTGGCCCCAGTGAACATTTAAAGAACAATTATTTTATTCCAAAATTGCAGTTTATGTAATCCAGACTGGTTTTTGACTGTGGGCTGTACATTTGACACCCTGTATTAAAGAGAAAACCACAGCAAAATCAATTTAAGCCACACAATCCATCATGTCATCTATTCTGTATCTTCTATCCCACTTTATCTGATCGGTAAAGTAGGTAAAACTGACATGTGACTTTGCTGTGATGGTGAGTGACTGTAGCATCTGTATTTTCTGAAAGCTTTCACAGTTTAATCTTTGTTCATGGAAACTTTAGAGAGCTTCAACAATTGTCACGATTACTATTTATTCACTGTCAGGACTAAAGACACTCTGGATGCTTGAGGGACTGACAGCAGCATCAGACAGGCTTGAGAGGGTTAACTTCCTAATTTCCTGCTGGTGTGCCCATACTGTGGTTCTCTGTCTGGTCGCTACAGAAGGTAATCCACCCCATAATAAAACTTTAAACAAAAAAAATGACATACTGTACCTTCAAGTCTTATCAGGAAGTAACTTGCGACTATAATGAATTATGAATGAGTGTTGACATTTCTAACCTCATCACAACACACATCTTTTAAGTTGTTTCCATCCAATTTGCATTTCCATCTTCAATGAGTATTCATTTTTTCCCCCCAGATTGCAATATTTTGTTATGACCCACCTGTCTGCTCACATTTCCTCACCTAGGGTAAATTCAGTAGTCAAATTCCAAATTCTAAACTTTTAATTTCAATTCTTGAATAAACAGCATAAATCCATGGAAATAAGACGGTCTTAAATGAATATTTCCTGAATCCAAAAAATCTTCAGAACAATATCTGCAATTTCAACTGTAAATATTTTATCCTGTTGCAAAAACTATTTGCTCAAATTTCTTGTTGAATTTTGTTGAAAAAGCCACAGTAACTGGCTTTATGTAAAAATTGATAATGGAGTTGATCATCGCCATGCACAGCAGGGATGATTAGTCAATGAACAAGAGAGCACAGCGGACACACGAAGGGTTGATAGTGTAGTTTTTGTTTTTATTTCAGGAAGTGAAAAAGAAAAAAAAAAAAAAAGAGGATAAATGCATTGCAGAAACCGAGAACAGTGTCCAGCATACAGTGTACAAGATGGTTACAAGCATGTCAGGCAGTCCCACACTTGTATCACGCAGTATCAGAAGGTGGTCACAGCATAGAGACCAGACTCCATCACTGGCTAAACTTCCCAACGACGCCTTTCCTAAATCAAATCCCATTGTTGTGCACAAGCCAGAGGCCAAAAGACATTTCCAACAGGGTACAGAAGTGTGATGTGCAAACTAGCAGAAAACTCCAAACAGTTACCAGGTAAAATAAGTGGTCAGAGCCAAAGAATGAATATATAGGAGACAAGAGGTTTGGAACAGAAATAAATCAACCATGGTGGAAATGTTGCTGACCGAATCTGATTTAATTTTGCTTTAAATTAAAAAAAGAAAAGAAAAAGACATGAAACGACTTCATACATCTGCATTTGGTTTAACAGTAAATTGAGTTTAAAATGCCAGAGGCAACTTTTTGTTAGTCTAAACCCAATTTGTAAGTACTGCAGCTGTTTAATTGATTGGCAGTCAGACAACGCCACATTGCATGGAAAAATAAGAGCAAAACGAGCAGGTCAAAACATACATTCAAGCAACCACCGACTGGCTTTAGTGCTGGAAGTGAAGTACATTACACACCAAGGAAAAGACACACAAATAGATTTATTTTCTTCCCTTAGTTGATTTGTTGCTCGTCAGATCGTGTTGCAGCTGCATGTTTCCTGACTATGATGTACATTTACATTATTGTGAAGTAAAATTGACACGGCGTCTCCTACGTTAACAGCTTGATGCACGTCTGAATCTTTAGAATCCGACCCAAGGTAAGTGGATGGCTTCACTCGCTGCTCAAGAGAAACTTATAAGGACCAGACAACCAGACTTTACCTTACGACACCATGATACACACACTTCAGTATGCCAGGACAAAGAGGTTCCCCCCTAGACAAACAACTATGCAACAGATTGAAGTAAAAATGTTTTTAAAATACAATTTTAACACTGACTCAAGGAAAATACTGCTGTTATCCATTTCATTTTGCTCATCTCTGGACAGATGAAAGAAATAAGCACAAAGAGTGACAACATTGGTGATTTCCATCAAGTTGTAACTAGGATTTCCTCTTTGAAAAGAGAAGCAGATGGCTGTATGAGGTGGGAGGGGAAAAAAAAAAATAAGGAAATAGAAAGCGCCAGCCACTTAGTGGCAGCTTTTCCCACCAGTAGTTTACAAGGACAGACTGCTGCAGGATCTGCAATCAGACCAAGGCTTCCTCCTCTGTCCTCGCAATCGTTTCCTGCAACTCGGCGATGGGGCGAACGCCCATCCTGTCGCAGAGGGCGAGGAGGGCTGAGAGAAGGCCTGGCGGCTCCTCCGCTACGAGGAGACCGTCACTGGATTGAGGGAGCCGTTTCGGCTGTAAAACTTCGAGAAGGCTTCTTCAAGGACCGACGCCAGTCGTGGCTGATCGCCCTGAAACGGTAAAAATGCGAGCGGGTTAAAGATATAGAGCAGGACGGAAACAGCCCCAGTGGTCAGTGAGGTCTGACCGATGAAGTCCACTCACCTCGCTGATGAATCCCAGCTGAACGAGCTCCACAGCCAACTCCTGCACGTTCTCGTCTGAACATAGACACCAAAAGCACAAATGGTGACCAGACGTTGGGATTCCCGTTCATCCGATATCAAACAAGTATGTCCAAAACACAGTGCGGTGAAAAAGGTTATGGGCTGGTGCCCGACCAGCAGGAAGGCATCCGATTGGCTCAAAATTGAATTCAACTTCAAATGAACTTTTTTTTTTTTTTTAATAACTGCCGTCAACGTAAAAAGCAACAAAAAGTTGTGGAAATGATGTTTAGGCCTCCACAAAGTCCTGGTCTTTACATAACCAAGTTTTTCATAAAGCAGTACTTGAAGCGTCATAAAGTGATTTTACATAACAGACATGCATGTAAAGCACCGACAGCGGGAAGCAAATCAGAATCAGGGTTACACCACCTCCTTTCAGCAGATTGTAATTTCAGTCAGGTATGCTCAATCTCATCAGAAAGACGTGTTTACATGATGAGGTTTTAATTGGACTTAATCGTTCAATCTGATTACTTACAGTTAATCTAATCCCAAACACAGTTATAAAAACCCAAGTAACAGCAGGGTGCAATGTTGATGTAATGTGAATATACTCACTTGGTAACAAATCACAGCTCAAATGTCTGTTGAGTTTATCCTCAAGTTTTAGCAGCAAGGTCAACTGAAAGAAGACAACATATATTCATTTCAAGTCAACAGATTAAAGACTTGACTTCATCAAAAAGGCAGAACAGACTTACGTGATGCTTCGTGCCTTCGTCTACAGGCTCGATATTGCATTGCATCTGAAGGACCTGGGATAGAAAGAAAGCATGTTGTGATTTACAGAAACTAATAAAAGTGCCTCTGGAACAACAAAATACCACTTGCAATCTTGGGAATCACAAAGAAAGCCTGAATATATTTGAATATTTGGAATCAGTTTGAGTATTGGCGTGATTGTTTTTTGAACTATAGGATGGAAGGAAAAAAACCTGTCTTTAAAAATAAAAAAGTGAAATTAAAATGATTTAACGAGCAAATAGGTGCCGTTAGTTATGATATGACATTTTGAAACAAAGCACAGTGTATTTAAATATAATCAAACTCTTGGTCTTCAGCTCTTACCTTCCTGGTCTCCAGCTCCGCAGGTTCAGGAGTCGGGGTTTTCACTGAGGGAGGTACTATCGGTGACTTTACAGCCTCCTGTTGAGGCTGCTGGGGACAGGGTATCCCAAATGCAGTCAAAGGGTAAATCCCGTTCCTGAAGAATCAAAAGTTTATAGTTTGGTTTTTTTGGAAAAAATACGAAGAATGTTTCGTTTTAGGGAAAGGTTCAAACGCTTCAGTTTTAGTTCAATCAATCAGTTTTTTTCTGGAAGCTGAATGAAACCCTGGTACACACCTCACATCTTCTAGGAACTTGTCCAGCTCGAGGGCAGGAAACTGAGACAGCCTGACAAAGAAAGATGAAAAACAACAAAACTGTCATTCACCATTTATTCAGCCATGTTCTTCGCTGAGCTGTTTTAAGCCATTTAACATGAGTATAAGTACCAATCGCTCCATCATGATGAGGTCGAGGTCAGTCATAAGCTTAAAGGTTTTTTTACAGTAACAATCACACTCACTTCATCTGAACTCCCTCCTTCGCCTCTACGATCACCAAGTTGGGGTCCATGTTCTTTGTCATTTCCTCTAAAGCATTTTCTGGGATCATGTCTGCAGACAGACAGAAGACTGTTTAGAAAGGAGCCTTCAACCACAAAACAGTTTATTCTATGGCAAAGAGTAAACATTTTTTTAATGTCGACTGTGGTCATTAAAAAGCTAAGAAACATTAAATGTTTTCAAAGGTTATACTTAATATACTGCGCTTATATTTTGAAGACTAGGCTAAAATAACCAAGAATGAACCAAAAAGGTTTGAGTTGTTTCAGTTAATGTGGAACAAATCTAAAATACATGGACGTCTCATTTCAATATTTGTACATTTCCAGCAATAAGTGCATCGTTCACATAAATATCCAGATTTTGACTCACGTTGGTGGCTGACGATGCAGTGCGCAGCCAGCAGCTTCAGTAAGGGCACCTCGAACAAGGCCTGGTGAAACAGCAGCTCTCTGGCTGTGGGTCGTTTACTGGGATCCATCTCCAGACACTTCTGGATAAACTCCTGCGAAGTGACGAGCGTGAAAACAACTTGTGTTTATTTGACTACCGAACGGCCTCTCAGGATTGATTTAGGTGCCTGTGCTTTGCTCACCCGTTGCAGTGGGTCCTCTAAGGACTGAATGGCACTGTTTATGGCTTCTTGAGACACATAAGATGAATCTCCATTACTCTGGATTTCCAACACAGCCATCTACGGAAGACACAAACAGGTTACTTTCTAAAGACAAGAATATCCCTGCAATCCTGCCAGTAATTGTTTACATGAATAAATTGTATATTTTCACTTCCTTTTCTAGCAGCAGATAAGACGACTTTCTTTTTAGTGACAGCTGAAACCACTGAATAAACAGCAGCGCTGTCCAAAGCTGGGATAAGTGACGCTTTGGTTCAGACTGAAGTGGTATACAAACCATCAAGTGTGTTAGAAAACGAGCCCATAGAATAACTGGAGCTCCAGAAAACAATCGCGTCTCACTCTCTTCTAATAGACACCAACTTAGAAAAGCGACCAGTCACCGTGTTTATCAGGATGTGATCGTCACATGAGAGAAGAAATATGTCATCCGCTCACCTCTAAGGCGCACATTCCAAAGGAATAGATATCCACGGCTGTGGTAACATTGGCAACAGCTGAAAGCAAACAAGAGCTGATCAATATCACACAAACACGCCGCTCAGAGGGTCTCAGAGAAACGATGCACCGGCAGGATCTTACCTCCGTATTCTGGAGCAAAAAAGTGAAGGCTCTTCTGCTCCTCCCGACAGGTTTTCACATGGTTATTGATCGTGTCTGGAGCAACTGAAAACAGCGGGGAGAATATCCAATAATGAAGCCAGTGTGGGAGAATCTGTGCGATAAACACTTGAAAAGAACCCCCCCCCCCCTTCCTCAAATCTTGCACTTTTAAATGTTTGAGGCCCACCTGAGCCAATCTTGATGAGGCCGTTGTGCTGGATGAAGATGGTGTCACATGTTAGGTTTCCATGAATGATGGGAGGTTCACAGGAGTGCAGGTAGCTGGAGACAACACATAAACAGACCAAGGATCAGAACCTTTGCCTTCATTTAGGTTTAGACTCACGGCAACAACTCGCACCACATTTCATTCGGTAACACTGAGAGCCCATAGAAACTGACCTGAGAGCAGAAAGGATCTGTGTGCACCAGCGTTTCCAGGCCTGCGGAACAGGTGCAGTTATGACATGTAGGTGCTGTTTACAGAGTGACTTATTTGTGTGAGTAAAAGCAGAGCTGCCCAAACCTTTTCATTCATGGTCTTGTGGTTTTTCTTTGTCTTTTTCAAAAACTGTTTGAGGCTTCCTGAGGACATGTATTCAGTGATGAAAATCACCTTCGAACAAAAGAAAAGCAAAGGATCAGTAACATCAAATAAGCACAAAGGCTTTTTGTGGATCTGTTTAAAAGGCGTTTTGGATGTTTTCGTACCCTCGCTCTGTTCTCTTTGACATCCGCCCAGTACTTGTGGAATTTCACGATGTTCAAATGCTCGAGCTGGATCAAATTGTCAAAGACTGCTTTAACTTTTTCCTGTGGAGGAAAAAAAGACAAAGAGAACAATTTCATTGTTTATGCACAGTTCTACACATCTGCAACAGAGGTCATGATGTCAAATTAAACCTACAACTTTCATGATTTTTGAAAACAAGCTGAAAAACAAGACCCAAGTTCAAAGTTCAATTTGCCCCTTAAGGATCAGCTTGTAGGTTCGGTGAAAGAAAGAAAGCTCCGAGTGCAAACAAAGATAATGCAAACCAAACCAGAACATAAATACATTCAACAGCTCCTTCACACAGATTTTTTTAAAAAAGCTTGTAGATTATCTTTATGTCAACAAAATATCAAATACTTATGCTCATTGGGAGCACTTTGAGGCTACATATGGACAGGATGAGAGGGGGAGGTGGCCTCCACCACCACCAAATGAGCCACAAGCTGCCCATTCGCAGTGCCACTTTGGCAAATGTTTCAGCTCTTTCCTGGACACAGATAGTTTTATATAGTCTACAATCTCCATTGTATTTAGACTATTCCTCACACTGATTGCTTGCTTTGCTCCTGCTCCTATCTTAGCGCATCAGCCCTTCTTACCTGCCAAAACATTTTAAATGCTGCATTTTGAAAGCTTTAAACACCTTGTCCTATTTCCACTTAGACACAAATGTTTTTGCTAGACTGTATAAATGTCCAACTGCACTTAAATCAACAATTCAGAGGCTGAGATGCATGTTGCTCATGCAGACTGCAAACACACTGAAATGTGGAGCTCTTTCAGGTTTTAAACAGAGAAAAGAAATCTAACTATTAAAGTTTTGTGTAATAAAACTGAGTTTGCGTATTTGTGCTATAACCAGCTTTGGCTTTAATTGGTATGGAATGGAATGGAATCATAAAATTCAAGTAATTGTTTGGAACGAACCTGAAGCTACATCACACAGAATTGCAATCAACTAATCAAGTGCATTTGAAAATGTAATCAACAGATACTCTGATACTATATTGGAAGTTGGAAAAAAGTAACAGTGAAGCTAAATCAAAATATCTTAAAGGCCAAAAGATATACAAAATTCAAAACATAAAATAGGACTTGTTCTGTTCTTTTGGTCAGGATACAAATACTTTCTGTAGCTACTCAAGTATGTACTTTGCTCTCATACTGGCATCAACAGGTTTGACCACTAGACTAAGAAGCTTAGAGCCAGAGGAGAATGAAAAGCACCACATTGAGGTCAAACACAAACACAAACACACAAAACATAGGCTGTTGGAATTTCTTTTTCATTTGCCATAATGATCATGATAAATGCATTTAGGGTGACAGAACTGAAGTTGCTGCTGCAGCTCTGCACTCACCTCTTGTAGTTTGAAATTTTTTCTTTCTGAGAACATGACTTCATTCCACACCACCTCGACTCCTTCCTCTGTGTCCATGGCTAAGTAAGCGTTATCGATCCCAGGGACGTTGCGCTGATTTACCTTTAAGCAGAAGGAAAGAAAGAAACATACAGCATCAGACAATATTGAAACCTTTCCTCACAAGCAGATCCACAAAGCAACATGGAGATTTCCCAAATCACATCACAGAGAAACAGATTGATCCCATGTACATCAGACAGAAGTTTAGAAGAGCGATACAAGACATAGCAGTGAAGAAAGGAGCTGACATGTCATCAGACCATCATCTGCTAGTGATAAACAGCTAAACTGAGATTGAAGAAACATTCCTCTACAGCCACTTCCCAAACCCAACACCGAAAAAAAATGTTTAATTCCATTTTTAGTGAATATTTCTGCTTTTTCTAAGTTTTTTAACAGACATCTCATAGTTTTAGTAGTGAATATTACTAAGAACAGAGACAAGAGCCTCGAAATCAGTGATGCAGCTGTGAAAGTTATTGAGCTTATTGCTCATAAAGCAAAATGACTGTCAGAGCCATGTGCACCGTCAGTGTAGAAACATGCATACAGAAAGCCTTCATTACTGTGAGCCCTGAGGCCAACATCAGACTGAAGAGAAACACTGTGGAGGGTGGGATTTCAGGTCCTCCAGCAGATTTGCTAAATGATAAACTACATTCTACTCGGTTTTAGCACAAGAGCACATCATAAAAATGGGCATATAATGTGGACATTTTTGTTTTAAAATATCAACTTTTCCACGTTTAGTGACAAGGTATTTAATGAGCAATTTTGATGATCTCTATTCACCAATGCAAAGTTGGGATTGTTTTAGGGTAGCACAGTAGGCGTAGTCATTAGCAGAGGGTTGTCAGTTGGAATCCTGGCAGTGCAGAGTTTGCATGTTCTCCCCATGCATATGTGGGTTTCCTTCGTTTACTCCAGTCTGATAACACAGTCCAAAAACATGCATTAGCCGGATTGATTCCAGTCCTCTGCAGCCATGAGGTGGTATAAAAGATTGATGGGTTGTTTAAAAGGTTATTAGGCCTAATTGTAGCTGCCAAGCATTACAATTAGTCTGAAAGCCCAGAAATCAGTGGAGTTTTCTCAGAAGGGACGAGTGTGAATGGTGTAGACACGTGAAGATGAACATTACTGCACAGTCATCTCTCTCACCTCTTCTCTGCGTTTCTGCCAGCGTCCACACGGGCTCTCCTCCAAGATCTCCGACTCATCCTCACTCTCGTCTTCCTCATCCTCGGTGGCGGCGGTGGCAGGAGGCTGGGTCACCATGGACACCGGGGGAGACACGGAGGAAACTTGACCGGCGGGCGCAGCGGCGGCTGCGGACTCCGGCTTCGCCTCCTGCACGGAGTCCGAGGCCTGCTTGCTCTCTCCCTCAGACATCTCCTCAAGCTGTCAGGCCCAGCAGCCCGCTGCACGACACACACAGACAACCAGCTCACACAATGTAAACACCACACTTCAGAGAAACGATTTATCAGCTACGAGCGATGGCCGCATCACTTCAGATCACACTTAAACAGCAGTGCGCGAGCTCCTGCTGCACAAGACGTTAGCTCCAGCAGGAAAGGCCACAGCAAGTCAGGACTCACAGATTTGATGTAAAATAGCAGACGTGGATGAACCTACGTGTTAAAGACGGGAGACGTGACGATGCCAGCTCCAGTTTAACAGACTCCCCGGTGTGGCAGGCCGATCCCAGCGGGCTCTTGAGGCCTCGCCCGGTGTGTGTTTCTCGGCGGAGGTGCAGCTAGCCCCGAGCCGCTGCTGCTAGCTCCTTGGTCGCACTGCGATACACGGGACTCAGACGAGAGGAGACGTCCAGCAGAAACACAACCGGCAGCGAGTGCGGCGGCGCTTACAGCCGTGGCTTTATACAAGAGATAGCCGCGTCTCGATGTTTTGACTCGTCGGCAGCCTCACTGCTCGCTGGAGACGGTTGTAGCAGCCCACCGCCCCTCGGCTGCTCCTCAAGACTCCAGCCCGGCTAATGAACAAGCTACCGCTAACAGCCGCAGTCCTATACGCTCTTACTGATTAATAACATCGCAGCAGTTCACATAAACTCCACAAGAAGAGACAACGACGTGCTAACGGTGTCTGTCACTGTATAGCTCCGTTCACGGCGACACTGTGACTTAAAGCCCAGGTTTAACATTTAGCCAGATATGATGGCGACAACTTACAGATGCACACTGCACTACGGGCTGCAGCACGTCAGGACCGAGCGCGGGTTGCCAGATATGAGCTCCCACATCCCCCTTCTGCAAAGTCAAATGTAAACGAGACCCTGCGTGGAGGTGGGATTCCACGAAAACACAAATTTTTAATGTTCCAGAGTGTTTGGGTATTTCCACTCTATTGGAATGTTTATTGACTTCCAATTGTCTAATTTCCCACAGTTTGTTAACTTCTGGGATAGTTAATCCACCTTGCCAGTTCTGGCTGAGATCCCTCTTCTGCATTCAGAAATGTCTTCAATCGTTTAAACAGATTATTATTATTATTATTATTATTATTATTATTATTATTATTATTATTATTATTATTATTATTATTATTATTAATTTATTTTTTTTGCTGATATTTTTCTCTGTGTCGCCATCATAGTACCACAAAGTTGTTTAAATTTTTTCAGCTGCACTACACGTGATGCAAGCATAATCAACCTTCCAAATATGCTCGAATGGATATATTTCATGAAATATTATTATCAGAGTGCAATTTGTGAAGAAACCAGAGGTGTGGATGTTTCCCAGCATGCCCTCTATTATTTGTAATTACTTAAAGGGGACATATCATGCTAAATCCACTTTTTTAGCCTTTAAATGCATTTTGTTGTATATTTAGAGTGTTTAGAAGTACAGAAAAGTTCAAAGTAGTCTCTTCAGGTGCTCCGTTGATATCTTTATATTCTGTTTTGGTCATATTTTGCGATCGGTTTCGATTTTTCTATTCTCTATTACGTTTTTTGAACAATGACGTCACAGTATTCTCAGCGGAACTGCCAAATTAGGACATCGACATTTCGAGCAATCCGCCATTTTTGTTTCTCGCTGCGATTTTGTAGTCCAACTGAAGTTACGAGAGGATAAGTCGAAATGTTCGGTTGTTGGATGTAGTAACCCACAAGCTTCGTTACACCGTCTCCCAGCATCAGAACCTTTTCCAAGTGCCTGGTTGAGTTTTATTTTTCACAGAAATGTACCCACATCTGTGGGTAAGGTCATTTTTGTGTGCGCGAAGCACTTTAAGGACGACTGCTTCAGCAACCTCCGCCAGTATAAAGAAGGATTTGCCGAAAGACTTGGTCTGATTGAGCGGTCAGTTCCTTCTATCTATGGAGACGACGAACAGAGCACTTCGGTAAGCTGTATATAACGCTAAAAAGTGTGATGATAAGACGTCCCTGTTATTGTTTTGTTAGCATTAGCAGTTGCACCGTCTTCATATGTTAGCGCTGTGTGCTCGTTTTAGATTAGAATGTAACTTCTGTGTTAAATAGTCGTTGTAATACAGGCAGTATTGTAGTAGTGGGCATGGATGGAGAAGTTAGTGTAAATATAGTAACACACCATTGCGTTACATCCATATGAAGACGTTGTTCTGTAGGTGCATCATGGTCATTTTCATCTGGCTCCGCCGGGTCCGACTCTGGCTCCAACATGTATGGCTGGATGGACAAATCTTCCCTTGTTGACATTTTGTAAATAATGTGTGAATATAAAGTTTCTGCGCCGCTAGATAATTGTATCTGTTCTATCAAACTACAAAGATGGCCGAACAGGGTGACGTTGAACCGAGTATCACCTCTGCAACCTGGAGAGGAGGCGGGGTATGAAGTGTGTCATTTGCATTTGAAGAGACCGCCCCAAAACGAGTTGCTCTCAGAAGCGCATCAGAAAAGGGGTAGAAAAGGGGCCTGTGGAGCTCTAATAATGAGGAATTCAGACCCAAGCATTGCAGTTTCGCGTTGTATAGACCACAACTGTATGATTTATATGTAAAAAGGAAGGATTTAAAAGCATGATATGTCTCCTTTAAGAAATCAAGATTAAAAGGGGTACGGTGTAGTTAAAGATTAACATTATTCTTAATACAACACAAACCATAGAACTCAAAGTTATGTGATATGGGTTCCTGATCACAGTTCAACAAATTCATTAGATTTTCGGTTGACACTGCGCCATGGTAACAGATCACTTTCAAAAACCATTAATTCTTCAATCTTTATTTCTCCCTTAGCAAAAAAACAAAACTGTAGCAACAAACTGTAGTAGGTATAATTGCTATTCTCAAACTGGAATTCAATGTTTCTGTGTTGTTTTAAATGTATGTAAGTATTTATTTCTGCTTGCTCTTATGTATTTTACTAGTGAGCCTCTTGGCTGGGCTTCCCTTGAAAAATAGATTCTATCTCAAACAACTTTCTGGTAAATAACTGTAAAATAATCTCTAGGATAAAATCATAGGTCTAAAGTTTGCAGGGTTTTATACAAACATGTCACTTTTCACAGTAAAATGTCTGTTGCACGCTTCAAGCATGTCGCACGCTTGTATTGTTTTGTATTAATTAGATTTGCATTTATTTGCAAGTCCATAAAAACCCCTTCAGGGAATTTGGAGTCACCAGTTAACGCCACAAGCATTTAGAGAAGGAAGCCAGAGTTAACCCTTTTGATATTTGAGGAGACAAGTCACCAGTGCATCACAGGGCAAACACAGAGAGTCAGACAATCACCTCTACGGATAATTTAGAGTCACCTATTAACCTCAAATTCAAATTTATGAACTGTGGTAAGAAATACAAAGCACAACCAGGAAGTATTTGCAAAATCCTCACAGATAAAGCAACAAACGTGAATTCAAACTTTTGATATTTTTGCTGCATTGACTGCTGTCTATCACGTTCTTCTTGAAAAGACGATTTAAATATCAATGTGATTTTTACCTGATTAAATAAGGGATGAATTATTAAAAGATTGACGTTGAAGTTTGAGTACCTTTGGGGAAAAGTGCATCCACAGAGAGAACATGCAAACTTCACACAAAAAGGCTTTGAGCCTGGAATTAAGCTGGGTTTATTCTTACTATGGGCAAAATGATGACAATTAAGCACATTGTAAAACTGTATACTGTCCAGGTTTCCAGTCACAGTGTGATTGGAAAAATGCTGAGACACAGTGAGGGTCTCTCTTTGAGAAGTCTCCTCCCCTCCTTTAAATAGACCTATATTTAGGTACAGAGAGCTCCAGGGACACAACACTGAGTGGTGGTGTGACAGCTTGGTAGGAGTAGCTGTTCCTGAGCTGTGACAGTGTCTTTCGGTAAATAAGGGAACTAAAAGTGATCATCCGAGTCAGGGAGGACACAGGAAGTTTCTCTGCACTATTTTGCAACTTCACATACTGATTTTGCAAAGAAAGCAGGACTCAACAGTTTTTTTTTTGTTTGTTTTATTCTCACTCTTCAAACAGAAACACCAACGGTCGGTGTGTACACTGACACGATGGGGGACGAGAAACCTCGAGTGCCTCTCGTGGAAGAAATAAAGGAGAAAGTACTTTATGAAACTGAAGCATCTTCTGGGCCAGATGCCAAAAGTGACTATCCACCTGCTGGGACAAACTCCATCTACTCTGCAATTCTGAGCAGAAACGAGGCTGTTAAAGATGACAGGCGCCTCAAGACTTTCCTGGAGCTGCGAGATAAATATGTGAAGAAGAAGGTTGTGTTTGAGGACCCTCTGTTTCCTGCAGATGACTCCTCACTCTTCTACAGTAGGAAGCCTTCAATGAAGTTTGAGTGGAAGCGTCCTTCGGTGAGTGCCAGACCCTTGTCATCGTTTCTTTTTGGTCAGACAGCACTTAATACAAAGTAGGCTCTACCATGTTTATAAAATCCCCCTGTATCTCATCACTTCCTCTGCAGCATATGGGTTTTGGGGGTTAGGGGGTGCATAGCTCGGGGTTATCACCTTCTACAATCACAGACAGCTGACACGAACACAGCAGGACTCACACTGAAAGGCCTGAAACATTACGGCAACTCAGCAACAGTCACACACTTTCATATGAACAGTATGTGACACACACTTTCCAAAATTTCTGACAGGTTTCCAGTGCTTTGCCTCTGACAGCACATGGGTATGATTTGTAAGAGAACATTTTGCAGATGGCACTTAGCTATGTTTGGTATGAAGAAGAGACACATGTCCTTGACTTGTAAAATCTGTCCACACATTGACACAGATATAAGGCGATAAAGTTTTAAAAAGGTGAGATCTGACATGAACAAAATGCTATTATCAAGGAAATGCATAAAAGTATTATTGCCTTATTGTTAACATTATTAAACAAAAAGGGAAAAATGTGTTGTCATGGTAAACTATCGTGGCGAATTTAGACACTGAAAACACAAATTAGACACCAGGATCCTTCTGAACAACAAACTTATGTAGAAGATGTGAAAACACACATTCAAAAATGCTCCCATCAAAAAGACAAAAATGATGCACATATAAAGAAAAATAAACAACAATCAGTGATTGCAGATACCAGACAAATATAGGGAAGCAAAACGTGTGATGATAGAGCAGATACAAGAGCAATGTGTTGTTCTGGGAACATATTATTTTAGTACAATGACAATATGCCACGTTTCCTTATCTGTCTGGCTTAGTTTGTGGAGCTGATGTATTCAGAAGATTTTCAGAAGGTTTGCTAAATATTGATTGGATTTTTTTTATATCTATGCAGCTTCGAAGGTTTCTTTGAGGTTAAGACAAAAATTAAAATGCCTGCTTATTTTTCCCCCTATATTTTGACAAAACCTTACCTTACTGATTGACTCCCTACAGTTTATTTTATTCAGTTACTGTAACACAAGGTAGCTGAGGACAAACTTGTCTAAATATTCAAAGTAGAGGAATTCCACTACTTTCCCCTCATCACAAGTAGGAGTTGCAGAGTTTAGAAATCTGGAACACTCATGGGCATGGCCATTACAGCTACGTACAATGATTTCAATGATCTTGTTAATGTTTATTCGCGGTAACATTGCTTTCAAATTGGATGTTGTTCACATATTTCCCTAATTATTTTTAAAGCATGCGAGAAAAAAAAGACACATGATAAACTATGCATATAAATGATGTCCTTTTCAAATGTCGTGTCATAGAAATCGTACGCTTTATTGCTGCACATTATAAATGTAGTGTGATACATTCAGCTGAGATTAGTGATACATGAATCCGTTGCAGGGGTCAGCCGCAGAGCGGGCTCTAAATTAGGAACATGAACCTGTGTTTTTACATATTTAGTCATGGACCGTCATGTAATGGGAGGAACAGCAGCTGGGACTCCCCTCTTCTCTTCTACTGTTACTCGAATCTCTTCACGAACCTGTTAAAGGGTGAAAAATGGCAACGTGAACAATCATGTATTTGGTGTCTCCACACTGTTGTTTTGAAAGGTGGTTCTTACATTGGGAGCATGAGAACTTCTGAAGACAAAGACACATCTACTTACAGTCCCCGCAGCTGTAATCTCATTGAAACCCAAGCTCTCATTTACAAGTCAAAATATCTGAAATTAATAGCATTTTGTTTACATTTTGGAGCACCGTCTGTTTGAAAAGGTTATGCTTTAAAGTTTTAATTTGAAAGTTTAGAGTTGTAGTTATAGTATTGATTGTATTTTGGAGTTAAATTTGTTCTAAGAAAATTTGAAAGACATATTACACGCAGTTTGTGTGTAATACCCAATTTTAAAACCCAATATTATGTTGAGTCACTCAGTTTTATCAGTTTAAATGGTAATTGTGTGTCCTTTTGAGGAAGGGGAGTTGAGTAAATTAAATAGTGCTCATACAATACACCTAAATAAGTGTTCAGGCTAATGACACTGACTTTCAGGACATGCTGAGGTGAATGGAAAATACAGTTTCCTTGTTCTGGGATGCATTTGAATCAGTTAATACGTAAGTTACTTAATACTGAGATGAAAATTATTTTGTAACATGCCCGGAAATGTTTTTTCTTCTAGGAAATTTGTGAAAACCCCCAGTTCATCGTAGACGGAGCCAACCGGACTGATATATGCCAAGGAGAATTGGGTAATATTTGAATTGCAGCTGCATTGACGTTGAAATGCCTTTTACAGCACACGAAGAGCTCATTTGATTTTTACTGGTGCTTTACTTAAGGGAAGGGAAAATTGCGTGGATGTAAAATAAAATATAGAGGAAACAGGTGCATTTGTAGTATTCTTTTAACCTCGAGAAACAGATGATAAAGTAAAATAATAGCATTGTCTCAATACAAAGCATGATAGTGTCAGTGACTGATTCATACAGAAATGTTGTTAAATGTGAGACTTTATGAAGACGTACACTTGGTAGTACTTTAATACTTCATGAATCTGCTGCTGACAGGTGACTGCTGGCTGCTGGCAGCCATCGCCTGTCTGACCCTGAACGAGAAGCTGCTGTACAGGGTGATTCCCCCGGACCAGAGCTTCACAGAAAACTACGCAGGAATCTTTCACTTCCAGGTTTTACACGGGCATTTCTTCTATTGCGCAATAATCTGAATCACCAGTGCATTTAAAATCTACATTCATTGTAGCGGCAATAGAAATAATGAAAGCAAAACTAGGCCAAACTAGGCTCACACACTGCTGTGAGATCACATTCCGTCAGCCAGCGTTGTGACGTTGGTCACTGAGGAACGGACAACACGTCCAAGCTGATCCCACTAGAGTTCAGTGAGCAGAAGGACTGCTGTCATTCTGTTCCATCCCTTCTCCACGCGCATGTTCTGGAGGTAGTCTCTGGTTTACTCTGTCGGGGTGATGGTCTTCTCATTTTGGACTCAGACCGTGGTGGAAAGAGTTTGCCATTGGTAGCCGAGTATCAAATTTACCACCAAACTCACATACTCAGCTGTGCAGCTCATCCCACATGTGCATGTCTCTAATAAATATAGTATAATAATGAGTTCAATGTGAAATAGCCAGACTTTCCAATAAGCATTGCTTCAACAAATTAGTAATCTAGCAAACAAAAATTCCCCTGACTTTTTATACTGTATTTTAATTTTCTAACTTGACCCTGTAATTCATAGCTTGTATGTGTTCCTAGTTTTGTTTTGAACAACTCAACTGTGATTTGTTAATGGAGTTTATTAAAGACGAGATGAGGAAGCAACCAGGTATCTGAATAAATATTGAAATCTATTTCCCTTGCATGTTTTTTGATATGTTCCTGTTCTTAATTTGTTCTGTCTTTCTCACTCAGTTCTGGCGTTATGGTGAATGGATTGATGTGATAGTGGACGACCGCATTCCCACATGCAACAACAAGCTCGTGTTTACCAAATCATTCAGAGCAAATGAGTTCTGGAGTGCTCTTCTGGAAAAAGCCTATGCAAAGTAAGTTTAGCCAATCACTGGAGACGTGTCTCAACAGCACCAGCAGCTGTATTCTCAAACATAATGCTACACTATTGACTGTATAGGTAATGCTTTTTTTATTATAAGGATTTCTCATTAAAACACCTCTCCTCTGGCTTCACCACAAAGTTATCCCTGAGTGAAGGTGTAGGCTTCTGAAAATGATATATTATAAATTTTTTGCTTTCAATAAAGGAAAAAAAAAAAGAATGAATGAGTCAAATATGATTTCGGACTCAATCCTGAACCCGATGTATACATTTGTTTTTGTTTGTGTGCTTACACTGAACAGCCACCCAAGTCAAATCCGTTTGAAAAATCTAAACCTCAGAGGAGGGAGGGACTCATGACTTCTCTCTCTCTCAGGTTGCATGGGTCCTATGAGGCTCTGAAAGGGGGAAACACACTGGAAGCGATGGAGGATTTCACCGGGGGAGTTACCGAGTTCTTCGAGCTTGCCGAGGCGCCCAAAGAGCTCTACACCATCATGAGGAAGGCTCTGGAGAGAGGCTCACTGATGGGCTGCTCCATAGACGTGAGTGGTGGTGCTTTTGATATCAGAGCCTTACAGCCACATAACCTGCTGAAACAACAAAATCCATCATATTAAAAGCACGATTCAGGTATAATGAAGTGAGGGAAGATGAATTTAAAGACACTAATGATATTTATCACATTTTCCAAGCTTTTTATAACCCACCTACTCAGCTGTGCTGTTCATCCCACAAAAGCATGTTTCATGCAACTATAGCACCATATAAAGTAAAAAAAAACAGGTGTTTGTATAAAGTTTAAAATATTAAGGGGTAGTATGGTTACAGCAAAGAAAAAATCTGCCAAACAGGGGTTTTCTTACTTTCTCACTTCCTATGTTTTAGAAACAATTACATGGCGTTTTGACAAATAAAAACCACAATCAAACAAACCACACCACAACTCAACTTGCAAAAGCTGAAGAATAGCATAATTTTCTAAAATTATATAAAATAAAAAATAAAAAAACTCGATAAGGTACTTAACTACAAAATGACCAAAATATTAAATAAATATGGAATAAAACTAAATTAGACGATTCAAGTCAAATAGGGCCATCTTTATAAATAAAAAAAATTCACAGATTCTATTCAGTGATTAATTTGCACATCTTGAACATCATGTAAATGAAAACATTTTCAATTTGCTCTGACGTGTTTTTCATCTGCCAGATCTTTTCAGCCAGTGAGCTGGAGTCTCGGACCGAGCTGGGTCTGGTCAGGGGTCATGCTTACTCCATCATCGGCCTGGAGGAGGTACGGTCAAATATGGAGCCTCAGGACAGATTTCGGTTGTGAGATTAAGAACGTTAAAGCAATTCTGATGTATTATTTTGCTGCTCTTTCTTCCAGTGTGACGAGGTTTCAAAGAACAGCAAAATTCGTCTGATTCGTTTGCACAATCCCTGGGGTTGGGTGCTCTGGAAAGGACCCTGGAGTGCAAAGTAAGATGTGAGATATGCAGAAAACCCTTATCAGTAAAACACACAACATACAACTGATCACTCAATTAATTATGCATATGGTATGCGGAGGGGTTGTTGCTTTTTTTAATTGCCGTTCTTGGATATTCTGCTTGATATTTCTGTAGTTCGAAGGAGTGGTCGAGCATTTCCATCGCAGACAAGGAGAACCTGAAAAAACAAACTGTAGAGACGAGCGAGTTCTGGTGAGTCAAACGTTTCACTTTCACCTAAACAACTCTTCAAGACTCAATAACAGAACGAATTTAGTTCTGTGTATTCCTGATCAGCTGACAGTTCAATTGCTTTTAGTTTAACCCACTTTGTACTATCAAGACTGGTGAGCCTATTTGTCATCAACATTACCCAAAGATATCCGAGTTTTAAATTTAATTATTTAATGACAGCCTTAGAAGGCCTCAAACGTTGATATCAATTTAAAAAGTTTATTTAGTCCCCGTCCCCCTAAAGAAACTCTCCGGAGCGACTTGGATAACAGATCAAATGTCAATCATGTGGCAAATTGCGATGCTGCTGCCAAATCAACAAAGCTGACAGTTGGGAACAGGTTGTTTTATTAAGCTCCTTATTCGGTTTGGTCAAAAGTAAGTTATTTTTTAATTTCATTGCTTAATTTGGTAGTGGGACACACCTCTGTCATACCAAAATGTCCCCCCTTTTTCCCCTCAAAATATACATTTTTTTGTTATATTTTCCCCTCCAGGATGTCCTTTGACGATTTCAAGAAACATTTCACAAAGCTGGAGATGTGCAACCTGACCCCCGACACACTGCAGGGTGATGAAAGACAGAGCTGGACGGTGTCGGTCCACGAGGGGCGTTGGGTTAGAGGCAGCTCGGCTGGCGGATGCAGAAACTTCCCTGGTAGGACACCATGAGAGCATTCCAAAAGGAGCTGACACATGAACATATTATTTATAAGAACACAAAACACCCCAAGTTTACAGACATGATACAGACTACCACGACTCATTACTGCCACCTAATATACACGAGTGACACCACTTAAATTCTACATATTGCACCATTTAAGTCTAGTGCCCCCCCCCCCCCCCCCCCCCCCCCCATTGTTTATTGGAACTCGCTGTATTTTGCAGACACATTTTGGACGAACCCTCAGTATCGGCTGCAGCTGTGCGAAGAGGACGATGACCCGGAGGACGGCCGAGTGGCCTGCACCGTCGTCGTCGCTCTGATGCAAAAAGGTCGACGGATGCAGCGTCATCAAGGGGCCAAATTTTTCACCATCGGGTTTTCCATCTACGAGGTAGGGATCAAGCATGAAACGCCTCCGCTGTCCTGAAGCGAGAGCACATCATGAGCTGATTTGACATTTAAATGATTCTGTCTCTGCAGGTGCCAAAGGAGGTATGCACATTTTGAAGAGGCAGAGCTTTCTCTATTTTGACTTCCACCTCCAGTAAGTTGTGTTTGTAATGAATAGACTTTTAAACGTGCCACTTTGCCTGCACTCCCATCCGTAGATGCGTGGTCAGGATCAACACCTGCAGAAAGATTTCTTCCTCTACACGGCCTCCAAGGCCAAATGCAAAACCTACATCAACCTGCGGGAGGTAACGGAGCGCTTCCGTCTGCCGCCGGGAGAATACGTCATCATCCCCACAACTTTTGAAGCCCATAAAGAGGGCGAGTTCATCCTGAGGGTCTTTTCAGAGAAGCAGAACACTTCTGAGTAAGGATGGGTGATGCTGTGGTCGTGCATTTGGTGGTGCAGCTGACGCTATTCTGGGGGAGTGTTGTGTAGTTTTGAGAAAGTTTCATATTGTAATTGGAAATGATCGTTCTGTTGATGGGTTTCTGCTCATCTTCACAGGGAAACAGAAAACACCATTGGATCTGACCAAATACAGGTTTGGAACAAGATAACAGGGCATTTAACATCTTCTTTTTTTTTTCAGTAAATGCAGATAGTGCAGTTGTGAAACAGCAACAGAAGCTCATTGTGTATAAGTTGCCTAAAATTAGATAAAATCCTAAAAAACTCCAATCACCATTTTCATGGTGCTTGAACCAAATTTACTATCAGTCATTCAGCTCCATATTTCTTCCATGGTGCTTTTCATTAATCGGTGAACTAACAAACATCTCATTCCTTCCCTCTTTCCCTCGCACTCATCTTATTGGACAATCAGCAGGACAAGAAAAAGAAAGGGAAGGTAACTGTTGTGTAACCTGACGCTCCTCATTGATCAGCTGTCAGCAGCTGCATTTTGAACCATTAATAAATATGGATATTATCAGTATTACAAGTAGCAGAATAACATTGGGTTAACTGTTTCTCCTCTGCTCTGTTTGTCCTTCGTAACCCGTCTCTCCCGTTACCAACCACTGCAATGACCCCCATGCCAGCCTATTGTATTCGTGTCAGACAGAGCTCGAGCCAACAAAGAGATCGAGCATGATGGCATTCGGGGGGAAAAGAAGAAGAAACCAAAGGTGATACAGACGTGTGCATGTGTGCGTCTTGACCTGTGGACTTTTGAGCTCGTCATAACTTCTGACAGTTCCAACCCCGAGGAGTCGAATATCATCACTGGGAATAAAACAATTGAGTCTTAAGCCAAGTGATCTCAAGTGTCTCAGCTGCACCTGTTTTCCCATGAGGCCTCAGCGACGGCCTGTTTTTCAGTGTACAGCTCTCCTCTGATGCCATGACGCAACACGCTTTAAAAGTGTGGGAGGACATGTGCAGACTCACACCAAGTGCTTATTGAATTTTCAGTTTTAGAATGAATTTTTCTGAGGGATTTCCACATTAAAACACACCGATGTTACCAGCAGAACTCTTCTGCAACAGTTTTTGTACTTGGACACGAATTCCGACTTGACTTTCCATCTCTTTGCAATTCTACTTTTTTAGTGGTTCACTTTGTGCTCAGTTGTCACTTTAACGACATTTTTAAAACCTGTGTAATTTAAAAGCAGTCTGCTGTAATGATGTAGATAAATACAGGCAATAAGGAGGATAAGTCATTTTAAGCAGCTGAACGATATAAATGACCTTAAACTATCGTTTAACTTTAGAAGAGGCCCACTGTAACGTCTCCATGATGGTATTAAAGAAACCTCTTTATCCAGGATATCGTTGTGACGGTTACTGATGTTTTCTTCCTTTTAGACTGATTGTCTTTCAAAGAAGGTTTGATTATTTGTGTCTTTGTCTCTTAATGAAGACAAAAAAAAAATAAGGTCTTATTTGTCTTTTAGAGAAAACCGTTGGAGCCTGAAGGAGAGTCTGAAGAAGAAAAACAGTTCAGGATTATTTACCAGCAGATCGCAGGCGAGGTGAGGTCGCAGAGAGACAGGGAGGTCACTGGTGTTTCATGGATTTGAATGTAGAGACAATTATTTCTAACTTTTTTCCTTCAGGACATGCAGGTTTGTGCCAACGAACTCAAGACAATCATGAGGAACGTACTTTCCAAACGTGAGTGAACTGAAAAGATTGTGTGTTATTATCATTAGAATGATTATTATCAGTATCATTATCATTACTATTTTGTATTTATGTTCTCTAAGATTTCTTCTGTCCTTTTTTTTTTTTTTTTGCAGACAATGAAATAAAGTCCGATGGTTTCAGTCTGGAGACATGTCGGAGTATGATCGCCTTAATGGACGTATCCTTAAAGCCAGAGGAGCGTGAATGTGGATGGGGCTATGCAGTGGTGCAGTGATTAGAAGTCTCAGCTCACAGTCGAGATATCCTCGGTTCAATTCTGTTTTTGTGTGTAATGTGCATGCTCTCAGTGCGCATGCCTCGGTTTTTCTCCTCCAGTCAAAGGACATGACACGTATGACTTGACCTGCAGTTTACACTGTTTGATGGACCGACAACCTGTCCATGCATCCAACCCTCCTGTGACTCGAAGTTGGAGAAAGCTGGTGTAAAAGATGAATGAATTATGTGTGTTGGAGTAAAGATGCAGACATTTGTCTACAATTTCTCAGTGCTTCTAAGTAGGTCCTTTTCCCCCCTCATATACTCTTTTATTGAACCTTAAATCCTTATTTTATTGCTATACTATAAATTACTTCACAAAAGCTGCCAAATGTACAACCTTCACTTTTCCGTTACTTTCAGGCAGCAATATTCAGGACACTGGAGCTTCCTCCAGCTGACAATAGGCGACAGGGCCAACTCAGCGAAATACAGTTACACACAAAACATTGTGACTATGACTTTGAAATGAAATCCCCCTCTTTAGGAGAAATATAACGACACTAGCACATAACTGCATTTTTAACAACAAAGATAGAGGGCTGAGGCACCGAGCAGACTTCATGTATAATGAAAGAGTGCTGCTTGTTCACAGAAATTAGAATGGAAA
Source organism: Lipophrys pholis (assembly GCF_963383615.2). Lineage (NCBI taxonomy): Eukaryota > Metazoa > Chordata > Actinopteri > Blenniiformes > Blenniidae > Lipophrys > Lipophrys pholis. The sequence goes on from NC_137649.1 coordinate 13,731,421, forward strand.
AATAAGCTGTACACATGCTTTTATTTTTTGTTTGTTTGTTCCTTGAGTATCTCCTTTCTCAGACTGATGGGACAGGGAAGTTGAACCTGCAGGAGTTTAAGCACTTGTGGAAAAAGATCAAAGAGTGGCAGGTAGGAACGTTTCATCCTCAGTAAACCAATGATTGTTTTAAATTTGTCAAATCTCACAATCCTTCCAAACCGACACGACTGGCTCACAGGATACACGATTAAATAAGTGTGCTAAACATATAGGCACCTCTCATTTCGAAGACTTATCAATATGAATAACCAATTTTAGGCTTTTAGCAAAATCCAGTGAGAACTTAATCATTTTGATGACAAATTGTGAAATATGTGATTCCCGTCAGTGTTTTAACATATAAATGATTAATAACTTTAATGTCACTGCCTTTTAAAAAGTCACCAAACTATAACATTTAAAGGTCTTATATCCTTTAAAGTATTTCATTGAGCATCTTGTAACAAACTTTGAATTTATTGGGGTTTTTTTCTGTTTGCAGATCATCTTCAAACGTTATGATGTAGATAAATCCTGCACCATCAGCAGCTTTGAGATGAGGAACGCCGTTAATGATGCAGGTGGGCAGCATGACTGAAACACTTAAAGACACATTGCTCGGCCGTACGGCGGAGCAGTGGCTGATGCTCTCACCTCACAGCGAGAACATCGGGATCCAAAAACCCGCTGCGGCCTTTCTATGAGGAGTTTGCATGTTCTCCCCATGTGGGCCTGTGTTTCCTCCAGATAAACTACCACCTGTGTCTTATATCACATTTACCCGTTTTTTCAAACCAATATTTATGAATTATGAAGCTTTTTTGTCGGTGAGCTTTGGTAAATCACCTTTTCCTTCAATTAATGGCCATAATTGATACATGTAATTGAAATTATTAGTTAAAAAAATATCTCTTGGATATTTCCACAATACACAAAAGTGGTGGAAATTGCATTATGTATTTTTTTCAAACATACACCCAATCAATCCAATCATGTCACGGGTATTGAGGGTAAAAATAACTTGCATTGTTCTATAGTAGTAGTCATAAGTGTTGACTACTTAATTTTTGCTTAATGCTTCTCATTTCAAATGATTCAAGCTAGAAATAGAGACATGAGAGGAATTCTGGTTGAAGTATTTGAACAGGTGATTAATGCCATAAAAGGTCGTTTGTTTTAAACACTATTTTTTCAACTGCTCTATGAAGGGTTAACTGATGTCAGAAATAGCCGCTCAAACCCTGTTGCTTGATGTGGGGAAAAGTGCAAAAACTGCGATATGAAATTCCAGCCTTCATTCTTCCACCCCAGGGTTCCACCTCAACAAACAGTTATACGACATCATAGCCATGCGCTACGCAGACGAGCGCCTCAACATTGACTTTGACAGTTACATCTGCTGTTTTGTGAGGCTGGAGGGCATGTTCAGTGAGTACAAACCACCTCAACACATCAATAAAGAACATAATATATAGAAGTTTCCTGTGTAAACAACATTTTACTAACATAATCTTTGTTATTTCACAAATGGATCAAGTCTGCATAGTGTAAGTGCTGTGACACGACCGAGGATTAATCCGACGCCTCTCTTTCAGGAGCTTTCAATGCCTTTGATAAAGACGGAGATGGAATAATCAAGTTAAATGTCCTGGAGGTAAAAACAGATTTTTTAAAAAAATTTATTTTCAATCATTCAGTCATTCAGTAAAACAAACGAGACACCACTTTTTAGACACAATAAATGACAATCATTTTACAGCTCGTTGGCAAAATTATTTATAGGGTTCATTGCATATGGAAGTGGGATAATGCAGTTTCCTGTCACATGCTAGAATTCTGCCAGTTATTTGTCTTTGCTCCCATTCCGGTGTCACTTTTCATAACATTGTCAAACATTTTCATAAAGTCACACCGACTGTGGCTCAGTCTTATGAGGACTGTGATGCATTGACAAAGCACTCTAGTAGTGGAATACCATTCACATACAAGCACACTCAGAAGCAACTGCTAAAAATAAGTACCAAAGGCCCAACAAAGTATTAAACCTTGTCACTTCAAACTGCATTGAAGATGTAATGCAAGTCAATTAATTGCTGTTCCACTAAACTTCCCTCAGAGAGCCCACAGTGACAATGCATCTTGTGTAATTATTGGTTTGTGGATCAAATCTAACATGAAATCCTTCTGTTCTTTTCTCAGTGGCTGCAGCTGACCATGTATTCTTAAAGTCACCGTCTGGCCAGCGAGACTCACTAACTTGGTCAGAACGTGATGGCACGAAGTCACTTATTTATTTTTGCACAGCTGTGGTGAAGAAACAAAGATCACCTTATCACTGTCAGTGGTGCCATTTCTCCACTTTCATGCAGGTTTATATTTGGATTTGGTGTTATCACTTGGGCTACAAGAGCAGTTATTAAAGTGTAAGGTGTGCCTCCCTCCAGGGGGTTCAGAGCATTTTAGAGGGAAAAATAAGCCAGAAAAGAAATTTGCATAGAATGCATACTTTGTTTGGAAACTGCCTATGATGTGAACCGTTATTTGCTGAAATTAAGAAAATCTGGCTAAAGAAAGTTAAGTTGGAGTGTCTGCAATAGTAATGGCCTGGTAACTTATGCACGTGAGGTTAGTCGGTGATCCTAAATTGTTACTAGATGTGAATGTGAGTAGTTGCCGTCTGTGTTTTTGCCCAGTGATGGACAGGCGACCTGTCCATAGTAAGCCGGGATCGGCTTCACCTCCTCCCTTAAGGAGATTACTATTCCCTAATACAATTTTTTATTTTTTTTACGGTGCCAAAAGAGAAAAATTAAAACAAAACATTTGGAAAATGACAGTTATTCATGTAAAAAGGGACTCAGGCTAAGATCCCTGTTTTGTCACTTTTTGTTGAAATACATGTTTTTAAAATAAAACGGAGGTGACCTTTTTTTGTTTTTTTTAATTGTTCTACACAGCCATATAACAGAAAATACAATACTGCACTTCATAATCATACAGAAATTAAGGCAACACTAATACAGCAACATAATTCTGGATTTAAAACGTGAAGATATATAATGGGGGAAAGAGGGCAAACCTATAAATCATAATAGAAGTGTTAAATTGTGATGCCACAGTTTTTAACTATCAACTGTTAGATCTTAAAGTAGGATTACTTTCAAAACTCTTAAGGGGGCTTTTGTGATGAAGTGAGACAGTCTGATTTAAGAAGTTATAACAGAACTATCCAAAAGCATTTGTGCCATGAAACAAAACATCCTTTCAATTAAAAAAGAAAAAGGAGCCGTTTTAATGATCAGCAGCAACTTGCCTTTCTTGTCAGACAGGCTGCACAGTTTACACAAGACCAGGGATGTGATCCCGGGATACAACAACAGATTTTGGTTGTTAATACAGACGAGAAACTTAAGACTCTAAAGAGGTGAGCTCATGTCTTTTGTCAAAACGAACCTAATCCTCTCTTACTCCTTCAGGGCTGCACGCTGCTGTCATCCTCGACGTGTTTCTGCATGTGTTCAGGCAGCTTCTGCCAGAGGAAAAAAAAACAGTTTTTCTCAAAGGAATGTTCCAAATGAATCACATTTACTCCATTAAGTTAATCTTATTTTGATTATGAAATTGGCAAAAAAAAAAAGAAAAAGAAAAAAGGTGCAAATTCAACTTTCAATATCTGGCAGTTGTTCAATATTACTTGGCTGTTTTGAATGTACTGAAAAAACTTGTGTTACGCGTGTGAAACATGGGTGGATTGCATCTGATTTTACTGTTGTACCGAGGAAGTCTTGCCGAGCAACATAATGACAACTGTCAGAACAGAAACCATTATTTCTCTACTCTGTGGTAGTTTTGGGGAATTTAAGATATCATAAATCATAGCTGTGCAACTTTGATGATCATGAGAGCAATAAAACTTTCATTCTCAGAACCAGAGGGCCAAATTGTAACTAAGTGCATCTCCCACATTGATATCTGAAAATGTAGGAAACTAATTGAAGGGAACCGACAAACTAGGTTTATTTCATTTTAATAATATGCAGCATTTGATGTTTTTTCATTTCAAATAAACCCAGTGATGCAGTAAGTTGGAGTCTTTTCGTGATACCAGGTTAAAATGTGTTTGTTACCAAGGAAACAAATGATTTATTAATTAATACATTTATTTCTTTTTAATCATCCTGTTATAAACGGTCCAGGAGTTCACAATTTGAGCAGTTTGCTCCGAATCCTGTCAGTTGTGACTGGGTTAGAATAAAAAGGGGTAATAATATGAGGACAGTGTATGATGAGAGGATGATTTTCATCCTGGTTTACCTCTTTTATCAGCTCCTGTGTTGCAAAGTAAGTGGTGCAGCCCCTCCAGCGGCATTTGATCATCTGCAGGTTTGGATTGGTGTGATCTCCAGTCAGATGCTGTCTAAGATGTTCGGGGATGCCGAAGATCAGGGAGCAACTCTGCCACTGGACAAGGAGCAGGAATAATTCAATCAAACGTGTTCAAGAAGGAGATGCTGTGGACTGTGTGGAAGGATCAGCTCTTACCCAGCAGCGATAGTTGTTCAACAAGTTCAGCTTCGCAGCTTGAACGCTGCCGTCATAGCAGCCCGTGTAGATCTGTGCGGAACAAATGGTCGACACTCAATGAGTCGGTATAAACGACTCTCCCCAAAGCCATCACTGGAAAGGGAAGTTTAAGTTCCAAACTCTTTTGGTTCAAACAGTTTAAAACTCACCACACTCTTATGCACAGCCATGCACATCACCATGTCGCTGTGGCCTCCGTAAACCTGCAGGCGGTCGTGAGACTGAAAACAAGCGAACAGAGTCGAATTAAGAAGACTTGAAACGACACATGGAGAGCAAGAGAATTACTATTTTAAGTAAAAATTAAAATTGGATTCATGTACTCTGCACTGGTTGCTTTATGTTTGGTTTTATTAGACTTGAGGCCCGACACTGAACTTGTGGAGATGAATTCTTCCTCAAGCATGAATGAAATAAAGTGAGTTCTACGTACCTGCAGCTCATAGACTCGAACCAGTTTATCCAAACAGGCCGTTACCATCACTTTCCCCAAGATGACAATGGATGTGACAGCATGACCGTGACCCTTGTAGATACGAACCAGCTCACCAGTCTAATTGAAAGAAACACACTGATCAGAAAAATCTTATAAAATACACGCTTGTATCCTTTTCGTGTCCTTTGGGAAGTTTGTTATAACAAGCTGTGGTTACAGCAACTGTAAGTAGAAAGTAGTCTGATCAAATGAAAACCACAATAGTGTTTTTGTTTACACAAGAATGAATTTTGATTAACCATCTGTGATCAGCAATTAATAATAATGATTGTATTATCAATAATAATGATAATTGTTATTGTGGTTGTTACTGTTTTACTGTGTTATTACAGTTATATTTATAGTTAAAATGTGGTGTTTTTGGTTTTATATGTTCTTTTCACAGATGTGTTTTATTTGGTTTCACAATGAGCTTCACGGTTTGTCCTTGTGTGATTGTGCGTGTGTGTATGTTTGTGTGACTTTGCATGTAATATCGTAAATTAAATTTGTAATGAAAAAGAAGGAAACCCCAGAAAGAATAGCTCCTGCAATAAGTCAGGAGCTAATGGGGCTCTCAATAAAATGAACAAAAACACATGATACTACAATAATTACACAACTTGTATCTGCTGTAATTTTTGGTTTGAAGCTTAAAGAGCACCCATAACCCAAATGCACACACACTCGACATGAATTCACATTTCAAAGGCACCAAAATAAGCTGCTGTCATAAAGTGCCACAGTCTTTAGGCATATTTTCATTGGTCAGCTGTACTTGTTCATGCTGGCAATCTGAAGCACTTACGTGAATATTGTGCGCATGAACAGACGTGTCACTGGAGCCGCTGAAGATCAGGTCGTTCACCACCTGAAACCAACCACACCGTGTCAAAATCGCCTCAATTCTGTGGCGACACGCGGCCTTATTTCATCTCAATTGAGCTACACCCAAAGACCTCCACACACATACCTATAAATAACAGGCATAAATTTTAACATTACTTTACGTACAAACTGCATTTCATTCAGCGAGTCAAAGATAACAGCTGTAACCGCCCATCATCTGGTTTCCAATATTAAGAGAATCTGTGCATTCCTCACCTTCATGCAGAGCACGGTCTTGGTGTGACCCTCCAGAGAGCGCAGCAGCAGGCCGCTCTTAGCGTCGCGCACGCTGATGGTGCTGTCGTAGGATCCGACCAGCAGCAGCCGGCGGGCGCCCTCCTGAGCCGTACCCATGCAGCTCACGCCTCGTGGGCCGTGGCACTCAAACACGTCCAGCTCCTTCAGAGTCTAACAAGCCCGACATGGATGCGATGGGAGAAAAATAAAATAATTTAAAAAAAGGAGGAAAGATGATTATGTTCTGCTCATGGTCTGGGTCCCACAAACTAAAGGTCAGAGCTTAACTGAGGGACACTTGGGGGCAACCGCCTTTTCTTATATGTCAAAGTGTGATAAATCAAACACTTCTGGTCCCGAGAGTACCACAGATTTAATAAATAACCAATACCACTCACCTTTAAGTCATAGCTGAACACTGAACCACTGGCGAGGCCAACGTACAGAATATTCCAAGCGATGTGCAAACACAACACTCTGTCCGGCAGGGAGATCTGTTCCAGGCACTTTTTAGACTGACGGTACAACAAACAGAAGTAAGGAAAAAAAGTGGTTTGGGAAAACAAGAAAAGGCTGTGAAACTGCTGGATGACACTGAAACCTGGCTAATAAGACAAATCAATAAATATTGACCAATAAAAATACAAAAAGATGCTTTTAAAACTAAAAAATAAATATAAATACTTTTTGGGAAATTGTTTTATCAACTTTGTGCACATTGAGTCTTGAGTAGATGTTTTGTACCCTTATGCTGAAGGCGCGAACAGTCTGGTCGCTGGCTCCGGTGTAGAGGCGCGTCGGCATGTTTGCGAGGGATGACACCAGCAGACAGTTGATTTTATTTGTGTGTCCAACAAACACAGATTTGCACTCCCGGGTCTGCATGGAAGAGATACGCAGTTAATCTGTTATGATGAGCTGAAGGCAAAGCGGCAGCTATAGATAAATAGCAAACAACACTATCATCACTCATAAGTCAAATGCAGATTAAATTATACATAAAGTCAATATTATTAAAAGACATCCCTTCTCCATATAATAAAATTATTATTATTTTTTTTTTGTAGCGAGCTGTCTATGTATGAAGGGACATCTTCAACTTGACTGCAATCAGCTTTGCATCATTATTAAGTGCATCATCAAAAAAATTCTATTTCTTGTGTAAATATGTAAATGGCATCATACTGAGGATGTCACACGAGCTTTTATGAGCTCTCAGAAACTGCTCACATCTCAGTGGCACGCTACCACTTGATAGCGTTTCTATGGTTTTTTTTCCCCCCACATGGAACTGGGAACTGTTTTTCTTCCCAGCTATGAATACACCGAGTACACTGGAAGAAGATCCCAAGCATATAAATACAGTCCATGAAGTACCACGAGACAGTAGGCCCGTGCAGTGTTGTCGCCTGAGCACGTGTAGAGCAGGCCGTCGTGGATTTGCAGGCTGTTGACGGGGCCGGTGTGATTCAGAAATTGTCCCACTGATGGCTGCTCTCCCTCAGCAGACTCTGAAACAGACTGGATTTTTACCAACACAACTCAGAGACCTCTGTGTTTACATATAGCCCAGTAAAACTGCTCACCTCCAGGAGCATTGCCATCGTTTGCTGTAACAGGTTTAAGTTCTATTTTCCTATAGGGTCAAGAGAAAAAAAAAGGGCTCAAGTTTATCGCTTGTTGGTCTGAATGTGGATATAGAAACAAGGACTAAAACAGGACTGGATCTCCAGCTTCCACCTCACCTGTCAACATCGCATTTCAGAGCCGTCTGTGTGCCCTCAGAGCTCATCACCGCACAAACAGATTCCTGAGGCTCGTCCGTTTCAGCAGGAACGTTTGAATTTGCCTCAGCCAACTCCTCATGGTCCGATTCTTCAATAGCTATAATCTCCGTTTTGGAGTGGATCATCTCCACCGAGTTATCGCTCTCGTTCCCTTTATCATCAATGTTTTCTTCTTCAAGTGGCATCTCTGCGATTGCTTGTTGTGTACTGACATTTTCCTCTATTTCCTCTTCGGAGTCCCGTTGCGCCAGCAGAATATCCTCTGCTAAAAGGTCCTCTTCACAGGCCTCTTCCTCCTTGCTGAGCTCCTGCCCTTCCTGTCCAGCAGAAGATTCAGTCTGAGGGGGTGTGTTTGCCGATGACGAGCACTCTGCAGTGTGCTGCTGAGCAGCGCCGGTGAGTGTTACCGAGGGGGGAGGATCTGGATCAGCATTGTGACTGGGAGGTCTAGTTGTGGGAAGATTGCACATTTCTTTCTTTATGGATAAAGCCGCGGCCGCCGGTTGAAGTTGGGCAAATGGCGACGCTGGTGTTGTGGCAGATGTGGGCTGGCTGGAGGAACTGGGGACGGAGTCAGACGAAGGGAGGGAAGGCGGGCGCATGGCACCTGACGAGGTGGCGGCCGTCTCCGGGGTATGAGACAAACCAGAGAGCTCTTCTGGAAGAAAATAGAATAAAATGTGTTCATATTTATCACCTACTAATAAAAACGTTTACCATCGGTGTGAAGCGTCGGTACCTTGCATGTCCTGCAGGATCTCGATGCGCTTGGCCCTCAGACTGTTGACCTCCACAGCACACTGAAACAAGAGCAACACTTATGAATCTACAACCTGACATGCAGGGGAAAAAGTTAATATTACAACTAATGGCCTTAATATTGCCGTTACTCTTGAAACACTTAAATTCACGACTGGTGCAGCCATTAGTGCTTGAATGGTATCATTTCAATCTACTGTGTATTTATTGCTCATTGCATGTAATCGCCCATCGTCTCTCCCGCTTCAACCACATGGGTTTACAGCGAAAATCAGACATGAGCAGACAACCATAACCTCCACAACTTTCTCCAGCTTTCCTGAGGAGACCCAAAACTGCTCCCAAACAATACAATTTCCTCAGCTCAAGGTCTTTTTTTCCATATTCAAGATTCTGTCATTTTGAATTCACAGAGCTTGAATGCGCAGCACAACAATGTCTCACAGCTCACTCCGTTATCTGTGATGTGCATGCTATGTAGGTTGATATTACAATAACAACTGATTTGTAGTGTATTGTGCAGCTGAAAGTGAATCACCTGCTGTTTCATCAGCATAATCCGCTGGACCTCTGCATACGCTGCCTGCAGGGTGTTGCGGGCCTGGATCAGCGAGCTGTCCAAATCCTGCAGTGTGTAGCTCAACTCCTCCTCCCGCAGAGATACCGACAGCAGCTGGTCCATCCGATCCTGGCCCGGAAGCAAGTTGGGACTGACTGGAGGGCATTCGGAAATTAATTGAAATTACTGAGAAATGTAGTCCAAAGTCACAGAATTATTTGAACAGTGTCAAAAAGCAGAACAATCTTAAGACGCAATATTCAAATTAAATAAAGAGTTTGCAAGAGTCATGAGAGTATTTACTTTTTAAAACGTTGTCTTATTCACATATTTGAGCAGCACACTCTCAAATATCTGCTAAACTAGAAACAGTCTATTCCATTAGGTTTGCAGGTGTTGCAATGGCCAACTGTTTCAATCTTATGTGATATTTTATTGTTTTTATTGTGCTTTTTACATTCTTTGCATTTAAAAAAAAGAAGAAAAAAAAAACACCTTCAAGGGACAAATAACAATGAAGTTGAACTTTTCATTGAGTTTAAGTGATACAGTAGAAAAACCTCCAAATACTGACAAAACAAGAAAGGTCACGCGAATAAAGATTTGAAATTAACAGCATATCAAGTTAACTTAAGGATTGAGTTTTGTTTATTTTGGTTTGAATCTTTTGGTATAGGTTGTTTTACATTTGGCCTAATTCCTGCAGTTTAACAAGAAATCAGTGCAAGTATTCAAGTGTGAGGTGGGTAATTCATGTATAAAAAATGACCTCTCTTTGCCTTTTTCTTCTTTTTTCTTTTACATTTGTTCTCAGAAACTCCATCATCCTGCAATCAAACACAAACGTTAAGGTCCAACAATGCAAAACAACTATATTTGTGAAGCACATATCAGCTGAAAAGGCAGTTCGAAGTGATTTATATGACTGAAGAATGAACAGTTGAATAATGATGAACTACTTTTTTCCGTTACTACTCACTGTCCCAAAGAAGCGTTTCCTCTTTTGATGACTGTTGTCTCCAAACTCCTCGTCCACAAAGCTGGATTCCCTTTTCACGATGGCTCCGGCTTCTGTTGGACTGCTGCAACTCTGCTGTGATGAAGCAGGCTGCTCGACATGTTCCACTGTCTGATAGTCGGACTCCTCCTCTGTGGGATCGTCGGTACCTGTAGTGCCTGGGAGTCGAGACAGCAAACTCAAGCGTGGACTGCCTGGAAGCGTCTCCCAGTGGAAACCTTCAGACAGGGGGAGGTCTGAGTCCTCAGACTGTGTTAAGCTGCATTGGTCAGCTGGATGCTTCATCATCTCAAGTCCAAACCTGTAAATGTACCAAGAAAAAGATCAACATCACAGCTGCTGAATGCAGGAGAAAACAAAAGAGCTTGTGTGATGTTGATGTTCTCACCTGTGCAAGCCTTTCACCTGCTTCTTCCTCAGATCGTTACGCATCTGAGTCCAATTCAGCTTATCCTTAGCTCCTGATAGGCTGAGCAACTTGTTCAGAGTGGGTCTAAGTCTGGGATCTGTGTTCGGGTAGCCTTTTCCTGGCTTGTGAGCAATTCGAACTTTACCAGAGTTGTACAGCATGTGCTCAGACTGACTCTGTTCTGGTGTCCCTTTGAAGGACATCTGCTGGAGCTGGGCAGACGGTGAAGATGTGGTTGGAGTTGAGGTGACGTGGTCCTCAGAGGACATGTACACAGGCTGCTTCATCGCAGGTCCCGTCCTCTCTGTGATGTCATCAATGCTCCGTTTACGGGCTTCTCGCTCTGCTCTACACGGCTCCCTGATACCCAGCACTCTTCTGATGTGCTTCAGCATGGAACTGATGTCAACATCCTGAAGAGGCGCTCCGTTGGCAGATTTGTTTGATAAAGCAGGTCGAGCTGAAGCGTCTGAACTCTCCTGCGATGGCTGAGGCGACGGGGTGCTCCTACCAAAGATGATGGCTCCACTCTGAGGGAGTTGGTCATTGGTGAAGTCTTTGTCTTGTGTGGTGTTGTACTGATAGCTGACGGAAGGTTCGGATATGGGCTCTGGCCTGTTTGTAGCGCCCCCTTGGGACGTCTGCACTCTGTCTGTTTGCTTACTCTCAATATTTGTGTTGTTGCACTGCTTGTTGACAGCGAACTTCTCATTATACCTCAGTTGAGGAGGAGGAGGAGGAGGAGGGAGAGTACACAAGCCCTGATAATAAGCCTGATGCCAGATTTCACTGGGCCAATCAGAAAGTGTCTCACTTTGAACTTGTGAAAATGATCCTGGGGGGTAGAAAGGTCTCTGCACACTCGACCCTCTGTTCTCCTTGTTTTGGGCAACAGCAGTGTTGATTCCTGCTCGCTGTGTTTCCTGCATCGGTCTCAACATTCCTGCTTGTGCCATTTTGGATTTCCTTAGCTCCGAGACTGTGGGTGGAGTTATGGACGCCGTTGTCTGTTGATCTCCTGCCTGCTGTTGAGCAGCCACCTGCTTCTGCTTCTTCTTCTTCTTTTTCGTGGCTTTTTTTCTACAATGAAAACGCGCCATCAGTCAAACCTCGATGTCCAACAAGGACCCATTAAACACTGAGCCAAGTTACATCCAGACACAATATCTGATCATTGTTACATGATAATTTGACTCATCAGATCACGCCATACAGCTAGACCATTAGTCAAGTGATCATGCTTTATCACAGAGTTCTGATTCTGAAAAAATGGAATAACATACACAAATCTGTCACTAATTATCTGATGATTTCATGCATTTTAAAAATAATTTAAAAATAGAGTTGTAAGTCTTACATCACTACACATGTCTGTATACATGTCCACATGTAAACGCATACAATCCGATTCTTCAGTCATTCAGTGAAACACCGTTATAAGATTTGTATGGTCTTGTGAAGAGGCTCAGTGAGGGAAAATAAGCTGATATGTTTTTATTTTTGACAAAATGAGAGATGAATAACAAAAATTCTTACTCAATATTCTTGAGTTGCTTGTTTCTCTCCAGGACCTTGTTGATAGTCTCTGTGCTCAGAGTTCTTTGCAAAGGAACAGCCTTTACATTTTTAGACTTCAAGCTCTGCAAATTGGCATTGTGCTGAGTAGTCAAGATGTGCTGGCCATACGCATTCAGATCCATAGCGGAAACCTTACATGCATGACATTCATGAAATGCACCGCTGTTCATGAAAGGAAACAAAAAGCATCGTGTTAAAAATCACAAACCCCAAAGTAAAAAGAAAAGATTCAACGAAAAACCGAGCAGCTTTGAACCTTTTAGTTTGAAAAACAAGAGTTGATCATGAATTTTAGATTACTTATTAAGTTGTTAAACATAAAAAAAACACAAAAGCAGCAATCACTATTAACAGCTTATGCAGTAATCTTTTAGAAATATGTTGTCAGCATTTGATTTGCAAGTGAAATTTAATGTCAACACAGAATGTAAAGTCAAGATTATTGATTATTATCGCAAATTCATCATTACAATGTTAAATAGGATTGCATTACACAAGTCGCACTGTGCATTCATGTTCTGCATGTCAACAGATCTGGCCAATGAGATGGATCCCCACTCCCCTGGACTGTGTTGACAATAGACTGTAGTTCACTTCAGCAACTAACCACTGGTCAGAAGTACAAATGTCAAAGAAAAATGTCTCAAAACAATAAAGTCAACAAACTGGTTGGCTTCTGCAACACTGATCATCGACACTGTAGGCTTGCATGTGTTATTACAAAAAACTAGTGATCTAGTGGTACTACTGGGCCTACTACTGTTTTTTTTTGCACAACAAGCCTGAAATCACAGTAAAACATCTGCAAAAAGGATTGACAATCCTGGTCCTGCATGTTTTAGATTTCTCCTTGCTTCAGCATATCTGAATCGAATGATGAAGTAATCGATTCATCCAGAAAATGACTGTGAAACTCTGGTTATTGTATAACTATGGCCATTGCTCTCACATCAGTACCGATTTAAGGAAGCCGTTTAGGTTTTTTTTGTTTTGTTTTTTAACTGAAGCAGGCTCATAGCGGCACAATCATTTTCATGTTTGGGCTATATATCTACTTAAGTCATTGTATTTCTACTGTGCTTTTATTATGACACTCAGTTTATCATAAAGCACATACTGATTTCAGTGAAAAAAATGTACTTACAACCAAAAGCTGTTGAATCTCGTTATGCATGTCAAATGTTACTTACTTGCCCACCGCAGTATCCAGCTCGTGGTGATGCAGCAAACTGTGCATATGATCCTGAGCATCCTGCAGTGAGGGGACGCGTCAACATTGTCAACAGAAGTCCAGTATATTTCAAACAGCTACGATCATCGTAAAGACATTAAGCGCTACTCACATGCTTCCAGTACATCTTGCGACACAAAATACAGTAGACTTCCTTCGCCTTGTTGGGGTCTCTAGGTTGTTTCTTCTTCACAGGAGCTCGAGCCCCCGTCTTTGGCATTTTGACGCTTTCCATCACTGAAGACATAACTGATGACATGGAGAAAGAACTGGTGAAGCTGACGCTTAAAAATCATTCAACATCGGCACTAGGGGAGGGCTGAAAAACAATTCATGTCCAAAAAGAATTCTAAAATCATCTAATTCAAACTTACTAAATCAGCACAACGTGGTACTGGAAGGAAGAACCAGCGCGGCTAACTGCGTGCTCCAACAGCGTTTATGTTTGGCTGATCAGCTGCACACTGACAGCATCATTACCCACCGGGTAATCCTAACGGGAAGTAAATACATTCTGCACTAATTGAACCATACAAAAGATTAGATTTACCGTGTGCACAGGTTGGAATTACTTCACAAATTTCTCATGGCAACAAGACTTAAACACCACTAGGACACCGCCATATTTGCTCCACGTCATGACGTCGGGGTCACGTCCACCAATCGACTTCTTGTTCTTGTTCTTCGTTTAGTTTAATGGCGGTCGGCACCAGCTTTCACGAAGCATTACCGCCACCTTCTGTGCCGGGGTGTACAACAGCTAATCGCTGACAATGCAGAAATAGTAGATCTCCAAACATGCAGGATGAGTCAGCTTTGTCGATATTGTAACGGCACGCGATGTACACGAACAATTGCAGATCTAATACGCTTTTAGCGTGTCATTCACTGCGGAAGAGGAATTTTGCTACAAACTATTTAGCTGTGAGCTGCTGAGAACCTGTTACTCGTTTCACGATTTATTTTAGCATTCAAATAATTCTGGGTCAAAATGTGTAACGGTTGTGTCCAAAAAGAGCATCCAGACCGGGTGAGTGGAGACAACAGATACGTTTTATGGACGATGCTAATGCTATTAGCCACCTCAGGGTGGTGGCTCACATGAGACTGCTGGTTTACTACCATCAGTGTTGTTCTACATTAAAGCTTAGGAGTGGAACGATCAGTGGCACGTAAGGGCGTGTCGTATTACAACTGTCTCCTCATTTCATTCCCAGGGTACCACTTGCCTGGAGGACGGCTCTTACCTGATGAATTACAGCGGCTGTGCCGCGTGCCACCAGAGAGACTTTGTCCTGATCAGAAACAAAATCCCCGAAGAAGACGACGGAGTGGAGATCATTACATATGACCGTCAGTGTCTCTGCTAGTTTATTACAGCTTTACGCCAATATCATAATACATCACCGCTATCATATCCCCACTTTGCATACTCATCCATACTCTTAATGCCCAATAACAGATCCCAGATGTTAACATGGTTATGTTTGTAAAGTTTCTCTAGAAGACATATGAGTCCTGTTGGATTGTACATTCGCTCACACTATATTTGTTTTTCCAGATGTTTGTAAGCACTGTGACCATGTCATCGCCAGACACGAATATACGTTCACAGTTAATGATTATTACCAGGTAGGTACTATTTACTCTACTGAGAATAGCCTGTATTTGGTGATATTGTTGCTTTTGCCTAAAATGATCTCTTCGTGTTTTCTCCAGGAGTACACCATGCTCTGCATGCTGTGTGGAAATGCAGATGATGTGACCTATGCATTACCAAACGACCCCCGACTGGCTGCATTTTAGACACTGAATTGGCATGGACATGCTTCTTCTGGAACCACAGTTACCCTGAGGTATCCTACCAATTGGATTAATAAAGTTTTATCTATATATCTATATGTTCACCCATCCTCCCTTGTAATGATACAAAAGCAACAGGAGCCAAATGTGAAAAATATCTATTATCGTGCATAGAAATACAAATCGACATGATTGACACCTCCTGTAAGGGACAATTTAGTAACGGGTCTCTCAATAGTGCTCTTCTTCGTCTGAAGCTTCCAAGTCCTTGTGAGGGAATATTACAGCGTTCTACAAAACGCTGACGTGGCATTTAAAACAATGTTATTCCTCTCAGGATCATTCTCTCACTTTTGTCAAGCTTTCTAAAGTGCTCTGCCACTTTCTCCCCAAAATCTTTAAGAATCAGTTTCTCCTTCAGCTTCCTCTGCTTTTCCAGTATTTTCTGTAGCCCCTGTTCACTCTCATCCTCCTCGTTGCCAGCTGGGTCAGGTGTAAAGTCATCATCTTTACTTATCTCTATTTCTGCCATCCTGATGTGATCAGGCATTTGAAGGGCATCATGAGTTAATTCTCCTCCACCGGCACTTCTTCATCCTCCGACTGTTTGTGGCCTCGAACCCGAGAAGTTGAGAGTTTCTCCTTCGTCTTCATTTGCTTCACACTCCTTTTTGTCTTTTTGAAGCCCACCATTTCCTGGGATGTTCAATACTCCCAAGGCAGTGGAGAGAGTAGGCATTTCCAAGGGCTGAGCCTGATTGCAGAGCATTTCTTTCATAGCCGGCAGCTCCCGCGCCCCGTCGGCAAATCCATCACCTCTGTCGGAAATAAATACATTCTTGACAATGCATTGTAAATAAACTTTTTTTTTTTTAAACCAACTCAAAGTGTCTGGTCTTCTCAATTCAAGATAAGATCAAGAAAAGGCAGGCTGCATTGACCTATAACAATAGAAAGTGATCAGCATGGCTGGGACCAAAATGTTATCCAGTATATTGTAACCTTAATGAAGAAGTATCAAGTCTTATTTTATGCCTTAAATCATAAACACATGCACATAAAATAAATGTAAAAATGCAAGTCATTGTTGGTTCATATGATGTATTTTGTTCGGAAGCAGTTCAATAAAAATACAGATGCTTTAGCTCATTGTACAAACAAAATAAAATAAAAACAGAATTTGCAATGACACTCATGCACTTTTACAATACTGAAGTATGAGTGCGCCTAACATGTACATTCTAAATATGCTGATGCTTTTTGCATGACAAATATTATCTAGCAACGTAAAAGCACACTACTACAACGTGATATGCAGAAATGGGTCATCGTTGCATCCTATCATTAATCTAGCGGTTTTACAGAGGCGAGGTCAACGATGGGCGGCGCGCCCCGGTCCTGTACATGAACGCTGATGCTGGTCTGCTGCTTGTCGGGTTATTTACTACTTTAGAGTTCTTGGTGTGAATACATGGGTTTCTATTAGTGCATACCATTCTTCATCATGGTACAGATCTACAGTTGTCGTACTTTTTACATCCCTCGAGTATTAAACAAGATCTTTTTGGTCTCATAGTAGGCCTACATGGAGTGTTAGGAGAAGAGGGAAATGGGAGGTGAAAGTTGGCAATCTCAAGGTTTTTCTCAACTGCAGTGTATCAAGCCACAATGTCACGTCTTCGGAGACACACCTGACAAATGAATAAATAAATAAATAAATACAATTTATCATACATTTTCTTTACATACAGTACATTCCCTTGAGTAAATACCACATTTACACATGCTATCAGGGACTGGAGTGACGCAGCCTCTCGCTACAGTTGCACAATCCGGTTTATTGGAATTGTGTGGAAAATCACCAAGTCACTTTGCCGGAGCCTCTCCCCTCGTAGTTTCGGACCCGTGCCTCTGAGGCTGTGGCCCCACTGAACCCATCTCATGGGCGAGCGTGGCGGGGAGACGCAAAGCTGGACGGAGAGCGGCTGCGACCCTGCACAGCCGCGCCGTCACGGAGCTCCTGGCGGGACGGGGAGGAGCTGAGAGAGCGCTGCAGGGCCGAGGAGGTGCTGCGAGGGCGAGGGGGAGGGCTGAAGAGCATCCCACTACGGTCCTGCATTAGCTGGGTCAGACTGGCCAAAAAGTCTGCGTCACTGGTGCTGCTGGCACGCACCCTTAAACGCCGCCGTCTGGAGGGGGGAAAAAAACCACAACAGACCTTCTTTAAACACGTAACAACTTTTGATTGATTCACATTTTGCTTTCCAGCAGCTTTCATTACCAAACACATCCATTCTTAATATAACCAGACTAATACTTTAAACACTCAACGAAATGAAGAATACTCTCTTTTGTTTTTATTGCAATACTTTGTGATGTGATCTAAATATTTGACAGAAGATGTTCGCTGATTCTGCTGCCAATGGAAATGGATGTAGCAGAGCTGGAGAACTACCCAAACCTGAAGGGGATGTATGACACACACAGATCACCACTGGGAACTGAAAATGTCAGATAAATGTGCATCACACCCACTCGACTTGTGTTTTTGAAGAAACCAAACGGCACTCCTACATTGTTTCACGAGTTCTTTGAAGAGGAAACCAGAAGAACCATGTATGGGTCACGGTTTTCACTTCTTCTTTTTTTTAAAGCAAACAAATATTGAATTTATTTTGGAACATTTGCAGTCTTCACTTTATATCTTTCTAAAAAATACAATCTGCTCAATAGAAAACATTCCCGCTGTGCAGCACACACACACACACCTGTTTTCCACACATGGACGGAGTGGTTTCCCTGGAGGCGGTCGAGGCAGGAACCTGCTGGTCAGCTGTTCCGGCACGAATGTGGCACTGACGGGACGCGGGATCTTACTTTTACCGCCCGACGAGGACGACAGGGACAGAGGGTCTTCTCCTCCACAGTCGGATCTGGAGCCTCGCTCGGAGGACAGCCTGTCCCTCGGCAGAGCGCAGGGCAGGTTGTCGCAGGACAGAGAGGGAGAGGGCGAGTGGGTGGGCGAGCCGGGGACTGGACTACTCCAGCGGTGACGTCTCTCCATGTTCAGGTCCCTGCTGGGAGAGTCCAGGGGGTTGCTGGGGTCTCGAATGGGGATCCGACTCAGTCTGGGGGACGAGGGAGAGTCTCTCCGTCTGAGCAAAGCAGGAGGTGGGGAGGAGGAGACGGTGACCGTGCTCTCCACGGCGCCTCCTCCTGGCTCGGCCTGAGGCTGCTGATTGGGCTCTGAGGAACGATCAGGCAGACCAGAATCGCTCTCCGGGTCGATGTCGGTGGTCAGGTGAGCTAGAGGGGCTTTGGCCTGACTTGGCACTGGCGCTCCGTCCAACTTCTCCTCATCCTTTACGATTCCCTCTTCAACGTCCTCAGATTTTCCAGATGGAGCCTCAAGGGGTATGGCATCGCTCTTCTCCTGTACAGGAGACTGCGGGGCACAGCTGGAGGACTGAGAAGAGATGGAATGTAAAAAAAACCAACAACAATCTTTTGGATGTTAAGTGAAAGGCATCATTAAAAGTGAAAGTAGGAATTTTGTTTAATGTTGGTTTATCAGAAATCATATCCTCCAATATTCTATGCATGAAACCTAAGACAAACAGAAGAAACAAACTGCTCTTTTTAACATGAAGTGCCAATTTGAAATCATCTTGTCAATGAGTGTGCCGTAATCACCGGCAGGATGAAGTAAAATGACACCAAATTAGAAATTAAAAAAAAAAATACCTGAAATGATCTGATAGAACTTTTCTCAGTGCACCTGGGAATGTTCCTTCCTGACTAAAAAGACAACAAACCAGACAAGTATAAATACACCTCATTGACTGCCAGTTGAGTCGTTCCTATTGAGGAGGGAGGTCAAACCATCACAATTTACTGGATTCACAACAAAAGTTTGCCTGCTTTGGTTTTTGTTGTGCCAAAGTCCACAAGCACAAATGAGATACACATATACAAATACCAAGGAGGCGTGTGTCTGGATCCCAGTTGTGCTCCTGGATCTCGAAAAGGATTTGCCACGATGACGACGGCTCTTAAACATAAATATTCACGTGGCAGCAGAAATTCTGCAAGTAATCGACCTCAAGTTGAGCGTTTAACCAAGTTCATCACCACAATCCTGATAATCGGGCCGAGAACTTCCTGTAGTGTAAAATGGGACCGCAACGGTTCAGAAGATGCTGCAGCCCGCCTTGCACCTCGCTGCAGTTCTGGCCTCGATTCACTGGCTGCCTGTGTGTTTCTGAATTGATTTTAAAATGCTGTTGTTTGTTTTTTAAGGCCTTTATGGGCTTGTTCCATCTTATCTGTCTGACCTGCTGTAACTTCAAGACCTTTCAAGGTCTCATGACGTCTGCTGACCAGCAGCTTTCAGTCGGGCTCAGACGCAGGGCTGATGGATCTCCTGCTGGCCTTTACACAGCCAGTCTGGCAATCGCATCTTAAGACTCACGACTACTCATCGATGCAACCAAGGGTCAGAGTTGTTTAGTTTAATCTTAACTGTTGTGTCATGCTCATTTGTATCTTTTAAACTATACAGCTTTAACGTCAGTGAACAGCTGTTGTTTCTAAATGTGCTCAAGAAATAAGTTTGATTTGTTGCAATATGGATCCTGACAATGTTGGAGTTGTGATTCCTCTGAATTTGCAAGACAAGCTGAACTCTTGTTCCTCCTACCTGCTCCAGCTGAGGTCTCCCCATGATGACTGAGGGCATTTGTCCCAACATCCCTGGCAGCCTCCTGTGGCCCAGTAGCCACGTGCCGGGCATGGCCATTTGCGACAGGACGGGGCTGGAGGGCACTGCAGTGGACAGGCCATCCTGCGGCTCAGATGACTGGTTCTCACTTTCAGCTGTGACGTGGCCGCCGCCCTTGTCGTTGCGAGCGGCGTCCGGCGGAGGCTTGTTTCCTCCAGAGCCGCTGCCTTGCTCCAGCTCCAGCATCACCCACTCCTGGGAGTCGCCCTCCTGAGGCACGGGACTGAAGTTGACGGCGACGTAGCCGCTGCTCGCCGCGCCCTCCTCTGGGTCAGGGGTCGCTGTGCCGGAGTGCTCCTCGTTGCAGGGAGGCGTTTTATCAGGTCCCTTTTCAGGAATGGACTTCTCTCCGACTTGAGAAAGGACGCGATGTTTGCCTAAGCTTGAAAAAACAAAACAAAAGGAGATATGAAAAACATTTAGATATGTTTGTTGTATTTTAACGTTATTGTTGATTGTAATTCAAATGGAGCACTAACTATGTCTCAAGGAAGCGTTCAATGGTGGGCTTGGGTTCCGGTGCGAGCCTCTTTTCAAAGGCCAAGCTCTGGCTGTGCCTCATCCTCCGGAGCAGCGGTGCAGCTCGGTCCAGGAACATGGTCTCAGATCGCACGTGCCTCGGGGAGCTTTGCATGGAGCCCGTGTTCGGACTCCGGTTACCCTGATTCTGACTGTGTTCCTCCTCACTCACCACCTAAGAAGAAAAAAATGATGACTCTCAGTCACAGGATACCGACTCCAGTCACAGAGGTCATGCTGGGAGGAATATTTTTGTTCCTTAAAAATATTCCTTTCCTTTTACCAATGCAATGTTTTCGATGCACACGGAGTGGTTGACATTGTGATGGTACCTGGAGGTTCCGTTAAAAGACATGTGACCTCACCAACCTGCTCCACACACCACTTTACATTAGAAACTGTTAAAAGTGCTAACGGGAATTACAAACGAGGGAGAGAATAACATTTCTACATGTAAGCGCTCGCAATGCATTCGAAACTTATTTGTTCTACATTCAAGACCACACAGGTGCAGAATCAGCATAAAATGAGGCCTTTCATATCGGCGAAGTGAATTAAGTAATGAAACATTTAGATTACTTTTACTGACATCGCTTAATTCTGTCAAACCTTTAAAATAGGCTAGACTGTGTCATCAGTACTAATGTGCACCAAGTTCTAATCCAGCTGAACCAGGAGATGGTCTAAATATTATTATTAATTTGTTTTTGAATTAATACAACGAATTCCTCTTCACACCCATTCTTTTTAATTAAGAGTAATAACTCCACATTCTGCATGGACGTGTTACTTCTTTATGGGACTCTGTACAGATAAGACACTCATTTAAAATGTTGGTATATTTTCTAGATTAGAAGAATACTATTCCATACTTTGTTTCCAGTAACTTTTATAGCAGAAAAATAAGCAATTTGTTTAAAGTGACGGTGACATACGAAAGCAACTGCCCTGCTTACGTCTCCACCTTTTCTTTAAATGCCTTTATAAATCATTCATGTAATTGATCTGCTGGTTGAATAATGAACATCTAATCGTTTATAATGGTGTAACTAGTAAAAATAACTAATAAAAATGAAAATTTCAGTGGATTTTCTACAGTTACATTGGAAAAGAAGGGCCAAAGTGTTTTAATATCTTGAATAAAATGCCGGCGATTTTCACCGCTGTGTTAATGAACAAAAGAGGCCTTTGAGTGAGAGCAGATGAGCTCTTAATGGGTTTCTATTCAAAGCCAGCATTAGATGTAGCACCAGAGGTTAGAGAGCTCACTGTTTTTCCTCCAGGCCAATTGAACACACAAACAACGCAGCTTTACATTTATGATTATGGAAGCGCCCAGTGCTGATGAATTCATGGCTGGAGGACATGAATATCCAAGGCACTGTAGCTAAACTATGCATGAAAAAGACGCAGACACTTTGGAATATCACAGCTTTCAATTGCATCGCAGTATGATGCTTTGGGAGCATCATACCGACTATTGACAGTAAACCGCTCTCGTCTGACCTTCCTGATAGTCGGCTGGACGTGTTTATGGTTGCGGTTGCGGTCCATCTCTTCCCAGACGTCAGCACCAGGGGTAGTCGGCGTGGGTATTGGGGGGCAGTTGTCGGCGTCGCTGAGGCGCTCCCCTTGCAGGACATCCTCTGTGTTCTCCCTCTGTAGCTCGCCCGGTAGCATTGAAGCGTTGGCCATGCTGTAAAAGAAAATGCAAGGTCACCCTCAAGCTCTTTTCCACAACACGATTTAGAGCAGCAATTTCTCAGAGATCTCTGACTGTGCAGTTTTGCGGACTAAAAAAAGCCGCGGCTGTATATTTTAACACGTGACCAACAGAGTGTGAAGGAAGTTTAAGAAATATCCTATGTGAAAGAGCAAAAACAGAGTACAGGAATAATAAAGCTAAGGAGGAAGTATCACTGATGACCCCGTTTTAGTTGCTTTCTCTCGTTAGTTTTTACCCTAAGTACGCTGGAGTGAGGCGAGTGAGTTGCTGTGCAGTGGTTGCTGCGGCAGTGATTGTCAGCACTTCCTCAGAGTCACATTTCTCCCAGTCATAAGGGTCATTCTCCAGCACATTGTGGCTCTTCATGGCGTTCTCAAACACTGACATCAGGAGCTGCCACAGACAAAACAAAAAAAAAAGCACAAGCATCAGCATTTGACAGCCAGAGAGAGAGAAACACAAGGCGCATGCAAATCTATCCAGTGGGAGAGAGGGTTCACCTGATAGTCGGGCTTAGTGAAGTAATCCAGGGTCATGATGTGATCCAGGAAAGCACTGAACTCTGAGGGAAGGTGTTTCAGCATGAGTCGGTGGTCGTACGTCTCTTTTAGATTTCCAACTTGCTCCTGCAAAGAGAAGGACAGATAAGTCAGGGCTTTGCTATGCATTGCACATTTTGAGTGGGGATGTCAGAGGCACATACTTTGTCTTTAATCTTCCTCCAGGGAAGCTGGCCGACGGTAAATTCAACCAGCATGTAGAAGAGGGACCACAAGTCATCGTGACGACC
This sequence comes from Lipophrys pholis, assembly GCF_963383615.2. Lineage (NCBI taxonomy): Eukaryota > Metazoa > Chordata > Actinopteri > Blenniiformes > Blenniidae > Lipophrys > Lipophrys pholis. The sequence continues at coordinate 13,754,585 of NC_137649.1, forward strand.
CATTTCCTTCAGATTCAGACAGAGAACATGAGAGGTTAAAAGGGAGAAAATGACAAGAGGCATTTTGTTTTGCCGTGAAATCCGTGAATGGAGACCATTTCTGTTCACGTGAATAGTTTATCATTCTAGTTATTCACATGTACGCATCGACACTCTGTAGCTGAATGAGATGCCTCCTTCAAGTGGCGTAAACTAACTTATTTAGTGCCTGTTTGGCTGCTCCCTTTTACGTTGGATGCCACATCCTGAGTCACATCAGAGGGAGAGCAGAAATGTCTGTTGTGAAAGCTCACCTTATTCTTGTGAGCGTTGATTGAAGCATATCGCACAGTTCCTCTGAAACCTGCAACAGGACGAGGCTGGAGAAAAAATAAACAGACATTTGGTCAAATGATGAATAAGTTTTAATTAAAAAAAAACAACAACAATGTTTTCGCGAAGTTGCCACATAGGACTTACTGGGCGGACTTCCTGGCTGGAGTTGGTGAACTGACGGGCCAAACCGAAGTCAAGCATGTAGCAGCATCTGCATGTACTGGCTAATCTTCCCATTGCAAAATTTGACTGCGAACGTTAAACACAAACAACTGAGTTTAGCTGTCTGTGATGTATTGTTTACAGAAATATAGGAATAAATGGTTAAATCTCATGCAAATCAACCTATGTTACATTGAAGGCCCAGGTTAACTTACTGGTTTTATGTCACGGTGCAGGAAACCCACAGAATGGATGCTTTCGATGGCCTCTAGAATCTGCTTGCCGAGTCTCAAAGTTGTGGATACGGAAAAAGTGCCGCGTGCCATAGTTCTGCGCAGGTCTGCCAGGTTCCTCCCCTTTAGACAGAACATCACGGCGACGCGTCACAAACAGGGTGGATTTAGAAATGAAGCACATGACTGTTTGGGGATCGTACCTGGAGCTCCATCACCACGTAGTTGAAGCGATCGTTCCTGCCGCAGCCCACAAAGCGACACACGTGATCTTTGCCTGTCAAGGAAACCATCCAGAGGCAGGTTAGCTGATCGCTGCAGGAACTGCTGTTTATTGCAGCTCACAGTCCACAGATGTTTACATTTCTGGGCATTAATTATTAGTGTTGTGATTAATAATATATAATTACTTTCACTTCCCTAGAGTGAGCATGAGAAAGGGCTTTAAATTGTGAGACAAAATGCTTGACAAGCAAAACTGGGGCCGGCTGAAAACAATGGACACACTTCAGTTTTATTGTGTTTCTATAAGGATCAGCTGCATCAGCTGGTCCGCTCATTCATACTCAGGTGTTTTGACGCTCTGCGTTCTTAAACATTTTGATGTTTTTGAAGTTGTATCTTTCGTATTTTAGGGTGGTGAGTATATCCAACTTTCTTGGACACATGCTGAGGTGTTTACTGAAAGCAACGCATCCGCCCAGGTGTGACTACATTAAAAGATCATTTTTAGGATTTCTCGAAGTGGAGCTTTTTGTCTTGGATGGTAGAGTGACCTGTTTTAATAACCCCAAAGATGGTGCTATGTCCATTTGTCCTTGTGCAAGGCCATGACCCCTGAATTGGTCCCAATAGAAGTTGCATCTTCAGTGTGTATCTGAATGGATGAATGTAATTAATAGTGTGGAAGCAAGGAAATGCAATATATAAGTGAGGTAATTACAACAATGATATAGAAATCTCTAAACTTGCTCTTTTCAAGTGTTTCAAGTCTGCACTGTTTTGGGAAGTAATTACTTTATTATTTTAACTTAAAGAATTTCTTACAACAATGAGTTATCTCACAGTCAATTGAAACTTTAAACTTGATTTGTGACGGCACATCAGAAGAGAGTTTTGTCATCAGTGCGGTTATTATCAAATTAAACGACCGAAAATCAGCAAAATGTAGTGTTTTTCTCCAGAGATCGCGTGACTCCCCAGATGATCACTGTCAGTCACGAGGGGACATGCCATCACTCACCCTGTAGCTTTTTCAGCACCGCCACCTCCATCTTCAGGACCTGTTTGGGCTGCTGAGCAGACTCAACCTTCAACGCAACAGTGGCCTGGCTCAACTGATCCAGCACTTCGTAGATCTCCCCGAACCCACCGCCACCTATTTTCCTCGCCTGAAAACATGGGAGGGAGAAGTCATTCTCAACCCTTTGTCATTTCTGTGAAGATATGAGGTGCTCTGTTATTGAATGGAATCATGTCTCACCACTTTCCATCTGTCCCTGACCACGTCTGCCACTGACAGGATGTCAGTGTGCTCTGCAGCCCCACTCATCCTGAGAGCTCTCAGCTGCAGCTTGCACCTGGCATCAGCGTCGCAGGACCCGCACTGAAAACAAGGCAGCAGGCACAGAATGTCACACAGCTCGTCCTCCTCATACTAAACAGTGAATAGCAGCCGCTGCTCAGCCTGCAGCAAATGCAGAGAAACTAGTGATCAGGCTGATTGATTCTGACTGCGGGTTATCTCTCTCTCTCTCTCTCTCTCTCTCTCTCTCTCTCTGTGTCTCTGTCACAGTAACATGTGGATCATCTGAACAGAGACACGCTTTAGCTCCGTCCCTCCGAGGAGCACACAAGGCGCTAACGGTGCAGCTAACGTCGGCCGAAAGAGCAACGCCGCGCGCATAGCGCAGTAATACGTCGGGGGTCGTAAATAGGTAATTACGAGTCGTTTGAGAAGATGAGCCGTTTAGTGAGCTTATCCCGCCCGTGAACAGGCTGTAATGCGGCGGCTCCGGCGGTCCTGTAAACACGCTAACTAACTAGCAGGGTGCCCGGTCGGCAGCAGCAGCTGCAGCAGCAGCAGCAGCAGCAGCCCTCCTCTCTCGGTCTCTGACCTCCTACCTCGCCTCGCTGCACCACAGCGACTCCAGCTAGCGGGTGAATTCCACACAGTCCCCATGCCGCCGTCCGCTGAGAGCGAGCCGAGTCATTCCGAGTGGTTGTTTATTATTTTAGAAACGACACGGTGGAGGAGGAGGACCATAGCTGACGTTAGCTCCAGCTAGCCCGCTAGCCCGCTAATGGATGGGCAGCGACTCTCCGGCAGCACGCTGACGTCACGGAGTTGCTCTCTCCTGATTGATCGGCAAAGTCCCGCATCCCAAACGATGGAGCAACCATAGTTTGCAACTAGAAAATTCCAGCGGCAATTTTGTGTGCCTGTCTCTCGCTGTTGACATCCTTTGGATTACATCCTGAGCTGTCAGAGCTTTGCTCCTGTCTGTCGGCTGCAGTGTTTCCATGGCAACAGATACTGATCTCCTTTAATCCAGCTTTATATGGGATTTTTTTAATTTTTTAATTTTTTATGGTAAGCCAAATCATCAACAAAAGTCACTACAATTTACTCCCAAACTTTCCGCACGTTTTGATGTGCTTTTTGTATCTGGTCTCCCAGCGGTGTGGGACTAGTCACGCACAGAAAAAAACAGCAGGAAAATAAAACCAGACTAGAAAATTCCACATGAAGTTTTGTGTGCCTGCTTCTCACCCCTGTGTGTCCATGACAACTGATCTTATTGGATCTCCTCTGATATGCTTTGCTCTCCTTTGCCTCTCCCATCGTTTTTGTTTTGGGGGTGACTTTCGCAGTTCTTTGTGATTTGTCTTTACAACCTATGTCCCAAACATTCCAAACTTTTCTATGTGTTTTTGATGTCCTCCAAAAGGTGCCTTTTCCATCTCATTTGCATTTTTTACGATATATTCAGAAACGCTTACCTGACGGAATAAAAATAATAAACAAGAAACTTCCAGTGGAAAGTTTGTGTGGCTGCCTCTTCTTTCATCTCATTTGATCTCCTTGATGTGCTTTTCCCATCCTCTTTGTATGAGACATTTTTTCGCAGTTTTGGGGGATTTATTCGAAAAAGGTTTGCAGAATCGTTCACAAAAGTATAGCAACCTATGTCTCGAACGTTCTGCACAGTGTGATGTGCTTTTTATTATGAACAAACATAATTAATGAGAATTATTGAAGTCTATTTGATGAAAAAGATCGATGTCTTTGATTTTAATCAACATCCATATATTTGATTTAGTTTGTTATGGATTTCCCTTGAAATAAACTCAAAAATAAAGTCGTTTTGAGTCAAATGCAATTGGTACATTTGCTGAAAACACAGATTGTTATGAAAACCTGGAGATTAAAATTTCAAAATTCAAGAAAGGCAGAACATGTGTCCAGCTGTAGGTGTGTTAGGTAATATTATCCAACATAGATAGAATCAACATTGGAGTCAATTTGAGATAGTTTCTCTTTTGTGAAATGTAACCTGAGTACTTTGAACTGGATGAGACACCACCTGCAGGCAGGTAGAATAAATAGCCTTCAGGAACAGATTCAAATCTCACATTCTAATGCTGATATCTTATACATTGTTATGAATCTTTTTAAACATTTCTAAACATCTGTCTGTCTGTCTATCTATCTATCTATCTATCTATCTATCTATCTATCTATCTATCTATCTATCTATCTATCTATCTATCTATCTATCTATCTATCTATCTATCTATCTATCTATCTATCTATCCAGAAGGGAAAAAACTATACAAAAAGTAAAATATACAAAACAGTCATGAATATTAAACACATATATTATGTATATAATTAAATATATTTAAGTACACAAGAAAATGAATGAAGTAAAACGAAAAGAATGAACATTTTCCGTTTTGATTTACGATCAGCTGACTCCTCGTTCCGGGAGAGCCGGGGCAGCGAATCAAGCGCACACGGATGCCGTGGTGGGCGTGGCCAGACGATCTGATTGGGCGTCGGGACTCGAGCTGCGCTGTTTTGGGGTGAGGCGGTGCGTTTGGAGGTGTCCACCTTCCTGCGTGTTTGCGCAGTTTCGCAGCTCCTCACACGCTCCGGACGAGCGCAGCGCAGCGGCGTTTGAGCCGCCCTGCCCCGCCACTGCAACGTGTAAATCTGATGAAATACCTCAGGAGGCCGCGGCACGGCGGAGTTTTCACACTATTCGCCGTCTCGTGTGCGGTTTTTACCCGTTGATGCAGGGAGAGAAAGTTGTGGACATGTTTTCCTGGAAGTGCACGGTGATACGGATACTGCGCGCAACAGTGTTGACTGCGGCGTTTTAATGTGCGTCTCCAGCGCGCCCGGGAGTTTGGACGATCTTTCCGTGGGACTAGTGAACTCGCCTGTTCGCCATATTGTTGCGCGGAGAAACTCAAGGGGAAAGTTGACAAGAGTTATGACATTTGCTGCGCGCGATCGCCGTCATGGAGCTGCATGCAGTCGACTTTGATCGGAGCCAAAGTGACTCCATGGAGCTGGCCACGGACAGCAGTGTGCGTCGCTGAAAAGGTACATACACCGTGTTGGACTAATGCGCACTAATCTGGCGTGTTGCCTAATAAGAGCACTCGGTTCCTCGGTAGCTTCCCCATTGCTTAGTTTGAACATAACATCAGTGGCTGAAGCTGGACTGATTGCACGAGCCCCTTCGTTTCCTGTATTTCTTGTTATGCCAAATGGCAGCTACACTGTAAGTGCCGCCTTGTTGCTGCTGCTGATTTCCGCTACAAAACTCCTGCGTCTATGTCCGTCTACATGCACATTGGATGTAAATGTCATAATGTAAGCTTTTAAAAGCTTCTGATCGCTTTCGCAGACATGCTGTAAGGTCCTACTGTACTGACAGGGCTACTTGCTGGTGTAGGCCTCTATTTCCTCTTTCCTGCAGACTAAAAGTTGCTTGAAAACTGTGTAGATAAGCAAGGTTTTTAAACTTACTTTTTTCTCTCTTTCATAAGGTCTCGGATCCCAAAGAAAGAGGACAAAAAGAAATGGACTGCAAACCTCAGATTTGATTCTCAGAGGAAGGCTGGATGTTTTTCACCCTGCACTTTTCCTTTGGGATTTATATTTCCTCCCAGATACCTCTGAATACACAATTAAACAATTGCTCAACCGCAGGCTGTAAAAGCACACTACGGAGGAACTAACTTTGGACAAGCTCAGAGCTTTCGACTTGCAACTCCCAGCATTTTCACAGCTTATGTAATTACTATGAGTCTTCCTTCTCAGGTTAATACTGACAAGAGTGGGAAACACCGAGCTGCAGCCATGAAAGAGGCTGTGCAGCATTCAGGGGAGGTTTATTATGGTATGGGACCTCCAGCTTTGGACTCAAGCCACAGTGACTCTGCTAGCAGCTCTGGTGTTTATAACCCAGAAAAGGGCCCCCAGAATCTGCTGCCCTATCAACAGACTGCCCCTGTAAAATGGATTCACCAGGACTCCATACAAGCCCCAAACTGGTCTCAGGAAGCTCCGGTGCCGGCCTGGGGGCAGAACTTTGGGCCCTATATGGGTGGTGTTAACCCCAGGGGTCAGATGCCGTTCCACAAAGGAGTCCACGAAGGCGTGGCTCTTCCGATGGGGACAGAAAACCAGTTACCTGGTTCTGTTGAGGTTTACAGAGATGCCACACAGGCCCAAGCTCAGGGGAGGGGAGTCGAGTGGGAGCAACACGCTGCAGCTGCAATGCACCAGGCTCAGCTCCAGGCCTATCAGCATGGCCACAAAGGTGTTGAGCTCCAGAGCCAACCGCATGTTTCTTCTCACACTTTGCAGGGCTCCATGCTGCAGCCCTTCCAGGCAACGTTTAGACCGAGCAAGCAACAGTTCACATCTGGGTATTACTCTGTTTTTCCAGGGAATAAGGCAATGTCAAACCTGCCCTATGGTGAGCAGCCTAAAGCTCAACAGCAGCTTCTACACCAGATGCAACAGCAGCAAATGCATCATCAGCATCACCAGCAGCAGCAGCAGCAGCAGCAGCAGCAACAGCAGCTGCATCAGCAGCAGCAACTTCAGCTGCAACAGCAGCAGCAACATTTGCAGCAACAGCAACACCAAATACAACAGCATCAAATGCAGCAGCAACAACAACAACAACAACAACAACAGATGCAACAAATGCAGCAGCAGTATCACCAACAACAGCTACAAGAGCGGCAGCAACAAATTCAGCAAATGCAACATTTGCAGCAGCAAAATGTATCTCCGCAAGAAACGACACAAACACAAGTGCAACCAAAACAGCAGCAGACCCAAAACTTTGGAGCTTATCAGCCTCCTGACCGTCGTCCACCCGACACCGCGGCTAAAAATGAAGACGTCCAGTTGGTGGAGCTGCGACTGGAACCAGAGGCTCAAGCTTGCAGTGTGTCAGCTGTACCTGATACATGCCCCGAAAAGGGCGTGACACATCCTGAAGAGGGTGCAGATGCAGCACTGGCTGCCCCACGGCGCTCGCGTCGCCTTTCCCGAGACGGACAGTCCCCGTTGAGTCCGCCTCCGGCAAACATCTGGGCTCAACCCCCGAAAGAGCCGCCATCATCCCAGAACGGAGTAGCAGGTGTGCAGGGCGTGAAAGGAGTGGACAGCCAAGTGACGACGGGAGGGGTCATCCAGATCACCCGGAGGAGGAGGAGGGCGTCCAAGGAGATCAACTTGGAAACTCTCGCTCAGAAGGCGTCAGAAATGGTGCCTGCAAAAATTGTCAAGGTTAAAACAATTACACATCCCACTGCTGCTGTAACTTATTTATCCATTTAACATGTTTGTAGTTTAAAAAAAAAATATTTGAAGCTTTTTATCACATTGTTTACAGGCAATTTGTACTAGTGATCTCAACTGTACTCCTTGTAATGCCGGCAAGCAGCTGCACAAAGATTAAGAAGCCTGTTTCTATGCAGAACTTTCCACGGGTTTTCAAAACTCTTCACTTGAGTCTGTTTGACTCCCACAACTGCAGTGTCAGCATTAGCATGCGCTTTCACAAGTGTGTGTAATTGTGCTATAGAGTTCATTATCTTGCACCAAGTACTCTTGCAAACTGAAGATTGGTTGCTTTGTTAAACCCCCCCCACCGTTAAATTTGATGGCTCTCATTTTATCGCAGCGAGGAAGATAATACTTGTAACCTTGCTATGCAGGATTTACAGTGTTTACATTCGAAGTGGCACACCCTCTGGCATCGTCTTTATTTACGCTTTAACAGTTTTGTTACAGGCATGGTGAGCAAAAAAAAAAAAAAAACTTGTTAAATTCAGCTTGTGACTGTTTGCTTCCCTCAGCTTCTGCTCAGAAGTTTAGTGCGTATCCTGGAGGGTTTTGGTATCCTGGAGAGTTTTGCCCGGCTTGTCATGGGTTTTTGTGCAGCGCATGCATGCTGGATAAGCAGTTGAAACAGCTGCATGTCTGCACACCTCCACATTCCTCAGGTCTTTTCCCAGTCATTCAACAGTGGAAGGGAGGGGACGTGCTCAGGCGCACGCCTTTTTCTCCCCAACACTACCCAAACAGGTTTAATCTGACTTTTCACACCCCAGGGCTTGTTGCAGTTCACAAGCAGCACCTGACAGGGTCAATACAAGAGATTCTAATATCTTCACTCAACTTGATGACTTCCTTTCGATTGTAAACCGTAAAAATCAAAGATCACTGAAAATGTTAACAGTTTGACCAGAAATACCAGTGATGGGTCTGCAAACTCCTCGAAGACATGGGAAATAGGTGTAGAGAAGAAACCAACCAAAATAGTAGCATCTTTTGACCATGTCATCAGTCTAAGCGGTCACTGACGAGTTATTACAACTCATTTATGTCGTTCAAAACTAATGTAATAAGTCCATAGTTGAAGTGATTCAGCTCCAGGGAAATAAAATGCTTGAGATGAGAAGAGGAATACCTTGGAGAAGATGCATGGAGATGGTTAATAGGCAGGATGAGATGAACTGCTGGGAACAACTGGACGATGAAGACGATTGTGACCTTTTGTGATAATCTTTAAAAAACATTATTTTAATACATCATTAGGTCACAAAATGACCAAACTAGCAGCCACGTCGTATAAGGAAAAATATTAGACTGATTTACGATCATTGTGTTTAAATGACTATGTAACAACTTCACTTTTTTTTTCTCCGCCACTTCCTCAACCTGACGATTGCTTTCTCTTTCTTTTCCACTTTTTATCTTCTCTACACTTCTGCTATTTGTGTGCCTCACCAGGACGAAGGTCTCCCGGGCAGACAGGCCACCATGGTGCCTCTCGTCATCCCCGTGTCGGTGCCCGTGCACCGGAGTCAGGCGGACCCTCCGGCCGGTTGGGCTCCGGGGCGTCTTGGCACGGCGGAGCGGCCCGCCGGACTGTCGGATCGCAAACCTTCTGTCATTGTTGCTCAGCGGCGGACCCTCAGGAACTCCATGACCGAGGGTTTTGGCCAGGTTAGTGCTCTGAGGGAGGGGTTCTCTGTTTGTGTTTTCTCCAAACCAGCGGTTGCGACATCATTGTAGGTTGACCGGCGGTCATTTTATTTACTTATCAACTCGCCATGAAAGAGAAACGGTTTTTAGTTTGCACATTCCACCGTGAAACATTGACAAAAGTCTTGTTTGTCGATGTTTATTCAGACCCGAACCACACTATGAGTCCTTCAAGATCCCCTTTATTCTTTGGCGACTGTTTCAGCAGTGACCATCCAAACCCACTCGGTTAAACAAATGACTTCAAACTGGAAGTTTTTCACAAGGAAAAGAAGCCTCGCTGATGTCAAACGGAGATTTTCATGTTTGAACGAAATCAACAGAGCTCCAGGAAATAAGTATTGCAACTCTGTGATGTGGTCAACTGTGAACTATCCATCCATCTTCTATGCCGCTTTATTCAATTCCTGTTTGGGGGCGTTGGAGTTTATGTGAGCGGTCTTTTGGGGAAAACAGGGCTAGCCCATCACAGGACAAACACAGACAATCACACACACTTGCAGGGTCACATCATGGGGCAACGTCCAACTATTACTCCACCTAATTGAAATACAACTGAATGTCTCTTATATCCAGGAGGGAGACAACGACTCAGGGTTGGACGACGACGGGAAAGTCAAATTCAAACGCCGGCCTCGGCCAGAGCCTCTCATCATCCCTCCTCCGAAGCCCTCCACCTTCATCACCCCGTCCGTCTACTCCAGCATCACCTCCTACCAGAGCAACCTGCGCTCCCCTGTCCGTCTGCCGGACAACCCCCTCTCCCTGCCGCCGTACACACCTCCACCCATCCTGTCTCCTGTGCGGGAAGGCTCGGGTTTATACTTCTCCACCTTCCTCACCAACATAGCCGCGAGCAGCCAAATCCTGCCACCGCCCGCAACGCCAAAGTCTACTACACGCAGCTTGTTGCGCTCCAGTAAGTCTACAGAGAGGAAGAGAGGAGGAACTCCTGGTTGTGAATGAATTTTTTGGAACCGTGCCGTTTTCTCATACGACGCATTAAATGTTTGTATTTGTTTCTTCCAGCGAGTTCGGATATTACACCTCCCGTCTTGCCTCTGATTACTGATGCAACGCCGGTCAGCCTCGAACCGTGAGTACCGTCGAACCAGCCCCCTGAGATTATTCCGTCTTGTTTGCAGTGTTGAACAAATGTCCATAACTCAACACTTTGTGTGCAGGCGCATCAACATCGGGCAGCATTATCAGGCGGAGATCCCATGTCTGCAAGATCAGCTCTCCTCCCAGTTTGACCAAGACAAAGCAGACCTACTTTGGCTTCCTGTGGACAACGCCAACCTCAAACATGGCGACCAGGAGAGCCGTAAGTATCCCATCATTTTTTTTTATCTATTTGACCATTTTTTACATGAAGTTTTTTTTTTGTCTTTATCTCCTCCTGACTCACTTTTACTGTTTGTAGTGGGGGACTTGATGAACATGGCCTGTTCCAGCGTTTTAAGAGGAGGAGGAACCAATCAGGAGCTGGTTTTACATTGTTTACATGAATGCGGAGGAGATTTCCTGGTGAGTGACGCGACAAAGGGAAAAACTGTTTATCAAATTCAGTTCAGTCTTTCAATGGGCCGTTATTAATATAGCACATTTCTGATGATAGAATGCAACTGAAAGTGCTTCACAGGTGTTTAAAAAAAAAAAAACATACACAACTACACATTTGCATAGAGAACTGCACATACATGCACAAAAAATAGACGCATGTAACACTAATAAAATAGAAATGTGGCTAATACATTACAGTTCATATGGTATTTATTGTTCTTTACTGTTAAATGTACCACATTCACAAATCATTAAAATGAACTCCTGCTTTTCTGACGTTATTTTTTAAGGAAACCCTTGGACGTCTGATGTTTCAGGACACTATTCTCCCTCAAGGTCATTTCCTGGAAAACTATCACTACTCAGGTAAAACATTAATTAAACAAAAGCTTCATACATAAATAATTTCTTTCAACCCTTATGTATTTCCTCTCCCCTCGTTAGTTTGATTCAGTTTCTTTGTTTTCCTCTCAGGCTCTGATAGGTGGACTGCAGAGGAGAAGCGCTACTTCAATAAGGGGATCTCTGCCTACAGGAAGGACTTCTTCCTGGTGCAGAAACTGGTACACTAATTGATTTTACCTGGCAGTTCAAACATGCATAAATCAAAGTAAATAAATCTTTTAAAAAAACACTCTTCATTAGGATTAAATGGATTCCGCGAAGCATCTATAAATCCTTCACACACGGATTGTTTGTGTAAAGCAATCATAGTAATGCCTTCAGAGTTGATATTTTCTGAATTTACTTTTCGACTCAGATGTGATGTAAAGGGTGCTTTTGTGAACAGGAATACCAGAAAATATTTTCTCAAAACAAGGCAGAAAATCATGCTATTGGCGAAACCATAAAAATGTCATCAGCATTAAGCAGAAGACTGCTCTTATTTAAATGGCAATTACATACATATAAATGTCATTTAATAAACGTGGAATCTCAGGGTCAGCCAGGAAGTGCTGCTGCAACTCTTTAAACTGAACTGCCAATCGTGTAAAAACACACAACTGCCACCTGAAGCCACAATCACAAACTAAACAACAAACTAAACTTTAGCCTAAAAAAATAGGTTTCCTTTTTAAAGTGTTCAGTTGTTACAGTGGAGTTGATCTCCTATAAATCCTAATACAGCTCTGCATGCATGTCTTTTTTTATTTCTTTCTTTCTTCTTGTTTGGGGGGATTGTTTAAAGGTGCGGACAAAGACTGTGGCTCAATGTGTCGAGTTTTACTACACATACAAGAAGCAGGTGAAGATCGGGCGCAACAGTGTTTTGACCTTTGGTCCTCCGGATTCACTCGGAGAAAAGCACCCGGATACTGTGGTGGATGTTAAGGTGAGAGTGACTCAACTGTTGTTTTTCGCAGTTGTCCTTTTAACGGCAAGGTGATGTAGTGGTTCGCACTCTCACCTCACATTGATCAAATCCCCAGTTCAAGTCCGGTTCAGGGCCTTTCTGTTTGTTTGTTTGTTTGTTTGTTCTCCTCATGCGTTTGTGGGTTTTCTCTAATTACTGGTTGTAGCTACTGAATGGACTGACGGGTCTTGTTAATTATGTCAAATTTATGTGAGTATATAAACGAGTACTATTCACAAAGTGATACAGCTCTCCATTTATGTCCTGCCTTTATAATATTGCAGTATTACATGCAGTAATGTAATTTCCCTGGCTTGTCACGTTGCAGAGTTCACAGCAGTCAAAAGTCACTCAAGAAGCCGATGGGGATGAAAAGAGGGAGGTTGTTTTCGATCTGACCTCTGAGAGCAGCCATCAGGCGAGGGTAGCTCAATCACTACAGGCCCATGACTATGTAAGTACCGCTCTAGCACAAATAGGAGCTTAACAAGTAGAAATACTTTCTTACTGGACACAAGTAGGGTTGGAAAAATATTTACTTTGACCGCCTGTATTTTAGCACTTATATCTGGAAAGAGTTGCTACTTTAGTTCAATTATGTCCACAGCGTTTTTCCTTATTCTGTACTTTTGCAACATTCCTTTCTGATCGTGACGCGTGTGACAGGGAGAACTATAGTGATTCAGGTAATGGTGAGGTTGGAGGAGATTCAGAGCAGGAAGATGCCTCCCTTCTTTACCTTTTTATATAGAAGAAATGTTTAAAGTTATCGGCTTAAAGACCTGAAATAGCCACCAGAAAACTACTTCTTTGGTTAATTACACTTGAGAGACTGTACTTTAAAAATATTGATTCATATTTGCTTTTTCACAGTTTTTGCACACGTCTTTGCAGTTCTCCTTGCGTGACAACTGTGTGTACTTTAGTCACATTTTCCATAGTTTAGTTCAGCAGTGTGAAACTTTGAAGCTGCATCGGGCTCTCTGTAGTGGCTCCCTGTGGATTTCACTAAAAATTCTGCTCTAATAAAAATGTCAAACCTGCATCATTCATGTCACAAACTCTGTAAAGGCACACTTGTAAAAGGAAATGACTCAGTAGACAGAAAGTCGCCGGTCTGATCTCCTCAGGGAAGGTTTCTGTAGATTAAAATATGAGCCTCGTTCTGCTCACATGCCATTCCTTCTACCTCAGTTTTTTTAACGTGAACACACCTAATTGCTATGTTATGTTTCATTATCACTCAAAATAATTAAATTTCCCGGTAGTGCTACAGAAAAAGTTCTTGATTATGAAGATTGATTATTAATGGTACACACTTTGGTCCTGTGCTGGAGAAAACAATCGGGTTTCTTTTTTGTTTACTGGATCATTGATGTGGACGAGGTTTAGCTGTAAGTCAACAGTTGCACCTGTATGTTATTGTTGCTCCAGGCAGGTCCAATGCCGGTGATAAAGGAGCCAGACTCGTTGGGGAAGGAGGTGTTTGATTCGTCAGCGCTTCCGAGGCATCGGGCCGAGCCCGCAGCGAAGAAAACCAGAGCGCCGCCGAAGCCGCCGCAGGATCCAGATGCAGTATTCCCGTGCAAGAAATGTGGCAGGTACGATCTAATCATTAAAGTTCCCTTTTGACTTGTCTGCTCAGCCAGTTTTATGTGCTTTCACATCTGTTATCAGGTACCATTTGGTAAATATCAAATGTTTAATTTCTTTTAGTTTTCTCGTTGACTTTTAGCAGCTCTGGTGCATGTGGAGAGTGTCACGTGTCATCACTTTACTGGGCATGGTGACGTGCTGGAGAAGCATGTTTATGTGGTTGTCGACTGGCTCCCCCTCAAGCAGTTTGTGCAAATGATCACATCATTTTCTGCATCATTGCTTCTCAATTTAGCAGCACAAACAGAATATAGGTCATTGTTCTAGCTGTGGTTGATGAAGTTGTCAGACTAAGTATCTGAAGCATGGCTGCAGTTGTTGATGGTTTTCTTCATCCTGTTTGAGGGGCTGCGGGAGCCTTTATTACTTTAGTTTTGCCCCTTATTGAAATGGCTTCATCAGTTGGGTATTTAAAGTCTTTCGGTGTGTCCCGAAGTTTATTTAGGAAACTTTATATACAGGGGGAAACGTCTTACAAGATATATAACGAAATCCAGTCGACCTGATTTGGTTGCTTTGAAATGCCTCCTACTAGGTCAAATGAGAAAATGCATCAACATGAGGCTGTCGTCGTGCCTTCTGGTGACTTCACGCTGTACCAACACCAACACCTCTGGTGTGGCTGTTCATACGGCACCGCAATCAGTCCCAAAACTCAACTCTTTCAACTCCAAATCGCCGCATGTGAAAGCCCTTCTGAAGTTCACTTTGCGTTATTCCTCTGCAGCTGCTGTCGTTTGTTCCGTTTTGCTGCAGGGTTTTTTATAAGGTGAAAAGTCGAAGTGCCCACATGAAGAGTCACGCCGAGCAGGAGAAGAAAGCTGCAGCCCTGCGTCAAAGGGAGCAAGAAGAGCAGGCGGCGGTGCAGGCTCGAGCTAGAAAGGTGGCGGCGGAAACGGCAGCGGCGGCGGCAGCGGCGGCGGCAGCAGCGGCGGCGGCGATAGCGGAGGGGGGGGATGGCCAGCATACGGGAAATGGAACTGGAATGAGGGAGCAGGCAGAGGTCAGCAGCCAGGAAGACTCAACTGAAGACGAGGACGATGATGATGAAGACTGGCACTGAGAGGCGAATAGACACGGAGCTTAACGATTATCAGGATGGTCTAATGGGTGAAAAGACAGTAGAGATGGTTTACAAATCAGGGAAAGGAGGAGATTAAACATTTTTAAAAAGGACTTCCCTTTGAGGGGCAGAATAAGCACAAAAAATAATCCCTCCTCTTGTCTTCCTCGTAATCTTCTCACTGCTTTACTGTTATTTAATTTTATACCATCCGTCAGACAGTCACACTCCACATTCACGCTTTTGTAATTTTAAACTTCCAGAGTAAGTTAATATTTTTTGGGAACTGCACTTATACTATATGCTTCTGCCAATGTTGCCTTTTTACAAACTATATTTAATTGAATGTATATGAAAACATTATACACTTTCAATACATGAACTCAAGGGTTATTTGAAATATAAAAATATTCAGGATACATCCCCGACGATGAAACAAGATCAAATCAATCTTTATAGTAACAACTTTTTTTCACTAAAGATTTAAGCACTTGCATTGTATTTAAAGTTTATTTTTTTTCTTTATATTAAGAAGTACTGTGCTACTTTTTGCAGATTTCCAACAGATTTCTAGATTGTTTGTACACTTATTTTTTACATCTAAGGGACCTTTAAAAGAAATATGTACAAAAAGTATATGTGTATATACGTATATATGTGAGATTGCCATATATTTATGATACAGCATTTTTCAATGATTTTGATAATATAAAAAATGATCTTGTTGGCTGCAATTTGAATGGTGAATTAAAAAAAATGTATTAAAAAGTCTGCTGTTTTGAAGAATGCATTCGTTTTGGGTTTTTTCTTAGCCCTCGTGGTAAAAAAAATATATGGAAATGGTCTATGGCGATGTTCAACCACCAGATGGAAGCAGAGGTGCAGCAATTTGCAAGATTTTCCCTTTATGCATGATTGTGGGAACATAAATGTACATTTAATTGATTAGGCATTAAAATAAGTCTGGTTTAAAGACCGTGTGTGCTATATTAGGTTGTATGCATTATCTTTATAATTCAGAAACCCTAAACATCTTGATTAAAATACCATTATTTTACACAACCATATATATATATATATATATATATGGCAAGTAAAAGAGATTTACCCCACACAACTGTGCTCGACAGGCCTATCGCTTTCAGGTTATCGGCTGGGAAGCCAACTCGTCATCAGGCTTGGGCGTGGTGACATTTTGCATTGATTAGTGATGACATAATCCACCCATTTAAGAGCATGCTCAGTCAAAGGAAATGTTTCTAGTTGCCCTCAGGGAATGAGATGCAAGCCATATTGCAGTGAAAACACAGAGGATGAAGTGCCCCTGTTTCTGTCTCCCACCCGCCACTCACTGATTGCTACTTATCTAGTTTCCTGCCAATGCAGAAGCTCCAACATAAACATAAACCTTGAATTGTGTGAGTCTACCTCAAATTCTGATCGCAGCCTTTAAAAGAGAGCTCTGTAGTGTTTAATCCGTCCATCTTTTACATCACTTCATCCAGTTAAGGGTTCAGGGGGGGCTTGAAGTCCATCAAAGCCAGCTATGGTTTAAGATGAGGGGTCTATTAGAGGGCAAACACAGAGAGACAAACGAACCATATTTCTATCAATTCTATAGTCGCTGAATAACCTCAAACTCATGTTTTTCAGTCTATGAGACAAAACCTGTGTAACCTGTAAATTCAAACTCCACAAAGAAAGGTCCAGCCCACGCTCAAACCAGGAAATTCTCACTGTTAGGTTGAAGTGCGAACCACTATACACCTGCGCAGCTGCAGGTTTTCATACAAACTCCACTTAGTTGTGAAGCAGCATAACAACGTGCTGGTGACTGAAGACACTATGTCCTGAGTGTAACCTGCCTTCACTATTAGTCAGAATGGATCGGTAAAGAGGTATAGAAGATGGGTAACTTCTTAAACACTTGATGACGTGAATCTTCTTGAAATATTTTCTTTTTAAAAAACATTTTTAAATTTCTTTTTAAGAAGTTGGTGTTAGAAAGATATGGATAAATTCAACATTGCAGGTTATAGGATCCAAACTACTAAAAGTATGAAGCGATCTTCCAAAGGGTGTGAAAAATAATTCAAATTGTAGGCATACTTAATAGTGACTTAAGAGTAGTTTAAATGCAACAAATTGGACTACATATGAGTCAGATTACATCATTTGGGTAAAAGTGCAATTTAACAGTAGTTCTCCCACCTGAACACGACCACTAACATGTTTTCAACCGTATTTTAAATAAAAGAATAGTGGAAAAAACATCATTGACATGGAATAGTTCTGGTAGATGTAGTCCAACGATGGATCGGTAGATGAGGATTGCAGCAACGCATCAGTCTACAGATGAATAGTGATGGCCTGTTAACTGGAGTTCTTTGGATTCACACCCTCTTATGAATCACAATGAACCGTGAAAGGCAGCATCAAACACGTGAAATGAGCAGGCTGAATCACTCACATAAAGACTGAAAAGCATTTACAACTGGATCATTTTGAAGGCCACAAAAATGTCATCCTGACGACAAAAACTAGTGGTGAGAGAGCACCTCCCCTTGAAGGAGATACCAGAGTCAGACATGGTAATTTAATGAAAGTTTCATTCACATTTTCATCCAGTGATTACTGTTTATTTGCAATGCAATTCAAATGTGGTTCAAAATGACATCCCTCTTCAAAGTCAAAAGCCTTTATTGTCACTGTCGTAAAAAACGAAACCATGAGTGGCAGCTCCCCAAGTGAAAAACACAGAATAAATACAAATTTAAAAAAGATAAAAGATTAAAAGAGGTACACTAGATCTGTGGCTGTAGAGAAAGTCACCAATAAAGTGCATAGGAAGTGGGTATTTATGAATCCAGGATTAGTTTGAGTTGAGTGCAGTGACAGCTCTTGGATAGAAGCTGTCCCTCAGTCTATTAGTTCTGGATCTTAGTGACCTGTAGCGCCTGCCAGAGGGCAACAAGTCAAAGAGTTGATGGCCGGGGTGAAATGAGTCCTTGACAATATTCCGGGCTCTACTGAGGCAGCGGGAGTTGTAGATATCCAGGAGGGAGGGCAGAGGGCAGCCGATGATCTTCTCTGCAGCCTCTTCCTCTCTGCCTTGGTGCAGCTGGAGTACCACACCGGGACGGCGTTGGTCAGCACACTCTCTATGCTGGAGCGGTAGTCTCATATAGTGTTAAACAACTAACCTTTTTAAATTAGGCGCCGCGGTCTCCCACGTCTGCTCCACAAGGCGAGCTCAGTTATTCATAGAGTGTTTCTGCAGGTATATGTTTACCTAAAAGTTAACTGAATTGTCTGGGAGGTTATATTTAGTGTTGGTAGTGTCTCTCAAAAGAATTCCATGATTTTTTAAAAAATCATATAATATTAGAAACATGGACTGTTTTCCCCTTTAATAAAGCGCTTTGGGTTTACATGGAGGACCAACACCTCCTATACGTGCATTGTATCGGCCAGGAGTGAATGCCAGCGACATGCACACAGTGAAAAGGGTCAGAGATAGAAGAGGACGTGAAGACGTTAAGAGACAGAAGGGCGTGGAGTGATGAAGACAAGGGCAAAACGTTGGATCAATGTCACTAAACGTCCGGAAGACGAATGAAAAGATCAATGGTTCTCGTCCAGCAGGGCCGAGGTTAAATCTGATGCAAAGTGAAAAATGTACATTATTTATGTTCAGCCTTTCAGCTATAAAAACTTTGATCATTTTCTGTGCGTGACCTCTGATGCTTGTGGGTCAATGGCAACCTGGCAATAAGCCCACAAAAGGAAACAAGAGCTGTGGTAGGAAGTACACACATGTATGTATGTATGTGTATTGAATTTGAGCCTGTTCTAAATATACTTCTTGGCACTCAAAGAAAAAAAAAATAATAATAATGTGGAAATGGTGTTAATAAAATATTTAGATGCTGTCATTTGTTATTGGTCAGTTGAGATAAAATTGCTGTATGTGACGCCAGTACGGAAACAAGTTTTACACCTCTGCAATAAGAAAAGGAAAAAAGTACAAATGTGGCAGTAACAACATGTGCAGACTATCTATACATATAACTAGCACAGGAAGAGGTAGGCTTTTATTTTCTATGGATGTTGGGGTGCAGAAATCTGACAGGCGCTGCTTG
Source organism: Lipophrys pholis (assembly GCF_963383615.2). Classification (NCBI taxonomy): domain Eukaryota; kingdom Metazoa; phylum Chordata; class Actinopteri; order Blenniiformes; family Blenniidae; genus Lipophrys; species Lipophrys pholis. The sequence continues at coordinate 13,773,663 of NC_137649.1, forward strand.
TGTCCATTTTAGTGTGTTTGCGGTGGAGGCGATTTACCCTCGTGCTCCTTTTCAACAGTAACATTTCATGTTCTGTCCATCACAAAATGAAAAAAAAATGTCACACATGAGAGGCTTTTCTTGTTGCACTGCTGAAGTTGATCCCATGAAAACGCCCCACTCAGACCTGTGCTGTGTCCCAGTTTCATGTCACATGCCAAGCAGGTTTTAAATATGTATAGGGCTCGCCTGGAGGGGTCACCATGCCCACCACCAAGCACACGCTCTCTGAATACTGTCCAGCTGGAGATTTATATTTCGCTTTATGTGATTTCTCATTTTTCATAAAATCTTTTTTAAAAAAGCCCATAATCTCTGTGGTTCTGTCAAACTCAATGTTAGGAACAGACATGTTGGAAACCTGCTTTCCACTAATAGTTTCTGCTTCATCATTTATTTACAATAGTTCCTCATAATTTACCTCATATACTTCTGATCAGAGGAATAAAAAGCTGAATTTCTTGTTGCACTGAATTACTCATAATCAAAGAAGAGTTGCTGACCACACCGTCAGTTGGATTCCTATTGGCCCATTTGGGACCTTTTCCGTTTGCAGGTTCTTAAAAATTCTTCTCAATGATTAGAATTTGGTGACAATCGCGAAATATTATGAGTGATGCAAAAACTGCAAATGCACAAATGTTGCTGTTTACTATTGACACATGCCAGCCTGCAGAAACCAACGAGAGAGAAATCCCATTTTCATGATGTTGACTGATTTCTTGTTGCATCAAATCAGTCAACAGATCCTACATAGTGGTTAGTGCTCTCACCTCACCTGAGAGATTATCTTCGGTTTGAGTCCTGTCGCGCCATTTTGGAACTTTTCTGTGTGGCGTTTGCATGTTCTTCCTATCTCCAGGTACTCAGGCTTCCTCATGGGTTTGGGGTTTAGAGGCGACTCAGACTTACCCACAAAGATGTTGATTTGTGTGTTTGTGTTTGTCTGTTTATATGTACGGTATATATGTTCAGTCAACTGAGATTTCATCCAGCACGCTCCGATCAGGAGTTGCACAAATGAATATAGAACAAGATGATGGTGACATGAAACACAGGACTTGGTTTATTTACCTCATTAACATGTGAGTGAAGTCCAGCTTTTGTGACCTAAATCTAATTCCATGCTGCAGACCTCGGCCCTCTACCCCACAGCCTTGAAAAGCAATAAAAGAAAACGTGGCACTTCCTCGAGTGGGTAAAACACTGCCAGCATCATCCAGGCAGCACATATATTTTTTTCCCATCACAGCAAAACACATTAGCAGTAATGAAACTGTATAAGCATAATTTCTTGGAGCCGGCACACAATTTATAAGCACGTCAAGAAAGAGATTAATTTAATGCTAATTGCTTTATTAATGGTTTTTGATTAAACATTCTTCCTAAGTAATAAGCCATTGATCATCCTCTTTGGTGAAGGTTTATCTATTCCCCTCAGTGGTCATTCCACTATAAATGATTCAAATCTATTCATAAATACTTATTAACAAATCAATCAAGATTATTTTCTGAGAGGATGGATGGAAACCCTGTCAATCAAGGTGACTCTCTTCATCAGACAATCGTATTTCTTATTCATTTCCTTTTTACTAAGCGTATACGATGGAGGAATGATTTATTGAAGAAGCATTTAGTTTAGATTCATGAGGCATATTTTCTTCAACTAACTTAATCATTTGATCTAAACAGTTCATGAAACCTTCTAGATCAGTCCCATTCACAACAGTTAGACTCTAAAGCCTTTGCGCACCACATTCTAAAATTGTGTCACTTTCCTTCAGCTTCCTCTGAAGCCATTTTGCATCTGGCAACATACATAATCTCTTCAGCATCGCTTACATGCGGCTGCCCTTGATGGTGAAACAAAATCACTTCATGTAATGAGCATGGCGGTCATATAACTGCCATACCACTCAGCTCAAATTCAACGTGCAGCCCATGGCCTTGAGGGATGTAATCTTTCCGACCGACCTCCTGGCCCAGGAGCACATCTCCCACTGATTGGTCACACAAGTGATGCTTTAACCACAGCCATCAAGCTGTAACCAGTCAGATCCAGTGCAGTGTGCACAAAGGAGCCTGGCGTTGCACCGCCGTCCTTACACAGCAGTTCACTTAATGGAATTAAACCCATCTGTCTGTGTTTTAGCCGGAGTCAGCAGTGTTACTCTTTCACACAGATGCAAATAAGCCCGGACCACAGTCTATTCATCTCCGGAGTGGCGGGCTTGTAAAGCCGTGGAAAGACGAGGTGTCTGTGATTGACGCCGGCATGTGATCTGGATCTCTGCTCTTTGTAATGGAGCAAGTTCATCCTGCCATCCGGTTTCATTGTGAAGTATCGCCTCTGTTGTGTTTGAGCAAAGAGGCTCCTCTTTCCGCTGTCTGCGGCAACACAAGAACATTTTTTTTTTTGAAAATCTTATTCCGGCTACCAAGTCCATTAAATCCTCCCCGAGGGACAGTGTACAGTTACAGCAGCCTAAAGCTCAATATTTTAGGAAAAAATGTGTGTTTACTTGCTGTCTAGGACTTATATGAGTTTAGTAACACCAAAGGTGACTATAATGGGAACATTTTGCTGAGGTATTGTCTGAATGTAACACAGAAGACATTTCAAACTTTGTGATAAACTGTTCTAATGGGAACGAGCCTTAAAATCTGGAAATTGGATTTTTGCACTTCCTGTTCCCTGGTCTTTAAACTAGTTTTGAAGTGCAGTTCATTTAAGTTAAACACAGAAAATGCTTAATAGATTTTCTTGTTGTACTTTGTACACTCCGAAAAATTGTTTGTTGCGTCAATGTAATTTAATCATGCAGGATTATTAAGAGTCCCTTTTAATCATGGTATCTGAACAACATGCATTGGAATGCACAATTTAACAAAAAGAAACTCGATATGCTCATGTTAATCAAACATATTTCTGATATGCAAATTGAACCTTAGTTGATTTTTTCGATTTTTTTTACTGTAATTCTTTCTTGTCCAGAAACGCAACTCAACCTAACCAGAACCAATAGTATTTCAGTAAATTTGCCCTTGACCTTGAGACCTGCCCTAAAGGCCCAGATGCAGCGCTTAAGTCACCAATATTTGCACATCTGTGGCCTGATCTGTGTTTCCACTGTTTGCTTTGGTCAAGAGTGGCAGGATGTCTTTTCAGAGAGCAGGGGAAAAAAATAAAAAAGAGGGGTGGGGGGTGGGGGGGGAGTAATTTTTTATTCTTCTCATTTTTCAAACAGAAAAGATGCTGCCAGCAGCCACTCGATATGAATTACGAGGCGATGGGAATTTAATCTTACTTGAATTGTAGGACACATTTCAACAGTGCAATTCTAAATCTCTGCCAAAAACAATATGAGGTCAGCCGTGCCCAAAAGCACCGTTCCTCCATGAAGCCATTTGTTGTTTCTCATCAGAGACTCCTCCTTTGTTCTGACTCGACCGAACGGGGCAGCTCGGGATGCCACCTTGCTGAAATTCAAAATTACCCATGAGTGAAAGGAGCAGTGGCAGTAGACTTGCCAAATGCACTCACTGTAAGTGCTCTCAATTCAGTCCTCATTTCCTGACTGATGCCGATCTTCCCACAAGAGATCAACAGCTTTTGGCTCATCGTCACCGAGTTTAACAAAGACAGTATATGTACAAGGTCATCATTTATTGCTTATGCAGCAATAAAACAAGCTTGCCTCAGTAAAAATGGATATAGGGAGCATGTTTGCTTTGAGGCGTGACCTTCTGATGGATGCTGCTTGAGGCAGTAAATGCAAATGATCACAGGATTGTTTTGTGGTGTGGCTCCATGGTGGCGCAGTGGTTAGCACGGTTGACACTCTGACATCTTCCCAGGTTCAAATTTAAATCTTTCCGTGTGAATTTTGCACGTTTTCCCTGTGTATGTGTTGCACTCTGAAAAAGGCAAGACTCCTTTTCTTCATTGTGGCAACTTGATTCTTCCTGGTGCTGAATATTTTATTGATTTTCTTTCCACAGCAACATGAGTTTCATTAATTTACTGTTAAAGCAGCAACCAAACAACTTACGACTGCCGTAAAACAGATTAGTGTTAAGCTGTCCTGATCAAAAGATTATATTCCACTAGTATATAAGGAACATAAGATATTAACAATGAAACCAATGTGTCTTTCTTTACAAAATAACTATTATACATCCATCCATCTTCTTTACTGCTTAGTCCATATGGGTTAATAATTAATTAACTAATATTTCTTTTAATGTTTCCAGGTTACAACACATGAATGTGGTTTCATTCACCCACTCTGGTTTTATCCCATAATCTTCTCCACATGCTATCCATCACCCCCCCCCCCCCCCCCCCCCCCCCCCCCCCCTGGACCTCAATGACTCCATGCCTTCCCCCTCCTTTAGATCTTCCTCTTGTATTCACGTCACTGTTCTCTCCGGAAAAAGGAGGACAGGCCATTCAGCCTCTTTGCCCCTCAACTCTGCGACCCTTTCCACATGACCTCTACAACACTGATTTACTCGCTCACTTCAAAACAAAACTAGTCTAATCTAATTTATTGAGGCTTTTCTACTCCCATGGGCTGGGACAGTTGGAACTGAGCTCCTTTTCTTCAAGGATAGTACAGGTTTTTTTTTACTGTATATTTCATTATTTTCATATTAGTCATACTATTCTTCTTCTTCTTCTTCTTCTTCTTCTTCTTCTTCTTCTTCTTCTTCTTCTTCTTCTTCTTCTTCTTCTTCTTCTTCTTCTTCTTCTTCTTCTTCTTCTTCTTCTTCTTCTTCTTCCCCAACGCAACTCTAATTTGGATAACGCAGAAGGATGGATATGTGTAGTGTGATTATTTCTTATTATCAGCCCTGTGCCGACACTGTCATTGTAGGGAAAGCAACACCGAATGGCCCATTAACTAAAACATCTCATTAACACCTGGATATATAGTGACACAAGGTGTTATCTATAGTGTTCATCTCTGACAAAATAAATCATAATATTTATTCTTCTTCAACTGTTTCATTAGTAGCATCAAATTGAATTAGCACAAAATGATTATGATATATTTTTTATGACAGGCTCGACTTTATATTGTTTATGTTCATATTTAACTTGCTGCGGGACCAAAACTAAACGCAAAAGTGTTATATAATGTGAAGAGTAAAACCATGCTTTCATACTCTCACAGTCTTACCGAGATGCACCAGGTGACATAGAAAGAAAGAAAACAATGGTTTTCCAAATAGAAATGAAATGCAAAGTGCACACAACAGAGAAGCTTTGACTGTGTGGCTCCTTTCCCAACTCTGGACAGTCGTCTACCGGGCAGCATGAAGCTCGTCTCAATCTTACATTTATGGCTTTGGAAAGTTCCTGAAATGACGAGATGCAGCTCCCTTCAAATAACACTGAAAACATGCAGAGGGAGTGTCTGAAGCCATTTGACCGGCTGTCAAGCGGCTCTGATTTAGCATAAAGATGCTTGACCTTTAATATGCTTTCGTCAAACTTTTTGAATCCTTGTCCAATGAGACTTTCTGATGAAACATCGATGAACACAAGTAGTTAATTCTAATACTGTGTTTAAAGAAAGATGTATAGAGAGCTCAGCAAATGTGACTATGTAGGTTTTTCAGGTGGTCCTGAGTCAGCGTGAGAGATGTTTCATGAATACAAATTTCTGAATTAAGTGTCGAGAAAAAAATAACAATTGTGAAAAATAACTCACGACAAAGAAATGCTCCAGCGAAGTCAAAGTTAATTTATATAAACTGTATCAGCATGTTTCTTCACTGCATGAGGATGTTTCCCTCAATCTCCTGAGCTGACAATTTCAGCTCGGCCACTTGTTCAATCTCGCCGCGATCCATCATCGGATCTGATGGATACGGAATCAGTCATCCATCACAAAGTCATCAACATGCAGCCTTCTGCTCTCAGAGAGGAAATGATGTAGTAGACAGGATGTCCACATTTATCTCTGTGATTCACTCTATTCTATGTTCTCTGTGTTTGCCCGGTCTGTCAGTCTCGCATATGCCTGCCTCCTCCACCTGTACCTCCACCTCTGCAGCTGCCAGCATGATGAAGCAGCCCTGCTGCATCCAAACCTGATGGAGTGTCGCCATACATCAGCCTGGAAGTAAACTGAAGGATGGGTCCTGATTCGTTGAAATCTGGACTTCTTCAGCATTAAGGCCGCGTGATCGATCCTGGCACGTAGCCAGCGCTCCATTAGTGAACATGCTGCTCTGCGATGAAGCCTTCATGGGGGACCGCTTGCACTCCTCAGAGGGGCTTTCCTCATTTTACAGTGCACATCTTCACTCTTATTCACATGAAAGCAAAAGGTTAGAGCAGGAAGTCACATTCATTAAATTATACATGGACCCTTTGCTGTTTTATTAAAGAGATTTAAAAAAAATTTTTTTTAAATCGCCTGGAATAATCTAGACAGTTTTACTTAATGGATTTTTTTTAATGTGAAGGTGATTTTAAAATAAAACGCAGATGAAATACTGAAAACCGAGTTTGTATCGATTCCTGTTAAATGTATTTCTATAATGCAGAGTTTTCCGAAGTGTGGGGAGGAGAAGCAATTATCAATAACGACTGTTGGGAAAACATATGCATTAACATTCTTTTCCTGCTCGTGAGATGCTTTTACTTTAAAATGTCTTCATATATCGTCTATAAATGTTGTTAATGCTGTGGTTTAGCATTAAAGCTAGCATGAAATGACTTTTACAAACTTGCACGTACATTTACAATGAACTTTGTTTGCTTGTTTTCAAATGTCTTGTCAAAAACTAAAACAACCATCAAGACCATCAAGACCCATCCTGAGTCAACATTTTAATATTTTTGAAGCTATTAATCCTCTGATTTAGTCAAATATTAGACATCCATGTAAAATACAAAAAACACCAAATTTGCTTAAAAACTTTTGATAACTTCTGCACATGGCACATCCTCAATCTTTCTTTTGGTCTTAGTCGATTCATCACACTTTATAAGTACGATACGAAAACAAAATGTATGGCATTGTATTATAACTAGTATAATATAATATATATTTCTTGTAGCTGAGAAACGCTGTGCATTGTTTTGTATTAATTATCTACAACCCAACACAAATGCTTCATGTTAATCACTGCAGGCGTGATCACTGTATTTACCGACGTTTACACGTTAGCCTATTGATTAATCCATTCATCTGTCTCCCGGTTCAATATTTGCTGTACCATCAATAGGGGGACATTTTCAATACAAGCTTGAATTTGAACACCAGTAGGAAGTATAAAGCAGTGTAAAACTACTTTTTTAATTAATGAAAGAAAAAAAAAGCTTTTGGATAAAATAAAGTGATTTGATAGGTAGCAGGAGGCCGTAGTGGTTGGGTGTCTGTGTGTTTCCTGTGCACGGCCTCCACTGTAAGCTGAGCTTGGCTACAGCAGCCCCGACCCCCAAGAAGATGGATGGACTTTTGTTGGTCAGTCCTCTTTTTGCCGAAATGTGTTTGCCTTGCCAAAAGGATGGATAGCTGGGACGAAACCTGCAAAATCACTGGCTTTTTATATTAATCTTTAGATCAACAATTCGCTTTGTGCAAAACAGTCTCTCCGGCTTCTCTCCAGCTTCTCGTCGTGTTAGGTTTGATGTGAGCGTTTCCATAAATTTTAAGCACATTGTCTTCCGAACACTCTGAACTTTACGTGTGTCGGATGATGTCTTTGTTGTGGTGCCTCGGTACATAAAACACACTTCCCATCCCCTCAGAAGCACAAACCTGGCACAGACCTGCAGACAGGAGTTTTCCTGCCTTTCTCCTGGAAAACAAGCATCAGCGTGTTGCTCATGATTCCAGCGTTTCAAGGACAAAACCTTATTTAGCATTCACTGACTTTGCAGCCTTTTGCAGCAACACTTCTGGTCCAAGTACTGTATAGATCCTGACTTTGTGAAACTAGAAACAGACGCAGTTTTTGTTTTGACTGAAAATCAATTAAACACCCCAAACAACAGACAGTGTTCTGGCAGCAGTGATTTACTGATGGGTCAGCAATCTGCTCATTTCTTTATGTTGACACATTTGTATGCAGAAATGAAGATGACACCTCATTAATCTTATTTTAGTTGCCCCCCATTGTACGGTCGATCAATAGGAACATCTTCTGTGGTTCCCTGGGAGCGATCTAAATCAGACTTATTGTCTCTTAATGACCACACAGATTGCTGTTATTTGAGTCTCTGCCTGGTGAATGTCTACGAAATGCACCTTGTGTTATAAGGCTATTCAATTGCTCTGTCCAAAAGCTCTTTCTCTGTTTACATATTCAGGTAAAATCACCGTCGCCCATTACACAAAGACTTGGATTGAGGATTCCAATAACATCTAAATCTGCACCTCCCAACATGAACCATTACAGTCATTTTTCACAGCTGCGGCAGATTTGTGTTGGTACCATCGTATAGATTTGAGAAAAAGATGCTATACAACACACCATTACTGTCAAAAGGATGGAGTGGCGAATGTTCTGCACAATTCCATTTATACCACTTAACAATAAGGAAAAAAAAACAAAGAAAAAAAAAAACACCTTTACAATGAGTGTTTGCCTTTTTTCCTCCAGCATCCTTGTTTGTACAACTTTTAATCAGAAATGGATGAAATTAATCCATTGGGAGAAAATGGGAGTTTGCTTTGAAAGTGAGGCAATATTCTAAGAAAATGCAGGATCCTGCTTATTAATCACTATGACAGGATCACCCAAAATAATTTTATGGGTCATCAAACCAGAACAGGTCTTTAGGCTTTCTCTTGGATTGCACTGCTGGTTTCAGTTCAAAGATAAATTATGTGAGAGCATATAAAAGTGCATAAGAAAAGAGTAGCATTCACGCCCTCATCTCTGTTTTAATCCCCGCAAATAAGGTTTCACATTACATTAATCATCATGCAAGACAAAAAACTCACAAATCAATTCTCTACAAGGTCACCATGGGCCAATCAAACTTATCACCGGGGCTCAGTCCTGCTTAGCAATGCAACGGCCAATTACTCACTGAGCAGCGTCTTTAGAGCTTTGTCAAGTGCTTTTGATCTTATAGCACACCAAAGTCCATTTCCATTCTAATGTCAGAGATGATGTGACATAATTTGACCTGAAACTTTAATTCTAAACTTCTGGAAAATCTTGAAGTTTTTCTCTGTTCATTGCCATATGTGAGGAGGTGCAGCAGAGTCACCCGACAGTTTGTCTCCATTACGGCTGTAAGCTTCATTCGCATACACATTGTTGCTGTGTGATTTGTAGGTTGCTCTATGAGCGCAGCATTTATCAGCCGGCGACAGAGGCAGTGATTTTTTTCTGCAGTTTTTTTTTTCTTTCTCGATATTCACCACTTTTAACATGTACTGCGACCTTGTCCTCATTAAAAGAGTTACTCGTCTTTTTTGTTTTATTATCTTAAAACACTTCTACAAGGATTGAGGGCTGTAATACTCGTGTTATATTAACATTACTGGACAGACGCTGCAGTTCATCCGCTCATTAAAACGCACTTCCCCGTTAGTCCTGCCAAAATGTCTCCAAAAATCAGTCAAGACGAATGCACCAGAACTCAGTGAATTCAAATAACTGATTAGAGAAAGATTAATCTACGTTGCATAAAACAGCTTCGGCTGTACAGCCAAAATGGGATTAAACTATAGATTTGCATAGATTTTTAATTTGCAAACATTTATTGATGTCCTAAAAGGCTGAGTGGGCATAATTATGCAGCACATGCATTACATGGTCCAGGCAGTCAATGTCAGCCCCAGTCATAGATAGAGAGAACCGTTCTGCATTAATGTGCAGACTCAGTCGTGATGGATTTCATGAGCACATGAATACATTTTATGACTATGAGCTGAAAGTAATAAAATCATGCAGTACAACTACAGGCCTGCAACTACACATAGGCAGATTCCAGACGTTCTCTCTTAAATGGGTGAGGCAGTGGCTCCACGAACTCAATGCTTGAACTGTTCGAATGTTTACAAGACTTTAGTTTGTTTTTGAGCGCAGATAACATTTTTACGTTTTTAAGTGATAAATACCTAAAGGGTTCCCAAAAAGCAGTAAAATCGGAGACTGATCACCTGATAAAAGTATGCTTTTGGTCTCCATTACCCCTACACTGACAGAAAATGCTGCATTGCATACATCAGGTGTAAATCTGCTATATCAGATTTTTAAACTTCACTGACTTTTGAGAATTGGAAGTGGAAAAAGCACAGGCAGGAAGACGAGGAAACCAAAAAGAACACTTACCATTTCTAAAACAATCAAAGAGAAATCCCAGAGGTGATTGATGACCTGTTACCTGTATCAGAAACATGCATGTCAGTTTTATCAATTTTCACACAAGAGAGAGAGAATAAACTGCAATTTAGACAGGAATCTTAATTATAGTGACTCTGACGCAGTATCATGAAAATCTTCAGTTCATACAATGTCTTATTTTTATAGTAACTGATAGAGCATCTTCCTCCCTCTAACTGAAGTAACTTCAACAGCGCCTAAAAAGGGAAACGGTCATGAAATTGACCCATGCGGTGCCGACTGCTCTGCTAATGTGTCGCAGCAGCCTTACAGTAATACAGCTGGGTGCACATTAACAGGACCAGGGTCTAATATGCCTGAGGTAATGGAAGGTCGTATACCCCCCTCTGGTGCATATATATCCCCTTCTGCAGAATTAATCTTATCACCAGATGGGATAGAAAATATCTCCTCCCCCACAGTCATTAATACTTCTCCAGCAGAACCAAAAAAAACACGTCCAATAAAAGTAAAATTACACTGAACTTTAATGTTGGACTTCCTGTATTGTCCCACCAAAAGATATTATTTTCAAAGAATGAGAATGATCACAACTTTTTTTCCCCCACCATTTAAATGAGTTTACATTACATAATGTAAATCTTTGTGTTTCAATAAAATCAATTTCCTCCGCTTGGTGCTTCCATTACTTACCTGATTTCCTTTGAATGAGTTCTCTCCTGAAATCTTTCCCCTGTGCTTTAATCCCATATTAGACCAAGAATAAGTAGAATTCATTGAAGAAGACATGTTTTATTTTTTAATTGCAGTCACTCGTCAGATACAATATGGATTTTCTTCCCCTTGTATTTATATTTATGTTAATTGGCTGATACCACTAACAGATGTGGATTAGTGACATTTAAATGTTTTCACATAAGTTATTTTGAAGTATAGCAAGCCGGATTTTATATTTTTAAGGGTTTTAATTTGACATTTTTAAGATCCGACAATAGCCAATAATCATTAATGATGGCACTTGCACTTAATCATCTATGATACACATTTTGTTTATAGTACGGACCCTGGATTTGTTGCCCAGTATCGTTTTCATTGCTTCATGACTGCTTACAGTTAAAACGTCAAAGGCAAATATCTGTCTTAATCATTTCTTTAAAATTCCACACTGGTAGACAGATCTTAGGGTCCCGTATACATATTGGAGTGGTCTTCCACGGTGTCTGAGGTGTTTTCATCCTCATATGTTTCACTGCTTCGTCCCTCTTCTGCTCTCTCTCTCTCTCTCCTCTCCTCTCCTCTGATTCATTAGCAGAGCGCTGAGCCCTCCTGCTCTCTTTTACTGCCTCCATTAAATCTTTGCTCTCTTTATCAGAACTCCCTGTGGAGGGCAAGAGCGTCGGTTCATCATACCAACTAAGAGCTGCAGCCACATTGTTGACATTTTTCATCCAGACCACTCAGACCTCACCCTGCCCAGCTCAGCTCGCCGTCATTCTGAAACACATTAATGAAATGTAAACTCAGGTCATATACAATATGTCATGCTTCTGGTCCAGTGATGAACAGTAGGAGAGATGGAGAATGTCTCTGAACTCTTGCCCGTTTCTCTTGTACCTGCTAAACTAACATTGAGAAAAAATGATATTGTTTATCCAAACAAATAATGAAGTGCTGCTATAGCCAGAAAAGTGTTAATATACATTAATTATGGTGAAAATATCATGACAGAGCTGATTTTATCTATATAGAGTAATTAGTGTTGACAAGTTTTTAAGTGTAGAGATTTAAATGCAAAACGGAAATAAGCAGGCACCTATTGTAGAAGATGTTGAGCACTTGAACAAATAAAACAGAAGCAAAAATAAATTTTGCAAGTATTTATGACCTGATTTTAGGGTTAAAATTGACAAGGTTGTAGTTGATTTGATATCTGTCCAAATAAACTCTAATGCTTTAAAACAAATAGAGTTCAATCTACTGACTAGAGAGAAGTGTCTGGTGAAATGAAGCATGTACCTTGACACTGTTGATGTTCCACTGCAAGGAACAAGTGGAAACAGATGGTTTGTGATGCAACCGCTTGATGTTTGATCAATCTGTTCTTTCTAGTTGCATATCTGATTTACAGAGTTTAAGATGTTGCAAAGTATTGTACAAAGCGTGCTTGTCTTACTGTTTATAATATATGGATCACCTAATGAGCAGTCCAACTCCTTATAAAGACATGGAGATTATCACTGAAAGAAAAAAAATATTCTAACACTTAAAAATAAAAATTATTTTTCCATCTATGTGTGACTTTGCTTGATTTTATTTTGAAAAATCCAAAGGCATCACAGTGTTTCACGTATCTCAATTTCATTCAGCGCTGCATCTATAAGATTAAAATATTGGCCTTCTACAGTAAATATAACTTTCTATTCTACAACAAGTTACGATTCAATGTAGCTGGGATAAGATCACACTATGTATCACTATGATCACACTATAATACAATTTTAATAGCCATTAAAAGTTAAGTTTAATGTTGATTAAAATCTAAAGTGCTTTTATACAAGTTTTGTTTATGTGTAGAAACAAACAAACAGGAACCGTCTTGAAAGGCAAATATTACATTATCTTCCATGTGATGGTGCTTAGAAGAGTAAACTGTAGCAGAGGACTGTGTGTGTGTGTGTGTGTGTGTGTGTGTGTGTGTGTGTGTGTGTGTGTGTGTGTGTGTGTGTGTGTGTGTGTGTGTGTGTGTGTGTGTGTGTGTGTGTGTGTGTGTGTGTGTGTGTGTGTGTGTGTGTGTGTGTGTAGAGGTCGGGCCCCTCTGATAGAAATTTGGGGTGGCTCATGAGACACCGGATTACCTGCTTATCTCTGCTGTCATAATTACTGAGGGTTTTTCTTGGGCGCGAGTAGAAGCGCGAACAATTGGCATGACCAACAAGGCTCAGTGAGATGCTGCAGTCTTCCCTTGATCATAAATGGGATACGTCACACTGCAGTGTCCAAAGTGAGGTGAAGGTGAATTTAGCCTCACGAGGAAACGCAATAGAATCTGTGAGCTTGTTTCTAATCCAGCACACTTCTGTGTCACATGTGCTTCTATGTAACAAAAAAAAAGTGGTGTGGTGACAAGTGCTCTCGCTTTATAATGAGGGTCCAGGTCGAATCCGAGTTTGGTTTTCTCATTTAGAACAAGCTGCAGAGTAATTCATTCAATTCATCATTCTTATACTGATGCACAGGAAAGCAATTACAACAGCATCAACATGCAGGTAATCTAATATTTTCCTTTGAGGGGCACAACTTCAGGTGAGGCTTTGGGGCCTTTTGTGTAGAGTTTGCAAGTTCTCCCTGTGCATGGAGGGAATGTCTCTGGAGTTTGTGTGATTGTGCGTCTCTCTGTGTTTTCTCTTTGACGGACCGGCGACCTGTCCAGCCCACGTTCACCCAGAGTCAAAAACAAGAGGAAACTCTTGAAGGTTTTACTGATGAAATCGTAACAATAAACTTAATCAGCATGATCATGCAAAGTAAAGACACAGTTTACAATACTCATTCAGCCTGTGTGTAATAAACGAGGAACATTTAATGTGTGGTGTCTTTGTTCATTTGTGTGGAGAAATATTAGTCCAGTCATTTGTTTTCTACACCAAAGGTAACACAGAGGGCTGGAGCAGGTCCCAGCTGACTGGAGGTGAAGGAAGAATATCCTGGACAGAAAGACAGAAAGGCAAATTATAGAGTCATCAATTTTGGACTGTGGAAGGAAACCAAGATGAGAACATAAAGATAACACATGTGAAAGCCTCTGAGCCCAGATTTAATCCGGGAATAATCTTTATCAGGAGGCGAAAGTGCTAACTACACAACCATGCAACTATGTATGCGCCAGATTAAAATTACTGTGAAGAACAAAGGCCTCACTGCTTTGAAACACAGGGAATGTAGAGGTTTTCTATGGCTGCATTTAACCTCTCTTACCGGGATAGCTTCCCAGCAGACAAGCCCCCGTGGGCCCCTTTTGCATTTGATCTGGGTTGTGTAGGCAGACGCAGCCTCACTAATCCACCGTCAGGCTCACGTTTAGTTTTCAGTTCACGTGGACTCAGGTCAACCGTCGGTGGGCTGAGAACCTCTGTGACCCCCGATTGGCCGGTTCGGTGTGGACCCTTCCTTCTACAGGACTCCATGTAGGTTTACGGTAGATAAGTCCAAATGTTGGGACAAACAAGAATTAATCTTTTTTTGGACCTGTAAAATATTCATGTAGTCCCACCATGTTTAAAAACCTTGAAGTGTGTTGTGGGCTGCCCACTGTGCACATCGCTTTTTTTAATTTGCATTTTACAGACAAGATTCAGCAAAGGTTAAATCTACAGAGAGAAACTATTGATTATATATTTAGGATGATTTGCAGAAAGTTTAATGTGCTATCGTAAAAACTTGGCCACAGTTAATAAAACGCAGTTTTGCGACTGCACAGCGGAGCCAGAAACAGAAGCATATATCCTGGCAAAATTATGAAGGCACTGACCCAAGAATAGGCCTCACACACAAAATAGGATGCGTAGTGAGATCCCCAGAGTTAATGATAAACCACGTTAAGATAAACTATAACATGTGCTAAAAGATTCAAGACGATAAAATGCAGTTTTTAAATCAATAATCCCACACTGGGACAGTTTTACCCTTAATATAGATTTTACTCATTCGATTAAATTAGTTTGACAAGTTCAGGCTTAGTTGGTCACAATGCGTGGTGTTATGCCTCATAATGCATGCATGGTGCAACTGTGAGTGAGAATTATTAATTCATGTCAATCCACTGAAAATATATCTTGTATAATTGTGAGTGTATGAATTTTAAAGTTGGTCTCATTGTTTGCACTGGTGCACTGTGTCCAGTGTCATTTACATTCGATCCAGGTCATTTAATGAATTTTTAATAGTGAGGGTTGCATGCTTGCAAGATCAATTTTTGTCATTCAGCCTCAAGGTTAGAGCCATGACTTTCAGGAAATAAATATCTAGTGGCGACGAGCCTCTGCTCGGAAACTGCATCGAGTATCAGATTGGTAATGAGTTATATGTAAATTTCCAACACCTATCAAACACTTAATTAGGCGAAGTTTGTAGTATATGAAAGGCTCCACACAGCTCCAGCAGAATTTCACACAACATAAACTTCCCATTTACCTCGTGCACATTCATCATTGCGTGCACTGACCTTTTCCTGTTTCTGTGAGGTTCAGGGACAAACGTCTCGACGGGCCCCGGGGCTTCATGTAATAACCAAGTTCACACTCTTACCTGAAAACGAATGTCAGATTTTTCATAGAGATTTATGTTTTCTCTCCGACAGCCCGGTACATGAAAGCCTGACATGCTTCAGCTCTTTCCGTCATTTTCTGCAGTGACTTTTGTTTAACATTGAAGTGCACCAGACTCTGCAGGAGTATCCCCTCCTGACAGGCACTGCAAGCTGAGAAACATCACTGTCTCCAGCCTGCACACAAGCAACTCGCTTCAAATTAACATCAAACCGCTGTCCGGCGATTACAAATATAACTCCAAAAAGAAAGCCTGGACAAGTGGGAAGAAATGCTCAATTAAATTTGTTTTTACTTACTCTCTCATGTAAGTGATCACGGTCTCTGGCAGGAATCCGATCACTCTGTGACACTTTTCTTCTGCTGGTTTAATGCTCCACTAAATCCAATCGGCTTAGATTAAGACTTTATTCGACCCAGCAGTAATTTGGTGGAAACCAGCATCACTCTGAACTTAATGCACTGAAGGTGGTTGTTTCATTTAAAGAGGGAGGGAAAAAAATGCCTGAAGGGTTTGAAACACAAATCTCTTTGTCATTCCTGCAACAGTTGCATTTGTGCTGAACTGAATGTGACCCGTTACTGGCATCTTATTCACATTGATTGTTTACATTGTTTACCACACAGAGACTCATAAGTGCATATTTCCATTTTTGGGCAAATTTCACTTCCATTTAGAAAAGTGGGGCAAGAAAAAAAAAAAAAAAAAGCAGAGGAAACAATGAATTCTTGTCAAGTCTGCAGGGCCGCGAGAATGGTTTAGAAGCAGGACTCTCTGGGGTTTCATCAACTTCACTGACTTTCAAATGCTGGTGGACGCCGGTTTTACAGGAGCAGCTGGGGAGAAAAGGACAGCGTCTAGTTGTGGCTGAGGACGAAGCAGAGGACGTTGGACAAGTCATATTTGACAAATTAAAACCTCAGTGGTCTCAAAGCACTTTTCTGTTTCAATCACATTCACACGCCACAGCGAGGAACGAAGCTGCTGCATAAACTGCTCATCAGGCGGAGCTCAGGGTTCGCTCAGGACACTTCAACATGCAGACATGCAGAAGAAGGGACTGGACAGCTGACTCTGTGATCGAAAAGACAACTTGCTTATACTAATTGAAAGCAGCTCGTCATCAGGAAATACTCCTGAGGGGGAAACCTATGATGGGGCTGCATAGTGGCAGTCCAATTTGACAGCAAAATCAACTCCACTTGCTTGAATCATTACAGCCAGAAGCCAGCTCACATGGTTTTATTTTTATGAATTAAAATAAGGGATACACAGGGCCGCCCAGTGGTGCAGTGAGAAGGCGTTATCTTCCGGGTACTCCGGTGAATGTGAGTATGTGTGTTTGTCCTGTGACAAGAGTAATTCTGCCCCAGTAAGCGAGGATTGGCTCCAGGACCAAGCAGGATAGAAACTGGATGGATGGAATATATAGCTGCACTGACCACAGTTACCATCAAGAACAAACTTTTTGGAAGTCCTATGAAAGACAGCAGCTGCTGTGGGAAACAATAGACAATCCTGACAAAGTTACAGTACGTGAATGCTTTGTTGCTGTTGGCCAAACAACAGGACATTGGAATTCAATTCCTTCATCACAGCCCATGCCCAAAGCCACAAGGCCGGGTCTAATGGTGAGGAACACATTATTATCTGTTCCTGACGGTGCCAAGTTGTAAATCTGCACAGATTTCTGTAAAACGAAGCATGCTATCCCTGTTCACATTAAAACACTGAATGAAATTAGACATATTGCCTGAATTTGACCATTGAACCTTTTTTTTTTCTGTTCCTTACAAACTATACCCAATGTGTCCTTTCTTTTTCATTACAGCTTTCCACGTTGTTAAACATTTATTCTTTTATGTGTGTTGAGCAATGTTTATTTCAAAAGCATTAGACAGCATGCCATTATGGCAGCAGTATTGTTCATTATATGCAACCATTAACATTTCAACCAATAAGTCTGCAATGCCTCATATATATATAACATCATTACTCCTTTTATCTTGTTTCTGCAGTCATTTAGTTGGTGAGTCCTTGAACTGAACAATGTCCACGTGTGACCACTCATCACACAAGCTGAGGCATGACCAGCAAGAATTGATAGGAAGCTGAAGTCACTCAATTTTCACTCCTACAAGTCACAAATACAAACATAATTTCACCCCACAGAATGTTTGTAAGGATAAATATTTCTCAAAGAGGCGAATTCAATTGCACACAAGAACTCTGACAATCCCATTTGAGCACTAACCCTACATTTAAGCATGATTGAGGAAAACTAAAATAAGAAAAGGTCACAGTCTATTTGAGGGTGGCTGCTGACCATGCCCTTCCCTCTCTGGACACAGGGTGCCTTTTCTTTGACTATTTAATACAGGATAATACACAATGACACAAAGACCGTGTGTGAACGTGACAATGAGTTTGCCATTCTCACGTGGCTTCTTCAGTCACCAGATGTTTATTTAAACGTTATAGACTACCTGAGGATTATGGCCAATTTGGACATTTAGATCACGGATGTGAAGCAGAAACTGTGCATTGCTACCGTGTCAGTTTGGATGTTAATCTTTCTAAACCCCCTTTTTGAATCTACGTCTCAAGGAAAAAAGCACCTCTGAAGACAAGAGGGGGACAAACACACAAGTAACAGGGCATGCCTAATGTCATGGCTTGTAACCGTCTCTTAATGCAAGAGTGCGAACCTGCTGATTAGTGTTGTATCTACCCATAAAACATGCATACACGTTACTCAAAATTGAATGTCACAGCCGATTAATCTCTATCATTGCCACGAATGGCATCTGATGAAACAATAAAAAAAAATATAGTGTGGATGAAGCATTATGCTAATTGATGCACACCTGACCCAGAAAGACGGGTGATCGAAGCTACTGCGGATGAGAGTAACTGGGTTAATCTTCTGAACTGCAGTTATTAGTTCTTGACACACATCATTTAAACAAATTTCATTTTGTTCATTACTATTAAATTCATCATAAGCAAAAAGTCCATGTTGCTGATAAGAGGAGATGATTCAGGTCAACTGCATGAGCACCTTGAAAAGAAGACATCTTTTACATCTTGTGCAGCCGTCTGATAGCTGTTCGTTCAAGTGAAGATTATAACAGAGGACATGAAATCAATACTCTCAGCAACAAAAAAAAAAAAAAAAAAAAAAAAACACTGAGTGGGTAAAGAACATTTTCTTTGCATTTTGCTGCAGAAATTATTGATTCCTATTTAGATCTGAAAGCCATTTAAGTCAGAAAGTGTTGCTATGAGTGCAGAAGATGAATCTAAAGCTTTATCACACAGTTTTGTCACAAATCAGTGTAATTTTCCCCCACACAAGCCACCTAAAGAAACAATGGAAAATCTGTGGTTTTACGCAAATGTCTTAAAAAGATGTGAGACTTCTTTTCACCAGCATGAAAGAAATTGCATGATTCTACACAACTATTTTTATTACTCTCATTCAAGATGCATTTATTTTTGGTCATGCAGGCGGTGTAACATCAGTCCACTTGGAGATCTAAAACACCATTTTTAAACATCAAACAGTGTTGTTGTCATTCTAGACATTAGAATCTGACGAACCCTCGTTGTGAACTTCCAGCGAACAGATGAATCAATACAGGACATTACTTTGAAAAACATCAACATTATGGCCTCCTACATGCATCATTGCAATTTTCTCAAGCAGAAAATGGGCTTTCAAACCTCTGAGCAAGGTTCAGATAATTCCCTTTGGATTTCCTAGTTTTAGCCCTGTTGTATATTTCACAAGCTGTTCCCTTTGAGAGAAAAAAACAAAACAAATGTATGGCAACAATATTTTTCAGTCAAATTGCTGGAGGAAAACAGTGCAGGGAGGCAGGGTCAGTGATGGAGCACTCTGCCCTGAGAGGCACGGAGTGAGTTTCAGTCATAAAGGGAGTGGCACCCAGTCAAATGGCAGGAATCTCATTTTGTTGCTCCGTTTTCACAAGTATCATTATCATACAACTCAACGTCCTGGAGACTGGAGGCATCCGTATCATCCCCTGCACTGCTCACACTGTTCCTGAAGGCGACGCCTCCTATAAAAGGGTAAACGCTGCCCGTGAACAAGTCTCTGATGTTATAATGGAGTTCCGGGTCTTGTCTTTCAGGCTTAGTGATGCATTGTGCTTCCATGGCTTTGTTTCTCTGATAGTACTTTGAAAACTTATTGAAGATAATGGTGATGGGCAGAGCCACCACTAACAAACCACAGATGATACACAAGGTGGCCACTATCTTCCCAGCAAGCGTCACTGGACATGTGTCGCCAAACCCGACTGTGGTCATAGTGATTGTGGCCCACCACCACCCTGAGGGTATTGTCCCGAGATCCGTGTCCTGCTCTTCTTTCTCCGCAAAATAAATGAGGGCAGAAAAGATGGAGATTCCCACTGAAAGGAAGAGAAGAAGCAGACCCACCTCATGGTAGCTGTGGCGGACGGTGGCACCCAGAGCTCGTAGCCCGATGGAGTGACGGGCCAGTTTGAGGATCCTGAGGATCCTCATGAGACGCAGAACCTGCACCACTTTCCCCACATTTTCTAGGTCCTCATTCTCCTCGGCAGTCTCCTCATCGGCCGTCTCCAGAACTAAAGTGGCATAAAATGGCAATATGGAGGCAACGTCAATGATATTCAAGGGGTTCCCCAGGAACTTCCTCCGGGAGGGTGCAACAATCAGTCGAATAACGAACTCTGCAGAGAAGCAGGCAATGCAAATCTCTTCCAGGACTTTGAGGACAGGGTTTTCAATGGGCTTGTCATACTCATCCACACGCTGAAATTCAGGCATGCTGTGGACACACATGGCAACAATAGATGTCAATACCACACTGAGGGACGCTACAGCAATGATCTTTGATGCTCTGGAGTGACCCGGATCCTCCAGTCGAAGCCAAATGTAGCTCCTCAAGTCTCCACACCAGGCACCTTTGAACTTGGCAAGGTCTTTATCGAGAGCAGAGAGCTCCTCGAAAGAGGAGTCCAGGCTTGGCTGCTGCTCGTCGTCACTCCTGATGTCCCAGTCTCTGTCCTCAATGTACTCTTTCCTCTCGTGGTACCAGTTGCCACAGCAGGGGCCGAGGTGGAGCTCCTGGATGCCCCAGTACTCGATCTCCTGGCTGAAGGAGAAGACACACAGCTCCTCCATCATGTGGATACATCCTGTGTGGTAGAAATTGAGCACGCAGAGGAAAACCCGTGGATTCCTGTCAAAGTAGTACTCCTTCTCAGCAGGGCTGTAGTCGTCACACAGCTCCAGGATTGCAGCCTCGCTCTGGCAGCGCAGCAAACGACCCAGGCGAGTGTGAGGGAAGCGGAGCAGCATGTCTGGATCCACTTGGTGCCGTACCCCTCCCACATTGAGGTGGACCCGGTCATCCTCATTCCCGTGCCGGTGGAGGATTTGTCCATACCCCATGGTCCTGATGGCACATGTAGAAGCATTTATTAACAAAGTCACTTTGTATTTTTTCTCAATGACAAAAAAGGAAAATGCCCCTCAGGCATCTGTAGGCAGGACCGTAAGCGGCACATTTATATGGAAGACAGATTTGACTGCACTGTTTGCAGATCACATTAGTCCTCTGAAGGAAAGAAAATAAAAATCAATACAGCACACACAGGAAATGGCTTGGACTAGTGAGCAGAGAGACGTGAGGTGTTGTCACTTCTAGGAGGACTGAAATACAACATCATCACCAAAACAATCAAATTACTGACTGAAACTATGAATAATGGAAGGAACGAGTTGAAACTAAACAGGCACTCCAAGTCAAACAACGTTTACAGCATGTTTACATTTCTAAATCTTTCACTGCGTGTCCTCTAATAACTTCTACATATTTGCGTCTTTGCGCGCACTCTGTGGAACAAAAAGCTTTTTCCAACAATCAAAACACCAGCCTGCTGCTTTTAACTCAACTTGGATCAAAATTTATAAGTAGGAAAAATATTTTTTAAAAAATAGATATCCCACGAACCTGTACTTGGACCCTTTCTTTCCATAGGAAGAATAGAAATAAACTTTTATCGGGCTGTTTTCGTTTCCATGTGCCCCTGAAGCGGTGCGCGCAGCAGCCGGTCGGTGGACAGAGAGAGAGAGCGGAGCTCCAGCTTCTCCGACAGACTGCGGTCAAAGCAGCTGCAGGCTGAGGAACAGTCAAGTGAGCCGCCACCAGCTTCACGTTGGACTGTTTGGAGGACAGCAGCAGGAAGAAGACTGCACATTTCACAATAAGATCGATGAGCAGACATACATACACCGTATATGGATTGACAGAAATATTTTCAAAAGGTTTGCTCACAGTCTGCAGTGTGAATATTCCAAAAGTTCATTTTAAAATAGAAAGAGGTTCCCTTTGCAGACCTTCGTGTACTTTTGAGCAAATAGAAATTGGCTTCATTGAATTGATAAAATGCAAAGGGGAAAAGTGCACTTGTAATAATGGATCGATTCTCAAGTTGTTCAACGGCTTGGAATCACATAAAAATCAATATTCTGACAACAGAACACACTTTGAGAATGAAATGATCACAATAATGACACACACTGAGAATACAAGCGATATGTCACGGGGCAAATCACTCACAATCAGCAGGAAAGATGGGAAGAACCAATCAGATAATAAAAAGTACACTTAGAAAAACATAGGTAGAGACATGAAATAATTTGACTTTCTGTTTACCTTCAGGGTTACACTCTAGACGTATGACACCAAATAAGGAAGACATTTCACCATTTGAAAATCTCAATGAGTAACCACATCAGCTAAAACAAAATATACACCTGGAGATTATATGACATCATCATTATCAAGTATGACCTTTCTTTTTTGTTGTTTGTTTGTTTGATACTATTTCGAAACCTGAAAGTGAACTGCAACCTGATCACCAAGTTCCCATAAAAGTGTTTCAAAGGAAGAAGTGGTAACATTCGTTCTGATCAAGAACTTGATATTAGACTTCACACAATAAAACATACACTATGGAAGAAGCTATTCAGCATTACATTCTGTTGGTGGATTTCTGTTTCTGTAGCCCTTCACATGCCTTACAACATGCACATAGGTCCATTGATTTGATCACAGTCATTAACACATTCAGGAATGTGTGATGCCCCAGTATGTTGATGATTTGCCCGTCTGAGCACACGTTAGTGTGAAAAAGATACACTGGCTCAATGACACCATCTAGCGGCTGGAGGCCATACAGCCAGCCTCTCTAAATTACAGTCTGTGCAAACAGATGTGGCATTCCTGGCCACAGCTCACATAAAGGCAAAGTAAAAACAATCGTTCAAACTGTAGCTGGGCATAACTGCTGCATGTCCTCTGTTCTTCTAAAGGCACAAAGGCGACAGGCTGCCACCGGTTGCATAGTTTTCTACCCAACTTGAATCTATTAGTGGGCCTTCCAGCTGCCGATGTGCTGTTGGTGCCACAATTAAGGTCTCAGTGCATCTCGTGAGCTCATGGGCTCCTCTCAACTCATGTTCCGTGTCCCACATGCTGACTCACTGATTTTACTTGAGCAGAAAACATCACACCTGCCTGCACAGCATCATCTTAAGTGACACAAATCTCTGCTCCACATTGGCTGATGTCTCTGTGGAAAACTGTACAACTCCAGCTACACCTCTCCAAACATCTCATGATGGAAATCCCCATGCCTGTGTTGCTGAACTGCAATTAACTTCAATGTACACCCCAACCTGACTTTAATGAGACTCCTTTTCCATCAGCTCACAGAGATGCCGCTACAGCAGGGGGGAAAGTGGGGCGTCTAGTTGTCACTGACTCTGATGTCCTTCGTCCTTCCTCTCTTCCTTCTCATCTCGCTGCACATGCAGCAGAGCTCATAGCCCTGACTGAGGCCTGCAAATTGGCAGAAGGTAAAACAGTCACAATCTGCATTGACTCCAGATACGTGAACAGCATGGTGCATGACTTTTGTGCATTCTGAAAAATCACACCAATTCCTTGAACTCTGATGGCAAAACCCATTTTACGCAGTGACCTTGTTTCTACACTGTATTTTAGCTCCCAGGATCCATAGCTATGCGCAAATGTGCTGCTCACACTATCAGCTCTGACCTTGTTTCCCCAGGGAACGCGAAAGCAGATGCAGCTGCTAAACCTGCTGCACTCACTCCCCTTCTGCTTTTCTCACCCACGAAGCCACAACACACAGAGAGAGAGAGACATTTCCCATCTAAACTCTGCCACGCAGTCCTTTGCTGCCACAAGGAGAAATGCCTGTGGAAATCATGTGGATGCAAACACACATGGCATTTGAACAGGCCCTAATGGTAACCACTGCCTGCCCAAATACTTTTTGAACAAGATGGGAAATGCTGCTTAGTTGCAGAGGACAAGGGGCTCTCACCCTGGTCATGAGGGCTCAGTGTACTATGTTACTCAAACATCTGATGACCCTTGACATGATGTTGGCTAAAGTATTTCATTTTAAACAGGTAGAATCTACTGGAAGCATTTATAAGAAATTATTATTTTATCAACTTCTCAATGAAGCTTTAAATGCCCCAAGTGTGTTTTTTCCAGTAATATAACACATACATTGTCAATAGTCCATCACTATTTCTCTTATATTTATTCATTTTTGTTATTTGTTTGAGTTCATTTTTCACTTATTTATCAGGCTTCACCTGCTGGCCAACAAATGTCTCTGGAAAAAGAAAACCAACACCTAACTGTTTTGTATGTAGATTACCATGTCGTCTTATTTAAATTCTTTTCTTCTTTTTTTTGCATCCATATGAAATTCATGACTTATTTCAGTCACTTCCATTGACTTCTGATTTCTTCCTCAGCTTATATTTAGAATGATTCTGTCCAGTTCAGTAAATTTCTCTCTCTGGGAGATGTCATTGCAGTAAGATTATTTCGTGGTTATAGAATTGTCTGTAGTGATTTGACAGCAAACATGGAGCTCGCCAGTTGGATAACTGCAGGACGATCGTTAAATTGTTTATTGTTCTCAAGTATCATCCTACGCTTTTCAAATCACTAGACATGGGGCAAGATGGGGAATTGAACCACTTGAATGACCCACTCTATGAACTGAATCATCCAATCACCTTGATGCTTGATGTCTTGATGTTTCCGACCGACTGTACTTGATATTTAAATCAATTGTCGATATTGTGTATTGGATTGTGTATTGGATTGCTGCCAAACAAATTTTCATTGTATTAGTAAAGTTAAGCGTTCGCTTTTGATCATTAAAGTTTGGGTCAAGTACAAGTTCAGCCAATCACAACAAGACTCACTTCAGGGCATCCACCCAATAAACTCCATCAGGCTGCTAATAGGACTCACCTGTGTGTGGCTGCATTTGTTCATCAGGATCCGCCCTCCGTCTACCCAAAGGAGACCCTGAGGAGTTCCTTACCGCCACTGACTTGGTTTAAAAGCTTAAAAAAAATAGGAACTTGAAGGTTATTGCGTTTTCCCCCTGCTTTGGCCATGAGACATTTGCCTGGATTGTTTGGGTTTGTATTTTGTTTTCATTCGTGCCTCTTCTTCAGCGCCGGCGGTTTGGTTTTCTCTCAACTGAACATGTATTTCAGGTGGTTCGCTCTGTTTATGGTGGCTTCACATATTGAAGCGCTTAAGAGTCCATCCCTAAGTAAGTTTTAGTCTCTCTTGGCAGATGAATAACTTTCCTCTGGACGTGGCTGCTGAAGGTTACAAGTGCTGACTTTGATAAATGTTTTCTCCCCAGATATCAGCTCAAAATGTCTGGGAAATATCATGCGTGTGGATGCTGGTCCACTTGGAGGAAATCTGCTGGAAGTGGCGGTTGTCTTCAGTGAGTGACATTAATCGAACACATTTTTCTGAAGTTTTAAATTTTTTCTTAAATCTTCTCTCTCTCTCTCTCTCTTCAGATCAATCTGCCATCATTCTCACCAAAACTTTAGCATTTCAGTGTGGCTTCAGCATGAAAATTGACCAGCAAGGAAATGCAGTGATCTATGTCTCCATTCAGAACTGTTTTGCTCTTAATCAGGTAACACTAGATTCCACATGCCAAAGCATTCTACGAGTGTGTGTGTGACTTGATGTGCATCTATCTGGATGACTTTTCAGCACGATGACTCTTTCACGACGACTCTGCATCTTCGGCTGTACGGAAAACGGCTGCTGAAAGACGAGTTGTACCAGGTGACCGAGACCTGCCTGTACTCTGACTGGGCCTCCAGGGAAATAGTCTGTGACCACAACTATATGGAGGCAAGTGAATGCAGCATGAGTCTCGGCGGTCACGAGCAGAGAAGTGGGAGAGATGGACTATTACTTATGCAGTGGCCTTATTTCTAGGTTTCTGTAAGAAAAGCAGCACCGAGTGATTACGTCCTTCCTGAACATCCCATCTCGCCAGAAAAATTTGTCTATCCTCGACGAGCTGCACAGGTTGGATAAGATCCCGCCACCAAACTCCTCTGGGACAGTTTTCTGTGCATGTTTCAATAATTTAATGTTTCTTCCCAGAATGTGCCAATTGATGCTGGATTCACCATCAAAACTGTGGTGATTTTCACACCTGAGGAGAAGCTGATGACGGTGACCGAGGCCCAGAAGAATGGCTATGCAGTGACAAACACTCCTTCAAGGCTGGTCCTGAGAACTTCTAAGACCTCTCCTGATCTCTACACTGTGAATGTGAGTCGAGAAGACGGGTGGGTGGATAGGTTTGTAGGGAAGATAACCTGACTAGGCATTTTCCTGAACTGAAAACTCAAGTTTAATTGTTTTTCAACTCATTAGATCAGTTGTTCTCAACCTTTTTTTTTTATTGTTTGTGTTTAAGCAGAAGGCATTGAAAACAGACAACCCAAATAAGTGGCGCCTGATGGCCTCTACTTCTTTAGCCTTAAGCGTGCCAACACTGAGAAACTATAAACATGCAGCAAAGTGAATTCCCAGGACTGAACAGTATAGTATTATAGAACTCTTAAATGAATTGAATTGTTCCAATTGAACAAATCAATGGGCCACTTTTAGTACGCGCAGTTTCTTGAGCAACTTGTTCAAACGGTACACATTCATGCTTCCTCGGGGCCACGAAATGTATCTGATGCACTTTAACCTGTAACGTCCCTCCCACAACAGGTAGCAGGGGTGCCGATGAAGATGTTCAAAACTTCAACCATCTTTGAGAAAAAATGGCAGGCGACACAAATTGATGCTGCAGCTGCCTGCCCGTTACTGGAGGGTAATGTGTAGTTTTTATTCTTTTTTGGACTTGTGACGCCTGCTGATGGCTGAACTTTATCGTCATAAAACTCTGGATTTATTGGAATAAAATGTGTATTACTTTAGATGTGGAGGGATGCCATTTCCTTATCTGTGCCATAAACGTTAAACCGGAATACAGGGGATTTTGACAGGATCCAAAATGAATTTGCACAGAGGTCAACAATCGGGCTGAAAACCCGATTAAATTTTTTTATATATATGTTTGTGTAGAGCTGTTATCTTGCGGATCCTGTGCAGCGAGGCTATTCTTCTGGATTGGCTCAATTATCCTGATGGAGAACCTGCCTTTTGTTACAGGAAGTGTCTCTTTCACCTCAACCATGATCACCTGGTACTTACCCCGGCACATTGACCCTCTGATCTCTTCTGGGAAATTCAAACTGCTGGAGGTGCACATGGGAATAGATGGTCAGAGGCTCACGCCATCTGAGATGCAAGCCAGACAGTACTCCATGTCTGTCAGTGACGTCCACATCGTCATCGACATTCCATCCGGGGCTGCTGGAGGCTACTTTAAGGTTGGTGGCAGGCCAAGGTGTATGTATGATCTGCTGTTTGTAGTCCCATAGTGTGCAGACTTCAATTTTAAGTGTGAAGAAATGGATGGTGACATTATAAATGTCGTATCAGATCATTTGTCTTTCTTCAGTGGAAGAAATTTTATGAAAGTCAGGCATTTTTGATGTAACAGACGATGTCTCAACAAAATGGCGTCAATAGTTTTTGTGGTTTACAATTTTAAGATTTACAACCTTTCATGTAATTCAGAGAGAACCTTACTATATATGTGATTTCTCCAGAGTTACATTCAGGAAGGCCACTACTTCATCGCTTACACAATCGAGCCGATGGTCGAGCTGCTCTGGACTGAAGATGCGGGTCACGAACAGACAAAATACAAAGTCTTTTTCCCCATCACAACACCGCTTGTGTCCCAACCACCTCAAGTTGTCGACAGTGAGTCCCCACATCCCCATTATGTCCGTAATTTTATTCCGCCAGCTGCCATCATGTCTCATTGCTTTCCTTCCACAGATACGGTCCCGGAACAGCAGGTGTTCCAAATAGTGTTTGGGCATTTTGCTCCTGATGTGTCGCTACTGAACATCACCTTCCCCACTGGGGTTTTGTCCCTGGCGGACTGCAGTGTCCAAGGCATTAAAGTGCAGGAACACATGTCTCCTAATGGCACCTTCAAGGCCTTTACACTTGAAGTGCCTTTCACAAACCCCGTTGTTCTACAAATGGTAAGAATTGATTGAATCTTAAGGCAGTAAGATGTTCTTACTTTGCGGTGCTAATGCTTTCCGTTTCTCACCCAACAGAAAGAAAAGGGACTTATAGTATACACTCTTCATCTGGCCTTTGGATTACTGGTGGTGACTGATTTTGTGGCATTTTCTCACACTGCTCTGCTGGAGGCTTCTTTAGTTGACATAGGTTTGTTGTTGCAGCCGAGAAACTGATGAAATTGTAAAAATGCACCCGGGCTCCTTGCAATAACCATAAAATTTAATTTCCCTGCAGTTGTCTATTTTTATAATTATTTTTTTTTTCCGTCTGTAGTTCCACCGTCTGTCATGGGCAACTGTGACGATTTCAACTTTTATATCCTGGTAAAATACGGAACACAAGGCCCAAACTTTCAGACCTTTGTGGGAAAAGAAACCCTGACCCCAGAGATGGCTAAGGAATACAGTTTCTGGCAGAACAAAACACACTTCAGCCTTGTTTTGCCATTTTCAGCACCAGTTGTTGTGTTTGAGGTAAAAACAAAAAAGTTGCACTATTTTTTTTTTTTTTTTGATACTGCAGCGTATCTCCCACATGAAGTCTTGTGTTGACAACTTTGCCCACTATTTCCCAGGCTATCGAATCCTCATCCCTCAGGAGCAGACTTGATGTGGTCTTGAAGGATCCGGAGACGAACACAAACATCCAAGAATTTACTTTAGCTTGCAATTTCTTCTCGGTGCTCACGGGTCTGTCTAGTTGTTTTTTTTTTTTTTGTGCCATTTATAAAAAAAAAAAAGACTCGTCATAAATTTCCAATCTTGTTTTTCAGAATGTTTCTCCAACGGAACCATGACGGCCATAGCTATAAAACTGGAGTCTGTTCCCACCTTGAACCCGGCTCTCCTCACCCTAAGAGACCCCAACTGTGGTCCTGCCTACAGCAATGGCCGCTACGCTTACTTTGTCTTCACTGCGAACTCTTGCGGGACCACCAGAAAGGTACCGCCCCACTATACAACTCAATGATGCAAAATGTGAATGGTGAAAAATCATATTGCTGTTCTCTAGTTTTTGCCCAACATGATGCTGTATGAGAATGAAATCTCGCTACCAGACAAGCTTGAAGGAAAGAAAAAAGAGTTGGATGATCCAGAGTATGAGTGAGTATCGGGGAAGTTGCATAAAAGTCTATTGTGATGCCTTTTTTTTTTTTTTTAAATGCAGAATTCGGATTGTAAAATTATACCGTGCACAAAATGATTGACGGTAATCACCTCGGGCCTCTTGAGTAGCAAGTTGTAATTACTGAGAACTTTGATCCCAGGTTAGACGCTTCAACTGAAAAGTTGACACCGGACAGAAGGTTCATTTACTGAAGACGAAATAAGCAGAGGGGGGAAAAATAGTTTGGCCTGTTTGTTCTTTACGAAGTCAAATATCTATCATCCATTTTCTGCTTCCTCTTCTAGATTAAAGGTTTCATGCTACTATGACATCAACAAGACCCACGCCGTGTCCTTCCACACCAGACCTCGCAGGAGTGAACCGTTTGCTGAAACTGCAAAAGGCCAGCTTGAAGTTGCACTGAGACTCTCTATGGGTGAGTGAAGCCTGGGTTTGCAGTACGAGCTGAACAAGTTGATGATAATGACTTTAAACTGCGGAATTCATTATTACCTCTCGATTCCCAAATGAAATTGTCTGTATTTCACCGACAGATGACTCCTTCAGCACATTTCACAAGTTCGAGGACTATCCCATTACCAAACCTCTCCTAGAGCCGCTGTATTTTGAGGTGGAGCTGATAAAGGCGGCTAATCCCAAAGTGTCGCTGGAGTTGGAGAACTGTTGGGGAACCCTGGATGAGGACAGGACATCACAACCTAGATGGAATCTCATCATTCATGGGTTTGTTTTCAAGGGAATGTGGTGCAACAAAGCGTTTACATAAAGACAGTCTCCCTGTCAAACGAGCCATCACTGACCCTGTTATGAAAATTTCCAGTTGTCCCAACCCAGTGGATCCAAACCAAGTGATCTTCCACCCAGTCTGGCCAGATGCCAGAGTTCAGTATCCATCTCTGTACAAGCGCTTTGAAGTGAAGATGTTTGCCTTTGCTGAAGATGAAGAGAATTTGAGTGGCCGGGTATTGTCTTCAAGAATACAATAGTCATTGTCAAAGACTATCCTTCAAGGGTTAACACAATTGTTGAAGTGCAAGCACCAGTAACGCATGAATGTGATCTTCTCTTTCAGCTTTTTGTCCACTGTGACATCGTGATCTGTGATGCCAGGAATCCGATGGGTGGAGTTTGTAATGGACAATGTCCAAACCCACAAAGTGGAACCAAAGGTAAAGAGTCATGTCTGTTTTTGAACCACCTTTTATGGATTCCACTCGACTGTGCACCTGTCTGCTTGTGGCTGTTCTCTTTTGAAAGAGGCTCAATTTGTTTGTTCTTTTCCAAGGTCAAAGACGTGCCATTTCCGAAGGACACAGACTCACACGAGTGTCTGTGGGGCCATTACTTGTATATTAAACTGAATAAAAGACTTTTAAGAATTCATATTTTCATTGTTTGTTCCATTACTGGAGAAATATAAGCTGGACATGCAACTAACCAAAAACCTGAGATTTCAACTTGATACATTCAGAGCAGCTAATGAAACACATGTGAGCAACCAAGAAGTTTTCAAGATTCCTAATGTTGACGGGCAGTGATACCAGTAAGGTGTTGCTCTCATATGACCACGTCTTTTCAGTAATGAGTAATCTAATTCATTACCACTTCCAAACCAGTAATCGGATTAAAGTTACTTCTCAAAGTCACACTGTCACTATTGCAGCTGGAAAGGAAAATGAGTAAAGCTACTATTACAGAATAGAACCTGGCCACTCCTTCATTCTCCAGACACGCACTTGCAGTGCATGTCGTCTCCACACGCTCCCCTGACCTGCCTCCTCCTCCGCTCTCGGCCAATCGCAGGCCAACTTACTCTAATGGTGCAGTCAGGTAACACAAGAATCGGAACCACTAAATCTTGTTTTTGCAACTATATCACAACTGTGGCGTTGCTGCACTTTTTGTAATTTTCTTCAGTAAAAAGATGTATTGGCAGGAAGCCCTGCCCTTTTTTGTTTTGTTTTTTTCAATCAAAATTATTTGTCCCCGGCGGGGTAATTAAAAGGATGCATAGAGCAGGCAGTGCAACAGGCTACAACTATATCACTAGGTAAATAAATACCAATAAAAGAAATCTGAAAACCACGAGTCATAAATACAACAGAATATATTCCAAAGATTTAAATATGTATAAAGATGGTTCATGAGGCCAGGCAGTGAGCAGTTTTTGGAAAAACCAGTTGTCATTTTTATGTTGAGATGGTGGGGGGGTTTCCCGTGGGCTCACCACCTGCAGGAAAGGTTAATCTTAAAGTGCAATGTGATCTGGGTGACAGTGCTCAGACTGCCACCCCCGGAACCCAGAAATGGATAAGTGGGAGAAAGTGGATGGCTGGTGGGGGTGTTGGCAGCTGCTAAAAGTAACTTGTAATCTAACTTGGTTACTTTACTGATTAATTGTTTTTAAAATTAACCAAGTTACTTTTTGAAGGAGTAACTAGTAATTGGCAAAACATCGTTGAGCTGTTCACCCCCCCTGCAATTGCTCCAAGAGCCTCCACTTTAGGAAACACTAAGGGCATGTCGGCCCTCGTGTAAATTCCTTCCTGTGTTTGGCAGTCATGGTGAGGTACTGTGATTCAGCTTGAGCTGCTGACTTGAGGTTTTTAATCCAGGAAAATGCTTTAGTGACAGGATGTAATTGAATAAATCAATCCCACTTTGTCCACAAGTGGTTTGTTGCCATTGACATAAGGAGTTGCTCCATTGACTGCTGCTGCCATGAGTACTGACTGAATTAGGTATTGTACTGTAAAAACACTTGAACTTTGATCATATTTGGATAGTTACCATGTCACTAGTTTTAAATTAGTAATTCCCTGTAAAAAAAAAAAAAAAAATTGCATTTGACAGGATGGTTAGAAACCTGCGGTCAATGTTTATAGTGTACGGAAGAGTTGTAGGGCCACTGAAGAAAAAAAAATAAACCTCCGTGGCCTCAGAAAAAGTTGAAAATCAAAGTCGAGATTTTCTTTTTCACGGTGGAAAAAAGTCTATCCATCTACATGCCAGCGGTGTGACTGGTTCCTCAAAATGCATATCAGGTGGTTTAATGAAGTGATGAAAAGATGCTTCAGGACAGAATCTTGCTCATAAACACGGTGCAGTTATCAGTATCAGGACTAGGAGAGAGCAGCCTGCTGTCTTGTTCTGTTGCAGGTCATCAAAATACTAAGGACAAAAGCACGGGTCCTGGGCTGCTGATTGTGTTATTAAATCAAGGAAACCCTGTGTAAAGTCACATGTCCATAAACAGTAAGCAACCCGATAGTCAGAATTAAGGGATTTAATGTGAATTCACATCTATGGGCAAGTGAGGAGGGATGGACAGAAAGCCTCTCCGTGAGAAAAAAAAAAAAAAAAACCACCAAAACTTTCCTGGGGCCACGAAGGTTTTTTTCCTCTCAGTGGCTGTAAAATGCTTCCGTAATAGTGACATCTGTAGACAGTGAAATCAGTTTGCCTACAGCAGGATTGAGAGAGTCCCTTCAGGTCTACCAAGACAAGCTTTGTGGCCATAGCCATTGTTGGCGTGGTCTGGTTTGCATGATGCAAAAACAAAAAGGCTCAAACACTAGTAAAATTGTTTGCTCTAGCAGAACAAGTCATGGAAAAAGAAAATGCTGAAACATTAAAGATACATTCAAAAGTTTGGCAGTCAATTTGTAAATGTTAGAGCAAGTTCAACCTGACATTTGAAAGCCAGGTTTTACTCAATAGAGCAAGTTGAGACGAGACAACCCCCCCCGCCCCACTACCATTTTTGCACGGGTAGCCACTGAAGCATTTTGCCATTAAAATGATCTACAATGACTGTCAATTAAAGCTTTCCAGCATAATTGTGCCACCGCCCAACAAAAGACATTTCAATCCTACACTTCAGGATGAGTCCAGAGTGATTTTAACATGCATCTACTGCATACAAGCCAAAATGTGACATGTTTTTCTTGTATACACCTTGATTAAGAGTTGGTAAATGGAGTCAAACGCATGAATAGAGTAAGAAATTTTTTATTGATAAGTCAGATGAATGGGTCCTGAGGAGATGTGCTGGTCTTGGCTTGAGTCTCTTGGCTCTAGAAAAGAGAACACAAGTGTTATCAATTTGCATAACCGTGTACATAAGTGGAGCTTTAAATACTCACGTCTATTGTTGCTTTTCACGCCAAAGTATTTTGGGTTCTTCCCGCCCGTTTGAGTCGCACACTGGCCTTTGCAGACACCTTCGGCCAGGCTGTTTGTGTCACAAATCACAGCATCGCAGTGCACATAGATCTGTAGACAGGAAACAGTTTTAGTATGCAACGCTGGAATCTGTGCAGAGATTGGCTTATTAAGATGCATGTCCTCTACCTGATCTTTCAGAACCTTCTCTTCTTTAATGAAAGTGAACATCTTCATAGAAAAGCGTTTGATGTGGGCTGGAACGTCAACTTTGCCGTCCATAACCGGATGGAAGACTGTGGCAGAGGTGTCATCGGGGTTCTTGCAGCTAGAGAGAAAAAGTCATGAAACTGCACAGCACAACATAAAATTGCTTACAATTTAAATTTGGGGTTCTTTACGTGTCCAGAATGATGTCCCAGCTGGGCAGAGATGTTCGGTCTTCGTGAAGAGTTGCCCAGCAGTTTTGCAAGATGAGCTCCAGTTGGGGGTCAGTGGACTGCATCAGCGCCACCTCGAAGTACAGAGGCTGCCTCAGGTATTTGCTTACTGGATAGTCTGCCGCTTGGTAGAAGGTGTCGAAAGAAGAATCTAGAAGGAAAGACTCTTTTAGAACAAAAGTCTGCCTGGCGTACAAAGGAGTTAGTAAGAATCTTACCATGGGCGAGCCTCATTTGCACCATCAGCTGGCCTAAGCCGATCTCTGCTTTGGGGTCATAGGTTCTCTGTTCATAACTGAATGCTAAAGTCTCAGTCTTGTTGACCAGGTAGTAGCAGGAGATCTTTTGCCTATAAAGTGAAAGCCTTGTCATGACCTTTAAATCAGCAGAAACTGTCAAAACTGCTTTCCTCATACCTGTAGTCTGGGTCAATCTTTGATGTGCGAGATGATCTACGGTGGTCGTGATGCAGGGCGATTTCATTTTCATACAGCATGTATTGGTCGAAGAACTGAGTGTTGGAACAGGCAGATTAGGTTTAGTTGACCACGATGGGTTAAATTGTAAACTGAGCAAACTTACAGTTCTGGTTGTGCCACAGGTATTTGCGCCAAAGGAAAACTGGGCAAAGCGAGCGTCACTGAAGACTGGTTTGCAGGACTTCTCAGTCAGTGAGAGCATGCTTGGGTTGAGACTGGGCACTGACGCCACCTTGATGGCCAGAGCACTTATTGTGCCGTTGGGGTAGCACGCTATGGAAGACAAAGCAAGGGTTAATCCAAAAGCTCTGTGCTCGGACTAAAGTACCACAAGGCTTGCATCTTACTCGTGGTCCTGAGAGGGAAGCTGCAGGTCAGGTAGGCTTCCTCAAGCTTCCAGTTGTTCTCTGGGTCCCACAGCTGGATGTTAAGACTGGCTTTGAGTGAAGTTGAGGTAAACGTCTGCAAGAGAGACACACGTCAGTTGCTGCACCACGTCAGCTGAACAAGTTAATGTTGGACATACCTCAAAGGAAGCGTGAGGAGCAGTGTATGGCACAGCAAGGAAGAAGTCGGTGCCATTTTCGCCAAACTTGAACTCTTCAGCCAGCTCAGGTGTTAGCTCGAAGGATCCAATCAGGGTCCTGATGTTGGTGCCTTGACTTCCATATTTCACACTCGCATAAAAGTGATCGCGGTCACAGGTGCCAGTAATTGTAGGCATAACTGTAGTAAAATAAGGTTAGTCGTCTCACATTTGTTCCATTTCAGAGCGAAATGCCAGACAGCCATTGTGAAAGTTATCGTACCAACATCCTGTAGAGACGCCTGCAAGTCCACTTGGTGAGCAAATGAAGTTTCTTCAGGCAGGATGATAAACCCGAAGACCACAGTGAGGGAGTAGATTGTAGTCAGTGGGTCAGGGTTCTGCAGAGAAAGTAGAAACCTCTCAACCACGGCGCATGAAAGGAAAAGTCATGCATCAGAGTGCCACCTACATGCTTTAGGACCACATCAGCACTGAACGGAACTTGGAGAGATACTGCTTTTGAGCCATTGGGGTAAAAGTGTTCCTGGACAAGGAAGCCCATTGCCCTCATCTCCTCAATAGTCTTGACGCCGGTGGAAAATGAAATGTTGTTCAGCTGCACGTCCTGAAGGAAGGCTCCAAGGTGGAGGTTAAACAAACCAGACTCGAGGTCCGTATCTGAAAGCACAAACAAGGTTACGTTGCAGTAGAGGTCGTTTCTTTCAGTCCCTTACCAAGTGGCACTTACAAGTTTGAGCATGGGCCGGCCGGGGCATGAGAGGGGTCGAAATTGGGAACAAAATCTTGTATCTGGCATCTTCTTGGGCATCATCGTCCCTCCACATTACTTCAAGCATTGGCTCCACAGTGTAAGTGATGTGGTACTGGTAATCTGGAGCATGGCTCTGCAATTATTCATGACATTTTAATAAAACAAGTAAATGGCCCTTCGCCTTGAATTTCCAATAGAGCGCCTTTCTCACTTTGTAGTAACCGTCAGGTGAACCCACTGGGATCTCCGCCACAATGTGGAAGTCAGTGACTGTTAATGTGTACCGCCTGGAGGCCATCTGAGACTTATCCAAGCGCTGCCCATTGATCCCCATATGCATTTCGGTGATTCTGGTGCTGCTTTCCATTAGTGGAGTCACACGGCGAGGGACATGCCAGGAGATCATATCCTCAGTAAAGAGGACACCACCTGTAAAAGGGGACACAGTTACTCCGCTGCAAAATTCAGTCACTGCAAGGACAGATTCCTGGGACTTACCTGTAGGACAAGCAGCTGCCAAGTTCACAACATTCATGCCACCATTTTCCCTGTTGTAAACCCCAACCTTGATCACTTCCATAGGGATTCCTGCCACCTAGAAAAATTAAAACATAAGTTATGGAGGAGACTACAAGATGGAGGGAGAGGTGAAAGTGCTGCTTACGTCTTCGGAGTAAGTCTCGGCTGTATTGTATGGACTTCTCAAAACCAGACGGGTTGAAGTAGTCATGGCACTGTATCCAGCTTGCTGAGCCTCCCTCAGCACCATTGGCACTGGCTCAGGAGTGTAAAAGGTCATCTTCCAGATTCCTTGTTCTGCATCATCCTAGAATTAAAGAACCAACATATTTCCCAGCTCTTAATCTTAAAAAAAAAAAAAAGGTTCTGTTCAGGGTTTGTTTCAGTTATACCCCAGGAAAGGAGTCCGAGGGGTTTCCGTCAACTTCCTTCGCCTCAGCTTTTGAGTCAGGTGCAGCCACGTACTTTGACACCTAAAAGACAAGCGTTACACTTTGCAATGCACACGATTTGATGTGAAGCCGTTTGAGGTGGACCTACTTCCATGTAGTTCCTGTCACAGAGAATCTCTTTGGAGGCCCACCGGGTATAGCTGCACGTCTGCATCACATCATGACTAACTATATCAGATGGCGTGTGCCTGTACATGCGGAGTTTCAAGCCAACGTTGAATGTTGCGTCACCCTGCAAAACAAGTAGACACCATTAACCAGCTTCTAGTGAGGGCTTTACAACATTCTAAGATAATTCTGGGAAACTGTCACAACTTCAAGCAATTTTAAGAAGAAAGTCTTCTCTACTATTTTAACTTAGGCATAGCAGGCCATAATTTACCTTGTTGTCCACATAGCAGCCCAATAAAGAGGTGTAGATTCTGGTGTTACCCCAGGGGTCAGACTCCATGCTGTAGCCACACTGCGCAGCCAAGCTGGGCGTCAACATAACGTTCTGGGTGCCATCTGAAGACACAACATATGATAGGATCAGCTCTCTAATGAGAGCCAACTTGCTCTTAATCTGCAGCGTCTTGCACTCACTGATGGCTTCCACCTCAAGCTGGTTCCCCACTGCTAGAGCCTCATCCAAAGACAACCTCATCAGACTGCCTAGACAGTCTGATTTTAAACCACTGCCTGTTAGAGAAACTCATTGTTAAGCAACAGACGCCATCCGACCCAAGATTTAGTTAGACCTGCACTTACTTGACTGGGAATTGAGCTTCATATTTGGCCTTTGCTGACCCAGGACTAGTACTGCAGCCATCAAGATCCATAGTAATCTGGAAAAATACAAGTACATTTAGAAACAAACACATCCTAAAGGAAGATTAAGAAAAAAAAAAGCTTACTTACGTTTTCTCAAACCACCACATGTTGCAGTGTCAAGGAACTGGAAAAGTTAGGAGAATTCAACCAGGGTTACAGGTGCAGCATTGACACCCCAGCGAGCCTCCACTGAAACAGCTCTGACCAGAAGGAGCTGACTGCTGAAGTGAGGCACCAGCAGCTGTTTTATCCTCCATTCAATCAGAGCTGCACAGGTGAACTGCATCAGTGGAATCACCTGTGCCACCCACTGCACGGGGGACCTCAATGTTTTCACTGAGAACAGGGACAGCCGCCAGACATGTGTATGAAAATGATTTATTGTTCTCAATTGCATACATTTGTGTTTCACTAGATTCACGTATTCTCAAAAGAACTTGGCTGTTTAATTAATACCAATATATCACCTCGCAGAGACACTTGTAAGCTGTAACTGAAGTTTATTTTGTACATAAATTGTATCACTTCTTTATTAGTTTGTTTATGGTCACAAATCTAACAGCGTCTTCTACGAGGTGCACTTGGAGCTCATCAGCCCTTTTCCCCTCAGGTGGTCCATTTTGCATTTTGCAACTGCAACAAATCCAACCATGCTGACAATGACGGGCAGTGTGTGCTTAGATACGTCTCCTGTTAACAAATGATAGGACGGTTATGGTGGATTTATACAACATATCCTCCAGAGACTGACGCGTCATCAGTATCCTCTGTTTATCTTCTCCTGTTGATCCAAAAAAGTTTGTTGCAGGCTGATTTTGGCATCTTCAAAATCAGGATTGAGCTTTATTGCTTGCTGGAAATCCTTCTTGGCATCATCAAAAAAGCCTGTGAAATAATAATAAAAAAAAAATAAAAAAATTGTAACAACATAATGAGCACATGTTCTGCAATATCCTGCCAGATCAACTTATTACGCAGCAAATAAATCATGTAATCATACAGCGCCATCTAGTGTCTCATAACAGAACAGACCAAAGTGACTCCACATCTAACAAGACTGAGCCAAAAACCAAGAACTAGATTAAGTAATATAGCTTTTTATTATTTTCATGCTGCTAATCTTTAAGCTAAATTTATGTTTTCCAAACACTGTTTTTGGTGTATTGATGTATTTTGATGAAAGGTTTTGATATTTTCAAATAACAGAAGAAATGTTTTTGAAAGGGCTTGTTAGTCGCATTCATACCTATTATGTACAAGCACCGTTTAACTTTTGTTCAAATACATAAGACAAATCTTTTTTGTGCTTATTTTTAACGTAAATCTTTTTTTTTTTTATAGAGGATGAATGAATTGACGTTTACACTTCAACCTGAATGAAGAAAGATTGATATAGCAGACATCATATATGGTGTATATTGATAAAAAGAAGTGAGTATTAGATGTGTTTTTATTAATGTAATGCTCATATAATCTCTCAGTGATCCATTTTGCATTGCAGAGATACAACTTTGTGTGTGAGACACAAATGTATGCAGCCACCACAGAGCATTAGGATCACTTTATTGTATATTGTCAAATTTGCGATAACAATTACTATTGTTTTCTGGTCTTACCTAATCTATAGTGGATGAGTCCTCTGTTGTAGAGGGGTATTTCACACTGGCTGTCAGCCTTTATTGCAGCAGTGTAGTCCTCTACTGCTTCATGAAAATCCACCCGGAAATACTTTATTTGCCCACGGTTGTTATAAGCAGTGGACAGACTTCCAGCTTCACAGTCCCTGTAAAAACAACGGTATAGTCACAACACGTACCGAGTCGTATCTTAATGTGCTGTTCAAAAAAAATCATATCAAAAATGAGCAAAGGAGCATTGAATTAGTTCGCAGAAACGAGGTAATTTAACAGATAACGAAATGCGTCGCAACACCACTGCGGAGCGAAAGCTTAAGCTGGTTTAAAAGAGTACAAATAGTACCTGGACTTTGAGCAAAAAGATATAAACTTTGTGTACAGCGCCTCTGCCTGTGCAAAATTTTTGTTTTGGAACTCATAGTGGGCATTTTGTAGTATTTGTGCGCTATCTTCCTCCATTGTTGTTGTGAAGAGCCGCTCGCTGCTTCAGTGGGACGTCATCACAAAAGGGGCGTGACCCCGGAACATGACATATCTATTCAAATAAATCTTTATTGACAAACAACATGCGAAATGTTCATATGTCGCATGTGTGTACGCAATTGTATACATGCTTTATATCTGTGTTGTTAATATACAGTAAATAACTTAATAGCATAAGAAATGTGTTGTAATAAAGAGAATCCACTCCGTTTGCACTTTTGCCATTTCACATGTATAGAGCACCAAAATGAAATAACTAAATACATAATGTCAAATTTGTTGGTACATCTTTTATAGGTAGCCTTGACCAGTTAAATAACCCTCTCTATTATCTGCATTTGTCCCTTTGTCCCTGTAAACTGTTCTGTGTGTTTTAGTTCTCACTTGCTTTCTTTTCTTTTTTTCTTAGTTTCTCTTGTGGTGTCCCTCATTGTCACAAACTCTGAGCTTGTTTGTGAGACTTCAAAGATGCAGTACATAAGATTGAAGCAATACCACTTTTGTGCACTGGGTGGTATTAGTGACTCACTGTTGACTCCAGTCAGTTTATTTTGTTGTAGTATGTATTTATTTATTTGTCTTTATTTGAACGAACATTTTTAAGTTTTCAGTTTCGTCTCAGACTTTTAACGTCTTCCTCTCTTGATGAAATGAGAACTAACGGGCAACTGGTATCCCTCCATTACCTTACAAGTAGAACACAGGGAATCGTTTAAAATTAGATATCATAAACATTCCCTACAGTTGAGCATATTCACTCCTCTGCAATGACACTCACTGCATTAAACATACAATAAAGAGGTGACCTATAAACTGGTGTGAGATTCTTGGACAATCTCCCAGGTGAAGAAGTCAACATTTCTGGAGAAAAATAACACCTAGAGGAACCAGGGGTCATTCAGAAACCATGCAGTTCCCTTTTTGTGGCCCATGTATGCCCAGACTGTGTGGACCAGTCAAAACTGATCAAACAGAGACATGTTTGACCCTGAAGAGGAAAATACCAGTGGCTGTTGACACTTGCGAGAAAATGGAATTAACACACACATGCACAGGTTTCTGCTTACAAAGACATCAGAGCAACACTAAATATTTGCAGAATATTCCAAAAGGACAGATGGCTCATTTTGCCGTGTATTTGTTAAATCGCTCAAGTTTTTTGGTTTGTTCATTTACCAATACACCGACCACTGCCGAGTCAGTTTAATTCCTACTTCTAACAATTTAGTTTTCCATAAAGTTTTCACGGGTTTACTTTGTGAGCATGAGGTAATGATGGTGATGTTCAGCAGCTCTGTTTGCTGAGAGATTTAACAGAAAATATCAAAGTCCACTTCAGTTAGGTAGAAACAGAACAGACATCAATCATGTCTCCCTTCAGGAGGGGTCTTCTCCACTGACGCACACACAGAACTGTACTGACGACTACTGCTCACCTTTTGTCCTGGTCAAATGCTATTTTTTTTTTCCAGTTAAAACTGGTCATGGGAACTACATTTGTGCACGATACAAAAACGTATATATCTTTATATTTCATTCAGGCTTGTCTCTCCATGGTACCTGAGCTTTCTTGTTTTGATGTCTGTGGCTTCCACCTCTACTTTTGCCCAGCTTATGATCCGAGCTCTGATGACTGGCAACACATACATGTAGATTGCTCTGACCTTGTTATTACCATTCAACAGACTCGCCTCGCACTCTGGAAGAATTTGGTTGTGATTGACTTCCTTGTGGCCTCTTAGTTTTCATTCGCCTGCAGAGAATCGCAAGGTACTTTAGTTATCCGGGATATGCCCTCTGGTAGGTCAACAGCTTCAGCTCTCGCTGATTTTTGACATATAGCTTGACGAAGAGCAGATGGCTGATTGTTGCCCCACTTTGGAATCTGTATCCAGAGCCCGTCTTTGTCTTTTGGTGTTGTTAAAAAAGTCCAGCTTTAGTATAGTAGTCTGGATTTTCGTTTAGTTTTTTTCAGTTCGATTCTAGTTTAAGAAGCATTTCTTCCATCGTTTTTTTTTTCATAAATAATGCATTATTTATTAACGTATTTAATTATTTTAACAACTGCATTAATTGACGAATGAGCCATCAGTAGCAACCACACAGAGCAGCGCTCAGTAAATACACAAATCAGGTAAAAGACACCTGAGAAATCTATTTGAGTACAGTTATGAAGTTGGGTTTCGGGGAGGTCTGTGAAGCAGAGATTTTATTAATTTAATGTTTTTCGTGTGCTTGGAGTCAGCTACATCATGATTAACCTCAGTCAAAGCCACACAAACAAAAAAAAATGCTTTGTTTTTCCCATCATGACCCCGTCAATATAATAAATCATTTTTGACGGTTTTCTGAAATGTTGGGAAGT
Organism: Lipophrys pholis; assembly: GCF_963383615.2. NCBI lineage: Eukaryota > Metazoa > Chordata > Actinopteri > Blenniiformes > Blenniidae > Lipophrys > Lipophrys pholis. The sequence goes on from NC_137649.1 coordinate 13,815,753, forward strand.
TCATCCTCGGCTTCTGTTGCATAAACCTGCTGAACAGAGATGCATTGTACCACACTTGATGTGTCTTTTCCACTTCTCAGAGTTGTGTGAGTCCCATTCATCTTTTTCTTTTTTTTTACCCCCCCCCCCCTTGAAAAAAGAACTGCGGTAGGCTCCCTTCTCCGGCTGCTTGTGTGTGTGTGTGTGTGTGTGTGGGGTAACCATGAAGTGAAATAGCAAACAAACACAAAACAGCTGTCTGGTTAAAGGAAGGAGGGAGAGGATCCAGGTCAGACTTGGAGTAAACGTTGGCATGTTGACTCTCAGGCCGCAGACAGAGGCACTTCTGTTGTCAGAGCTGTTTCAGGCAAACAAGCCAACTGCTTCCACAGTTAACACGATGACCTCTGTCTGTTGTTTTTCTGGCCTCGCGGAAGGTGTAAAAAATTGATGATGACAACAAGGTACTAAAAGCAGATGGCGCCTTCTGAGAGGGGTTCACACATATTAATGAAACCATCTCAATTCCGTCAGGTTTGGAGCAACGATTCATCCAGCTTAGAGTGCTGCTCATACAGCCTGATGGCTCATTTCCAAGTCGGAAAGTCAAGAAGTGATCTCCCTCTGACCTCAGATATCAGAGCGCTTTGACAGGTTCGTGAAGCCAAAGGGAATTCTATCATATTGTTAACGGAACTGTCGGAGCTCAACCTCCATATTTATCTTTCTATATTGACACAGAAATACATACTGTATATGGCACTGAAATTCATGGTTGCATAAGAGCGACTGTTATAAAGCCTCCCTTTGTATCTGGTGACATAAAAGTCTCGTCTCGCTGTGTCTCGGTTCAAATTTCTCCCAAATGAGGTCGAAAACTTTGCATGGCAGCCTTCACTGTTAGTGTGGGTGAATGGCTGAATGTGAGCGAGTGACGCAATAATTAGAAGTCAATTTAATATTTGTCTACTCCTCTAAATAACTCCCACTATTCTGAAATCATCATAGATTGCGGGTTTTTTTCCCACAAGCCATTTGAAAGAAGAAAAAAATATAAACCAAGGCAAATACAGTCAGGGAATTCATTTTAACAATAACTCAAATAATGAGTACAAAACTAATGATAATTCTCTTGATCCTCACTTTGATGTGATTTCAGGAGTTTGTGTGTTCCTCCGTCTGGAGCCATGTGTGGGGGGCTTTTCCTTTTTGGAAATGTGATCAATAAAATACAAAAGGATCAAATTGAAAGAGGAAATGTTGCACCCAGATGTGAGGAGAAGCACAAAATCACTGCAGATCTTATTATAGACAAACATTCATCTGTTGCTTCTGGGGTCATTGAGTTAGAGAACATTTGCAACCAAAATATTCCCTTTTAGAGGCCAGACATAATTACAATTTAAGCTAAATACTACTTTGATCATTGCTGCATATTTGCTGAAAAATATTTATAGTTCCATATTGCAATCATTTACCATCAACCTTTGTTCAAGCCTATGAAAGCTTGGAAAGCGTGGCATTAACTAGGTTGAAAGAGCAATTCTTTAATTGAGGCATTAAAATGACAACAAACTCCAATGTGCTTATTTTATTGTCTGATTCTTCAGTTCATTACATTTAATCAAATTAGAGCAAACATCATGCTATCTCATAACATTAATAGATGCAAAAAATTTGAATCTATCATCTTTAAAAAACAAAACTCAGAAATTTTAACAGAAAAGTTAATATTCTTAAAAGACAAAAAAAAAGCATAAATACTGGACATGTAAGCATTCACTAGGTGGATGCTCTGTGACATAAAATCCATTTTCAGGTCAAAGTAAAGTCAATAAGGCAATTTACCTCAAGGATAGTATATACAATACCAATCTTTGTACAATAGTTTGCAAAACATATATGATCCCACAAAGGAGAAACAACCAAATATGTGGTTATTATGCATTACAAAAAGTTCATTAATCTTAAGTAATGTAACATGTACAGCAGTATCACAAAAATCACATATTACTGCATTTATTATTAATGAAAAAAAAAAGTGTATGATTTTCAACAGTTGGAGATGTCAGTTGGGTCACAGCTGCACTCGGTCCGCGGATGGAGTCTGTGCAGGCCAGATGACAGGAAGCACATGTCCATGATGCAGTAGCCCGTGGCTCCCCGACTGGAAGTGAAACAAGTCAGCCGCCTCTGTCGAGCAGGAATAAACAGCAGGTCAAACGGGAAAGGTTCAACTACCAATCATCGAGGCAGGAAAGGCTGTCCACACTCACCTCGGCGTGACGCTTTAAGCTCGGCCCACCATGTTCTCCAGACGCTCGATTCTCCCGGACACATCGGCTAGTTTGATCAGTCAAGGAAAACTCAGTCGCAATGAAGCGGCGAGGGGGGGGGGGGAGGTGAAAGAGGAGAAAGAGACGTAGTGATTGCACACACTGTTAAATTGCATTGCAGTAACACTAACAGCAGGTAGAAGGAAGCACCTGCCAGACTGGTCAGAATAAACCGTGGTCCACCTGAAACAACAGAAAGGATATGCTTGGCTGTGAGCTGCTGGAGGGCCGCCTGGGTCTGCCTCTGGAAAGCCAGCCGGGCTTCACATTTACAGGGATCCTCCAACACCTCCGCCTTCACCTCTTCGCCGGGAGAAAGCAAAATTTCACATCAGCATAACAGCTCATGTAGGAAGAAAAAAAAGAAAAAGAAAAGCACACAGAATACCACCCACACTCTCTTTTTTTCCCCCCCCTCCCACCAGCGAGCCTGCTGTTTATGAACACGCCGAAGCTCAAATGAAAACCTTCACAGCAGGTTAAAAAAGTGCAAACTAACTGAACCAATTATATCTTCATTTATCACTAAATTCTATAATATTACCCGATTATTGTCCAACAAATGCGACGACCACCAGTGATTGATGGAGTCAGGAGTTATGCACCAGTTGGTTGTGATGTTGTGAAGCTTTGCTCAGAAGCCCCCCCAACCCCCACCCCAAAAAGAAAAGCACTGCACAATGTTTCTTTCTACACAAACTCTCTCAGCTCTTGAGCAGCGTAAGTATCACAGCAAAAAAAGCTGCAGGAATCCACACAGTATGTCCTTACGTTTCAGGGAACATGTTTTCTTGTCCGCATTCAAGATAAAACCATTCCGGCACTTGCAGTAAAAGGAGGCGTTGCTGTTGACACAAATGTGTTGGCACTCGTGTCCCATGGCACAGGGGTCCAGACCTAGAATAAGCCGGGATTAAGGGATGGCGCTTTCAAGATGGCAGCATGGGTACACTTTCATGTGCTAGCATTCAGATAAAGTCGGTAGGTTGCTTGCTTGAGGGAACTTCGAATTTGCAAAAACTAGTCGCGGATTTGCGGGTATATTTTTCTGACTGTAAATATCTACTGACATAACGCAGTAAGATAAACCCATTTTTACCCCACAGGTTTTTCACAAAATGGTCATTGTTTATCTGCCTGAGTGAGTTCAGAATTGAAGAATTGTACTTTGGTCCATTCAAACACCTTCACCACATCTCAGCCAAGGTCATTCGCCAACTGCTGCATGTTGGACAACACAGGTAAAATCACAGAACCCTGACATACAGTAACACATGGACATTTGACTTCAGAAAACAAGGGACACGACAGTCAATAACTCAAATTCACAACAGATCCTCAGTTGTTCAAACCTTTGACTTCAGTGTCACTCAACACCAGTATGGCCAATTAGGAAGTCTTTGGATTTTAAAGGAAGAATTCTGCATTACTCAGATTAATCAGAACCCCATGAGCCCAAATCTGTGTGGATTTTTGTTGCTTTGCTGTTTACAAGTTTGAAAAATTGAGGTTTCACTGTACATTTAAATAAATAATTCTAAATACAAAAAAAAAGAAAGAAAAAAAGATCAATTCAAAGCATCGACATACTTTGATTGACAAACAAATTACTGATGACATTTCAAAGTTTTAGGCAGCATGCCCCCAAAACTTCACATGGGGTGAGATTAACGACAACAGGCAGGTTCTAGAGCCGACATCTGCAGTCCATGCGGGGGTTGAGAGCGTCTGCCCTTGTATGTTTGTTTACTCATCATTTCAGGTTGCGCAGCAAAAATACCATCGATTATCCACATTCTGCTACAACCCCACCCGTGGACTGAAGGTGCACCGCGCGGAGGAACTAGAACTTGGGGTTAATGTTGGAAGAGGTCTTGCGGGCCCCTCTGTGTCCTACCGCACAGGGTCTCCCTGAACTTGGAGGTGAGCTTCTCGATGACGCCGTAGGTCTCCACGTAGAAGACGTGGTCCTCCAGGGGGAGGCTGGCCATCTGCTGCAGCGAGCGCATGTCTGCGCGGTCCACCCCGACGGCGTAGATCTCGATGCCCGAGGCCCGGGCTGCGGCGGACACTTCCTCCACCTGGTCTTGAGGCCTGCCGTCTGTCACGATGATGGCCACCTTGGAGATGTTTCCGGAGCGAGGTCTGGCTCCGGACTGCTCGGTGAAGGCTTCATTCATCGCAGTCTTGATGGCGAGGCCGGTCATGGTGCCAGCCGCCAAGGGCTCAATGCGCGAGATGGCTTTCTTCATGTCCAGTTTGCTGAAGTGGTCTTTGAGCAGGAACTCGATTTTGACCGTGCTGGCGTAGTTGACCACCGCCACCCTGGTGGCGTCCGATCCCACATCCAGTGTGTCGACCATGTCGGCCAGGAAGATTTTGACCTTCTCAAACTCACCAGGACGCACGCTGCGAGAGCTGTCAATGATGAAGACCAGGTCCAGGGGACGGCTCCTGCACTGTGCGTCTGTCTCTGGTGATCAACATGGCAGGATTAAGTCCATCTCATCATTAGTCAGACAGAAACATGACAGCTTGTAATTAAACATAAAAAAAAAACAAAAAACTCATTCTTTTGAGATGTACATGTCCCCACAAGCACAAAATAAAAACTCAAATTAAAGATTGCGGTTCAACTAAAATGATCCCGTATGTTATACGACATACTGTGCATCATTTCAGAGATTCAACAGTCCATCAGAGACGAGCCTGATCCTTTCATTTCATTGTCCTGAATGAAAAGGATGCTGGATGCCCAACACAGGAACAAATAACATCATAACACCTAAACATGGACACAGTGTTAGAAGAGAACAATCACACACACATGACATCAACTACATTTCTGTAGTTTAGATCTTTTCAGATTTTTAATTTCGGGTTAAAATCTGAGATCAGATTTTCTTTTGCATTAACATATTAATAACATATTATATATATAATTTTTTTTTTTTAACCCAACTGTTGGTACTGGCTGTTACACATTTATTAATTCACCATACACAAGAATCTTTGTGGATCTTGTGAAGCGTTTAAGTCACTATTTACCATTTTCGTGCCTAGTTTCCTCCATGAATCTCATCACAACAAAAACAGGTCTGACCTGGAAAGCATTGAGGTGCATTGTTTGGGTTGGACGGCCAATCGGACCGGTAATATTCTACCTGTCTCCACAGGACTGATGCTGGTGATGAAGCCGCTTTGGGTACTGACCGGTAGCGTCACAGGAGCGGTGGTCTCCACCGGCGGCACAGTGGTCACCACCACTGGTACGACGGTTGTCACCGCTGCCGCTGTAGTTGCTGGTGGCATGGTTGTCACTGGTGGAGTCGTAAAGACAGTAGGGGCAGGTACCACAGGTGGCGTTGGCACTGTGGGGTCGGAGCGCGTCGGGCATGGGCCTTTCATTTTATAAAGGAAGGGGCCTTTGACCCTGTGGTGTGGATGCAGAGCTACAGGCTGAGAGTGGCCTTTGTATATGTGGTGCATTCGAGGCACCACAGGCTGATTGAATCTGTGGTGAAAGGGCGGCATGGGGAGCGGGGGTCTGTGGTAAGTCACTGGTGGAGATAGCGGGACGGGTCGATACACTACTGGCGGAGGGATCCGTGGAGGCTGGTAGTGGTAGTGATACCCTCCCCTATACGTGTAGTCACTTCTGTGAACTACGGCACCGCCAGAAAGGAAAAGTGATGGAGAACATTAGTAGACTGATAGGAGACAAACAGGAAAAGTAGTGCAAGTTGACATTCTGTCACAGGTTGTCGGTAAATAAACATTTACTTTTGTTGCACAGACACATGATTAGTGGAAGCATGAGTGTATTTTCACTCGGGAAGATACAGCAAATAGTTGGTGGACAGATTTGATTTCATGCATGTTGTCATTATAAAATGCTGTCATTTCAATAAATCATTCAGACCTTATAATATATAGTCTTTCAGTATTTTTACTGTCAAATAAACACATCAATACAAACTCTGAATGAAACTTAATTATATATACATATTTTGATTGTGTAAGCTGACATGACAAGAAAGCAGAGGAAGACCCACTCAAGTACTATGAGGGTATTTTTTTATTTCTTATGACTTCTTAATCACACTTCAGATGGAAATGTTACATTTATTACTTGCATCCTTTACTGCATTTGCAGTGCAACACTTTTCACAAAAGGTATTTTAAGAAACTGCATCATGTCGATAAAATGATCAAAATAGAAATTACTTTGCAAGTTGACTAAAATGCAGTAATATAAATAAAACATGCATGACTATGCTCATATCTGTGCAGTGAAAATCACATACAATAGAAATACTTTAATTCAGCTTGAAGTAACTTAAATTAAACAAGTTACTTTCCTCTGGTGACGTTTTAACTTTGCATTATCATTACTCAGAATTTCCCCACCACTACTACAAACTGCTCGCTAAATCCACCCGTATCTGAAACACAGAATTCAAAGTTTTAAAAGTCTTACTTGATGGATCCAGGGTCCTGAGCGGTGGCCGCCCATTATGTCTGCTCTGAGCATAACTTTGTGCAGCCAGCAGCCGAGGGTCTCCGGGGCTGAGGTGGTATGTGGCCGTCACGTCGCACAGCAGCAGGGCGGCGCAGTACAGGAGGCTCCAGAGAGTAGACCTCATCATATCGGCGTGCAGTACTCCTTGTGGTCTCGCCTCCTCTCTGGCCGAGGATCAGGATCCGGCTCAGCTCCGCGGGGGGTCCGACCTCCTCCACATACGAGGAGGACCGAGGGGGACACGTCAAACACTCTGCCCAATCCCAAACTGGGACATGACCCGCAGGACGCCGTAAAGTAAGGTATGTACTAAGTATGGTATTTAGAGGAGGGTGGTCATTTTCTCGTCCTGTCCTTGGTTTTCTGCAAAACCATTTGTCTTGTTGAGGACAAGAAAACCAAACTGAAGAGGGACTGAGAGCAGATCGCTTTTGTTTTCTTGGGATTAAGTGTAAAATTTGAATTTTTAAAGCAATTATGTGACTTGAATAATGAATAGTTGCTTATAAATTCATAAACTTGTCTTAACTACGGTAATTCCTCACTAATGTTGACAACTAAATCAGGAGACACATGAAACTCCATTTGATCTTCAGTAAGCCGCAACAGTAAAAAGCAAACAATAACAAATTTTTACAGAAACTCAAAATGTTGCCTGTTTTTGTGTAAATGGAATAAAACCAAAAACAAGTTGAGTATTTCCAAATTAAAAAACAGTGCAAACAGCCTAAAACCAAAAATTTCATCAGTACAATGGACATCAACAGAAGGTCAAGCAGGAAGATGTAAACGCTCTGAAACGTTTATTGAAGACAAATGTATTTCCACTAGGACAAACTCATATTACCAATAAAATAATGGGAAAGAGGGCGGTGCAGGTCGGCATGCAACAACTAATGTTCACAAGACTGTTTGCTGCAGAGGTCAGGTGAGAAAGAAGCGGAGAAAATGACCAGTCACCAGTCAGTGACCACGTCTGAGAGCGGCGGTGAGCCGGATCACACCAAAGCTAAATAAATAACAGACAAAAAAAGTGCTACAGACTCCATTCAAGACCGAGATGGAACAGTCTACATCTTCATAATTAGAGGGGGTGAAAGCAAAACACAATTCAACAATAAAAGCTATAATAAGTGGATTGTCTTAGTTTTTTTTTTTGTTTTTTTTACATTTCATTTATCAATCTATTGATAGGATGGTGATGGATTGATGAGAGCACTTCAAGCAATAAATTTCCACATAGATCCCTTTTACTAAGACATTAAAAAAAGGCCAAAGGGAGGGTACAGGGAGGGGGAGCTTTGTTCGCTTTCTCAACAGTCATTCATTCATTCGTTCGTTCATTTATTCATTCATTTATAGTCACACAGAAATCAATTTCCCACAATGCTCCTCTCACATCTCTACAGCGTGAAAGTTGAACAACATCTTCAGTGGCTTTTTACACAGCAGGTCAGAGAGGGAGGAGAGGCTAAGGGCGTAATGGTGTTCAAAGAAGGGGTCAGTGAGGGAATGTAGGAATGCATATGATGGCTCCGTGTGTGTGTGTGTGTGTGTGTGTGTGTGTGTGTGTGTGTGTGTGTGTGTGTGTGTGTGTGTGTGTGTGTGTGTGTGTGTGTGGGCATCAGGGCTGGTGCTTAGGCTGGCATATACGGAGGAGGCGGCTCCTTCTCTGGCATCTTCATGGCCATCTCATAAGTGGGCAGAATGTACTGGAGGAGAAAGAGGCAAAAAAAACAACAAGACAGCTTGTTTGATTTATTATGATAACTGAACTTGAACTAAGTTCCAATGTCAAGAATTGACTTATTTATAGACAGTTGTTCACAGGCCCCTAAAAAAGAGGGAGGGGTCATCAGTAGCCCGTGTCAAGTATAAAGGTAGCTTCTCAATAAATTTGAATAACATTTAAAAAGGCAAATGTTCAATTGCAGGCATAACAAACCAAAATTATGACGAAGAAAAAACAAAAAAACAACACCTGAAAAATGTGATCTTATTCATGATCAAGCTAAAATATTGGTAAATTTCACTGTAATCAGATTAGTTGAAAGCGAGGCAGAACTTGAATGAACCAGTGTCTCCTGAACAGCCGTATATAATATTCTCCTTTGTATTAATTATCTGGAAGCTGATGTTCTTCTCTTTAGCAATCAGCAATAAGTTACACGTCCTCTCAGGTTTTCAGTGTGGATGCTGCGCCACCTGCTGGATTAAACTGAGCATTACAGACTGAAGGTGCAGTTCTGCAACCTCTATGACCCGAGCAGCAGTTGGTTTCACCTCGCCGATTTCATGTGAAAAACAATAATAATTACACAACTCATGAACTTGAATACAAAAAAAAAAAAGCTAAATATACAAATGAGAACTGCGGCTGATTTTACGATCATATTGACTGAAATTATTGTTGAGAATATGCTGTTTCAGCTGTTTGAAGCCGTTTTGGTTGATTTAGCGTTTTGGGCTGCTTTAGCCTACTAACTAACTAACTAACTAACTAACTAACTAACTAATCATACTTTGAGAAAAAAAAAATTCTGCATTTGCCTATCTTATTTCCATGATACAATGCGTAGCCACATTACACACATCCGGGGTGCTGATGGGGGTCAAGAGTCTTGCTCAGGTGATGACCTGTCTAGTCACTGCGCCACCACTGCCCGGTGTCGTTTACCTTTTAGCAGATGTGGAAGGAAATGAGCCTGTTCACGCTGACTTTCATAACAGAAGGATATTAAAGACAGATGATTGCTGTGCGACAAAATAAAAGCCGGATATAAATATTGATTGACACATAGATTTTGCCAGAAGCTCCATGGAGCCGTTACAGAGGGGCTGAAGAAGCAGGAAGGTTTCAGACCAGCGCTCCAGAAGCTTAAGTCGGCTCGCACGTACCTGGGGAGGGGTCTCGAATGCAGGGTAGACGGCGATCTCGGGCATGTTCATGCTGTTGATGTACTTGAAGCAGTTCCACACACAGTTGGTCAAGTAAGCCTGGACGACACAGAGAAGACTATTTGTAGCCGACACACTACGGCAGAGCCGTGACAACAGGGAAAACAGTGGAATCTGTTTCCTCAGAGTCTCAACATGTTGGGAGGGTCTTGTTTGAATTAGACCAACGGACTGAATGGAGGATTATTTACTTTGAGGATGATGAGGAAAGTGAAGAAGACCAGCACAAAGAGCAGCAGGCAGCTGGAGTTCATAGACAGCAGGTTATCTTTGTACGGGAAATCCGGCTGAGAAAGAAAAGAACAAGGTTGGGAACTCCAGTTTTGCTTTTGATACTAATTCAACTCAGCTCACGGCATCATAAACAAAACCACAATCCATAGAGGAAATAATAACCTTTACGATTTCTACTGGGACTAAGCATGAGGGCGCAGCAGCTATATTTCTGTTTCATTACAAAAGTCAAACTAAAATCTTTGTGGTTGCAGATCTTGAGACTAACCAGCTGGTCCAGGTAGTCCCTGATGCTGGGTAGGTAGGTGAGTGAGCTGACGGCCACCAGGCAGCTCAGAGCAAAGTCAAACACCTGGTAGCAGAAGAACGGGATGAGCCAGCCGTCACGATACTGAAGAGGAGGAGGAGGAGAAGGAGGACAATTACTCACTTGAGAAGATTTTCTGGACGGACCACAATGCATCACCCAAACCATACGTCTTAAGATTACTTAATAGTTTATTTGCATGAAGAAATCCAACAGCTGGTAAGCTCATGACAGAAAAGGCCAAATGTTAATTTTTCCATTGAGTTGAAATTTGTGTTTTCAGGCTTCTTTATATTGAGATTCACATTAAACTGGTCAGGCTGGGACTAATTGGAAGAGGAGTCCCACAGACACAAATTAATTTTATAACATCTCAATACAATAGAAATTGTTTATTTTTGCCATCATTTAATACAGTGAAATCCAGTTTACATAGATTTCAATCTTTTTTTGTATTATTCTTTGTTATTTACACTTACAAATCTAGTATATTGAAAAATACATATGACATTAAAAATTTCTTGCAACTTCAATTTACTTTTAAAAGTGTAGACATACAACTTAGACCCGGTTTGAAATCATGCATAGTGGTCCTTCCTGCCAATCACAAGACACTTGTCAGGTTGAATGTTGTTTCTATCAAAAGCACAATAAATACACTCTGCATGTCAACAAACACACTGCTACACTATATTCCATAATCACGATCTTTACTCTGTTGTGTAATAGCACACAAACGGGGAGAGCTGCCACACTACTTTGGAAAACAGGGGTATCTGGGAGTGTGCACTACTTGCACAGCTAAAGTAGAGGCGTGCTCTCTGGGCCCACAGATTCACGTCGTACTTTATGTGTGCAGCCACTCCACACACTGCAGGTCAAGGTTACAGGGCTACCAAACCTGTCGGTCCGGATGCCATCACGAGGGCCTTTGAGGTAAAGATGACAAGACATGAAAACACGGCGGTGTGTGTGTGCTGTTGTCCAACACCACCCTGCCTGGATGTGCACTCATTCAAATCATTTCTCGTTATGTCTCACTTGTCTCATGACGTAACAACGCGCTTTTTATAAACTGAATAACATGTTTGCACAAGAAACAAGGACAGTGATCGCACCATGTCGAATGTGGACACTTACGGTAATGGCTCCGTACACCATCATGGCACTGATAGTGAGCATCAACAGAGAGATGGCAAATCCGACAAAGGCATTTTCTGGGCGAGCAGAAAGAAGAGAGGAAATTCAGGAATTATATTGCGAATACAGTTTGTGCCTGAACCATCAGAGTGCAGTGAGTGTGGATGGGCATGTATTCGCATCACAGTCTGAGCCGCATGCAGCCCTCGTCCTTTGTGGTCCACAAGTCAAAGTTCAACAGGTGAGAGCAGGAAAGAGCTCATATTTACCAGGAAGAGTTTTGCATTTACTGTATTGCTGAGGCTACGGTCACACTGTATGCAAAAGTGATACAAATTAGAGCAATTTTTTGCTCATTCGGGAAGTCAATGTGACAGTTCGAACAACACAAATGTACCATACATTTTTCAGATTGGATTCAGGCCAGTTTCATATATAATCTCCTGAAAAGTCATGTATGTCCAAATCCACACAAGCCTCTTCTACAGGGAAGCTGACACTACTTCAGATCAGGCAATCATTCAAATTTCTGCCATCGTTTTCTCAATGTTCTTGTCCTTAATAGTCTGTCATAATCCTGCCAGCTACAATTGCACAAACCTTGAAAATGAGTATTAAAACCTGCAGTGTGACTGTTGCCTTAAAAAGTGCTACATAACTTGATTTAACATGCTTGATTCATGGACTTTTTTTCATTCCTCCTCCTCCTCCTCTGGCTTTCCAGTAAGTCTCTTCCATTCGGCCTTATAAAGACACAATGAATCTGGGAGAATTAAAAGGTCTGCCGTTCAGATTCAGTCTCTCGCTCCCTCCACTCGTCCATGAAAGATGTTGATGTTATTGACGTGAGTAGTACGTAATGCCAAATCCTGCCAGAGGCCACAGAGTACAAGTATCAGTGTTAAATCCACCGCGGAGGACAATCCACATCCATCAGGAAACCTAAAGACATATGGAAAGGTGAAGCCTGCACTACATCCACCTTTTAAATTGTCTTCCATATTTATGACCTTGTTTACCAAACAAATACATTTTCATAAAATACTGGGTGTGAAACCTGTGTTGCTCACATTAAAAGGTCAAAACTTGACCCTGTGGTGCGGGTAATTCTGCTAAATTTGGCCTTCAGCACAACTTTCTTTAAATCTACAAGAGTGTGCGAAGTGAGGATTCTAAATATAAAACGCAGCTTAATCCACACTGAAAGCCATGAGACAGCTACATACATTTCTTCCACTTGGTTATATAACTCGTGGAATAAAGCGAGAGCAAGTTGAACAAGCTGCCACTCACACTTTTATTACATGACCTTAAAAAAAGTAATCACTTACTAAAGACATATTGTAGACATGCACAAAGGCACCAGAGCTTCGGGCAGAAATCTAAGTGTTGTTAAACTGAATCACAATAATCGGCATATATTTAGCCGTTTACATAATCACTCGAGTAATCTGATAACTCCAGAAATTGGATAATGATCAGATTTTAAGACTGTGGACAACCTCCACTGCCCTGTGTGCTGGCATGAGCCTTATGTGGAGGAGGGAGGGAGGGACGGAAGGAGGAAGGAGGGAGGAGGAGGAGGAGGGTTTCATCAAGCTAATGAACAAAATAAGTGCCAGCTTGACAGAACAGTCTCTGCAGTAACCGTACCACAGTGGCACTGGTGTGAAGCCAGCGTGGAAACACGAGGGGAGCTGAACTCTCCGAGGAAAATGAAGTCACGTCATTTACTAAAGAACAACAACGAGCAACAAGGTAGTGAAAATCCCTGAACTGAACTAGCAAGTGTACACATATTTACTCCAGTCTGAAGAGGCCAGGAGATTATTATGAACACATTTAGTGGAATTCAAGTGGTTTGATATGTAACCAACTTTAGTGTGGATTCAGAATTTGGTCTCTCATTGTGAATCGATTCCCCGATCCAGATTTTCTCTACTTACCAGACATCCTGTCAGAGGCAAAATAATGATCAATGACCTCGTACTGCAAGTCGATGGTGGGAACGTTTTCGGGGTGGGTCACCGCTACAGTCAGCAGGATCCCCATCAGCAGATGGATGACCTTAAAAGGAATAGAAACAAGATTTTCTTTTAGAAAATTGACCGACCAAAAGTGGAGAAACATACAATGTATTGGACACTTTTGCATGATTAAGAACCAAATTATGCAATATGTTTTGAGATGAAATTCCTACTTTCCAGGGAGGCGTTGGTTTCACTTCATGTCAGTATTGTATGACAATCAACTTCCAGAGACTGAAATAGGCAACATTACAGACAGCAATTTATCACCTTTTGCTTCCACCAGGTAACTTTTGAATAACGCGGGACTGATGATGCAACAAGGAACCAATAAGTGACGCGAGAACATGCCGACACTCAAACACTCAAAGGCCTCACACTCACAGAAATGCACAGCACATTGTGGGAAACACAGAGACGAAAAACTGAAACACTTCAAATGAAATCACATGACATCAGAATAATATTGTGGTACTGATGCAATGTGTGATAAACTGAGTTTCCTGAAGATTTCTCATATTGATGGTCCTAAATGCAAAAAAACAACATGGACAAATCGCTTGTGTTTAGCCGTTTGTGTAATCAATGTGTTTCAATCCTCACTGTCAAGTGAAGACAAACACAGAGCCGAAGACATTTTAGCAGGTCAAGACCAAAGTACAACGTAATAAAACATCTATAAACTAGTCAAGCCAGCAGTGAAACGAGGCCGCCTTATCGGAATTACCATCACGTACCATCACCAAAGTCATAAAACATTTTTTACCATCTTTTCTTTAAGGTTTCAAAACCGTGGCGTTAATGTCCTCCTGGAGCAACTTATGATTTCTCATTCCAACACATCGTTTCAAAACTATTAAGCCCGCCATTGGGAACTTTTGGGGAATCTCGTAATTACACTGTATTTCCTATTATTTGAATATATGTGGTTTTTAAACGTGCAAAGAATCATTACATTATTCAGACAATTAACAAAGAACAAAAGGATCTGTACCAATGTCTACATTCTGCACATCTGTAGTACCGGCCAGGATTTGTTGTACTCCAAAATATCCCAGTAGCTAAATCGAGGAAGGAAAAGGAAAGATGAGCTAATCTATCCATCCATCCACCCAGAAAAGCTACAAAACAAGGTCATGAACGGAGCATACCTGTGGATGTAAGCCAGAGTTTCAGAAGTTTTTTTTTTCTTTTCAAAATAATGATTTTGTGTAAAATGTCTCTGTGGCATTAGGGACAAATGACTGTTTAAATGAAACGTTAACTTGGGATGACAAGGCATTGGCTGAAAGATATTGCTATTCCTCGAAGACGGAACAAACTGTCAACATACAGCATTATACCTTTAAAAAGAGTATTCCTATATTATACAATTGTCACTGCAGACAATTTCTTGAAAAAAAATTAAATAAAAATCGAGATTGTGAATTAGGAGGCTCTGGGGGAGCAGAGCACCATTGTTTATCGTGCTGAAACATAGAGGACTCTGATGCAGCCACAAAAAAAAAAAAAAAAGCATCAAAATAAGAACTTTTTTGAAAAATCTGTAACAATTACAATTAGTGACGGAGCAGCTGATTCAGAAAAGACAACTGTGATACTGAATCAGTCTTTGTATGTTGGGGACATTCATCAGAGTGCTTCACATCCAGAGATGGCAAATAAAATTTAAAATGTGCGCAGTTGCATTACTTCAATTGTGCTCACCCAAATTAATCTAATTACATATGTGCACAAATACTCATAGAAGTACAAGTTCTCCCAAAATACTACTCAGTTTCAGTACGTGGGATGCCGGTTCCTAGTACTATTCCCTACATTTAATTTTTGCAAAGAAATCATGTTTGGAATCTATTGAATATAAGGTAAAACTAATTCTTATTTGATTAAAACTACATTAACATAAGTGTAAAGCTGACACATAATAACCATGGGAATAAACAGAGAGACAACCACCCACACCCATGTTTACACCCAGGGTGACTAATTATATTCACATGCATTCTTGCTGTGAGATGACAGAGCTTTTGTGACACACGTACACCACAAATGTGAAATAGAGCAGGGTTTTTTTTGTTTTTCTAAGTGTATTTATAAGATTATTTCATATCAAATGAAAAGTTGTTTGGAAGGGGTTACTATCACTGTAGTTTGTAGTCCAATCCTTGAAGCATGTCATTAACTAAAAGATTTAGTTTAAGTTCCATAACAGACCTACTTCAGATGTATTTAACTGGGTCACCGTATCCTATCTTCTTCGTGGAAGCGGGTTTTCTTTTAACGATCTGAGCGTGAAATCGGGTGATGTTCGGGGGGAACGGAGGGAGTGTGGTCCCGTGTTTTGATGTGTGACAGAGAAAGAGAGAAAACCCCTCAGAGGACGACTTGGAAACCGAAAGCTGCAACAACATCTGTTACGTAGGGAAACGGAAAGGGGATTAACTTCGTGATGGGACATGATGTGCAACATCTTGCTGGTGCCAATGGGATGATTTACCTTTAACTAACCGCAGTAGCCACGTGACGAACGACAAGATGTAAAGCTGTGTGTGTTTATTCTGCGGGATGCTTCACGAGCCGAGCTCGTATTGATTTAACTGTTTCGCCGCTCCGTAGCGTTAACTCAAATATCTCACACTTAACACCGTCAGACTGCACGAATATGCAACACTAAACTGACTTTTTTATCAATCGTTTCAACAAAGTTGAGTAGATTTTACGGCACATATACACACAAGACGGTTTAATTTAGCCAACACGGTTAGCATGCTAATCCTAGCGTCGTCCGAGCCGTTTGGAGATTAAAAGTGACATTTAGCTCCTGTTAAAGGCCACAGCACGAACTCACAGCTCATTGCATTTGTCGCAATAACACCCAGAAGAAAACTTTAATAAAGCTGGGGAGGCTGCCTGGTGGCGCTGATGAAACGGTGCTAACAGCTATTAGCTCCCTGACCCCTGAAGAGAACCATTTTACATACCATGTACCAAGTTCCCAGGATGATAGTCCCCGTCCGGACATGGCAACAGCCGCAACACCTGGTGGTGTACAGCCTCTCTTGACTCGGCTTGAAGTGATGCATGTCCTCGACAAGCGTGGGGAGAAACATGGAGAGAGCTGCTTGTGCGGGAGGAAAAAAAAACCTCAGCATCAACATTGAGCGGAGGAACGCAGAGAAACGCCCACCTCCAACAGACGACCTGCGCACACCGCGGATAAAAACAAACGCTCTGACGTATGGAGGGGGCGGGGTCTGAAGGTTTGTCTGACAGCCGCTACAGCCAATAGGTGTGAAGAAGCCGGGGGTTCGCACATATTTTGATACTTGATGTTTAGTTTAATCACCAGTTTAATCACCAGTTTAATCACCATTACCTAGTTTGGGGGAAATAAAAGCGTCTCCATTAGCCGCATATATGCTCGGGTGATCTGCATTTGAAAGGCTAAACTGGGTAGGAAGTACTGTTACTGCAACCATTAATGTACCCTGAAAGAAAAAGTAAAAAGGAAGTATCCAGAAAGCAACATCTTCATTACTGATTCCATCTATAGGTCTCCTCGTTAAAGGATTTGCTCTAGTCTTGTTCGTAATAACGTTTTGATTAATGATGTAATTTGAATTGAATTAATTTGAATGATCTCTTCCCGAAAGAGATAAACAATTTAACATCATCATCCTATATATATATATATATATATATATATATATATATATATATAGTATTATAAATAAATCATTGCTTATGAAAAAAATATTCAGAGAAAATAGATCATCTATATTTAAGTATACTCACACACTTTTAAACACAGACACATATGCACATACCTCATATTTAATTAACGTCCCTGAAAAAGGGTTGGAAGAAGTAAAACTTTTAACATTCTACCCCTTATCCAATATTCAATAGTTCCACCTTATGATGAATATCTTTCTGTATTAGAAATATTATATTATATATGGAAATATATGCAGTAAGAATGCTGTGTAATATAATTACATACACATCTCTGGTAATTTACCTTTTGAAAGGAGAAATTTGTCTCAAAAGCTGCAGGTCAAGTTCAACTTTCTCCGTCGTCGTTATTTTTAAATGCACACGAACAGAAATGTGTTCAGAATTTTGAAAATGCTCCCAGGTTTGTTAATGTTTATAAATGTTTAGATATGCTAATATTCAAGCGCTTTAAAAAAGCTGTTTATTTTGCACTTCTTTTTTTGAGGTTTCTATCAAAGCATTCTAAAATGCTGTGAAAAATGTATTGATGTGTTGTTTGAAAATATACCTGATATAACTTTTGTTTTCCCTAAACTCAGACTCTCATTTCAGGTAAACCGGCCCCAAAATACATTCATTTTCTAAAAGCATCTGCTTGTATTTGTTTACACGTACGTGAATAAAAAGAGCAACCCTAACCCTAACCCTGAACTGTTTCAGTAATAAAAGAGAAGGTTTGTGAAATGTTGTGTTAGATTTAATTCTAATGTAATATAAATCATTTGAGAGGTGTTCTGGGGTATTTCTTAGCAGAAATCCAGCAGTTTAAAGAAAATATATTTTGGAATTATTAAACGGATTGTGTCACATTTATATCTGCTGTGAACTATACACATATTGGTGTACAGCAGCTACACACCAGGTGTTGTATATTCCCTCATTGTCACATGTATTTACAGTTAGATTGTATGTACTGTGTGCTGTTACTGTATTTCCCCCCCAAAAAAGCATTAAAAACAAGAAAATGGTCACAAAGAGAATTTATTATTCACAATGAAATAGAAAAAATATATCAATATATTCAAACAGCATATTGTCTTACATTATAGCAGCTTGCTATCATTATTTATGTTAATTACATTGAATAAACACGCCTCAATGACGTTCATCAACCTACGTCATTAATAAAAACAGATCATTCATGTCAACTCTGATGAGGTATTAACCTGCAGTTTTCCTGTGTTACAGTATTTAGCTGGTCAGTCATTTCTTATCCCACTGGGGCTATAACAAGGATTCACAAAACACTCAAGTACTGCAGTTAGATTTCGATGTGCGTGCAAAACGGACTCATATGCACCAATTAAAGTGCATCTCATAGGGGAGGATGGTGTGTAGACATTTGGGCATGAGGGAAACGCACAAGCATTAATGATGAAATCAGTGGCGGCTCTCGACTGGTTGTCGTGTGAAAGAGAGACGAGGGGAGGTGGAAACTGAAGCAAACTGCTTTTTCTCAATATCAGATGTCAAAGTGAGAAATGTCTAGAAAGCATCATATTTGGACACACACACGATCTTCAGAGGAGCGCGAACAAGCTAAAATTATTACCTTTAATTGTCGTATTATTTAAAACCACTTGTGGGAGTTTTCAGCAGGGCCCACTAGGATATAATGCTTTAATTCTTTTCTTTTTGCCAGTATTATTGAAAGGTAGTTTTGTTTTAATGCTACAAAAGTGTATAGAAGAATGAAACAAAAGCTGCCACTTTAAAAGAGTCATACAGGAGGTACACGTTAACAACTAATCACATATTATTTTGTAAGTGCTCCTTTAACACAGTGAGGTAAAAGTGATCAAACGTATCAGAGGGTGGATTTAACACCAGCAGTCAATATTAATTACTGCAAATTACGTCTCCGCTCAGGCGGACTGCTGCTGCAAAAAATAAAAAATGAAAAAGGATATTCCCTGACGTCTCAGTGTTATCCTTTGCTACCATGTGTACCACAGAATAATCACAGATATCTGTTAAAGATCAATCCAAATCTTTCATGACGCATCATGAAAGCAAAGTAAATTGTTTGTGTCTGTACTACAGTGATCAAACAATGAAGTCACCCTTCCTCCGACTGAGATAATTTTCATCCGAATCCTTTCGTTTGCTCAGAATAAATCTTTCCGTCTCTTTCTTTTGCCACTTGTAGATCAGCATCGCTGTGATTGCTACTGCCAGTATCACTCCCGTCACCCCGCCTGAAATGACACCTGCAAACACGCCCAGAAAGAACAATGCTACAACACACACTCGCTGCTTTCTCAAGTTCAGATTTCTGCAGTTAGAAAGTACCTGTGCGGATCTCTGGGTTTTCCAGCAAACTCTTGCTGTTTTCTATAAAGATCCATTCCGATTCGTCTGCAGGCGGGTTGATGACACTCAGTGATGGCTGGAGGAGAAGCAAAAAAGGTGCAGTGAGTTTAATTCATGCTCAATAGACAACATTAACAGATGAATAAGAAAGAGTTAGAATTAAAAGCTGCGTGCATACGTGGAAGACGTCCCCGTGCCTGCGATCTTCTAATGTAATGTCACTGGATGAGTCTGAAGTTAGAGAGGACAAAGCACATAGTAGGAGGATTTAGATCAACAAAATATACATCATAACTGTTAAACAAATGCTGATTGTGACACGCACTCACCGTCCTCTGACCCGTCGCCGGAATCATAAATTTCAAGGTCAAGTCCCGATCCATCCGAATCTTGGGCGAGGGAAAGCTAAACGTAGACAAATGACAGAGGGATTAAAGTCAGATAAAGTCAGATAACACAATGCTGCTTCCTGCTTTATTGTGGGGCCGGAAAAAAAAAAACGTATGAGGCCAAGGAAGCTGATGAAGCTGCTTTTCTAGGAGGCCAATAAAGAAATAAACTCTGCCAAAGATACAAAGTCCAACGTGAAAAAAAAAACAGCTTTGCGAGAACTTTGTGGTTGACAAGCCCATACTGACTGAAATGACCACAATGTTATCACCTGGGCAGTGTAATGAGGACAGACAATAACAGGCAATATCTCCTCATCCACTGCAGGAGTCACGTAACATAAATTGTACAATCTCTAATTAGAACTTAAGTCTATTTGCGTGGCAAATATGGACACACTGAACCTGTAAACGCTAATAAGGATAGTGATATATATCGTCCAAGAAAACCTGAATGCACTTGGAATGAACCAGTGGAAAAACATCATGAGGGAAACAAACGTTCCAGGTTGCCCCATCAGGCTTAAAGCGAACCCGATGACAAAGTGTGCAAACGCATACATGGAAGCCGCTGCATGAAAATGTTGTTTTGCACAGTGATGCAGTAAAGGTGTAATGCACCTCATTTCAAGGGCAGTATGCTGGTTGAAGCACCGACATACAAAACCTTCTTCAAATCAGTGAGTCTGCAAAGACAACAACAATTATATATATATATATAAAAGACAAAAGAGAACAACTTTATGTGAATCTGTAAAAAAAAAAAAGAAAAGCAAAAAAAGTATATTTTACTTTACAATACTACTTCTAACAGAGCACAAACTTCGGTCATTTTGTTTTATAAAGTTACTAAAATGTTAACAGACTAAATACAATTACCTTATTTCAATATAAAATATAATAGTAAATGGCAATAAACGGAGAAAAAATAAAAGTGGCAGTCACAAAATATGTTTTTGAAACAGAAGAAATACATAACAAAGGGACACTTTTAATACTATTATAATTCTATAAATACTTGGTGTGAATTTCTAGTGCTAAAGCTGATGAAAAGGAAATTTAATAATGAGAAATAATGAACAATCATACTTTAAATACCATTGACATTCAGTCATTGACTTTAATAGGAGCACAGCGGCTGTACCTGTATTTTGTTAGTATCTACCGGTTACAGTACTCTTATTCAGTGATTCTATTCTATTCCTTCTATTGTGTCAACGAGAACACACAACACATTCTGCTGTAAGTCACGTTTGGGTATCTTTCTGTTCTGAAACTGAACGTGAGAGCTTCTTAAGCACAGATCAAACAAATACTTAAAACACCTTGTGACCGAAAGTAACGCGTTGGTTTTACCATAAGGAAGTGAGGAAAGGTGAAGCCTGGAACTCTTTGTACGACAGACTGAAAACAACTCACCGACACACGGATCCACGTTAATAATCCCAGAGTGATTAAGAAAGAAGGCGACAAAGACGTCCGCATGTTTCAGGTGTTGCTGGTGTCCACTCTCATCCACTGTCCTCTCCTCCTCACGGTCAAGGTGTTTTCATGCAACATCCTCGAGCCTCAGCCGCGCGGCGCCTGAGGCCCCGCCCACTCATAAATATTAACGACAGGTGACTGTTTACTACCCACATCCTGTGTTTGTTCCACTGCGTTTCTCAAAAGATAGTTGTTGTGGGTTTTTTAAACGGCAGAAGCAGCAGAAGCTTTGGAGCAAAGAAAGAAAGAAAGAAAGAAAGAAAGAAAGCTGTTTGAGGAAACAATGCAATTATCAATCTGGACTTAAATGTTGTTGTTTTCTTTGTCAAAGTCAAGGTGAACTTTATTTTTCTGAAGGGGCAGTTTGTGGAAGAAGACTATATGCACAGAAACACCTTTTCAAAGTAATAGAGCAGATCAATGCAGGTTGGAACAAAAGAGTTCTTGCGAGTGACTGTGACTCACTTTATAAGTGAATCATTGTGAGCTTCACCTCAGTGAGTCAGAGCTGGATAGGAAAAATGAGTTTAATTTAGGATTGACTAGTAAGTTTAAAAATCAAAAAACCAAAAGCACGTTAAAAAAAACCCCACTGAAACATTGCTGCCTGTCACCAGCATCACGCCAACAAGCGGAAGGCTTGATGAGATTTGCATCTTATTCTACAGGCCTGAAAGGTGGTGTGCTCCAAGGCTCAATCTTGGGCTCCTTGGTCTTTAACTTATCCAGGACGTGCGACCACTTGGGAATGTCATAGGGAGACATGACATCAACCTTCACAGTCATATAAATCACACACAGCCACACATTTCTATGTCTCCTGTTGACGCAGGCTGAAGTGAAGCCCTTTTAGTGCCGTGAGGGTCGGGGGTTGGGTGTAGGACCCTCAGTCTGTGGGTGAAGGGAGGGGTTCCGTTTTTAACTTGTAAAGCACTTTGTGCTGCATTTCACTGAATGAAAAGTGCCAGATGATTAAAGATTGATCAAATGAATTTGATCATTCTGAATCGTCTGAATCTACATACTACAATCACAGTCAATCCCATGAAACACTAGTGGAATTTGAAAGAATTTCTGCTGAGTTGACATCGTCCAGCCAAGACAGTAACTGAAGAAATATAACAATGGGGCCTTTTAAAAGAGGCAGGTTGTATATCTGAGTTCACATGAGTTCACGGCTCCAGAATGAGGGAGGAAGATGTTTTCTGGGAGTTACAAAGCCCATTATCAGCTTCATGTTTGGACGCCTTCAAGGTCAGCAGGAATTCATGGCAGAAAGAGAGATGAGTTGAACTCATTATTTTCCACCATTAACCCCAGCATGAAGAACCAAACTTCAGCAGAATGCAAATGAAGTATTTCTTATTTCAGTAACAGTGTAATCTTGTACATAGACCACTGCAAGTCTTTATATTATACTTCACACAGTATGAAGCATTCAGGCCTCAGAATCTATTCAACGTAGAACTAGTGGTGAGAGTATGGCATAAATTGTAAGCTGTATGTTTTTTTCTTTTTATAGGATAACGATTTCTCGTGTAATCAGGTTTGATTTATGCAACATGTATGACAAAATGTTTTCTTTCTTAATATGAAATATATTTTTTGCAATCATTTCCTCGGGAAATATTGTGTTGCAACTTGAATTTAATCTTCTGCAAACACAGAAGAACAAGTCCTTAAAATCTGACTTAATTCGGTCCAGTAATGGTTGAACACGATCCTGCATGCGAGGGTGTCCGCATTATCTTCAGTCTGTAGGTGTCTACCACGGCCTCCAGAGGGCGCTGTTGACCGCTGTTTGAATCGAATTTTCCGTCCTGAAGATATTCTCATTTTAAAATCCCAAGTATCATGAATGGTGTCATCACACAATCAAACACGCAGATCGAAATCTGCTGAGGCGACCCTGGAAGGAGCAGACACCATATTGTTGCAGACATCATGTTACATAAGCCTCCATTGCATTTCCTCGGAGCTGCTGGGAACTCCAAAGTACCAGGAATACATAAGCTTAACGCATAAATGCAAGTGAAATTTGAATTAGTGAGTGATGCTGGGGAAAGAAGTATGATGCCTTTATCATATATGAAGTTGAATTAAAAAGCCTGTGATAAATACTTTTTTTTCTTTCTATTTGATCATTTTCAGCCATAATTGGCTTCATTAAAAAAAAAAAAACAAATACAAGAAATCATATCCTCGAGATTCCTTTCTTTCTGGCTGATTCCGTCAGTTTGTAGATTTGAAATGCAGATTAAAAACCCTTTTTATAAGTAAAAGTATAACAATTTGAATAAATTTTGATTGAATGTGAACCAGTGAGTATTCCATTAAAATATATAGACCCTTTGCATTGCGAGGTAGACGCCTGCACACAAGTTAACGTGAAGAAAATCGACCCATTTAAATCTAAATTATCTTCCCTTATACAGGTTTTCACTGTGGGAGTCATTTCAATGAACTTCTTGTTTATTTTCTGTCAGTGTACCAACATTAGAACCAGAGTATGTTCATAAGAAAGGTTTTTGGGACATTCACACCACTGTCTTTCAAAGCACGTACAGTGATTTAAATCGCGTGTCGAGTACGCGTGAATGCGTCTTTCCATGTTTCTAGTGTGATGTCCAAGAAAAAAAAAAGAAAAAAAATCTCAATCAGTTCATTCATAATCTTTCCCCTCACTTCAGACGCATGTTTGAGTTTGATCTTCGAGAACATTTATTCACATTCATTCAAAGTCAATAGAAAAAAAAAAACAACAACACTGCAGGTCAAATGTTAGAACAGTTTAATCATACATAGTCACAATTCTGCTTCCAAAAATGAGTTTGTTTTCTTCATCTAACATCTGGAAATGTACATAAGGCCACCTGAAAATGTACATATTTTGACAGTGTGACAAAACTCATATGTTCATATTTATATAATTGACAATATTTTACATTGCTTTTGCTTACAAGGTAGTAGCTGTTTCAAAATACAGCACTCTTCTGTACAAAAATAATTCTTGTCATATCCTGTGAAGTTTCCATGGTAGCAGAGAGGACTAAATTCAGCCTCAGTTTTAGTACAGAGTGTTTCTTTTTTACGTTTTAAACTGTCACACATCAGAAAGACTATCAACAGTGGCTGTTACAGCTTCGGTACAAATAGAGGCTGGCCTTTCTCATAACAGATTAAAAACAAAAACCATGCCAGATTGTGAAGCCATGAAGTTTTTTTTCTCTTTTTTTTCTTTAAAATAACACTTAATCAAATAAAACTGTATACATTATATTCAAGGGGAAAGGGGTGATGAATATACACACACATCTAAATGCACATTTTTGCCTTTTTCTCCCCAAAAAGTGTAAAAGACATCCCATTTACAGCATAAACGTTTACAAATGTACAACTGTACAAACGAAATAAAAGCATCACTACAAATTTAGAGCAAGGCCTGTCAAACACCACGACTAGACATTTTTTTTTTTTTCTTCAGTTAAACTAATAATCTTACACTTAATAACTGCACATATACTACATGTATTCTACAATTTCCAATGAAGCGAATAAGCCATCGATACGAGCAGTACAGGTGAATTGTATAGCTTTTGACGACCCCACCGGCCCCCACCAATGCACTTGCGTACCCCACCCAACCCAAAACCAACACAAGAAGTTACTTAAAAGAACAAAACTAAAACATCTTTCAACGTCCCTTTCTTTGACGCGTCCCTCCAGCGCTAGTTAAAGTCTCCTCAGATGTACGAACCTGGAATAAACGCCATTTCACAACATGGTTGTTTTTTGTTTTTTTTAACTGCTCTGGCCTTCAGGTGGTGGGGGGTGGGGGGGGGTCCATCATCGCTGCAAGCCCCCGACCCAAAAGCAACAATTTACTCATACATAAAGATGCTAAACATTGCTAAGCTACTTTCTATGCAAGAGATGATTATTCAGTACATAAAGATACTGTCTTCTAGGGCAGTGTTCATCTCAAACTACAAGACAGATAAGATGTTACACAAAACATAATAAAGAAAAAAATCATTCCGAAGATTTAAAACCTGTCACAGCATGCCAACGCATACCCCCGCCCCGTTACACCCCCCCCCCACAAAAAAAGCAACCCCGGCCCCACAAATCCCACCCGCTATGGTCGTTTCACGTTAAGATTAAACCAGGTAACACTCCCGCTGTACAACCAAACCTCATGCTCTGCTGCTTTCTGCAAGTTAGCGGTAGCAGTTTTTTTTCTCTCCCTCCTCTCCCCTCCTTGCATAAACCCCCGGGGGAAGGGGTTAGATAAGACGGCTCAGATGGTGGTGGGTGGCTCCTTGAATGCAGCAGCTCAAGGTTTGCCGGTATGAAAGTTCGTACCGAAACGTCGGGCAAACGACGAGCTGCTGGGATACACAAGCGCTCCCACCCAAGTCTGGAAAAGGAGGCAAGAAGGAAGAAGGAAAAAAAAAAAACCCACCACTGGAGAAGACGGAAAACAGACTAAAGCACCCCCCCCCCCCCCCACCCTCCCAAAAGAAAAGAAAACACGGAGCCACCAGAACCAGTCTCTGACCTCTCAGAGTGACTGTGGCACTTGACACATAGTCGCCTGTGGACGGAGGCATTCATTTCCATCCATACTATGAAGTGCTGTTTGAAAACGGATCCATCAGCTGCTTTGGCATGGGACGACGCCTTCACTGCACGCGGGGGTATTGTACAAATATAATCCTCAATTGCTTCGACTTAATTGGGAGCAGCCGACGCGAGTCTGGTTACAAAAACAAGTGGAATCGTCTTTTAAAAGGATCACTCCAGTTTTAGCTTTAGAAAGTCACTTGCTGGTGTTAATTGTAAGAATTGTAAATTTCAGCAAATGTGTAATAAGTTTTTGCTTTTCTACAGAGAATTTACAAGGTAAAAAACTAAATGTACAAGGTCATATGAAAACCAGTCAAATACATCAATTACATCATTAACAATGGGCTTGTGCTTTACCCAGGAAAAAAGAAAATGAAAACGGCCTGCTGACTGAGCGCCCCCCAGGGGCCACTCGGGGCCCTGCACCGGGGGGGCAGAGTGGCAGGGCTCAGTTGTCACAGCGTTCTTAGGTGAAGTTGACTTGTCTTGTTTATTCTCTCTTTTTTTGGTAATTCCCCACCCCAGAAACACGGGATTGACAGAGGGCGTCGAAGGCTAACCCCTACGGCTAAAGGAGCGTCTCTCACAGAACGGGGGGGGGGGGGGGGGGGTTGGGGCTCCTACTCCTGCACTTCTTCAAGGGGACCCAGGAAGTCAGTGAGCCTACATGAGACCATTCGTGGGGCCGCCGATGGGACCCAGTTCAGAGCCGCTCTTCATGTAGTACTTTTCGAGCTTTGCCAGGATGTGCTTCCCGTAGGTGTACTTACGCAGGGTGGCGATGTGAGGCCGGATCTGAGGAGGAAGAGAGAAGGTCGGGGCTTTAAAAGGTAATCCTTTGGTTTTTCACCCCTGGTGGGGGTAGCCTCCACATCTCTTAGAAACTCACACATTTTGAGAAGTTTTTCACAAAACTAGTAAATATATAGTTTTGCATCTTGCTTTAATAAGCCACAAATGTGAAAACTAAAAAAGGATTCCAGATTTTGTAAATGCAAATCTCCAGATGTGCTTCCCTGAATTAGTGACGGACTCACCTTGTGCATGATGATTTTACGCTGACCAGGTTCCGCCATGTCGATCATTCTTTGGACAACGTAGTTGGCGTACTGGTCCTTCATCATGGTGTAGAGGGCGCTGTGGGGCCCGTCCTTCTGGGAGCACACTTCATCGATCAGCAGAGCTCTTTCTGCACGCGATGAGTTGATCACACACTTCTCCACGACGTTACTGAGGGAAGAGAGGACAGACAGTTAGTTACTCTCTGACTGTCAGAGAGGGAAGATGCCTTGTATGTCGTTCGTAGGAGTGCAAACTTGTTCTGAGTCTGGTTGCTTTATTTTTGGAATGTGCTCTGAACCTCTTGACATGTAATAGAGTATATTTACACTGACACCATTCCCCACACGGTAACCGAGTCTATGACACGTTGAATTTTCACATTTCACACCAGTTCAGTATAGAAGCTCTGCATATAGCAACATATCACCACAGAGGGAAGAGAAAACAGAGAGGTTAACAATAAAAAAAAGTCACGGCTCCTGTAACAGTTGTCAATTAACACGTAACCTGAGAAAAGCTCCAAGGTAGATTGAACATGTTCAAACCACTCCGCAGCCACCAAGATGGATTAAAATGAGTGGGTTTCTATGTCAGAGTGAAAAGAATTACAACGAAATGCTCCAATGAAGTAGGTTACAAATTAGGTGCAAAACCCAAAATGAGCCATATCACAGATATAACATGCCTGCTGATTCCCCTAAAAGAGACTGGAGGCAACTACTGGATGGAATCTTTATTTGACGTTTTCTAAGAATTTACAGCAGAAAGTACATAAACAGAATTACTTTTAATAGATATTAAAAAGAATAAATGGCATCGGTGCCATACAAATACGTTATTCAGACAAAACAACTGTAGGTAATCATCTACAGACATGTTATAAGACATATTCTTCTTCACATACTTCGAGGTGTCTATATACATATATATTTATCTATTATCTGCTTATATATACATAGTTAAAGATAAAGAGGACAGTTGTGCACAAGAGAATAGACTATTTGTGCAAAGTGGAGCTGCTGTGATGAGTGAATTTCCCCATGTGAGATTAATAACGCCTGATCTAATTTTATCCAATATATAAGAGCGTAGAGTGCCTTGGTAATCTTAAGGTTCCAAAAGTCCATAACTGCACCATAAATCCTTCCTTACCTTGCAAACTTATGTTGGCTGAGGACGAGAACTTTTCCGCGAACCTCCGCCACGATCTTGCTCTTATCCTCCGGTCGGCCGTGCTCCAAGACATGCTGGATGACGTAGTTACCATACTGATCCTGCAGGGGGCGGTGGAGGTGTGAGAGCAGGGCTCAAAGCCAATTCACCGCTTGCGGCATTAATCACAAAGATTGACCAAGAGGCAGCCTTTAATGTGACATGATCTCATGCACTACTTTTCCTCAGTGGTCCTGAACAAGTACGAGATAATCATGCATGGCTACGGTGATCGGCTGACGGATGAGTGACACCCCCGTTGTGTAGTACTGTGAAAACGTCATCACTGCGGAAGGTCAGACAAAACAGATGCTGCTGGTTTGGAGTGTTGCTGACCAGACAACACAACCAATAGCATCTTTGCCCCTTCAGAAATGGGTGATAGACAGTTATGGGTGTTTTTTTTTTGTGTGTGAGAAGCAACATGACTTGCAATTGTCAATCTTGTTAAAGTAGCAATTTGGTGGGCAGGTAAGATCTGCACCTTTATTTTTCAAGTATTTGCCTTCAAATTCATTTTCTGTCAATCTGTTTTAACAGTGTGCTGAGTGAGAAGCTTCATCTACAAATGATTAAGGGAATAAATATTGGCACCGTCATTGTGCAGACTTTTTAAAAATTTGGAAAGCTTTTTTAAGGAACAATATTGGTGAAATGACAAAAAGAAAAACAGATTGATCAGAAAATGCTGTGGGCAAATGAGGGACAGATAAACCTGTGCCCTGTGAATCATAGGTGGCTTGAAGCGAGAGAAAGAGAGGGGAAAAAAAGCAAGAGAAAGCGGCTCAGTGGGTTAGGAAAGGCCTGTAAAAGTTGGGAGTTTAACTATCTCAGTGTTAAAGTAGATTCTTTCAGAAAGAAAATATTACATATTAAAAAGTAGGAGAGAGGAGGGGAGCACGGGGACATCCGCGAGAGAGAGGCAAATTGCTCTGACCTTGAACAGTGCATCACGGGACACTGTATAATATGTTTTGGGTGTCATCTCCAATGATACGCCTTGATATTTCTAGATGGAATAAGTGAGGGGGGGCAGGGTGGATGTTTAAATAATCACATAGATGTAATGAGAGCGAACAGCACAATTACAGTCATCCTTACATTTTAACATTTAGCAGACCACAACAACAGCAAAATATGAAATGCTCAAACATGGAGGAGACATGCAAATACACAACTCAACAGTGATTCGTCACATCTAACGAACATGACAATTACGTCTCTGATCAGTGTGGGTAGATAAAAATAAACAAAAAACTGTGTAGCACAAACTGGAGACAGATGTGCTCACCTGGCCCAGCTGTTCAGAGTGCTGATGAAGCTCCTCCAGGATGGGCAGAGTTTGCTCCTGGGTGCAGTGCTCCAAAATCCTCTGGATAACTCTGCAGCCATACGGGTGTGTGGAAAGCACAAACACCTGCGAGATGATGCAAGAACAACAGAAGATAAATTACACCGTTTCACACCATCAAAGGTGACGGTTTGATCCCCAGTCACATGCTGTCCACTTGTCAGACTGAGGCAAGTTACGGAACAGAGAATTGCATGTGTAGGTTTGTTCCAGGTCCTCAGTGTATGTGAAAATGAGTCACTCCCCCCCGCCCCAAAAAAAAAAAAAATCACCTGTAGGTGTGAACGCAAGTGTGTGTGTGATTCGTGTGTTTGCACTGAAATAGACTGACGACCTGAGTTTGTACTCGGTCATTTGCCCGATGTCAGTAGAAGTGGAAGTGGTGGAAGTGTGTGAATGGATGAGTGAGGGAGATCAACACCGAGGTGTTTTGGGACTGCTAAAGCTGTGCCCTCCCGGAGAGAAGTGAGTTTATTAAAACAGTAAAGTACCAAACAAACCATTGTTTGTTTTTTTTAACTCCACAAGTTTTAAGTGACTTCAGTTATTCTAAATGGGTATGGTTGAGAAATGTTTTCCCATTTCCTCTGTGTTTCGTTATGACACCATCTACCCACCTCAATGTGTTTCCTATAACACAGTACTTATGCAGTAAATGGACTTAACTTATAGAGCAGTCTCACATCGCTTTATACTGTTAGTCCCCACTTTTTACTCCCAATGGTTTCCATGAAAGGAGCTCAACTTCTATTGGGTGATATACCATCCAAAAGACAGTCAGTGGTTTACATTTTGGGTCAGAGTTCCAGGAGGTTCTGTAGTTTATTATTTAACAATAAACTCCATGCTCAATACAGACATGTCATCTTTCTTCTTTATTAAACATTTCAGAAATTTTATCCAACTTATGAATTCTTTTTTGCAGCACAATCAGGTCTTTAAAATACCACTTTTCAGAGAGAATAATATGATCTGCTTCAAACATCCGTGATTTCTATTCTGATGAAAAGTGTAGATTTGAAGGACAAGCAAGCCCTTTGTGATAATAAATGACTCACCTGTCCCTGAAAGGCATCAATGATGAACTGCAGGGCCTGAGGCTGGACACATTCAATGCACTTTTGCACCACATGGTTTCCATTCTGGTCCTTCACACACTTCAGCACGTGGCCATCCAGCTCACGGACTATGTCGCTCTAGAAACAAAGAAACAAATAACATGTATGCGTAGCCAAACAATGATTTTCATTAATGTTTTTATGTTAGATCATTTTCATCTGTTTATTCTATGTTAAATAAGTCATTAAAAACAAATGTACAGGTTGTTAAAAAGAAGTGAAATCTCACTTACAATTACCTGCTGGTCTGAGGAGATGGACTCCAAGGCTTTTTGAATGACTCTGCAGCCATACATCTGCAAAGCCAGGGGAAGGACGTGGCCGCGGATCCGTGTGGCCAGAGCCAGCTTCTGGTCCGCACTTCCAAACTGCAGGACATAAACACACAGTGTGTTGAAGAGATGTTATAGAAGAGAATGTTATAGACAAGAAATGAAGATAAACGTCACAGGCCGAACCTCAAAGAACTTCTGGATGACATAGTTCCCAAAGACATCAGTCATCAGTTGGTACGCTGCTTGCAGGATCTCGCCAAACACCATCTGCCTTTCAGCCGGAGTGGCCCTCTCTAGCTTCTGCTGGATAAATCTACAAGGAAAAAGTTAGAACAAAGCCTTGAGAGCAAGAAAACCAAAGAGACTGGTTTTCAGCAATATCGAGACTTCATGTCATTTAAATCGCGATATACTCTACATTCTTGCTATGTCTTTAGGACAAAAACAGATCTCAGCACCTGGATCCATGCTGGTCTTGAGAAAACTCCACCATGTGTCCTGGCAGATCACGCAGTTGGAGGTTGGGGAAACGGTTGTTCCTGAAGTCTTCCAGCAGGCGGCTGCGTCCGGACGGCATGACGTCAGAGCGGCTGTAGCGGGGCCGAGACGGAGGGAACAGCTGGCTGCTGGAGTTGAACAGACTGGATGTGCCACCGGTGCTCCGATATTTGGCCTCGGCTCCGGGAGCTGCGGAAATGTAACGCCCGCTGCCATTTGTCAGGCCACCTACAAATAGACAAAATAAAATTATTACTGAGTTTGCGCCTACGCAGTGAAGAACCTCAGATAACACTTGGGAGTAGATTGTGACCCTGAAATGCTCCAATGTTAACACAAGGATTTCATACTGGATCCCTGAAGTTAATAGGAAACCATTGAAACGAGGCCAGGACGGGAGTCAAATTAGTGTTGTTGAATTAGATTTAGAGTCTAGCAGCAGCATGTCGGACCAGCTGAAAATGATGGAGGGATTTTTAGTTAAGATGGAAAACACAACCGTGACAACCCAGCTGTGATGACACAAAGCTGTCAAAAATGATTTCCAGTTCAGCAAAACAGCACATCCAAGTTTTGGAACATTTTCAGGGAGAAACTAAATGAAAGCATGTGTGTTTGTTGAGCTTCATAGCTCCATCAAAAACACCAAGATTTCTCAAGTTAGTACATCAGTATTTAAATACATGTACAAGAATTACATTTTAGTATTTAACACATAAAAATCCACAATCAGCCATGAAGCACATTTGGGTTGGTGTTCTTAAAGCTCACCTAGATGAAGGCTGGAGGAGGATCCATGAGAAGAGGGCAGAGAAGGTGGAGGAGTGAGCGGAGAGTGACCTGGTGTCAGGCCAATGGGGCTGGGAGAAGAGGAGTAACCCAGGCTGTTGTAGAAAGGTTGGCCGATTGGAGTTAAACTGCTACCGCCTCGTTTGTACAGGTCAGAACTCGCCAACAGGGAGTCCCTGCGGGAAACGCTGCTACTGGTGGAGCTGGACACTGCAAGAAACAGATCAAAAAACATGTCATTTGAAGTCGATAAAAATGTTGTTTCCAAAATAAATATGATTGTCTGTCTATTGGTCAGTCCTGTCACTAACCAGAAGAGCCAAAGCCTCCAAGAGCAGAGCCGAGGCCCACACCCAGAGAGCCGCCGGTGCTGCTGAAGCCGAGGGATGAGCTTGGGGGTTGTTGGGCGGCTGAGGTGTGTGAGAACAGGGAACTGCTCTGGGAAGTGTTGGGGACTGATCCAGAGCCGTAGAAAGAGCTGGAGGGCAGACCACTGCTGGGTGGGGGAGCCTGCTGCTGCTGCTGCTGAGGCTGCTGCTGAGGCATGGAGCGATACAGGCCGTTAGCTGGAGGACCAGACATGTTGTTACCAGAACCAGATGCAGACACCGCTGCTGCTGAGGGAGAGAGAAGAGAGAGGAAGTTAAAAAGGTGAAAAAATATGAGCGTAATCTGGCTGATTCATGAAATGCCAATTTCATTTAATAGCTGGGTAAAATGCAGGCTGCACTGGCATGTTTAATCAAAACATAACTCAAAAGATTGGGCAGGATTAATATTAGAGGAAGGTTCCCAAGACTTGAGGTGTGAATTGAATCTGGTCACTTTTCATTAGAAACTGATGAAATGCTTCAAAAAACACTGAAAACATCTGGTCTGTTCCGTGAAGCTCAATGTTTCATATCTAACGTCTCTGAATAAAAAGTTCTATGGATGAAATCAGAATATTACTGATTGAAAATGCAATCAGATATTCAAGTATGTAGGGTGTAAATGGGTTTGTTCTCACCAGCCTGAGCTGCAGCAGGATTGATGAGGAGAGGCGTCTGGACAAGACGAACAGGTCCGCCTAAACCAGTTCGAGCACCTGGGCCCATCACCAGAGCTCCAGTCTGGTCGTAGTAGGCTGCAGGAGCCAAAACTTGATAACCTGAGAAGTTCAACAAAAAACAAAACATTTACAACAATACAACGCAGCTATGCAGAAGTCGAAGTTTCACTGTTAAGTTCAGTCAAGAGGCATTTGGTGATTGTACTCTTTGTCCACCCACCAGGCATTCCTGCATATGCTAAAGCAGGATTTGCTGCTGCAGCTGCAGCTAAAGACTCCTGCTGACTCTGCTGGCCTTGACCAGGTGTGAGCGGTCGTTGGTTATTTCCTGTACGCATGACCTGGAGGACAAAGGAGGGATACACTCACACAAACAGGTACCTCAATGCAAGATAAAGTGTGTTTTACATGAGAACGGCTCAGAGAACAGCTCAGGAGCAGTATATATGCTTTCTGCATGTACGTCGATTTCAAACAAGTCATGTATCGTGGCCTTCATACTCCTGCTTTTTTTATTTTTCTTGGGGTGTTTGTTCCAAACTCCATCCAGTAGAGGGCAGTGCATGTTGTGGTTTTCATGTGGGACAATGTTTCTAAACAAGTCCAAAATTGCTGAAATAAGTATTCATGCCCCAAGCATAATATAAAATTTGGTCTGGGTGGACAATTGGTCTCATGTTTATACCTTTACTTTTGAAGACGTTTATAAACTGTGACACATCTCATCTGAAGATTCCTTGTCCTGAACAACAGGCAAAGTAATGTTGGAGACATGCTTGCATCTAAATATTTATTCACAGTCTCGAAGGGATCGGTACATCCATTGTCTTTTTTCTTTTTCTTTTGTTCCTCTTACTGGTCACACATGAGCTCTACTGCACAACACTGCTCCACTGTCATCAGTGGTATTATTTGATTTGCTACTAATCCACAAGCATGTATCAAATTACACACAAAATGTACACAGAAGATGGACAGAAGGCTCTGCCCGTACTAGTCCGTGTATTTAGCATCAAGCTCAACAGTGTGGTGTTTCCATCTAGTACAAGCAAAGCAGCGGCCTGTGAGCACCCAGACACTTGAGTGTTCAAAATGGTCCTAACTGATGAAAAACACTTTTGGCCACAAACACGATAAAGCAAAAGGTGGTCATCAGTGATTCCTGTCAAAGCTCCATGGCAGCATCAAGTCTCAGGGTCGATTTGCTCCAAACAGAGTGAAAACTGAAATCTATACAATCAGAAATAATTCAGTGGGTGCACAGGAGTTTTGGGCGGCGCGTTGTTGTCAAATGACAATCCGGTCACAGGAATACTGAACAATCCTAAAATTGATGCAGTTTTGGTGCATTTGATACATGGTCTCGTGTTTTCAACATGTTGAAACAGTCAGGATATCCCCACA
This sequence comes from Lipophrys pholis, assembly GCF_963383615.2. Classification (NCBI taxonomy): domain Eukaryota; kingdom Metazoa; phylum Chordata; class Actinopteri; order Blenniiformes; family Blenniidae; genus Lipophrys; species Lipophrys pholis. The sequence goes on from NC_137649.1 coordinate 13,850,609, forward strand.
ACTATGAAATTATAAATTCATATTTCCTACCTGTTGCTGGCCTGGCCCTGGCCCCTGATTGGATTGTTGCTGATTAGCTGAGTGATTGGCACTCGATGCAGCCTGTTGCTGGAAAAGGTTGGCTGGGTAAACGCCCCATGGAACACCGTAGTACTGAGGTGGAACAACTGTTGGGCCTGACGAACATTTTGCTTTGTTACAATCACACAACATGATCATCTTGGAAATTAGTACAGGCACATCACGCATGATAACTTTTAAAAGTGGAATTAACAGATATTGATATCTGGCTTAACCACCTGCAAGAGTGGCTGCTGCTGCGAGCCCAGCGGCAGTGTAGGGATCAGCTCCAGGAGGGCCAGCATTGATGATGTAAGGGTTTGGCACAAATGCAGGAGCTAGACCAGCTGGGTAATGAGGGAAAATAATGCCATTTATACACCCACAGCAAATCTCATTAACAAGTATGTGCAACAGAAACAGAGGTAACATAAAACAAACAATCGTACCGAGATGCTGCTGCTGCGCCGCAGCCAAGGCATACTGTTGTTGCTGAGCTGCAGTGAGCTGTTGTACAGTGAGGGGATTAGACCTCTGGAACAACTGAAAGAAAAAGAAGCAGAAGTCACTATTTGTAGAGCAAACATGTGGTGGTTTGATCCCTCAATAAATTGTCTGTTCTTAAACTGACCTGCTGCTGAGAGTTGTAGTCAAACAATCCTACTGGAGTCCCTGAGGAGTCCACCTGAATCTGGTTCCCAGCGTAGTCGAACTGTAAGGACTCCACACCAGCCTGCTGCTCCATTCCTCCCATGTTCTGAGCCTCGGGGTTCTGGAAGTCCTCAGGCATCTTGTTCTGAGCGGGGTTCTGTTGCTGGAGGACATGGGGGTGGTGCTGACCCATCATCTCCAAACCTGTCTGACTGGGGCCCATCCTCTCCACTGCCTCGGTGGGGGAAGCTTGACGACTACCAGGGGTTGGACTGGGAAAAGAGCAATAGAATGAGCATTTAATTACTCATAAAACTGGTTTCACGTGGCAGCGTGTAGCTGACGATATGTGTTATGTGTAAGCTCCAATTCTTTGGAGAATAAAAGATTTTTTTAAAGTAAGTTACATCACAGGGTCTGACACAAATAGCATCCATCAAAATGGAAAAGAAAGACCTACTTGAAGTCCTTGCAGTCTCTGTCCATGCCGTTAAGCAGACCTCTCCCATTCGCTTTAGCAGGATCACCCTCTTCTCCCACCTTCATCTCTGGACTCTTGTCTTCTTCAAAAGGAGATACCTTCTCTTGTACATCGTTTTTCTCTCTTCCATCTTGGTCAGGGTCTCCTCCACCCTGTAATCATAACAGGTCAGATCAGACCATCAAACTTTGAAGTTAAAATTAACTTGCATTAGGAATGATGTGAGGAATCGTCTTACATAGCCACCGTTCCTGTAGCGACCGTCCATCTTGTCACCGGGTGAGGAGCTCAGCACATACTCCACCATGCTCACTCCCAGGCCTCCACCTTCTGAGCGGGGTGAGAGAACAGAACTGGCATCGCCGTTCCCATGGAAACCCTGGCCTGGCCGCCGCTGCACCATGATCGGCTGGGACACTGAATGATCTGAGGGAAGAAAACCATTCAAAAGTCTCTGCTTTATTCATTTTTCAATATGCTGCCTTCCAATTGCCTCATGACTTTTTAACCAGGCTGCTTTCACAACGGTGAAGTATTAAAGACCCTCCATTTCTATATCTCCAGGGTCAACCTGGGGCAGCTTCAAGTATACTGCAATTCATTTTCAAGGTGGCCTTTTTAAAGCACTTATGGTTTTCTATAGTCTGAAAGACTTTCACATATAGATCTGCTACAATGTCGTGTTACGTATAAATGCACTCTGTTCTTCTGACTAAAAGCTCAATAACATCTCTGTCTATACTAAGAAAAAGCAAACACAAGACCATATTTACTCGACATGATCCTGCTGTTCTCTGACTTGGGATCTTGTGATTCATGGAACCTAGTTTTTCCTGAGGAAGTGACTTTCTATTCTAAATTAGGATTTTTGAGCGTCGGAGAAAACTGGACAGCAACATTAAATACAAGGTCATCTTCAATAAATGTCACTGAATGCCCACACATTACAACGAGCTCTGAGTCCAATAATCTGAAAATGAAAACAGCTACAAGAGAGTAATCGAGCAGGACAGTGAGGCCACTCACGCGATGATCCCCACGCGTTGTCCCGCCACTCCTCTCCAAGCAGCATCCCCTTCCTACCATCCTTCGCCAACTCATCAGAATCCCAGAGCTTTTTCGCAGGCAGAAGCTACAAAACAACAACAACAAACATATTTATATTAAATATTTCTGGCATCACAACATATTAAATTCCAGTTTGTTGTTTGTGTTATACCAGAGGATATGTAGCATTTCTCCAAAATGGTTGGTGTGGGACAACATCACTGGTATTTTCTGTCATATGGATTTATATTATTGGGCTGATTTCGCTTCAATTTGAAGTGGCGTAACATGCAGATACTTAGTCGGTTTGGCCTACTTAACATTTCCAACAAATGTGTAAATGTATTAAAACTATTTCCTCTCAACAGCAAAGAGAAAATAAGCCAGAATGTGATAATATGGCACAGAAAGAGATACTACTATTGAGAGGTGTAAGACGGTCTGACGACAGTCACTGACATGTTTGCCAGGATCTCTCCATCTGTTAAATTATGAGTCATGTTTCTGATAGAAATAAATGATCCGAGCTTTGGCTGTTATATCCTGAAACACTCAGCCTTTTGTTACTACTAAGGGGACACCATGCTGCAGATTACAATACTGCGGGGTAAAACAATGTGTTTTACCCGTGACATCATCTGCCACTAAAGAATACAATGCAACTGTTACTTACTGAATAAAACCTGATCGGAACATAACTTGAAACAAAAATACAGTCTTGGGCCACTCCCTGTGCAGTCATGACTCCCTGTATTGTCGCCGCTGCCCATATGAATCACCAAGTGTTTGTTAATAGGATTTTCCCCGTTTCCATAACACACAAGTAAGAGTTACGCTTTAGTTTAGTTCAATTAGCCGTTGATTACTCCAATACCAGCAGCCAGAGAGCCGTGATGACCTTTGAACATAATGGTCTTACTTCTCCCATCCCCCTCGATTCCAGTGCAAGAGCTTGAAAGTCATAATTCATTTCATCAACGGCACGGACCTGAGATGAAGACAAAAAAAAGAGGTTGGAAACAATGTTATGAACCAGTTGAGAAATATATTTAGCATTCATTAGTGGAACTTTTTAGGAATCAGAACACTTTGACTGGATTTAGTTATTACCATTTTTCTTTTCAATATATAGTTTGTTCAACATTAGGCAACCGTAACAAAAATTCCCCCAAAACCTATTAGTTTCTAGCTGAAGGCTGAAAACAGCCCCAAATGTGTGGGCATGTGAAACGTGAGATATCCCATAATAAAACACTGCAACATCACTATTCAGCACACAACTCAAGTGTTCAATAGCTGATATTTCAAAAACATCATATTGTAATTTTCACACACACAAAACAACCCAAAAAAAAAAAAAAAACTGCCTAAGCCAGGCTCATGGGTGTTACTTTATTTTTTTCAAACCACAGGTGGAGGCATAAAAAAAAACAAAAAACCATACTGGTCAAAAAGTGACTCAAGCTTGGAAGGTTGGAATACCATGACTGTCATTTTCACGTTTAAGTTAAAACATTTTTAAACTTTTTGCTTGAAAGGTGCAAGGACTCTGAAAACCACTGATCTTCTTAAACAGGGATAAGAAAAAAGAAAAATCTGCCAAGCGCAGTACTGCGAGTAGATCAAGAACAACAATGAAGAATTGCAGAGTGTTTGTCCTGTTCATGCTTTATTTTAACAGAGCTTCTTTAACAAAGTGTGCTGATCCAGCTGATGATGTAGTAAATGCAGAGACACCTTTCTTGCACCAGGTCCTAATTGGAGAGGACGTGCAACCAACAGCACCACTGTGTATAAATTGATTATCATCAAAACTATTCTGAAATGAAAATGCTAAAACAATGTTGTTTCCAGGTGATCATTTGTTTGAATGTAGCCAGGGGCTTGGAGCCGACATTGAACAAAAGTATCAGACAGGCATGGGGATACGAGGCCAATAAACAAACCAAAGAGGGACCCTGAGCAGAGTGAATGAACTGCAACAAACAAAAACTAAACCCAAGTGTGCACCAATAAGGAATATCGCAAAGGAGATGACAGCCAACACTTTTGACTTTGTAAAGAATATTTACAAGCTTTGTGAAAGTGATAAGGTAGTGAGGAAGACTAAGGCCACATCCACACGAGTCAAAACGATATTTTTTCTCTCCGGGATTTTCAAAAATATTCCGTTCACATGTCACTATGAACACGGCTCAACACAAGGCTTCAGGGCATGTAGTACATATGCCAGGCCGTTAGGGGTGCTGTGACTCACCAAACACACCAAAGACGCAGAGGAAGAGATGGCGCACATAGATATTTAGGAGTAGACCCCTGGTCATAAACTTCCATCCAACTCTGAGTACTATAGCTCTATGGCCCTGCTCTTCCTGCTGCTAGCGTCATTGGCTTCTGCAGCTCAACCGGAGCTTGGTTTTTGTGGTTATTTGAGGACATTGCAAACTGCGTTGGGGGGAGAGGGGGGCGATTACGTCATCTTTTTTTCCATTGATGATCGTCTTTGCCATCCACAACTCGAGGTGTAGACGGCACATGCCGGGGTTTTAGAATTTCCCCACTCTGGGACCCGTGTTTGCTTTCGCACTTCTAAAACGCTGCCTCGCATGGATGATTGGCCAAAATCGACTCATTCACATGAACTGGCGTTCTCGGGTAGACGGCCCCTAAAAAGCAAATACCACCATGCCTTGGGTCATTTAACACGGTGAACGGACAACTCGTCCACAAAACTGCAGCCTCGGACAACTAGTCCACAACTATTTTTTTCAGCATTATTGATTTGAAGGATTGGATTTCAAAGTATATTTGACACATTTCGAAGGAATATTAAGTATAATTGACACAAAATCATAAACATTGGCAACTGCCCAGAGCGAGTTGTCTGTGGACGAGTTGCCCTACAATCATTTAACACTGACGCTCCATACACAAAGAGTCAGAGCTTCATGTGTGAAAATCTGTTTGAAGCCATTTTAAGAGAAATATGTCATCTTTAGACGTTCGGTAGAGAGGGTTTACTGCTGCAGGTAAGACAATTTAATCTAATCCAGGAAGTCCAGCCCATGTAACAAATCTATGGGTTTGAGAGGGTTATCAGATGGCAAAAAGCAGCCCAGCAGCTTTTAACACCGTCAGACAGGATATTACAACTGTGGATCAGTGATCATGGTGAGATTTGCACCCCTGCTGTGTCAACACAATTGCCCAAGCCCCCCATCTCACTGATTTGCCTGCGGTCAGTGGAGGAGGTGACTGCAGTATTTCAGCTTGGCGCGATCACTGTCCTAACACTTAAAAGTGTGTATTCTGCCTCGCATGTGCTCAGACAATGAATATGAATGAGCCCAGAACTTTGCATGAATGGTTTTTCAGCTCTCAGAAGCAATGAGACTCGTGTAAACAAACAGGCGCTTCCTACGCTGGAATTTTTTATTTTTTTTTAATGACAAAATAAACTCAACTTTAACTTGTGTTGAATCTATGCATTTTGTGATGCTATTCATGACAGTACCAGGAACAAGGCAAGGAAATGTTGATTCAAGTCTGTAGGAAAACTTCCTGTAGTTTTTTTTTTTTTTCAAACATGTGAGAACAAACTCCCCTGTGTCAGACCTGCATTCAGAAAGTATGACATGTAAACCTGAAATCTCGGTTAATCCACATTAAAGTTTCATTCATCCGACCTTTACTAAACAGACTATCAGCGCAATGGCTGCGCTCACAAAAGCTGCTTACCTGATCCACATGATTGGCATCCCCAGTTGGCCAGCGATGCTTTGCAGGCGTGCAACCGACAAGCTGCTCTCCAGGCTGCCGCTGAAAGAAGTATCCCACCGTGGCGTCATCTTGAGATCTCCCGCTCAGCGGGGGCTGCGGGGTACCAGGGGCTGGATTGACACCTCGGTCCATGCCTGGTAAATGTGGCCCCCCAGGAGCCTGCACTGCTCCGCCCACTGACGCTAGGGGCACTCCACCATGTACTCTGACGCCCCCGGACTCAGGAGCACCATTTGCATGCAGCATCCCACCTCTTGTCTCCTGCCAGGCCACGTCATTCATACCTAGGATGCTGCATGGAACGCTCATTCCACGGGAAAGCCTGGAGACAGCAAAAAACATGGCAATACAGTCATTAAAAAACACATGGAATTGGAGCGTCACAAACAAGGAAAGAATTAAAAAAAAAAAAAAAAAAAAGCCATTTTACCCCTAGAAAACCATTAACGGTGATCCGAAAGAAATGTTTAGGATTAGACAAAAATATTCAATTACCATGATCTACATCAAATATAAACCTAATTGTGCAGACAAAACAATAAATAAAACATGTGGACAGCCTGTAAGGTGCAGTAGAACATCTTCTCCAGGCCTCTGGGTTATTTTCTTTCCCATAATCAGTCTATTTGAAGAGCAATAAGACAACATGCCAGAAGTAGACTAGTTAGTTGTAAAAGCAGAGTGTATTATGGGTGTTCCCACAGAAACAAATAATTTGAGGACCTTTTCTGTCTAATTATCAACTCAAACATCGTGTAACTGCAGCTTATTGTTAAAACATTGAAGGCTCAGCAAAAACTGCATGTTGCTGCAATGGTCCAGATGTTTTCATCACACAAGGTCCAATTATGTTATAACATAACATACACTACCAGTCGAACGTTTGGTCAAATAGCCCTCACACAGCCTGGGGATGCGTTTGGACTCATTGTTTGGGTTGAAAAACAAAAGATGGTTAAAATAAACACAAAGCGGATGGGATGACATGTTGCTGCAGGATGTTGTGGCAGCCCAAGCTAGTTCAGTGTGATTTAAATTCTGAATTACACCCGTGTCTCATATCATTTGGACTGATCAAACCAAAGCAGATTTCCACTGGTCCAAGACCATTCCTTGAGTTTCTTAGCTACTAAAAAACCACCACCAAGGAAAAGCATCAAGCAGAAGATATTTCTTTGGGCTATTTGGCTATAAAGGTAAAACTGATTGACGCAGTTTTACCTTTAGTTCATGTTTCTGCTACTAGAACTCTGTGTGGCATTTATCAAGGCTCTAATCTGAGGCGATGTTAACTTGTTATTTCTGAGGCCAGTGACTCGGCTGAATGGATCCTCAGCAGCAAAGGTGACTCTTGGTCTCCTTTCCGGGACAGTCCTCATGTGAACCAGTTACACTGTAGCACTTGATGGTTTTTGCAACTGCCATTGGAGACACATTAAACGTTTTTGCAGTTTTCAGGACCGGCTGACCTTCAGTTCTTAAAGTAATTGAGTTTTGTTTTTCTTTGCTTAAGTGATTGGTTCTTGCTATATTATGAATTCCAACAGTTGTGAAATAGGGCTGTCAGTTGTGTACCAACCCGGCTTCTGCACAACACAATTGATGGTCAAAACCACATTAAGAAGGCAAGAAACTCCACAAATGAAACCTGACACGGCAAACCTGTGAAGTGTAAACCATGTCACGTGACGACCTCATGGAGCTCATTGAGAGAAGGCCGAGGGTTTGCGGCGCAGTAAACAAAGGGGGCTACTTGGAAGAACCTAAATCATAAAACATGTTTTGAGTTATTTCACAATTTTTTTTTGGTTTACTACATATATCCATGTCTTCATTTATAGTTCTGATGCCTTCAGTGAAAATCTGCAATTTAAATAGTCAAGAAAAAAAAATGAATGTGAAAGTGTGTCCAAACATTTGACTGGTAATGTACATTGATTGTAATACAGTGTAAACACAACACTGATGTAAACATGTAGGCTACTAAAAGAACTAGCAGCAAAGTGTCCAAGGTGAACAGAGCAAATGAAAATTCCCATTGTTTCAAAAGTCCTTATTTTAGCAGAGCAGCAGCAACTGCGAGTGTGTACCCACATGGAAGGCATTCCTGGAAAGCAGCTGCGTCGTCCGGCCAAAGTACTTGAGGTAAAGCCGGGATTTACAGTGCAAACTGCCAAGCTGCAGAACTGTATTTGCTTCAGGAGCCAAGGCACCAAGTGTTGTTTTTTTATTAACTGCTTTAAAATTTGAACTTTTTGTCAGAAGACAATCTCAAATACAAGTGTTGTATTCAGGTTTAGCTTGGATTTTTGTTTACAATATATTCAAATGGGGATAGCAAGAAGGTAAATGCAACAACTTGGAATATTATCAAACATACATGTAGCCAAAATGGATTCACCTCTACAATGTAAACCCAACGAAACACCTGAAAAATGAACTTATAGATACAACAACAACAACAACAAAAAAACTATTTTGAGCTCAAGCTAGATTAATTATATTGCCTTGGAAAATAACGGATTTATGGCATAGCTATTGGTCTAGATTACTGTACAGGTGCAGCTATAGAAGTGTCCCATGAACCTATGTTGACATTATTATGCAATCACAGGAGGATCTTTTGTGTGGATTTGAAAACAGGAAAAACAAACTTAAGCTTTCCATCCAAGACTACATGGCTGACTCGTTTGTGATCGAAATGACATGTCTGTGAATCTAAAACCTTACAGTATTTTGAAGATGAAACCCACTAAATGGAAAACTATTTATTTGCCTCGCCGGGATACAGCTAATTCATAACGTGCTCACTCCATGTCATGGCTTCTTCAAACCTTTAGCCTCAAGTCAAACTGCTTTCTTGGAAGTGGACACTGACACTCGTGTTCTGGTGGTGTGTTGATCCGTGCGGATAACAGATAGACAGATAATGGAGTCGATATCTTGCAAAACCTACACGGCTAAGCAACACAGTGGTTAGCATGATGCTAAGTGGTGATCATAAAGCTAACGTAATGCTACCAAAAACATTTAAGACACCAGAGGCCAGAACTACACAAATCATATTCAAATGTTAGACGTGCAGTTATATTGACCCCTGAGGTTTAGTTTTACAACGGCACAGCATCCAATATGTACTGCTGGTCGTTGTGAAAAATCGACATGCAAGCCTTTAGCAAGCAGACTAACTAACCAAGCCGACCAGACGACTCTGAAGTTGGCTTCTGATTTGTGCCTTCCGATTAGGCGTGAAGAGAAACGATAAAGGGGACATCTGTTATACCAGCACTCTTAAATGCAGTGAGTAAGTTAGTTACACGATACAAAGCTTTAAAAACCACAAATCAGATATGGACAATATGTTTTTAAACAAGGTTTAAAAAGGCTAAGGTGTCAAAGCAAGTGAATTTAACACGTAGAGATACATCCTTCAGGCAATATGGATTTCTTTCCCCCCACAGACTATATGGTGTGTTTAATTCTCAGTCGCACACACATCCATCTTTACATTTTAAAAAACTAAACATCAAAGCTGTTTTTCCACAATCTTTGCCGTTGACAGTCGAATCGTAGGCCAACTTCAGCGCCAGGCGAGCAAGTCCGCTGCTAATTAGCAAGCTAACATTATGGCTTTGATATGGCATTTATATTGAATAGGATTCATGAATAGTGAATAGTGGACTTGTTCTATATCGCAGTTTCTCTCAAATATCAATTCGTGCGTTTGCACGAGCCGATCATGGTCTCACTGGCTAACGTAACTTTACAGGACCAAACCGGCTAATGCTAATAGCTTGCAGGCCTAGCCTGTTTATTATTGGCTGGTTACGCTGAACATCGCTGTTAATTTCACGAATTCAGGCTTTATTACGAAGCGGTGTGCAATAATATATCGCCAAGGCGTGCTATTTTCCTCCCTCGGAGCACCTCACGTCCTATAATAAGCCCCTGCAGCTAGCGTGAGGGCTAGCAGACGCTAATTGCCAGGTTGCTGTTGTGTGAGCTAAAACATCAGCCAAACAGTCAGCGGCTAAACAACATGGCCCCCCTTTAAGTTCCAAACAGAGGGGCCTTAACCGCTAAACAAAAGGGGAAATACTCCCAGCGCGGCAGCCGCCTACACGGCGGCTTCTTTAACAGGCCTTTTGCGGGAAATAAGAACAGATACTCACGCGTTGTCGTGTCGAGAGAGGGTCTATGCTTGTTGCACGCCGTCAAGCCAATTCTATATTGTTTTGTTTCCTTGGCGAGAGAGCGGTGATTTAGCAAGGCTGGGTACTAGGCTAGGAGTCTGTCTGCACTGCCGCCCCCTGTCGGTGGACAGCGGCAACTACACAGACATGCGTACAACAGCACCCCCCCCCCCCCCCCCCAAAACACCCCCACCCCCACACCCACTCCCTTGAATACAAGTAATGTAATAAATGTTTTTACAATCATCTTTGAATTCCCTTCAAACCTCTGCCCTTTTGTGTGGCTAAACGACAATTTTACACTTCAAGACTTCATAAGCAGGGTAAATCAACACCTTATAGTACCATTTTTAATCCGAGAAAGTTTGTTGCATGGCATTAAACTGACCAAAAACAAAAAGCATAATCTGTACCTTGCAAATTTTTCAAATGAATAAAATACTCAAAGGATTTCTGTAAAAGGCGTGCGCGCGCACACACACGTTGTAATGTCTGTATGTATGTAAAAATATTTAAGCATTTGTCATTATTTCTTCATGTTTATTCTGAACTTTTGTACTTGTGATCTAATCTATTTCACTGCAAAAGAATGGAGTATTACCCGTCATAGATCACTTTAACTATGAATCATTAAGACCAAGGTTACAAAAAGAGAAATATTCGATCTATGATATTTATCACAATATAATATTTGGTGTATTTCAGGTCACACACTCTTTATTTCTTCTTTTTTTTTATTATTTCACCTGATATTTTACCTTAGTGTTAAATTACACCATGACAAAGATCTTCCACACAGCTGTAATACATATAGTGTGATTATACTCCATGATCGTAGATGAGAAAACACCATCAGGTTGAAATGAGAAGTTGATCTACTTAGTTATGATCTGCTGAGTAATACTTCCGTTAGCTGTATCAGAAGTTTTTCTCAGCAGATCTGTATCTATATCTCCCCCCACCTTGTCAGTCAGAATGAAAAACGATCAAACAAACGTGTAAGCCTGCCTCTGGTAATAAAACATCAGGATGCAGTGAGAGTTTTACGGGTCCTGAGTCGCTTGGTTCCTCGTGGTCGATGGCCCTCCTCTCCATAAACGAAACCCGACGAGATCCAATCACCTCCCGCTCCACGCGCGGTGATCTCACCTCCTTATTTCCGATTGGGTTGCTATATTTAGGAAACCACGCTGCGCTTTATAAAGAGATCGCAGTTGGTTTCTGGTAAAAGCTTCGGGAGTTGGGGGTGGAACTGGCCTGACGAGTCTGTTTTGTTCTATTTGGAGGCATTTTAAAGCGGCGGGAGCGGATATAGCGGTGCGTCTGAGCGCTCCGAGTCCACATTTGTACTGGAGAGCAGCGGAGGCGCAGGGATGGCAGACGTGCGTAAGAAACTTGTGGTGGTGGGAGACGGCGCGTGCGGGAAAACGTGTCTCCTGATTGTGTTCAGCAAAGACGAGTATCACGAAGGCTACATCCCCACCGTGTTTGAGACGTACGTGGCGGACATCGAGGTGGACAACAAGCAGGTCCAGCTCGCCCTGTGGGACACGGCCGGACAGGAGGACTACGACCGGCTGCGCCCTCTCTCTTACCCGGACACCGATGTCATCCTCATGTGCTTCTCCGTGGACAGCCCGGACTCGTTGGAAAACATCCCCGAAAAGTGGGTGCCCGAAGTCAAACACTTCTGCCCGAACGTGCCCATCATACTGGTGGGCAACAAGAAGGATCTGCGCAACGACGAGGGCGTGAAGCAGGAGCTGTCCCGGTTGAAGTTGGAGCCGGTGAAGCCGGAGGAGGGCCGCGCCATGGCCGCGCGCATCGGCGCCTACGACTATTTGGAGTGCTCCGCTAAAACCAAGGACGGGATCTGGGAAGTGTTCGAGGCTGCAACCCGGGCATCACTCCAGAAACGAAAGTTACCTTCAGACAGTTGTTTGAAATGCTGCTCTCTGATGTGAACAATCTTGTCACGAGGAACCGGAGAGAGCAGACGAGACGTTTCCCACCTGTGGCCCTGAGGGGGTCCGTGTCTGGACATGTGTGGGCAGCGTGGCCATGGCCTGTGGTCACTACCGTGTAATCAGATGATTTTTGGTGTTAAACCAATAACAGACAACAAGTTGTTTTGGACACAGTCGAATATCATGTGATAATATCAGTGTGTGTGTGTGTGTGTGTTGCGTGTCTGAAATGCACTGCTTATTCTTCCTTGGTCACATGATTCCGGTCTGGAGGGGTGGAGAAGAGGACAGACAACAAACCGTCCTATTTCCGTGGGAGACTTTTTCATAGCTGCTTATGTGAACATGTCATTTCTAAAAAGTCTGCTTGCTTCAAGACAGAAATGGCTCACTTTTATGAGTGCCAAAGTCTTTGGAAGAGACCACTGCCTTACTGCCAAGGTTATGATGTATTTGAATCAAGCAAAGCAGAAAAGTTTGCACTTGTTATTTATGTCCACTTTGTATTATGACATGATCGAGAATTTCACACAAAGCCTTTTACAAAACCACAAGCCAATGGTTGCAGTGGTCTGTATGTACAATTCTTTCTTCTTCTTCTTTTTTTTTTTTTTTTTTTTACAACTTTTGAAAAGACAAGTACTGCAGCTCAAGTTTACAGGAATTAAATTAGGTAGTCTCAGGTTTGCTTGCAGGAGCCTCATCCAAAACTGTTCTTTTCAATGCCACGTTATTTAATGACTGATGTGTATTGCCTTGCTGTTATCCAAAACGCTGTGAGGTGACTACGTATATTTCAGCTCGTCTTCTGAAGGGCGAACTACAGTGTTCATGGAGTTTTGCAGACGTTCTGTTATGGGCCGTCGCCCCAAGAAATCACAGTTGTCTTTATAAGTTTGCCAACCATGTGTTTACCACGTGTGTCTTGCTCAGCTTTTTGCCACATCCAACTAGTTTATCGGCTACATATTGCTTGTTTTCTGTAAATCACACAGTCAAATGTTACCTTTCTCTTCACACAAAATATTTTGAAGCACATATAAAGTCTATATATTGCCGTTTTAGAGATTGGTGTCTTGTCAATCTCCTTTTAGCTGTGGCTCCATTTGTTGTTATGTGGATGGCAATTCTTAAGGGAGAATGCAGCATGTGAGGTGGTTTTGCTCAGTGAAGCAGGTTCTCTCTGAAAGTGCCATGAAACTACTATTTATTGAGCCAACGGCACACATTCATATGGGATTAAGCCATCTCATGGCAGTTAAACCTATTTTTTACGTTCATCATGTTTGCAGTGTCATCAGCACAATCTCATGATAGTCACACAAAGTATTTTTTTTGTTTGATAAATGTAAAAAAAAAAATGTTGAGGTGAAGAAGGACGTCTGAAGCTGTGAAACACAGCTGAATCGAAATATGATTTGTTACAAACAGTAAATACCATTATTTTGAGCTTGATGTCTTCCAAGATGACAGTGAATGTACCTCAATTGATTTGTTTGAAAACATTTATGGAACAAGAAATCTCTACATGTTATTTTTTTATATTTGTAAATCCAGCTCATGTTTGAGATGCGTTTTCACCGAGGTCTTGTGTAACTGTCCCTTTTGCATGACTGTGGGGGGGCTTTTTCAAACGACATCATTTTGAGATGCGTAGCAGGGGAGCCGAGTGATTGATTTTGCCCCGAACGTGTTTCTGCAATCAGCTTTTACATCTCAGTTTATAGGAGAGAGTCTTTTTGTGAACCCAGTCAGAATTACAACGGAGTAAAAGTCACATTCCTGCCTGCCTCCTGTTGCCGGGGTTTTTTGCTGACTTACAGGCCAGGAATGCATTGTGCTGGACTGGTTAATTTTCCCACTCCGGCCTCCCTCATGTGCCTCTGATTTACATTGTTGTAAGGTTATTATTCACTGATGGGACAGTGACATTTTCACTTTGATTTCGCTGAAACACAAATAAGAAGACGGCTGAATGTGCCAAACGATTTTTAAGAAATTTTCCAAACGATTAATATTTAATGTATTGCAAAGTGCAATTGGAAGTAAAATGGTATGTAGAACACTATGGAAAGTTTGTGTGGGAAAACAAAAACCCTATTACAGAATGTAAGGGAACCAGTGGTACTATTTTGGAAATGTCAATAAAAATATGGGCGTCACCTTTTCCCTTTCTCCATTCTTTTGCCTCATATGAAACTACCGGCGTATTCTAGATCTACTATAGTTAGGCTTACAAAATGACATAAAAATCTAATATTTAATTACAATTAAAACTCATTATCTCACTTTATGGATGTTGACACACACACACTGAGAAAATAAATTGTGTAATGCTTCCATTCACCCAAGAACATTATTTAATAGCAAAAGTGCGGAGTCAGTGCACTAAGGGCGATGAATTGGTATTATTATTTTTTTGGAATGTGCAGTAAAAACTATAATCTTCCCCTAAAACGAGAATCAACAGTCTGATTCCAACACTGATTGGGACATCTGTGATCAAACAAACAAAAACAAGGCATCTCAACTGGACCATAGCCTTGGATGTCCTTGCAATTAACTGTAGAGACTTCACATCATTTGTAAATATTATAAAACTTAACATTTTAAAAACAAAAATGGCCAGTATATTGCTGGTGCCCTGAAAATGTCAGAAGATTCTCTCTTTTATTGTTACAAGGTGTGTCCTCAATTGGCTCCTCAACAGTTGGCCCATGATCAAGCTGGAGGTGTACGTTGAGTTTGATCTTAAAGTGAGGGATATGGACCTACGATACGAACAGTCATTTGCTTTCTAAATGAAGGTGTACCAGTGGAGGAGCTCACAAGTGGAAGAAAACCACCATCTTACCTCGGAATGCAGTGATGAGTGAGTGACTGACAGCCAGTAATGAATCTAAAGGCACAAGGATAAGTATGTTCAGTCGAGCAGGCATTCATGTACAGTACATCACTGTAGTATATTAATGAAAAGTAGCAGCAACAAGCCTCTCCTTAAACCCCCCCTGAAAAACAAGATTTACTGATTAAATAAAAGCTCAATCTCATATATATATATATATTTATATTTTTTGCCAGGTTTTAATTCTGGGAATCGAAAGACAAGCTGTCATTAAGGATGATACCTATGTATTTGAAGGGAGAAACCACAGCAACCATATTCTGAACTGAAGAGTCACAAGTCAGGAAGCATTGCTGAGAGGCCACAGGCTGGCAGACACGGTATTTATGCATTCAAATGCCAGTTTAATGACTTGATGTCACTGTTGTTATTTATGAAAAATCACACATCAATCAGTTGTTTCCTATTAAGCACTGGGTGGCTGGGTGATATTCAAACCGTTCTTGGATATGTAAAAGATTTGCCTGAAAATTCTCTTCATTGCCCAATACATCTTTTGTGTAGCACGAGAGTTAAAATTTTCCAATCTCAAAAGTCATTTGGAACAACAATGTTTTCTTCACGACGTTACTATAAAAACAAGACGCTGACTAAGGCCTCGCTTTAAATTACTAAACTCTTAAAGGACAAAAATGTCCTCTTCCAAAACAACTTCAGTAAAGTCTTACATATTTATGTTAGATCGGTTTTCTACATAAATCTCCTAAACAAATTCAATCCTGCAGAAAACTACTAAACATTCAGTTACTTTCAGGTTGTACCGATTTATACTTTTCTTGCATTAACTCTTTTGATGAACTTCAGTCTGGATCAAAATGATCAAATCATCATCATCATCATCATCATCATCATCATCATCATCATCATCATCATCATCATGATTTTAACCCTTGACGTGCCAGTTACACAATGCTTGTATTTTTTTGTTGTTTTATTTAAGCTTATAGTGTGATAATAAAACTGACATTAAGCATGTTAAATTGCCAAAAATAACAACAACAACAAAATCAGCAAAACTGTAGTGTTATGCAGGACTACAGTGGTTTTAAAGACTCATGAAGAAAAGTATCATTCTGTAAAGTTTTTTGTGAGTGAACATTTTTGTCCTCAGTGACAGAAGAGGATGTTGTTTCTTTCACAGTGTTCTATTGAACTGTGCCACTGTCACAGACACTGCCTTTTCAAGACAGATATTTCGTTACAAAAATACAAAATGGCGGACTAATGAAGAGCAAACATGTACCCAAATTGAACAAATTGTCCAGCGATGACAGTTTCACAGCCCTACTTTAGATTCTAAAAACTCTTTTATGCATGTTTTCTCTCAAATGTGGAAAACTGAATCTGACAAAACTGAGGGTAGCCACGAATCTGAGCCCATGTGTGAAGATCTAGATCTGAGTTCCAGGATCGGACACAATTTTGAAAACTGTTTTTGTCAACATTGTGCTTGCAATTATCCTGCTTGTCCTAATTTAGGAAAGGATCACAAGAACTGTTATTATATACAAGTGACTAATTGGAATAAGGAAGGCAGGCAATGAGGACTGTGTATTGATGTTTTCAAAGAAAAGCTTCTTTTTAGTTTTAGTCTAGTTAAAGCGTCATGGGAAGAAAAATCCCTTTAAACTGTAATGAAAAATGTAACAAAACATGCCTTTGAGGAATATTTTGGTGTACTAGACATTTTACTAGTATTTTCAGATCATATCACAGCATTTAAACTGGCAGTTGTACCTCTACAACACTTAAATGAGATTGATTATGCTCAATTTAAGAAATTCACAGAGATAATGTGCAGTACAAACTCTATTTATTGAAGCCGACATAGGTTTTTAAATAGTACAAGACAGTGATAGCACAGTAGGGCCTGTTTTCTGAGAAATAATAAACACAGTGAATAAACTGGAATAACGGTGAAGACACAAGCATTATACAGTACAGAAGCTGTTGTGAGCATACAGTTTTATTTTCATGATGGAGACAGATTCACTTTAGTCTTGTTGGTTACAAAACAGAGGTTGTTATCGTGAATACTTGGTTACATCTTTGCCAGTCATGACCACTTACACAAACCTTGCAACATTAGGTAAAGGAATGTCAACCTCCACCTCTCGGTCGCCTACTTTCACATATTGTTCAACATCTTTGCTCTTTTCCTTCAGGGTCTGAATGACATTGTTCTCGAATGCATTAATGCGTTTTATCAGTGTGTCAATCCAGGACTGGATGTCAGCTTTGAGCTGGTCAATGGAGATGTCAGAGAAAAGGTTTTTCAAATTAGCTTTTACAGTTTTTAAGTATTCCAAAACAACTCTGTAGGCCTCGTCAATCTGCAGGACAATGTCCCCCAGGACTTTAGAGTTCAAAGCATCATGGTACACATCAGTCATAAAGGTGGAGATCTTCTCTACGTTTTCAGAATTAAGAGTTTGAACAAGCTTCTCACTTTGTTCAGTGACAAACTGCAGGAATGTGGAGAATTTGTTAAAAATGTCCTCTAGCTGGATACGGCCAAGACTCCTCACAGTGACAATGACTTGATCTTGGATTTTCCTTAAAGCTAATGACAAGTCATCAAGAATTTCCCGTCCACTGACAATGTAGTTAGAGCCAGGGAGGGTGAATTCAATGCTCTGGATATACTCGAGGACAAAAGCAAAGGTGGAAGTGAAATACTCAGGAATCCTTTGAACAGCCTCCTCAGATGCATCAGCAAGAAAGCCACTAACCATCTGATAGATTTCCAGGCCAGACATCCTCTGTTCATAGCCAGGGATCTGGAACCTTGTTTCTCTCAGGAATCGAACCACAGCATCAAAAACAATCTCAACTTTCTTCTGGTAGTCTTTCAGAATGGAAATGGCACCATCCGCAACAGTCATCATCATGTCAGAAAGATCTAATTCTGCAAGGTTGCGAACACTCCTCTTGAACAGCCTTTGACTTGATCTTACAAACCCTATGGTCAAGTCAGTGAACAAACTGTATGCCGTGAAAGTAAAGCCAGACACATTTTCAGTGATAAAGGGCACCTTCTCCTTCAAAGTCAGCATCAGTTCATTTGGAATCTCCATATTCCAGGTTGTCTGAATGTTCAGCCTCTTGGAGTCCATGACAGACATCTTCAGAACCAAGATATCAATGGCTGTTGTTGGCTCGGACTGTTGAAAGAAAACAAAGGAAAAAAAAAAAAAAAAAGCAGAAATAATTAATAACTGGAAAATTCAAACACCCCAAATCATAATCAAATATTATTAGAATGCAAATGAGTAATAAAATGTTCTCTTACTGGAAAGTGGCCATACAGTCTTGCTTTCACTTGAGCTGGGCTCTTAGTCTGCATCTGGAGTGCAATATGTCCTGTAGATGGAGTGGACATGGAGACAACAAGACCTTCCTCTGCGTTTCCGGTGAATTCCTGGCGAATTCCAAAGTGCCTGGACTTCAATGAATTGGTGATGGAGGTCTCAAGATTGTTTAAACCTAAGATGATGGTGCTCTCATGGGTTCCCTCAAGCAGGATATTTTTCAGAGACAGGTTGGAAGTAATTTTGAGTCCATCATCCATTTTCATGATACTGTTGCCCTCAATCTTTCCAGTGAGGAGACCCATTTCTGCAGAGGATGAGGCATCGAGTTTAATGTTGATGGTGTCCTGGTTCAGGATGCTGGCATCAGTTTTCAGTGTGAACATTGCTGTTTTGATGGAGAAGTCATAGGCTAAGTCGCCCAAAGCTGGGATTCTGATGTTAAAATTCTTGGGCAGAGTGATTTTTGGAATAGTCAGCTTGGTGAGGGCAGATGGAATATGCAGAGCTGGCACCGAGATCATGGTGTGGTGAGGCAGGGGAATTGTAAATGAGGAGACGTCCAGATTAATCATTGGAACTTTAAAGGCAGGGACTGTAGCAGTTTCGGGGAAGTCAACGCTGTATTTTTCATACTCTGCCTTTGCTTTGCCGAAAGATGTAACAAGGAGGTCGGCCATCTTGTCCTTGTTGATGTGCAATTTCTTGTGCAGTGTCCTGACATTAGAGTTGATAGCATTGGTGACTGGTTCCATATTAATATCAAAAGTGATCATCTCAGGGCTTTTGATGTACTTAAACTTGGAATTCATGTCGAAGGTCTGCTGAGTTGTGGGCAGGATGTGCCGGATGGGAGTGTTGTCCCACACCGAGAAGGCAGTGAGTTTTGGTAATCTCATTTCAACAATTGGCATTATGATTTCAGGGAAGGTGATACGCTCTTTTAAAATGTCAAGATTTGCTTCTCCATTGATTTGGGAGACAACGCTGATTTCACTCTCAAGATTGTCAAAAGAAAAAAGGTGGGAGTATTTGAACTGGTTGAATCGAGCCAGACCAGACCAGCTCGCTTGCTGCACTGCTGTGTTCAGCGTAAAAGCAATGTCATTCTGAAGATCAATCTTTCCAGACAGCCTGAATGGAAGCGAAACCTTGGCATTTCCCTTGTTCTTGGTATCAAACGTAACCTCATCAGGTGTGACTGAAGCAACAAGTGAGTTGCTGACAATTCCTTCCGCTTGACCAATGAGCTCTGCATTGTGAGAGGCAGTGAAATCAATTTTCAGTTCTCCTGCGTCAGCCATGAACTTTACTTCTGCAACACTGTCTTTCAAGAAAGGGGTTTCGGTCTCAAATTTGGCATCGAATTTAACATTTCCCAAAATTTCTATGTCAGCAATAACATTTTGAATCATTTTCAAGTTGGTACTGCCTGTTTCTCCAGTGAAGGTCACTTTGATTTTGTGGATATCCATGACCACAACTATGTCGCTGTTGTGCTTTGCCTCATCTGAGAAGTCCTTCACTGCAATTTTATCAGAGGCCAAATTGTTAATGTTCAACTGGAGAGCAGAATCCTCAAACAGTAGAACTGTTTTCTGATTCATTTTTGCTTCATTGAAGATATTGAGTGGTGGCATGTTGATGTCATGTTTGTAGTTAGTCTCCATTGTGGCAGACATTCTATTTCCCATTTCAATACCGGCGTTGTTGGTCAACTCTGCAACATACAACTCAGTTGAAACCTTTGCAATAGTATTGGTGGAAGCTTCAGCCCTGGTCAGGCCGTAGATGGTCAATTCTCCCTTGTGATCAAGTGTGAAACATGATTGATCAACCTTGATGTTCTCAGCAAAGTTCAACTGACTCTTTTCAGGTGCAGCAAAATGGGCATTGGCATCCACAGTGAAGTCCAAGATTCTTAAAGTGGACTCAGCCTGTGACTTGAAGTTCATTTTGAACTCTGGTGTGACTGTCGTCGTTGTTGTGTTTTCCAGATCAGCGGTGGCACTAAGTTTGTAATGAGGGGAGGTAACTCTAAATTCTCCGTAGAGTTTTCCAAAACAGGGAATCTTGCTCATCTCTGCCACTTTGTCTTTCAGCTCCACAGTGAATGTTTCATAATCAAAAGATTTGACTTTCTGCACCATTCTTATGAAATAGTCGCGCACATCTTCAATCAGCTGTTTGATGTCAAAGGAAGATAGTTCATCCAGCAGCTCCTGGGCAGGTACCATAACTTTTCTCAGCAGTGGCTGGATGTCAATTGATTGAAGAGACTGAAGAACGTGTTGAATTTTTTCCCTGATCTGATACTGCTTCATAATTTTCACAATCTCATCCATGATCGCACTGATAATCTTTTCAATCTCATAGCTGGAGAGAACATCTTCTATTTTGGTGTAAATGGCATTGAATTTGTTGGCAATGTCATATTTGTTGATCCAAGCCAAGACAGTGTCCTTAATCGTTTTCAGCATTTGGATAACTTTGTCAGTTGGGAACTTGGCTGTCAGGTTAGTGAGGAAGTTTTCAATTGATTTGAGGTACTTTACCAAGTCTTCAGTGAAGAGGTTGATATCAAAGTTGTCAATGACCTCCTTCAGCTCCACCATTTTGGTCTGGAACCTGTCGCTGATTTCATACTCGGAGTTGATGTTTTGCAGCATTTCAATGCCCTGATCCATAAGCTGCATCATAGTGGTCCTCAGGTTTTCAATGACTTCAGGAAAGTACTCAATGAATGGGATCTGGATGAAGTGGCTGTCACTGTTCTTGTCATATTTCACAAATGCAGAGATGGCATAATCTTCTTTATTCTCACTGAAGATGGGAGCCGAGACTACTCCTGCCAGTTCAATGCCCATTCTCTCAACGTTGTTGTAGGCACTTAATTCTTGACCCAATGTGTTCTCATTTAATTTAGATGTCATCTTCAATGTGATGCCTTGCTCTTGGAGACTCAGTATGCTGTTGAACTTGTTCTCCATCATGGTCTTAATAGTTGGCCAGTCTTCAAGCTCATGGGTGGTTGAGGCTCTGTACTCAAAGGACTGTGTGAACAGTAAAGGTTCTGCTTTCAGGAGGAATTTGCTGTACAGATCGCCACTCTGCTGTCCATACAGATACACTCCGCCGTCAGAGTTGAATAGGGCATCAATGGTCAGTGTGAAAGGCTCAGCCAAAGTTTTGACAGTGCTGTCCAGACGAAGAGATTGGGATTTGAAGTTCGCCACATTGTTGAACTTCATGGTCAGACCAGCAACTTCCAAATCGGTGGTATGTGTCATGTGAGTTCCCAGAAGTTTACCATTGGTATTCCAATTTGCAGACAGGATCATGTCTGCAAATTTGATTTCATAAGTGTTCTTAAGCTCTTCCTCTGAGAAGACTCCCGTCATCGCTCCACTGAGCTCCATGTTGTAGGGCTCTGCCTTGAACTTGGCATCATTCACAAAGTTAATGTCCATCACTTTCAGGTCATTCTTCACAGAAACGGAGGCAGTAAAACGCTCCATGTTGATTTTGATGTCATGCATGTAGGAGTTGCGTTCATTAAGGAAGTTGTCAGTCTTGGAATTGAGACTGAAAGATCTCAGTGTGAAAGACAGTGAGTGAGTATTTTCAGTTCTGATCTCCTTGAAAGATCCAACCAGGTTGTTAAAGAGGGTCAATCCATCTTCATTCAGTTGGAATTTTATTCTGTTTCTGCTGTTGATGTCTAAGAGGTCACCTTCAAAGATGCTGTTCAGATAGACCTCTGTGCTTGACAGCTTACCCTCAATATTAAGCTCGGCTTTGTTTTCTTTAATGGCTCCCTTGGTTGTGAGGGACATGGATGCACCAGAAATGTCAAGTCCACCACGGAACACATTCTCAAACGTGAGAGGACTGTGTTGGGCAGTTGTTGTGCAGCTAGTGGTCAGGCCATTTGTGTTCAGTACCAAGGTTGCTTTGTGAGAGGCAAGGCTTGAAAAGAGGTTAATGGAGGCATCAGCATTGATTTCCAAGCCAGAGGGATTCAAGGACCCGGTAAGCAAAGAATAAGCCCGGTTCTCAGCATCATCAGCTTGATTTTCGATCCTGAGACTGGCCTGTCCTTCGGCGGCAGAGAACTCCATCTGGCTACGGAGCATTCTCTTAAGAGCTTTGGTGACAGAGTCATACTTGATGGCGAGCTTGACATCCTTGTAGCTAAGATTAATTTTGGTGGTATGCCTGATGGGGCCACTGTTCAGATTGGTGCTAGATTCAAGCAAAAGTTCCTCATTTTCATAGGATGCTTTGACCTTGTTTCCAATCTTCAAGATTTCAGAGTTAATTCTCAGTGTACTCTCCAGTTTTGCTTCCTTCTTGGCTGGCTCAACAGAAAAAGTGTGGAGATAGGTGGTGCTAGCTGTCATAGGTCCAAGAGTCACAGTTCCATCTGTGTTAACATCTCCAAAGAGCATGTTTGAGTCTAGGGTGAACTGGGTGGTAATGGTCAGAGAAGTGTCCAGACCAATGGGGGAGGCGGCATACACATTGTAGCGCCCTGTTACTAACACATTATCTGTGAGAGTGACGGTTTCCATTACAGTAAAGCCTGTGTTGAGGAACCTGTGCTTCAGAGAACTGTCAAGGGTGAGTTCCATCTTTTCCTCTTCGGTGTCGGTGACTGATGTGCTTCCTTTAAAACAAACAAATCATTAAAATAAGAATCCGTATGAATTGTTATTCTTCTTCTGTATGTTAAAAATCAAACATTTTAAATTACCTTCAGCTGAGAAGGAAAGAAGTTCAATTGGACTGTCAGCCATGACGCTGAACTTGGCCAGGTAGTTGGGAGAATCGACAGTCATGTTACCGGCAGATGCAGTTGCCTCCCAGTTGTAAAAGTTACTGTTGACCTTGGCAGACATTTCAACCATTCCCATCACTGGCAGAGTGAGGTCATACTCAGAGGGAATGGTGAATGTTGGGACCTGAATTTCCCATGAAGGAATCTCTACACCAAGCTGGGGCATGTTAATGTATGGGGAAGTCACCACTGCAGGAACTCTCAGCTCTTCAGATGATTTGCCTCCAAGGGGCAGAGGGACGGTGATTGTAAGACGGTCCTCATTGAACTTGTATCTGAATGTGCTGTCGCTGTTGAAAGGATGAAAAACAGAACATATTGCACTTAAAATGTACATTCAGCCAAAAGTCTCAAGTAGTGCTGATTTCACAATTTAGTCAGAATAAAGCTGGACTTCACTGTAACTCGAAAACAATCTTATATTTTACTTACAAGTTCATGAACAGATTTTCAGGCACGGGTGGCAGTTCTCTATTTGCAACTTCATTCATCACATTGGTCCACAGTGTCTCAACATAGGGGATTTCAGTTGACAACTTCTTCATCCAGATTCTGTTAGCCTGATTTATAAACAAGAGTTGAAAAAAACACATTTAGTTTTAGTCTGCAAAGATTGGAGTCATTGTCAGCTGCATTTGCAATTGCATTCTTCTCACCTCCAAACCCTTTTTGACAATAAGACCAAGTTTCATGTCGGTTTTGGGAACCTGCTGGTTCATAACATCGTCCATGAGCACCACAGTCCAGTCCCGGAGGGCTTCAGCGTATTGCATTGGGATCTTAGTATCAGCATTCGTGTTGGAAATCAGCTGGACTTCAGCCTGTTCTTTACCTGAGTAGCACAATATTATAATTTCACATTTACAGTGTATGAAGTGCATGGACAAATGCATGAAACACTCCATCCATTAAACTGATATTGTTTTCCTCACATACCATATTTCAAGACGACTGCCTGAACTGAGGAAATCTCAGAGAGTTTCAAATCGCTTTTGATCTCCAGTGTGAGTCCGTTCACTCTTGTCAAGGTGGCAGTGACAGTGGCATCAGTTCTCAGAGAGGGGACTAACAGCTGAACCTGCACCAGGCTATCTGCCAATGCCGGATTGACCCTATGAATAAGAAAAGTAAGTCAATGTGTGTCTGATTATTGCCCTCAAACTGTTAGCAGTGAACAAGTTTTGAAGGAGGATCCAAATTTTATTGAAGTGTTGAAACAAACTTAATGCTGCGTTTACTTACTTGGCACGGCCGATCAAAGACATCTGGGGAACATTCTTGTTGGTGAGCTCAAGGATGAGGGATTTTCCTTCGGTGTTGCCGTCAGAGAGGCCAACCTTAATGCCTGCTTCAATGTCAAAATCTGGTATCTGGATTTCGGTGGTCAACACATTCCTGTTCCTGTTGAATTTCATGGTGGCTGTTGCCTCGTTCTGCCATTCACCTAAAGTCACAGAAATAGAAAACAAACACCTTCATCAGCTGCCTGTGAAATGCCACAAAAAATGGACAAAGACTCATAAAAATGTTATATTTCTTTGATCAGAAATGTGCCAATACCTTCAGCTTTAAGGCTCATCTTCAAAGAATCAACCATCTGGTCTTGATCGTTTCCTTCAGTCAGGAGTTCATAGGCAATAGTAGCAGTGTATTCAGAGACTTCAATGGAAGGCTTGATGTCAAAAGCATATCTGGAGTGAAAAAAATCCAGATATATTTTCATCTGAATGTTCTATAATGTACTGATTTTCTTCCCCAACAGCAATGTTATCGAAACACTTTGAAACCAAAATGTGACAACAGTATTATCAATACTGAAGACCATGTTTGTTTGCGTGTGCATACAGAGCTATTAATCCACACAGTCATATGACATAGGGCTTTTGTGACGTCTGTCTGAGCAACGCAGTTAAAGGAAAATATAAATATCTTGACTCACGAGGTCTCTCCATTCAGAGGGAAGTATGGAATATCAGTCTTGTCTCCGGTGTCAGCACGGAGTGTTTTGGTGCAGTATCTGATTCCAGCAAAGAGGGAATCACAGCCGTCATCACCCAGTGAGTGTGGGATCACTTTGGCAAGTCCAGAACCAACAATCATCACCTTGTTGCTGTTAAAAACAAAGATGACATTAAGTCGGTTGTAGGTTTTGTCTCTATAAACACATGAAATGCTCCATGCAATCACACTAAACACCTTGCTCGTGTTTACTTTATTTAAACAAAAATGCATAGAAAGTTATTAACATCTTACTGCTAGGAATACTGCAAATTAAATGAAACTTGTTACCTGATTCTCAGGAACTTGGTGGTGCCCTGTGGAGCAGGGATGGAAAGCCTGATCTGATTCTTATCCATGGTGATCTTGGCGTTGAGACCGCTCTCATGGTACATGTTGGTTTGCATCTCAATGGTGGAGACAACAAATTCAGGGATATGGATTCCCATCTGAGTCCTGAATTCAACTCCCACAGAGGGCATGAACACCAGCTCATTCTGTTAACAAAAGAAATGTAGCATTGAATTACAAGAGCTGCGTATTAGATGGTATTTGCAATAACATGTTACAGCAGAACCAATTACACAAAATTTTTATATTTTTCCATAAATAACTAATGTTTTGTTGTGGAAAATGAAAAATGTTAAATCTACCATGCTTCGGGACAAGCGAAGTCCTCCCTTTGCACCGGGAGTGAAGGTTCCAGCCAGAGCAAATTTAAGAGGCATGCCAGATGCTGTTGGCAGGATGAACTTGTTGTCCATGAAGATGTAATGAGCAAACATCTCATTGTCGGTTTTTGAAACCAGGTTGGTGAGAGCCTGACAGAAAGAATGAAAAATTGTAATACCGCCTCCTAGAGGTGAATAAAGGAACTTGTGAGCCATCAAATGAGTCGTACCTCCTTAGGGATCAGCTTCATGAAAATTTCAGCATACATGACTGCATTGTCAGCGATGGACTTCAGGTCACTGCTCTTGATGTAGCCCAGCTCAGCTCCCATCAGCCTCAGGTAGGCCATGGCCTCTGTGGAGTCCTGGTTCTGCAGTTCTTTCATCAGCTTGTTGACGTTGCGAGCAATTTCCCTTACAAGATTTTCGGGAACCTTGATATTGAGTGCCATTGTGTTAGTTTTGCTGGTACCACTTGAATTTCACACTGAGGGTGTATTAAAATAAGCAATTATTCACAAGATGTACCTTGTATCCTTCTGACTTCAGGGGAGCGACCCATTTCTCCAGAACCTCCCTGATCTTTGGAGGCATCTTGTCCTCAGCCCAGTACAGAGCCTTGGACATGGTGTCAGGGAAGAATCCATTCTTTCCAAAGAGAGCGTCGATGGTTGGTTCCAAGCCCTTTCCTTCCATGCCAAACTACTCAGAAACACAATCGTGAAACAATTAGATTCCTCACCAATGTGAGTTTTTTTTTAAGTAAAACTTGAATCTGGAATCTATTACATATCAGGTATGATTAAATTTAGATGGCAGTGTTTATTATGAGAAGACAAACTTGGAAAAGTTTCTAGTGACTGTAAAAAACACAATTTGATAAAAGAACCAATTGTTATGGCCTATACCTCCCAGATGTCCATGCTGAAACCAAATGCTTCCAAGGTGGTCTCCAGCATCACCTCCCTTGGCAACTGGCTGCTGGGATCAAAAATGATGTTGCCCTGAAGGTTGGCCTGCATGTTCTCTTTGGACATGCCCAGCTTGTAGTTGCGAGAGATGGTGGTGAAGTCATTGTGTGCAAAAATATCAGTGTCCTGCAGGGCATCCATGATTTTCCTGGTGGTCATGAAGTAAGACAACAAACAGAAGATAATGAACATTTAAAGATGTTGGCTTTTAAATGTACACAGTATTTTAAACAAACTAATTCTTACTCTTTGGTTTCTGAAGTCTCGGATGAAATGATGTTGTAGATGTGAGAGGTCACAAAGGACTTAATCTGCATGTTCTGCTCCTGTGTCAGGAGCTTCTTCACCATCTCAATGTCACTGTCCTGGGGATTCCTCATCAGCATGAGGTAAGCTGCCAAGCGCTTCTGCACAGCACCTTTGGGGTACTGGCTGACCCTCTGCAGGTTGTTGCGAACCTGGACAAAAAACCCCAAACATAACAAATGTACTTTTGTCTCACTTTGATACATTTTATGAAATTCAAACTGTAAAATTCTCTAAAATCATTAATGAACATGATGCTCATTACCTCCTCTGTCACAGACATGCGCCTGAAAGCCTGGATGGCTGCCAGCTGCACAGACAGAGTGGTTGCAGGCTGTCTCATGCACTTCAGCAGGGTGGTCTTGATAGCTGGATCAGCAGCTTCCATTGCATCGCCCATGTTACCAACAACCTGCAGAAAGTGACGAAATTGTTAGAAACGTTATGCAACCAAGAGATTCAATAATATTAGACATAGTATTAATAATAATGTTGGGTAGAAGATCTCAGAAGAGTTATGGGAATTACATTTTACATGGAGTCCATATATCTGCTCACCTCACCAAAGTTCAACTTGCCAAGTTTTAAAGTAATCTTAATCTAACCTAGAATCGTTGCCACCCATACTCACACATTCTGGCCTTGTTCTTCCTTCATTATACCCTTATTGTTTATAAATATTTGTGTCGATCTCGGCATGCACTAGTGTCCCACTGAACCTGACGGCACAAACTGCTCTATTTGGGATTTCACCTCCCACTCTATCACCCCACCGAAAATCAAGTAGATTTTATAGCTTGTGTCACCATATTAGTGTGATGTTTAATCCTGCTGCAGTCTAAGTCACCTGTGCCCGCCTCCCACTACTCCTGGATGAAAGACACACTTAACTTTATTAAGCTGGAGAAAAGCAGGTGCACTATTAATGGTTTACTTACATTTGTTGGCAGACTTTTGCTGTTGACTTTGCTTTTGGTGGATCTGTATTAACTCTAACGCTTCAATTCACTTTGTATAAAATGTACAGCTTTTACAACTTGTCATGTATGACAATTTAATAATGGGTGTCTAACAGATTTGTTTTGTTTTGATTGTCTTTGTCCTTGTGCTTCAATTTTTTGCTATTAAAATCTCTTGTATTTAGCTGTGACCTGAACAAAACCTATTAAAAGAACTTAGGGAAAACAAAGTAGGTTGCTTACCCTCAGGGTCAGGAATGTCAGCTCCTTTTCGCCAGCACAGTCAGCACCCAGAAGGGAAATCATGAGGTCAGAGACAGCGGTGATCTCTGGGGTGACTCCCTCAGCCATGTACAGTCTAGAGACAATGATATTAGGGATTAGACACAAACATACAGCAAAACTGCGACAGTATTGAACAGAAGGCTTTTCATACTAAAAACAGAAAGGAAAAAAAAGAAAAAAGGATGGGTTCACTTACTTCCTAGCTGCATTGCTCAAGGCATACATGATGGGTTTGCTCTGTTTGTACTGAGCCATTGAAAGCATGTCTTTGACCATCAGGCGTGAGGGGTTGGGCAGCAGTGCCAGGGCGTAGACGACGGCATCAACCTCCAGAGCGGCATGGTCAAAGGTCCTGAGGATCTTCAGCAGGGCGCTGGTGCATGCTGGGGTACCACACTGAGCCAGGGCTTGATACGTCAGAGACTTGGAAGTGTCCATCATCTCCTCAGTAAAAGAGGCCAGGACGTCGGCCTCCAGTACACGGAGCTCGGACACCAGCTTGTGGAAGAGGCCAGCACGCTCGTCACCCTCGGTGGTCTGTGACAGTGAGTTCAGCGTCTGCAAAGTGGTGATCACGGCATCCTTGGTCTGCACGGAGGACTTGTCATCAGCAACATCCATAGGCAGGCTCTTCACATTGTCCTCATCTTTGAGAAATCACAGCAACAGCAATGAGGACAATACTACCGTCTGGACAGGTTCACCAAACAATTACTTTGGTCTTTTTGACACAATGTTCAAAAAATTTAAACACTCACTGAGATCAAAGATCCTGTCATTGATCTTGGCAGTCTCCCTCAGATTCAAAGTCTGCTTCACCATAGCAGAAATGCCATATTCATTCCTTTATTTAAAAGAAAAGAGAAACGCTTAAATATGTTTGTATTTCACAAAAACAAAATAGCAGCAACATATAAATAAAATGAACAAAAATGTAATTCTAAATATATTTTATTAAATGCACATCTATATATTGATATATTTTATGGTTTAAAACTCACTTGTACGAGAGGGGCAAGAAGATGTGTTTCTCTGTGCAGGTTCCACTGGTCATGTGCTTCTTCTGGTTGTCAAACTGGTAGTTGCAGGTCTGGGTGCTGCTGATCATCTTGGACAGAGGGTAGTTCTAATAGTGGAAAGACAACAAGACACAAACAAACAATTTGTTAGACCAAAACAAAGTGCTAGAAGTCACGTAATATACTAAAATACAATTACTGTCATTACTTCACCAGAAGTACAGACATAATGTATAAAATAGTTTAAAATATTGTATCAAATGTATTTTAAAAGCTGATGAAAGCAGAGCTGTTATCTTTTACACAGTGAGAGTGAAAATCACCTCATTAACTCTCAACTCACACTGCAGAGTTTGCTTCACAGCGAGATTGATTCCAGACTTCCTGTATTTTAAGAATACATTTAATGAATGCCTTTTGTTGGGTGCTAGTTAGAGGTTTTCACTAAAAGCAAGAGTGAGACTTTGCAATTGACATACGAGAAAAATTGATCATGAGCTTGCATTTTATTGTGTCCGCATGACATCACCACTTATATCACAAGTATTTATATGGAAAATAAAAACAGTGTGAAACAGTATATTAAAATTGATTTTTATTTTGTAGTAATTGGCTTCATAAAAATATTAATAAATATACTTTATATAATTACAGCGAGTAAGTAATTTTTCAGTCAATTATATATGGCATATAGAGCAACCTGTTATAAAAGCAAATGATGTCGTCCAGTGAGTCACAACAACTTTTATTTTTACCCTGGATTTAGTTTGTAATGCTGGAAATGTGAGGCAGTTGACTGATGTCTTACCATGCCGGAGATCAGGGCCAGAGGACTGGTGTCCTGCCGGCGGGCGATGAACCAATCACACCTGGAAAGATCTCTGTTGACAGTCACATCAGTAGCAATGTCCTCTCTGGAGTTGACAGTGAAGTCGGTGGAGCACACGCCATGCACGGTGGGCTGTAAAGGATGAGAGACGATGTTACCAAAAACAAGGACGAAAGGGTGGTGAACATGTTTATCTGTTCTTTAACTTATCCCTTAGAACAGATAATCAATGAGCCTCAAAGATTGTACGTTATTATGAGAGCAGGTGCTCCCAATCGAAAGATAAACTTATCTAGGACTTTGGCCTGCAGCTGAGGATTGTCATTATAAGGACGTGATGTTTATCACCTGGGCCCGGGGCAGCTTATCTTGTTGTGCAACATGTTTATCACTGCATGATTCTTAATCGTAGACATATCAAGCTCTACTTGTCCAGGAATAACAGGCATCTTTGGACAAAGAAGCAATAAATAAAGCAATAAGTGAGCAGGAAAGCTACCATCTCCTTGTTCTTCTCCTCCTCCATCACGGGCACGATGAGAGCAGAGACGATTCCCCTCTTGATGTTCAGGATGTTGACGGGCTCATCATCCTCGGGAAAGAGTTTGACCTCAGTCTGTCCTTCGACTGTGACCTTCAGAGTGTTCCTGCAGACGGGGATGAGATCTTCATTTACAAGCCGCTATTAAAATCCTTCTCTGCTTTTATGTCCTCTATTACCCTTCTGACTCTTATCTTCCTGAATGTCACAGCTGATTAGGAATTGTACGGGGGACTTACTTCTCCATGGCGGCTGTGAAGGCCTGGGCTCCAGCAGCGAGACGGTACAACGGGTTCCCCTCTGCATCCACATCGAAGATCTCGTTCAGAGAGCACTCGGTGGTTCGGATGATGAAGCTACAGGTCTGGGGCACATCGATCTCAACCTGGGCAGCAGATTAGGACAGTCTTGTTGGCACTTCCGTGTCGAATTCACACTCACAAAAAGCGCTATTCGTGTAGTGATGTGACATACTTTGCAGGAGACTTTGGGACCGCTCTTATTGTCGGAGGCTCCAGTCACGCCGTTAAAGGTCTCTGCTTCGTAGTCGTACACATATCGCCTGAAGTTCTTGTATCTTTTGGCCACTAAAATGTGTTAAAGCACCATTAATGACAGTACACTGTAGACAAATATTCATATAACTTAAACGAATGATAGGTGAGACTGTCAGGGAAAACAAAGAATGACTTTGTGTCGTCTGGTAACTTCAACAAGTTCAACTACATTTAAAATTTCAACAGCGATTTATATTAATATGAGAGCCAAAATATAAAAAAAAAACACTTACGAAAGCAAACTGAGGACTGTTCCTCAACACTTCCAACATCTTGCTCTGGAAAAGAAAAAAATAAGAAAAAAAACAACAACAAACAATCAGCTTATTTAAAAGATCATTTTCATTTTTCATTTCATTAATACTTTATTAACAATTAACCATATTTTTGTCACTGCCAGCATTTCCTTCGTTCTTCACAACTAACATTTAGAAGTTAGCTACACATAGAGAATACATTTTATTAGTAAACACACATTCTTTAGGACAGTAGAACCATTTGTTGATTATGAGCAAATAAACACGTTTGTGAAAGTTTTTTGAAAGCCTAAAGTGAGAATTGTAGCCTTTTCAGAGATTTTTTAAAAGACTATAAGTTGTGAAATACAGTGCGACAATGGTCAATTTTATACTCTTCATTGAATTTTCATTTCATATAAATAATATGTCGTTATGCTTTTTAAGATTTAAAACGTCACAACCGGAGGAAAAAAAGTCTATTTATAAAATATTTCTTCACAACAACCAAGTGTAGAAAGTTTTATACGTCAATATATTCCAGTCAAAAAGTAAACTTTCTACTTCAGCAGCAACAGAGAAATAGTAGCCCACCAATTCAACAATTTTGCCACACATGAAAACCATCTTCAAAGAAACCATAATTTTTGAAAATCCACTTTTTGTAGCCAATGATCTATTCATCCTTAAGAAAATCAAACATTGTCATCTTATTCTAATATTTTCCGAGCACAATACTTACGGGCCAGCGTGTGCGTGCCCAAAAGCAGCAAAAGGCAGAGCTTGGGTCCCCACATGTTGGGTTTAGCTCCTGGAAGCCTTGAGGTAAAGGGAGTCCTCCTCTTTCTGTGAAGACTGACGCTGGGGCTTTCTTCGGCGCTTTTATAGTTGCCCTGTCTTTACTGTATGCGATCACTGGGACTTGTGTTGCCCTGGTTCCAAAGTCCTAGCAGTCCTTGTGGCAGGCCAAAGGTAAAAAGACTTGTCTGTCAGCACTGGGTGGGGGGGTGGCCGCAATGACTGTCTGAACTGACACCAGTTTTAGACTTCGGGGTTCGGGATCATTTTGACTTCGTAAAAGAAGAATATGTAGAAGAAATAGGTCAAAATTCATTGATTAAAAAGAAAGTACTGTTATCGTACAAAACAACAAGAAGTAATCAGGTCAATGGAAAAAGCACTGATCAGTAACTTTGACAGCATGTTTGTTGTGTTGAAAGGGCAGACCACAAATAAAGTGATCTAGTTCAATTGAGTGGTATTGGTTATCTGTTTCAGAGTTGTTGTTTCAAGTTGGAAGACAAGGAATGAGACGTAATTACTAAAAGGCTCCTCATCAAAATCTCTCTGGCAGAAAGGTTACGCCGTGATGTCATTTCAAACAAAGACAAATATATGAAGAACTCAAGAAAAAAAAAGAAAAAAAGGTTAAGTTGACCTTCGCCCAATGCATGTACGAACAATCTGAGACATACTGACGCAGAATCGAAACCTGAGTCATCTGCTTGTTGTTTGCTTCACCTTGAAATAGGTTATTCGAGAAGGAGCTGGTGTCTGGCACCGTGTAATCTATCTATCTATCTATCTATCTATCTATCTATCTATCTATCTATCTATCTATCTATCTATCTATCTATCTATCTATCTATCTATCTGTCTGTCTGTCTGTCTGTCTGTCTGTCTGTCTGTCTGTCTGTCTGTCTGTCTGTCTGTCTGTCTATCTATCAAAACAAATCATGATTTCTGTCACAATATAATATGAAACTTTTAGTATAGTACAAAACACACAGGTTGGTACACAGTGAACAATTAATGCAAGAAGTGTAAGATCAGTAAATTATTCCTTAAACATTATTTGGCCCATAGTTTGCTCAGTATTTCAGCTAAATGAGGGTTAATTAGCTCCACTTCAGAGCATTTGAAGGTGCAGTGATCCTCCAAACCAGACCAGTGAGTGAATATCTTCAACATTCAAGATCTTGTCTGTGACAGTTCTTTATTGTTGCAGTTCAATAAGCGGTTTGAATAAATAATCATGAACCTGAACTTTGTTGATTCCAAAAAAATGAATCCTTTACACTGCCGTTGCTTGAACATGCCTCGCTAACCTTTCACCTCCTGGGAGAAGTCTGCAAAAGTGATCTGGTCAGGATTACAGCAGGAGTGAACTCAAGATAAAGTAATCAGACACTAGAAGACTGTGTGGTGTTACACAAGAGGCCCATCAGCACAGAGCGACGTGATCGCTGTATTCACAATATATGTCAGCGGCAGTAAAGGAGCTGGCTACGATTACAAGCAAAAAGTGAAAAACTGAGGTGGAAAACCATGCGTGTGAAGTTCTGATCAACTTTTTACAGAATGAACACTATAAAATTATTACATGGATCATTGGATTCCAAAGACATAATGTAATGTTAACGTCATACACGTAGCTTTGTAAGCATAGCTAATCTATTATCCTAAAAAGTCTAATCCAAACAAGTGGTCAAATGTTAAATGTATATTAAACTTCCTCCAATCCTACATCTGTATTGAGTTAAAACATGTGATTAAGGTGCAACAGAATCTCCAATAATTTGAGTTATCTCTTGGTCTACAGTGAGTGTGTGAAGGGTTTTGTGAGGTTCAGTCGGTTCAAATTTTGTTATTGTAAATAGGGAACACACTTTGCTTATATACTGCATTTTCACCTCTTCAGCAGCCTGTTGTCAGCCACATTCACCCTAATACACATAAACACCAATGACTCCATGGCTCCCGAGCAATATGGGATTCAGAGCTTTGTCCAAGGACACTTTTCTTTCTTTTTAAGGGGGGGTTATTCGTTGTCATTGTCACAGGCACAATTTAGATATGCTTCATTCCATGTTTAGTTCTTGTTGCTATTTTAGGAGATTTTTTTGAATGGATTTCCTGAATTAGCTATTTTATGCATCTTGGTCATTTTAGCGCTTTAGCTAAAACTATTTAAAGCTACTGTGCTTTTCCTCATGGTTAGAGACGTTTTTAGCTATGTGACATTTTCTTCCTTTTTTCTTTCTCCTTCGCCCTTACTTTTTACCTTTATTTTACATTATCATTTTCCTTGACCTATTTTCCTTTTTTCTTTTCCTGAAAAAATCTCTGTACTAGCAATTTCAATCATTTTAATATAACAATTTGTTTACTGTATTATTATTATTATCATTGTTGTTGTTGTTGTTATTATTATTCGGGCCGTTTTAGCTGTTTTGCTTTAGCTTATTTAGCCTAGATTAGACAATTGTTTAAAATCCACATAGTAAAAAACAATTGCCTGCAGAACTACATGCAAATTTTATTTTATTTTGTAACTTGTACCTAATATAATGACCACTAGAAGAAGAGCCATGTTTATGGATTAAACTGTATTTGACAGTATTACAAACATGTAAGGTGCATAAATGATGGGAAAACTTGATCCTAATCATCCCATTTTATAGTTTTGATAGTATTAAAGTAGTAAAAACAACATAAAAGTAGTGTAATTTGTCAGGGCTGTCCTTAAATGTGAGCAGAGGTTCGTTGATTGGTTGCTCAGCTCGTTTATCGAGCATATCGATTAGCTCAACTACTATTAAAGTGGCTTCATTTGCTCCAGGAAAACACTTTTTTTTACTTCCAAACGCCTGCCGAGGACCACAAGGACACAAAACTTCTCTGAAGAGTTTTCATTTGAGGTTGTTTCACTTCATATTTTCATCTTTACCTTTGGTTAGCACAGTTAGCTTCGGCTCTCGGCGGACAGAGCGGCTGATCGGAGCCGGACAGCTGAAGTCTGACTCGGCTAAAATGTCAACAAGGACCCGGTAGGACAAAAATACATTTACTTTAATAGCTCTAATACACTAAAGCTGAAATAAAAACAAACAAAAAAAAGATTTTCTAGTGATGCTTAAAAGCAGTGCAGTGTAGCGCATTTAGTCATAGACCTAGAAGAATTTAAATATATTCATTAGAGGGATAATTTATTTAGTAAACTTCTTCTTTTTTACCTACTCTTCATATAAACAAAAAAAAAGCTGAATATTAATACATTTTAAATAGATTTTTTTTTCCATATTACTTAATCCAGACAATAAAACTTTGAGCCAGTTTAGCTTCGTCAACTAAAATATATTAAGTGTCTTGTTTTAAACAGTAAATCCTATTACTTGAAAATACAGTAATTCCAAATGTTTAATTACATTTTCCCTTAAGATAAAACGTTTTCTTTCTTTCTTTCTTTCTTTCTTTCTTTCTTTCTTTCTTTCTTTCTTTCTTTCTTTCTTTCTTTCTTTCTTTCTTTCTTTCAGCTAGAGGTCATAATTATCAATCTATAATAAATATAACAGTAACAGCAACATTAAGTCAACAATCAAACTTTTATAAGCCTATATATTATTCCATTTATTTCACATTAACTGACATATGCTAAGGATGTTTCTCCCACCTTTTTGGGGGGCTTAATTCTCTATCATTTTTGCTCATCAGTCATGCAAAAAATATAAAAATAAAGTATTTCCAAAGATTTCAATATCATACATGGGAGCATTTCTTAAACTAGACTATCACAGTTAACACTTTGAAAATTGTTTTTACTTCACATGCTTGGATTGGAGAAACAACTCTCCTTTATTTTTCATCCAAACCCAATAATGAGTGCAGGTTTTTTTTTGTCATTACTCTAGAGTGAAATTCTAACTTAACCTACTCAGCCACAATTTACTGTTTGTGTTTTTCTGGAATGTTGCACAGGTTTTCGCAACTTAAGCAGGCTCGTGTCCAGAGTGTACTTTGCTACTGCTTCAGACTTGAAATGATCTTTTAGGCAGTGTTCAAAACGTAAACTCAAAATGAAAGATGTAAGTAATAGGGCTGTTAGAAACCTGCCAGTATATCTCATTAGTCTTTAGACTCTTACACTATAACCTGCCACATGACTATTGAATGTGTTGTGTGCACAGCTGAGTGGATCAGAGGAGCCTTGTTGCAGTTTCTTTGTCTTGACTGAACCTGTGGACAGTAGATATTGACTGCAATGTGATAGCGGGTTGTGCAATTGGTGGAGATACAAAAAGCCAGGCAGACATGTTGATTCCTGCGAGTTGCAAAATAGCCGTACCTCCTAAAATCTTTATGAAGAAAGATGGACACGAGCTTAGTCATTTTCTCTGGAATTTTTCATACAAAAGGGATTGTGTCTCTTGACTGTTGACACATTGAACAGTTTATTACATGATAATAAGCACGCATTGGCCGCTGACATGCAGCATTGATTGGCCTGAGTTATTATGCAAGTTTGTAGCTTAGAAAAAAATGTCAGAAGCTTATTTGCCTTGGTGAAGAATGATAGAGCAACACCAGACCAGGTTGTGTAACAGGTGAAGCAAATACTGTTTCTTTATTAAGTACTCATAGCTGATCAGTCATAAAGGAATTCTGGTTTACTAGGTGTTTCATTTGTTGCATAACACGATGCGCCCGCAGTTGGGTAAATTCCGAAATCCCTCAACGTTTGTTTCAAGTATTTCTGAGTGGAAACCAACTTTTTTATTTTTCCCCCATTCTAAGTGTTGAAAAGGCTCAGCTCTTTAACAAAGGCTATCATACGGTATTTGTTAAAGTGCAGAGGGCAGCACCCTGAATCCCTGCATCTGACTGCTGGCTATCTTCTAGTATCTTGAAGAGCTGCTTGATAACATGTTCCTGAGTAGGGAAAAACAGTCATGGCTCAAAGGTTTCAGTTTTTCACAAGGGGGCATGGCTTCATCAGAGCCTTTGCTAGAATAGGATTGCACTGGTTTGTTTAGGTGTCCATGATGGCCCAGTGGTAAACACGCTCACCTCACTGCAAGAATCTGTCTTGTTAAAAACTTGTGTTCTGATGAGACTTTTCTGCATGGGTGAAACGGTGATGTAGTAGTCAGCACTCAGAGAGATAATACCTTATTTGAGTCTGGGCCTTTTTGTATGGAGATGGTGTGTTTTTTTTTTTCATGTGCACAAATAGAGTTTCTTTGGGTACACTGGTTTCTTTCCACTATCAGTGATTCTGTGCCTCTATATTGCCCATAGGCTTAAATGTGAGGGGTTTTCTTTATTTTCTGTGTTTGTCCTGTGATGTAGTGGTGAAATGTTATGGGTACACACTGCTTTGGCCCGTAGTCGGCTGCAGACAGTTCCAGCACCCAAAGTTGGATTAAGCAGAATAGAAGATGGATGGATGGATGGATGGATGGATGGATGGATGGATGGATGGATGGATGGATGGATGGACCTTCCTGCAAGAAGTGCCGCAATATTATACTTGAGCTTGTTTAAAAGTTTGTCATCGTCATTGTCATCGTCATCGTCATCGTCAGAATTGACTGGTGGCTTGTCAGCGGTGTAAACTGCCCTTTGGCCTGAGTTGGCTGAGATAGTCTCCAGATAGTCCCCCCCCCCCCCCCCCCCCCCTCATCCCCCATGCATCCAATCAGGACTGGATAACGTATGCATAGAGGATCGATGGATGGCTGGAAGACTTCTTTGAACGCATACAGTATGTTCTAATTTGTCTACTGAACAACACACACTCCACTCGTACTGCATTTAAAGAATCAGCATATTTGACTATCTCTATTCGCTGGCGGTCCACTTACACATTATTACCAAGCGCAACCTTCTGAAGTTTGTCAAAAGCAGACATTATAAATCAATTTGTATACTTACTGATGTCCACTGTATAGTTTTGCTTGTGTTTTTTGTTAATTGCTGTTTTCCAGGGTGTGATACACTTGTGCCTTTATAAGCTATGATTTAATAAGTTGGGGCAGTTGTCGACCGCAGACATTGAGTCACAAAAGCTCTGCTTACACGCTGTTGTTGACTTTGTTTTAAGAGTACAAGAGCTCCCTCATTCATGTAATAGCATCATTTTTTAAGACTGCACAAAGAACTGTTCTAGTGACCCCTCCTGGTTGCTTATAAACATTACATGCTTGATGTTCACTGACAGGCAGTGTGAAAACCTTCCTTGGCAACTTAAATTATTCTCAAGTCTAATGCATCCCAATTCTATTTACATATTACATGTATTGTATATGTATAACTCATATATAGTACTGCTGAAAATGTTAAAGTTGTTTTAACTGTAATATCCTGCTTCTACAAAGTATTCACTGGTCACTAAATTAGTTTTCTTTGCTTCTTATAGAGGTTATATTATGAGCCAACGTTACGCTCGGTCAGGGGTGTGCAACCTTTATGGCTCAAAGAGAAGTTTTGTCACTTTACACCAAATCAAATTCAACAGGAAGTCCAAAACACGTTTAACCTTTGAAATGAGGCTGTCCAAAGTTTCATGTATAGTTTTGATATATGAACATAAACGGTGTCTGATGTTCCATTTATAAAGTTTCTATTACAATTTATGATGGTAAACAATTTCATTACATTTTCAGAAGTTTCCTCCTTCTTGTTCAGCAGAGTTTTCACATTTTAGCTGTTTTAACCAGCTAAAAGAGCTCTTTTTTTTTTAAGCGTGTGTCTTTTTTCGACCTAGTTTGTAAACGTGTTTTCTTTTACAAAGCCTAGTCATTTTAGTTTTTTTTTTAAAAGCAACTTTTTCCAGTTTGAGTCTTTTTAGTTATGTCTTTTTAAAAGCTCTTTTTAGCAAGGAGTTCAAAGTTCAACTTTTGAAAATTACTTTGTGTGCATAAATACAATGACAAGTAAATTTTGACAAGATATTAAAATTAGATCACATCAAGTTTAGCAAGGGTACATAAGGAGGTATCAAATTATCATGTATTTGAAGACCCACAACATAATAAAAAGTTTCCCCACAAGTACAAATGGCTTTATACACTCGATGAAAAAATTATTTCAATACACTGTGATTCAGTTAACAGAATTTATTTTGCATCAATAAAATATGACAACTTGCAGCCCAAAAAGTGTACAGGTAATGCTGGCAATGTATTGTAAAGTTATATGTCATGTTATTATTTATCCTATGACATGATTTATGTTATCCAAGCAAAGCTGGGAAAGTTTAAATGGTATATTTCTGTCTTCAAAACACAGTAAAACATTTACACCTTTACATTTTGATAAAGTCGTCCAGCAAACTCAAAATCAAATGTTAATCTCCAGCTTCTTACCTTTAACTTTTAAATAAGATTTGTACTGTGCAGGAACCTGCTGCATATATTGAGTAACAGTGCTGCTGTATTCATTCACCTTGGATCTGACACTGTTCAGAATGAAATTGAAGAACTCATTTATAGAGTCAGTGTTCATGTTGGAGTTTGCGTACTCTGTATATGACTTGATCAAGCTCAACTGCTGGTCATACAAAGCATTAACATGAACAGCAGCGGCATCGAGTGTATCAGATCTTAGGTTATTGTCGACAAAGTCTTGAGCTTTGTCGACAAAAAACTTCAAGGTGTCACCCAGTTTTTCCAAGATCATGTCGATGCTCTCCACGTTCTTCAAAGTACGCACTGTGATCTCCAGCAAATCCCTCGCACTCTGTTTGCAGTAGTTGATTACTTTAGCTCCGGCCATAACATCACCGAGAGGCATTGTAACCTCAACTTCACTGGCCATCGCGACGACTGCATTATAGGCACGCTCAATGTTTACAGTCAGCGTGTGGATTGCCTTCTCTACCATGACAGCTACGCCAGTGGTTACTTTTTGGAGCGCCTCTGTGAGGGGGGTCATCTCGTCAGAGCCAGGCAGTCTGACCTTGGTCTCCCTCAGGACTTTGACAGCAGCATCCAAGAACGACTGAGCAGCCCGCTGGGACTGAACAGCAGTGTTCCTAAAGAGCACGGACACCTGGCTCAAATGCGGAGCATGGTTGTTTGCAAAGTTGTGGGCGTCGTCAACTGAGTGAGCGATAATGTCTTTCAGCTGAGCAGCATAGCGAAACAGTCGGTGTTGCTCGGCGTAATTAGACACACA
Source organism: Lipophrys pholis (assembly GCF_963383615.2). Lineage (NCBI taxonomy): Eukaryota > Metazoa > Chordata > Actinopteri > Blenniiformes > Blenniidae > Lipophrys > Lipophrys pholis. The sequence continues at coordinate 13,891,174 of NC_137649.1, forward strand.
AGATGTGATGGCAGGAAGCTTTTCCTGTAATCCGCTGAGCATGATTTCAGGGGCGTCCATGTTGAAGACCAATTTCAGATTCATGCTTTTGTCGGCATCTTTGTGGGACACTCTGGCGGTGACGATGTCAACGTCCTTCCCAGGATCAGACTGTTTTAACAGACAAAACAAAACAACATGCGTTTGAATAAAACAACTAGCGATCGATGCACTTGTGAGAACTCATCGGCATTATGAGAGGCTTACAGCATATCGGCCGTAAAGTCTGGCGTTCATCTGTGACTGGATCCTGCCGTGAAGCTGAAGACCAAGAAAGCCTGTAGTTGGAATAGAAACCGTGGCGCTGACTCCATCTTTACGGATGGCGCAACGCAAGTTCATATCGGTAAAGGCCAGGCTTGTGATGTCCACGTTCAGGGTGAGATAGGATTCGCTGTAGAAACAAGCGAGAGAACAATTTTGAGAGAGTGATTGAAAGCAACAGCGCTGAAAACAGTAATAGATTTTTTTAGATAGCATAACCAATCATAAATCGTTAGTTTAAGTACCTCAGTGTATGGGAGAACATTTGTTGAACATCCATAGTGAAGTCATTTGCAGAGAAGACCGCTTTCTCGGTCACAGTTATACCATCGTCGTCAAAGTTCATAGTAGTCAAAGCTGTTGAAGAACATTTAATTCAGTTAAACCATATGATAATACGCTTGATTTGAAATGTGTATCTCATATCCCGATAGGAAACTTACATTCCAGGTCATACTGCAAGATGGCAATAGGAGATGTGGAAGAGGATTTAAAGATGACTTTGGAGACAGGAGCAATGCCGTCTAGTTCAGCTTCTACGTTCAAATTACACAGTGGGCTGACAAACTTGGCATTAGTAGACATCTTCTGCTTCGTACTTGTCACTTCAGCAAGAGTCTTCTCAAAAATCGTGAATTCACCCAGGCTGGTTGGTTGGGACATGTCGATCTCAATATCAGCCGTAAACATTGAGGTTGGTTCAAAGACAATGGTCGCCTGGGCAGCGTGTTTTCCATCGGTGTTAAAGTGAAGCAGGTTTGCCACATTGTTGCCATTGTACTTCAGCTCTGCATATAGGCGGCCTAGGGACGCCTCAATGGCCAGATGCCCGTTTACATCCATGCCAAAAAGTTTGTTGAGCCCATTGTTCAGTTTGGCACCAGCAAAAACCTTGGAAGTGGATCTTAGACCATCCTTATTTAGATACACGGTAGCCTCATTGTTCACGACTCCTAAAAGCAAGACGTCTTCCAGTATGATGCCATCCATATTTGCCTTAGTGAAATACTCAACTGAAATATCTTCAAAGGTTCCTTCCAGCTTCAGACTGTAGTCTGCCTCAGCTTTTCCAGAAGTCTTGAGCAGAGGTATATTGACATGGCTGTTCATCTTTAAAGTGGACACCACATTTGCTTTGGTCTTGGTATCTGCAACCAGGCTTTGTCTTGCTTCCAGTTTAAATTCTGACAAGTCAATCTTACCAGCTGTAGTCACAGACACAGCAGTTTCTAAAGTGTCCGTGTTCACACTGAAGGCGCTATAATGAGTTCCTTCAATGTGCTGATTTTCAAGGGATAGGGAATTGGCCAACTTGATTTCTCTCTTGGTTGTCAGGCTGGTAGTTCCCTCAAGTTTGGCTTTAAGACTGTCAAACACAGAGTCTGTGTTTGCTGCTAGACGTATCACAAGATCCTCCTCAGTGTACAGACCAGCATTTACACTGAGATTGATGATAGCAGATTTGAAAGACAGCTTTGTAATCAGGTTATCCATAGAGGGAATCTGAATCAGACCCATGAAATCAACAAGTGGCGCTTCTTGGCTTTTGTGGTATACAATCTGAATGTTTGCATCAACAATCTGCTCAGGAGTCATTAAAATGTATTTCAATCCAGTTCGGTCATACAAATCAAGATTACTAATGGCTGGGGTATGGAATCCAACAAATGGAATCTCAAACTCAGAAATACTAATAGGTCTTGTCAAGATGTCAAGATTGATCTTTTCCACTGCAGAAGCAAGAATGCCAAACTGTTCTCTATTGTTCTCTACAGTGAGGTTCCACAGCTGCCTGTGCTCATTGAAACGTGTCAGAGCCACAATGTTTATCAGCTGTTTGTCAGGACTGAAGCTTGCAGAGTAATCATTCTGCAGATCAATTTTGGCCGTGAGCTCGTCATTGAAGTTAACCTTTGCGTTCCCCTTATTCTCAAAGCTGAACAGAACTTCACTGGGACTGACAACAAAGTCAATCGCATTGTTCAGGTCTCCGCTGACTTGGAAAACCCATGGCACAAATATGTCTGTCCTATGAGTTGCCTTGAGTTCAAGTTTACTGTCATGTAGATTGGCATTGAGCGATCCCTCTAAAAGGCTGCTTTTGATTATGGAGCCTTCTGTTTCAGAGCGAATATCCAACTTCAAATGGCTAAGTGCAACTACATCAGCAGTGAGTGCCTGTCTTGTTTTCAAAAGGAAAGTATCCGTGTCACCAGTGAAGGACAACTTGACTGAACTTGGATCGACTGTGATCTGTAAGTCACTCTTGTGGGTATTGTGGTGTGAGTTGTAGGTCGAAGCACCCTCGTTTTCAAAAGTCATTGTGAGAGCGGTACCCTCTTGGCGGGCCACAGATTTCTGTGTGAAAGATGTCTCACCAGTTAGGCCATAGAGGTTGAGCTCGTGTTTGTAGGTAGTATCAATTGAGGCTGATAAACCACCCTGGGTTGATAAGAAAACCTCGCTCAAATACTCAGCATTGTAAGGTTCGGTTTTGGCCTTCATTGTGGTCTTGGCTGAGGCCTGGGCGGAGAAGTCAGCTAAAGTGACTGATGCGTGGTGGTCCACAGTCAGAGAATTATGAGTGATCGTAAAGGTCTCAGCTGCAATAACATGAAGAGTCTTGGGAATACCAATCCGAGCAGTGCAGCCCATGTTGAAGTTAAGAATTTCAAAGCTTGGGGATGTTCCCTGGGAAGTCAGAAAAGCTGACAGTTGAGGGTTTTCATCCACATCAAGAGAACTCTGGACTTCGGCAGCATTTCGAATGGAGTAGATGGGGGAGGTGGCTTTGATCTCATAACTTAGTTTACCAAATTCTGGAATCACAAACTCACTGGGAATAACTAGCATCGGAAGTGTTGGCAGTTGGAGAGGAACATTAACAAGTTTCTCTGCTGGAACATGGGGAAGAGTGGGGAAAGACAACTCAGCTATAGAAATCTCTGGAATTGACAGCTTGGGCAGTGCAGGGAGATAGTCAGTTGCCAGGTGTCCGAAAGAAGCACCCATATTTAACAGCTCCGTCTCAAAGTTAAGAATAAAATCAATGAGGTCAAGGATTGTCTGTTTGATATCACTAATTGAGATGGTAGTGGCTGGTACAGTGTAGAAGCTCATGATGCTGAACATAGGAATGTCAAGTTTTGTTGGGCATTCAAACTGTTTCAGTGCATCAATGCCAAGTGTCAAGGGAGGCACAATAAGATCAGTTAAAGGAATGGTAAAAGATGGGATTTTGATCTCAGCTTTCTTCATTTCAGTAAGGAGTGCATTAATAATCTGTTGAATTTCACTGAAAAGTTTCTGTTCTGGTATCATGCTCTCAATCATCGCAGCAGCATTGGCCAAAGTATCGATAATGGCACTCATAAGCTTTGTGTAGTTTTTGCCCACAAAGTCCATAAAAGATGAAATCTCAGCTTCAATGTCAAAAGTTGTAATTCTCTCTTTTATGAATTCAGCAGTAGTCCTAAGGTTATCAAGCACAACCTGGTCAAAGATATCCTTTACTTCTGAAATCCTGATTTCTCTCAGGCGTTCCATGAACCCTTGAACAGTCGACAAGACCAGGTTGACAAAGTCTCGCGTTGCCTCAAGTTTCTGGGAAATTCCTAGAGTCCTTATCAGCTCATTCATGTAAATTGTGAAGTCAGATTTAAAATTATTGGCATAATCCACAAACTTGTTGTAATCCAAGGACGTTAGCTTTTCCAGGCTAGTTTCGATATATGTGTTCAGTTGTTGAATAATCGCCTCAATCTCAGTGGTTTTCAAGTAGTCGATGACATCTTGGAATAATTGCATTAATCTGACTGGAATATCTGCATCCTTCACCATTTTCAACAGCGCACTGATGGTTTCCTCGATTCTGAACTGCTTAATGAGCTCAACCACCTTTTCAAAGACAGCCTGGACCTTCTGTTCAACTTCAAACTTTACAATCATCTCACGGATCTTTGCATAGACAGTGTTGAGCTTTTCAATTAGATCAAGGTTCTGAATTGTTCTCCTCAAGGAACCTACTATTTCAGAGAAAGTGTCAATGGGAATTTGATTCACTATTTTATCAATGTAAGCTTTTAAGTCAACAGATGTAATGTACCTCTTCATCTCAGCAGCAAAGTTTGCCATGTCAAAGGAGTCAATTGCTTCTCTAATAACTTTCATGATGGCCTCAGTGTAAGCCTTGATTTCATACTTGGCATCAATGTCACTCAGGAATGCAATGCTGCTGCCCCTCAGCTTTTCCAGATCAAACTGACTGATCATCTCTCTGATGGTATCGATCATGTTCACAACCACAGCCTTGATATCGTACTCCTCAGTAATAGTACTCAGCAGTTCCTGGACATTTTGCACAAGGGTTTCAGGGAGGGTGCCACTGGCAATAGCCTCTTTCATCATGCCAACAAACTGTTGGATGTAAACAGTCAGGTCAGCCAATAGTCTTTCAACAGCCACTTTCAGGTTCCTCAGTGAGGCTTCCACATCATCCATGGTGATAAGATAGCCTTGGGTAAAGTCACTAAAATACTGCTTCAGCTGATTGATCTTGTCTTCCATGTTAATTTCAGCAACAAAGTCATTCACATACTGGGGAAGAGCTGCAAGTCTGTCCTTGATCTCATCGTTGTTAATGTATTCTTGAAGTGCCTCTGCTGCACGAACCACAAGACCTTTGATATTCTCCAAAAAGACTGGCACACTTTCAATGAGAGGGAAGTGGATGATATGACTTTTCATACTTTTGTCATACTTAAGAAAACCAGAGATGGCAAATTCCTGGTTTTCTGTGGAGTCTGTGTTGAGGATGTTTGTGAGCATTATTTCAGAAATCTCAATTCCAGTTCTCTGAGGAGTGTTATAAATTTTTACATCCTGGTTGAAAACGTGGTCATTCAATTTGGACTTCATTCTCAAATTGATCTTTTGCTCTTGAGGTGCCATAACAGTGTCAATGTTGTTTTCAACAATCGTGTGAAGTGAAATACCGTTAATCAACTCCTGAGTTACTGATGTTCTGCATTCATGTGAGCTAGCAAAAGCCAGAGGCTGTGCTCTGAGGAGGAACTTGCCATAGAGCTGCGCACTGTGCTTGCCATACATCGCCACATCTCCATCACCATTGAAGATGGCATCAAGGTTCAAGTCGAAAGGAACAATGCTGCACCGGATGGTGTGATCAAAGCGGATTGGCTGCGAGTTGAAGCGAGCATCATTAGTGATCCTGGCAGCAAGACCAATGAGTTCAACTTCTGTGTTTTGGTTCATGTGAGTTCCAAAGAGCTTTCCGGTGGTGCTGCATTTTGCATTTGCAGTCATATCAGCGTAACTGACTTGATAAGTGTGCTTGATCTCTTCCTCACCATAGATGGCTTTCAGGCTTCCAGTCAGGTCCATCTTGTACAGCTCAGCCTGCAGCTGTGCGTCATTGATGAAATCAGCAGTCAGAAGTTTGAGATTGTTCTTAAGATTTGCAGATGCAGTGTAGGGCTTCAGGTCAACGGTGATGTCATGAGTGTAAGAAGCATATTCACTAGCAATAACGTCAGCCTTTGAGTTAAAGTCGAGGCTGGAGAGAGTGACGACCAGAGTGTTGGCATTATCAACCTTGACGTCATTCATTGCACCCTTGTTGGTAATGGATAGAGTTGCTTTTGATGCATCTAGTCCACCAGAGAAGGTATTTTCCAATGAAAGGAAGCTCTGGAGAGTAGTTGTTCCACTTGTGGCCAAACCGTCCTTGTTCAAAGTCAGAGCAGCCTTGTGAGTAGCCTCATTTTCCAAAAGCTTGATGTTGGCGTCGCTGTTAAGAGCCAGACCATTGCTATCAAAGGATGCAGTCATCAGAGAGTAAACACGGTTTTCAGATTGATCTGCATTTGTTTCAATTCTCACAATGACTTCACTGACACCAGCAGAGGCTTCAGCTTGGTTGCGGATCTTCATACCAAGAGCAGCAGCATTTGCGTCGCTTTTAAGTGACAGACGACTGTCCTTGAATGAAAGCTCAGCAACATGAGTCAAGATGTCTTCAAAAGCATTGGTGTTAGAAACGAATGAGAGTTCACCGTTGGCAAAGGTTGCAGCAATGGTATTCTGGGCCTTGAGAATGGTGGAGTCCAACTGGAGAGAAGAGTCAATCTTTGCCTCTGGTCTGAGTGGGAAGAGAGTAAAGGTCTGGGTTGAAATTGTCTTGCCAAACATTGGTCCAGCCTTGAAATTTCCCTCAAAATTGTTGTCAGCAGAAATTTCTTCAGTGTTGATACCAGCCATGCCAGTGTGCTCGAGGACAACACTGAGACCCAGTGGACTTGTGGCTTCTACCTTGCTTGTAGATTTCAAACTGATCTTGTCTGTGATGGTTGCATCCTCATTTATACTTAGTCTGGCTTCAATGAATTTATGAGTCAAAGAGCTTTTCAGTTCAGCCTTGACGGATTCGGTGGTGTCCAACATCACTGAACCTAAATGTAAAAAAAAAAAGAGACATAAAACAACATTAATTCTTGAGTTTCAGAGCTCTTTCATATCAATGACTTTGCACAACTATCTTTGCGCAATATAGAAAGAAACTGAACTCAGTATTTACCCTTGTTACTGTCTGCCTAATACCTAACACCATTTTCTCTTGAGTACAATTAAACATTATTGTTGTTTTGTTCTTTCTCTCCATCAGTTTCCTCATCTAATAGCAGCAAGCCTAACAAGTGTTTTTGTAATATAGATAGTTTTCACTGCAGCTTGAAAAGCTGCTGTTAAACAAACAATAATAACACATCTAAACAGTACAACTCAGACAGGTGAAATAATAAAATTAGCCAAGTGTCTCAATTGTTCTTTGGATTTTGTTTTTCCAGGCCTAAATAGTTGAAGACTATGTTTGAGAATGAACAACACATGTTTAGTGTACCTTTAAACACATATATGTTATAGTTTTTAAATTTATAAACAATAGCGGCTGTGAATTACCTTCAGTCATCACTGAGAGGATGTCGATTGGGGAGGTCCCTTTCACATCAAACTTCGCTGAGTAGTTTGGTACTTTCATGGCATCTTTGCCAGCAATCACCGAGGCCTCCATGTCATAGATGTTACTTTTCATTACAGTGGAGAAATCCGCCTTGCCGAAATAAGGAATGGATAAAGAGAAACTCTCCGGAATGACAAAGTCAGGGATGGGAACCTCCATGGAGACAATCTCCAGTCCAAGCTGTGGTACAGACATCTGAGGTGTCGTCAAAGCTGGTGGGAAGTTCAGTTCTTCTGCTGACTTTCCTCCAAGAGGGAGAGGTAGAACGATGGTGAAATGTTCAGGGTTGAAGTAGTAAACAGCCTTTGTGTCGCTGTGTGTCACAAAAAAAGCAAAAAATTTATAAACATTTAAACGTCACATTTTCTTAAAAGTTAGATCAGATTCTCTCTGACTTACAGGTTCATGAAGAGTGTCTCTGGCAGGGAAATCTCTGGCATGTCAGGTACTCTGTAAGCACCGTAGCTTTCCAGGTGTTTGTTTGTTGTCTAAAAAGAAATCATTATTGTTGTATAGTATTGTTGTACAATTGGCCAAAATATCTTACAATCAAAGCAAATGAATAATAAATGATTCCCACCTCTACGAATTCCTTGAGAATTTGACGGACCTTCATGTCAGTCTCCCCAATGGGCATGTCAAGAAGGTCATTACCATACTTTTTAATCACACCAACATTTGGGATGATCTTGGTAATCTCAGAGTTCGTATCAGATTTAAAGTCAATCTCAACCCTTTTGGCACCTGCAAAGATAAAAAAACAAACAACACTAAACCATAATCTTACTTTATCGTTAGTGGATGATCTACTAACCATGTATATATAATATGTAACCGTATCGAGTGAGAAAAGACATTGTGGGTGGAAACTTGTAGTACCATATTTAAGCTCAATTGTTTGCTCGGATGTGGTTTGCAGGAACTTGATGATGCTCCGAAGTTGCAGCTCCAGTTCATCTTCACGTTTCATGTTTGCTGTGACAGTGGCATCAGCATTGATGGAGGGCACCAGAAGTTGGACTTGCAACATGCCTTCCTTCATGTCCTTCAAACTGAAATATTTGCCCCATTAGCTGACATATTCTTAATTATGAATGCGTCTTTAATAAGCATTTATAACAGATAACTCACTTGGCACGGCCAACAACAGAGAGCTGAGGGATGTTCTTGTTAATCAGGTCGAGAGAGATGGAGTGGGTTCCTTTGCCCTTGGTGTTTCCATCAACAACACCGAGCCTCAGTCCAGCCTCAACGTCATAGTCAGGGATCTGGATGTCAGCTGTAACAACATTCTTTCTTCTGTTGTATTTCAAAACTGCCATGGCTTCAGTGGGCTCTGCACCTGTTGTTAACCAACCAGTCATCACAGAAAACTATTATCAGTATCAGGGTGTCTATTACATTTCACTGTCAAGTGTCAAGACAAAACTTTACCTTCAGCCCTCAGGATGAACTTAATAGTGTCAACCTTTTGCCTGCCTTCCTCTCCTTCCTTGACGAGCTCATAGGCAACAGTGGCAGTGTACGCAGTGACTTCACCCGTTGGGTGGAGTTCCACAGCAAATCTGTTAGGTAATACAATTAATCAGCACATTCTCGATGGCAATTGATTTTAAATTGACTTATGGCTGTTCAGAGTCTTGCTCACTTGCTGTCTCCAGTGATGGGGAAGTATGGGCTTGTCTCGTGTAAGTAAGCATCAGTGTACTGCAGGGCCGTGCAGTATTTCATTCCAGCAAAGACTGGAGTGCACTCGCTTTCATCAATCTTGTCCATCAATGTTGATGGGATGTTTCGGACCTCAGATCCAGTAACTGCCACCAGGTTGTTCCTTTAAGAGAAGGTAAACAAAAACTTGCTTACCATGTTTCTCTCAAGTACTCACAAAAATACTGCCATGAGCTGTTTTGTGTAGGAAATGGTTTCCTTACAACCAGAAGTTCACATCATAGAAAAGTACCTTTTGAATGTTCATAGCTCTGTCACTATCTACCGCATTGGTCCAAATATAATACTATTTCTTTTTCCTGGAAGTAAGTCTGAAATAGTAGGTTTGTCTTATATTTGGGGTCTAAGGAAAAGAAAAATCTGTTCGTCATTAAACTTTGTCTTATACTTTAGATGCCGATAAACATAATCTAATACAGCTTGCACAACTCGGAGAAGTAAGAATATCTCTAATGTCCAGACAACGGTAACCTGTGCCTAAAGAAATGAAGCAATACAGCGATCACCTATAGGCTTATATTTGGACCAAAACAGCATTTACTAAATGTAAGATTTTTTCCCCTCATTTATAACTGCCCAAACAGACTTCTACAATGGCTCACGTCATTTTGATGAGTTTTGTTGGATTTGTCGGAGCAGGAATGGTCAGCTTGATGTTGTCACGTGCCATGGAGATCTCAGCTCTGACTCCACTCTCATGGAAAATGTTGGTGTGCATCTCCAATCCAGAGTGGACATATTCAGGGATGTGGGAGCCAACTTGAGTTACAAACTCAATGCCAGCAGAGGGCATGAAGGTCACTTTGCTCTGTGTGGAAAGACACAAGTTAATAGTTGTGGTTGTGCAGTGAAAGAAAAGGGTGGAGGTGGCTTTCAAACACACGTATGAATAATTACCATATCACGAGCCATCTGAAGACCACCCTTGAGACCAGGGGTGAAAGTACCAGACAGTGCCACCCTCAGAGGCACACCAGTCATAGTGGGCAGGAAGAATTCATTGTCCATGAAGATGTAGTGGGCAAAAATGGTGTTGTCAGCCTTTGTCATCAGAGCCTTCATGATCTGTGCCAAATGATAATGCATAATAGACATTTAATTCATAAAAGAAATGTTTAGGCCGAAGCACAGCTTATTATTTAATATGTTTTCTGTTTAAAGTAACTCATGAATCTAACTTACATCAGTTGGGAACATCTTGAACATGCTGTCAATCATCATTGCAAGGGAGTAGGCCATCTCCTCCATTTCGTTGGTCCTCAGATATCCCAGTTCATTTCCCAACAGTCTCATGTAGACCATTGCTTCTGGAGACTGTACATCCTTCAGGTCCCTCACCAGTTTGTTGAGGTTGCGTCCAATGTCTCTCATCAGATTCATGTGGGCCTGAATACCAAGGTGAAAATGGTTTGAAATGCTTCCCTCATGAAGTGATGTTATTTAAGTGAATACAGTGTAATTGAAGTGAAGAAAGTTGGTTCTTTAAGTACCTGTCTCTTCATCCTGTTCCTCTTCAGGGCAGGCATGATGTTCTGCAAGAGTTCACTGACTGACTCTGGCATGTTGTCAGAGACAAAGTACATTGTCTTCAAGGCAGTGTCAGGGAAGAATCCATTCTCTCCAAAAAGAGCATCGACTGTTGGTTCAAATCCTTTGCCCTCCATGCCAATCTGTAAAGTTGAGAAGAACACAGTGAAAACTTAAGTTACTGCTCAATCTGCACGAGGTGGGATGAAGAAGTAATAATCCTTACCTCCATCATGTCAATGTCAAAACCAAAAGCTTTCAGAGTCATGTCAAGCATGACTTCCTTGGGCAGGTAGCTGCTGCTCTCAAAGAGCATGTTTCCTTCCAAAGATCCAATCTTGTAGTTGCGAGAAAACTTGGTGGGATTCATGGTGGGTTCAATCTCATTACCCTGCAGGGCATCCAGAATCCTCTGTCTCATTCTGTTTTAAAGAATTAAAGAAACATGAATCGCGTTATTATCGAATCAGGAAACCCTAACACTTTTATATTGACAGTGTTTTTTTGACTTACTCCTGCGTCTCAGGCATAGTTGAGGACAAAATGTTGGTAAGGTGGGAGATGACAAAGCTCTTGACTTGTGAGTCCTGCTCAGTAGGCAAGGCGTTCACCAGCTGGGTCAGTTCACTTGTCTGAGGATCCTTCATAAGCACCAGGTATGCAGCAACGCGCTTCTGCATGGGGCTGGCACTGTCCAAAAGAACCTGCATGAAGACTCCCCTGACCTGTGATCACAAAATAAATAAATCAGTGGCATGAAAGAGCAATGGAAGTAGTGATTCGGACAATCTGTGGAAATCGTAGTCACACTTACTTCTTCAGGAGCAGGAGTCAGTCTGAAGACCTGGATAGCAGCCTGCTGCACAGCTGGTGAAGCTGCAGCTTGGTTCACACACTGCATTACGGCACCTCTGAGTGCAGGGCCTGCGTTTACAACTGCTGGAGCCATGTTTCCAATAACCTGAATTTGAAAGCAAAAAAATGAGTATCCTCAAAAAGCCTAACATTGATTGAGACATGTTTTGAGAAGTTCTTTCTTTTCTTTATTTGTTTGTTCATGGCAGGTGTTTACATGTTTCATCTAAAATGCATAATTCTTTTCTAAATTGTCCTGATTTTCACTTGTAGCCTTAAAGACAGAGACCTACCCTCAATGTCAAGAAAGTTTCGTCATTGTCTCCAGAGCAGTCACCCAGCTTGCCGGCCATGAACTCAGCAACAGAGAAAATCTCAGGGATGAGTTTTTCTTCAGCTTTGTAAAATCTTTTGAATGAAGATATTGACAACAATTATCCTTTTTTGTATAAAGGACAAACAGTGATTGTAAAATATCAATCTTCAAAATTCTGTCTTGAATGTAACGTGCTAATGGCACTCACCTCTTGACGACATTGCTCAAAGCATACATGATGGGCTTGCTGGATTTGTACTTGGCCATCTCCAGCATGTCATTGATGAGCAGTTCAGATGGATTGGACATGAGTCCCAGAGCAAAGACAGACGCGTCAACCTCAAGGGAGGCACTGTCAAAGGACCTGAGGATCTGCATGATGGCACTGCTGCACTGAGGGGTTCCACACTGTGCCAGGACCTGGTAGGTCAGGACACGGGACACCTCAAGAGCCTCGGGGATGGCAGGACTCAAGGTTTCAGTCTTCATTCCACGGACAAGGTAGACCAGCACGTGGAAAAGGTGGGCCCTCTTCTCACCGTCAGACTCGGGCAGAGCGGCCAGTTCTCTCAGGAGATTGAGAGCTGCATCCTTATCCTGGACAGCATACTTATCCTCAACAGTCTCCATGTGAAGACCCTGGACACGGTCACCTTAACAGAAGAGAGCATTTCAAGTGATTTGGCCTGTTCTCAGAGACTTGATATAATAAGATGAGCTTACTTACTGTGGAAAAAGACTCTGTCAGAATGTGGAGAAACTTGAACAAGAGTGAGGTGCTGTTTTCCTACATTGGTAACGCCATATTCTCCTCTGTAGAGTTGAAACACAGACATGAAAATGAATTAAACCTATAAAAACATGAACATGCCATAATAGAGCTTGGTCTAGAGTGCACATATAGTTGCGTAAGTGTGACTTACTTGTGAGAAAAGGGAATGAGAATGTGGTTCTCAGTGCACGAGCCAGAAGTGATGTGTTTTTCCTCATTGTCAAACTTGTAGTCGCAGATTTGGGAGCTTGTGATCAACTGAGCCAGAGGGTAGTGCTGAAAAACAAAAAAAACTAATGGTTGATGACTTCATCATCTGACTTTGACACTGACTTTAGGTTTGTGAAGCTGGAAAAGTCTACATATGTTTCTCAAAGGAGCCTCATAGCTTGCATGCTTGGATAGTTTACCATGCCAGAAATGAGCGCCAGAGGGCTGGTGTGATCTCTTATTGGGACAAATTTGTTACATCTGGACAGATCCCTGGTAAGTCTGATGTCGGTTGCAGTATCTTCCTTGGCGTTGGTAGTGTACTGAGTCCTGCACATGCCGTGGATGGTAGGCTAAAAGGGTGTGAACAGTGAAACAGATCTTCAATGGCATTGCATTGCTTTTAACCGTGCTTGACAAAACAGTGACATTTGTCATCATGTAGTAATAAGCAGGAAATTTACCATATTTCTATTTTTGTCTTCTCCCATCAGAGGCACAACCAGGGCAGAGATGATACCCCTTTTGATGTTCAGGATGTTTGTGGTCTCTCCATCCTCAGGGTACAGTTTCACATCGTGCAAACCCTCAAAGACAACCTTCACAGGATATCTAGAGAAAATACAGAAACACAACACTTAGCGTGTGTGTGTGTGTGTGTGTGTGTGTGTGTGTGTGTGTGTGTGTGTGTGTGTGTGTGTGTGTGTGTGTGTGTGTGTGTGTATATACCTCTCCATTTCAGCAGCAAAGGCATCAGAGGTGGGTGTGGAGCCGAACACAGGGTTTCCCTCCGCGTCCAAATCGATCACCTCGCTCAGGCTGCAGCCAGTGGTGCGGAAGATGAAACTACACTTCTGAGGTACTTCAATTTCAACCTGTTTTAAATGTTTTATTAGCACTGCATTTCTTTGTGAAGCACCATGAAAAAAAAAGGTGTAACAACTAGGTTTTGATTAAAAGTAGAGAGACAAAAGGTAGATGTAAAAGCACAAACACCTCTACCTTGCATGTGGCTTTCGGTCCATTCTTAAGCTGTGACGCTCCATTGATGGCATTCAGGGACTCCGCTTCATATAGGTATTCATACTTGTGATGTGCCTTGTAACCTTTTGCTACTTCATGAGAAACAGTAATGTCGTATTACAAATTATCCTGGCACGACAAAGCAACTGCATGCAGTAACAATTAAACCCTTGACAAAAGGAACAGCAGCGAAGCAGAATCCTTTCTTGCAGAGGTGGCACAACTCTTGATCTTTTATTGACACATGACAAATTAAAAAAAATATAATTGAATCTGGCTTACATTTGCGCTTGACTGAATGTTACATCTGCATTGTAACACTAGAGCAAATTTCTTCAACAAGGTTTATTTGGGGAAAAAAAAGGTGAGTCGAAGGCCAATTTTGCTACCCTGGACCAGAAATGGCAGAAGCTAAGAAATGCAAGATTGTAAGTGTGTGCAGAAGCTTTCTGACATTTTCACGGCTGTACCTGACTTCTAATAAATGACAATTTGAAATTTTTTCTGGGTGTGTGAAAAAAGACCACCCTACATTATTACAAAGTCATGATTTGGACAGATATTCTTCTTTAAAAACTACAATTCTCTCTAAAATTGTAGGGAAATCTCAATTCAATGTTCACACAAGTAGCATAAAGATCACATCATTTTTTTTAGACTTACAAAGACAAGATGCATGGTCCTCTTGGGCGTCTGTGAAGACAAATGAGACAAATCAGGAATATTCAAATGCTCATTGAAGTGAATTATTATACTTCAAAGAAAGTTTTGAAATTTAAACATTTTTTTCCCCCTCTAATAGTTCTGTATTCATAGTATTCCATTGAAAGATACTTACAAGTGAAGGTGAGTTTGATCAGAAGGATGAAAAGGCAAAGCTTTGGGTCCCCCATGATGGGTTCCTGCAGCTCTCTCGTTTGGTGAGTACTCAAAACAGAGACTGAGACCTCGAAGACCACGGAGGCCTTTTATACCTGCAGTGTTCTGGATGGAGCCACGATGGGTATTGCATGCTGTACTGTTTCAGCTCCAAAGTCCAGGCTACTACGTATGTGTGGAGGGACAAAGGCAACTAGTTTCATAAAGCCTTTCTGGAATAAGATTTGAGAATTGTGATAATTCACATTTAAATAGTGGCTTAACTTGGAAGACAACACTTCCCATGATCCAAATGATTTCAGAATAAAAGGCTTTAGTTTATCAATAAATAACTATGGTATAATAAATGTGTATATATAAGAATAATATTACTGAATGTCTATACATTTATTGGTGTTACAATATATCATGGAGGCTGAAGACATACTTTTGTATTCTGTCAAAATAATACCTGCGCCAGAACATTTTATCATTATAAAACCAAAGTAAAATGTTTTTTTTGTTGTTTTTTTTAAATCTCTTGCATGATGTGGTTTATAGCTTCATCATGTTATGGCTTCTATACATTCCTTCATTGACTGACGTAGCTATCACAGCAAAGATCAAACATTTAAAACCTCACCCGCAGCTCCAGTTTGTCAGTTTAACTTAGTGTGTGAACTCGCATACGATGCATTGCATAATTCATCCTGTGAAATGCTTTTTCAAAGAAATGACCCAGAAACTGTCAAATGATAAGGACTTAGAACAGTGAACCTGGACTTGTTGCTATCAAGCATTTTTCCAAAGAAGCATTGGACTACAGTCTCCGCGCAGACATGTTCCTGCGTGCACATCGTTTTACACTCCCTGAACTGGTTATCTGCTTTGGATAACATGAGCCAAACACACCGAGCTTACAATAGGCATGATGGTGTAAAACTGAGACACACCTTTTGATTTAAAGTGCAAACTATAATTGGAATTTCCCAAAACTAACAGCAGGGTAGTTAATATAAATGATATGTTCTTGTATTTGAATTATGTGCATTGTGTTGTGATTATCTGACTTTTGAATATTTACAATGACTACTACAGATATTAGTCCTACTGCCACTACTACTGTAAATCTATTACTTTAATTGCTGTTGAGGAATAAGAAGTATTGGATAAAATGTAAAATTTTAGATGAGAAACAAATACTTCTTCTCCAAACTTTAAATCTCTACAAAGGTAATTATTTGTATAGTCTTGAACGCCACAATTTGTGGCTCATTATACATACACTCATGACAAGATTGACTACTGCATTGTACTTCTTCACAGAAAGTGGTGGTAAAACTCTGTAAACAGTCTGTTCAGGCACTTTTAATGAAACAGCAGCTATCACTAACATGCATGACTCAAATGTGTAGTTTGACACATGTAACTAAGATGATGCAACTCGTAAGAAAGGTTATGAAGGGTTTTCATACCTCTCTTACAAAAATGTATTTGATATAAGGTGTGATGAGGGCTGCGTAGTGCTGCAGTATCCTCAAGTCAAGCTTTGTGTTTTTCTGTGTGCTCTGGTTTTCTTCAACAGCCTGAAAACACGCATGTGAGGTAAACTGCATGTTGTTGTCTGTTTTCCCAGTGGTCGTTTGGGAGCTTGTCCACATGTAGTGTGCCTTGGACCACACTCAGCTTGGATTTTTGCACTCTGGGATACCAAGTGGGGTAAAACAGTATAGAAGATGCTGAAATTATTAATTTAGCTTTGACCAATCTTAGTTTTAACCACTAGATGGCATGCAAGCAACACTAAACTATGAGTTTTCTTCTGTCTGACCATTGTTGTTGTCACTTGTGAGGTCAGACACGTGTGGATTTATCAGTTTGTCCAATAATGGAAGACAGCAAATAAAGGAGCTGTATTGAGTTTAGGAAGTAGTTGAACCGTGCTTAAAGCTCATAAAGCACAGCCCCACCTAGAATATGTTTTACAAGCCGCCACTGGTTGGATGGTATCAAAGAGTAATAACCACTGGACTACGGTGGCTGCACAGGTGAAGTAGCTTCCTACAAAGATTTTATCACTGCTTCACTAGGTTTAATCTTTTTCAAATAGATTTTTCACCCCAATTGAGTTTTCCCTTTACAAGAAACGCAACATAAGTGAGGAGGGGGAGAGAGAGAGAGGCACTACTTACAGTAGTAGTGAAAAATAAGCCATCTAGAGTGACGTAATTGGCAATGGAGTGTTCTGGTTGAGGAGTTACACCGCTGTTGGACAAAAGTTGCCTTTAGTCCGACTGTCTGGACCATGTAGACACAGTCTGGAGGGAAGCAACTGGAGTGCAGAGGAGAGAATGTCTTGCTCCTGGCCTTCCTGCAGACCTGTTGTTCATAGTCTTACCAGTGTCCACAGAGGAGGCCAACAATTATCGAGTATATGTGGTTAATTCTCATGAGGTTGTTTATATTTTGCAATGTTAACCAGTTGAACTAGCAGTTTTAGCAATGTTAAAACACTTTTAATAAATGAGGTGTAAAATGTTGTGTGGATGGTGCTGCTGACACCAGTATACCAGAATTTCCTTACAATGAGTTGACGTGAATGGTTTTTCCGTTATTATTATTTTGTCCATTATGTGTTCATATCAAATGTGAGTTTATTGTCAAGTACAGTGCACATGCATTTGTACTACCTCCAGTACCATATATTAAAGTTGGTCTTTGGCATCTCTTTGCTAACATTTAGCTTTTAGCTGTGCATTACGTAAACAGCAGTGGGTCGAGTTGGTTTCCTGTGATGCCGGTAATTAACTTCCCTGCCGGGCTTTCATAACGAGAGAAGTAAGGACAATAGGTGAAAGGTCATTGAGGGCTTATGGTCTGCGATGCTTGGGGATGGGAATGATTGTTGAATGTTTCGTTGTGAGTAAAAATTTATCAAATTCAATTCAATTTAATTCAATTAGACTTTTTCTGATATAGCACCACATACAACACAGTCATTTCTAGATACTTTTAAGAGAGAGAAACCGAACCAATCAGAAAGCTCTTAAAGAGCCCCGCTCTACTGCTCGGCACAATGTTTTAATGTGTGCCTGCAGATGTTATCAGGACAAGGAGCTTTGTTGCATGTGTCTTTTTGAAGCCCTTTAATACAGCCGCTCTACGAACAGATATAGATGTACCTCCTGAGGACATGCGTCTGTCTAAAACCTGGTGTAGAATGAATTGAAGTTATTGGGAAGAGATTCCAGACATTTATTTTAATGTTTGTACAGACAGACTGGAGGATTCCCTTGAATAACTTTTCTACTATATTTTTTAAGTGCTGATTTGCTTTTCTAATTGCTTGCTTGACCTCACCGTTGACTTCCTTCCTGTTGGCCTCCGATCAACTCAGTACATTATCATGAGTGACATTAAAAGCAAATAGGTGTGTGACGGCTCCCCCGTTGGTATTGCGGTGGCCTTACTAATGTTGTACGCTTCTGTTTGTGGAGCTGACAGCAGGGGGTGACCGACGACAGCTAGGGCCCAGCTCGTCTTCCAGGGGGCTTGCCTACAAAAGCTGTCTTCCACTGTGGCTCCAGTGGCTGTTGGTGGTGTGTGGCTCCGGGGTGTAGACAGCACGCCCGGGATGCTGCTGCTGGTTTTTTGATTTGTCATCTTCCTGCACTACAACACTTTATCCCATTACACCCATCATTCTACTGACGACACCCGCATAATGCACCCACAGCACACAACACATCTACACTGATGACATACACACCAATGTTGATTTGTTTAAATAAACGCCCCAACGAAGGGCTTTAAACCTGCTTCATGGTTTGTCTTCCCTTCCTGGTTTTGCGGTCGTTCGAGCCGGGCCATAACAGGTGTAGTCAAATAAGGGATTTGCCTGTATTAATCCCTACACAAGCAAATATCTGCTAGAAACAGTATCGTTTCCATGCTTGTTTGCTTGAGTTCACCAATGAGTGATCTGATTGAACGCTATACCCCCATAGGCACAAAATGTGATACTATGGAATTGAACAACCTTAACTGGGTTCAGCTAACATGCTGTGCTGACTTAGGGTGGGAATCAGTGGATGCACTAAGAGAAAGGAGACATCAACCTACTTGTCTCAAAAGGGAGGGTCTAAAATAGGAAAACATATCACATGGTAAAGAAAGTTAAAGTTGAGTTTTCATAAATTGTCTGATGCAATTTCTTTTTTTTTTAAATTTGTTAAGTTTTTGATTATTGTGATACGTTAGAGTGCTTTTTTTGCATGTTAACAGTAGTGTAATAATCTGATATTGTGATAGCAATTCTTTTGAAGTGATCTAAACATCCATGATGATTATAAAAGTTCTTTGTCAAAAATTGTTATATTTTAAATTCTCCATTCATATTCTTTTCTATTATTAAATGAGGATTAACCAATGTGTTTACTTTCATTATATGTCAGCCTCTTGCCATTAATACAGTTTGTGATAATGACTAAAGACTTTAATAAAACATCTATAAAGGGCATTTTTTGTAAAGGGGTATTTTTACTCGGCTGTATTGATATTTCATTTAAGGTAAAGACCTGATTCCTTCCTCTATCGCTATCATTTAAAACTTCCTCTCCTGACCTTATCCCAACTGCTGTTTCACAGTAGTAGTTTCAGTGGCACTTGCAATATTCCCTCATCAATTTACTATGTTCACTGGCTACCCAGTTCAGAATATAGCTAATTGTTGACTGTCAGCACCTAGTTTTGTAGAAAACATGAAAGATTAAAAAATTTAATTAAATTAAACTCTCAGCAGGAATACAAAGGAAAGCATCACAAAGCAGTAAATAATAAAGCATAGACATCAACAGGTTCCATTATTAAGTTTTATTGATGGTTTTGACTCTGCTGGACGGTATGGTTCAGTACAATGTAACATGTTCAGTGTTTGAAGACAACAAACCATCTTCATTTCAATGTTACAACAGTTTTTTTTTCCATTAATTGTTATAAATATTGTTAAAGAGCTAACTGTCCATAATCTTTCCAAACAGATGGTAGTGTTTCATATGGACTTCTTACTGTTGGAAGGAAAATGGAAGGTCAATCTCAAGGTTTCCATCTGTAAGTTTCATGTAAGCTTCGCTGTTTGGAAGTTGCTGCTGCAGGAACCCAGAAATAACATTATTGAACTGATCTACTACCTGAATGAACATGTCCATAACGGTCTCGCATGCTTTGTTAAACTCTTCCATGCTGAAGGTAGGGAGCTGGTCAACTACATTCTTCATGGATGTGACAAGGTTAAGATAGAACACATTGATAGGAACAAATACGGCATCTAAATAGTCAGACTTTACGGTGTCAACAAACTCCTGTGATTTCTCAACAACAGCCTTCAAGGTCTCACCTATCTTCTCAAGCATTGTATCAAGACTCTCCATGTTTTTCACAAAGTCCACCAGTTCATCAAAGATTGTTTTGTAAATGGCTCTGGCCTGTTCAATGATCTGACCTCCAGTGATTGCATCACCAACTGGCATGCGCAGTTTGACACTGCTGACCATGTCAACAAAAGAATTGTAGTTGACTTCCATGTTGTCATAGAAAGCTTTGATGGCTACATCTAGCATAGCAGCAATACTGCTGGTCAGCTTCTTTAGGACCTGAGGGAGAGTGGTCATCTCATCAGATCCAGGCAGTTTAAACTGGGTTTCTCTCAAGACCTTGATGATAGCATCTAGGAAGACCTGAACAGTTTTCTGGTACTGGACAATGACATTCCTGAAGAAAATTGACAGCTGGCTCATTTGAACATCATAATTGACAGCAACATTATAGGCATCAACAATGTAGTTAGTGGCAGTGTCCTTCAATGTTTCCAGGCTCGTTGTGATCTGGTACTTATCAGCAAACGCTCTTGATGTAGCGATGATGGAAGGTAGCCTCATTTTGAGCTCTGAGAGAACTTCTTTGGGTGCAGCCAAGTTGTATGCAATCTGCAGCTTCATCTTGTCAGCATCCAGAGAGGTGGATTTGATGACCAGGATGTCAACATCAGCATCTGGGGCAGACTAAAAAGAGAGAATAGATATTATTTAACTTATATTTCAAGTTTTGTTTTTGATTACATGGAAATTTTAATATTAATTCTAATAAGGGATACTCACAGGATAGCGTCCATAGAGTCTTGCGTTCAGTGGAACTCTTCCATTAAACTGAAATCCGAGGAAACCAGCAGAGGGGGAAGATACTGAGGCACTGACTCCATCTCTCCGTGCAGCATAACGAAGGTTCACATCAGTGAAAGTAGGACTGGTGATGTCCACATTCAGTGTATGCTGAGAAGCACTACATAAGAAAGATGGCAAAAACAAAAATAAAAATGCAATTTATTATTCAATATTTAACTATTTTCTGTCAATTATAGCACCAATAACAATAATAATAATAATAATAATAATAATAATAATAATAATAATAATACACAATAAGGGCATTAATGGAATAATGGAATAAATACCTGTCATCAGCCTGGCGCTTTCTCCTGAAAATATATAGAAAATGAATGAATTAGATCGACAATTGATTAGTGAAGGAAGTGTTACATGCAGTTTTGTCAGACAAGGCATGTTTGTTACCTCAGAGCTTGGCTAAGGACATGGTTGATTTCCATATTCAGGTCAGTATGTGTCAGGACACCCTTAGTGATCATAGTCAGAGCTTCATTTTCAAAGTTGGCTGTAGCAGAAGCTATTGAAAGAATATGTTTTGTTAGACATAATGGATCACAATGCTTTAAAAAAAATAAATATATATATATATATATATATATATTTGCAATATTCTGTCTTCATCTCACCATTCATGTCGTACTCCAGGAAGACGATGGGAGAGGTGGCAGATGACTTAAAGATGATTTTGAAGACGGGAGCAATTCCCTCCAATTCAGCAGCGATGTTTGTAGTGTACATTGGGCTGACAAACTTGCCATTAGCAGAGATCTTTTGCTTGGCTCCTGTAATTTCAGCGACAGTCTTCTCAAAGATTGTGAAGTCACCAAAGTTGGTTGGCTGGGCGAAATCAATCTCAATGTCAGCGGACAAGGAAGAGACTGGGGCAAAGTCAATGGTGGCCTGGGCAATGTGCTTCCCGTTGGTGAAGAAGTCAAACATGTTGGCCTCATTGTTGCCAGTGTATTTCAGCACTGCATACACACGGCTCAGGGAGGCTTCAATGGCCAGGTTTTCATTTATGTCCATGCCAATCACTTTAGTTGTACCATGGTTTAGTTTACCATCAGCAATAATCTTGGAAGTTGAGCGCAGACCATCCTGATTCAGGTACAGGTTAGCCTCATTGTCCAGGATTCCTAGAAGCAGATATTCTTCAAAGATTGTGCCATCAATGTTTGCCTTGGTGGATGACTCCATGGAGACAAAGTCAAAGGATCCTTCCAGCTTCAGACTGTGGTCTGCCTCAGCCTTTCCAACAATCTTGATCAGAGGGATGTTGAAGTTACCCTTCATCATCCAGGTGGAGACAGCACTGGCTTTGTTCTTGTTGTCGGCAACCAGGTTTTGGCTTGCTTCCAGGTTAAGTACAGGAAGGGCAATCTTACCAACTGTATTCATAGAGGCTGCAGCTTCAAAGGTGTCAGTGCTCACACTGAAGGTGCTGTCGTGAGTCCCCTCAATGTAACGATTTTCGAGGGACATTGAATTGGCCAGCTTAATACCTCTCTTGGTGGTCAGGCTTGTAGTGCCATCCAGTTTGGCATTCAGACCTTCAAAAACAGAGGCTGTTGTAGCTCCCAAACGAAGTACAAGATCATCCTCAGTAAACAGTCCAGCATTAACATTCAGGTTGACGATGGTAGACTTGACAGACATTTCTGTGATTAGGTTGCCTACAGAGGGAACCACGATGAGTCCCATCACATCAATGAGTGGAGCAGCCTGGCTTTTCTTGTAAACAATCTTGGCATCAACATCAACAGACTGGTCAGTGGTAGTCAAAATGCTGTCCAGCCCAGTTTGCTCATACAAGTTCAGATCAGTTATAGCTGGAGTATGGAAATCGACAAAAGGCAGGTCAATCTCAGGAATACTGATGGGGTATTTAAGGAAGTCCAGGTTTGCCTCACTTTCCATGGCAGCAAAGATGCCAGCTTCATTGACATTGTTATCAAGAGTAAAGTTGTACAACATCTTGTACTGATTCAGTCTAACCAGAGCAACTGTGTTCAACTGTTGGCTCTCAGGTTTGAAGTGGGCCAAGTAGTCATTCTGCAGGTCTATCTTTGCAGTCAGGGATTCAAACATGTTGATCTTGGCACTTCCTTTGTTCTGGAAATCAAAGACAAACTCAACAGGGCGGAAAAGGATGGTGACTGCATTGGACAGGACTCCATTGACTGAACCGAGGAGTTCTGCATCATGGTTTGCTTTTACCTCAACCTTCAGCTCATACAGGTTGGCAAGTCCAGTTAGCACAAGAAGACTGTTCTTCAAGAATGGTGCCTCTGCCTCATTGCGGACATTGAATGTGATGGAGGTTAATGGGCGAAGTTCGGCATCGATGATCTGTTTCATCTTCATGATGGAGGAGTCTGTATCACCATTGAAAGTCATCTTAACAAGGGTGGGGGTAAGTGACAACTGCAACTTGCTGTTGTGGTTGGCAGTTTCAGCATTGAGCTTTCCATTTCCTGAATTATCAGCAGTTATAGTGATGGTGAAGCCATCTTGGCGAACAACTGACTTCTGGGTGGCTGTGAACTCACTTTTGACATTGACAATTGGAAGGTCCACCACTTGAGTGACAGTTGTATCAAGAGAGGCAGACATTCCTCCTTCCATAGCAATAAAGGCTGTGTTCATGAAGCTTGCAGTGTATGGAGCTGTGTCAAACTTAACTGTAGTCTTTGCTTGGGCTTGAGCTGATAGGCCATAGAGAGTTACAGATGCCTGATGTTCAACTCCAAGAACTTGATGGTTCAGCTTTACAGTCTCAGCAACCACAATGCGGCTCCATTTTGGGATTGCAATGCGAGCAGTGGAGTCAACCTTGTAATTGAGTACTTCATAACTTGGTGACGTGCCCTGGGATGTGAAGAATCCAGTGAACTGAGGTGTCATTTCAGTCTCAGTAGAGTTCTGCAACTCAGCAGATGTCTTGACAGTGTAGATGGGCGTGAGGACTTTGAATTCAGCATAGAGTTTACCAAAGGCTGGGATCATGAGCTCACTTGGAATGGTTGGCAGCTTGATCTCTGGAACCTGAAGAGCCTTAACCAGCTTTTCTACAGGAACTTGTGGGATGGAAGGTAGGGAAATATCAGAAACAAGGATTTCAGGGAAGGTGATCTCAGGCAGGGCAGGAATGTAGTTAAGAGTCATGTCTCCAAAGAAAGCTTCAAAGTCAAACATTTTGATTTCAAAGTTTACAATGAAATCAATCAGATCCATGAGTTTCTGCTTAATGTCATCAGCTGAAATAGTGATGGCTTTCACAGTGTAGGAACCCAAGATGGTGAACTCAGGAATGTCAACCTGCATTGGCATTTCAAACTGTTTCAGGGCCTCCAAGTTGAATGTCATGGAAGGCACATCAAGATCTGTGAGAGGAATGGTAAAGGATGGCATGTTGATCTCGGCTTTCTTCATTTCAGTGAGGAGTCCATCAACGATCTGTTGAATCTCAGTCAAAATCTTCTGGTCTGGTATGACAATCTTAACTGTCTCAACAATATCATTGAACAGAATAGTGGTGATCTTCATAAGCTTTGTGTAGTATTTGCTCATAGAGTCCAGAAGAGATGAAATCTCACTCCTGATGTCAAAGCTTGTAATTCCGTCTTTCAGGAACTCAGCAAAGGTCCTAAGATTATCAAGCACAACCTGGTCAAAGACCTCCTTGACAGATTTAATAATTTCTGCAACTTTGATTTCTCTCAGGCGTTCCATGAATCCTTGAACAGTTGACAAGACCATGTTGACAAAGTCTCGTGTTGCAGCAAGTTTCTGGGGAATTTCAAGAGTCTTAATCAGCTCATTCATGTAACTTGTGTACTCAGCAATATATTGATTTGCAAAATCCACAAACTCGTTGTACTCCAGGGACTTGAGTTTATCCAGGGTAGTTTCAATATACATGTTCAGTTGTTGAATAATCTCCTCAATCTTTGTGGTTTTCATGTAGTTGATAGCATCCTGGAACATGTTCATGAATTTGGTTGGAATATCTGCATCCTTCACCATTTGGATCAGGGCACTGGTGGTTTCCTCAATTCTCAATTGCTTGATGAGCTCTACAGCTTTTTCAAAGACAGCCTGAACCTTCTGATCAACTTCAAACTTTACAATCATCTCTCGCATCGTTGCAAAGAAGGTGTTGATCTTACCAATGATGTCAAGGTCCTGAATCATTTCCTTTATGTAATCCACGGCTTCATAGAGAACCTCTGTGGGAATTTTAGTCACGAGTTTATCAATGTAAGCTTTGAAGTCAATAGATGTAATGTACCTCTTCATCTCAGCAGCATAGTTTGCCATGTCAAAGGAGTCAATTGCTTCTCTAATAACTTTCATGATGGCCTCAGTGTAAGCCTTGATTTCATACTTGGCATCAATGTCAATCAAGAATGCAATGCTGCTGCCCCTCAGCTTTTCCAGATCAAACTGACTGATCATCTCTCTGATGGTATCAATCATGTTCACAACCACAGCCTTGATATCATACTCCTCAGTAATAGTACTCAGCAGTTCCTGGACATTTTGCACAAGGGTTTCAGGGAGGGTGCCACTGGCAATAGCCTCTTTCATCATGCCAGCAAACTGTTGGATGTAAACAGTCAGGTCAGCCAATAGTCTTTCAACAGCCACTTTCAGGTTCCTCAGTGAGGCTTCCACATCATCCATGGTGATAACATAGCCTTGGGTAAAGTCACTAAAATACTGCTTCAGCTGGTTTATCTTGTCTTCCATGTTAATTTCAGCAACAAAATCATTTACATACTGGGGAAGAGCTGCAAGTCTGTCCTTGATCTCATCGTTGTTAATGTATTCTTGAAGTGCCTCTGCTGCACGAACCACAAGACCTTTGATGCTCTCCAAAAAGACTGGCAGACTATCAATGAGAGGGAAGTGGATGACATGGCTTTCAGTGTTCTTGTCGTACTTCAGGAAGCCAGAGATGGTGTATTCCTGGTTCTCTGTGGACTCTCTGTTAAGGACGTTTGTGAGGATGGTGCCAGAAACCTCAACTCCAGTTCTCTCAGCAGTGTTATAAAGAGACAACTCTTGATTAAAGGTGTTCTCATTCAGTTTGGACTTCAGTCTGAAACTGGTTGTCTGCTCTTCAGGTGACAGAGTTGTATCCATTTTGTTGTCAAAAGTGGTCTCAAGTGAAAAGCCATTGTCAAGCTGCTGAGTTACTGATGTTCTGCATTCATGTGAGCTAGCAAAAGCCAGAGGCTGTGCTCTGAGGAGGAACTTGCCATAGAGCTGCGCACTGTGCTTGCCATACATCGTCACATCTCCATCACCATTGAAGATGGCATCAAGGTTGAAGTCGAAAGGAACAATGCTGCACCGGATGGTGTGATCAAAGCGGATTGGCTGCGAGTTGAAGCGAGCATCATTAGTGATCCTGGCAGCAAGACCAATGAGTTCAACTTCTGTGTTTTGATTCATGTGAGTTCCAAAGAGCTTTCCGGTGGTGCTGCATTTTGCATTTGCAGTCATATCAGCGTAACTGACTTGATAAGTGTGCTTGATCTCTTCCTCACCATAGATGGCTTTCAGGCTTCCAGTCAGGTCCATCTTGTACAGCTCAGCCTGCAGCTGTGCGTCATTGATGAAATCAGCAGTCAGAAGTTTGAGATTGTTCTTAAGATTTGCAGATGCAGTGTAGGGCTTCAGGTCAACGGTGATGTCATGAGTGTAAGAAGCATATTCACTAGCAATAACGTCAGCCTTTGAGTTAAAGTCGAGGCTGGAGAAAGTGACGACCAGATTATTGGCATTATCAACCTTGACGTCATTCATTGCACCCTTGTTGGTAATGGATAGAGTTGCTTTTGATGCATCTAGTCCACCAGAGAAGGTATTTTCCAATGAAAGGAAGCTCTGGAGGGTAGTTGTTCCACTTGTGGCCAAACCGTCCTTGTTCAAAGTCAGAGCAGCCTTGTGAGTAGCCTCATTTTCCAAAAGCTTGATGTTGGCGTCACTGTTAAGAGCCAGACCATTGCTATCAAAGGATGCAGTCATCAGAGAGTAAACACGGTTTTCAGATTGATCTGCATTTGTTTCAATTCTCACAATGACTTCACTGACACCAGCAGAGGCTTCAGCTTGGTTGCGGATCTTCATACCAAGAGCAGCAGCATTTGCGTCGCTTTTAAGTGACAGACGACTGTCCTTGAATGAAAGCTCAGCAACATGAGTCAAGATGTCTTCAAAAGCATTGGTGTTAGAAACGAATGAGAGTTCACCGTTGGCAAAGGTTGCAGCAATGGTATTCTGGGCCTTGAGAATGGTGGAGTCCAACTGGAGAGAAGAGTCAATCTTTGCCTCTGGTCTGAGTGGGAAGAGAGTAAAGGTCTGGGTTGAAATTGTCTTGCCAAACATTGGTCCAGCCTTGAAATTTCCCTCAAAATTGTTGTCAGCAGAAATTTCTTCAGCGTTGATACCAGCCATGCCAGTGTGCTCGAGGACAACACTGAGACCCAGTGGACTTGTGGCTTCTACCTTGCTTGTAGATTTCAAACTGATCTTGTCTGTGATGGTTGCATCCTCATTTATGCTAACACTAGCCTCAATAAATTTGTGGGTCAAAGAGCTTTTCAGTTCAGCCTTGATGGATTCAGTGGTGTCCAACATTCCAGAGCCTAGTTGCAAAATAAAAGAGGACATCTTACTTTTACAGAGTGGCACTTACAGAATTATACATGATAATTGCATTTGGTTTTACTCTCTAAATTTTCTAAAATTTCCCTTCTAACTTCCCAACTTCATCATGTTTTTGTTTTTATCTTAGTAATATTTATTTTTTATTTTTATTAATTGCTGTGTTTTGACACAATTTAAATAAATAAATAGATATCACAATACATCAATGTTTAAAGGTAGCTTAATATAAGTAAAAAACATAAAATATGTAATAATCTACATATTATATTTGAACAAAGTGTGTGTCAGTCTTTAGACCTATAATGCCATTCAAACAACTGGGTAACAATTTTCAAAATCATTAATAATTTTTTCTGACATACCTTCCATCTTCACTGAGAGGATGTCAATCGGAGAGCTTCCTTTCACATCGAACTTAGCTGCGTACTTTGGTACTTCCATCTCGTCTTTGCCAACCATCACTGAGGCCTCCATGTTGTACATGTTGCATTCCAGAGCAGTTTCAACCTCAGCTTTGCCAAGATAAGGAACAGTAAAGGAGAGGCTTTCTGGAATGACAAAGTCGGGGAGGGGAACCTCCATGGAGACAATCTCCAGTCCAAGCTGTGGCACGGACATCTGAGGTGTCGTCAAGACTGGGGGGAAGTTAAGCTCCTCAGCTGACTTTCCTCCAAGAGGGACAGGTAGAACGATGGTGAAGGTTTTGGGGTTGAAGTAGTAAACAGCCTTTGTGTCACTGCATGTCAGAAGAAAGAAAGGAGTTTGTTAACTTTTAATTATTTAGATGTTAATGAGTTAAGTTTGATGATTTCTTTTCTGACTTACACATTCATGAATAGAGTCTCTGGCAGGGAAATCTCAGGCATATCAGGCACTCTGAAGTTCTGAATGTAAGGGAAGTCCGCACCATACTTCTCCATGTAGTTGTTCATTGCCTAAATAGCAAAAAGGCATATAAATTGTCAGTATTTCAATTGTCAAAAATATAGCAATTTAACTTTCTCAATATCCTTATTATAAATTATTTTTACCTCTACAAATCCCTTGAAGATTTGACGGGCCTTCATGTCAGTGTCACCAACTGGCATGTCAAGAAGTCCATTACCATACTTGTCAATCACGTCAGAAATTGGCAGGTTTTTCAAGATCTCGGAGTTGACATCAGATTTGAATTTAATTTGAATCTTGCTGGGGTCTGTAAAGACAAAGATGACAAATAAGGTAAAATATGACTAAATATTTGTTAAAATCCTGAAAACAATGTTGGGCTTAAGCATTCTCGTTATCAGCCTTTTTTTTAAGAAACCATTTTATCTCATAACTACACATATCACATGGCAGAAGATTGAATTTCCCATACAGACTAGTTGAATATAAAATAGGAAAGCTCATACAGAGAACAAAAAAGACAACGTGTAGTACCATATGTCAGTCCAACTTTTTGCTGAGAGGTGGTTCCCAGGAAGTTGATAATGCTCTGCAGATCCAGCTCCAATTCTTCATCACGTTTCATTTTAGCGATGAAAGTGGCATCAGACTTGAGAGAAGGAACCAGAAGCTGGACTTCCAGCATGCCTTCTTTCATGTCCTTCAGACTGAAAGATGCATGACAGTGACAAAGTTAGTGAAAATCACCAAAAGGATAAAATTCCTGCTCTTTTATAAGAAAATATAATTGATAACCTACTTGGCATGGCCAACCAGGGAGATCTGAGGAATGTTCTTGTTAATCAGGTCAAGAGAGATGGAGTGGGTTCCTTTGCCCTTGGTGTTTCCATCAACAACGCCCAGTCTCAGTCCAGCTTCGACATCATAGTCAGGGATCTGGATGTCAGCTGTAACAACATTCTTTCTTCTGTTGTAATTCAAGGCTACTCTGGCCTCAGTTGGATCTGCACCTGTTGGCGGTCAACCAGAGGAATAAGTTCAAACTTCAGCATTTCAACAAAGTCAGCAACTAAACAGATGGGAAAAAAAATCAGCAAAATACCTTCAGCTCTCAGAATGACCTTGACAGAATCAACCTTCTGCCTGCTATCATCTCCCATCTTGAGGACCTCGTAGGAAACGGTGGCAGTGTACTCAGTGACTTCACCAGTTGGGTGGAGCTCCACAGAGAACCTATTAAATTTATGTGACAGTATTCCTTGAGTAAATGATCTACTTTGAGACCTAGATATTTGTTGGTGGCATACAATGTTTCACTCACTTGCTGTCTCCGGTGAAGGGGAAGTATGGTGCCGTCTCCTGATTGAATGCATCAGTATATTGCAAAGCAGTGCAGTATTTCATTCCAGCGAAGACTGGAGAGCACTCGCTAACATCAACCTTGTCCATGACCAAAGCAGGGATTGTCTTGATCTCTGATCCAGTCACTGCCACCAGATTGTTCCTGTATTGAAAGTATAGCAAAGTTAAAAATGCAATTCTAGCTTTTCTCTTGGAAATTCCAGTTGATAAACCAAGGAGGAGTAATTGCATCAGCTGTGCATAAACTTTGCCAAATTAAGCCAACCTTCAAATGAACCCATCATATTGGGTCGTCAGATGCTTTCCCTCAATTTTTGTTGTCACACTTTACATATACATTTCACTTTGGCTTACGTCATTTTGATGAGTTTTGTTGGATTGGTGGGCGCAGGAATGGTCAGCTTGATGTTGTCACGTGCCATGGAGATCTCAGCTCTGACTCCACTCTCATGGAAAATGTTGGTGTGCATCTCCAATCCAGAGTGGACATATTCAGGGATGTGGGAGCCAACTTGAGTTACAAACTCAATGCCAGCAGAGGGCATGAAGGTCACTTTGCTCTGTGTGGAAAGACACAAGTTAATAGTTGTGGTTGTGCAGTGAAAGAAAAGGGTGGAGGTGGCTTTCAAACACACGTATGAATAATTACCATATCACGAGCCATCTGAAGACCACCCTTGAGACCAGGGGTGAAAGTACCAGACAGTGCCACCCTCAGAGGCACACCAGTCATAGTGGGCAGGAAGAATTCATTGTCCATGAAGATGTAGTGGGCAAAAATGGTGTTGTCAGCCTTTGTCATCAGAGCCTTCATGATCTGTGCCAAATGATAATGCACAATAGACATTTAATTCACAAGAGAAATGTTTAGGCTGACACACAGCTTATTATTTGACATGATTTCTGTTTGAAGTAACTCATGAATCTAACTTACATCAGTTGGGAACATCTTGAACATGCTGTCAATCATCATTGCAAGGGAGTAGGCCATCTCCTCCATTTCGTTGGTCCTCAGATATCCCAGTTCATTTCCCAACAGTCTCATGTAGACCATTGCTTCTGGAGACTGTACATCCTTCAGGTCCCTCACCAGTTTGTTGAGGTTGCGTCCAATGTCTCTCATCAGATTCATGTGGGCCTGAATACCAAGGTGAAAATGGTTTGAAATGCTTCCCTCATGAAGTGATGTTATTTAAGTGAATACAGTGTGATTGAAGTGAAGAAAGTTGGTTCTTTAAGTACCTGTCTCTTCATCCTGTTCCTCTTCAGGGCAGGCATGATGTTCTGCAAGAGTTCACTGACTGACTCTGGCATGTTGTCAGAGACAAAGTACATTGTCTTCAAGGCAGTGTCAGGGAAGAATCCATTCTCTCCAAAAAGAGCATCGACTGTTGGTTCAAATCCTTTGCCCTCCATGCCAATCTGTAAAGTTGAGAAGAACACAGTGAAAACTTAAGTTACTGCTCAATCTGCACGAGGTGGGATGAAGAAGTAATAATCCTTACCTCCATCATGTCAATGTCAAAACCAAAAGCTTTCAGAGTCATGTCAAGCATGACTTCCTTGGGCAGGTAGCTGCTGCTCTCAAAGAGCATGTTTCCTTCCAAAGATCCAATCTTGTAGTTGCGAGAAAACTTGGTGGGATTCATGGTGGGTTCAATCTCATTACCCTGCAGGGCATCCAGAATCCTCTGTCTCATTCTGTTTGAAAGAATTAGAGAAACATGAATCTCGTTGTTATCAAATCAGGAAACCCTAACACTTTTATATTGACAGTGTTTTTTTGACTTACTCCTGCGTCTCAGGCATAGTTGAGGACAAAATGTTGGTAAGGTGGGAGATGACAAAGCTCTTGACTTGTGAGTCCTGCTCAGTAGGCAAGGCGTTCACCAGCTGGATCAGTTCACTTGTCTGAGGATCCTTCATTAGCACCAGGTATGCAGCAACGCGCTTCTGCATGGGGCTGGCACTGTCCAAAAGAACCTGCATGAAGACTCCCCTGACCTGTGATCACAAAATAAATAAATCAGTGGCATGAAAGAGCAATGGAAGTAGCGATTCGGACAATCTGTGGAATTCGTAGTCACACTTACTTCTTCAGGAGCAGGAGTCAGTCTGAAGACCTGGATAGCAGCCTGCTGCACAGCTGGTGAAGCTGCAGCTTGGTTCACACACTGCATTACGGCACCTCTGAGTGCAGGACCTGCGTTTACAACTGCTGGAGCCATGTTTCCAATAACCTGAATTTGAAAGCAAAAAAATGAGTATCCTCAAAAAGCCTAACATTGATTAAGACATGTTTTTGATGGTCAACCTGCTGATTTCAAATTATTATTTTGGTTCTCAGTTCTATTTTGGGACTTTTAAGGTTATTGTGAAAGTATATTGTCCTGTGTATGTTTTCACTATAGGCACTTGATTATTTTATTTTAGAGTGCCTTTTAGGTGAGGGTGAAATAACCACCACACACCAAACACAAAATTATCAATGCAATGCACATCTTACCAAATCCAATTTCAACATTGGTATGCCGAAAATCACATTATAGAAGAAGAAAATTTCAGGTTACACTTTTTAAACTTCCTGACATGTTAAGTCAAACCTTTAATTTAGAGGTGTTACATGTTTCATCTAAAATGCATAATTCTTTTCTAAATGGTCCTGATTTTCACTTGTAGCCTTAAAGACAATGACCTACCCTCAGTGTCATGAAAGTTTCGTCATTGTCTCCAGAGCAGTCACCCAGCTTGCTGGCCATGAATTCAGCAACAGAGAAAATCTCAGGAGTGAGCTTTCCCTCAGCTTTGTAAAACCTGTTGAATACAAACACATTCAAACACATTGATGAGTAATTTGCAACACTTGACACACTGAAATATTTCAGCACAGAATTAAGTGTCCTTAGATTCACTCACCTCTTGACGACATTGCTCAAAGCATACATGATGGGCTTGCTGGATTTGTACTTGGCCATCTCCAGCATGTCATTGATGAGCAGTTCAGATGGATTGGACATGAGTCCCAGAGCAAAGACAGACGCGTCAACCTCAAGGGAGGCACTGTCAAAGGACCTGAGGATCTGCATGATGGCACTGCTGCACTGAGGGGTTCCACACTGTGCCAGGACCTGGTAGGTCAGGACACGGGACACCTCAAGAGCCTCGGGGATGGCAGGACTCAAGGTTTCAGTCTTCATTCCACGGACAAGGTAGACCAGCACGTGGAAAAGGTGGGCCCTCTTCTCACCGTCAGACTCGGGCAGAGCCGCCAGTTCTCTCAGGAGATTGAGAGCTGCATCCTTATCCTGGACAGCATACTTATCCTCAACAGTCTCCATGTGAAGACCCTGGACACGGTCACCTTTACGCAAAAGCAACAGGGTTATGAATCAGATGGTTGATGTGTAGACACACACACACACACACACACACACACGCTTACAAAATTGCATTGCATAGGACTTACTGCGGTCAAACACTCTGTCGTTGTGGGCAGAAACTTCGATCAAGGTGAGCTCTTGCTTTCCAACGTTGGTGACTCCATATTCTCCTCTGTAGATTGAAAAACAAGTTTATGCACGTGTATAGCAAAAGTGTAGAATGTGAGGAAATTATCATTTTTGTTAACTAAATGTTTAGTTGAGTCTGAAACCGGTCCCGACATACTTGTGAGAGAAGGGGATGAGGATGTGCTTCTCAGTGCAGGAGCCTGAGGTCATGTGTTTTTTCTCATTGTCAAACTTGTAGTCACAAGACTGGGAGCTTCTGACCATCTGAGCAAGAGGGTAGTGCTGAAACACAAAAGTATTATTACGTGGGGTTATTTTAAGTTATTCAAATATTTAAAACTTTAGCTTTTTAAGTGGCTGTTTTTATCTCTCCGTACTTTCCTCTACATACTTTGCACATTATAATACATTTCTGCAAGAATTCATATCCTCAAGAGTGCAGCAAAGAACATTATTTCACATCAAGTATTAATAACTAAAATGTGTTTCATACTCTTACACTGCACTTTTTGAGTGTCTTACCATGCCAGAGATAAGTGCCAGAGGGCTGGTGTGATCTCTCATTGGGATGAACTTGTCACATTTGGATAGGTCCCTGGTGAGGCTCATGTCAGTTGCAATATCTTCTCTGGCATTGATGGTGTAATAGGTCCTGCATTTGCCGTGGATGGTCGGCTAAAAAGAAGATGAGAAAGACTGAATTACATGCACTGGGTTATCATGAAACTAATTTTTAAACATTTCTTTTGGGGGAAATCCTCGTACCATGTATTTGTTCTTGTCTTCCTCCACCAGAGGCACAGCCAGAGCAGAGATGATACCCCTCTTGAAGTTCAGGATGTTTGTGGTCTCCCCTTCCTCAGGGTACAGTTTCACATCATTGACACCCTCGACCACAACCTTCAGAGGATACCTTACAGAAACATGCAACATTTTGGTTATTTTCTGTTTGCAGTTTAAATGGTGATACTGTTTTTTGTTTTTTTTTTAAAGCAGGTTTTTTTATCCCCAGGGAGAGACATACTTCTCCATTTCAACAGCAAAGGCATCAGAGGTCGGAGTCGTGCTGAACTCAGGGTTTCCCTCTGCGCTCATGCCAACCACCTCACTCAGCATGCAGCCAGTGGTGCGGATGATGAAACTACACGTCTGTGGCACTTCAATTTCAACCTGCGAGAGAAAGCAAGGTAAATGTATTTTGTTCTCTCGGAGGTACATGAGACAGAGAAGGAAAATCAGACGATTAAGGAAAGTTTTGAATATGTCTGTTGTACCTTGCAAGAAGCCTTAGGTCCGTTCTTGAGCTGTGAGGCTCCATTGATGGCATTCAGAGATTCAGCTTCGTATTGGTATTCATATTTGTGAAGGGCCTTGTATCTTTGGGCGACTGAAAGAGCCGTAAATCAGAGAGTTGCATTCAATTTCGAATTAAAAAAAACCCAAACAATTTTGTGAGATTACAAAATATTTGTAAATGTGTAGACTGAATGTTAATCCTAAAATGAACGTATTAAACTGAGCATGTTTAACAGAAACTTGTAACTCACGCAGGCAGGAGGGTTGATCATCTTGGGCAACTGGAAAAAAGAAACGCAACCTTTAATTTCTTAATTCATTTGTGGCGTGTGAGATCACTGAACGTTTGTTGAATTATTTTAAATGAGCTGTATCATCTATGTGATAAATGTCTTGGCAATTAATCCATAAAAATTAGTTTTCTTTGGGTTTTTAAAAAAAAAAAAAAAAAAAGTGAAAACAACTTTTACAATAAAAAAAAAAAAAATACAAAGCAAATGTTGACATTCTAAATTTGTATTTAAAAGGAAACTTGTCAACAATTCTGAATTGAAGCCAGAAAGTAAGGAAAAATTGACCACAAAGTTGAAATGTTTTTGGGAATATCTACTCACAAGTCAAGGCAGACGTGCTGAGGAGCAGCAAAAGGCAGAGCTTTGAGTCCCCCATCATGGGTTCGTTGAAGCTCTCTCCCTTGAGGTTGGCGAGTACTCAGGCGAGACTGATTTCTCAGCGCCGGTTCAGGGCTTTTATACCATCAGCTGGGCCCAGTCAGGGGGCTGGGAGGCACAGTCAAAGTCCAACTTATCCTCCTGTGTGGAGGGACAAAGGCAAAAGGTTTAAGCAGATACTCACAGATTAAATCTCAGTTTTACAAAACTGAGCAAATGTTTTTCTATTTTTTTTCTTTTTACCGTATTACATGCATTCACCAAGGCTTTTGTTTGGATGTTTTATGATTTAAAGGTTACTATGACCAGAATTAACACGAATTATCTTGTTTTATAAGCTCTGAGATATCTGCCAGGATCAGATTTTTTTATTAGAGTGGTTGATGATAGTCTTTACAGTCCTTCGCACGGTACCGATACTGTTAAAAGGCATCTGCTGGCAAAGAATTTAAATATCATTGTCTGGATCTGCTGTCAGTTTTATTTTTAGTTAAAATAATTGTGAATTACTTCACATATTTCTCAATTCAAAGAGAAAACTGATCCAACCATACACAGGATGAAGATAAAATTTGGCACTGAGGCTCGCAGGCCAAAAGCTCCCGTTGTGATTTAGGTCACTGACAGACGTTCATTAGTGAACACTGAGTGATCAACGCGTGCTCCCAACACAAAGTCCCCTTCAATTTGAAAAGGACGATACCTTATCAGCTACTTTATCAATTGATTATCTTAAGAAAAGAAAAAAAAAAAATAACAGCAGTATTACTGTATTACATAAATGCTGTGATATGTCTTTGGCATTAGTTTAGTCATTGTATTTACTGGCTTTCAGACAGTGGCCGAGTAAACGTTTTAAATAAACCTGGGTTTTCCAAAAGCCTGTCTGACAGCTGTGGTTAGTATAACATACGTTTTCTTTTAACATCGACAACTGGCATAATCAGAAAATAAAACAGTACTCACAAGAATAGTACCTTGTTACAGAGTTTGATGCTTGTTGCTCTGCCTCCACGTTGCAATATGGCTACAGAGAAAACATGTAATAAACTTTGATTTGGGTCAGATGATGAACAAAGATTCAAAGGTTCATGTAGAGTCTGGTTGTTGTTTGAATTGGCGCTACAGTTCATTTTGTGGCAAAGCAATGAATAAATAAACAATGATCCAAAACCTTGGATGGACTGAAGTGCTCCCTTTTGTTCTAAATCTTTAATTTGATTTACAAGGTTGATATGGGTGGAGCTTTTTTTTTTTTTTTTTTTTTTGGGGAGGTGGTATTTGATGTTTTTTTTGTTTTGTTTTTTTGTTTTTTTTTAAGCGATCACATAACTGCATGCACATTTTGCGTAATGGCCTGTTGCAATATATTCTGATCAGAAGTTCTTAGTTTTGCACTGACAGTGTTTGCACTGACAGGCAGGTACACAGAAAGAGTCCAAAGGGGGCCTCAGCCTCGGAGCACTTTTTGTACAGACATTTACACATTCTAAAGCTGCTGTTTTAAGAAACCCAATGCAATACACATATACCTGAATCAATGCACATGATTTATTTGTGGTCAAATCTTTGTGTTCACGTTTGAAAGTTATGCTCATGCACACTCCATTACAGGGCTGAGAAGAAATGTATCGGGATGCCCTTGGTGAGCCTTGAGAGTCTGACAGGGTTAACCCTAACCCTAACCCTTAAGCGAGAACTTTGCTTGAAAAAGCTTCACTTGCTTTAAACTTGCTACAGTTTCTGCACGATAATTAAAGTTTTCTGGAAATAGTTATAAGTAGATCTGCAAGTCCATACATGTCAATATAAGAATAATCTACAGAGTCCTGTATATTAGATTTTGGATATAGACCATGACAAATATTTTTGATCTGAATTATAGATTTATTTTGAAATATTGTCTTTATAAAGATGTTAGAGTGAGCATTAGCTTTCAGCCCTCTTTAATTATTATTGAATATAGACCGTGGTGAAAGAAATCAAGTCAAACTTCCCTCAATATAATCCCACAAAATTTATTCTTATTATTAGCAAATTTACAACACAGAAATGACAAATCATGGAAGTGATTCTGAACCCTCTGACCCTCATGGAGACAGACATGTGCATGCACCCTGCAAAGTAGCAGTGGGGACTCTTGCCCAATCAATCGTTCAGCGTAAAGGTCAATGGTTTATTCCTCTAGGACCACTGATGGTCTTTTGTAAGTAGAGTTAACCTCATTATATATTTATCCACCTCCATGTTGGTAAATGTGTCATCTTAATAGTGCTTGAATCGCTTCCTGACAAATAAAGTGTGCATGACAGTTCAATAGTGATGCAGAAGTTCAATTATTATCAGCTGCATGCATCTGTCCAAGCAGTGCTTATCTGTGGACTATTCTTAATCACATATCCCCACCCCTACAGTATGGATCGCTTTTCTTCTGTGCTGCTCCTGAGAGTGAAATTGTCAAAATGATTCAATCTCAAAATGATCACATGTCCTCATGACTGATGAAGAAATTAACTTTTAATCAAACAAAAGCTCAGGCTTACGTCAAAAACCCATGTTGAAGCATTTTCACTTTATTTAGACCAAGCCATTCAGTGTTGAAATGACCTAAAGTTTTCAATCCGTTGGCTCTGACCTTTGACCTGTATCAGGAGTCAGCTTGTTCTCAAGGGGATAAGTGACTGATGAGGTTCTAGTCGCTATCAACATGTACTCAGGTTTGTTCATGCCTACACCCGTCTGTCCAGGTTTGCAATGTGTATCCATTCATTTGTTTTCTGGCACGCTGCGTACTGGACAGCAGTTTGCACTTTGTTCCTTGATGCTTTAAAATGGTGCTCAAATCTATTGCGATACCAAAAAAAAAAAAAAAAAAAAAAAAAAAGGAGTCCTACCTGTTCATGTTTATTTATTACAGTTTGAAAGGTTGGAGTTCCAAGTATGAATGATTTTTTTTAATCAAAAATGTTATTATTATTAGAAATATTTGTAATGTAATGTCTGTATTACCTGAGGACGGTATGCATTTTAGAGCAAAAATATGTTACATCTTCACTAAACCAAGACAAGAGTCTGATAGTAAAGCGGCCAACTGAGTCTTAGAAAGCTCAGCGGCGCTTTACACAGTAACTCTTTCTTAATTCTCTCATAGAGAACATTTTCAGGTTGAATAAGTCGTACATGCTTTCTTGTGCTCATCAAACTCATTTAGTTCATTTTTATAAAATTAAATGAAAAGGTATTTTCCAGTCAAGACTCTAAGTTGCTTTCCTGAACTTATCTTGGCCCTTTTTTTCCATAAACTTAAAAAAAAAACCACTCCATACAACATTATGTAATTTTACAGAAAACAACTGAAACCAGGTTCCATTCAGGTGGCCTTCAAATATGCCATCATACTGGTCTGTGTTGCCTGGCACGTACAATACATCTAATATTACTTGTACTTAATACTCAGAAATAACGGTTGCAATGGGCCACCAAAAAAACCCCAGAAAAAATTTGAGTATTACCCTTTTACACCGTAAAGTGCATAATTTAATTTGAAAAAGATTCTCTTACAGTTTATTGACCTATTAGCCAATCATGTTGAGCAAACATTGGCTGAAAGTCCAGACACAATGAAGTCATGCAGAGGGTATCACTGTCTCGTAAAGTAACATAACATGCTCATGCTAAATGATATTGTTCTTTGGCTTTATCAGCATCGGACAGATAGCGCTTTCGACCAAACTGAGGAATACTGATAGAACTATTCTGTCAGGACAGAGCAAAGGTTGTCATATACTGCACAGCACAGAGAATATAGAAGACATTTGAAAAGATCACGTTTGGTGAATTTGCATCGGGATGAATGAATAGTTTTTGAGCAAAAGTGGTACGAAGGTGCAGTTTTTCTGTGCATTAGGCCACGTTCACACGAGAGCAATCCGCCAGAAGTATTTTTTTCTTTGTTTGTTTGCTTGTGTTTACCATGGACTGACTGGATGGAGTTTTGTGCCCCGCAGACACAAAATAAAAACTTCTTGGGAGATGATTGGTCACAAAGTCAAAGGAACAAGGTCCTCAAATATGGTTTGTGGAGGGACACAATCTCACCACAATAAGAGATACATATACTTTTAACACCTGTTACATCACTAAAAGGTACTTGATCGACTCTCAAGATATATCAAGACATCCTCCTATCGCTGTTGCTGAGTCCTTACAATTTATAGCAGATACAGACACAGAACCTGTACAGAACATACTGTATTCTCCTCCGCCACAGTACATACTATAAACTATACATTTGGCCCCCTGCCAGTAGGTGCATTTAAAGACAGATACACACAAGTTACGACTGAACTTTGATGTGAGCAGCAGTGTTGGATTCAACCTTTGTTTTACCTGAAAAGCCCTTTGATGGCCAACGTTTAGTCCATGCATTGATTCTCTATCCTGCTTCACCCATCTTATGGTTGCGATGCACTGGGGCCAGGTATTGCTGGTTTTGGGTGACACAATGCTTTCAGGTCTTCGGTCCTTTGCCGGGCAATTAAGATTAATCAATATTAATTTTTTCCATACCATTCTCTGTAAACACTAACACATGAAAATCCCCACAGACCAGTAGTTTTTTTTAAATCTTCTCACCAGTCTCTCTGACACCACCATGCCACATTCCAAGCCACTTTAATCACCTTTCTTCCTCGTTCTCATCCTATTTGTTAACTTCAGCAGCTCTTCTTGTCTTAATGTAAAAATACATTGACGTCCTGGTTGTGCGAACCAGTAATTGAACAGGCATAACTAATACGTTGGCAGGTGAGTGTGTGTCAGTAAAAAAAAAAAGAAGAAGAAAACAACAACAAAGAACCACTAATTACTGCCTGTATATGTGTGTATGCATGCTTGTAAGTATTTATGTAAGTATTCCTGAAGATAGGCCTTTAGCTCATACAGAATGAGCTGGGTTGTATTCTGATTTTCAGGACTTGTACATGCGGTGAGCAGGGGACTTGGGCCTCTCAAGGTGTGACTCCAGGCCACACGTTACACAATGTTGTACTTCAATACATTGAAGGTGTGCAATTTCACACACATGAGCGTGTTTAAGTGGTTCTATATGGTAAGGCTTTTTACTATATGGATGTAACAAATACAATAATACTAGATTTATACCATAAATTGCCAGAAAACCTAATGAATTTTAAAAAAAAAGACACCATGACATTAAATGACATATGACATTAAAATAACTTTGTCCATCTCATGCAAACAATATATGTTTTCAAACTGCACGTGCTGTTGAGTCCCACATGCAGCATACACAAATCTGTGCAGTGTGCTAATAATCTGAAAGCTTTGCTAATATTGGTTTAATTTCTGGAAAAATCCATATTTTAGTCTCGTGTCAACAGAAAACTTATTTAACTCTACAGTGCCAGCACATTTCATTGAGTACAGTTGTTGTCGCCACATCTGGAAATTTCGAGGAAAGTCTAATCAGCATGGCTCCTATCACTGGTGCGGTGAAGTAGTGCAAATATGATAAGAAAGCTGCAGGTTTTACTGCACAAATACCTTATCAGTATATCATATAGTTCTACTGTTTGCAGCCGAATCAGATCTTTTTACGTGAAAGGATGAAAGGCACATCAACTTTAAATGCAAGTCCGATCCCTAGGGATAAAATATATATGTGATCATACACAAACCCATGGTCTACAGATATTCATACCAGACCAAATGCAAGTGTGAAAGTAGATTTTCTTGTTCTCTTTCCTTGGTTGTCTTTTAATGAACAAAAAGCTACTATTAGAATAACTTAACAAACTTTTACACCTTGACAAACTGTTTATGGTATGTTTTCTGCTTATGTAAGCTTAACCCTGTTTGGGGCTTTACCATCTACTTAAAACTAATATGCTCCATAAGAGCTAAATGCTCCATGAAGTCGTTGCTTTTTAAGCAGACCTGGTAGACACTGTAGACAGGAGATTTAGTCCGGCCATAAAAAGAAAGTCCAGCTCCCTAACACAGCTTCCACTCCTGACCCTTTCCTGGGTCTAGATTGATGTCATCTTCGTTCTGCCACTGTTAGATTGTGTAGCAGTAGCAGTAAACAATGTGAATGATAAAACACAATGAACAGAAACCCTTCAACAAGAATCTAACTAGAATAGACTCCTTTTACCCCCCAAATATAATAATTCATAAGCGCCTTTCAGGGAAAAGCTTCTGGAATCTGGGGCCCGTCCATCTGGAAGTTGCGTGAAGGTTATTAGTGTTTCTAATGTGTTTACCTGACTGTAGAGCTTTCTGGCATTTGTCAAAAATCAAAGCAACACTTTAGAGTTGATGTGAACTTTTCAGGGTGGCTGTGGCTCAGCTGAGAGAACATGTTGTCTTTCGATCCCAATGTTGGTGGTTCAATACCCCCATCTCATGCTGTCAATAAGTCAATGTGTTTTTGGGCAAAACAGTGATCTGCAAGTTGCTCCCAATAATGGATAAGTAGCTTACACGTGTGTGTGTGATTGTGAGTGAATAGGTAACATATTAGGTAAAGCCTGCTGAGGCTGCTGAAGTGGTAAAATGCTCTGTGTATGAAAAATCTGTTTACTGTTTCCTTTCCTCACAATCCAAAGACGTTCATTTTGCATTGACGGATTTCTCAAAACGGCCTATATGAAAACACACGCACACACGCACGCACGCACGCACGCACGCACACACACACACACAGGTAGAACATGCAAACTGCACTCGAAGAGGCTCAGAATCATACCAGTGAGGTGAAAGTGTAAATCGCTCTACAGTATCACCTTTCTCCCTACTGTATATTTTTCAGTTTATATTGAATATTTTTTTGTTCTGAAAAAATTTCAGCAAAGGAATATGTGCAGGTCAGTACATATTAAAATCCAAACACTGGTCTGAGAAGATGTCATTTGTCATTTTGCCCATGGCAATTTTTTCAATGCTGATTTCATTAAAGCATGTCAGAGCTGGTCATGGTTCCAGTATTGTGGTGCTACAGGATCAAGTAATCACATCAGTAATTAATTAAATGAATAGTTTAAGAACAGTTTTGGATACATTTATTTCCTTTCTGGTTCTAATCTGTTGTTTGATGATGAAAGTATCCACCTCTCTGGAAAATACAGTTTGGGACAAGAACAGGGGATAAATGTACATGTGATGCAAACTGAATCATTTAAATGCACATTATTGTTCCGCAATCAAGTTAAACTTTGATTCGACTGCCATGTGTTCCTTAAATATTGACAGAGGACTATAGAAAGGAGCAATGTCCCCTTACTCTAATGTAAAGACAGACGGATCAATATTTGAAGAGTGCGCTGCTCCAACAGCTACCAGTCAGAAATCATGTGAAAGGTTAAATGGAAGTACATGTGTGGCGAAGAGGAAGGACGGAGGGTTAACGGGATTTATGGAAAAAATATATCTTTAACATTTGAACAGTATGTAACATTAAGTATATTACTTTTAAAACACTTGTTCAAGCATTTCTTTTTTTACTTTTGTTGACAAAAAAACCCCACAAAAAGATAAAAATACACAAAATATAAACCACAAAAATATTACAGCTGTAGTATAAAACATGTTTTTCTTTTTTTCTGTTTTGAAGAACAATTTGCAACGATGCACTCGGACAAACTGTATTGACAGTTGACGCTACATGGCACCACTATAGCCAAATACAGAATTCTGTTTAATTATTGGCTGGGAAGGGACTGTGCCCATAAACACCCCTCGTACAAATCAACAGACCTGCCTGATTTCAAAAAGCTCAGCACACATCAGCTCAGTTCAAGCTTTATAAGACCAATTAGAGACGGCAACAGCACATTACAGAGCTATTGGTGGCCTCTAGTGGATAATTATATTACTGCAGACGATAGCGAAAGTCCTGCCAGTATTTATCTGTACACTTATTGATTTATTTTTCATCTTGTGGCAAATAAAACAATTTATAAAGTCTTCTATGCGTAAATAATGTCTGTACAATCCGTGTACATTAATTTCTCATATCTTCACATCTAATACCCTTACATTAGTGTGAAACCCCCAGATTTGATACCAATTAGATTATTGACATTTTGGGAGCTCATCAAATCCCCAAAAATCTTAATCCCACCAGAGGACCTTTGTTTTTTTTAATAAGCTATTGCTTTTATTGATGAAAATGTACAACCTCACAAACAACTTATTCCCCCAAACATTAAGTTGTACTATTTCTTTATCATATTTTGGCTTTGACACTCCAACTATAAGCATGCACAGATAAAAAT
The DNA here is from genome assembly GCF_963383615.2 of Lipophrys pholis. Taxonomy (NCBI): domain Eukaryota; kingdom Metazoa; phylum Chordata; class Actinopteri; order Blenniiformes; family Blenniidae; genus Lipophrys; species Lipophrys pholis. The sequence continues at coordinate 13,934,727 of NC_137649.1, forward strand.
TTTATGGTCCCAAACAGTGGAAACTTTGTACCCTGTGAGGGCCTCATGATGAGCCACATTATATTTGGATGTATCAAATTAGGGGTGTGCTCTTATCTCTAATTGTCTGCATCATTACAGGCTCTTGTCAGTATTAAGTTGCAAGCTGGCAAAAGCCACACAACCAACCTCAGACTACTTTATCGCTGCCCCCCCCCCCCCCCCCCCCCCGCCCCTTATTGTACTCACTCTGAGCCTGAGATAAACACTCCATGTGCTTATAGAAACAGGTGTCAGGCTTCAGGAAGGAACACACAGGCACACATACACACACAGTTAATTATTTATCCACTTAATGAAATGCTGACATACACACCATCCTGCCTTCTGTGACACTTTATAGTCCACACAAGACAAGTTACTGTCATGGGTGCTGACTGACTGAGGCTGTCACAGGAGGCATTTATGGGAACGTATGAAATGAGGTTGTAACTCGAATAGCAATATTTGGTGAATCAAATACTCTTTCTGTAATAATGCTGCTGATAGATAGATAGATAGATAGATAGATAGATAGATAGATAGATAAATAGATAGATAGATAGATAGATAGAAAATAAATTAAAGAATAGGTTATATGTCTGGGGTTGATATTTTGTTCAAGAATTTGTTGGATTGAGTTTTTTCTATTACTGACACTGAATTTTAAATAAGAAACACTTGTTTTTGCAGCCTAGGCCAAAGTTACAGTTTTTGTATTTGTATTGTTGTGCTTTTGCTTGATGTTCACTAGTATTTATTGTCACGCCGTGGGGTTTTGTTTTTAATGTTCCTCTAATGTCTTATTTTGATTTATTTTTTAAGTTCTTGTAAAGCACCTTGAATTGCCATGCCTTAAATATTCTGCACAAATAAACCTTTTAAAGTGTGTCTCGGTATAAAAATAAGTCTGTTTAGAGCATTCTGTTCTGTGCTTGTCTAAGTATCAAGCTTTTCTCCCAAAATGCGCTCCGTTTATTTTAGATATTGTGCTAATAATAGTCCGCAGTGATAATTTTCCACAGGACGCTGCTGCGACTGTTTCTACACTGGAAGAAGCAGCGAGTGTGGACGGAACCATTCCGTGTGCAGGGGGGGAGATGAAGTTCAATTTGTGATGTACAACCCAGAAAATCCAAATTAATTATCATTATTTTCCACGAGTTATATGTTCAAGTTGGTATTTATTTGTAATTGTGCTCTTTTTTAGACTGTACTCAGCGCGATCAAATCGTTTTACCCACATGAAAATACAAAATGTAAACCCTTTAGTTGTGATTTGGGCGAGCCGGATGAAAACCGAGCTTTGTGCCACATCTTCCACTAAACGATAAAGGCGCTGCACCGGAGCTGGTCGAAGGAGCGACTGTTTTATTAAAAAAAAAACATTACAGCCCAGGCAATCCCTTTTATTCTCCTCAACACACCTTTCCCCTCTTAGTTAATTTCCATAAAAGCGTCGGGTTCACTGCATCATCTTTGCTTCGTCTCCAGTCGGAGTTTATCAGTGGGAGGAGGCGCTGGGTTAACTTAACGGTGAAGTTCGGCTGCTGGAGACGCCTCAAAGTGGGGAAGTGAAGATTTACAGCAAACAACAGCATTAAAAAGGTAAGTGTATTTGACTGCATGATAACGTCACTCCTGACAAATCCATTGCGTGTCAGGAGCATGTCCCCCCCCCCCCCTTTTCTGTAGTAGTAATTTACCCCAGATAGAGGAATGTGTTTGGAGGACTACACCCTGACAGGACTCACCCACTCCTCACCTATATAAGTATTAAAAACATTTCACAAGATGTCACACAGCCAAACCGAATCATGATATAAACACACCCTGGACAAAAGTCATAAATCTTACTGCAATGTAAACATCTACGCTTGTTTTTAATTGCAGGCAAAGCAGGGCTGCACAGTGGAACTTTACAATTATGATAATATTTATATGGACATCTCGCGCATGTGCATCACAATATGGCAAAACACAACTATTCTATCCCCAGAAAGCATTCTGTATGTGCAAAACAAATACAGGGCCATAACAAAGCAGTATAATCATTGTGCGAAAGTGAGGAATTCATTGTTCTTGCTATGACCATGTGTATTTGCAGTTTATTTATATTTTATTTTAATATGCATCCTACACAAAAAACATGAATAAGTGAAGCTTTACTAAGTAATACACAGGTTGTTTTGATAAATTGCTTGATGTAACACAATCACCGATGCCTCTAACATGATGCACTGAATAAAAGTACTTTTTAAACGCAGTTAACAGTAGTGCCCCTCGCCCCCCCCCCCCCCCCCCCACCACCACCTACAATGAGGGTATTCATCCTTTAAACTTTTATCTTCCCACACATTATTATGCCTGCCAGCCCAGTCATTTCAGCAACTATTCCACAGGAGCGTTGCAGTTTTTTTTTTTTTTTTTTTGTTTATTTCACAGTTTTTGATAGCAGGACCAATGCCAGCATGTGAAGAGTATGCATCCAAAATTAAAGCTGAAAATCTGGTGAGTGGGCTTACTCTTACACACTTGCTGATGATTTAAAAAAAAAAAAAAAAAAACAACAACAAAAAGATTCATGAAATTTTCAACTTTCCTTCACACAATAGTAACATTAAAGGTACTGTGTGCATCTTTTTGTACTTCAAATTACGACAGTGGATGACAGAATTGTTCATTCAGATAAGATTCTATTTGAAACAAATTGAAATCAGTCGATACTTGAGCGCAGAAAGAAAGAAAAAAATGTTCTTTGTTTTTCTCTTGAGTCTCAATACATCTGCTGCCCTGTGTGTGCCCCAGATTGATAGTTACACTGCCTCCTTCTCATAAGCCTTCGCACTGCGTACCATCCTATCCTGTTGCCTTGACTACTGGTGTGTCAGGGGACTTCATCCTGATCCACTGCGTGATTTTCTTTGACACGAGTTCAGAGAGACTGCCACGGCGCTGCGTTGAAAGCGAGAATAACAGCTCATTTTCTGTTTTTCTTCTTTTTCTTCTTCATATCCCGGACCAACTCCTCACCCACCTGATACTATCCCAGTTACAAGTAGTAGTACATCAGTACCCCGTCCTCCAGTGCTGCTCTGCTCACCCGCTGCACAGTAAGTGTGCTTTTTCTCTCACACCACCTCAGTTTGTTAGGATTACTATCCATTTAAAGCAGGCACAAAGGCAGCGAGCATTCAAGACAATGCTTATGCAGGGAAAATGATTGAAAATGTTTTGGGGACCTTGGAATGGTTTTTGTTAAAAGGCCCAACTAACTCGAAAAACAGCCTTTATTCGCTCCGTCTGTTGGTTATTATTCTTTGCAAGCATTCTAAAAGTATTCCCAGAGTGCAACCTGGCCTTTTCAAATGTCTCATTTTGTCTGACCAACACTTAAACCCCTAATGCACCATCACTGTGGGCAAAGAATACCAGTGTTCATATTTTTTTTAAAGTTTGGAATCAATAGCATTTTTTAGCTAAAAGCCTACTCAAACTGTTGTCTGTGTATTTTTATTTTATTTATATTTCCTCACCTTTGTTTTACTGAGCTCCATCAGCTGTTTATGATGCCCCCCATATGTGCACTAGTAGTGATTAAATGCAGCCAGCCATATTACCCCTTCATTCCCCCCCCGCCTTTTTTTTTTTTTGACTATCTGAAACCGTTTTCCCCATATTCGTATCTGATGGACATTAAGAAATGAACATTTGGGAAAAGAATAATGTTTTTCTTTGTTGTTGCTTACAATTACACAGGAAATGAGGTGGGAGGAGGGAATGGCAAACACCAGCGAAACTGCTCAGGGGTTTAACAGGAACCCTAATGTAGCCTTGGGGAGGAGCGGCAGCGGTGCGGGGGTTGGGGGTGGTTGGTGGGGGGTTGGGGGTTTACGGGCTGCACAGGAGCTTGTGTGAAACAGTCTCATTAGGCAAGGAACCCAGTGGAAAAAGTGGACCATACTGAACAAGGATGGCGGGTGGGGGTTGGGGGCAAGGAGAGAAACTGTTGCCGTGTAATCGAGGGGAATTGCAAACACTGAACATGGAATGGCCATCTTGTGGGGGCCGTCGTGCATCGAGCGACGGAGGCACACTGTGTTCGACTTACAAACCTAGTTCACCTCCAGCGGTTGACGCGAGGGGAACCAGATTTCCTCTGCAAAGGAGGTCACGGGGATGTCAAAGTGACATGCAGGTGCTATTTTTGACTTCACTGCAAAACATGTTCCTGTGAATTGGTATATTTTTAGTACCAGTGGAAAGAATAACACAGAATACACACAGATTAGGCTTGAAACTAATGAAACATCCTGTTGATCTATTAGTCATAAGCTTCTATGCATAAGTAGGAATGACGTGAGATAACACTATATCCCTGCAGCAAGTGGCAAAACATGAGTCAGAATCAGTAGTAATCAATCAGCTCATAGTTTTTCATAAATGGTTAAAATTATATTTATAGGGCAACTGTTTACATTTATGACTTACATAAATACCTGAAGATCAAACTAACTTCATCCAGTTGTCTTACAAAAATCCCCAAAAGGGCATAGTCTGGCTTTTATTGCAGTTGCACAAGCCTTATTTTAGGCTTTATTGTGCATATTTTATAGGTCACTGAAATCTTTAAAAGTCTGTTGCGACCCACAGCCTGACGTAAGAATGTTCGTATTATTTTTAACTGACAATCTTGGTTGGAGGGCGCGTGGTTTTAGTGAGTTTTGCTCAAATTATGTGTCTCACAACTGCTAAAGTCGACTTAGTTCGGCCTCGGAGTGTCTTCAAACGTGACAGTGCTTTTTTTTTTTTTAATTCTTCCAGCATGGAATTTTCTGGGTTTTCATGTGGCTTTCTGTGTGTGCGTTTGAGGGAATAAATAGCAACGCCCATATTTCTGTCTGCTCCAGCTCAGGCTGCACACTGAGCTGTCCTGGAAAAGTCCATGTGCTGAGGAGGTGCTGCCGCTTCCTCATCCTGTTGTGTGTTAGAGCGGAAGGATGATAGAGGAGCCTGCCGCCGCCGGGCAGTGTGTGATTTATACTGAAAACCCAGTTAAAACGGAGAGGGCTGATATGACACTGCAGCAAAATAAGAATCGCTTCTAGTTACTCACTCTTGCAATGCCCACAAACCCCACTAAGGTAATTCTGTTTAAGGGGTCACATATGGCCAAGTTTGAGTCACCGGCATTACGGAAAATTATGTTAATATTGAAGCAATTTATTGAAATGCCTTATGTGAACTACTTGAAATAAGTATTATCTGAAATCTTCGGAGCAATAACAGGTTTTGCTAGGAGGTTTAGTGTTGGACAAATGAATTATAGCAGTTACCTTGGTGGAAAAACTGTTGTTCATTGTGTTTTTGACTTTAACCCGAGGGTTGCATTAGACCGGTTTTGGCCCAAGTGTTAAATCGTCGACACACCTGAACTAGAAGATCTGAACTTGTGTTGAACTTGCGTTATTTGAGGTGGATTGTTCACACACGATGACTCTCAGGGTACCAAGCAGCTTGACATCTTTATCATGATCAAAATTACAGGGCTGATTTGATTTGTGGCAGTGTGCCCAGAGGATGAATCCTAATGACTCGAGTGAATTCCTCTTGCCTGGATTTCCTCCACTCTTTTCCTCCAGTGTCACCCAGAGGTGGATGTGTGCTGTTTTAATGAAATGTGTTGACAGCAACTTTAAAAATGTTTGATGTATTTATGTCCCCCTTGTGGATTAAAACGGGCTTCACAAACAAATCTTGAATAATTAATCTACCACTGTTATGAGGTGGAAAAAATACTCAATACAACAATTGTGCCAATTAAAAGTAAAAAATTATGAATAAACTACTTTGATACAGGTTTTTCTTTTTCTTTTTCTAGGCGCTACATGTTCAGTTCCTTACTTGCCTTTTTCAAGTGAGTTGGTTTCGCTTCAATTTGAGTTTAATTTCAAACCTTTTCAACTGCAAGACTGTGTCACACTTTAAATCAAACATTCAAAGGGATCAGTTTGTTTGTGCTTTTTGTACTGACCACAAATACTTCATAGATAAAGTCCAGTAAGATCCATTCAATTGGCGGTGTAACCAGAGACAATAACCTGATCCCTCAGGGATCCTGGCCAACAAAACCAGTGGTCATGATTTGTTTGGAGACTACGCCAATAGCCAGTGACGGTGACTATGCATGTGACCCCGACTCCACAAGTGCTTCTCATGCACGGCAGAATTATTTGACAACGACCACTTAAGAAGATGCAACCAGTCAAAACAGACAAGAGGGAAACGTGACCTTTGAGATGTGATGTGACTGGCTGCTGGCTGAAAGTCAACCATGGAACACAGACAAGGGGGCAGATTCACAGTAATTAGACACTCCCCATCCAGGGTCCATGAGCTCATTTAAGAAAATTTAATTAAAACCTTATCTGTATTTATTCTTTTTCAAGGTTCAAGCTATAGACTTCATCACCACCCTTGCATTGCAATGAGCAAGTCCTTGAATCCTGAACAAGTTCAAAAGAAATTAATTTGTTATTATTTCTAATCCATGCTTCTTCTTTATGTGTGTCTAAATAGTTTGTCAGGTACACTCAGCTACACTCGGACTGTGCAAATTAAAAAGTTTCAAATGTGTTTAAAGAATTGAATTGTGATAATCCCTCTGATTAGGAAAATAGGAAATACAAAGTCAGATCTTAGAAAAATCTTAAAAAAAATAAATTCTAAAATACAAAAACAACTGATGATAGTGAATAGTTGAAGCTAATCCAATCAATCTTTGGTTAGTTGAATCCATTTCTGTTACTATGTAATATGCATGAAGCAGAAAACTGGAGTGAGAATTAAATTATTGTGATGTGCAGACCCCCCCCCCCCCCCCCCCCCCCCCCTTTCATTGATTCCTCCTCCATTCATAAGCCATTGTTAAGAGCTTGTGTCACAGGCTGTACCTCAAACCTGACTGCCTCTTATGTTACCCCGGGACTTTGATTCATAAAACTGCAGGAAATTACACCCGCATGACAATTACTAAAAAAGAGCATGCCCAGTGTGCAGAAAAGACTTCATCTAAATCTCATTTGTCCCTTGCCAGATTGAATCTTTCTGTAGCCTTTAAAGCAGGCGGGGCGGGAGCTCAGTAATTGAAAGAGAGAGAGAGAACTTGACCATAGTGCAGCTCTCCCTTCTTCCACACACATTCATTAAAGGTAGCACAGAGGAGTGAAGGTGCTATTAAGAAGGCTTATTATGTAATTGAAATGCTGGTATTAGCGGAGCGGCTCACGAAGCATTGCTGGAAATAGTTTTTCTTCTATGTGTCATACTTTTTCCATTCTTTCCTCCTCCCTACCTCCGCTCATCTCTCTGCCTCTCCGTCCCTCCCACTCACACTTTACTCCATCCATGTACCAGGCTCGCTCAGGTTTTTGCCATGTTTCTTGCCTGATTTTTATTTATTATTTAATTTAAATCGTATTTATGATGGCAAATTTTAAATGTAGATTTGTAGTTTTCCCGCTGTACACACTCAAGGCTCTCAAACCTTTTAATGCACACACATTTATGAAAAAGAATTCCTCTTTTAAATTGAAAATGAATTGATGTTCTCCTGGAACTAGGGCGTTAGGATGTTATATTGTCAGGCCTTTATTGCTTCTCTCCTGCCATTTGCAATCTGTTTGAAACCACAGAAATAACCCTTAAAGGGAAGAACGAAATTCAAACGCTTTGCTTGGTTCATCAAAAACATGCAGGTAAACGTGCATCATTTCCGTCTTTCCACCTTAAATTAAATCAGTCATTTTCCTTTGAGAGTTTTTTTTTTTTTTTTATCAAATGCCCCATATTATACAGTTTTTGAACAATTTCACATAGCGGTCAGTGGTCCAACAACATTGTGTTCAAAGTGTGTTGCCTCAAATCCTGCCTTGCTCCTGAATTTCAGCCAGTCTAAAAAAGTCCTTCTTGTGAGCTCTGGACGGTCAATTTTCGGAAAAGACGGCCGAATTGTCAGTCTAATTTTGCCTAAATGAATCTTTTTTTGCCAAAATATAGTGAAATATCGGCTTGTGTGCACAACGAAAAAGTGACGCCCGCTTGTAATTTTAGACAGCAGAGCTCATCTATCTGTGGGAGAGTAAAAGCGAGTATCCACTACCAGAGGGAGTGGTTATTTCCCTGCATGACATCATAAAGGGAAAATATCTGATTGGCCTGTATATGAGCACACATTTGCTAAATGTGTGCAAGTGAGGGAGATGACAGACTATCTTCACTTCTGGGGCCTCATACACAAGCCATGGGGAAACATATCACTGTTAGAAAACTATATATTTTGCATAATATGGGACCTTTAATTCAATGTCAACCTACATAGGGTTTTTTTTTGAGAGATTGACTGCTGTGCGAAAATGTTTGAAAAAATAAAAACAGATTTAAAAATATATCTATTTACATGTATGTTATGAAAGTGACAAGAGGCTGACAACAGAGAAGCTGACAACCCAAAGAACCCCAGATTCAGGAAAGCAAATCTGCTGCCGCCACAACTTTGTTGTTGTTAAAATGTTCTCTGCAAGTGTCCCAACCTTTTCAGTTCCAAACCAACTCATCTTTTGCGTCAGCTTCACCACTGAGTTGCGCACACGAGCTGCCCCGTCTAATCATATCCCCCCAATCATGAATACCCGTGCATAAATGATTAAACACATTTTGCAGGATGTAACCATGGAAACAGTTTAGAGACAAACAACCGGAAGCAGAGGTGAATGGGCTCAGGTGGTCAAATGCCCCAGTGTCCTTGTTTGCATTGGCACTTTTTTTTTTCTTTTATTCCATTATATTCTTTGTCCTCCTGCTTTACATCAGTCGATGAACTCTTTCTGCTGAAAATACATTAAAATATCAGTTTTCTCATGAAGGTAGGGATTATTGTCATGGTGGATGTCTGGCCTTCTCAGTAACAACAGTCAGTATCAGTCTGACCTTTTACAAAGTGGCTTTATTGAGAATTACAATGCCCCAGGCACTTGTCCCTCCACCATGCGGTGAGGGGTCGATAAATTATCACCGCGACAGAGCATTAATACTGTATCCACGGAGACCAGGCCACCCCCTACCACATACTTACGTCGACACACACATAGTGACATCTGAGGAGTCGTCTTATCTCTATTTCTTCTGAGTGTATGAACACCGTCTCAACTATCCAGCGTTCCTTCTGCAGCTCCATTGCCTCGAAAAACCTCTTGAGCTGAAAAAACTCCTGCTGAAAGCAAGAGAATCACTGACTACCATGAATCATTTATGATATTCACACAAGGATATTAATGAGGGTTGTTGGTCCCCTGCAGGAGCAGAGGAAGCTCTGCAGCCTTTGACGTGGAGAGGGGGAAACAGAGGGAGCGTGGAGACGCGAGAGGAGAAGCTTCGGAAAACAGCAGCCCAGCCCCGTGCCTGCCTGTGAAGGTGTCGCGTCATGGGGAAACAGAACAGCAAGCTGCGGCCCGAGGTGCTGAACGACCTGCGAGAAAACACGGAGTTCACCGACCAGGAGCTGCAGGAGTGGTACCGGGGTTTCCTGAAGGACTGTCCCACCGGCCACCTCACTGTGGAGGAGTTCAAAAAGATCTACGCCAACTTCTTCCCTTACGGCGACGCCTCCAAGTTCGCCGAGCACGTCTTTCGCACGTTCGACACCAACGGCGACGCCACCATCGACTTCAGGGAGTTCATCATCGCCCTGAGCGTGACGTCCCGCGGAGGCCTGGAGCAGAAGCTGCGTTGGGCCTTCAGCATGTACGACCTGGACGGCAACGGATACATCAGCCGGGCCGAGATGCTGGAGATAGTTCAGGTGAGGACACAGTTTATGATATGACTCATACAACAGTAAACGTATGTATCTTATGTTGGCTGAGCTCTTTGCATCCTTGTGGCTGATAATAGATGGGCATGCATGAGAATTTTGCATGAATATACAGTCCCTGAGTTCCCATTATTTAATAATAAACTTTTTTTCTGTCGGATGCACCTTCACCTTAAATTAAAAAAAAAACAACAACAGACTTTTAGGTTGATTTGCTTATTCCAGTTAATAGCACACACAAATCTTTTTTAATGCTTCTTGCAGTACATATTTTACGATTAACTAGGGCTGCTTGTGATGATATACTGATTTACTTGGGGTAATAGAGAGTATAGAAATCTGTCTCCTGATTGTGTTTTATTCATTTTATCTTCATGTAAATAACCTCTTTTAGACTCATGATCCTTTTCAAATGTATTTTCGTAACATATGTAAGCCCCCGGTCATTGATGGAGACTGCCTTTTCTGTTTTTCTTATCACCGCCGCTATATTTACTCTCCCACTATGGTGAGGTGAGCAGCCTGCAGGGCCATATCAATATTGGCTCAGCCCGTTGTGTTTGTGGATACAAATGAATGTGGAAAAAAAAACCAAAACAAACCCCCCAAAAAAACATCAGCACTTTTGTTGTTATGAATGCGCGCTCTGTTTTTCTGCCAAACAGCCTTTTTTTTTTTTTTTTCCCTCATCAAAGCCAACAACCTTTGCTTGATGTAAAATGTGCAGCTTTAAACGTAGAAGCAGTCACCATGCAGTTTGTAACCATGCGTCTGATAAAGAGAAGGGGAGCAGGAGGACCTTCAGTGTCATTATCATGTAGCAACGGAAAACAGGACAGAGCTTTCAGACAATAGGGAGGAAAGAAAATGTCAGGAGGGAACATTTTTTATTATTTTTTTCCATCTACTGACTAAAATACTCACACTGAGATTTTTATTTTTAAAGTGCTTTCATTTTTACCTTCCTTTCAGGCAATTTACAAGATGGTGTCATCAGTGATGAAGATGCCTGAAGATGAGTCAACACCTGAGAAAAGAACGGATAAGATATTCAGACAAATGGACATCGACAACGATGGTAAGAGGGGCGTGTTTTTCTTCAGCAACCGTGTGTGAAGGAGGGTGGCATGTTAACCTGGTATGTTTGCGGGTTTCCGCAGTCAGAAACAAAATTCTGAGGCGTCAGTGTAAACGTGTGGGACTCTCTGGCCCTGCTGGTGATGGACTAACAACTCGTCCAGGCGGCGTCCAGGCGGCGTCCAGCCTTCGTCGGCTGGAATGGACTCCAGTCACACCCAACACTTAGTCAGACAATGTGGTAGAAAACATGGTTGGTACAACTATAGAGCCATGCGTAATGCCTGAATAAAGCATGGTTTTTTGGGGGGGGGGATATGTTCTTTTAATAAGGGAATGAATACACACATTTAGTGAGTTAAGTGGTCCTTTAAGAACAGCACAGCTTTGTGATTCAAGCATTCAGTGGTCAGAACAGTTCTTACTTGTAAATGGACACGGAGTTTGTTGGAAAAGAAGCGACCGCATCTAAAAGAAGAAAAAATAAAAAATCATGTAAGATCAGTTATGTAATACTCCTTCATATCGCATATCATGCATCACTGAGCACTTTGGAGGGTATTAGATCGAAATTCGAAATGTTTTGAGAGAAGCATTATATCACACAACAGCCTGACATAACATGAACACGACTCACTCAACTATTACCGGCCTTTTGCTTTTCAGTCCGTCAGCGATTTGACATCTAATATAGAAAAGTTCTGTTGCGCCCCGCATGCAGAGCGCTGACCCGGTCAACCTCCATCTCGATGTATCTGATGTCTCGAAGCCAAGCGAGGATTCCGGAGTTGTTTATGCAGCGGCAGGCAGAGTTGCTTTGCAGCAAAAAAACTTCTGAAAGTCCGGAGGTCAAACGGTCTCAGACATGTGGCAGAGCAGACCAGGCCCTCCAGCTACAGCCACAGAGGAGGGCACAGCCACCCAAACTCACTTCACCCTTCTTTCTGAGACGGTTCTCTACGTGACCAAAGTGTCGCGGTGACTCCATTAACATGTCGCCGTTTCATTTTATATCAGTTGTAGATTCAGCAACACCGAGCGCAGCCGCGGGTTTACTGATTAACGCGGTTTGCCGGTTTTGCTCTTCACACCTGTGCAAACATTAGATGGAAATCAACGTCACAGTGCATAAAAGGGTTATTTTTAATCAAGTATTGACTTTTTTTAATGGGAACTCACTGTGATGGAGTGGTGAACTGTTCAGTTTGCACCCTGCATCCACCCTCATCATATAAGTCTGGTCCCAGGCCTGAAGGCAATTCAGGGTGCCGGAGTGTGGCAAAAATTTTAATTAACCTTGAGATAGCAACATCAATCTGATGAGATTAGAAGAAAAAAAAAGAGTCATTGACATTTTGTTGCCAATGCTTGTTAAGTTGTTTTAGGATTTGTTGTACACCATCTGCTGCTGCTGCGACTTTACCATTTGCCAACGTGACGCAGTTTGCATTGTGGTTTACAGTATGCGATGCTTACTCAAAATATTTTCCAAAATTTGGCATCCTGAAGCTTTTGCTGATGTTTCCATATGTCACACTTCAGTCCACATGTAATATATGTGTGTGTGTGTGTGTGTGTGTGTGTGTGTGTGTGTGTGTGTGTGTGTGTGTGTGTGTGTGTGTGTGTGTGTGTGTGTGTGAGAGACACACTTCCTCTTCTTCTAAGGATGGACAGCTCATACAGTGACTGTCAGTAACTTTCTCGTACTTCTTGTTACTAATTCAGTGTCTTTGGGAAATGAAAGTATCCAAGTGACGTGAATGAATCCGGCTTTCTCAGCCATGGATGAAAAACTTGCAGAGTAACTAGACAAGACTCCCACCTCGGGCCTGGAGAACTTGCGAATTATGTTTGTGCCCGACAGAAGATTAAATATACCAGAAAATTGGTGATTGCAGCAATTTGTTCTGAATCACTGGAAGGCACCGTTTCGGGACAAATCTGCTAGTGTGAGTGATTCTTGCACGAGGCCGAATGTTTAATCATGTCTCCCCTCAGACACACCTGATTCATATGAATGGTTCATTACCAAACATCTGCAGAACCTGATAACAATTCATTCGTTTCAATCAGAAGCACTGGAGCAGGGAAACAAAAAACAACAACAAAAAAAAAACCGAACTGCAGGAAGAGAAGAGAGTGAATACAAACTGCACTTTGACTGGTTTATGTCAAAACATCAAGCATTAAGATCCAATCAGCAACTTTTATTATCTATCAGTGTGTTTTTTTTATTTTTTTTAATACTTGCATTTCAGTCACATTTGACTGTGTCCCTCCGAGTTTCCCTGTGGCGACATTTCCAGGCCTGCAGCAACCCTAAGTTGGATAAATTGGTGAAGATGGATGGGGGGGGGGGAAGAACAAACAGGACAAACTGAGACGGGAAAAGGAAGAACAGGCGGTGCCACTGTTGTACAATGCTCCTTAACCACACACTGGGAGGCTGTGGAGATGTCACGAGAAAACGTGGGGGTCGTATTTATAGAAAAATGGACCAGAAGAGGGAAGAAATCAAAATCATGTACATCGTTGACATCAGCCGTGTGTAGGGCACAGACTTTATCGACGTTCCTTAATATAGGTTTATTCATCTTTTTAAATCCAGTTTGTAATGAAGTAGTTAATTGTGCCTCCAGTAGTAACTCGCCTTTCATTTTATTTATTCTTAGTTAACTTCTAACACCCATCCTCGACTATTCAAAGGATTGCATCAAAGCAAATAAACGGATTCGCTGGAAAAAGAAAAAAGAAAAGCTCAACAACGCCCCCTGCTGGCAAATGTCCCTCAGCTACTATTGATGTTTAATTAATGTGAACTCATTGCAATTCAATTGATGCTGCATTGTTTCTATCTGGGGGCAGTGAGGAGTGATTATTTCTGAAATCAAAAGAACATCAGATGATTTCTTTTTTTTTTTTTTTTTTTCCTTTAAGGAGTTTTGTGGGTGGTCGCTTTATGATTCACTTCACCGTCACATGTTGGCGCACTAATGACGACCTCCTCCCTCTCCTCCGCAGGTAGATTGTCTTTGGAGGAGTTCATTAAAGGCGCCAAGAGCGACCCGTCCATCGTCAGACTGCTGCAGTCGGATCAGGGAGCCTCTCGTCAATTCTGAGGACACAAACAATGACAGAATCACTCTGACGCACGCTCACGCTCACCCGTCCAGCTCGGCGGAGCCCGGCCATCTTCACAACCGTTTCCTTTTAACACTCCCATGTCTGAATGTTTACATTAACGCGTACTCCTCTTGTCAATGTGGCGCCTGCGTGGACTCTGAAGTGCTTTTCAGTCGAGCTGTTTGTGCTTTTGTGCTTTTCCGAGGCTCTCGTCTTTGAAATGGTTTTTGACCCGTTACCTGAAAGTGAAGTGCCATATCATGTATTTATAGACTGGATCATGTACTCTTTTAAAGTATTCCGACTCCTGTTATGTTACATTAAGGGGAAACTAATTAAATCACTTGCTATAATTTGATTCGTCGTGGCTTATCGTTGTTCAGGGTTGTCAACAGGAGCTCGGTGTTTCGAACAAGTTCCGTATGCCTTCGATATTTGCATGCACTCGGTGATCGATGTTTTCTAATATTGTAACGGTTCATGTGAAAGAAAAAAGAAAACAGAGGTGGTCATTGTTTTTATTACTTTTTATTTTTGTAACAAAAATGTCAATTTTGTTTTCACACAATTCAAATAAAGTCGTGTAAGAAAAATCTACACAAGAACTCAAGTCCCACAGTAAACAACCCCCCCCCCCCCCCCCCCCCCCCCCCAACCCCAACCCACCCCCACCCCCGCCAACACGCCCCAGACAGACGTCACAACCCACCAAGATTTTTGTAATTCTGTGATTTAAAAAAAGAGAGAAGAGAGAAAGAAAAGACATGTAGTCACACCAGACTGGACGTTGAAGGTTACTTTGACAGATCCACATCTTAGAAGTAGCGTGAAGGCGGCTGAAGAGGGGAGAGGGGGCCATGCTTGAAGAACACGATTGAAATGTGACATTCAGACACTCCTCTTCCTCCTCCTCAGCTGACAGCGGCTGTATAAATATGCAGCTTCTTAAGTTCAGCAGGTATGTGGAATTAGTTCACCCCAGGGAGACACACACACACTCACTCACACACACCTTCTCCTTCCTCCTCTGTGTGAATGAACGATGATGTGAGAGACTGCAGGCGTCTCGTGTGTCTTTACTGGAGCGATTCATTAACCGAGCGACCGGCCCTCCCGTTTCATCCACAGGAGAGGGGAGGGGGGGGGGGGGGGTCACGCAGGTCCAAACCAAACCGGATCGGATCCTCCCGTCTGGACTCACAACTCAATCTTTTCGAAGAGGTCAATGTCGCTGAGGTCATACTCTTCTTCCTCAGGAAGCTGAGGATGAAAAAGAGCAAAAAAATTATCACATCGTCTTTTGTCTCAGTTTGCAGCTTTGGAGCTCTGCCTCCTTTAATTCAACACTTATAGTTTTTGGTTTTTTTCTTCAATATTTTCCAAGGAGAAGATTTGACTTTAAGAAATAAGCAAAGGGTTCTTTAGTTTATTAAGTTTTTTTTTTTCAAATTGTGTTCATCATCCTCACACTTTAAATCTCTTGGTTTAGGTCAATGTTTGTTTAAAGCCCTCAAGTTGTTGCACCCGCTCGCCCTCACCTCTCCATCTTTTCCATCCCAGGCGTCAGCATTATGGATCTTGGGCATGCTGCCGGCTCCCCACGTAGATGTAGAGCCCCGGCCGACTGAAAGCTCCCTAAAAAAGAATCGTTCATGTCAATTCATCGGCCTCTTCTTGAATTGTCTTTTTTTTTGGTTTTGAAATCAGGCGACTCTCTCCCGGTACCTGAGGAACTCATGGATGCCGGTCTCACTGAAGGAGCCCTTGAGGAGGGCGAATTTCATCTTGCGCGAGTTAATGGCAGCCATGGCGGGGTAACCGAAGCCTCCGATACCCAGAGAGGACTCCAGCTCCATCTGGACGCCGGCCTCAGTCCAGAGCCAGCTGAGGGGGGGGGGGGGGGGGGAGGGGAGGGCGGACGTTAAGTCACAGCCGTGCACATTTATTTCATGAAATCAATCATGCACAACTGCTATCAAGTCCTCACCCCCACATCTTCTTCTTGTACTTCTCAGCCATCTTCTTCATGACCTCTATGTAAGCATTTCGACCGGACGCACCTGTTGACACGCAAAGTGAGTCAGGAGCGAGGAGACGCTGCCGCCTGATGGTCGCCCCTGGTCTTTAGAGCCTCACAAACACATCAAGTTGATCTAAAACCACTACTGACGACATGTGAAAGCCTGATCTCACCTGTGTCCAGGATGTGCGGCAGCACTGCGATGACACACAACTGGCTGTCCTCACAGGTCTTCTTCAAGATGTCTTCACTGAGGATCTGAGAAAGCAAACAGTTGGACAGTGAGTCTGAAGCAGGAGCCGCCGTTTTGGGTCCAAGGAGCCTGAACTGTGTGTACTTCACTGCTCAGGCCACCTGAAGGGCTGTTCATTGTCTCCACTGACTCACTACTAAAATGTAGCCGCCAAGTATTATGGTAAAATGTACTCCATGTTATTTATTTCCAGAGCCGCTTCGCACCGTCTCATTGCTCCCTGGTAATGAAAATATGATGTCCTCTAAAACTCCACAGTGATTTATTATAGTGGCAAAGAGTACGCAGTGTGGTCGTTCATTGATTGTTTATCTGCAGAAATGATGTTTTCATTTTTTTTTTTCATCTTGTGACACCTTCAAGTCTTATTTATGTACAAGGTGTCGCCTTTGTTGATTTTTACTTGATGCAAGATGTTTTACCGTAACAGAACTTCAAATCACAAAGAAAACATTTGCTTTCTTATTATAAGTACAAAGAAGGACGTGTAAGAGAATGAATTAGTAAGTAAAACATGAGGAACAAAAGCCCTCTAAAGTTGTATTAAGAGAAATATGCAAATTAACTGCTGCTGATTAAAAACATCTGTCAAAATTAAAAAAAACTATTTCTGATACTGTGATAGATTATCTTTGTAAGGACTTGCTTTCAAGCAATGTGAAATGATCCAAACAACCTATTTGCAGTTAAAAAAAAAAAAAAGAATCTCCACATGCTACAAAGTGAACCGACCTCCAGCACTTCAGGAGCAGGAGAGTTGTCAGAGAAGATCTCCAGAGCTCTCTCGATGATGTCACCGCGGGAGCGACCTCCTTCGTAGTTCTCCGGCTCCTCCCCTTTACGGAAAATCTTGATGGTGGGAAACCCTCGGA
Organism: Lipophrys pholis; assembly: GCF_963383615.2. Lineage (NCBI taxonomy): Eukaryota > Metazoa > Chordata > Actinopteri > Blenniiformes > Blenniidae > Lipophrys > Lipophrys pholis. Next base: position 13,951,961 of record NC_137649.1, read on the forward strand.
TCTACGGACACACACAGACAAAAGAGAATCCTTCAGGTTATGCCGTGGCAGCGAATGCAATTGAAAAGAAAATACTGAATTCTAAGTAGTAACTTCAAAGGTGGATTCCTTCAGTCATGCATACTATGGCATTTTATACGGATCAGACGGGGGTCGTCATTTAATCTTTTCTGACCTCAATAATACATTTATATACAATATTGTTTTATTTATATAGCATTACCAAGGCCAGTGTACAAGAGATATAATAAACAAAAAAAACACTGCTAATAACACAATAGTATTTTTGGGTAGTATTATAAACTAATAAGTAGAACTGCATGATGTAGAGTTCTGAATAAATCACTTCATCAATGACCAAATTTAACCATTTAAATGCCAGTTTATTTGTTTGGCATATCCAAACCAAAGCTTCACTACTAATTAGCAGAATATTTAGAAGATTCGTATTTACAAACTACACAGTAGCAGCATTACAAAATCTGCATCTTTTTGACTTTTAAGCAGTTCCCACTCACCCCATAGCGGCCGGACACGCCCTGGTGCACGGTAGCGTCCATGGCCCCGAGGCGAACCTTGCCATTGGTCTGCTCCTTGACAGCTGTGGCAGCAGCTGCCCACTCAGGCTCCAGGCTGGCGACAGCAGAGGGAAAGAGAGACGGTTAAATACATTTTTAAAAAAGACTTTTCAAATACTTTCATCTCCATCCTCTTTGAGGCGGCAGGTTCCAGTTTAAATGCTGAACTCACCTCTTGCAGTGGCCACACCAGGGGGCGAAAAACTCCACCAGCCACACGTCGTCGCTGTCCAGCACCAGCTTGTCGAAGTTGTCATCAGTGAGCTCCACCACGTCTTTCTTGCTCCCGCCGCCGCCGCCACCGCCGCTTTTCTGGAAGCAACACGTGCGGAGAATGTTTGTTTTAGTGCGTCTCACTTGTCTAAACGCCACACAGAAAAACAGACCGTCTGCTTGTTGTACCTGGTTGGAGTCGTATCCGCCGGACTTGCCACTCAGCCGCTCTTTCACCAGATTGCGCAAAGTATTCACTGCTCCGTCCACAATGGCCTGGGCACTGCGTCCGCCTGGAGAGGGAAGGACATGCAGATATGATCACAGCACAATAAAACAAAAGTGGATCACTGAAGGTTTTGCCATCTGATTAAGTCCTAGATGGTGGTTCAGAGAATAGTGAATAACAAGTACTGCACGTGGAATACAATGAGCACTGAGAGATTTTTCAGGGGCCCATTGATGATTCAAATGTGAAAGTATCTATAATTGAATACTTTTTGCAATGTTTTAATGTTCTAACTGTACTTACTGAGCTGCAATACTGACTTTGATTGCGAAGTTGAGGTATAAATAAGGTATAATTTAGTGATATTTAAAGAATTTGGTATACATACGCATCTTCTCATCCCCCTTTTCCTCAAACCAGACAAAAACCCTATTTTGTTCATTTGAGTTCCACCCGCCGCTCTCAGAACGATATTTACACATCTACAAAGCCTGCAATTTCAGTTTCTCCGTACCTTGGTACTCCTCTGGCTTGTTCTTGTTGGCACCAAAGATCTTGATGGTGGGGAACCCTCGGACGTTGTACTGACCACCCAGCGACTTGTGCTGATCAGCATCAACTGCACCGACTTTGACAATACCCTGAAGGACAATCACAACAAACAGGGTGGAGTCTGCGGTCATAAAGTTTATTTACAAAACTCACATCACACCCAGGCTATTAGAATAAAACAAGTAAGAGAGCTGTTATGTCGCAGGTGCCGTCTGGAATCAGCCGTCTGTTTTTCCTTCACCATGACCAAATAACTTTGTCAGTGCACCTGATTGATGCATTCAGAATTGAAAAGACTTTGAACTATGAAACTTGAGTGGTAAAGGCGAGTTTAACATGATGTGAAAGAGTTTTACATTTAAATGTTACATTAATTATTTAGTACTGCCATTTTAAAAGGTCTCAGACGTGGAAAGAAATGAAGTTTTATGATACGTCCCTAGACTCTCGGCCGGGTTTGAACTTTCCTTTCCTAAGTATTTCAGTGAGTGTCCTGATGTTGGTTAAACACCACAACTTTGTATCTGTGAGGCATTTTACACAAAGCTACTACAGTATTTTCAGAGCCCAAATTAAGGTTGCACTGCCACCAATACTCGTTTTTCATTAATAAATCAATTAAAAAAAAAACCTCTGACACAGCATTTAATGAAAAGGTGTGTTTATGTGAAAACTTGCACTCACACCCAGCCAGTAAAAGGGCCGGGCTTTTAATTGGTATCCTGTTTTTTTTTTTTTTCTTTTCTCCCACAATCAGTTTTAACTGCAATAATGACTGTAATTCAAAACACCGTGCCCTGAGAAACAAAACGGTTCACATAAATATCGTTGCAAAGGAGGCGACTGTTTTTAGAATAGAAATATTTTAATAATCCCAGGGTGACATTCTTGCCCTTCAATCAGGTTAATCACTGAAGCATTCATGACTCAAAATCTCCATTGTTAGATTAAGCTGCACTCGTCCTTGCCAATTCCCACAACAATAACCCTCACGTATAGATTGAGTCCACCAAGGCCTGCGAGAGAAATTAAACATTTGCACAGCTTTGTTTGGCCTTGTGGCGACATTGGCAAACGCATAACTTGGACCTGGGGGAGGATCCTTCAAGTTGCACTGATAAACGTACCGTTAACTCGCGTTTTATTTCGTCTCGCTTTGTTCAAGGGTTTTCTTTACATGTCACATCTAAGATTATCTTTTAAACTGATCACCTTCAGCAAATCACAGTTGATCCTTTTATATGCGTGTTTAAAAATAGTATTGACGGTTGTTATTCTCATATCCCTTGGGTTTAAGGTCCCCCCCCCCCCCCCCAAATTTGTAAGCTTTTTATTTGGCGCTTTGTCTACCTTGCTTCTGGATAAGGTGATTTCCGATTACACAACTGTGTCCGGTATCTTTGGAATTGAAATCCTAAGACAACAAGCTGTCGGTCAGTCGGCCACCTGACACTGATGCATCACAGTATGAAGTTATTTACCTTGAGGGCAGTGGCAGCTTTCTTCCACTCTGGAGCCAGACTTCTACAGTGGCCACACCTGAGGCGACACAAAAAGACGACGCAGGAAGTGGGTTACTACACTAATGATGAGCGATAAAGGATGGTCATTTAAATATTCATAGATAATGTGTGCAGGCGTTTGTCAGTCTTATTAGTCACAGAAACAAGTGATTCAATGATCCCCAGAGCATATTTAACACATTTTATTTTTGAATATTTTATGGCTGCCATTTAATTACATAACTGACTAACTGTGGGCAGTTTATATTTATCCAAAGCATGATTTTTACAGCTTCGAAACATAAAATCTGCACATCATCACAACCATATTGGCGATCAATGGGACTCACCATGGAGCATAAAACTCAACCAGCCACAGACTGTCACTCTGGATCACCTCCTTGTTGAAGTTGGATGAAGTGAGTTCAATCACATCATCAGAGGAGGAGTACAGAGCTCGGACCGACAGGACCAGAGAGCAGCCCAGCACTCCTGCAGGCAAGAAGAGGAGACCAGGGGTTTACTCACACCTGCTGTATTCTAACGTCAGCCCCGATAAACAGCAAAAAAAAACCACCGAGCATCAATTTGCAAGTGCGTCTTTGGATAAACACGAGAAATGAGGTTTATTAAGACATTGGATGAACAATAACACAGGCCTGCCTCTGTTGTCTGCAACTCAACTTAGCAGGTCAAGCTAACCACAACAGGGGGGAAAAAAAAGGCTCCAGCGCACGCGCCGTTAACAAACTCATAACAACTCACTGGATGTAAGCAGGACAATGTGTTAATGTAGTTGTCACTCACCGAGTAGAAGCAGCCTCATGTTTGGCCCCACAGCTGAAACAGACACAGAGAGAGAGCGAGAGAGTGGCTTCCTCCGCCGCTGCGTCTCCCAGAAAAGAACATCCAAAAGTCTCACCGTGGCCCGGGCTGATTGGTCCGCTGGCCGTGACGCTACCCTTCAACCAATCGGAGCGCGCCGTGTAGTTTTAACAGCGGCGCACGCTGGGGGCGGGGCGAAGGAGGAAGGAAGCAGCAGAGTTTACAACAAAGATGATTCAATCCTACAAATGTGATAATCCACACAAATAAACTCTGCAAAGGCCTTAAAGAACATTTTAAACACATGTTGCTGAGAATATAACAGATTTAATAAAATCGTTCAGAATACTGTTTGGTTATACTGCTGGGGACCCTTTGAGTTAATAGCCACAAATAATCATGGCAATATCAAACTTTGCGTGTGTGTGCGTGTGTGTGTGTGTGTGTGTGTGTGTGTGTGTGTGTGTGTGTGTGTGTGTGTGTGTGTGTGTGTGTTTTCAAATATCCTCACACAGTATTTCACTTTAAAATGCAGATGAAGGGAGGTAAAATGTAAATAAAGATATATGCTCACATAAATATGTGTTATTGAAAACTGTAACAGTCTTGACTTCTAAAACAGATCTTGACACGTATCATATCTGTGCTTAGAGTAAATGTAGACACATCTTGTTTGATATGATAGCTGTTAATTACAGGCAAAAAGTCATTGTAACCCTTTATCTCTGTTACAACCTCACAATAATGTAATGGTTACCACTGTAGCCTAAGTAAGGCGTTTATTATGCTATGTATTTCATTGCTTTCTATTTTTACCACTTTATCTAATTCAGGGTCACAGGACACTGGGGTCAATTCCAGCTGATTATTATTGAAGGCATGCAGGGTCGCTGGAAAAGTCACCAAACCATCACAGGACAAATTCAGACAGACCTGCTCTCATTCACATCTATGAGCAATTTGAAGTCAACAATTAAAGTTTGATGCATGTCAATCAAATCAAAGACCTTCAGCATAGTGTGACAGATGTAGAAGGACCTAAACTGTCTCAGAAATAGACATGGTTTTGGTCCTTCTTGTAAAGGCAGTGATCTTAACTCAGCCCAGTTTATTGTAAATAAACTGGAATCTTTAAATATAAGAAAATGTCTCAAAGCCCCCACCCCCAAAAAAGGGCTGAATATTGTGTTTCATCGCCTGTGTTGTAATGGTTATCAGTCTTGTCTCAGGAGGACCGAGTGCTTGTTCCTGACTTGCGTTATAAAAACTTGTCACTAGATGGAGACAAACGACCAGCGAAGTTTGAAGCCAAACCACTTGTTAGTCAATCACTGTCCACTGTGAAGCGATTCAGAAAAATAGGCTTTAGTCTCGACGACATTTTAAGGGGAAAATTGTATTTTGAATGACACTCCGATGAATAAATAAATAAATAAATAAATAAATAAATAAATAAATAAATAAATATTTGTGTGGAGAAAAACCCCCAATGTATTACAGTGATATTGGCCCAGTCTAATGGCGCTGAGCCAAATGAGATATGATGATGCATTAGTGACGGCGTCACGACTTTTCCTCAGAATAATCGATCCTTAATTGGACATGGTGGTCTGTTCAATCAATTTTACAGAGTGATGAATCTACAATGTCCCAGGAATCATACATAACAAGACACTTTGTTGTAGATGTAGACGAGATGACTTGACGTGCATATGATCGATGGGCGACATTCAACCAATTGTTGCTCTTTCAGATTATAAGGAAATCCAGCAGGGGGCACGTCCCCGTTTTACCCGCTAACTTGACAATTCATCTCAGACTGCAGAGATTTACGATCTGCTGCGCCTGACTGCGCTGCGTCAAGACGCACACGGCATGATGGGAGACACACGGCCAGGACTGGAAATAAAAGCACGGGCAGTCCTGAAGACAGATGTATGTTTATTATAAGAACTCTGGGAGGGTTGCTGCTTATACTTTATAAAAGAGGACAACCTTGACGTATTTATTCATAATAAAATCCTATTTTAGGCCAATTTAAGTAGACGGTTATGGTGAGAGCCTTCATGAAAATGTTACCTTGTTGTGAAAGCTGTTTAAGTTTTGGTCACATGATGAATCATAAAGTTTAATGAGACCGGTTGAAGTCTAAACTACAGAGATTAATTAGTAAAATTTACGTAAGAGCTTTATGTCGAATTGATGATCTTACACTTTAAAGAGAAATACTATGCAAAAGGCGCAAACTAGTCTCCTGTAAAATGATTGACGATCCGTGATTTTATAGTGAAATATGAGGAAGGAAGTTCTGCTTCGGTTTGGGTAAGTCTCTCTTGACGTTGGACGCACTTCATTGCCAACTTTCTCAGAGCGCACAGGCGCACTGTTAGTTTCCAAGCGCGGCTGTATGGGATTGAGAGCAATCCACGCTGCAGTTGTTTATTACCAAAAGATTAGACATAATAAAAAATAATAATAATTAAAAAAAAAAAAAGAAAGTCCGCATGATCTAGGAAGCTTTACGCACAGCGCCAGAGCTGCTGGTGACTTGATTTTTAATTTTGAAGTGCCCCGGTCAGTTTGGTTGATTTGTTGCGGACCTCTCAGCATAATGTGGGGCATCCAGAGGACTCGGTATGCGGACTGCAACGGCTCCGACGCCAGTGAAGAGACGGAGATTGTTGTGAACATCGGCGGAGTGAAACAGGTGTTGTACGGGGACGTGCTGACTCGCTATCCAGACACTCGCTTGGCAGAGCTGGTGGACTGCTCACTTAAGCCTCCCGAAGAAATTCTGTCATTATGCGACGATTACGACCCTGACACCGGGGAATTCTATTTTGACAGAGACCCCGAGGCGTTCAAGTGCATTATCGAGTTGTACTATTATGGGGAGATACACATGAAACGGGGTATCTGTCCAATTTGTTTTGTGAAGGAGATGGAATTCTGGAAGATCGACTCGGATTTTCTGGATGAATGCTGCAAATGTCACCTGAGCGAGGTGGAGGATGAACTTGCAGAGATCGCTGAGAAAGTGAGAACTATCCTGGTGGACCGAGAGGGAGACCCCACTGCCGGGGGGTGGCAGCGCTTCCAGATGTGCCTCTGGAGGATGATGGAGAAGCCGGACTCGTCGCTGCCCGCGCAGATAATCGCCATAGTTTCTTTCATTTTCATCCTCATTTCCTCTGTGGTGATGTGTGTCGGGACCATCCCCGACCTGCAGGTGGAAGACGCAGAGGGTCGTCTTACGGAGCACCCAACTTTGGAGGTCATCGAGACGGTGTGCATTGGCTGGTTCACCATTGAATACATCCTCCGTCTGATCTCCTCTCCCAATAAAATGAAATTTGTCCTGGCATTTATGAACATCATCGACTTCATGGCAATCATGCCTTTCTATGTGGTGCTGATTCTCACCTCCTTCGGCGCAGGAGTGATGGAACTGGCTAACGTGCAGCAGGCGGTGCAGGCTTTACGCATAATGCGCATTGCGCGCATTTTCAAGCTGGCACGCCATTCCTCCGGACTCCAGACTCTCACATCTGCCCTGAAGAGCAGCTTCAAAGAGCTCGGACTGCTCCTCATGTACATGGGCGTGGGGGTGTTTCTTTTCTCGGCACTGGGTTACACCATGGAGCAGAACCATCCTGACACACTGTTCACCAGCATCCCACAGTCCTTCTGGTGGGCTGTCATCACCATGACCACAGTGGGATACGGCGACGTCTACCCCAAGACCACTTTAGGTCGTTGTAACGCGGCCATCAGCTTTCTCTGCGGGGTCATCGCAATAGCGCTGCCCATACACCCCATCATCAACAATTTTGTTTTGTTCTACAACAAGCAACAGGTGCTGGAGACTGCGGCCAAGCATGAGATTGAGCTGATGGCGCTGCGCAACGGCGACGGGGAGTTCGAAGCAGCAGCCGTCGCCCATAAACATGTTTGCGGTTCAGGGGCGTGGGACGGCGCTATGCACTCTTGTCACAGCGACACATACATTCCTTTGCTGAAAGACCCCCGGGGAGCAGCAGGCATCCAGACCCCCAGCATGGACACAAGCTTTGAGAGCACAGCTGAGGCCACTGAATATTTCATCTGATCAACACAGCCTGGCACCATTTGGTGGGAAAAACAACAAAATACCTAAAGGACTATGAATTTCTGAATTATTCAAACTGAATCAATCAGATTTGGATTACTGATACAACAGTGTCAGTTGAGACTGTAAATACTCTGCTAGAAATAACAGGACTTGCCTCCAAGGACTTTTAATGCATTTGAGGAATTGAGCCTCTTAAGGGACATACATGTGAGATATTGACCTTAATGAGATGTTCCTCTGTGCAGTGAGTCCCAGTGGACTGTGGGGCTCCATTTGAACTGCCAGTACACAGAATCCCCAAATGAAAGCATGTTATACAACACCCCTATCCCCAATTCTCACACTTACACTGTAGACTGCACTGTAGCCTATTCCTATGTACAGAAAAGAATATCACAATTGATGTTTCAAAGGAATAATGAAGACAGACAGCTTCTTGACGAGCAAGGACAAGTGTTATCAGCCTATAAAAAACAGTGTACAGACATCAGAACAACTCCAAAGGACAGACTGGAGGCGTTTAAATCTTAAATTGTCATAAATTTCATCGAGGTTACTCTGGCCTCACTTCAATGTGGCGTTGCATCCACAGACAGTTTTAACAGTACATTAGAGGCCTGGCAGAGGATGTAAAAGCAGCATATCATGATGGATGGTCATTGTCGTGCTCGTGATCTTCATTACATCAGTGCAATTTTGTTACTGACTATGAATGTGAAGTAATGCGTCAGATGTAATAACCCTCGACTGTGCAGGACTTTTAAAGGCAGTGACTCCCATTTGCTGACATCGAGACCCCAGTTAAATTTCCTTAGCTGCGGGACATGTTCCTGCAATGGGTTTAAATTTTACAGCAGCTTCCTCCTGAGGTTCAGTGGAATCAATCTCCCCACCGTCAGTGAGTGGAAGAAGCAACAGGTCAAACAAAAATGTTATTTTTAAAATTTAAGCAGAAATAGAGATAAAATAATAAAAAAAAAAGTATAAATCCAAAATGGATGGAGTTGTTCAGGATTCATGTGTTCACCTGGACTTGAAAAGCATGAAGTATTTTAGCACTCTCTTCCATGTTTGAAAAAGAACTGTGAAGCAGGCTAATGGGTGGCTATTCAAAAGTTATTTTTCACAGTTCGAAAGGTCTGAACTCCTACACCGTTACTCTGATTGACATGAAACTTGCACAAATAGCGCCGTCTTTATAGACGCTAGTCAGCACAGTTGGGGAGCTTTAATTGAAATCTGACACTTTTAATTCCAACTCATGTCACTCGCTGGATGATTTCTGCCAGGATTGTGTTCCTTTGACCAGTCTTTTGTGAAACTTGTTGAAATGAACATGTCTGAATATAAAGACACAGCTTGTGCAAAGAAAGAGTGGTAGTATTCTTTCTACAAAACAGTGAAACAATGAAGACATGACAAGTGATTCTACTTAACCGGCTTGACTGGAATGTATGCGGTAAATTAAAGTGTTTGACGTATGGTCAGTTTGCTTACATTTAATGATTTAACCTGAAAAATTAGTAATAATTTCAAGGATTTTCTTCACTGTAATAAATCATTTGGTCTCCCCATTGAGAAAAGATCGTTTAACATCATCACATTTGAAGTGAAGACGGATTTATTAACCAGAATGATTTACACCAACGATACTAATGTCTTGGTTTGTTAAAACCAGTCAAACCTTAATTTTATAGTTTGGATTGACCAAGATTCCTCCTGTTTATGCTTTTGAAAACTATTTCAATTGATTAAATCTACTAATAGGAAATTTCTCATCGGCCCAAAATGGAAAACATTTGCGAATCAGTTAGAAATACATGTATTTTTTGAAATATGAAATTACGTATCTAAGTGCGAATCATTTGAAGCCTGGTGTGGTTTGTGATCAAAGCAGAAGGAGGAATATTTTTAAGCAAAAGGACATGACATAAGATAGCAAAGAATATCGTTATAACACAAAGTGCTACAACTCCATGTTTGAGTAAATACTAATGCTTTCCCCTTGAGTGAGAGGAACCCAGGTTTGAATACCGACGACAGCAGAGAAGAAAATAATAAACTAACTATGGCAGCCGACAATTTAAGTTGCTCTGACTTGCTGTGAAACAGCCAAATACAAATAAGCCAACTAGTCCAGTGGTGCCGTGAACAGACGCTGTTCACAGACCTCCAGTTGACAACAATATTTTTTAGTTTGAGAAAAAAACAAGACTTGGTGTTTAATCAAAGTCACAATATCAAAAGTATTTTTGATCACAATTATGAGCTTTTAATTCATTCCCAGCTTCTCTTTGTTTTTTTGAATATTGTTGTTTTAAAAAGAAAATAATAATAATTTTCAATGAATTTCAGATAGGTTTAGCGGTCTCCACTGCACAATAATCCCTAAGCCTTTTAAAATCTCAGTTGTGTAAAAGCAGAAGCCTTCATTTAGCCATCACCTTCAAGCAAACGTTTAGTCCATCCATCTTCCGTACCTGCATTGAGGGTCAGAGACAAAGGCGAGGTGTACTTTACACCGATTGTTAGGTCATCGGAAAGCTAACACTGAAAGGCAGACGATCACTCACGTGTACTCCCAAAGCCACAGACAATTCGGAGTCACAAGAACACCTGGAGGACAGTGAAGCCACAGGGACAACATGAAGACTCCACACAGAGAGGCCTTTTGAGGGACAGAGCTAACAACTGGACCACCATATGCTAAGAGCAGAAAGAAAATGTAACCTTCAGTTACTGCAAATAGTGCAATGGCAACATGAATACTTGAAAATGTCAGACAAATTCAAGTTTAGGTCAATAATACTGGGATTATAAAACTGAAATGGGCCACCTCATGCTACAGGTTTACTGATAAGGGGTCTGCAAAAACCACTGGTTACAAAACAACAAAAACAACAACAACAGCTCATTCAGCTCTGCCACCATTCTCGCCGTATTTTCCACTCCGCTCTAAGTATTGCAGACTGGGAGAAAGATCACGAAGGAGGTCAAGGAGGACTCTGCAGGCTGTCCACCCACGTATCCTGCCTCGCTCTGCTATCTGCACTGGCCAGCAGCAGATCCACACACGTCAGAGCCTGGGAGAAAGGCCTTTGTTCGCGCTGACAGGTGGAGCTGGAATGTCAACGGCGCAGCATTGTGAAACAAAACAATGTTCCTTCGGCAGATGTAAATGCGCACGCGCCATGAGCATATATACAAATAGTGCCCCTCCTCTGTGACGCCTACCTAAAGTGCACACAAACATTTATGTTCTCACACACACACACACACACACACACACACACACACACACAGAGTTAAACCCGCGGTAGTGTGTGAGCCTCTGTGCTGTGACCTGCCATGATTTGCTGGCTAATCACTGATTTCACACCCACGTGTTGGTCATCTGTTGCATTCAGTGGGTGTTTAAGGTGTTTAAGGCAGGCATTTGCACAAAAAATGTGCTCATTATCGCTTCACTGAGAGGGTACCAATTATTACCCAGCGAGCTGATGTTTGTAAGTACTAAATCAATAGTAGCTTTATTCACACTGTGAAATCCCAGAGACAGTGTTTCCAAGTGAAGACGGATCTATTTATAACAGTTCTGTGAGATATCCTGGCTGAGCTGCTGTGGCCATCTGATGCATGTTCACACTCTTAAAACAAACTGAAAGCAGATCGCTAAACGACTCTTCTGGTTTGAGTTGGGAGCACGTTATCCAGAGATGAAGGAGAACAACCAACGATGTCAAATCTAAAGGTTGTCACGTTTGTTCTCGCAACTCACTGTGGCGTGCGTTAATTATTCACCACATCCAGCATTAAATCATGTATCATGCTTGTTAGATGCTTTAAATAAACTCAGCCTACACCCAGGATACATTTAATTGCCACATATCGAGAGAATAGAGATTTCTCTGTGGATGTGCTTAAAAGGATGAACTTGGCGTGCACTTAAAGCTCACATCTCTTCCACGTGACCTCCAGCTCCGAATGCTAACTGGTGACGTACTGGCATGTTGATATTGGATTACACCAAACCATTCTGATGAGATCATGGACACTCGCATTGCGTCCATGTCCCTGCTCCCCTGACCTCCTCAAAATAGGCACAACGTTGGAGGTGTTCAGTTAACAAATGCTCCTTCAAGGCTTGTTATGTTTCACATTTATTCCTTCACATTTGCTTTGTGTGAAGTTATTCAAGGTTGTGTTGAATGTGGGCGTATGAAAAAAAAAAAAGAAAAGAAAAATATATAAATGTTTTAAACACAATTGTTGTCGTTATTAAGCATCAAAGTTACTGATTGACAGGTCAGACGCAGTGGGAAGGATTAGTCTTTGCAAAAACGTTGAAGGAAAAGCAAAATAAAGAATTAAAACAGAATAGATAAAAGATTCAAAATCACCAAGGGTAAATTATCTTTCCCGTGATCACACTAAAAGCAGGTAATAACTACCCTGAAACTCTGCGGATATTTCATTTTAATGGATTCATATCCTGCAGAAAATAGTCGAACACATTAATTTAAATGAGAAAGTGTGTGCATAATGCTATGTACGGCATATGCCCGCCCCTCCGGGCACTAGCTTGGTGTAAGAGATATTTTCAGCTGCAGGAGAGGGAACAGGTAATCTCCCTGACGGTACATTCAAAAGACCAAGAAAAAACATGTTCCAGAAGCATCATTTTGCTCTCAATGATTTTCTCCTTCATTTTTATTTTTTTTTCCCTCTACAGGAACATTTAAAACACTGCGTAGGTGCACCTCGGAGCTCTTTGGTTGAGGTGGAGAGTTGCACAAAATTGCACGACAATAATTACATAGATTAAATATGACCTTCTGCAAAATAGCAAAATGGAATGATGCACTCAAACCACTCAACCTGACTGTATAATTTTCGCATCTCCTTTTTTCCTCTAACCTTCTCACTTTTACTCTCTTACGTAGTGGAGTACACTCTTGAAAGACATCTGTGCCCCTGTGAGTTCAGATTGCAGAGCCTTCGCTATATACCACACCCTCATTTAAACAAAAAACTAGGTTACCCACAGCAAGTCAAGGAATTGTTTTAAATTCCTCACAGACTGCCATCGGCAGCTGATTATGCCAAAGCCCTCGTACAGGTGAGGTAAAGTGTTAAACGCTGAAATCAATGCATCTGTGTCGCTGCAGTGTGGACACTGAGCAGCGAGGATGAAGGGGAGTCTCCTCTGCTGCTCGCCACTGCATTACCCCGGACTCATAAAAAATGAAATAGGAAATATAACCGCGAATGCATTGCAAGGAAAAATGATTTGCCTGCAGAGTCGTTCTCACTGGTGAGCGTTACTCCCGCAGAGGGTTCGATTAGAGTTTGTAAACAAAAAGAAAGAGAGCACAGAATGATGGCGGTCATGGGGACAGTAATGTTGAAGCACCCACACAGTTTCATTGTAATAAATAAAGGAAATCAGCTGTTGATAGCTGATGGAAAAATAGATTACAGTCCTTGTTTATTATGGATTGACCACGTCTGCTGAATAGAATAATTTACACACACGCGCACACACACACACGGATCTAAATAACCTGTACATCTTCCACTTCCCCTCACACCAGTAACCTGAGAAGAAGAAAGAAAAACAGAGCTTGTGTCACTAGTTTAATGTCGCCTTTCTTCATGGTGTAAAGCTCGCTGTCTGGAGATACGGCAGGCGAGTTACGGCCTCATTTTTCTCAGGTTGTTAAGTGAGCTGCTTTTATTGGGCCCCTTCATTTGAGATGGAGACCGGGCTGTTCCCCACTATCACAGTGTAACTCTGAGCCTGAAGGAGGCGACGCGGCCTCAGCTCAGTGAAAACATCTCTTCTGGCTCTCACTCAGGACCTTTAATGACAGGCCTGCCCTCCGCGGGTTGTCTGCCGCAAACAAATGGAAACGCTGCACAGTTACTGCAGAGCTCATCTCCATGCAAAAGCACCTGCCTGATTTGATTTATACTGCATGCTAATCCAAATTCACGAGGAGCGATAAAATGTTTATGAACCCATTATAACTGATGCAGTCTCTCATAATAGCATATTGGTGTTTCGTTAATTATTGTTCCGGAATGCTAATATGAAAGCATTAGTTACTGATTAGACAGAAACAGGCGGCTTTAAAACAACAAGAGGTTCAAATGGGCTCCATGTTCTGACTCATTGGTCATGAAGGATTTCGTTCCGTTCTGGTGATTACAAAACTTGGTAACATTTGCGATGGTTGTAAAAATTATTCAACTCAATGTCAAGTTTCCAGTGTTATTTATCTCACGGCTCAGACGACGATTTCTGGAGCAACTGTAGAGGAAACATGCAAACTCTGCATCCAAACGTCCTGAAGCCTTTGAGGTGAGATTGCTCGCCATTAAACAAATTGTGTTTAAAACTCAACTAATTAGAACATGAGGCATTTCCGCTGTGGCGATCCTCTCGGAGATACTCTGGTCATCCAAAGTACGAGTTTTAATATCTGACTGATTTCCTGACACATCGTTAACATCTGATCTGACACAAACACAAAAAACCCATTTGAAGGGATTAATGTTTATTATCGTAGACGTTTGTATATCAGAAGTACAACAAAATCTCTCTTCACTTTGATGTGCACGACTTCTCTTCTGTTATAACACCAAACTTACTTTTGATTCAGTAACAACTCTCAGCCTCCAGGAGCCATGGAAACGAGCTTTAGTCGTTTTTAATCTTGATGCCTCATTGGTATAAAACCCAGCATGCAGATTTAACAAAGGGAATATCTGACGGCCCCCACGAATAGACCAAATGAGACCATTTTAATGCTTTATAAACTGTAGATTTGGCTCTAAGCTGTATCCATTTGCTTATATCATCACACAAAACCCTGCTCTTTCTAGATTTGGATTGATGTGAAATTGAAGTTGGAGTAAACTTGATTTCTCTTCGATCAGATTCAGAAACAGAAGTAAATGTTACACTGTTCAAAGACTGACGATGCCAAAAATATTGCTGTTGTTTCTCTTAGGATTGTAATGAGTAGCATATTAACTAACTGCTACTCCACCATGCCGGACTATTAACAGTTGACAGTACAAAATGAAAATGTCATAGGCTCCAGTTTTTCATCAAAGCTCCCCCAAACTAACATTTATGTCCACTTTGTAAAGAAAGATGTCATTGCCAGCGTTTCTTTTGTGGTCGCTCTCAGTTTTACATCTTGTTCTCTGCATCCAGGAGAGAGACAAAGAGAGTTCTGCCTCCCGAATTCAGCTTTCATCCTAAGCTGGCGCTGCCTCCTTGTTCTACTACTGCAGGTCGAACAGTTTAATTGTTTTTGAATCACGAGTGTTTGAAAACTGTCGAGTTGTTCCGTTTGAAAGTGAAATTCAAAGCATGTGCAGACTGCGATAGGGAAGGCTTTGTTTATTCCAATCTTGAGTGCAGGAAAATAACATGTAATCTTTGTTTTGCTTTTCTTTTTTTAGCTTTCAATGTTTGTCTTTCAATCTGACATTGCTCGGTCCCTAACGCTTATTCGGCAAAGTATGAATATGTAAATTGAAAGTCTAAACCTTGATGTATTTATTCATGTCGCTTCCCAGTTTTTCTACATGCGCTATTGTGTGATTGGATTGTCACTTGCAGGCAGTGCAGCGCGTTTCATGTTACTGTAGTGCTGATTGCTTTGATCAGGTCGTGTGTGGAATGAGAGCTGTCACATTTCCTCCAAACACAGATAAACTTCAGTTTGAAAGCTGTGGCTGCAGACGGCTTAGAAGACACTTGTTCAAAGCCGAAGCTTGTTACAACCATCTGAGTTTACTTAAAAAAATAAATAAAATTGAATTCATCTATCCACGGGTTTCCAAGTAAATGAATTGAATTAGCACATTATAAACAGCAACACATAAAAAGGAAGGAGCGGCTCGCCTGTGTGCTGCAGCCTGCATCATAAGGAGCTACAACCAGGTCTGCTGTCTGTCTGGCACAAGTTGTTCTTGCTCTGCGCTCAGTCATTCAGTTCGTGTCCTTCTCTTTCAATCCCCTCTCCAAAAATGGCTTTCAGAGGGTACATTTTGAATGAATCAGCCATGTTGGAAAGCCCCTTTGTCACTTCTGCTGATACATTTATGAAGATTGAATTAATGGAATTGGTCTTGAGAGGCCAAAGCTGCAGATGGATCCGACCTGCTCACTGATGCACTTCCATCTGCTGAGCATCTCATGTTGTTTTACGAAGTGGAACATTTTCCATCCATTGTAGATTGGCTACCATGATTACAATTATCTTTAGTGGGCGTCTTGTCACGAGAACAATACTTTGTGACGATGTCTCGAGCCTGATAACCTCCTCCAGGATCTATCTCTGCCACTTGAGAAGTCAAATATGAATTTTCTCCTAATGTTTAATGCAAATGGATTAAAGAAATGCACTTGAGAACCTGATTACTGCACTAAGGCATTGTTTTATGCTCCTGTTCAAAAATTACACAGAGAAATGACACAAGTTTATCTGTGCATGCGCCACGTGTGTCCGTATCTGTAATGTGGAAAGCAGGGTTGATGAAATGATGCCACACGGATTTACTTATTGATTTCACAGTTGTTAAGAGTGATTAAAGCATATATTATTGTATCTGAAGCTCTCCTACATCATCACTACATTTTGGCAGGATTAGTTTATTATTTTATGCAGTTAGCAGCCGAACTTTCTGGGAGGCCTTCCTTTTCTTGGGGGGTAAAAGTTCTTATCTGCTGTGTGATTATGTGAGCGGAAAATGGAGAAATACCACTTCATGAATAATTGAGCAATTAGCAAATGAACAGTTGAAAGAACTTGACTTTAAGAAAATCGAGTATTCTCCGTCTTGCTGAGAGAGGAGAAGTCTCATGTATCAGAATTAATTCCGTTGACATTCAGGAAACATGCTCACATGCTTTTTTGCAGTTTTACATTACCAGCTTGATCCCACTCATATTTCTTCATTAAATCTAGATGCAGCCGGTCCTGGACAGTTTAAATAAGCAAAAAAAATTGGAAAAATATTAAAACTGGCACAGTTTGAAAGAATCAAATGTTCTGCATGTCAGAAATCTTCTTTGCAACAAGTTACTGATTAACCCCCCCCCCCCCCCCCCCCCCTCAAAAAAACAACAACAAAAAAACAAAAACGGGTATTTATTGGTATTTTATTTATTTTCATCTGGATTTTATATTGTGATCTTTTATTGTGACTTTGTCATTTTTCAAATCTACTTTTCCTCTTTCAATCTTGAACTGTGAGGGCTACAGGCTAAATGCATGTACACACAGTAACAACATATTCATCCCTATAGGCATCAATTAACTGAATACACTCAAAATAGCCTCTAATAAGATTTGATCCCAACATAATTTGTTTGAGTTATCCTGTTGTATGTATACTGATTTATTTATGTGTGTGTTTGTTGTATTTATCAGCTGTTTTACTGTAAGGTGACCTTATGAGCCTTTGTGCATCATTATTAATATTGATGTGATGAACACGTATTGTCTTTGGATTGGATATGTGGGCGGATGCTGAAACAAACACATGCAGACATCCCCACCTGTTTGTCTGATGAAATAATAAGATAGTGATTACCAAAAAGTAAGAATTTTCCTTTCATTTCAAGGGAAAGAAACAACTTTGGTATAATGACATTGGACTTGTGAAAGTTTTACTATGACAACAGGGATTATTATTGAAGCTTTTTCAGCTTCTCTGCCCTCGGAAACAGTTGGCCTGACCTCCTGACTCTGCCCGCCGCTGACACTTGAGAATCCAGAGTGTCCTTGACACTGTTTCTGCTCACTGTGAACAAGTTTGGATGACTCCAGGCACTTCAATGTGACTCCACTCCCAGCTCTGCAACAACAGGTGAAAGGTCTGTTATAAGCACTGCATAAAGCCCCCCCAGGACAGATGGACCCAGATGATAATCCAAATGAGGTCAGTGTGAAAACATCAGCCAATCGACATTAAAACTTATGGCTGTCGGCGGGCGGAGTCAGCGAGGAACATTTCGCCGTCATACTGTGATGAAATGCCGCGTCCTTGTCTTTGTGCTTGGTGGTAATTAAACCCCCTCGGCCAATTTGTCCCCTACTTGGGTCATTGGGGGTGATTACAGATGGATGTGGAAATCAATCTGCCTTACCCCTGGGAAGAAAAATTACAGCCTGAGACACGAAAGGAAAAATTCAAAAAGTCCTTTCCTCTTCCAGTCGCCTCACATCAAAGCTGCAGAGATCATACACATGCAGACTTTACCGCAGTGGAACATTTACATAGTCATTACAGGGAGTGGATGTGTAGGCTAACTGTCTGAGGGGAATGCATGAAGCTGTGGGAGGAGTAACAGATCTGTCAGTACGGCTTATGGACATTGTGAGCTTGTAAATTAAACATCATACATGGATCCTGTCGGTTTCTATCAATCCTTGCAAGTCAGTGCAGACACTAAAATCACAACGCAAAAGAAGTCAACGAGGCTTCCTTTTAAAAACGAAAAGTTGAATTTGCAAGCGATAAAACCTATCAAATTGGTTGTTTTTGTTATTTTGCTTAAGTGCTTATAACATCAGTGGTTTGCTGGTGCTGATTTAAGTGAACTTTTACTGTAGATCAATCATGCCTCTAAAAATAGTACAGACGAATGTGAGGGTGTGTGTGTGTGTGTGTGTGTGTGTAGGTGTGAATCTGAGAGTTGATTATAGAGAGAAAATGGAAATTGATTGGAGAAGCTATGTCTGTAAGTGCATGGATATTTATATAAGTGATCATCCATCTTCTCCATCCACCCTGATGTAATTCATCTGGTTCTCAGGGAGTTTGATGCTATTTGTAATTTCCTCCATTTCCTCCTTTTCAATATAATATAAGCAAAGTAATTTCGTGTTCACTGCTCACAACTTTGGAAAAAATTGTTTTCTACAAAGTTATTGGCTTCCGCAGTACATTTTATTTCCTTTCTTTCTATTTCTTCAAGCTATTGCGAATGCTCCTGAGGATATGTCTAGTAATTTCTGAAAAATGTGCTGCATTATGACCTCTCGCAGGAACATATTTTGAATCAAATTACAGCGTTGCACCTGGAGGCAGAAACACATGTTCCATCAGAGGTGGTGAGAAAACACATTCAAATAAAGGAACCAGTTTTCAATATTAATGGTTGCTCAGAAGACTTTGTATGTCATATTAATGTTAATTTGTAAAACAGGCAATATTAACCTAACAAAAGGAAGCTGTTTGCCTAAACTGATTCTCCACCGCCACTGCTGCATGTTATTTATTAAGTGTGCTGCCATTAAGACGCTGTCAAATTAATATTTTGGCTGCAGTTTTCTTCCATTTCAGCTCAGAGTGCTTCGTTAATGGCTGCTGCTAAATTGCACCTTTGCACTTTTTTTTTTTTTTTTTTCAAAAGATGAACAGATGTTACATTTCTTTGAATTTCCACCCACACCTAAAGCTTTATTCTTGGTGATAAAACAGCCTCGATTTGTACCGGGGTGTCAAAGGGAATGTCGGTGTAGGAAGAGCCTCTGAATAGCCCATTTCCCTGGAGAGCATGAGAGGCCATTTACAACACCCAATCATACAGTTGGGCAAGCGACCCCGGTCCCTTTTTGCCAATAATGAGATAATGCACAAAGGCAACGCCGCATTTCTCTCCCCGTGTTTATGTTGTCAAGTACAGCGATGATTTATGAGCAGAGCAATGAGAGGAATAAAACCCATGAAGGATTATGATAAATGAAAACATGGGTTAACCCGTGGAAGCCATGATACTCTCAAACTACTCCGGCCAGAATTGATTGAATAAGCCACAGCAATGCAAATTGTAATGCATTCCAGTCCTGGACATGCACAAGTTAGAGGTATATAAAAAAAAGTGCAGTGAATCATGAGTGAAAAGGCAAGCAGAGGCTAATGAAGGGCTCAGTGGGAGTGTTTCCCTGTTTGGTAAGTGCCTGCATGGTAATGGCCTGAAGCTTCTTAAGACACACAACCGTGACTCCTCTCACCCACCTCGAGGTAAGCTTTTAATGAATCCAACAACCTCTTTTCTTACTTCAGGCCCAGCTCAAACGCGCATTGGGTGTCACCAAAAAGGTGAACATGACCTGTGAAATATCAAGGTTGAAGAAACAATGTGCACAGCTGCAGTGCAGAAAAGGAACAGATGTTTCTACTAATGACTGTCTGTTGAAGTGGAAATCCAGTCCTGGGATTTCCTTTTTATTTGTGATAAATTGCACTCTCGTCCATAAACTTTTGTTAGGCTATACTGTTAGGGTACCTAATAAAAAAAGCATCAAAATTACAAGAGGCGATACTTTGCAGAACATAACAACTCAACGAGATGCTTTCTAGACTCTCAGATACTTCTAAAGTGATGTAAATAATACGCAGAAACCACAAAGATTTATTACTCCACTCTACTCTCTACTCTTTCTTCCAATATGTAGATTTTTCCGCTTCACATTTAATTCATTTACTCAAATCCCAGTTTTTTTTTTCAATTTTATATTACTGTATCAAGTTGATAATATAATTGTCTTTAATTCCCCAGATTTCAATTTTTGTCCATGCGTGCACATAGGAAACGTTTTATTCATGTGTCTGTCAGGAAGGCTAACGTATAAACAGTATGCCTATTAATGTTTGGATTTTTCCAGAGGCAAAAAGATGCATTCAGTGAGGTGGAAATGAATCCACCCAGATATCGATATCAGCAGAGACTTGGAACATGTCAGTGTCACATTATCTGATGTCGGTGAAAATCCATCATCAAGCCCTACCGTCTGAGCCGATTTATTACACCTTGCTTGCTCAGCAGCTTGCACAGTTTGTGACTGGCTGGTGGATTTCATGGGGTGTTTACCAGCTAAAGAACCGTGAAATCTCCACCCAGAGTTCATTAAGAACACAAATAGAGTGAAAAAATAAAAAAATTTAAAAAATGCTATTTGGAGTTGTATTCGTAAATACAGCTTCAAGCTGAGATATTCCTTGAATTACAAATATGGCCAAATAGCAGAGAGTGAGTGACCGTATTTGGTAACTTTCATATTTTCTCAATACAGTTATGAGAACTGAGCTTTACACTGTTCATACACTGGTAGTACAGGTAATTGGATGCAGGTGCAATTTAGAACACTTTTATTACACATTATTATTATTTAGAACACAATTATTTAGAACACTTTTTTTTGCATTTTCATCAGACAACACGATACTAAACAGTGGGAAGACCTTTCTTTCTTAGGAAATCCAGTGAGACATTAAGTTTAGATATGTATGATTTTATGTCAGCTTGAAAACCTTCAACACATTTTATTCATTGAAAGTGGAAAATCTTGCACATACATACACTTGATAAACCTTATTGTAATATTGTTGTCTCGTTCAGAGAGTATGCAACGTATGTGGTTCTCACTGTGATTGATCAAACTGACAATCCCTGAAGATTTATGGAGAAATTTAAAAATATAATAATTTTGATAACTAGATCATAGTCAACAATCTACTGCTTTTATAACCACTGAAATATTATCTGTAAAATCTGTGATCAATAGTGATAGAACTCTAAAACCAAAGTGTAAAAAGAAAGTGATTTATCCACTTTACTGGACTGAATTACTTACAGCTGTTTTAACTTACTTTTAACAAACACTGTAGAAAATACCTTCAGAAATTGTTTCACGAGTGGAACAAAAGGAATCCCGTTGAACAGCACTTCTAAAGAAAGACACAACACATGTAGTGGAAGACTTTGCAGAGTTTAATGTCAAGTAATAAGTGTTCTATTATGTGCTAATGAGCAGCTATCAAAGAAGATCAAGTCTCCAGTATTACAGCAGTGAGCCAGAAAGGCCACAGTAATTTTCGAGTGCGTCAAAGCACTGCCGGTGACCTTTCAAATTTCAGTGTCAGTCAGTCATCATTAGCAGATAGTCGGGCAGCGAGCCAGACAGCAGAGTCCATTCCTCCACATTGGAGGGAAGCTTCGTCTTCATTTATGCAGTGAACACACAATCCCTGTCACAAATATCAGAGGTTCAAGGTTTACTAAAGTGGGTGGAGATTGAAACGTCGCCCCTCGAGGAGAAACAGTAGTTGTTGGGGTAAAGGACACTTATTCATTGTCCTGAAAGCAGATGTTCACATCCAGCGGGAACGCTCCAGAAAGCCCACATCCTCAACCTTCAACCTCCAGGATACAATCCAGAGAGGTGAAATGAAAGACTTACTGTACATCAACCCTCTCAAATTCCCGTCTGCTCTTTGGGGAAAATGTACAAACAAGGTTTCATTTTCGTGAGTAATAGTCTCCAGAGGCGGGAATGTTTTATATGTTATAAGTGTGATAAATTAGAGTCCGATGCACTCGCTGTGATCGAGGCCTGTGGGCTTATAGATGATATATACAGTGCAGGCAAACGCTATGAAAGAGAGGTGGAGAGAAACACAGAGAGACGTAAAGAATGAGAAAGAGGGATATTTAAACACATCCTGGAGAGGTCAGCTGCGAGACTGAGCCGTTGCGCTGCCCACACACTCCCACATTCTCAACATCATTAAAAACAAAAGGCCACGACTAAAAACAATGCCGCAATCTGTGATGCAACCAACAAGTGAGACAGATCTGTTGGCGTAAGAATCTCACAAGAGCTCTTTATCTTCCTGTAATTCTCTTCCTCAGCGGACCATCATTCCTGCTCTTAAACACGGCTTGTTCAGCCTGGAACTACAGTCATCCATCACTTTTTCACCTCCACAATTAAATTAATGAATCAACCTGAGAGCTAGTTGGATCAATATTCATTAGCAAAAGCTTTTGGTTTAACACATTTCTGGCTGGGATGTACTGCTCAAATAGGTTCTTGAGTGTAAGCTGCACTTTTTTTTTTCAATTCAAATCACTGATTAACTTCGGGGTATCTTTTTCCACTCGGGGGCGTTGGACAATATCCAAACTGATAAGGGCAGTTCACAGCAAAAGCAACATAAATAACAAACACAATATGTTTTGTTATACTATCTTGGACTTTTGATATAATCCGTTTTGAATAATAACTTCTCAAAAAAGAAAAAAGAAAAATTTGTGGTGCGGAAAGGCTTCCCCCTGACCCCCGCTGTTTGTTCTGCTGCTGTGCCACCATTTTCCAACACTGCGATTGTTAAACTTAGATTATAGTTTCATCAGATCGAGTTGGTGGTCAGTCAACGAGATCACTTGTTTAAGTTTGAGCGCTTCGGGAGCATCGCAAGTCACCTCCTGCAGAAAGAGGACACTTTCCGGATGCTCCCCGAGCCACTTCCACAGATACTCCATCTTTCTATCACACTTCCAGGGGTTCCCCGTTAGAATCACACGAAAACCGGCTTTTGTCTCATCGAGCAGACCCGCGGGGAGAAATCGTAGCTGATTCTGATTGAGCAGCAGAAGTTCAAGGTGTGTCAGCCCCTGGAAAAGAGTTGCAGGCAGCTCTTGGAGTCGATTCTCCTGCAGAAACAGCCGGGATAGTTTAAGGTTGTGCGTGAAGGTCGCAGGTTTTAGGGAGAGGAACTTGTTGCCGGCGAGGTTTAGTGTCACCAGGTGGTTCAGGTCCCCCAGTGTTTGCTGTTGTATATCTTGTAGATCATTGTCGCTCAAGTCTAGATTCTCCAGACGGGGCAGTCTCTGAAACATTGCCGCTGAGACATTTGATAAACGGTTTCCAGACAAATCCAGCCAGGTGATGCTGCTGTTGAGCGGAAACCAGTCCGCTTCTGCTTTCTCAAACAGATTGTTCTTCATCACCAGACTGCGGAGTGAAGCCCGACTGAAGACACGCGCAGGCAAATGAACCAGCTGATTTCCCGTCAGGTCCAATGTGTTCAGATGAGCGACGCCAGCCAGGAGATCTGAAGCGAGACTCGTCAGGTTGTTGTGATACAACTGAAGCTTCTTCAAATATGGGAGAAGACTCAAATGGCTGGCGGAAACGCCGCTGAGGTTTGTGGACTGGATGGAGAGTTGGGTGGTGTTGGGGGACAGGCCGTCTGATGGGAACTTACTCAGGGAGTTGTGGCTGCACACCACCTCTGCGCCTGAAGGTGGAAAAGAGCACAAGCATAGATCTGGGCACGGGTGGCTGCCGCTCTGCTGGTGACCGCATTCAGCCAGTGCGGCCAAAGTCAGAAGCAGCCACAGGTTCATCTTTAAAAACACTGCGCAGAGAGGAAAAAAAAACAAACACTTTAAGTACAAATAATTTACAGATATGGTGAAAATGTGAAGAACCGTTATCACAAATAGATTCTTACCAGAAAGACACAGCAGCATGCCGTCTGCTCTTGATTACAGACTTGCTTTGATACAGCATTTTAGTACATTTGTTCCCAGGAATGAGTCAGGACAAAATGTTGCAAGAGGCAAACAAATCCGAGCAAACAAACCAACTCATCAGCTGTTGAGTGGATCTTGTTTTTTTGTACTTTCTGAAAGTAAAGATGTTACTACACATAAATCAATATTTGCTACTTTTTACTCCTGCAAAAAATATTTTGTTCAAGTGTACGTGTGACATATGGGCAAAATGACTGCGCACTGTTTATGTAATATTCAAAAATGTGCACATATGAAACAATAGAAACTATTCATTATTCAATGTTATTTTTGTCAGAATTTTCTTAACAAGAGTTAAATATCCTTTTTCATGTCACTTTAATGTTGTTCTACTCCAAGTTAAACCACTAGTGTATTTGATCAGCTCAGTTTTGGGAGAAAACAGGCTAATTTGTCAGTTTTTAATGGTTAAAAATAAAGAGGACTGGGATTCGTCATGTCATGTATGTATATAATGTTTAATCATATCGTTACATACAAAAGACTCATTCATTGAAAGGACAGACAGATAGAATTGGTCAGATTTGATCAGATATTAGTCTTTGCACATGCAAAGCTAAGACTGGGCATTGAGTTCAGTCTCAGTCAGTGACAACACCGAGCGTCCTGCGAGAGACTGAGGTTTGGCACATGTGACGGTCTCTGGGAGGAAAACCTTCTTCTTGTTCTTCTGAAGCCATCTCCACAGGTACTGCAAGTTCTCGTCGCACAGAAAGGGGTTGGCAGACAGGTCCAGACCGTCATTCTCCAGCGAGTCCAGCGGGTCCAGCAGACCAGGGGGGATGTGGGTCAGTTGGTTGTCTTCCAGACTGAGGTGTTCAAGTTTGGCGAGGCCCTGAAAGAGATTCTGGGGGAGTTTGTCCAGCTTGTTTCGGGTGAGGAACAGATAGGTGAGGTTGTGCATGTTCTGAAAAACAGAAGCGTCCACTGCGTCTAGCTTGTTGTTCTGCAGGTTCAGCCTCTCCAGCTTGGTCACAGAGTCCAGGGAATTAGCGGATATCTTCTCCAGGCGGTTGTCGGACAGGTCGAGATTCTCCAGGCGGGGCAGCTTCTGCAGCAACGTGGTGGGGATCTTTGTCAAAAGGTTTCCAGATAAATCCAACCAGGTCAGGTTGCTATCTTTTGAAATCCAATCCGCATCGGCTTTCTGGAGCAGATTGTTCTTCAGCACCAAGCTGCGGAGTGGCGCATGCTTGAAGACATGCAGAGGCAGATGGCTGAGCTTGTTTTCAGTCAGCTCTAAAGTGTGGAGGAGAGGAACACCCCTGAGCAGATGAGAGGAAAGGTTCTGCAGTTGGTTGACATACAGGTGGAGCCCACGCAGCAGAGGTGTGGCGTTCAGATGCTTTTCGGAGATGGAGGTGATGTTTGTGAACATTATCGTCAGCTGTGTGGTGTTCTCTGGCAGACCCTCAGAGGGATACTCTGTCAGAGGAGCCATGTTGCAGACCACCTCTGGTCTTCTGGGGTAGCATCTACAAAGAGTTGGACAGGAAAGTGCATCATGGAGGAAACACACCAGCCCAAGAGACACAAGGATGCACCAGGACTTCATCGCTAGAAAACAAGAGGGACAGAGCACATGAGGACACATGGGGGGGATTTTAAATGGTTCGGAAAGTATTGCCTCACTGCAAAAGGCAGGACCACAAATAAAACCAGAACAAGTGACAAATATTTTCCAGCTCATGCCCAGGCTGTTCAGTAACATGAGGAGTAACAACAAATAAAAACAACTTACTGCTGTGTTCTGGTTGCATAAGCATCCGGCACACTGCTCCTTAAATCAGACTCAACACTGTTCCGCTTGCAAATTTACCGTCATTCGGGGGCCAGAATCCCCCAATCTAATCATTAGTTATTGTGTAAACAAGGACCCGCCCCCGCAGTCAAGGACATGCAGTTGCAACAGTCTGACTTCTCCATGAAGGGAAAGTGCAAACTCTGAAAAGCTGGTTCTGAAAATGACGTCTGTGAGTTATAGTGAGCAATTCATGACTGACTAATAAGCTGGCACTCATTAAAAACTGTAAGGTACACAACTTGTATTACGGCGTACTTTAAATATTGTAAATGTTAGACAGAAAGAGGCGAATGGGAGGCCAAGTGGATGAGTAACAGGGGAAAAAGTGCTTGGTCATCAATTCCAAAATATTGAAGAATTAGATTTATTCAGAAAGAAATGACATTGATCATGAGAAAGTACAGGGCTGTTTTCTTTTGTAGCGCGAAGACGATATGTGAGCAAAACAGAAATACTGTGACGTTACAGCGTCTTTTACATTAGTGAGAGTTGAAAGAAAGAAATACTGTATTGATTCTCTAATTTCAGGAAAATTACCAAAAGTAATGCTCTAGAAAGACATTGCACCTTTTAGTTTTATTGTACGGTTGTATTTTACTGGAACAATGATAACATTGAAACTGGAGCTCAAAATGAAATAATCAAAAAGAGGAAAACCACTGCACTTATCGGCCTCTCACAGGACAAAGTTTAATGTTCATGGAAAGCTGGTCAATAAAAACTTGTGCCTCACCTCATTCAAACCCAAAACAAAAATCAATTTTTATTCTAGTCTAAAGCCTGAAGGTTTCACATATTAACTATATATTTGTATATGTATGAAAAAAAATCTAGATGTGTGGAGTGACTGTTGATTAATGGATGAGCATTTTTCCACAGGTAGAAATAAGAGAAGAGAACGCATGACTTTCACTTACTACTATTGGGGAACAAGAAACTTGTGAGATGTGTAAATTAAAAAAAACTAAAGGTGAGCAATAATGAATGTACACTCATGAGGAAGAGGAGGAGTTTGTGTGCCACCTGGCATTATAACAACGAGGTACAGCCGTCAGGTAAAGTGCAGGATTAATTCATTGGTGATTTAACCGGCGCTTACAATCACAGAGCTGATAGAGAGAATGGATTAGACCAGCAGCACAAAATACGATTTTAGCAGATGGGCAACATGATGAACCATTGCATTATGTATGATGAGTGCCAGTTGGCTTTAGGCTGTTCTGAAAGATTTATTTCAGTCAAGCCCACTCACTCCACATGCACTTGTGAGATAGAGACAGGCCGACTCCGGTATACGTAGTTTAGTCTCCTAAAATGCACTGGAGTCAAATATAATACCTCTACAGGCACAATGACTGCACATTTGCCATTTCTATGTTCTTAATGTATCACACAATGACCTGTCCGGACACATCTCAATGTGTTCTAGTGGTTCTGTTTAACTGGTGACACCATGTTAGAGCGACAATATGGCCCCATTATACATATTTCCACCTTATTGTGGTATTTATACTCATTACAGCAACAATGAAGACAAGGGAAAGGCATGTGTATGGAAAATAACTACATTGCAAATTTTACCATGGATTGTTTTGAATACATTTAATTCCTATCATTTTGAAGCTGTATCTTCATTATTCAAGAAAACAGGTCATTGAGTTCAGATATTTCCATCCTGTGATGATGAATAAACCCCTTTGTACACTGAAATGAAGGTTCATAATCATTTAAGACCTTCCAATGGTCACCTATTATTTTTGTGCCAATAACCAAAAACTCTTGATCCTCGTTGATATTGTATAACACTCTTCCTCTGTTTTTGAAGGATTGCATCATAAAACTAGAGATTTATTTATCTCTCACTGAATGTAAAATCTGTCGAGTCCCTTTAAAGTTTTCTAACAAACGACATCATTTTTTAAAATCAAAATGAAGAAAAACAATCTATTCTCTTTACATTTTATGTCACCATCCTCCCTGTTTTGAAGGTGTTTATATTTCCCTTAAGAGAGACTAAAACTGTTCCAAAAAGCCATTAAAGCATACATGCATTATGAAATTAAAACAAAAATATTGTAATATGGTTAGAGTTTCTGCAATTAGACATATTCAAGAAATAATCAAGATACGCTCTGCATCTCAAAATAAAAGTCTTCTTGTGTTGGTTTGAAGCTTATAATTTCAAATCTGGTTCATTTTTAAGGTTATTATTAGTTTTGAGCTAAATATTGTATAACAATTCATTTGGTCTCCATAATACTTCAAATCCAGTCATAAAAAAATGAGCGCTTTAACAAGATAACCAGCCATCTTAGCCTCTGTTTAGTTCTTTTTAGTCTGAATTTCCTAAAAAGAAATATGAAGACAATCCAAAATAACATCAAAAAAGCCTCTAAAATCAGGCTTTCTAAAAAAAAAAAAAAAGTGATCACCTTTAAACCATAAACACGAGACATCCAACGATAATAGTTTTCATGAGTGGCACAAAAACACATTGTTCTTGTTGAGTTCATGTTTTTAAAAGCTGTCACAGCTTTTATGTTGCACGAGGAGGAGAGTCAAGAAATGAAGACACACACACAATGTGAAGATTTCTATTTAGGATAATCTGTATTTATACATTTACAGGACAAGCAGAGGTTTTCCATAATGTGCTGCTGAGTTATATCCATAAAAATAATATAACTAAGGATAATTCAATCCTATATACAAATGTTCACACACATGCCTAATATTTCACAAGCACTATTCAAAATTGAGTCAGAAAGAAAGAAAGAAAGAAAGAAAGAAAGAAAGAAAGAAAGAAAGAAAGAAAGAAAGAAAAAAAGAAAGAAAAAAAGAAAGAAAGAAAATCCCTGTTTTCATCATGACTACAATTATAAAATAAGGCAGCTTTAATCATCAGATGTTGTGAAAAGGTTGATCTTTGGGTGAATTGTCACTGTAACGTAAAGACGGTGCCGATTTCCCTCTGGTTAAAATGACAAAGACGGTCCCAGTTCTCATGACGACGGCCAGTCTCTGCAAACATTTCTGACCGTGATTAGTGAGGTTGTTTTTTTTTTTTTTTTTTCCCTTCTTCTCTTTTTTACCGCCACTTTTGTCGGTCCACTTCTGTGAACAAATATCACACACAGGCACGGCTTCCAGACCACCATCATTAATCCACACGGATGAAAATGCACGTCTCTGATTAGCCAGGGTTAACTGTGAGGAGAGAGGGAAATAAACAACATGATGTGAAAACCTGGGAAGCGACCAGCAAGAATGGCAGCACTTCAAAGGCTCACCCACACAAACACACACCACAAAAAAAAGAAATCCACACGTATTAAACAAGGAAGCTACCCACTAACCACACAATGGATGAGTAAAACACATAAAAAGCAGACAGATACGGGAATAATCTCGGTCTGCAAGCTTCAGAGAGGTAAACATTAAAACAAAAGCTTGACATTTTTGGGGAAGGTAGTAGGCTAAATATATAGCTAAGCATTGAAACGGCTCGGGTGTCTCTCAATGAAAGTCACAAAATCTGCCTGTGAAGCAAGTAATTCAACGTCAGGCTCATTCCTACCTAAACTATGACAGAAACAAAACAAAACAAGAAAACAAAAACAACTTAAATTAAACCAACTAAACCAATATGCTTACACAATATACCAATAATCCAATGAACTACTTTGATATTAAGTCACGACTGAGCATGCTCACAATTCAAAATAATATTTGAACACTAAAGTGCATGTTTTAGTTAGAGAATAATTTTCTTTCAACAAAACCAAACTCTTGTTTAATATCTACAATTCTCCACAATGCAAGTTGCTGTAGTGTAATTTCTACATGCTTTGTTTGATCTGATGTGTGTTGCGTCATGAGTTGATGCAGTTTACCTTGCATGTGACATCAGATAGTTAAAATAGTAACCAATACTAATCGAATACAAATCAAGCAGAGTACCAGGAGTTGTACCAGAGTCCACCTCCAGTGGAAACAAGCTTGTGACGTCGTATTAGTGGAAAGCATCGGGGGGGAATTTGAGAAATCACACTTAGTACTTTTTCAGTGTTCATGTAAACAGCTGACGTGCTGGTATACAAGCTTGAAAGGTTTCCTCCGATCCATTCAGGGGCTCTGATGCTATCAAACATTTAAAATCCTCTGAAGTGATTAGATAAAAGTGTTTACATGACGAGATTGTAATTGGATCGACATTTGGAAATTTCTGCTGCTCAACAAGAAAGGGACCAAAGTGTCAAACTATTACATAATTATTTTATTCTTTTACTTCCCCCAAATATGCAGACCAAAATCATTCCCTTTATATTGACTATTTGTTAAGTTATGTCCAAAAATAACTTTGTAATGGAATCTGTGAGACCAAACACTATTTTCATGACTTGCACTGGAATGTCAACCTGCGAATGACACACTTTGTCATGCTGTCTGTCACACTACGACCTCCTACAGACTGCAAACACACGTCTCATGCGGGGGTCCCGTTACCCTCTGTCCCTCCTCTGTCACTTGCTTCAGAAGAACAAATCATCATCATCATCATCATCATTAACGACATCATCCAATGACCAACTCCAGCCTTTCAGGTCAAACTCATCAAGCAATCTGAAAGAGCAAGTATGAGATTCAACAAGGGGTCAAAGGGATTTATTCTTTCACGGGCGTATTGTCGGGGGGCAACACATGCAGCGGTCAGCAGGGGGCGGCGAGCGAGCGGGCTGATCGTTCGGATGAGGAGGGTTAAAGGGCACAGCCATGCCGTGGGCGGACTCGGCTCACCGGACTCGGCTACTTACAGCCTCCCAGCGTGAGAGACGTTAGAAAGGTGGGGTCAGAAGTGAAGAGGTCAGGGGGTCAGTGGAGGATGATGCGGAGCATGGGGCCAGTGCTGAGGGATGAAAGCCTGTTAGGGCGCGGCTCAAAGTACAAACTACTAGTCGCAAAAAAAAAACCAGAAAAAAAAACCAGACAGTAACCGTTAGTTACTCTCAATTTGGGGCCATTTTCTACTCCATTAGGTTTTCTGCCCACACTGAAGGAGGTGCCATGTTGGAGCATTAATGCTGCACTGGGCGTTATGCAAATGCAAGTGGTTGAGGGAGCCTGTTTAAAGCAAGACATTCTAGGTCAGCCACAGCTTCAGGCCCCTTTCAACTCTGCAGGACTGAGACTCATCAACAGACATAACAAATCAGTAAGGGTTGTTTTGAAACTAGTTTTTGACCAAAACCTGCTAAAAAATTCAAGTTTTGCCCTCATGTTTTATTTAACAAGACATTTATAAGAACTGTTTATGCTACATGGAGCTCCCTCGTGATGAGGAGAGCTCAGGAAGGAAGGTTCAGCTCATTGGAATAAGAACAAATGAACAATGTTTTGGGAAATATGTGGTAACATGCGCATCTCTTTATGTCTTCTAAAGTAACAAAGGTAAATAAAAGGAAATGCTAGAATATATACACGGATGATTTTGGCCTCTTTGCTTTTGATTAAATGATTTGTTGAAATTCGTTGAAAAGGTGTGAAAAACCTTTCTTAAACAGATGCAATATACGTATGTACAAAACCAATATCAGGCTGAAAACGTATTGTCATACATATTGAGTGTGATGAGTCATAATTTTTTTTGTAACAAAACGTATGTTTACACAGTAGTACTGTTTGATAGACAGATAACTTTACGGGGACTTGAGCCCATTTAGAGACTTTAAAAAAAATGTGAAAGGTTAAAATACACGATATTGCCCAAAGTATTTGTCCAGTTAACCAAATCATGAATTCGAAGTTCCAATTGCTTCCGTGTCCACATGTGCATATGGAAGGCTTCCTTGGCCGAGCAGCTCCTCAGTTCCAGTGAAAGAAACCCGGAAAGCTTCGGCATACCAAGACATTTAGGTCTATTTCATGCTCTCAACTTTGTGGGAACATTTTGGAGATGACTCCTTCCTGTTCCAACTTGACTGTGCACTAGCACACAAAGCGAGGTCCATAAAGACAATGATGAACGAGTTCGGTGTTGAAGAACTTGACTTCAACCCGACCGAAGAGCTTTGGGATGAATTCCAGCAGAGACTGTGAGCCAGGCCTTCTTGTCCAACATCAGTGTCTGACCACATAAATGCCCTTCTTCTTAAAAGAGTTGAAGCTGTTATAAAACAAAGCTATAAAAGGTGAACTGACATCATATTAAATCTTTTGGTTTAAGAACGGGATGTCACTGAGGTTCATACGCATGTGAATCCACGTGAACAAATACTTTTGGCAATATAGTAAACATGTTATTTTTGTTTGTGGTTGACATGCTAATTTTCAAGCAATTCAATTGCATCATCGACATGTAACACTGCATATTTATACTGACTTTAAAGTTGTACCTATAATATCCTTCCATAACACTTAAGGGTTACACATGTTTTGGTGAAGGCCCTTCAAAGGGTTACAAACAGGACTAAAAACAAGTGAGCTCATTGGTTAAATCTATAGTAACTTTAAAATTAACATAATCCCTTTTGTGTTGATTCATTTTCACTTTAACAAAAAGATTTCCTGCCCTCAGACATTTATTTAACTCAATAAAAATATCTCTGTGCCGTATTGCTTTGTAGATATTGTAATGACCTTCTTTAATGTTTAATTCCAGTTTTTCTGAATTGGTTGATCAGACAATTATTGTATCCAAATAATGCAGTAATTATCTAGATATTGTTCAGTATCACGTGAAACTTGTTTACCTTTGTTTCCCTGATGGCGGCTGCGGCTGTGGCTGTGGCTGTGGCTGCGACTGCGACTGTGGCAGCGGCTGCGACTGCGACTGCGACTGCTGCTGCGGCTGCGGCTGTGACTGCGACAGCCTGGTGGATTGAATCTTGATGGCTCCGCGATGCGACATGCGAGGGGAGTTCCTGGGCGAGGGCCGAGGGGAGAGTCTCGGGGAGGAGCGTGGCGTGCCTTCGGGGGGCTGGCTCTGAGCGGAAGAGGGTGGACTCATGGTGGGGTGTTTCCTCGGGATGCGTTTGAGGAGGTGGCTGACCCAGTGCTGCTGTTCCTCTGGAGAGCCGGTCAGCAGCAGCAGGTGTTTGGCGGTGGACATGTCATAGTTCACTGTCAAAGATTCAAAGATAGGAGTAAGTGTCTGATAAGTGTACATCAGACCTAAAATAGTTAAATACACAATAATTTGGGGTGTGTCAAACATACACAGAGCCAATCATACACAACTAAATATTGTACTATAAACTTGTAGCAGTAGTTTTCATACTCGATATACATACAAATACAGACCAAACACTACTAGACACACAACACCGTATTATTCTTTCAGTAAATTCATCTTTTTATACAAAATTCAAATCACAATTCATGATTTATTTGATCATATCTCAACCTACCTTTACCTACTCTGCCACTGCTCATATAGATCAATAGTAATACAGAACTTGGTCTGCTGAAATGGCATTTCATAGTTCATTTTCATCACTTAATGCAAATATCAAAGTGAGTTAACCGTAGAGAAACCAAAACTTGGCACATCCACCTTTTGCCACCAAAGCACTATCAATTATTCTCAGCACACAGTTTTTGAAGGAAGTTGGAGGGAGGCTGTTTGAAAACAAAGAAGAGTTCTACAGATGGAGTCGGGTTCAGATCCCTCTTTCTGATCATTTAAACACAGTTTTTTCTCTAAATACCGGCTGTATGTTTTGGGTAGATTTTTTTCTCTGTTGATGGATACATTTCGAGCATATCAGACAACTTTCTACTGGTACGACATGATGGATAAGAAGCTTTACATCACACCAGCACTGTAAATAAACAGTGCACTATGTGCATGTAATCAAATATTTTGCCATTTGGTGTTATTGTCAATCACAGTTTGCACGTTGAGTTGCATCGTAGCAATTCTATACAAACTCTACACGCGTTGCTGTCCGAGTGTACTGACCTTTGCAGGGAGCAATAGCTTCCTCCGATCTATCCAGGTGGTCTTTGTGGCACTTGGTGTGGCAGCGGCGGCACTCGAGGGCCGGCGGCGGCTTGAAGACGTTCCACAGGGGCCGAGTGCAGAACTCACAGCTGGAGGGGAAGTGGTAGAGGGTGAGGATGAACTCGTGGCCTTTGTGGTTGATGTAGGAGGGGCGATCGCTATACAGCACGGGGTCCATCGCGACCTCCTGCTCACGTTTGCTCTCGCCCTCATTGTCATACAGAATCTGGAGGGACAGATGAGGGACGACATGTTGATTTATACAAGAGGACAGAAACAATTCAAAAACATCAAAGTCTGGGCACATTACCTGGAATATCCTTGGAATTTCTCTGGCTTCTGCACGGTAGACATCAGTCTGAGTGACAGGTCGGACATGAAACACTTTCCTAAAGAGAGGAAGAAGAGAAGAGAAAGTTAAGTGCAAAGATCACACATGATGAGAAATGTAGTTGTTTCAAAGATGTTAAATGTCAAGTATACTAATCTTTTTACAGTGTGCTCTGATTTGTTTCAGTTTGATTAAAATAAACGGAGGTGTTAAAATGACTGTTGTGATCTACACAAACTGTACCACCGACATGCAACTATAGACTCCTTAAGGAGTGGGTCTCTGGGTGACGTTGCCATTGAAGTGTTTGCTGCACAGACGAAAGATGTTTGAAAAAAAAACAAAAAAACAACCCCGAACAGGATGCGACAGGCTTCAGGATGGCTGCATCCTCTCCAGCTGGTCTTTGTTGGTATGTGCAAAGAATTCCTGCTGTTGCTTTCACTGCTTTATACATTTTATGTGAGATTGTGAGCGGGTTAAAAATAACACCACAAGGGCATTGTTGTGGAAGTTTTGAAAGAACAGTTATGCAAAACATGTCTTAAAAGCACGAAATAAGCTGTTTGTTTCCATCTTTTGTGTGATGTGCGTGTGAATCCAATGCTAACAACACTGAGATGCATTTTTTCTCACTTTAAGTTCCTCTAGCGTGGCCTTAAAGTACAAAGGACTTTCTACTTTTGTTTTATTGGCAATGCTGGCTTCAGATCGATCACAATTTTCTTTGGCTAAAACCTCTATTTTTGTCACGCGGGGAGTTTCCTTGAATAGCAGCGCTGGTATGTGAATCAGTCACTGCACCACTTAGACAGAAAATAAAATCTACTACTATCGCATTTTGTTTTCCAGATGCTGAAACTCACTACGAGCTGCTCATTTTTTCTTTAATATTGAGTCAAAACAGTGCACGGAAATCCCGCCGACACATGTATGTTCCCATAGGATAAATTAGAAATCTGGTATGCTGTCAACATTGCACAGTGTATTTTCAATTTGTCTGACTGAGTGATGAAACGCCAGTTGCTATTTGCACCGGCCTTGTCCGACTCTTCTTGTAGTAGTTGGGATGAAGATCTCTTCTGCAATCAAGACCGGACCGAGACTGCAGCCAGTATAAAAGTGTCGTATTATCAAATGGTGCATTCAATGACTCACTCGATGTCCAGGGTCATGAAGGGGTTGGCTTGCTCTCGGTCCAGCTCGCTGTTATAGAACAGGATCTTCTTACTGCTCACCACCACATACTGCAAAAGGAATGGAAAAACAGTGACAGGCAGGAAGTGACTAAGTGACAATGGTGATTACTAAGAAAACAAATCTGTAGATACAAGAAATAACAGAGGATGCGTTACTTTTTTGTCCCAGCCAAAGCGCTTCGAGTTCTTGGTAGGAAGTGAAATCCACCCCTCCAGCCGGGAGTCTATCGGAGGGAAAACAGGAAGAGGTCCGAGTGAAAAACGGAGAGGTGCCTTTAATCGTGTGAATCACTTCAAAGAACACCTTGACATTTTTAAGGTTTGGTGGCATTTTCCTCAAGCAGGCACTCTGCACCCCGAATACAAATGATTCCTCGCTGCAACCCAAACGGCAGGAGTCAGGAAGTCCAGCTGCTTTCTTTAACAAACAGCAGCGGGCGCATCAAAAACATGAAATACATGAGCCCACAAACAAAAACACAGCAAAAAACAAAAAAAACAAAAAACAAATCAAGAGCTGAAATTAGTGGGGGGAAAAAAACAAACTGCACACACATTTTACACTCCGCATTTTTTGTAGCTGAGCAAATTGCAGAAAGGCTGTGCAGCATCAAGCTGTGAGCATTCACATGTCCAGCCAACATGGAAAAAGATTAAAGCACGGCAGAGACACAGTCAACAGGGATTAACTGCGAGTTTGAACAAGAGTCTGGGTTTTTGAACTAAGCACATTTAGGGCAGAACAGACCAAAACTATTTAGGGGGAAAAAAAAAAATGATGAAATGTTAGAAAATGTTTGTTTATGGCCAATTGCATTTTTTTGTACTGCAATTGATTCCCGTGCTTCAGTTTGAACCACCATGCATGGTCACCTTCAGATTCAGGCTCAGAGGACTGATCATAGGTCAGGGCCAGAGGGCGCTGGCCCTTCTCCTCGTGCTCATCATAACTGTCTTCGTCCTCAGAGTCAGAGTCAAAGAGAGCGCGAGCCGAGCGCAGGTTGGGCCGAGTGTCGATGCAGACAGATTTGTGTGTGCGCTGGTAGGTGAAGGACATTGACTCTGAGGTGTGAGAGTGAGTGATGCGCACTGTGCCGCACCACGAGCAGAGAAGATGAGGTGAAGTGAGGAGCAGATAAAGATAAAGGGAAAGTTAAAGACATGAGAAAATAAAGAATCCAGAAAATACACAGAGTTGTTTTTAAATCTGGGTGTACCTGGGTATCCGTCAGCCGGGTCCAGGTCATTCCCGCTGCTGATGCTGGTGGAGTCCAGAGAGTGGACGCTGAGGGAGGTGATCTGGCAGCGGAGCTGCTCGATGTCGCTGTCTTTACTGTCCAACGCCATCTGAAGCTCCAGACGGACCTGGTTCTCTTCTGCTATCAGCTGCAAGAAATACACAAACTGACTCTCAACTTTTGATGGACATAACTGCTACCTTAGGACATCAAGAAGTTTAAAAAAAAACAAAAAAAACCAACAACACACAAAGCAGAGAAACAGAAAATCATATACTAGCCACCATGATTCACAAACAAGATTATAGAACTGTCAGATATTGAAAGATCAAGTAATCTTGGAAAAACGCGGAGAAGCACCGTCTCTGATTGCACATTTTTTGGGCAAATCTTCAGCCATAGAATCAAAATAAATCTAGTTAGTCTGAGTAACAAATACAAGACACAAGCAAAATCTGCTTTAGCCGTCAGTCAGCAGAACTTTTCTTGAATGCAACTCAAATCAACAGAAACTATATTATAATATTATAAGCACCAAGGAGCCAGGCATGGTGGTGTATCGGGTACCACTCCAGCCTCACTAAAATGTATTTTCATCAATAAAATCACTGGTTTGACACCCACATTGGAGGCCCTTTCTGCGTGGTGTTGCATGTTCCCCTCCTGGGTTTCTATGGGTATTCGGGTCTCCCTCACAGAAATAAATAGTCGGTGATTTGGTGTTTGAAAATGTCCCATAGACGTGAATGAGAGTGTGCGTTTGTGTCGCGTCTCTGTTTCTTATAAACTGTACGCCTGAATCAGCCACATTCTTACATCTTTCAGTGCTGTTGTCCAAATCCTGCTAAATAGTGAGGAAACTGCTGATAAAAATGTAGTTTTCTTCTTTTGCTAATGTATCCGTGTATCCTATGTGTGTATTCTGGCAGTGTGGGCGTACTGACCGCCTGCATGTCCGTCAGCTCCTTCTGGTATTTGTGGATGGTGGTGTTGAGCTTCTGCTTCTCGGCTCTCAGCTCCAGCTGCAGCTTCCTGTTCTCCTTCTCCTTCCTATGCACCTCGGTGTCGGTGCTTCGGTGGCCCCCCCGCCCCGTCTCCCTCCTGTACATCACCTCGTGCAGCTTGTTCACGGCCTGGGAAGAAAAAAAAACGACAGCGCAGAGGTGTGTTTATGACAAATGTGAACTGGGTAAACAAAGAGGGAAGCCTACAGGAATATCAATGATGCTGCAAGAAACAATTTTACACTCGGTTCAGATCTAAGTGGTTTTGCCCAGAGTTCAGCAGCAAGCTGGTAGCAGAAATTATTCTTAACAACAAATGATGTGGCATAACCGTCTGTGGGAAAGAAAGAAAAAAAAGAAAAAAGTATGAAGGTATATAAAAAGTATTGGAGGTATTTCAGGCTTTCCAGACCTGTGTAGGCGCCCAGACACGCACCTGAATTTTTAGTGTCCTTTCATTCTGCAGCTGCTTTTCGAAGGACAGTTTCACAGAGCCCATGCTCTTCTCCTCCTGCTGGGCTTTCTGGAGCTCTGTAAAGAAAACAGACATCACCGCTAATTAGAGGATACATTTTTACTTGGTGTTAGATTTGTGAAGGTAATCAGGAATAAAAATAGAAAAAAAAAAAAACCGTGTCTGTGTTATCCCACCGTCTTCTACACTACTTTTATCCACAGACGCAGAAACAGAAAATGCAAATTCCTTAAAGGCAGGCTTGGAGTTGAACGAGGAAAATTCAGGCACAGGGCCCCAATCACTGCACCATCACGCAACCTTTATATATTATTCATGATGTGGAAATTGATCTGCAGTTTACACATTAAAAATATTAATAAAAATGACACAGGAAACTTCATCTGCTTACTTCAGTCTGCGGCAGCAAAAGTAAAAACATTTGTCACACAGAGGCAATTCCTTTAAAAATGCACACAAAACCTTCATCTAAAGTGAAGTAAAAAGTTTTAATCTACTTTTTCATGACAGTTACTACTAATGAAGACCTCAACTGAAGATTGTTTTGGATAGTATTTCAAGTTGCCTGCACAAACATCGTGTGGATGTGCAAGTCAGCTTCCAAACACGCTTTCCATTTTCATTTGTGCATAAAAAAAACGAAACTGTGCTCTGCTTCATTAATTTAAAGGGACACTCACGCTGCTGCCTGTCTTTCAGCTGGTTGTTGAGCTCTTCCTTCTCACTGGCCAGGTTGGCTACGTCCACCGTCAGAGTGCGATTGGACTCCTCCAGCTGTGGGGAAGACGGAGGAATCAGTTTTGTGACTCATTTCAAAACAGAGGCCGCAATTCTTTAAAGAGAGAAGAAACAGAAGTATACAAAGCACCAAGTATCTGAACAGGCTTAACACGAGATGGTGGAAACCTTGACCACCAGGAGCGCTACATGAAATACCAAATAACATTAAAACACATGCGCACACGCACACACACAAAATAAATGCCTGTCATTACAGATTATTTGTGCGGTGGATTCCTGGATTGCGGTGAGGTGGTCTCACCGAGCTGATGGTGGCCTCCTTGTCGCTGAGCTCCTGCTTGTGTCGCGCCATCATATCTTTGATCTCCAGCTCTTTCATGATCTTCTCTTTCTCCAGATCAGAGTATTGCTCCTCGGCGATGGAGCGAGCCAGCTGCTCGGAGTCCGCTTTGGTCAAACTGGCCTCCAGCTGAGATGTCAGTGAATCCCTGTGGAGGGAGAGAGAATTATTATCATGGCGCTGAACTGTGAGAACTGGATAAGTCTTTGAATTACACAAAATCCCTGCTGCTACCATGCCTTTCAGGAATCGACTGCCTGTAGCGTGAGCATACATCAATAATTCAATGACCTTTTTGTCATTGCAGGACTACAGTTAATCTTTGGCTATGCATCTGAGGCGCCTGCTAATCAGGTTCAACTTTGTTCGATTCATTGAAAGGTCACATTCTGAGTTTTGGCTGCAGTGAGAGGAATTCACAGTGGAGCACTAATCTGAGAGGTCTGTCACATTGTCCGAAACACAGATAAACATGAGCTGTGCCGACTTGTACTCCACATTTTTAATAATTGTTCATGGTTACCAACACGTTTCCACCACTAATTCAAATCAGCTGGATGATGGTGGTTTGGATTCATGAATTTAAAATATTTCCTATATGCGGGTAACAAGAAAGCAACAAAGACACCATCAGGACAATCGGTTTAATTAGAGTAATGATTACACCTATAAATTAAAGAAAATACAAATAAGAAAGACTGATTACATATAATAAAAAGCAGGGTTGCTCAACGGGTTGTAGGATGCCTCCACACATCTCAAGCCCCCTGGCCCATGAATATTTAATCATTTTC
This sequence comes from Lipophrys pholis, assembly GCF_963383615.2. Lineage (NCBI taxonomy): Eukaryota > Metazoa > Chordata > Actinopteri > Blenniiformes > Blenniidae > Lipophrys > Lipophrys pholis. The sequence continues at coordinate 13,992,310 of NC_137649.1, forward strand.
ACATCACATGTTACACTGTATTTATTAACATTTCTGATGCTGCTTCGAGGCTTTCATTTTGAAATCTGGGTGGTCTGCACATGTTAAACTTTGGGTTTTGCAGTCCAGCTCATTTCGTCATTGTATTATCAAGTGTTTTAAGTGCACATGTATCATCAGCTTGTGGATTGAGCAGATAAAGAAAATGAAATCTTCTCTACCAAGCAGCTTTTCTTTGCACGTGTGTGTATATATATATATATATATATATATATATATATATATATATATATGCATGAAAAGAAGTGAGCATCAATTAGTCATTATTTCAGAATGACCAGCCACCTTTACTTTATTATAGGAACTGCACATTGCTTTGTTCACAGTGATTACTTGTTTCAGTGGATCGCTGTGATGAACATACAAGTCAAAAGATAACGATCACAGTTACCTTTCCTCCTGATACTGTGCCAGTCGCTGCTGCGCCTCTTTGTATAATTTATTCCTCTCTTCACAGTCATCCTTCAGCTCACGGATCTGCGTCTTGTAAAGGGTCTATGAGCAAAACAACATACACATTTCATATCTGAGATTTTAATTTCACACACACGTGACTCGCTGGGAATCTTCCTCTCATTGCATTCAGGCTGCATATTTCAAGAACGGTGATATTTTCCTGCTAGGTTGACATTCAGATATTTGACAGCAACAGGTGTTTGTGGATATGATGCATGAAAATGAGAGAGAGAGTTACTGTGAAATACTGCTCAGCCTCCAGTTGGTCCTTCAAGTCCTTCAACTGGCCATCAGCCTCCTGCTTTTCCCTGAAACGACACCAACAACCTGTCAATCACTTCTGCAGCGCAACTCTCCGCCACAGCCAAATGCATAATCCTCTAATCAGATAAAAATATAATGTGATTTGCCACCACATAATGCAGCACTTAAAATTCTGATGCTAAATGTCTGCACGTGTATTATCCATCAGGCCTCAAGTTATCAAACACACAAGAGTTAATTGGCATTCATGAAATATATTTGTATTCAGTGCATATAGAGGAGACCCTGGTGGCTACTATATTCCACTGAAGTTAAAGCTGGCATTTGAAATAAATCTGAAAAATGGCAATTAATCGCTAAGTTTTCATATATTTGAAGAGTTAAAAAGTATTGCATTGACACAAGGACATAAAGACTTTTCCCAGATTAACAAAGGAGGGGAATGGCGGGGGCGGGGGCGGGGGGGGGGGGGGGTGTTCTTTGCCAAGTGTGACTGTACGTTTTGAGTACTCCAGTTTCATCCCACAGCTGAAGGAGTTTTGAGATCAGTTAGTGACTCTAAATCGCCTGCAGGTGTAGAAGTGAGTGTCTGTCTCCGTTTGCCTGTGATGGATTGGTAACCTCTCCAGGGTGCAAACTGCTTTCACCCTTCATCAGCTGGGATCCGCTCCAGCGACTTTAAGCTGGATGAAGCAGTGCAGAAGATGGATGGATGGATGAAAAGATAGCTAAACACTGCTCCAGAAGCTTTAACACGCTTGGGGTACCACAGCATTGCTGATCCTGAAGGCTGACCTTTAAAAGTGCCCCATATTTTAAACCGGGGACCGGGGGGGGGGGGGGGGGGGGGATTGCCAAGTATTGGTAAAGGAAGTAAAGAAACGAAAAAAAGCTCTAAACATTTTGTTTTGATAATTTATATACGAATAAAAAAAAATGCAGTACCTGTCTCTATAGATTAAAGCACCAAAAATTCAGTCATGATTAAAATGTCATTACTCACAGCTCAGTGGCTTTCAGTGAATAAAAAAAAAAACATTATTTAACTTATATTTTTCAGACGATTAAGCAGTTTGGTGTGAATGTGTGTGTGTGTGTGTGTGTGTGTGTGTGTGTGTGTGTGTGTGTGTGTGTGTGTGTGTGTGTGTGTGTGTGTGTCTGACCTGCGAAGCTCCTGGTTCTGTTTCTCCAGGATCTGCTTCATGTCCAGCAGATGGTTGACTTCCTGTTTGAGCTGCTTCTCTGAGGAGCGGAGCACAGACACCTGCTGGTTCTGCATCTTCAGATCGCTCTGGCTCAAGCTCCGCTTGTGGATCTCCTCCTCCAGACGCGCGTTTAAGACTTTCACCTGCGGGTGACGGGTAATGAAAGCGGTAGCTAGGTCAATAAAAGTTCATGCTTTTAATACAAGTTGTGTGTGTGTGTGTGTGTGTGTGTGTGTATAATTACCAGGTAATTTTATGAAATCCTTACTTGTGTTGTAATGCTTAATTTTTAGCACCAAACTATGTTTTAGTGAGACATGCAGAGTTTGCTTATGGAAATCAAGCAAATTACCAATAATATGCCAACGTCAGATTGTTTTACTTATTCAAAAGAAAATAAATACTTTTAAAATGAATGTATCACCTGGAAAATCAGGTAAAAATGTATTTTAGGATGCACAATCTAAAAACAAATCCATTTCATTTTGTGGAGGAGCAAAAGAAATTAAAAACTATCTGAAAGCAGAATTAAATAACCTCAAGTCCTTATACTCCTCATTATAGTGGTCCACATCACCTCACTAGTATGACTGTTCAACGACATAAGATTCACCAGCATGTCACACATCTGGTAAAAGTCAGTCCCATCAAAAACACACAGTATCAATAATGAAAAACGGCCAGACACTCAAAGTTACCTTGGGAAGGAACAAAAGGCCAAATCACTCACTCATTGCACATCTTGTGCCAAACTTACATCCATAAAATCTAAATCAATCCAGTCAACCTTGTCATAAGAGTGTAAGATGTAGTTCTAGTAGGTTATTGTAGTGTCATGCAACTCCAGCTCTTTCTGCCACGTTTTCACATGTTTCCCTCCTTCGACACAAATTATTCCAGAAGTTTTTCGGTCAAACTTCCCGGTGAAACATCCGTCTTAACCGGGCGACTTAAGAGCACGGAAACATCTAAGGGTAAACTTTGTGTCACGTGATTACAGAGCTGGGCGTACCTCCTCGCAAAGTTTCTCCTTTTGAGCGTGCATCTCGTCCAGCTTGAGCAGCGACTGCTTGTAGTCACAGTCGAGCATCGAATGGTCCTTCTCCTGCTGCAGCAGCGTTTCCTCCACCTGCAGCTTCAGGCTGCGCTCCTCCTGCAGGGTGCTCTCCATCTCTGGGCCACGGGAAAGGACAAAACAAAGTCATAAGGGGGCGTTATCTGCAGCACAGTATCGACAAAGCCATTTGCACCTCTCAATAAACTTGCTTGAGGCACCAGATAATGGTGTGAGAAGGACAACCGGTAAAATATCCGCAGGCCAGTCTCTTATACTTTTCTGTCAAACTGCTGGAACAAATGAAAATCGTTTGCGAAGGCTTTTTCAGTTTGAGGTCAACCCCATCAATCAGAGCCTTTCTCAGGTTATTCTACTCCAGCTTTTTCTAACTCGCCGACGCCACTTTTACTCCTGGACTTGCATCTTGTTCTTCCATTACTTTTTCCAGTGTTTATGTACCGTGTTAAACCTGCAGCTTACACATTTTTCCCGTCTTCCCACTCGCTCACCTTTTAAGGCCTCAGATTTTGCCTCTTCGATGGACTGGTAGATATGGTTCTTATCTGCCAGCTTGGCCTTGGTGGCCTTGTGCTCCGCCTCCTCCTGCTCCAGGCTCTGCTGGAGCGACTTCAGCTTGAACGTCAGGTCGATCTCCTGGTTGCCCTTTTCCTACAAAGTCACAGTTCATATTATGACCCGGGTGCACTCGTGTTATTCAGTCAGAAACAGAAACCGAGCCGCCGGGAAGGTGAACTTACCTTCTCAAGGTCATTGAGCTTTTTCTGAAGCTCCTTCTTTTGAGTCTTGACCTTGGAGAAAGACGATTTGACCTCTTTCACCTCGTCTTCTAGGCCAGAGATGCGTCCTGAGAAGCAGAAATTACATTAGTTAGAAAAAGAGTTTACAATGATTTTTTCCCAGAATTATATCAAAATTAGGAATGACAGTAGAAAATAAATATAAAGAATCAGCTAAAACAGACAAATGCAGCTCGCAGGCATATACTTTTGTGGCTAAGAAAAAAAACATTTCAAAAAAACTAAACATTTATTGACTTTACAGCTAATGGAAAGATGCTTAATTGGAGTACAATTAAAACAGATTGACTCTAAATTACAGAGTTTATTTCGAGGGAGGAATATTTATAGCGTGCATGTTGATTCAAAGTGAAGACATATGATAGAATTAGCCCCACAAACATCAAGCCTACCTGACATAGATTTGGCTTATCTGACGTCATTTGAAAAAATACACAGGAAATTTAAAAAAAATAAATGTAATGTTAAATTCCAGATATACGTACATGCTTAACTTGTGTAGTTTCAAAGAAGCAAAAAAAACCCAAAGCAAAACAGTCAGCATTTGTTTTCCTTTTTCCCCAACTCCGCCTACTCTGACATTTTTACTACGAGGGGAAAAAATCACGAGGCTTTACAGCAAACAGGTAACCCTGTTGTTTCATTACACTCCCTCTGATCTCAGCGCGCTTAAGTTTCCACTCTGGAGAAGTCCTGGCTCTGGTCTTGCGCGGGCTTTTACAGCCTCTTGCTTCACTCGCAGCCTTTTGAGCAGATGTTTCCACCTATGATCAAACATTTCCCAAGGCCGGCTCCAAAAAAAACCGATTCACATCTAATAGCCTGTTTTGCCTCGAGCGTCAGGTTGTGTAACGTATTTTATCCTCCTGCTTCTGAGGTGATGTTTACTGCAGTAGCTTTTTAGCAGCTCATGAAGATCCCTTTGACTACATTCCAGATATAGCCGAAATTTTTTTTTCATCATTTCTTAATACTGCTATTGGTCATCTCATTTAGATAATTTATCCCGTTTATTTGAATAACTGTCGAGGGGAAAGAGTAATTAAGAGCTATGTCTCACCCTGCAGATCGTTAATAGTTTCTGTTCCAAGGCTGCGATCTCGTCTCTCCTCCTCCAGCTCGGCCTGCAGCCCCCTCAGCTGCTTCTCCAGCTCCACCTTGCTGTTTTCCAGTTGGCTGCACTTCTCCTGCATCTCCCCGAGGCTGGCCTCCAGGCTCTGGGCTTGTTTCTGCGCCTCTGCCTGGTTCTTCTTCAGTCGCGCTGCTGCCTCTTGCTCAGCCTGAAGCACAGTGTTGGCCTCCTCCAGCTACAAGTTTATAAAAAAAAAAGAGGAAGAAAAACCCCAGAAAACACACACACCCAGAAAAGATGAAACTTTTTTTTTTCCCCTCCTTAAGGCAAATCTTGGTCACTGCAGCAGGAAAAATAGAATAATTAAAACTGTGGTTACAACTGCTCGCTGCCCAAAAGTATAAACACTTACAAAACCACTGAGGTATACACATGGATAAATAAAGGGGAAAAAAAACAACACCATGTAAAGCAAAGGCATTAAAAAAAATTCGCCCCCGACTCACTTGTTTTTGTAGCTGAATGTTTTTTTCATTGGAAATCTGCGAGTTCTGGTTCCTCTTCCTCAGATCTTCGAGCTGGTCCCTCAGGTTGTTTACTGACAAGCGAACACAGTCACAGAGAAAGTCAATGCAGTGTTTTATATAACACATTCAGTGGACTCTGAAAACACCAGAACAAGTGAAATGACAGTGGTTATTCAGGAGCACTAAGCCATTTTGATACTTTTGATTTTTAATGCAACAGGGGTTGATTTCACAGGTTTATAGTTAATCTTTATCCCTCAAATTCCTCAAAAACATTTAGAGTGAAACATTTTCTACACCACTTTATCCAAATTAGGGGTGAGGAGCACTGCAGCTGATCCAAACTGTGATAAAGGAAGTGTAAACCCCAGTGGCCACACCCAGTGGACAAGCCACACACACTCACATACACGCACACACACACACACACACTTTCACTCCTCACGAAAGGTGCTTCTGAAGTTGCTTGTTGTCTGTCATCATTTGCTCAAACTTTAAAAATCATGTTCCTCTTTTGTTGTTGCCTCTTTGTTATTTCATGTTCCTGCTTCACGTTACTGTCTAGATAGAGCTGCTCAGGCTAGTTAAATCTAGGAAATCATCTTACTGTCTAGATAGAGCTGCTCAGGCTGGTTCAATCTAATAACAGTTGGAAAGTATTTGGATGAGTGTGATTATTGCAAATAATATATGTAGCACAACAAGGACATTGTATGTTATCCCCTTCCCCCCACCCCCCTCCCCCCTCCCCCCTCGACTTTCTTCTCTCTCTTCTCTTCTCTCTCTCTTTGTGCGTTCCCCCCCGGTCGTGTACGGCAGCCATGCCAGCTTCTGACGGAGAAGGCAACAGGAGGAGACTCCAGGTCTCTCCCTGTTGCAAGACCAAAAACTGTTCTGACTCCGAAGGCTCTCAATCACATCATATTGTTGGCCCAAGCTGCCGAACAGGACAAGGGCAAAAAAAGATTTAAAAAAAAAAAAAAAAAAAAAAAAAAAAAAAAAAAAAAAGGAAGTGTAAACCCCAGACAGTTTATTAGTCCACCACAGGGCAAACAAAGATACATACAACCGCGCACACTCACAATCACACCGAGGGGCAAGTTGGAGTCACTAACCGTGAATGCAAGTTTTTATACTGTGTGCAGGGAAAACATGCTGACTCAACACAGAAAGGTAAATGGATTCAATATATTTAGCACTTTTTCACTGCTTCAGGAATCCCAAAACACTTCCATAGTCACAGTCCCCGATTTACATGTCAATAGTGACGGCTGCCATGTCAGGTGCTCAATTCAACCATTGGGAGCAGTATGGGGTTCAGAGTCTTGCTCAAAGACCCTTCGAGTGGTGGCGTCGAAGTTAGAGAAGTGGACCTGGGATCTGAGGATCACTGGTTTGACCTCCACTGTGCGTCTCTTAACCCATGATCTCCCTGGGCGCCACAACATGGCAGCCCGCTGCTCCAACCATGTATAGTTAAGGTATTTCCTCAAGGTGATTAATAAAGTATGATTTCTTCTGCTTTCTTTTTTCAAATATGGGAAAGGGGAGATGATTGAGAGCCACAGCCGCTCGAAGATGAGATATTCTCACTTTGCCTACCACTACACAGGAAGATGGTTTTAAACACCTTTCAGAAGTAAGAGTTGATCTCGGCTCAAATCTGTCTCTTCATGCAAACCCAAACAGACTCCATGATGTTGAGATGAGGACTCCGGGACTCCTATTTCTCAGTTATGCCCAAAGACAGCTGCTGCATGAATGCATTATGTAGGATTAGGATTATTGAACTCTGCTGCAGTCTACTTTCTTGATGCTCGCATGACTGGAAACCAGCATTTATTTCAGCACTTGCACAGTAGTGTCCATAAAAACAACTGGTGACTCCTATAGACGTTCCGATCTCTACTTTCTTTGGGTTTAGCAACAACAGAATTAGGAATTTCTGTTTGAGTTCATCTAAAGGTGACAAGCATTTCGTCATAGTTGCTTACGTTCATTCTCCAGGCCGCGTTTTCGGTCCGTTTCGATCTCCACTTTGCGCAGACTGTCGGCACTCTGGTGCTGCAGCAGCGCCCGCTCTCTCTCCAGCTGCCTGAGCGAGGCCTCCACCCTCTGCCTGCTGTTCATCTGACAGGATAGAGATCCACGCACAATGTGAGTGGAAACAAACTCTCACCTACTTTGTCACATTTGGGTACATGCATGACATTAAACTGTATCCACTCTCACCTCTTGGTCTAACTCTTTCACCAGTTTGTCTAAACGGTTTGTAGCATTTCTGGAAAAAGAACAAACAATTTCAGAACAGATTATCTTACGTTTTTTTTGGGTTTTTAAATACAAATTCCAAAATACATGTAAACATCTCCCTAAATTTCTAAAATTAAACAAACTGAACAGTATTTATGATGTACCAGACAGGAAAGCACAACCACAACTGTGTTCTGAGTTTTGTTTTGCCTCCATTTCTTTTTTAACATCTGCCATTATGGGAGTTTGTAAAAAGCTTACACTTTAAGAGGAATGGACTGTTTCTTCCCATTTTGCTAAACAATCCCACTTATTTCCTGACATACGTGACGCGCAACATGAAATTCTGCTCAGTGGCTGAAAGAAACCAGCAATCTTTTCACTGATGGGGCTTTGTTTTTAGCAGCTATACCAGCGTCTAAAAATGAAAGTGGTCGTGAGGAATGTAACCATGTCACATACGGCATCATTATCATTGTGCATGTGCACTCAACCACCAAATTAGGTGCATTTGTGTGATCAGCAAAGCAGCTCTGCCTTAAATTACACGTTAATGAGTTGTAAAGCGTTTTTCTTTTAAAGCTGTAGTCTGTAGTTGTTTTGAGTTGGACCGCGAATAAACAGAGAGCCGTTTGTAATATTCGACTCTTCTGAAGAATGTTAACGATGGGCTGAGTTACTACTACCTCCAAAATAATGCAGTCCGGCTAAAAGCCCCCTCAATATACAAGGCAAAACATAACTTATAGCAAAACTACAAGCTCTCAGAGGGTCTCAAACAAACGTGAGCATTATAAACCTTGTAAAAGCAGAATATGATTAAAAAATGCAGGATTCTCCTTTAAGAGAGGGGGAAGTGGGAGGGGTGCTTAAATGCTTGAGTGTATAAAATAAGCTACAGACTGCATATAAAGACAGGCATTTTAAATTAAAAGGATGTAAACTTGCACAAGAACAGTTGTTCTTTTTGTATTGATTGAATCAATAAATTCTTTGAATGTAAAAAATTAAGAAAAAATACACACATTTCTTTTTTTTTTTAAATCAGGAAGATTTTCACGCATGTGCACATAGTGAGGGATTGCAGTGCAAGGTGGGGCGTGCTGATGTTTCCATTGTGTATATTCTACCACCATACACATATGTCCTATGAATATAGATATAATTTAACACTGTCAACATTCGAGCAAATGCACATATTCGACGCTGTTCAAAGTTCGAAAACGTCTGCAAAAGGTCACACTAGTTTATCTAGTGAGGTGGCCTGTATCCATTTAATATTTTGGGGCAAAATGTCACCGTAATGTTTGTGAGTGTATCATCTCAATGGGCTGCTTCATCATGAATGAAAAGTTGAGACTGTACATTTATTGGTATCATTTATCATGAAAATGCTCTGTGTGTGTGGGCCTGGTCGTACTTGCACTTTTGCTCCAGCTCTTCTTTGGCTTGCATCTCATGGTCGAGCTGTTCCTCCAGCTGGTTGAGCTTTTTCTGCAGCTGCTGTGGTGGACAGAGAAATCCTTAGAAAACCCTCCCCAAAAAAACTGTTTTATTTAACCATTTTCTCTTCTAATACCAATAATTTTATCACCTCACATAAAAACACTTACATCTTTCTTATTGTCTGAACTATTCTCCTTATCTTTACGGTTTTCCTCACTGTCCTCCGAATCCTCCAGGGAGCTGGTGTTACTCGCCTTCAGCAGCCTGAGGGGGAAACGTGCAAATTCAAATTAAAGCCACAACAAAAATGACAATGAGTGGACATTAAGCGTTTTGCATTGGGCCTTCAACAGACTAAATAAAGGGTCTTTATAACCGAGACGACACACAACACCATCCGCAAGTCCAAGTTTCTGCCATAAATGAAATACTGGTTTGTAATGAAGAGGTGACCGTTTTATCCTAAAACAAAAATATACAACACAAAAACACATCGAACCAAAACATTCTACAAATTAGAGAAACACCAAGAGGCTTGTAAAGTGTCTCCCTGAGCCACACTACAGATTGAAATATTGTCAGAATGGAACAAAAAACCCGATGACGAATGAGTTGACACATCAATAAGGTGCAAATAAGAGACAAATACATGAGATATAAATGAATTTACAGCTAATCTTAGAAGAGTTCTAGACTGAGAATATGACTATGGTGGTGAATGAAGCATAAAGCCTGTAATCGTGTTTCGCTGAAGAAGCAGTGTGAGTTCAAAGACCTTTTAAGGCTTCTTCTTAGGTGCAAATGGGTTTACCACAGCAGAAACACACAAAGAAATGCTGTATTAAATGCTCCCATTAAGAGTCTGCTAATTTCTTTTTAGATCGAATGATGTTCATTACAATAGAAATTGATTTGAACAAAACAAGCAACAACACATTGTGAGTTGCTCAGTCCATATTCATGTATTCCAAGAAATGTCTACCGTAGATTGCCATTTTACTCAAGAAAAAAAAAAAGCGTCTGACATAAAAGTAACTGGACAAGCATTTCCCTTTTCAGAAATCCAATACACACCTAAAATAGTCGATTTGTACCTTCAGGTAACAAAAGCAGCACATAGAAAGTGAGATTTTTCATAAGCAAAGTGGGCACTTAAAGGGGCTGTCAGAACAAGGCAGCAGTGTGGAACAGAAACAGGCATACAGTGTGTGTGTGTGAGACTGTGTCAAAGGTATGAGAGAGAAGCTGCCTTTTCCTATCATATTCACGGCACAGAGCTGGCTTCCCTTAAGCCCGGTCGCTTACTGCTGAGGACTTGGCAAACAAAACATATTCACATGCACATTTATCGCTTAGCCCCATAAAATCCAAGATTTATTCCTAACAGTGCATGGGTAAGCTCAGCAAAGAACAAAGAAAGTGACGGAAATATCTGATTGAGATACTTACTGATCCTCTTTGAAGTAAGTAAAGCCGATAAATGGTAGCTGGTTGCCCACGAAGGCTCTGGGAGGAGGAAAGGTCTCGGCATTTCCTTTATCCTCTTCTATATCATCAAAGTTACTGGTGTCAATGTCACTGTGCAGCTCGGGAACAACTGGGGCCACAGCTGGAGGAGAGAAATGAAGAAACCAGGAGGGTTTGAGGAATGAGAAAGACACTGTTTTTTTTAACATAAACTAGAGGATTAAAATCATGTGCCGCAAGTATTTAAATTTAAATGCATTTTGAGAAGTTTAAGAGAACTTCGTGCCAAGTTTGGCACTGCTAGTAGTGAGAGTGAGCTTTCTGCAGGTTGGCGTGAGCCTGACACCACTCCTATTCCAGTACAGTACTCGCTTTATGCCCCACACACACGCACGCACGCACACACCCACACACACACACACACAGCGCCTTTCACAAGCGAAGTCTGACCACGCCAGGAGAGTACGACCCTTCTGCTCTCTTCTCACAGGAGCAGGCAACTTTAATAACCCTGGGCAATATGCACACACACACACACAACACACAAATGTGTTAAAGGGCCAACCAGATAAAACTAAGTTAGTTTTTTTGCCTTTAAATAGCCTCCAATTAGAGAGAAATAAAGCAGCTGTTACAGGTCAGATTCCTCTGACCAGTGCAATCCTGGCTCTTGGCGAAGAGCTCATTATTGTTAGGTCGAGTCACAAACCCCCAGTGGGACAAAGATGGTGGAGAAAATAACCATGAGAGATCAAGCACTGCAATGAAATAAACGAGGGGGGTGGGAATAAAACGAGAGAGTGACAGAAGAAAAAAAGACAAGCTGTGGTGAGACGGAGAGACGTGTGCCGCTCCTCGGAGGCCCCTGTGGCCCAACTTCCCAGAATGCTCTCTGATAGCGGGCGCTTAATGACAGGCAGCCGTGGCCACAGTGAGAGCGAGCGAGCGGGAGCAACCCTCCAAACCAGGGCGCCCCTCTCATTAGGCCCGTCCACAGAGGCCGCACAGCCTGCCCCGCCCGCCGCTAAAGGGGGAGGATGCTGCCTCCGTCCCATTCATTCACTCATCTATTCATCCATCCATGGAGCCGCCTGCTTCGCCCTCAACCGTCCAAACACTTAATGAAAAAATAAGCGAAGAAAATAGCCCAGTGGAGTCACGGCCACAGGCCCTGAGACACAGAGGGGCCGGGACCTGCAGGCAGCTCTGCAGGATGCCGGGACGGGAGCCGGCGAGTGAGTTGGGGAGTGTCCGTGTGCGACAGGACGTGCATGTGCAAACACGACGAGAGCCGAGCGGCACAGCGGTGGTTTCATGTTCCAGACTGCCCGGCTGTGATCAGAAGTTCTGTCTGTTTTCTTAATCAGAGCCAGGTGAAGCACAGAGAGGTGGGGAAAATAGTCTGAATGTAATTATATACAGACACAGAGGTCCTGCTCATACTCCTAAAATATGCCCCCCCCCCTCCCTTTTTTTACTCTATCCTGCATAAACAGAGAGTTGAATCAGCCATTGAAATGGAATATAATGACTTTGATATAAGTATATTACTGATGAAGTCCCTGATAAGTATCAGAATAATGTCACTAATATAAAGTTTCATGGTCTCACATAAAAAAATTACTGATGTATGTGATTCTTCACTGTGCATTTTTTTTAAATCTTCATTGCATTGTCAGATTTATTTTTAAATTCCTTTTGTTAATCTCATTTTGCTTTATAATGAAATTTTTTTACCTAATGCATGAGTGGCTCCATAGGGTTTTGCACATGTTTTCTTTTCCAGTGACACCCTCAACAAAAATAATGTAGAAATGCTTTATTAATCTAAAAATGCATCAACACTGCATTGTTGACTGGCTGTGTGTAGATTCATCATTGATTTAACTACATTCAAATAGTATACAATAGCATCACAGTGATGTATTATGTCTGTGAACTACAAGATTCTTTGATATTAATAAGATAATTAAACATATTTGCATTATTGGAACATTTGATGTTTACCACATCTTAGATCTACATTTGTAATTCTTTATTGTTTACAGACTTTGCAAAAAAAAAAAAAAAACACTACTACATTCAAAATGCAGGAAATGTTCTATTTTTAACCACTTGTACTTCACTTTTACATTTTGATTCCATATGTATATATGTCAACACAAAACTATATTATTGTCTATGGTAAAAAAGTCAAAAGCAAAACTTTGAAAGTTTTCTGATGAATCGGGGGCTTTGGCAGCACTGCTCATATGTAGCTGGTTATCCTGCATGTTTTGTGCATCATGTGGACTCCTGTTTCCAGGTTCCTGTCATATAATGTACAAAATGAGGGGGCAGCATATGGCACACATGTGAACCATATATGAAGGCTTAATGGCTCAGGGGCTGGAAATAAACTTTGAACTGAAGCTGAGGCAGAACAGACCTGCAGAAGAACGGATTGAAAATGATAAGAGGAGCTCAATATAGTGAGCAGCAATGAGAGGGAGGGGAAAAGAAGAGCAAATTACCAGAGATGGCAGGGAGGAAATCTGCACCTGTGCTCTGGTGGCTTACAAATAACAGTGAAGATTAAAGAATTAATAAAAAAAATGTGCAGACACTCACTCTCACGGATGTTGTCAAAGGTCCACTGCTCGTTCTTGAAGAAGGGGTGACACTTGATCTCATCCACTTCAGTGCGGCCCAGACGAACCGTCCTGCACACAGCGACAGGAGCGAGCAGTCAGACTGGAAGGCGAGTCTTCTCAGTGTGATCACAAAACGCACACCGCACCTCCCCTCCACCCACCATCGCCAACATCTCATCCCAAACACACAGAGCCTAGTGGAATGACCACGCTAACCAGCGTGGAGAGCCGCATGACCACGAGTGGACACAGGAGAACCTCCTCTACACAGTCAGCACCACGATAATAAGGGCTCCAGGGAGTGAAGACACCAAGGATCAGCAAGCTGGAGGTAACATCCTGACTGGCTCAACACAACTGGGAGTCCTCCCCACTTTCTCCCCCCTTTTCTCCCTCCTCCACCTCTGGGTGCAGGGCTGAAGGGGTGTGGCAGTTTGGGCTTGCCACGTGTGGGACATTCCAGAACCCAGCCAAGAGGAAGAGAGGGCAGGGGTGGGGAGGAAGAAGAAGGAAAAAGGAGAGCAAGTCAGGCTTCTAAGCGGAGTCTGAGTGGCCAGGAAATAGCAGGAGCGCTGAAGGAGAAGCTCTGAGAAAATTTAAAGGACGGATTTAAAAAAAAATAAAAATTTGAAGGTGTTGAAAGACTCGCAGAAGGGAAGGAGAGATGAGTGAATCCAGAAGGAGAGAGTGGCCGTGCTTACAGGAGTGATTCAGCATGATGCAGACACAGTGACGGAGCATGTGGGTTCAGTGGTGAAAGCAGTCAGTGGTCAGTGTGCAGAATGTGTGTGTTTGTGTGGGTGTGCGCACACATGTGAGATTCTGTCTGTGGTGAGAGAATAGTGAGAGAGAAGGTAAATAAACTGAGGGAGGGAAAGTGAAAGGCTGCTCTGTGTCAAGGCAGAAAGGGCCTGTGTTTGAGCCCTCTTGGGGGCGGGGTTACTAATGTAAACAGGAAGTGCTTTCTTCCAGGGGGATGGGTTATTACTGAGCAAAATGACCCACAGAACCATTCACTGTTACCTTTCATGCAAAGGTTTGCATTTAGGCTGGAGCTGTGACGAGCAGCATGCTTTCCTATGGTCGAAAGAAGTTTTGTTTTCTTTCATAGTGTGTAGATGAAGGATGAAACCTTGAATCAGTAACAATCCATCTCATGTACAACGGTCATTTCTAAAGCAAAAGCATGACATGAGTTATCCTTGTTTAAATGGCATGGAGATAGTTAATTCTTAACGAACTGATACTCACATTACTGGAATTAAGTAGAATTTAGAGGGGCTTTTAGGAGTTGATTTTTTTCAAATATATAAATTCATTAATACTTAGGCACAATTTACAGAATGTAATCTATCTCACTACCATTTCAAACGATAAATTGCTGTGTAGTAATCCCACAAATTGAATTACTTTACAAATCTATTGATCTGCATTTCAGTAGCCGAGAAAATTACGTATTACTTCATAACTGCATTTGTTTACTATTGTGTTTTCTTCTGGAGAAATCAATGCAGATATTGTATACACTTAGACTGAATCAATGCTAATGTGTATGTATAAATCTTGTGTGTTTAGGTCTGGAACAGGTGCTAAGGACATTTCACTGCATTCTTAAACCATGTATAATATTATACTTCTGACAGGTAAACACTTTGACATGACTACACAGTGAAATTGTAGTTGCACGTGCAAACCTGTCAATCAGAAAGGCACAGATGAGATCTTTGGCATCCGGAGATATCTCAACGTTATCTGGGAAGACGAGAGAATTCTTGTGGTTCATTATTTTCCCGTAAGTCCCAACCAAGGACTCTGCATAGAAAGGAGTTTCACCTACGAGAAGAAGGAAAGATCAAACCATTAAAATGATGACTAATACCAAAAAACATGTCTTTGTCAACAATTGATGCCAAATATGTCAAATTTTAACCCAAAAACCTTGAGAAATGGTTTTCATGTTTAGATCCTTGATTTAGTCATTCCAACCTCAGTCTAGACTCGCCTATGATGGACAATCAAGTGGATGAATACCGGAACTTACCAACAAACATCTCATAGATAACCACTCCCACAGACCACCAGTCACACTCTCGGCCGTAGTAACCATCTCCACCCTGAGACTGCAGCACCTCGGGGGAGATGTAGTCCGGCGTGCCAACAGCGGTGTCACAGTGCACCATGCCCGTCTGTATATAGACGGATACACAACAGAGTACATGAGAGAAGTAAGACCAAACAAAGAAAAACTGTGGAGTGTGAAACATGGGACCTGTTGCTAAAAATCATCTCCCAGGAGGCTTCATTGTTTAAAAAATGCACGACAATTTACAGTGGCATTAATTAAAAAGTGGCTGCTGTTAAAAGTAAATGCTATTTTCAAAAAGGAAAAAAAAAAAAAAAAAAGGCACAACACACATTGAGATCCAGAACTTAACAGCAGAGGGCAGCAATGCTTGTCGTGAGGGAAAAGTGTTGCAGCAATGAAATGTAGATACAACGTCACACACAAAAATACTTTAAGAGAAAGTTTGGATAACCATGCATGCTATAGTCTGCAGAAATGTTATGGTTCAGCAAAACTCAGCTCAAAATGGGCTGTAATGAGGCTGTAGAGTAATGAACTTATGAAACAAGGACACTTTGTTCTAATTGGTCTTCTTGTGACTCCTTGCAAACCTTCCTCACCATGAAATTTCTTTCAATAATCCATCATAGTTATATATATATATATAGTGTGTAAAGTCTGCTCAGCCTGTTTTTCTTTTGCTTCCAACTCTACCCGATTGTTTGGACTATTTGTACAAGAGATGTAATTACACCATGCACTGGGCCTAATGGTAGATTTTGAGACAGCTCCGATGTGTGCAGCCAGCTATTCTGAAATGGCTGTGGTGAAAACAAAAGGGTGAAAAACACTTCCTGGCCCACAGCACAGACGCCACTGCTGGCTCACTGCAGATTGGTTGTTTAAGTTGACGACTTCTGAGGGCCTTTTTAGAAACAGCCTGACGTTAGAAGTGTTACCCTGTCTTTGTGAAGCTTCACTTCACATTTTGAACACCTGGTGGTGCGCTCAGACCCGCAGACACATGAAAAACAGGGAAACACAACTCGGGCCTACCGAGTCCATCTTCATACACGTGCCGAAATCGGCCAGTTTGAGGTGTCCGTGCTCGTCCAGCAGCATGTTGTCGAGTTTGATGTCGCGGTGGATGAAGCCCATGGAGTGGATGGCGTCCAGCGCCAGCACCACTTCCGCCGTGTAGAAGCGAACCCACTCTTCGGGGATGTCGTAATTCATGGTGAGCGTGACCAGGTCTCCTCCAGGCATGAACTCCATCACCATGTAGAGGTGGTGGTAGTCTTGGAAAGCACAGCAAAGCTGCGAGCAAGTGCGAGGAGTCAATTAATGCTCAGGATGTCAAGAGATTAGTTGAATCGAGATGCGGCTTCGGTGAATGACTCACAAATCTCTAACCTCCGACTCCATGTCATTAAGACATGCAGTACAGAAAAGCAGGAGAAACTTAAAACCCCATCATTTAATTAACTATTAATTTATTACATGCTGAGAGTATGCTGGTTATCCTCCGGGCTAAAACAACAAATTACCTCCTAATGCAAGTTAAATGTTTCTTCAGCATTTAATTTCCTTTAATAGTCACATTCAGAGTCACTTAACAGTTACATTTCCCTTTTCGCACTTTCAATAACTGCACACCAGCTTTCTATTTATACTTCATGCAACATTTCAAGGCTGTTTACACCTTCTGTACATATTTCTTCACAAAAATAAAAATGACATATCCTTGACTATTATTATTGTAACACATTAATATTATCTTATCTCATTCGTAAATGCACCTTAGTCAGCATTTCCTATAGCTTTCACTGTCAAGAAGCTATACTGCAGTGATTCTTCTTGACTATTGTAAAGTGGTGTGATGTCAAAATTACATATTAATCCAGTATTATTGGAGTTTTCCTAAGGCCGTTTTATTCATTAAATGTTGGACTGTCATTAGATATTCAATAATGTACTTCTTACTAAAACCAACCGACATAACAAGATTGGCTCTGTTGCAAAAAATATTTGGAAAATGACACTAATAATTGGTTTGGGAATATTTGTTTAATGCGGTGTCAAAATGAGGGAAAAGTGTTGCAACATCTCAGTCTGTGGTAAAAATAATAAATCAGAGACACGCTTCATTATATTTTGTGAATATGTCATTAATGAGGATGAATTAACATAAATGCACACCTGAACAACCCAGGGGCTTTTGGAAAAGGCCATGATGTGTCTCTCCTCCCAAAAGAAGGCCGACTCTGACCGCTTGATCATCTCAAACTTGTTGAGCTGCTTCATGGCATAAACTTTCTTCGAGGCCTTGTGACGAACCTGTAATCATAAGAAGTGAGGCACGGGTCAGAGACATGAGACGTGGAAGAGCAAACAGTGATAACTCCACAAGGACAACGAGAGGAAGATTCTCAGAAGGTCACTACGACGGAGATAACATGAGAGGCACAGAGGAAAATCTACAGACGGAGGTGGAGAAAGCTGTAATTGTCGTACACACCCATAGAGAGACATGCTTACACAAGATTTCAAGCACAAACGCACCAGGTCCCCCCTCCACACCCCCACACCAGACTTCACACTTGTCTCCCACACACACACACAGACACATGCACACACACATACACACACACACACACTGAGCCTGTCCAGACTCGTTTCCACCACAAGACGCTCTGCACGTAGCAGATAGGAGAACACCAAGAACACACTGGGAGCTGAGGAAAGTAAAGAGTCACTGCAAGCCTGAAGCTCCAATAACTAAAACTGCATTTACAGGAGGGGAAAAAAGAAAAAGAAAAAAAAAAATTATATGAGACATTGTGTGTTTCTGTAGATTGTTGCACCCTCTAGTGGTTTCCAGACTATTCAAACGGATGAATTTAGGAACAGCTGGAGAAATCCTGTCCTTTTATCACTGCAATACACTGCAGCCTCCGGGTGATTTGGAATTAAAATGTGCGAGGGAACAATCACGCACTTATTTATCGGCTCTTTGCACAGAGAAACATCTCACCAGCTGCACTTCTCCGTAGGCGCCTCGGCCAATCAGCTTGACTTTGTCAAAGTCTTCCAGTTTGACCTGCAGTTCTCGCAGCTGGCTCACGGCCGCTTCATCTGAGAGACGCAAACGTATGTTACCATGGAAACATGAAGGTAAAAGGCTCGCATGCATCCAGAAGACCTCTGTTTTTTTATAGTGTAATAAATATAATCAAAGAAACATGTGACAAGAGAAATATCAAACCTATTTTTAGGTTTTTCAGCCATATTGTACACGTGTACATAAAGCTAAATACAGAATTTTCTGTTCTCAAGACTAGAAAATGGTTTGGAAACAACGTACAGCCTCATTAAAGTAACACAATTGTGTTTTAATAAGATTTTGACTGTGACATTTGCATTACTCATTAGCCCTCAATTTAGATTTCCTCAACAATTGGCACTTTAATCACATTTTGTATCACTCCTGAACATGTGAATCAGATTAAATAACAGGAATACTTTGGCTGACAGAATAATAGTCACAGTTTTGTTGTACAACTACATTATGAGTCACTAAAAGTATCAGACTTGCTACACAAAATGTAAGATGGACTATGGAGATGAAAGTATTTCACACAAATCTCTTCTCAGAGGTTACTGTAATTAAATGGTGTTATGATGTACTTTAATCTGTACCACTTTCAAGTATATACATTTACTTTCGTATAATATGCATGACGTAATGTAGTTTGTAAACCCACAATTTGAATTAATATTCAAACCCTTTAATATGCATTTTGTAGCCAATAAATTAACTCTTTGACAAATGTGCTCTGGACTTTTACTATATTGAATACTCGCAACTTAATGCAGTGAAATTGTATTTTTTCGTGCTTTTATATGAGGTAATTTCAGCAATGATACTTTTACTTGTAATTAAGTACAATATAAGTAAAGTAACAGTAGTTGTGCACTTGAGTACAAATGTTCCGCAGTCTTCCAACCTTTGTAAACAAATTAGACATTTAATCTGGTTCTTACATCGGTTCAGAAAGGTCTCAATGTTCTTGTTTTTCCGCATAGCAGGGTAGTTCAAATCATGGGCCAATGCACTCATGGAGTCCTGGAAGACAAAAGGAAAAAAATGATTAATAATAATACAAACAAAGAGAACACATATTCCTCTTAAGAAATAATTAACTGCAAGGCTTACCATCAGTTTAAAAGACACAACTGGGCCCACTGAACTAACATACATTGGTAACATAATATTATATACCAGATAATTCTTGCGGTTTTGGCTGAATTGTGCAACACAGCTACATTTTCCAAACCTGTTTCATTGTTGTTCTTACGGTCCTTTATCTGTCGGGAAGAGTTCCGCATGTCGTGTGACCCTGACCTCCAAACAAAACCGAACAAATCAATTAACGTGAATTGCATGTAAAGCTTTCACATTTTTCCATATTGGGAGTGCTCCAAAATCCAACATAATAGGGAGAGAAAAGGCAGAGCGGTGATGGGGCAGCAAAGCCAAACAACCACAAAGGAACAATGGAGGTTGGATATACAGACATAACAAGCCATGTAACAACACGAACTGGTCACATGATGTTGTTACTGCCGCCTACCCAAGCACACGGACCATCAAGCGGGCCCACCAGCCCCTCCCTATAGCGCAACATACTCGGGCAGTGGCAGCATCAGGCTAAAATCCGAGGCCTCAGTCGTGTCATCGGCGCTTAAATCGGCGGTGTTGAGTTTCATGTGAACCCGGAATGTCTCCGTGATCCCAGTGCATGTTCTGGTGGGGCAGCTGGGGAGATGAGCGGGGAGAAGGAGGGGGTCACAAGGTGTTTTATGACCCCCGTTCCCTAAAAACAGGGGTCAACTGGAGTCATGCAGTGAGTGTGTTGTTTGTGTGTGTGTGTGTGTGTGTGTGTGTGTGTGTGTGTGTGTGTGTGTGTGTGTGTGTGTGTGTGTGTGTGTGTGTGTGTGTGTGTGTGTGTGTGTGTGTGTGTGTGGAAGCGGTGTGGGCAGTGTGTGTTTTTTCTGTTTGTTCTGGGACATGTGGGTGGGTGGGTGGATGGGGGGGGGGACATGTGGAACAATTCTGCACCTTTAAATAGCAGCAGTGAGGAGAGATGCACCCTCCAAACTGCCCCCCCCCCCCCAACCACCGCCGTCCCTGTTGACGGTGGAAATAGACCTAAAGGCTCAGAAGCTATTGTGGGACAAACAGCTTATAGGTCTGGATCGAGACTGAGCAGTCGTGTGTGTGTGTGTGTGTGTGTGTGTGTGTGTGTGTGTGTGTGTGTGTGTGTGTGTGTGTGTGTGTGTGTGTGTGTGTGTGTGTGTGTGTGTGCGTGTGTGTGCGCGTGCGTGTGCGTGTGTGTGTGGGGGTGTGTGTGTGTGTATGAAGGTGAACCTGGCGATATTTGAATGATATGTAAATAATACAATCTAATTTTAGGCTGCATGTAAGATGCATCTGGAGACATAGGGAATGTGTGACTAAAATCATAAATGTGTTCAGACTGCTGCAGCCTCGTATCTGACACCAGTTTTCAAAATAAATTTAAATCCATCCTCCATCCATATTGATTAAAAGGAAGCTGACATGAGAAATGAAGTTACTTGCATTAATGGTATAAAATTTCCACATTTCCATGTTTCTCAACTGAAATACAGCTTGTGTACACTATTTACCATTTAAACCCTTTAAGCCTAAGGCTGTTATTCAATATCCACTGAAAAAAACATCCAAAAAGAAAACTGCAAAGATCCCATGTTTTTATAGGCCAGAACTTTGGCAAAACTTGACATTTTTATTTCCACTTAATGAAAACAACAACAGTCTCATAACAGTGAGTCACTGAACACTGCTGTCACTGAACCTGTTCTCTGCAAAGCCACCAGAATCTATGCAAATAAGACAAAAACACTGAACCCACTTTACTCCTCGTCTCTGTCGCGTTGGCATCTTCTCCCTGTGGCTGACAAAGACACGTAGGTGTGTGTCTCTCTTTGCGGCAGCCGTCTGATGGGCTGATGATATGAGCCTTTCTTCCAACGTTGGCGCGGACATGCTTCAGCCATCGTGACCCCAACTCTCGTGGAAAACCAAGAGATGGATGGTACCAAGTGGTGTGTTGATTGGATGTCTTTACTGCTTCAGCAGCCCCAAAGTGCTTTGCACTGTCACATTTGAACACACAAATCTACACATCAATGGTGACGACCATGCAAAGGTGCTAAACGTCCAGCAATTTGGACGTCACTATAAATTTACTTTGCAATGTTTTGCTACTTTTTTTTGGGGGGGGGGGGATATTCTCCATATTCTAGATCTATAATCGCTGATTTTCAAAAAAATACCTTTAATTTACTTTCGCTATATATTCCAAATAGAATTGCCTACAGGATGAATAATTATTTATCTATTAACCCATCTACAATATGTCATAAGATTGAGAGACAAAGGTCTGACAACCTGGAGAAAATGGCCCCAGGTGCAAACGTTCCAAAGAAAGGCGAGAGTGCAAACGGTGATTCAACCCCAGTCACATCACGTTTAAGAAAAACTAATAAATGTGCAACATTAGACCCGTGTGCTAATTATCTAAGAACAAGAAAAACCTCCCCAATCTCATGTAAAGTCTATGGTAAAGGCGGCGATCTTAGCATTTTGCAGGGATTAAGGAAAATGGAAACTCAAACAATCATTGTCAAATATTTTTTTTAAAAGGAGCTTTAGTGATTGTGTCAGTGTCTTTTGATCTGTGTCGGTTCATGTTGCTTTCGGCTGGCTTGTTGGTAGCTTTTTCTTGTTTGTTTTTTTACGTGGAGGGTTGGGGTGAGATAGCCATCACAACTTGCACCATGGACTTGGTTAGTTTTCACGGGTGTCCTTTCTCCATTCGAACAATATGGCTGCACTTCTTCAACACAATCACTCAGATCCAACTATCAAGTGGGTTTATAAATGGTCTTAGGAAAGCCATCGGTACTTATTTATAATCTGCTGGTCGACAAACACCTTGTGGAGTAACTCATTCCTGAGGTAAATCTCTTGCCTGCTCAGTAAGCCTCAGACCAAAGACAATTGGCTCCGTCTTGCTTGAGTTCAAGTGGAATCTGGACAAATCTGAACATGATCATGCATCTTCCCTGCCTTAGCCACCACCCCCCCCCACCCCCCGTACTGTAAAGGAGCACAGTCAGCAGCAGTAGTGTGTTGATATTAGTGCTCAGATGCCCGACACAGAAACCTGCCTGGCTTATAACTTGCATATACTGCATGTATAAAGAGGAAATAATTATATGCTAGTAATTCACTAAACGGGGGGGGGGGGGGGGGCTTTACTGGTTTTAGCAGTATTACAATGTTTCGCACATTGACATAAACACTTGTACACTACTGGCAACAGACCTGCCTTGCAAGGAGCTCCACTTTTAACAGGAACCACTGCTCAAGGAAATGCTCACACCAACAGATCGGGTAATCGCACCGTCTACAGAAAGACGGGTCAACAATCCACTCGACGACCTCAGCCACGGTCGTCAAAATACTCAGTGACTTAATTGATCCTCTTACAACTCGTAATTCATGGTAATAACTATTGACACCTTATCAGTTTTTGAAAGGTCAGCTCTGAAAAGTAAACTGCTCATTAACATAAAGTCCTGAACAGCCAATCACAGGGCAGACATGGTGGACGTGGTCTGTTCAGGTTCATACCAACCACATGGGAGAAGATGGGGGATTTAAATCTTCGTACTAATCTTTATATTGTGTTTTATTATATTTTTTGGAGAGTGTGCTCTAATCTAATTTGGACTATTGTACTACGACTGTCGGTGCCATACCGGCTAAAAACTTCCTTCCAGGACTGGCTCATCAAATTTGGGCAACAGGGTATTAGAAATACGTCACCTGATACTGATGTGATGTGAACAACGTGGATCCATCCTGTGTGTATCAGCTGTTGGTGTAAAGGACTGAGATGTTCTGAGCAGAACAGGGTTTACCAGCAAAACTTGAGGTTGGTTTGACAACAACAGCCTCCCTGACTATAATTGCTGATCATGCCCATCGTTTAATGACCACAGTTGATGTCATAAAATTCCTTCTACCGGCAGGTTAACGCATCGCGTGACAAAGTTCAAAATATCTCAAACGAGTTTCCGGAAGATGATTGCATCCAAAGTGTGAACATACATCCGACACTTTGGATGCACGTCTTACAGCTCGTCAATAAATATGCTGATGATAAAAACCTCAGTTACTATTAGGAGTCTTGTTGTAACTTGTTTTTCTGAAGGCAGTGTAGAGATCGAAAGCAGAAGCTGTGAGTAACGATAACAAGAGATATATCTCCGAGGCGAGGAGGCGGTGCATTCTGGTTGGCAGCTTTGCCTCAGGTTCCTGGTTTGAATTGTCCTTGCTGCACATTTAACAAATGACCTTCCTGTTTGCCCACAGAACTCAATAGGTCCCGCCTTGTAAGCTGCACGGCATCTTTAACTTTTGTAATGTAATACTTTGAATTTTCTGAACTTGTTGCTGAAAGCCACTTCGACCTGCCTGTTTGCTAGAATGTGGAGTACACATAAAAATACTTTGCATAACTGTGTGGAGCTTCCCCTGTTCTTCCTGTTCTTCCTTTGATAATTCAACACATGCTCATTAGGTAAACTGTTGTGTGTTGGCGTGTTGTCCACGTGATGGACTGACCCTCCCTGTCACACAATGTCACCTGGGTTTTGCTCCAGCCCAGCTCTGTAATCACCATAAAGCAGCTCCCCCCCCGCCTCCACAGTATTCAGAACTGAGACCATCATCAGATAGATCCGTTTGAAAAAGAGTCACTTTTCTCAAAATAGAATTATTTAAAAAAACAACAACTTCAAAAACCACTTTTATGCCAAAAACAACAATAAACACCGCTTGTGGACAAACAGGAAATAGTGACGTGAGGTCATGGGAGGTTATCTCCATCTCAATTCCAGGACGTGAAGTCAGCTTCCTGTGCGGTAGCTCTCTGCATGAAGCGGCGCGGTGGCTATTGTTACCTCCAACACAGAGCTGCTTAGGAACCAGATGTAGCCGACCGCAGTGAGGACAATCAGGCAGGATGACCGGTGAGTGCGAGTTGGACACGTTACACAGCAACGTTCATATCGCTTCGGTTGAGTCTCAGTGTCACAGACAGAGATTCTCTCTGCCACTGGACTTTGTTTTGTGACTCATCAGCACTGAGTATAGACACAGAGGGAATAACTCTAGACAACAGTTGCTGTGTACAGAAAAGCTTATCATATTAAACTCTTTGCTGTTTTATGTAGACGTCAGCTGGACTTCCATGCCACACCGGTAATCCTTACACTTGTGTTTTTATTTGTGTCACCAGTCCAAAAAAAAACTCAAGTCACCTGCTGTCATCATTTAGGTGGAGAATTACATGAGTGGACACGTCACTGCAGTGCCAGCATACATTAAAAAGCAGGTTAATCCAGTCCAAACCCTTTATTTTTTTTCTCAAAGCTATTTATGGATTGCAGAGGAACTCTACCGGATTGTTTAAAACTTATGTTATAAGAAGCGCGGCAGTGTTCGGTGGAGTTTCAGGATTTCATTTGGCCTGGTGTGAGTTCCTGTCAAGGCAGTTGGAAAAGCGCCTCCATATTTTATTTCCTGTAGAGAAGCTGAGGTGCAAAAGGCTTCGTGGTGGCAGTAGTTGCACATTCTCAGTGCAGGTCAGACAGCGGGCATGTCATGTCCAGACCAGACCAGGAGATTCAGCAGGTAAACACACATAGAGATGGAGTGGATTACAACTAGGGGTGACTGTATTTGTGGATTTCAGTAAAAGC
Source organism: Lipophrys pholis (assembly GCF_963383615.2). NCBI lineage: Eukaryota > Metazoa > Chordata > Actinopteri > Blenniiformes > Blenniidae > Lipophrys > Lipophrys pholis. The sequence continues at coordinate 14,017,491 of NC_137649.1, forward strand.
ACTAAAGGCTTAAACTTTAATAGAGTTTAACATAATTAACATATCACATTCCACATTAATATATCTCATTTTATTATAAATACACTTTATTCCCCCTATTCCATACTGTGAATGCGAAGAGGAACAGATTGTGCTCCATACAGGAAAGGCTCTGGTTTAGGTGGGGCTTCCTCCTGCAACATTTTTGATTAGGAGTCCAAGTCATTTCTGTCTTTACCTTTATTCTACAAAAGTGTTTGTGTCATTAGCAGCTACATTATTCCACCATTTGTTTGTACCCAGCTGTTTTCAAACGTGTCTTTTCATGTAATCCCCGGTCGTGTCAGAATAATTGCTCACAAATATGTGAGTAACTCATTATCTCAGGCACTGACGACAAACACGCGGAGAGGAGAAGAAGAGGGGGGTGGGGGGGGGGGGGGGGGGATGCCTGAGGGTTATAAAAAAAAAAATAAAAAAAAAAATAAAAAAAAAACACACCAGGAAAACTTACCAGCAGAGTTTCCAAGTTTAGGGCGGACTGTGGGTTCCTCATAAGGTTCTCCAGCTTCCTCAGCCGGCTCTCCAGTATGCTCTCCGCTCCCAGCATGATCGCAGCAGTGCGGATCCGAGTCCGAAGCAGAGAAACACCTGTGGCCTCGGCCTGGCTTTTGTCTCAGGCGGTGGAAGCGCACTTCGCTCCTGCTCGGCTCAGCTCCTCATGTCACCTCCTCCTGGGGAGTGCGGCTCGACTTGTCAGATTAATTATTTATCCCGCGGCCAAAGTAAAACCGTCTCACTTTCTGTTGTCATTAAAGCCTCAGAACAAAGTGTAATAAATAATAATAATAATAATAATAATAATGATTTAAAATAAACCAAAAACGCGGCGCCTGGTCGCTCTCAGGTACCGCGGGTCCGGGACGCTGCCAGGCAGGTACAACAAAATCTGATCCGACCACAACGTGTCCAACCTGTAGGACGCACCGCGCGTCAAGACACACGCAGCCAGAGCGCCGCTTCCGGCTGGGACTGTCAAAGCAAAAGTCTGACCATTGCCAACTTCACTCAATAGTTCAACACGAATGAAATAAACCAGGGAAAGAAAAGGAAACCGCCCAACAACAACAGCAACAATAATATTTAGAAATATTTGTTCTCGTCTCTCTTCTTAAATGTTTTTTTTTACCTGTCCTGATTTTTTTACCTTTAACCACCTTGTTAAAATCTATAGATTATTTTATTATTAAGTTAATTTACCCACTACATATGAAATTATCGAACAACACAGAATCATTAAAATAGAATGAAATAGACTTTATAAATCCCAGAGGAAGATTCTTTAGCTACATTTTATATTATCACTTTTTGTTATTGTGACATATTTTTCCTCCCAAAATAATTTTTCTCGCCAAAACTTTGTTGAGTTAAAATTTGCACTTATTTTTATTTGTAAAATAGATTTATTACATGTAATATGAAACATGTTTTCTTGTGCCACAAAAGTTGTTTGGTAAATGGATTTCATGTATATAGCACTTTTCAACTGTTGAGCCATCCCAAAGTGCTTCACACAGTCAATCCCATTCACACACCAGTGGAAGCTGCTTACATGCAAGGTGCTCAATCTATCCCTTGGGTGCGATTTCGGGCTGAGCTCAATGACACTTTGGCATGTGCGCAGGTGGAGATGGGGAAAAGAACCTGCAACCTTCCGATTGGGAGACGATCGCTCTACCAATCGAGCCAATGTGGCGTAGTTTATTCTAAAGTGACCTGTTACAGATATAAAACTAAATGTAATAGTGTGACATTAACCCAGAAGTGCCTTTTGTAGCTGTGTGAACTGCACTTGATTACATGTTAAAGTATTGTTGTTGAAAATACTGGTTATTGGTGACAAAGAAATAAATCAACACGTTTGACCGGTAAACACAATTATAGACATAAAGTAGCAAAGTAGATTGGAAATTGTATTCAAGTATGAGTAACATTATGTAATTGAAATTACTTCTAACAATACTAGTACTCAAATATGTCACTCAATCAAAATAATGTGAGTATTTACAGAATTCTCTGTGACCTTTCATTCTTTGACGCTTTAGTTTAGAGGGGTTGCCCTACATCCGGTTGTTAAAGGCAAATTGACTTCAGATAACGCGACATTATTTTGGAAAGCCCGTGTGTGAGTGGCGGTGAGTGTCTAACTTTGCCCCGGAATGCGCCCCAGGTCGGGACTCCACTGCCCTCCACACTCACCGCTCCCAGACGGATTCTTACTCCCTTATCTCATCCATCTGCTTCACTGGCATTACACAGTGGCTCGACCAACTTTCAGCATTTTAAGAATGCTGATGCTCTGCCTGTCAGACACGCTGCCACTAAAAATAAACACTGACGCGTTCTCTCCAGCTCGATCAGCCAATCAACAGGTATTCATGTGTTTCATTTATGTGGATGCATTGCAACATAGTATCAATCAAGAGGTATGACGTAAGAAACGTTAAGAATGCAACAGATGCTTAATTGCTCTTAGAATAACTTTTATTCATCTTATTTTACAAAGAGGTCTTCCCCGCAGCTCTTGGTTACTTATTTTTATTCAATTACAAACAATCGGCTTTAATTCAGTAAATGTTTGGCATGGGGAGTTCAGAAAGTACCTAAAAAAAGCATTTCAGGCAACAACAGCAAAGAAATAACAAAAAACCACTGACACAAAAGTATGTCTGTCAAATTGTTGTATCAGGTGAGAAATGACTCAATGCTGATTTAAAAATAATCAATAATGGCAGTCTTAAAAATGTGAGATTTGGCCTTTGCCATCTACGGGGGGGAGGCCCACTTGTTGACACTGCAGCTATTTGTATGGAACGATGTCATCACTGAGTCACACAAGCTGTGGCCCGAATCCCCTCTCGGGCCCAGGATGACACAAATGTAATGGCATGATCTGTGGCGAGGGTGTAGGCTGGAATGAGAGGGGTGACAGTGAAGGTAACACACACACACACACACACACACACACACACACACACACACACACACACACACACACACACACACACACACGCACACACGCACACACGCACGCACACGCACGTGATTGGTGGTTTTGGAATGATGGCAGGCGGGTGGGCCGTCCGTATTTGGAAGTGTTCTCGGTGTAGGTCCTGATGAATGGCTATGCCCTCATGAAGAAGAGGCTATGTGGGGACACTCACAGCAACCTTGGTATGACACTGCAGGGATGATTGATACTTGACATGAAGTGATGGCAGCGATATGAAGGAAAGGCTGTGTACTTAGCAGTGTTGTGTTCAGTGAGATTATATGGTTTTCAGCAGACTGCCTGTTTGCCTCCAGGTGCTTTTAGTCAGAATAAGGCAGGTGCAAATTTACAAAGGCCAACACTGCTCTCTAGTGGAGAATCAGCATATAAACACGTGAAAAATGGGGGCATGAAAGAGCTGAGGCACTCAAAAACAACAACAAAAAACCCAAAACAAACAAACACAAAATACAATCAGAACAAATAAAGATATAAAGACATTTTTTTATGAAAATCTACAGATGCATCATCCTTAATTTAATATAACATCATATAGTATCTGGGAACAGCTTAACGAGAAAACTGAAACCTTACAATGGGACAAGTGTGGACAAGCCTCTTAGTGACCTATCAGGATCAAATCTTATCCCAATTGTGGGAACTGTAATACTGATCGCTGCATACTACTGCATTTGATGCTTTTGATTATAATACCACATTTGGTAATATTTCAAATGTTTTCATTTTCACAAATGTTTGACAGAGCCAATATTAGAGAAAAAAAAAAAGTCGAAATCAGGATCAGTTTAACTGTTATGTCCTATGAATGTTGAGGGTTTCAACGTAAACATACATGGCACCCAGTGCTACAGGTGACACAAACTGTGATTTAATATCAGATGTTTGGTAGGTCCGGTGAGTAGTGAGTGTGTATCTGTAAATCACACATTTTAGTACCAGCGTCATCAAGACGACTAAAGTGTTCACAGACCATCTTGGCTACTGTGTATCAGTAGGCGTACCCTTATATATACTCTGTGTACATTGTTTTAAGAGTGAAGAAACTCCCCTTCAGGGATTGTCCTTCCCAATCTGACTCTCTCTGCCGAGTGAGTAAACTGCTGGAGGATAAATCTCAGCAGAATTTCTGTCCTCCCTTGAAGGAAGTGAGCTGAGGAGGGAATCACAGGCAATCAGTTGTGAGAGGATAAAACCTCAGCGCTTGTGTGTGTAGTGTGTACCGTATTGAGATGGGGCGGATAGGTGGAGGAGAGAAGGGTATACTATATTTCTGGCTGTCGGTCAAAAAAAAAAAAAAAAAAAAGCTCCTGAAGTCTGAGCCCCCGTCGGCCAGGTAACCCAAAACCTGGAGTGGGGAGTCAGCGTGGGATATGGGGAGAGGAACAATGTGGCCCTTTGTGCAAGCCGGGCAGAGAAAACAAACCGTTTCCCCTGGAAAGAGATCATGTTCAGGCTCCATCTGAGAAGACCACACAAGGCTGATCAGAGCCCTGTCTGCTGTGAGGAGCATGGAGAGGAGGAGGAAGAGGAAGAGGAGGAGGAAGAAGAGGAGGGTCGCATCTGGGCACACACACACACACACACACACACACACACACACGCACGCACGCACGCACGCACGCACGCACGCACGCACGCACGCACGCACGCACACGCACGCACACACACACACACACACACACACACACACACACACCTTAGGGCATTGTCAGACAGGAAGAGGATCTGAGATGCTCCGTTTCAAACACTCACTGAACACCCACTAGCCAGCAATTCTCTTTGGTCCAAGACAAAATGTGTGACTGTGTTGTGTTCTTCCCCCACGTTGACTTGTGATAGTTTGGCCATCTGGACTGCTTCCTGGGTTGGCACCCTGCTGGTCTACAGGCAGAGTGGCACTCTGGTGGGCTGACAGGCTGAAGGACAGGCTGGAGGGCGGTGGCACTGGCGTTGTCCACAAGAGGGCGTGGCACTGAATCTGGCACTGCCATACAGTGTTGAACAAGGAGTCTGTTCATTAGGAGGCAAGAGGGGGGAATGCAAAAAAAAAACACCAAAAATAAACAAACAAACAAACAAACAGAAAGAGGGAGAGACATGTTAAAGAATCTTTGTAACCTCCAGTTCTGCCATATCTTATAACAACCTCTCATGCACTGGACGCTCATTCCTTAATCCGCCCGTTCTACATAAACACTGCGAATGAGGCTTTTTAGTCATGTCAACACTCAGATAACTGTTGCACAGGGCACAATCAAACCAAGAACATCTGGCCTCTTTTCTTTCTCACACACTTACACAGACTTTCATTCAAACGCGCATATTAAATGCAAACAGACGCGCACACACGTAAGGGCCAAACCGGGGTTCTGTACTCCCTCTGTCCCATTGCGTTTTAGTTTCAAACGCTCAGCGAATACCCATGTGGTGGGATCAGATTACATGGGGCTATAAAATATCCCAAATAAAGGCAAGGAAAGCTGAGACGAAAAAACTGGCTGTTTCCTGAGGTGAAATCCTCCAGTTGGCTGCTGACTATGTCAGTGTGGGAGATTTTCTTAAGGAGACTTATAACAGAGGAGACAATAGAACAGGACAGCAATGTTCAACTCAAAGCATAGAGGTGGCAAGTTAAAGTCATTCGCATACGGCAGCCAGCTCCCATTACACACAACGCGAGGCCATAAATCCGTCTGCACGACACAAGCAGCACGCTGTGATTTCATATGTATTGGTTACTAAGGCGGTGCATAAAACCACAACAAATGACAAAGAGTAAAGTGGGGCTGATTTAGGGAAAAGATAGGTAGAAAACATCTGGGCCGCAAGATGAAGGTTAATACTGTAATTTTTCTTGATCAGAAAACATATCTATGATACGGTGATTAAATTAGAGGGTTAAGCTGACAAATGGAGAGAAGAACAGGGGAGTTATACTCTATCCTCTTGTGGTATTTTTGAATCAAACCCAAAACATACAGTAAAATTGTTGTGTTATTATACCAAGAGGTCAGGATGACAGTTGGTGTTAAAACCATTGTTACGTCCAATAAGGAGTAAAATGAAGAGTGGTTTCGATTTTGCTGATCAAAATGGCATTTTGGCTGTTGCATTCTACAACATCTGCTTGGCAGTGGACATCCGTGGTAAATGAAGAAAAAAAAAAAGGAAAAAGATTAAAAAAGGAGAGGAAAGTAGAAAATTTATATAAAGGAGAGGGTTGAGCCAAAGTCAGAACAGGGTGTCATTATGACATGTGTAATCGGATCGCACTGGTTCTGCCCTTGTGTTTTCCATTGAAACCCCAGAGCTCTATCGCAGCTCAAGACTGGCTCTTGCAGTCAGACTGGCTTCACAGCATGAATGACAATCACTTCTGTCTGTACACCAACCTCAGAACTGCTTCACAGTCCACACTACTCGAAGTAGAAATTTGAGTTGGGGGTCGTGTTCAGATATGATGTTTGTCTTTGTCACTTTGGATAAACTATCATGTAACCTCAAGGTGACATATTCGATTCAGTAGCAGTCTCCTGTGTTTGTCCAAGGCAATGGACCTTATACCTTCGCATGTGCTGCTTCTGTTAAAGGTTAACGAGTGAAAATCTAAAAATTTCCCCTGCCCTGTTAAACAAACACTCACTCATATTTCTCTGCAAATCTGAGCCTACAAAGCAGGCAGCCATGCAAACAAAGCATTGTGACAGTCAGGTTGTGGTGGAGTGATCGGCTTTCAAAGTGACTCTCACTGCCTGTGCCCTCGACCTCCTTCCCCTGCTGTAACCTTAGATCACTGAGGAGTGCCAGGTTACTGGGATTCTCTCTCTTTGGCGCCATGCTGTTTAGTGACCATGTGTACACTGTGAGACCTGTGATTAAGCTTGCCCCATATATATATGCCAACGGGTGTATGCAGACAGTTTACCAATCCTAATTAAATAGTGTTTAACAATGATTACAGGGTTTGGATCTACTTATTGAGAAGTAACACAGGAAGTTTCAGAAAAGACATTTGAAGTTCACAGAGTACATGAAATGATTTATATCATTATCTCAGCAGATATATGGGTAAGATAAGGAGGTCCAACAGTTGTGGGCCTTCTACAATGTGCAACTCAGTGATACCAGATAATGAAAGCTATTGAGAGCAGTGCTATCTATAGGCTACCTTCCCTAACACTGTAACAGAATCTCTTACCTCCATCCTCTACTTATTCTGATCTCGAATTCGTAGGCATCGCCTTTTCAGAGCTGGCTCCATGTCTCCTGCGCTGGGCACATTAGCAGGGCTCCGCAGGCTGCCCTTGTCCCTGAGTTTGGGCAAGAGCAGTGGGGTGGTGGTCCCACCTGTCTTTGGTGCTGTGGGCAAAGCATAGGCATGGTCCTCATCGGGAACATGTGAGTCCTCTCCACCATCTCTGACGACCGATACGGGCTCTTCGGGCTGACTCACTGGCCCTTCAACCCGCACTGGACTAACAACAGAACACTTATTTTCTTTGATAGCCTCCAGCTCATTAACTGCAGGTTCAAGGTGAGGTGATGGTAATCTCTGGGGTTGGGAGGAATCCGGACTGGCAGGAGCGGATACAGAGGACATCCCATTTTGACCATGGTCCTGAGATTTCAGGGCAGAGGCATCACTCAGATGGCTGCTCTCCATGGAGCTTGTAGGGGAGTGGGAAGGGGGAGTGTAGGGGTCGTGGTGCTGGTAGACAGTGTCCTGTGAAGGTGAGTGTGGTAGCGGAGGGGTGGGCCTGATAATGTCATGATGGCCTGATCTGTCAACCTGCATGTTTCCTGACTCCTGCAGCCCTGAAAGGTCCACCACTCCATTGGCACTGGGTTCCAGCTTCACTTTGGTTCTATATAGAACCCTTTGAATGACTTGTCGATCGGACTGCTGCTGCTGCTTATAGTCTGTCAGCATTTCTGACCCCAGGGCTGAGCAGGGGGATTCACTGCACTGTGCTCTGGGTGAAGATGCTTCACTTTGGGGTGTGGATGCTGGAGAGAGAAATGGACGCTCTGATTTAACCCAGTTGGTGTCCTTTGTACCCAGGTCACTTGGTGAGGACAGACCTTGCATCAAAGTTCCTCCCAATTTGTTGGGTCCCACTCTGTTGTCCACTTCAGCAATCCCTGGTGATGATGTTCTGGTAAGCCTAGATCTGCTCCTGTCTACCCCGTCTGGTACCGGCTGGATAACTCCACTGTGAGTTGGAGGTTCTTGAGCTGCTTTAGGGGGGATAGGAATCGGGACTGGAATGGGAATGGGAACAGGTAGTGGAACAATTATGGGATAAGGCACCAGGATGGTGGGTTGGGGCAGAAGAGGACTAAAAGAAGGAAAACCAAAGTTCATTAGAGGAGGCATCGGGACAGGACCTCTTGGCATCATGTTTATAGGAGGTGAATGCAAACCGGGAAAATAAGCTCCTGGGTAGGGATGCATCAGTCCAGGGGGATTCATAGAAGAAGGGGTAGGAGGCTGCAGGTGAGGAGAGTGCGGAGGTCTGTGGATGGGGCTAGAAGGGGGGCCTGGATGTCTGGGAATATTGGCAAGGGGGCTTTTCAGGCCCTGAGCATGAAGAGGGGGCCTTATGAAGGGAATGGGGATCTGAGATATGGGTTTTTGATCCAGAGGGGGGCGTGGTGGAGGTTGATGGGGAAGGTGCGGAGGGTGGGTAGACACATCCACCATAGAGGGAGGTGGAGGAGGCTGTATGGTTCTTTCCAGGTTCCTCAGCCCGGAAACAGATACTTTGGAGGATGAAGAGGAAGTTGCTTCTGAGGGAGCGATGGAGGTGGATTCTGCTGATCCGTGGATTAGTGCATGCCCTTTAGGTGAGAGGTTTCTATTACGGGCTTCCCCTGTGCTGCTGTTCCAAGACTCTGGGGTGAGCAGCTTCTGCCCAGTCACACTGCTGTCCATACGTCCCTCCTGATTGGTTCTGTTTGGGCTGGAACTGGTGCTGGTGAGAGCCGCTCGGGCTTCCCTGTAGAAAACATCCATCTTGTACTGGTTCAGACACTTGGTGCTGCAGAACTGCAGTCGTTCTTCACCAGAGCCGAAGTCCAGGTATTCTTTAGTGTGACGAACATGTTTGCACCAATCACATACCTGTGGTACAGGAGAGAGAGACTGTGGGGGGTCAATGAAGCAACAGATTCTAGAGCCAAGCTTAAAGATTTTTACCCCCCCCCCTCCCCACCCGCACACACACACACACACACACACACACACACACACACACACACACAAAAGGAGAAATGTGACCATTCTGGTAAACTTTGTAATTTATAGTGTATTGAACAAAAGATACATTTATAGTATCCTCTTACTCTGACATTGGTGTTTATCTTGAGCACCAGTCTGGGCGAATCCTCTGTGTGGGCGTGCTGAGGGGATCTCTCACCATGAAGATCTTCATCTCTGGCCTGACAGGGGAAAACCAGTGTCACAAACTTTATATAAACCAGCCTGGAGTTCATCCTGAAGTGGCCGTACCGGAATCATACTTCAGTAACATGACACAAAATGTGTGCATCTTAGAGCAAGGAAATAAATCTGTGATACAATTTTCCTGCTGTGAATACTGGAAATAGTTTGGTCTTTGATCTAAATGTCAGTACAACAAGCTAAGAACAACAGACATGGCCCTACAACCAAGTAGGGAGATAATGTAATGTGATGTATTGTCATATTATTAATGGTCCAGCCAGTATTAATATAGGAAATTCTTCTTGATTCATGAAAGCTGATCTGCTGCCGATCTAAGTGCTCCCCCATCTCTGTGACCCATTGAGTCGTGTTGAGTTACGAAACATGAGGCAGCTGAAGGTAAGGTATGCACTGAAAGTGGACACCTCGCCCCAGGCCTCCTGGCCTTCCTCTCAGACAAGAAGCAACAAGCCAACAGAAATGCTTTCCTCCCCACCTCCCAAAAAACTAGAGGGTTTATTGCACGCAGTCTGTTCAGCTCTCCTTTGTGTCTCTGTTGCTGTGTGAATAAACCTGGCATAGTATAAACAACAGTGAGGAAGAAACTCAATACCGATGCTTGTCACTGTGCACCTCTGAAGCAGGTATATCCATGTCGCCGTGGATATTGAAAAAGCATGGCAGTGGGCATCAGTGCAGCTCTGTGTCGTTGACGCTTTCCTGTCCTCCAGACCGAAGCCACTTAATGGCCGGCCCCTTCTCCATTAACATGGAACTAATACTAAGTGTCCTTCTCAAACTTTGACCTCCCTCCCACCATTCCTAAACTGCCTCCTCCACACCAACTAGGAAGTGTGTTCTTAGAGATCCTCCCTTTTTTTTTAAATGCCTGTAAATGAATCCGTATGACCTCACAAGATCAGGAGTGTCTGCTTCTGATGATCTGAGTACCTGCCAGAAACCACCTGATGCCTGTTTGCTTGCATGGAGAGTACACCGGCCTGCAAATAGTTTGAATAGCCCATACATGAATATGACTGAGTATATGTACAGTACATGTACCTGCATGACGAACAAATACATAAACACAAATCTACAGCTCATCTCTATGCAAATATCATATACAGTATACGGTCACAACAACATGTCAGTGACCTCCCTTACTCATGCTGATAAATATTGAATGTATCTTTCATTCAACACCAACCTTGTTGCGTTTGAAGTAAGCCCGTCTGCAGGCAGCAAAACACTTTTCGCTGCAGAAACTCTTGAGCTCTGAGCCCATGCATAGAGAGTAGCGTTTTACACCTTCCTTCTGGCACCAAACGCAAACGATCTGCACATTCTGTACATCCTCAACTGCAGGGGAGAAGATCACAGGAAAGGAGGGCAATTACAAAGTAGAATTTGAAGGGAGGAGTACACAGTCCGGGGCAAAAAAACAAGAATAAAATACGGTCTGTAACTCAACAGGTCAGAATTTAAGTAATTTTTTTGTAGAATAACTGCAACAGCAACTTGATATTTGATATCATATAATGAAGGACATTATTTATCTGGTTGAATAACGTTCATATACAGAAGATACATACCTGCAATGCACTAAACAGTAATCCCACTGCATCCCTGTTATATTTTAAAGTTATTGTTATTGTCATGTTGTACAATGCATGATTAGTGAAATGTTTTTTTTTGGGGGGGGGGGGGGGGGTTCACCCTGTGCTTGAACATAGTCAATCCAAAAATGGATGGGGGTTCTTCTACAAATTCAAAGCTTCTCCATCTATATGTCATGATCACTGTCATAATTATGGGCCATTTTATACAAATTTCTGCAACTTTCAGTAGCACAAGAGAACACAAGCAAGGCTGTGGTTCCTACAGTGGTTATCTAACACAGATGCCAACAATTTCACCTTTCAACTTGTTCAAAAACCATCAAATAGCAACATTATGTAACATTTCTAAAACTGCCAGACAGCAACAAAAAAAAAAAAAGAAAGAAAGAAAAAGCTGAATCCATAAAGGAAAATTCTCTTTTTTCAAGTTTAGATAATCTGACTTTTATTAAGCGGCCATTTGTAGTATTGAAGTATTACATCGTTACAGCAGCAAGGTTTTACAACCTAATTCAGCTCATATTCTTTATGCAGATTTTTGCATCAGAGCTAAAATTAAATAAACTTTAAAGATCTCATGTTTTCAAGGCTTATAAAAAAATTATAAAAATTTAATTACATCTTTGAGGGTGAAAATCCCATGTAAACGACGATGAGTTCTAAAAAGGGCATTTAAGAAAGAAAAATGATGGCATCGGGTTACAGGAGGACATGGAGACCGGTAACATAACTGCACCTTCTCTTTACTTTTTACAGAGGGTCAATTACTGCTCAGGAGCTAATGAGGAAAAAGCTGAAACTAATACCAGCTCCATCGCCTGCAGCTGACCCTGCACTTTGACTTCTGCACATAAATCCTAAGCCAATCATGTGTTATGTGTTTTTTCTGTAAATCGTGAAAGAAGCAATGCTGGGACCTGGAATATAAAGGTAAAAAATGTGTCATACTCCCACCTGCTGATGGCTTTATGAGAGGCACAATGACAGGCGCACTCTTGTGCTCCTTTGGGGTGGCCAATGATGAACTCGTTGATGAAGAGGAAGGCGAAGAGGAAGGAACACTAGAGGACTCTCTCTCTCCGCTCTTCATCGCAAGTACTGAGTGACTGACTTTGTTTTCCATGCTTTTGGGTTTTGGCAATGAATTTTCTGTAAGACAAGCAAAAAAAAACAACAACAATGTGAACTTGGATTTGTGATGTAATACAATAGCAGAAACCTATACGGCACGGCTATTATGATACTATGTTGGGTTTTTTTTGCACAAACAACAGACGCATATGAATGAATGAAATTTGAGAACGTACAACTATAGGAGATTATGTCTGGCAAATTTGTGCTGTGACTCAATGTCTGCACTAAAACCTGCAGAACCTGTTAGTTGGTGTAAAATTAAGATTGGACGAATAGTGAACTGTCGACACCTGCCCTCACCTTTTAGCACAGACACATGCTGGCGCCTTTCTCTGTAGTTTCTGATCTCATTGGCCTCTGAGTCTCTGAGATCAACCTTGTCGTATCCGTACCACCCCAGGAGCTCGTTCATGGTGCTTTCGGCAAATGTCTACATGAGAAAAAGAGGAAAACAAATCACATATTAACGTTGTGTGTAAGGGGATAGTGTAACTGAGCTGTAGTCAGCCTGTGAAAGGGAAACTGTGAGTACACACTGGGTTATTCGTGGAACTTTTTATCCTATGTTAAACATAATCAGAGCTGCCTACTCTGAATCAATGTAAGGGATTCATTCTCTGCCCGAGCCCTGTTGAAGAAATGAATAGGGGCACAGTGGAGTGCAGTATGACGCTTTTTCCATGATGTATTCAAGTTGTTTACCCTTACTAAATCTGAGACGGAAAGGTTTAAAACCTAACACCAGTGTGAAATCTATGAATCATCCTTTGTTTATCTCTGTTAATTGGAAAAAAGCAGGGGAAAAGAAAACTGTTCTCCACAGATGGGATGTGTGGTCTCCTTTTTTTTTTTTTTATTATGACCAGATGAAAAAAAAAAAAGAAAAACCCCAAAAAAACAAAACACAAAGGTCTCTCTCTTTATCCACCCACCTCTCTCTGTGGCTTTGGAGGAACCGGATTGGAGGAGAAACTTGATCCAGAACGGGCAGAAATCAGAGCGGGACACCCTACACCACAGCGAGGTCCCACGGTTCTCGGAAATGCCCCACTCCTCTCTCTGCGTCTCTCTCCAATGTCCACCACTCTCTCTCTCTCTCGCTCTCTCTCTACAGCTTTCCCTGTCCCACCCCTCACCTCTTTTTCTCCCCTATGCCCCCTCCACCTCCCATCTTCACCATCCTCCCCTCCATCCCAGCACCTTCCAGCCCTGACACCCGACACAGCTCTGCCTCTCAGGTTTCAACCTTTTCCAGCACAGCCAGTCTGCTGTGGTGGTGGTGTTGTAGTGCTGTAGTACTGACTGCACATTCTTTCCCCTGCTTTCCTCACTCCGACCTCTGCTCTGCACTCGGGCCTCAAAGAAATGGATCTCTCCCCTTGCTTGCTCACTTTTCTGCTGTGTGTGTGTGTGTGTGTGTCTGGGAGAGTGTGTGGGTGAGTGCAAGCAGTGGTATCATATCCAGCTAAATATGCCTAACGATGATTAAAGTTAAGTATCCGGTGTCTGGTGCTGCGCTCGGGTCTGACGTGGAGGGAGTAGGTCCGAATGTGGTGTTGAAACAGATGTATTACAGAGACAACAGTAGGACGGACCTCAGCTGGGCTTGAAATCAGTTTGCTTGCCATCCTGGCTGTCTTTCTTTTACAGCTTTTCTTTTGGGATTTTCATCATTTCACAAATCTTTACAGTGCACATCTCTGAAATGTATCATTCTTGAATATTCCCCCTCGTATCAGATTTTGTTATCATGGTGTTCTTCACATCTATGACAACTCTGTGCCACTTTGTCCTTTTCTTGTTAAGGAAAGACGGTCAGATTTTCTTTTTCTGCACCCACCCCTCCAATTCCCACAATGTTGTTTTTGTTTCTTTTTGGCAGTTTAGACAAACATCTGCTTTGTGAGAGTGACAAGCCATATCCCAAACCACAGAAAGAGTTGCAGCCAAAGGCAACAAACTGAGGCCGACCCTGAGATTCAGCCCAGGCAGGCTTACATCAAGCAGGGATAGCGTTTCACATGTTTTGATTAAAATTAGTTAAGATGTAATTCTACACCTCCCCTGGATATCAAACGCTACAATCCAAACCACTTACAAAAAAAAGAGCACATTTCCTCTCTCACGAAAGGCCAGAATCTCCCCCTAGAAAACAGCTTGTCTTTTTAGATTTCACTGCTTCAGCTTGAAGGAGCCTCGGATATCCCTTACCACCACCGTCAACAGTCTCAAATAGCCAGTGTCCAAACCCAAACAAAGCAGCAAAGCAGACAATCCACGGATTACTTTCCATGCAGTAATAGGCTCATAATGGTGGGAGGGAAACATGCCTGTTACTGTGATTTCACTTATTTTTGCCCGTTCAAGGTTATACTTTAACCCAAAGAGCAGAGGAGAGTCTTAAAGGATCAGATCATTTGCGTGAAATCACTGTTAATATATTGTTTGTATCCTTTTAAATTGTGGTTGAATATTTCAGAGTTTTTCCCACTCAAAATCTATTTAAAGAAGAGAAGCGCTGTTTCACTCTCTCTCTCTCCCTCTATCATGCGGGAAAGCCTCTGTTACATCAAGTGAGCGCACCGCAGGAGCGGGGAAGAAGTGACGCACATCTGGATCTCCGCTGGACATCCTAGTGTGCGCGTCCGGCCACAGCTGGCCTAACATGGCGTCACCATGAGGCAAAGGTCAACCTACTCTGTTACCAAACTAACATTTCTAATGAACACGTCCTGTGTCTGCCTCTGTCTCCGTAGTATATTATTTTTTCTTAAGTTGACGTTGAAGGATGTTTGTTGTCTGCCAAACAATGAAAACTTTCAAAAACCCAGCAATTTTATTAAATCTGCTATAAAATCTCAGTAATTACTATTTACAATATAAAAACACAAAGAGGGCTTTGATTGAAAACAAACAAAGTGTGTGTGTAATTATTCCCCGTGTTGATTTGTGCGCAGTCGAATCGCTGCGTAACAGGACGCTGTGTGCGTAAAGTTATCACTTTCAACAACGCGTTTCTCTGGATTATTAACAACAATATTGGCCGTGGCACCAAAACCTCATGCTCACCTTCATCTCCTGGTTGATCTCCCTCTTTACAGGGTGCGCGGGTTTCCTGCTGCGTTTATTTTCCGGTGGTCTCCCTTTCTCCATCTCTGGCATAGTCCCGGTGTGGCTGGATCCGATCCGGATCAGTGTTGAGTGTCACCTGGAGGAGTTTTAGAGGAGTCGCTCAGAGTGAAAGCTGTCACTCCCGGTGACAGCGGCTGTCATTCCCGGACGTCTGAGTCCCTCATTTGGGGCTTCACACCAGTCGAGTCCACTGAACATGCGTGAACTCCAGGCTGGAGGCTCTGCAGCTGAACAATCCCCACTTTCTACGCCTCACTGCTGTCAAGTATCCACCAACGCACAAGCTTTATCTTCCTCTAAGGACTTTCAAAGTACAGGATGCCTATTGATGATGTGGTTGTTTAGAATGTAATTTAAGAATGAAAGAAAAATAGCTGCACATTTACGTATATAGTTTTTGACATTGCGTAAATCTTGGACCGTTTCACTTTATATCTACACAACATCACTGTGTAAATTGGGACAATCAGGAACAAATAAGAGCCATGTGCAATTTTGGGGTTCATGAACTGCGGTCACAATATGCTGAACGTGGATCTAAAAATAATAGTCATATTTTTATTTAATGTTTTCGATTACATGAATTCCCATTGATGTGTCCAAACACATCTTTTTTTGCAATGGACACCCAGCCAAGGTAGCATCAAGTAGGCTACAATTAAAAGATTAATTGTAATTACATTGTAAAATTGTAAGTACTATTGTAAATACAAAGTAGAGGCCCCAAAACAAAGCAACATGACTGAAAGTGACTCACCAGCTTCTTAAATTCAAAACATAGTGAGCCCTGTTACGCGCCATGCTATATATGAGTGACTGTACGGCTTCTGGTTTTATTTTGAAAGGTAAATCATCTGGGTGCCGGTCTAAATTACTCCCGCTCCATGAAGGGAGGACTCCGATTTGATGTAACCCAACACCTGGCGCCCACCCCTCCCAAATCTCAACAGATCTATTTCATAAGGAATGCAAAGACTGTGTTTTATCTGAGGGGACACAGTACAAACACTGTCTGTTATACTCTTGTCTTAAAATAAAGAGATGAAAAGAGCACTGCGAGTGAAGTGATACCGTGGCAGAATGTGAGGAGCTTTCTCTCTTATGGCATCCGTTTGATCAGTCTCTGTTTGTGTGCGTGTGGGTGCGCGCGCCCATGTATGTACGCCACGCATCAGAAACACCTGAAATGTCCACATTTGACCCCTGAGCTACCCTGGTCGGAGGAAAAGTACCACATGCCCGAGGGCAGGATTTACATCCAGGGAGGTGTGTGTGTGTGTTCCTGTCTCCGTGCGCAAACAAGGGCTTCAAACGTAAACATTTGTCCTATGGTTGAAAGCCAGAGAATTTATTAGCCCTCCAGATCATGTTGCTCCACTGGCGTTGAAAGTATGGATGATGATCTAATTGCACAGAGTGGGCCTATGTAGACATAGTATATGTCAGATTTTTACACAACTTTCATCACTCACACGATTTCACCCCCACCCCCCCCCCCCCCCCCCCCCACCCCTCCCTTTAAAATCACCCTATTTATTATAGCCAAAATGAAAGCCAATAGGGTTTATATTGCACTGCATCCCCAAAAGTCTCCTTCTTGGAAGTCTGGCTGAACCCCATGCAGAGAGACAGACAGGTAGACAGACAGGCGGGACAGGAGGGCTGTTTTAGAGCCTCTTTCCTCCCTGTCTCCCGCCTGCCTCGGTCTACTCTGGTAGGAGGAATCCAGGGTCCACGCTCGTGTAAACAGAAACCCGATCCACATGCGCAAGGCTTGGGTTTCGCCCCCTCGTAGACCCGCTGATGATACCTGATCCGGCCCGGCTTTGGGAACAGGGCTTATCTGATGCCTCACAAAAGGCCCCTCTCTGCTGCTCTTCATAACAGCGCACATCTGGTGCCTCTGCAGGGAGCGCTTGTCCCTTTAGGTTCCTCTGGGGGTGAAGGCGTCTCACTGTTCCCTCAGAAATCCACTTACACAAATGGCAGAGGAGGGGAGACAGTCTTCAGGTCTAAAGTTACAATACCCAACATCTGGACTGAATCAGAAAAATTGGCCACTTTATGTACGATCGCTTGAAATATTGTACACGGGCTCATGATACAGTGAACACAGCCTGCAATTTAGGAGATGAAAATGTTGATGTCTGTGCTCAGCATTAATACTAGGATACAGCGTGATCCTCTTGTGGTTTGGAGCGGCAAGTTTCCACCGACAGAGGGCAATGTCAACCCGTAATTATTACCTGGGGTAATCGTATCAGAGAATAGAACCCGGTGTTTCCCCTGCCTCAGATTTCAAGCAAATATAGTCCCGATGAGGACACCAGTGTCTTGTGACTGAGACCTGTAACATAGACATCACTTGAGATACAATGGTCATAAATCTGGTTCTGATTATACAACAGCCAAGTTCAGACATTTTCTGACCCTATAGAATCAATCAATCAACCAATCAATCAATCAACCAACCAACCAACCAATCAATCAATCAATCAATCAATCAATCAATCAATCAATCAATCAATCAATCAATCAATCAATCAATCAATCAATCAATCAATCAATCAATCAATCAATCAATCAATCAATCAATCAATCAATCAATCAATCAATCGATCGATCGATCAATCAACCAACCAATCAATCAATCAATCAATCAACCAACCAACCAATCAATCAATCAATCAATCAATCAATCAATCAATCAATCAATCACCGAAATTTCCCATGTGATAGATATTTCTTCTTTCAATGGCTGAAACAAAGTCAAGAAAATCATCAACAGTGAATAATGATGGTCTGAAAAAGATAACACATTTATTTATTTATTTATTTATTTATTTATTTATTTATTTATTTATTTATTTATTTATTTATTTCTTTATTTATTTATTTATTTATTTATTTGTTGGATTAAAATATCCTGGGATCCAGCAGATATGGTGACTGGTGTGCTGTTGTCCACACATTTCTTACACTCTTTTTAGATCCTCTAAAAGCAGGGCTCCAATCTCCTACTTTTCCTCATCAATCTTCAGAAGTAGGAACTTTTCAAACAAATTCAATAAAAGTTTCATAGATTTGGTGTTGATCCTATGCTCTCGTTTGTGTGCCAGTGTGATTTTGACGACCCCAGAGCAGGAACCTTCAGTCTCCACTTATTACCTTTGGTGTCGACACAAGTTTGAGAAACACTGCAACTGAGAAACTGGACAGCAGTTTTATGTGAAGTCCCAAAAGGCAGTATATTTCCACTAATTCATTGAAGACTTGTTGGAATTTCTAACATACTATATATTGACCGGTAGGTGTCAATGTTGTCAAACGTATTGAACCCGAGAAAGTTCAACAAGTTGTGGGTTAACTTTCCACATTGATACATTTTTAATTACGTGAGTATCCTTGCAGTGTCAAATAATGTTCAACAAAACGTCCAGCCAGAATTACATAAAACACTCATATATATATATATATAGGAGGATAAGTGTGCTGCAGGCGTGTTGTGCAGATTAATCCTGTTGTTGCCTGTAATGTTAAGCTGGTTTCCCAAGAAGTCATGCCCCTGAGCAAGACATTGAAATGCATGTTAAGCAAGAAAGTTGTGTGTGGCCGGGTGGCGTTAAGAGGCTATGGAGCATGCGCAATCGGGTTTCCAAACTTTTTTCTTTTCAAGATATATATATATATGTATATAATAAACCGAAATCGTGGTTATGACTAAGATGAGGTGTACCATGATGTCATTTGGAGCACATGTGATGGAACAATTTTACATTTACCTGTTACATGTGTGTGTTTGGTTTCCAGCATGCTGCGTGCGCCCCAGAGGCTGCGTCACAGACCTGCAGCTTGTATAAAAAGCTGCGTCTGATGCTGCGTCCACATTAGAGACAAGCGGCGTCCGTGGCAGCCTCATCCATCTGGCCAAATTACTGCAAAACAAAATAACACAAAAGGGGAAAAAAAAAAAAAAGGAAAGAAAATATGTCGAAAATGACGATCTTTCAGCTGGGAGTGATTGTGTTCGCCATATCTTTATCGACACAGGTAAGATGAACATTTATGATGAGTTTAAACTATTTTGTTAGCAAGGAATGTATGACACAGGGAAGGATTAGGATGATTTATCTTCATTTTTCACAGATGGACATTAACTGTGCAGTAAAAGATGGGTTGACTTAGGTGATGTTTTCTAGAGTTGATTTGAGTGGAGGTACTAGTCTCGACAATGGTTCAGCAGACCAGACCAAAAGCTGTCCCGGTAAATTAACATGATCCTAATTTTTTCTTAGCAGTCACTTTCGCGTGCATTTTTTGTGCGTTACACCACGATTCCATTTTTTCCTTATTTATTCCCTTCATTGGCTAACGCTTCAGTGAATTATTGATTCAGGTGCTGTGTGTTGTCTACCTTTGCTAAGGTGGAGGAAGAATCTAAAGTTTCTCTGCGTTGACCTGTGCCAAGCGTAACTTGATACGCAAGCGCAGAACCTTGGGCCTCTCTTTACTTTACTTTTTTTTTTTTGGCTGGTAAACCATTATCTTACATTATCAGTGCTGTCTTACAGATTTTCCAGACATTTCTATTATAAACATCTATTGACGTTTATAATAATTGATTTTATGGAGCAATGCTGAAAGAAATCCCCTTCTGGGATTAATTAAGTGATTCTATTCTATTCTAGTCGAATCTATTCTATTCTATTCTAATAATTGACTTCAATCTCTTACTTTGACACCTGATGGATGATCTGCTCTTTGTTCATTTAGATCAAAAGTTAATTCAAATAAACAAGTAGAGGCTTTATGACATAGTTGAAATCCTCCTCATTCCTCCATCCTCTCCCTCCACTCCTTCCTCCGACAGGTGGTCTCCCAGAACAGCACAGACACCACAGGGGGAAACTCAACCTCCAACTCCAACACCACCACCATGGCCCCAGACCCCTTCAGCGGTTCAGCCAGCACCACTGCCTCCCCCGCTGGAGCCGGCGTCTCACTGCACGCAGGCACCTTCTCCTTGCTGATCCCCATCGTCATGGCAGCCTCTCTCCATCAGCGCTACTGTTGAAGACGGATCCATCAGTCGTCCCCCCCCCCCCCCCCCCCCCGCCCTTTGCCTCAACACTCCACACCACCTTCCATCATGGTCATCACACGCAGTCCAGCCTCTCTCCTCTCCACCCCCCTTGAGACCACGTAAATCGCACGAATGGACTTTACAACACGTTTTTCCTCTTCTCAAGCAAAGCTAAAAATTTGTAATTTAAGACTTTACTATTATTAAATGTGGCCTAACCTTCCACTGGAGGTCATCACCAAAATGCCTCCCCCTTCACTTTCAGCCCCATGCATGGAATCAGAAGGAGCGATGGCACGCACAGCTTCCTGTTTGTCTTGCATTTCCATAGTCACACCATCACGTTCTGGAGATGCTCAGGGCTGCAGTTGTCATGTCACATGTTTTTGATTATAATGTGGACCACCTGAGTGTACAGAGGTTCTTTTTGTGGCTGCAGATCCACCTGGCAATCAAAACCACAATGTTTGTTGTTAATTACATTAAAGTTTGGCACATACACTAGGAGATTGAAGAAAGAAGTGTAAGCCACATCCAGATTACCCCCCAACACAACCACCACCACCACCACCCGCCTCCGAAATTGGGCTCCTCTGTCTTTTTATTAGAAATGTCCCTGAGATGTATGTAGCAAATGAGTTGCCACAGAAGTTGTGTCAGTTTTGCCTTGTGATTTTTAAAGAGTTGTGGTCTTTTACAATGAGGGTTTGATTGACACCTTTCCTCCCTTCATCCATGGGTTAGACCCAGAGAATGACTGTATGTACAACGATTATGGGAAGGGTTGATGTTAGATTTATATTTCCCCCTTATAGTTTATATTTTGTATAAATGGACATGTTGTACTCTTTATTAGTTTGCATATAAGATAATGGAAGAAATGACAATGTACAATAAATTATGAAAAAATATAACTGCAACAGTTTCTTTGATTTCCAATTGGTTTTTACCCCTTTTAAAACGTTAATTCTTTATTTTGGAAGCAGAATTTCTTGACTTGCTTCCAATTTTGTATCATTCAGATTCCATAAAATGATCCCAGAAGGGCGTGGCGATGCTACGCTCATCATTACAATGCTGCCAGGCAGTCTAGACAGGCAGCTGTTGAGCTGCAGGCCAGAGATGGACTCAGCATTCCCTGATGCCCTCACAGATCTCCTCTGGATTAGTGCCAGATCAGCACTGAGTGACTTTATAACAATACATCAGCCTCCTTGGTGCTCTTGTGATGAACAGCTTTCCAAATGTTTAATCATATGTGTAAACTTGTGATTTGAGCGTCAACTTTGACTATCAATTTTTATATTTTCCGATCAGAAGAATAAAAATTATTTCCCAAAGTGCCTCAGGGGACACAATGATTTGATTAGTTTGTTGAAAAAAAAAGTTTCACTTTGTTTATGTGTTCGCTGGTAATATTTCTACAACACCTACGGAGCAGAGAATAAAATATCTCCAGACTTGCCGATTTATCAATATAATTTTCCAGTGAAACATATTTTTGGTGTATTTAATGAAAGAAAAGTTTACCAAAAAGTTGAACATAAACTACTTTAGACAGCCCCTGTGCGCTCAGTTACAGTGGTTGGATTAAATCATTAGTGTAATTAAAAATACACAAGTGAGTTTAATTAATGAAACATGACATTTTTGCAATGATTTTACTTGTTCTTTGGGTTTTTTACTGTTACCATGCGAGAGAGCACAGAAAAGTTCATGACAAGCTCTCAGCAAATGCTAAACCGTCGAATACATCACTACAGGAGTGAGCCCTGTGACGGTAGAGTGAGTGGCGTGGGGCTCGGAAATGCCTCAGCACCAGTAAAGCCGGCCTCATGACACATTAGCTTAAGCTATTGTCTCTCAATCCTCTCTACACTACTCCCTCTCCCCGCACTACCACCCCCCTCCCTTTTAACATCCCTTTTCCGGATCCATACTTTTATTGGCCTCTGACAGTCTGCCCTTTAAAAGTGTGTCTCAAAGGCTGAATGTTGCCTTTTATCTGATGTGGCAAAATGCACGTTTTTTCATTGTGATTCTATGACTTTGTTTCAGCTGTTGTGATAATAGTGAAGTATTTCAATAATGAACTACCAAGCAGATAGTGAGATAAAGGGCGTCCGCTTTCAATCCGATGCTTGGTGGTTTGCACCTCAATAGACTTTAGTCTTGTGTCAAAGTGACCCGTGGAAAGTGAGTACACATCAAATTGCTTCCAAACGAGATCAAGCACCTTGAATGACAGTCAGCACCATTGGTGTGTGAGAGTATGGGTAAATGAGGGAACGTGATGGTTTGTGTAAAGCACATTCAGACTGCTCAAGTGGTAAAATGTGCAACATCAGTAAAGCCCATTTCTGAATGTGATGGCGACATGCACTCATAACTACAGTCAGACTTTGACTGACCTGCAACAATTTGTGAACTGGTGCACACACTACATTAGAGTTTTTTCTGTACAAGCTGTAAGTTACAGAACAAAACTTTAGTGCCTTTTGAAGTTTAGACTGATGGTTTGTATCGTGAAATCCGTCCATTACTTGTTGGATCTGTTTCATTAGATTCCCATTAAAAAATTAATTCATGAATTGCTTTTCAAAGATAATATTATCTTTACTACACCTCTTGCAAGGACTGTAAAGAAACACCGTTTTAGTTGTGTCCCAGTTTTGAAGTATTCGTTAACCTTCTAAACCAAGGGAGAGCATTTACAATGAAAACACTGCTATGGAGATCTGTACTATAAGTAGAACAAAAATCAGCAAAACATATGTTTTGCGAGAAAGTGCCATGTTACATGGTGATTTACAACCTGCTCCAGGGTGTACGCCACCTATAGGTCAACGTCAGCTGAGATTGGCTCCAGCTTCGATCAACCCTCTCATGCAGGTACATAAGGTGGATAGATGGGTGTTAAATACCGTAGCTTGAATTAGGTAATTTTTTGTCTCTACATCAGAATCTTTCCTTAAATCTAGTGTGTTTTGTCAGATAATTGCAAATTTACTTGAATATCCTTACAAATTCCAGGTTCCAAGAGCCAGTTTCAGTTGCACGCTCTCTTGATGCTACAATGTCACGTGGCTCCCTGCTCTCTCACACTGCATGATCAATGCGTTGCACGGATGGTGGGCCTACATATCCCTCCTACATTGCTTGTTTGGGCTGCGCCTTGTTATGGATACCAGAGTACCTTTGAAATACACTCTATACTTAGTTTTTTTTTAAATTGATCTACGAGACATCATTTATTAAGATTTGATTATTCAGTCTGCTAAAGGGCTCTACGTGGTCATTGTCTGCCAGATCTGCTCAAACCAATAATTTTATGGACCTTTATGAATGAATATAACTTATAAAACAAACACATGTCTTAATCGACATGGGAGATTACTCATGGCTAAACAAATACTCAATACAATAAAACCCACAGAATTGAATTTACTCAAGCTGATAGTCACTCTCAATCATATTATACAACTATATCGTCATATAAAGAAAGGAACTTGTGATGATTCACTGTGTAAATACACTTTGGTTAAGCAGTCAAATCATCCATTACGAAATCCTTTGTTGCTTATTCAAAACATTTACACAACTTCTGCACAGATCTGATTAAGGCCGCATGATTTTACATCCACAAACGTCAAATTTTCCCCAAACAAAAGTCTTCCCAACAAGACCACTGCAGTGAGTTCCATGGTATAAAATGTTGTCCAAAATTACCCACAATCTTTCAAATGATTCAAAACGTTTTGTTTCCCCGAACCAGAAAAAAAAATCCCTCTAATTCTATTCCTAATTATTCTGTGAAAGAAGAATTACACTAATAACACATTTTATACTTATGTTGAGGGGCTGTATAGGTGGATGGTGCTCAGCGCTGAGATACAATAGAGTGTGCACGTTAGACCCAGGTGAGGTTGTGGTTAATAAATGACTAGATTTCTCGGAGCTGTGAATGCGAGTGTCTGTGATTGTCTTTATCTCTGCTGAGATCAGCTCCAGTGCCACTCTGAAAGCTTGATAAAGTGGTACAGATCATAGATGGATGGATGTTCATGTCGAGATTTAGAAAGTTAATTTCACTCCTCAAGGGCATTGGATTACTTATGAGTGATGTCTGAAGTGGAGTGAATATAAAGCACTCAAATTCATGGGTTTAAAAAGAAAAAAAATCTGGAGAGGTGATCTATCAGTGCATCTTTATTTATTCAATGCCCTTCACATAGATGTCCGGGGAAATGTTTTTTTTATTTTTTTATTTCAGTTTAAATATCAATTCCTCACAAAAACTTCCTGGGTTGGCATTTTGGCACATGACTGAATCAGCGCAATAAATGAACTGCAGTACGCAAAGTACACTAGGACTGTATTGATTCACAGAAATGTGCTTTCTATTCTCCAGTTTTTCTCCTGTCATCATCTCTGCGCAGTGCAACTGACTGGGCTGAGTCCTTTTTCTCCTCCAAATATGGTCTCAGGAGTGTTTTGTATCTTTTGTCTTAATCTCTATTGAAAGTATGTTGGGAAATAAACACATTTGGAAAAGAGATCACAGTGTAAAATGGTTCCAAAATATTGATGTATTACTGCTACTTGTTTGTTAGTGATGTTGATGGCGGATGCTAAACCATTTGTAATGGTACTACATTACATCCAGTCTCCTAAATATTCTGAATGAACCAGAGATGATGCTTCCAGTAATACCCGAGCAGTCATTTCCCATGTCTCAGAGGACTATTTTTTCCTGGAAAGACTCACCATCAACATTACCTCAGCTTTCTTAATTTGATAACGAAATGCATCACCATGCAACACCAGAAAAAGTAGCAGTTATTCAACTTACAAAAAGAAAAAAAGGAACTTACCGGTACCGTATTTTCACGACCAAAAGGCGCACCGTACTAAAAGGCGCAGTCTCAGTTATGTGTGCCATTACTGCATTTAACACACACATAAGGCGCACCTGCTCATAGGGCGCGGGTTCCATGCCCACACTTCCCCCTTTAACGTTCTCATGGTGTCCGCATTACAACAACACACACACACACAAGCATACAAGTGTGCGTATTTAAAAATAGAGCGGGAGCAAAACTGAGTTTGGTTGTGCTTTATTTAAGTATTGATTACAAAGTACTAACATTTTTTTTACCTGTAATCGTCATCAATCAAACCCATCGAACTCCTCGTCCTCTGTTTCTGAATTGAACAGCTGCGCTAAATCTCCATCAAACATACCAGGTTCCTTTTCTTCACTGTCAGTCACTTTCCGTGCCGTGCGGCTCCTTGGAAATGATGCCGGCTTTTGCGAAAGCTCGAACAACAGTGCCAGCAGACACGCTAGCCCAAGCATCTACAATCCATTTGCAAATTGTGGTGTAACTCGCCCGGCGCTGCCTTCCACTCTTAGTGAAACTGTGGTCTCCATCGGTCATCCATCACTCCCACGCCGCTCGCAGCCTTACTTTGAACGGCCGGTTCACACCGATGTCCAGCGGAAATGTTCAATTTTCATTTCTTCTGCTAGCGTTACTGCTTTTAGTCGAATGGTGACCGTCGAAACGCTTCTCCCACTCGTTCTTTGTACGATGATCCACTGCTCGAGTCTTTCCTCCAACTCGGGCCACCTCGCCTTATGTCCGCGGAAACTCAGCTGCGTCTTCTTCACCTGTCGGAGCTCGTTTTCCAGCTTCCTCCACTTGCGAACCATCGATTCATTAATCTTAAATTCTCTCGCGGCTGCTCGATTTCCATGTTCCTCCGCGTAGCTGATGGCCTTCAGTTTAAACTGTGCTTCATAAGCGTGTATCTTCGAACTTTTCAGGGTTGTTAAAAGGGATGTTCTGCATAACGCACATACCCGTTCATTTACATACAATCCACGCCCACACTTCCCCCTTTAACGTTCTCATGGTGTTCACTACTACGTCCGCTTTACAACAACAACACACACATAGGGCGCACTGCACCATAGGGCGCGCCGCACATTTTGAAGAAAATCTAAGACTTTTATGTGCGCCTTATAGTCGTGAAAATACGGTACTTAAAAAGGTAATTCCTCAATGATTTCTAATTGCCTCCCTCAATTAGGGCCTCTTAATATTATGCACATAGTTGTTGTGGCATTATTATACATTATCTTAACTGTCAGCTTTGTGTGGGTCAAACTGATTGTGGTTTTTAACACATTTTTTGAACTAACGAAGAGACGTAGCAGCAGGGAAAAAGCAGCAGACAAGCCTTTAACAAGTTTATTCAACATCATTAATACAGGTACCATGGATACAGGAAAATGTCAGATCGGATGGAATTGGTTTAGAAATAATGAGGCACTACTGAACCACTAAAGCAGAGTTTAGTAAAATACAAACGGTTGCAACAAAGTGGAACAAGTTTTTAAGTTCAGTGATGTTCTCGGTGATTATCTCCCATTCTCACAGACTTAGAACTCTTGTGCGCTTTGCTGAGGCTAAAACCAACATCTGGCTCGTGAGCAGAATAGATTCGTAAAAGCTTTAAATATCCGTATTATCATTCCCACGTTACTTACAAATGCAATAGTATATATCACGTAATTCTCAACACTGATCAACGCTTAAAAAATTAGAATTTTAAAAACTACATTCTGATCTTCACAATCTTACACGGGATGTGTCAGTAACGAATCTAAGCTGAATCATCGCATCACTTTCCCAGACCTTATTTTGACTCACCACCAGCCACTACAACTTCCACACCGTTTGCTTAGCACAGTCACCTGCCTCATGGCGTGAGGAGGAGTGACACCCAGCAGACCTTTAATCATTGATCGGCTTGATGAATAATTCAGAGAGCCGCCACTGTTGCAGGGACAATGTCACACACACATAGAATGCTCCACTCCCCTGCCCACGCGGACGCCCTTCTCTTAGGGGCCTTTCATGCATTTCTTTGTTGTGTAAAAACAAGTGGCAAGATCACATGGTTATCATTTGTACTCTACGCTATGACACGGGAGGTGAGTGTGTCATTGTGTAAATATTCATCATTGTGCCGAGATTACAAATGGGAGTGTGGATTTTCGTGTTATTGTGAGGTAATAACTGGTATTATATACAGCACGCTTCTGTCATTATGGGATAAGCCTCTTTGACTTGTATCAAGTTTCAGGCCTGGGACAAGGGGACTGAAAACAAAGGAAGAACACCGTGGCTCTGTGGGGAGTTACATTTTGGATCTAAAACAGAATTTTGGCCGAACATCCGCTTTGCACATGTCAGCCATGGCTTTTAGGAAACTGCATGTTGGGGTTTGAATTCCAATCTGCCTGGGACTTTGTTTTGAACTAATAAATAATCCAGTTCACACCTCAGACAAATGTGCAGCTCGATTTCACACCTGTTTTAGACCACTGCTAGTTGCCTAGTACCCAAACGCTCTCAAAACTGATTCATACATGGAAAGATGGCTGAGTTCAGGTCACATCAGCACACAGTATTGGTTTCCATAGAGCCAACCTTTAATGTGACTGGTAGCAGCAGCAGTTGAGCTTCAAAAGAAGCTTTTTATAGAAACATATACGGAGTCCTCTTGTGCACTGTACATGTATAGTACCTCCAAAGTGGAGGCAAAATGCACACTCGAGATTAAATATGGAAATCAAAGGACGTTTCAAGCAATACAGATATTTCATTAATTACAATCACAGATGCAAACGATCCATCCAGTTCAATGTCATTGGTCATTTATAGCTGAAACCATCTGCCTATGAAATGTCTTCAGTCCATCACAGGCCAATCACAAACAGACAAGCTGTCAGTCATATGACAGACGATTCAGAGCCCCCAGAATCCAGAGTACCCTGAAAAAAAACTACACCTGCACAGGGATAACGTGCAAACTTCACACAGAATGAACCCCCAAACCGGGACGCAGACATGGGTGTGTGAGGCAATGGAGCTAATCTCTACTGCTCCATGGAGCCCTACAATAATGTATCTACTGTGAAAATGAACACTTACTCTAAAAATTGCTCTTGCATCTTTTCATTTGGTAATAGTGTTGTTTTAAAGATTTGTAACCAACTACAAATTGTTCCACAAGTAGGCAGTGTCACACGAAGAAGCTTTTTTTTTGTCTGCATATATAACTTCTTATGATTAACAAATATGTACCTGTTGCTTAAAGATGACTATGGGCAGTATATGTCCACCTGCATCAGTTGTTTTTTACATTTGTGGTGAAATAACTAATCAGCCCACTTATAGCCACTATAGACTAAAATGCATTTATCACAAGTCAATAAAAGCAAATGCAGAGCATTTCATTTTTGCTCAATCTAACAAATATTGTCCTTGTGACATTATACTTAACTGTGTTTATGCTCTGCTTTGTAAATATATGTGGAGAAAATCTAAGTTATTTGACATAATAAAACAGTTTCTAAAGTTGGAAGGCGAAATGCTAATGTCTATCAGCTTTGACACCAATTCATGAAGATCATATCCGCTATATGAATGTCTTGAGTAAGACAAAAACAGGTCACAACATGAGTGCTGATACCGAAGGCACACCTTCAGGAGAAAAACAAATAGTTGAAATGACAACTACACAAAGACATTCAAATTAGAAGGAGACGTGCAGGAGAAACAAATTCACAGAGGAGCGTTCTCCAGACACAAGCCAAGATTGGACCTTTTGCGTGTAGGTGTTTACTTGAGGACAATTTCCATGTTTGCAAACCTTGCTTCTCAGATTTGCAAGGTTTCCATTCACTGACCATTAGTCACATGTTGCTGTGGAACCGATTGTCCTAATAAAGAAATGGAAAACTCCATCCTCATTTTATTACATTCATGACAAAACTACACGGATTACAAATCTCTGGGATCCAAATGATCGATTGTAACACGTTACACACGTTATAGTACGTAACACCCACGCTCCCTCATTAGCTTTTAGTGAAAATGCTTATGACTGAAAGGTTCTGTGGCTTTGAGAGCTCTAACCGTAAAAATATTATGCAGTGATTAGATTATCCTGATCTGTTTTCAGTTTATCAGTCTTGTTCCCTATTTATGCAAATCATCTGTTCCTGTCAGCATTTGACTTTCATGACTGGAACAAGCTGTTATTGCTCTTGTCTGCGGGTACATTTTCCTAATGTTTACTGATGGCGTCATACAGCAAAAAGCTATTTGAAGCTTGTGACACATCTCACCTTTCGCAACAACAACAACCAACAACAACAAAAAAAGGAGTACACATTATGTACTTGTTTGGCTCAGATACAGATTACCAGCTACTGGTAATACATTTGCATTTCCATTACGAGAGTACCAACCATCGTATATGTCTTCATTATGACCTTTCCTGGCTTTATGGTCAATATGTTCCAAGCCTTAATTTCTGTCTGATTTTGAGAAGGGCTAAAAAGATTACTATAGAATCAAAATGTTGTAATAAAAGCATGATTCTACAAAAAAAAAGATAAAAAATCGAAACCCATGTTTGACCACAGTATTGATTCATTCGGACATGGTCAGTGAAAGAATTCTGACACCAGGAAGCCGTCATCTGATTGGCCAACCCATGACACATAATCACTTACAAACCTGAACTAAATAAACACAAGGTCATGGTTATTTTATTTTAAATAGCTTGTTATCAAGTTGAACAACTTTCATGAAATGTTCAACGAAGTTATATACACCATCTTTACAAAAAGGAGAAAAAAAAATAGAGCCAACCAGAGCAACATAAAGCACTGAATACACCCACTGAACAACCAAAAAAGGTTATTTCCTCAGAGTAATGTAAGTAGAGAGAAAAAATTTAAGGAAACTACAGTTAATATGTACTAACAAATCAATTGTAAATCCATTTAAAAAAAAAGAAAAAAGATCCACAGGAACATTTCAGTGATATTTTGTCTCTAATGACATGAAATAGAGGAAGTAAAAGAGGAAAGAAAGACAAAAGGCTGCAGATCAGCAGAAAAGGTACTTCCACTTCCTGACAGATGGCCAGCTGTACTTTTTTTCTTGCCATAATTCTGCTTGTTGAATTATGAAAAGATGTTGTTCTTCACACACAATGATGCTCCTCTTTGCTGCATCAACTGGAAGCAAAAGTTAATCAATTAGGATGAATGGAGGCAAACCTCATTCAAGATTTTTGGTTTCAACTAATCACTTTCAGCTCATCAATTAGGCCCATAAATTATTCCTCTGTTCCTGCCCGTGATTCATGTCCACAGGGTGTGGTCACGATGGAAACCAAACGATGGAAATATTTTTGACAGAAATTTTACAGAAACATCATAAGAACAATATTAACAAACATACATAGATGATGTAGACATCAAGAGAAATCAAAAAGGAAGGCCAAAGTATGCCTCAAATAACCAAATAAAATACTCCAATAAAAGAATTGGTAAAAGGCTAAACAGCTCATCAAAGAACTAAAAAAAATTAACTGATCAAAGGGAGAAAATAAAAGTTATAGTATAGAGTATAAGACATAAATGAATAGAGGACCAGTTGTGCAGTGGTTACAACTTCTGCCACATTGGGATCGTTTCTGTATGAGTTTGCATGTTCTTCCTGCACCACTTTCCTCCTACTGTCCAGAAACACAAGTTTTGGTTATTTTAAGTGGCCTGTGTGTGACTGTGTGATTTTCTGTCTGTGATGGACTCCTGACCTCAAGCAGTTATAGAAGATGGATTGAGTTGATATGATCAGATGGACATATGATAAAGCACACCTGAGTCTCTTTACCATCAATTATGGTAAAACGTACCCACTGAGTAATCGCACAAGAGGTGCTGGTTTTGAGTGCACGGTGAGATAACATTTATTCATGTTTGCGCAGCTCTCATGCAAAGTCTCGTCACTTTGTGAAAATCGTGACCTCTTTAATATGACAGGAGTGAGAGTCTATGCAGCTACCCTGATTTCATTAGCAAATCAGGTTGGATCCCAGATATATAATGCCGCTCTCCCTGCTGTCAGTGACTACCAAAGTCAGAGAGTCCTCCGAGGGTGTCTCTGATCTGATAAGCTGCATATCTGGGACAAACCAGCCTGTAACAGTTTGGAAGGACACCTGATGCCACACGATGGCACCTGCTTGCTGGGGGCAGTTTCCACCAGCTGTGTGTGGAAAGAAGACTATATGAGAAGCTACAGACAGAAAACCACAATGTACATGAACTAATCCTGCACACAATGACCGATGAACACACTGATGCTTTCGAGAGACGCTGTGCCTCAGCACCATCTGGTCTGCGAGGCATCAGAGAGTCAATGCTTTTTTTTTTTTTTTTCTTCGTCAAGCTGCACTCACTTGTCAGAAACATCTGACAAACTGTATGCTGAGTGCAGAAATTTTGCACACTCAAAATAGTTTTTTGTGGCAATAAATCTTGTTTAGTTGGATGAAATCATGAACATAAAATCAAAGGTTTGGTTTTTCTGTATAAAATGGATCTACAGATTCAGCTGCGTTAAAAAAAACATATATATTGTGAAAATAGCTGTAGTGCAAACACAAATTTAGATTCCCTTGAAACTGACACTGAATCAGTGGGTTAATTTATTTGATCCAAAGTGGCTTACATAATAACACAGCATATTGTACATATAACATAAAAAAAAATGTGTTTTGTATTTATCTTTTTATTCTTTTTTTCTTTAGCTGCTTAGAGATGCGGCTTCAGCATGAGTCACAGACTCACAGAAGTAGTCGCAATCTTAATTTCGATGTCACTGTGTGATATCTGCAGTGACTCACATTCTTCACACAGGAAACAGACGAAATTACTGCCACAATTCCCAGAGAAGAAGCCAAACAGGAAATGTTAGTGCATGTGCTCATTTGTTGTATTTGAATGAACCAATTATGTTAACTTCCCCCCCCAAAAAACTTGTTTTGTTGATATCTGATCATCTATAAACTGCTTTTAGAACAGTATTCACAGGGTTTAAAGGTGTGGATGAGAGGGTCTATTCAACCCCGTAGACATGGCTCGGTCACATTCTACACGCCCTTCCTGATGGAAGTGGGATTCGAAATCGGGTTCCCCACAGTCAATGCCAGTGCACCACCAGAGAGGGCTTTAAGTCTAAAAACACACAGAGGAATCTATATATACAAGACTGAGTAAACATCCAGATCAATCGCATGGAGATGCAGTGGTTAGTGTAGAAATCCCCTGTTTGAGTCCTTGTGTTTACCCCATCACGGACCGGTGACCTGGCGTCAGCTGGAATCAGCTCCAGCGCTCCTAAATTAGATGAAGCATCACAGAAGATGGATTGACGGATGCTACAGAACTTTATAAGCTTATAGCCAAAGGAAGAAAGTAGATACCATAATTGGCAGGTGGGGATTAAACATTTGGAAGGCATTTGAAGGTCTCTTTGGTTCCCCTGGTGGCGACGTGAAGTGCATCTGGCATTAAAAACTAACCAAGTCTACAGTTGCAATGACGGTAAAACTGAGCAATCAAATAGAAACTTCTCCACCCACAGATTAATATAAAGACCGCAAGATATTTGATCTGTATACACTAGTCTATAAGCTTGAAACATAGCTTTATATCTTTACAAATGCATAGTTTTGTCTAAAATATCGATTCAAAGGCATTTCTCTCTTTAAATTTTCTTTTATTGATAGATTGAGAATTATATCCCTTAAATTCCCGCTTATGCTGATAGCTAATTAAGATGTCTTTCATTAAACTACTGAACTATAATCAATCCAATACCTTAGCTTTCAAGCTAGATTTCAGAGAGACTTACACGTTTGGCCAAAAGATTATCTTCTTTTCACGTATAGATTTCGATATGGTAAATATAGCTTTAGAGAGAGAGAGAGAGCGAGAGAGCGAGAGATAACTGCATATCATATACCTTAGCCTTAAATAGAGTTTTGTACATGAGAAACAAAAAGAAAACATTTTGTTGTGGGGATTAACCTTAACCCAGTTTCCCTGTCATGTTTCATTGTGCACACAGCACCGGTAAAAAGTTTGACATCAGTTTACAAGTCAATATTTAGTTCCTCAAGGGTATTTTCCAGTAGAAGGTAAACACACAGCTAAGTATTGTGAAACAGAGGACATATAGCCCAGGGGATCTTTTCTCTCTTCTTTCCAGAAACCAGTTTGTTCCTGACCATATACTACACCCTCTCACTTGTGCCTTGTAAAAAGCAAAAGTGATGAAAAAATTGCAAAAAGGGTATTAGACCGTAGCGAGAAACATTTCTTTTGAGATAAAGCATGTGGCAGCTGAGAAAACCTGGTAAGAGGCATGTGTGTGGATGGAAATGTTATATGCTTCCATGGTGGGTCTCATTATATCATACACCCAACTACTACGGTAAATTGTGCCTCTTGACTGGACTGAGGAGCCTTTTTCCTTGATCATGTCTCATTAGCGGACTGTCAGCTCGCCTCGCGGCTCCCCCACACCTCCTCCCAGCTCTATCTTCTTCCTACACTCCACCAGCAGGCACTGACATTTGTATAATGAATGTGGCTCATTTTCAGAGGGCTGCCCAATTAGGTGTGACACTCAGAGAGCTGTGGGGAAAGTTTTGTTCACATTGGCGAGAGTGCAATGTTCCCCGGCAAGCGAGCGGCGTCTGTTATGTTTAATCTCCGCATGAATAAAGTGTACTCAAACGATGATTAATTTTATTGTGAAATACATGCCATAAATGCACCATGGTTAATCTATTGTGCATAACCATTGAGAGCATCGGGAGAATCTAGCAAATCAAACCTTAATGTGACAGGCATTACGGCATGTCATAATGCAGCCGATCAATACTGTCTACCTGCATTAAAATTAATATGTATAGGCTATATAGATCAAATACTCAAAATGCATTAGACGGATGAGGGATATGCTTATAACAATAAAAACGGAGAAAGGTGTTGGACTTTAAATTGAACTAGATTATGTTGTTCCTCATATTTCTGTATGTTTTCTGGCTTCAGCTAAACACATATGTTGCTTCTGAAATATAATATTTATGCTTTAAAGGCAAATCCACGAGTTGTGTTTAAGACTACTGTCACCAGGACTCCTTGTTGAGGTAATTGAGCGTATGTAAAAAAAAACATTGCTTTTTAATGGGCACTTGTCGTCTTCATTGTCTCTATAGGTCAGAGGTGGGTGTGTGCAGATGAAGGTCAGGTGGAGCTAAAGCCCAGAACTCACAGATAAGTGTATCAGTTATGTCCATGTCCAATTTGTCATCCATGCAATTATAAACAAATTGCTTATATTATAACTTGGTCAGTCTATATACAGTATGTGTGTGTTAGCGTGTGTTTTTATGAGGTTATTTTCAGCCTTGGTCAGAACCAACACAAGTTACTTAGTTTATTAATTTTATATAAGCAGAGGTGGTAATGATTACAGTTTCAGCTTGAAAGATTATGATATCTCGACTTAAATGGTGTACACAAGTCCTTTAGTATGTGTACGTGTGCATTTGTTCAGAATACACATCTGTGTGCACATAAACACACCCTGAAGCTGTATATGATTTCCCTGCAAGATCAAATAAACTTACACTAAATGCAGTACACAGTGCTAACAAAGGTAGAAGAACGACACATCATTGTCAGTTTTTCATTCTGATGAAGGCATGATTAATAACTTAAACTTTCTTTATTAGAATAGTTCATGTCAACATTGTTTGATTGTGTTCCTTACAAAACAAGACTTTGTGTCATTTTGTATGTTTGCTTTAGTCAGTGAAAATAAAATCAGTCAAAGTGGAAGACCAGGTTTATAAGTAAACACATATTATTTATTTTAAGATCCTCTTTGTGCACCTTTGCAAGAGTAAATAATAGATAAAAAAAAAAAAGATCACAAGGAGTGAATGTAATATATACAGAATACTCACATTATTTGGACTTGGACTATTTTTCCAGTGTGTAAGTAAAAATTACAACATGTAACATATCAATCTACTTTTAAATATTTAAAAGCAACTGAGTGTACACAATTTGAATTCGTGTTTAATCCTTTTGATCAGAATTTTTGTAACCAATAAAGAGAAAATTTTGAAATTCAACCATCTTAATTTGCCATGTTTGTGCATACAAACAAGGAATTGGACTCAGGCATATGTATGTTTCACTTGTTTTGACCTAACTAGTGTAACTGAGTCCAACAAAAGCAATTTAATAGCGGTTGTACTTCAGTACAAACTGAGAGTAATATTTCCACTGCTGATAATTCGATTGAGTCCTACCTTGTGTCTGAAGACACAAAAGGACCCAATTTGTACAGCACACTATTCTCTGTCGGCGGATCACTCTCATATTCCTCGCTTTGGGGAGGAAAAAAAAAAAACTGTGCATGTGCATTTGTGAATCAGACAGAGTTTTGACTGACAGCATTAACTGACATCAGCATATGCAATGTAGTTTTCTATAATCCCCAGGATAAACAGATCGAGGAGTGCGTTACATTTATAATGCTGCCCTTGCAGAGTGGAGGAAGCCTGCAGATAAGATGCTATCTGCGAGATGAACAACAGAGCACATTGTGTTTCCTGTGCCACTGCTTAAGCACTGCTCATAGTGTATGTGCATGCATGCATGTGCGTGTGTGTGGACAACCCTGGCAACACAACGGTTTGTTGATACTGTATGCTATGTCATACTTTTTTCTTTTTTCATTTTGTTTTACAGAAAAGGCAATTATGTTTTATAATGTAAAATGAGTAAAAAGTAAATTAAAAAGTGTTCAATATTACATTTTGGAGGTTTTTATTGAATTTAATCTTAAGAAAATAAGACAATGATGCAATTTGGGGTAAATTTAAACACCTTAAAAAGCTTTTGTAATCATACTCGGTGTCTCCTTATGAAGTAATCTAAACAACCAGCAACTTCTTGTTCGCTTTTTGAATCATGTTAGCTGTAGAGGAATACACAGTCTCACAGTCATTAAAATAAACGGTGCACAGTTTAATAAAAGCAGTAAATTTACTGCTATGATTAAATTGTGCACCGTTTTCTTTTAAAGACTCTGAGTTAAGTTAACTTGAATTATGAAGCTATTACATGAAATGCATTGGACCACACACAGTTTCCCTAGTTTCAGCATCCCAAAACAACTTGTCATTAAGATGCCTTTCTTATTTTATTTTTATTAACATTTTTTTTAGCTTTGTTAATGTTAAAATCTGATATTTGGCATATTTTGCAAACAATGTGGATTAAAACACTACCAATGTTAAATTGGTTAAAACTTTGATATGCGCAGAAACAGAACATTTTTGCATGTGTTTTTTTTTCTAGTATTTTCAGTTATGAATGTATCAGAGATTGATAGTCTTGTTTGGGTGTTTAATTATATGTCTGAAGTAAATGTGGCTCCTTGATATCTAAGTCTGTACTTGCTTGCGCGAGTAAAGAGAATTAAAAATATATATTTTTTTTAACTTTAGACAATCTCAATCTCTTTTCAAATGATCTTGTTTTATTGTTATATTATATGAAAACCATTGCTGCAACAAATACATAGTCCACTAAACATACCTTTCTTACTCTTGATGGGTAGTTTATAATGTTCACTATGAAAATGATTTATTATTGCAAATTGTTCACATATGTATTTATTCGTTCATGAGAAATTGCCTGTGTATCGTAAAATGAGATTTTATGTGATTAGTTATGTAGCTGGGAATGTAACTTGTGAAATGTGCATACATTCAAATGTACTGGAGTTGAATTTGCCAATGTATTGAAACTTTTATCCATATTTTCATAAGTTTCTACCTCAAGGTTTTTCAAACGTCAGTCTTGTGTATAAACACTGAGCAAGGCAACTGTGTCTGCGCCACCATTTCAGCAACAAGGCCATTTAAAGTGCTTTACATTAACAGCACAAAACTCCACATGTCAATAAGAGAAATTTCTAAAACCTAGTTTTATCAGAGTGTACCCTGTTGAGACGAAATCTTATGAATCCAAATCATAAAATACGTCCAATCAGTCTAGGGATTCATGTTGAGCGTTCAGAGCTCCCTTCTCCTTTTTCTCCTGTGGAGTGATAACAAGCTTGAATGCATCAGGTGGATTCTGCCATCAAATCCCTGCTGTGAGTTCATGGATGCGCCTCTGAAGGATACACAGAGCAAAAATCAATCTCACTGCAAATAATTTGGCTAATTCGGTTATCGTGAAAACTGTGGTGAAGCTCATTAATCATCATGAGTTTGTTCAAGAGAGAGAACGAAAATAAGGACAGTTTATATATATTGAATTAAATATAGAACTTAACAGAAAGGGATCGGAAACATAACCTTTGAGTTTCCTTCATGTCTTTCTATATCCGAGTTGGTACGAACTGTAGCACTTGACCTATACAGGGAAAATGGGGTGGTGACCAAGGAGAGAAACTAATGTTTCATTCTAAAAATATCTTATCAGAACACAGTGAGACAGACAGCGAGAGAGAAGGAGAGAGAGAGAGAGAGAGAGAGAGAGAGAGAGAGAGAGAGAGAGAGAGAGATTCATTTTCTTCAGTCTGCAGTGGCTCACACGAAGCTGCCGGACTGTCACACAATAAACAACTCTTGTGATCATTATCCAAGCAACGAGAGGCCGGCGATGCCCAGCCTCACCACAGGCTCACTGTTTAGCCAAGCATCTGGAGATTTGTCTGCTAGTTAGTGAGCTATTCACGAAGGAAGAAAGGATGGGAGAGTAGCTGAAGAAAATGAAAAGCTTCACTTTGCAATCATGTACAATCTTATACTATCATGCCTCTTATGACTGAGTGTCCGTTGGAGCCTCGACAGACGCTTTCTTCGAGATCACCAAATGAAATTGGATCAGAGCGATGGTTTTTAAAGCAGACATTTGATTTAGGCCACAGGTCCCAAGATAGAAGGAGGCCTAGAAAAACTACACATAGAACGCCTGTGGAAGAATGACCTTCCAGAAAATACTAATGTCAGCTCATAGGTTAAGTCAATCAACAAGGACATTTTGATGAGGGTTATTTTTGTGTCAGGGTGCTCCCCGTGCTCCCTCTTATGTTGTTTTCTTTTTTTCTTTTTTTTTTTTTGAGCAGCAGCCATGGGTTTAATTCATTAGACAGACCCTTCGTAATGAGGCAGCAAAGACAAAGAGCCCAATTCCCACTGTGTCCTCGTTCCCTGGAGAGACGTGATCATAATGACAGAGCTGTTTGTTGCTTGGCTTCATGCTGAATCATGACTACACAGAGACAGGCCCCTTTTTCTTTTGTGTCTCACCTCTTTGCCTTTGGTATTTGGACAAGGAGAACATGAATCCCTCAGGCAGCTGATGTCAAATATATGCAACGGGCCTCATTTACTGTATGAAATCAATTCTTTATCAACATGAGACTACTATCATCAGAAACAATCATTTATATATGAGAGGAAGACCCTCAGCGGTTGGTTTATTTCTGTAATTCAAATGCTTGCCAGACTGAAATCCCTCTTGTGAAGGCCAATTCAGATATGCTCGGCATGTATTAAGAGGATATATTGTTTCTGACCACATTCCACAAATTAATCTTTCCTGCATGTTGTGAGGATATAATTTCTTGTTCTAACTGCAAGGCGTCATATAAACAATAAAACAAATCAGATTTTTACCCCGTGTGTATTGCCCAAGTATAAACAGATAAAAGCCTTGCTCCAAAGTGGTCTGTCCATGAGTCTTTGCTGCATGTTTGTGTAGATGATGGTGCACTCAGCATCTGTTTTAGTGTTGAGTGAGCCTCTCAGGCATATTGGGTTATATATTTATTTCATGTACACTTTCATTTTTATGATAATAGGCTATTATTGCAACATGATGGTTTATTGTGAGTTTGTGGAGCAGGGCAATTTAGTTATTTTTCCTCTATTGGAGTCATGATTGTTGATGTCTGTGACTATGTAACATAATATGAATACTTGTAAGTAACCTTCAATATGGCTCCTTAACCTTCATTATGGTGTTGTTTGTTATACTGGTTTATCTATTATGATTGCAATGTTTTCATGATTACAAAAACATGAACGGTTGATAACAGAATAAAAGTGTATGATTTCCAACGTGGAAAAAGAATATACTCATAGATTTTCAGAGAAAATAATATTAAATTACACAGCAGCTGTGTCTCAGATTGAAAGGTCTGCTAGACTAAGCCAGGCCTTAAAGGAGCTTCACTTGATAATGAAGAAAAAATTGCACATTGAACGCAATCAAGGATCTTTACAAGTGATTACAAGTGATTGACAAAATGGAAGGGTTAGTGAGCTTTTGACTGGAATACTAAAGCGGAGCATGATTGAAACCAAACAGCAAAAATAAAAAAAAAGGTGTTATGTTTATGATTAATTTTTCTAACCTAAAATAAGTTTTAAACATGTACATTAACAAACCAGACAATAGAAAATGCTTGTTGATATGACTTTAGGGATTTATACAAGTTAATTCCTTTAGAAATGTTTTTACCGTCATTTTAAATCATTTTAGTAAAGTATTAAAGGCAAAATAATAAAAAAAAAAGAAGATTTTGAAAACAAACAAACAAACAAACAAACAAACAAACAAACAAACCATTATTATTACAATAACAGATTTGTACCAATATTATCATTTCAATCATATTTCAGAGAGACGGGAGAAAAAGTGTAAATATTGTTAGAGGTAACCTGACCTGATATTTGGTCTCGAGCTGATGTTTAAGGTCTGCTTTAATGCATTACGAATTTTAATATATACCGCATTATATTTCTATATTGTTACATATAGTTATAGTAAATAAATGCGTTTTCATGGTTAAAGTTGTATTTAAAACATATAATTAAACATTGAGAAATGTAATAATAATAATAATAATAATGATAATAATAATAATAATAATAATAATAATAAGAAGAAGAAGAAGAAGAAGAAGAAGAAGAAGAAGAAGAAGAAGAAGAAGAAGAAGAAGAAGAAGAAGAAGAAGAAGAAGAAGAAGAAGAAGAAGAAGAAGACTATAATTGTGACATCACAGACCTTCATTGACTGGTATTGGTCAAACCATCTGGCTGCTGAATTCTGATTGGCTGCGAGTGAAAGTTCAGGGGTTAGCTTGTTTGGTAACTTCTATGCTGTTGTGTATCGAACTCAAGACAACGATATATTCTTTTGTTTTTGTAGCAGCGTTCCTCTTTCTGTCTAATGTTAAACAGTATTGGTGCACAAACGGGTTAAATGTGGAAACGGTTCTGCGCGGTGCATGTTTCAAGCGGTGGCAGTCTGCGCGTGCTAATGTTAGCTGTGTAGCTCGAGTAGTCGCTGGTTAGCTCGGTGTCGTAAATGTCAAATTGTAAAGGAAACTGACCCCGTCCAGTGGATACGGCCAGCTGACAGACACTTCACGTGTCTCCTGGAGGATTCATGGCATCAACTAGGCTTCTGCGTTTATTGTACGTGAAAGCTACTGCAGGCTCGAGCTGGACGTTAGCTAGGGCAGGCTGCAGGAGGAATGTCAGCTCTTCACCTTCAAGACAGCAAAGCTGCATGTCAGCCTGGGTTATTGATACGTATGGTACCAATGGAGTTCTGAGATACACAGAAGAAATCGGCATGCCCACCATTAATTCCCCCAGTGACATCATGATTAGAGTCAATGCGGCGAGTCTGAACCCTCTTGACGTGTCTATGAGGGGTAAGTGTCAACTCGTGTCGTCCAAAAAGTTCCCAAACTGATGTTGTGACTTTTTGTTAACACACCTTCTGACTCGTGTCTTTTTCAGCTGGCTATGGAGCAAAGCTGATGAGGTTAAGAAGAAATCCCTTCACTGCTGCAGACAGTGAAAGCGAATTCCCTCTCATCCTGGGTCGTGATGTGTCTGGGGTGGTGGTTGACTGTGGGTCAGAGGTCACTCATTTCAATCCAGGGGATGAGGTAGGTGCTACACTGCAAAACACACATTTCTAGGAGACTGCAGGGTTGGTAGTATAGATGTACAATATGCAATGTTTATATAACAGGTCAGGGTTTAGGTTTTAACAGAATCAGCCATGTTTACATTAGTGCTGGTATTTGGGCCTAATCTGTAAGGGAAACCATAAGCTTATGTTGTTGGAGAAAGTAGCTAAGAAGATATTTTCTATCAAAATATAGGGATTAAAAAGATACCAATGCACACTATTGATCATGCCAGGGGTCAACATAATCTGAAAACACCTCAGCTTGAGTGCCGGCACGTTTGGGTCATTCAGACAGCCATATGAGCATAACTGATCCTGCATGACAAAATAAATCAATTCAACATGAGGCAGGAAGTAATGCCTAAATAGTGTAACAACTTTAAACTTAAATGAAACACACGTTTAACTAAAATAGTAACAACTATTGCAAACGCGGACATTTTAAGATGAGGCTGGCTTAAAAAATATGCATACATTATATCAGAAGAAACATATTTTGATATTGAGCTGTACAGGCTAGTTCAGATCCAGATGCAAGGAAATAAATGACAAGTATCTTGTCACTGTATTTAAGCAGTTTCTAGGGAATGCATTCTTTCTTTATTCTTCACATTGAGCAAACCTTTCTGTTTATTTTTATTTATAGTTTATTGCTTGTTTGGATCAATTGAATTTCTTTGTTATTGTGTTCCTTCCTGAATCAAGCCTGATTGAATCTTAAATGGATTAGATGATTCCTCTGTATATATATCAATGTATTTATTCCTGATATGGATAGACTAGACAAGGGAAGTAGTTTTGTCCAGGTTGATAAGGTGCAGATTGATTGTGATGCCAGTGACAAGGGCCCTGGTGGATATATGGCCTTCTGTAAACCAGGAAACATCTTTGACCAAACAAGCTCAGAGCAACAAGACAGTCCTCAGCTACGGCCTTATTAGTGGATCACAGTTGTGGTGTGCTTCCTTTATCCAGATCATAGATGAAATAAAGCAAAGGTTTGTACTGTAAAATGATTCTTGTTTGACTACCATTAATATTTAATTGGACAAACCCTCAGCTAGAGGCCCATGAGGGATCGATGAGGATGCATATGTACATAGTTCACGTTAATGGATGTTAAAAATGATCCATCTTAACTGTGCTGAACTATAATAACCCTAACCAACTGGCTTTTAGTAAGAGATAATGTATAAGCTCATTGTACAGAATTAGGTAGAATGTATTACTCAGCCCTCCCTCGGAGTTGTAGGTTTTTCATGTGGGCCTTCTTTGGAAAATGAATTTCCCAACCCCAAACTGCAACATAAATTTTGAAACAGAGATAATTTGACAGGCTCACTCCTTTTAGAAAGCATAAAATGTGTTTGTCATAAAAATGTGAAAGTCCTAAAATGACCCAAATTATTAGGTTTGTGTCTGTTTGTCTGTCTTTGACTCAATCTGGGCGCTGTTTGGTCCCCTAACCACGTCACTGTCTTGCTGCAGAGAAGAAAAAGAAGTAATTATTGAACAACAAAGTGAACGTAATTGCATAATCGAACAATACACCAGCGAAAATGTCCACATATTCTATTCTCGCAGCTGTTTTCCACCAGTTTAACCATGTCTTTGGAAATGACTAATGAGAGAGAACGACAGGAACCGTTGTCTAGAGCTTAATGGCTGATTAACCGGAGTCGGAGGCGACACTTAGGCGGTTAATTTCAATGGTGTTCAGAATGTTAA
Organism: Lipophrys pholis; assembly: GCF_963383615.2. Taxonomy (NCBI): domain Eukaryota; kingdom Metazoa; phylum Chordata; class Actinopteri; order Blenniiformes; family Blenniidae; genus Lipophrys; species Lipophrys pholis. The sequence continues at coordinate 14,060,652 of NC_137649.1, forward strand.
ATGTCATGTTTGTATTCCAGGTGTGGGCCGCAGTTCCCCCATGGAAACAAGGAAGTCTGGCAGAATTTATGATTTTAACAGAGTATGAGGTGAGTAACGGTGTCTGCAGGGATGTAATGATTGAAGTTCATTCAGTTATAATCCAGTCATTCTGTATAATTTAATTGGCATTTTCTAATGAAACTGGTTTTTTTTTTTTGTTTTTTTTTCATGTTGTCAAACAAACGTAAACAATTTAATTGGGAAGTCTTGTTTAAATTGAAAATAAATGTAAGTACTGAAACAAAAACTTGTGTAAGAACTAATTAAGACTAAGTTTGTTTGGGAGCAGTAGCCACTGTGGCAGCAATTATAGTGACCCACAAATTGCCCTGTGTTTTCTTGCAGCATTGCACCTCATTTATTCAGCAGCTCAAGCTCGCTGGCCTCACAGCAGCTCTGGTGATTAGACAGAGCTGCTACATTATACAACGAAAGCACTGCAAGCATGCAAATATATTTCATACAGTTGATTTTTTTTTTTTTATCATTTTTGAATGTTTTCACAGGTTTCCCTCAAACCAAAGTCACTGAGTCACATAGAAGCAGCATCCATTCCTTACGTAGCCAGCACTGCTCTGTCTGCACTTGTTAATGCAGGTGGTCTTTGCAGAGACAGCTCTTCAAATAAAAGGCAAGCATCAGCATGATCCTGGACAACCTTTCACCCCCCTGCCATTTGTACGTTGAACATGAGAGGTGTGAGTCTCTGAGTACTTCTGTTAACTGCATTCCCAGAATCACCTTTTTAGTATCTTTGACAGGTATAAAGTGGTTTTTTTTTTTTTCCTTCCTTCGTTCCAGCCACACACACCTACACTTTACTTCTGTAGTTCAGCTAGTTACACATATTATTCTAATTGGGGCTTTTTATACCAGAGTAAATTGGAGTTTCCACTTTTTCAGTGGTATAACTTCCACTCCTTCATATCCCCTTTTACCCTCGAGGCGTTTGATCCTCTTTATAGCGTCACTTAAATGAGCCCCGCACTAACTAAATGACCCTCTGGTTGGTGGGACTTTCTCCTCTTAGAGTTTTGATCACTGGTGGATCTGGAGGTGTTGGAACATTCACTATTCAGGTAAGGCAAAGTGTTTGCCTGCAGCCATGCCTGCATGTAAATTGGAATTTTTTTTGAAACCCTTCTCGCTTTCCCTCCTCCTGTGTTCTCCCAGCTATTAAAGGCTTGGGGCGCCCACGTAACTGTGACCTGCTCTCACAACGCCGAAGGCCTCGTTAGAGGGCTGGGGGCTGACGAAGTGGTGGACTACACAGCGAGCGACGCCACCGAGCAACTGGCGATGATGGAGAAGTACGAACCGGGAGGCTTTTACAGACAAGCACCTTGCACATTGGTTTATAGGAAAGGACAGAACTCATTGATTATTGAGCTTGCACTCTGGGAACATCCTTGTATCTTTGGTTTTGCCAGTTCAATGAATGTGCTAATGGAAAAAGAGTCATCAAAGATTACAACATTTTTGTTTGCTTCTCCCCCTTAAACACCTTAAATGTAGTAAACATCTTCCTGTCAGCATGGAACACCTGCTCACTGACTCACTTTCCAGTTTCCATGGAAACCAGGGCTTAAGGTCTGAGTGGATGCTGGTTCACTTATTTCCCTGCCCCCAAAGAGAAATTAGTAAACCTTGTCTTTAGCCTCAATAGATAAAATAAACAGTTTTCTAAACGGGGCACATGACTTGAGTTTGATTAAGTGAAAGCCGCCATACGAATGATTCATGTTTGTTAGCTGGATTTGAACCTTTCTGTTGAGTTTTGCCGTTTTTGTCTGCACCTCCAGGTTTGATGTTGTTTTGGACAACGTGGGCGGGGATTCTGAAGAGAGTGTGATGGGCCTGCTGAAAGCCTGGTCGGGGGCGAAGTATGTCACACTGGTATCCCCGTTACTCCTCAGCACGGATTCCATGGGCCTTTTAGACGGCGCCGTCCAAGCTGGACTCACCCTTCATAGCAAGGCCATTCAGGTACGCACGGTTTAAACAAACCTAACGTAAAATTTCACTCTCCTGTTCATGTCAGACTTCTTTCTTGCAAAACAAAAACTCGTCCTGCCCTGTTGTTTATTTCACATGAAGCACTGAGCCTTGTGTTTCTCATGAAGTCATTATCCTGGGTGTGGAAGATACTCCCAAAATGAAACGTCATAGTTGTTCCCTCATGGCAGGGAAGGACAGCAATGAGTAATGGGTGTATATATTCTACAGTGACTATAGATTTCTACATAATGTCCTTCGGCTTTTCAGATGGATGTTTATGAAAATCATGTTGACTTTATAGCATGTTGTGAAACACCTACTTTAGGGTGTAATAAATCCGACTGGGCTGCAGGTGGGGATTGCGTGTTAGCAGTAAGAGTTTGAGTCTAAGTGCCGGTGTATGCATGTTTTGCTTCTTCAGTTTTTTCTGCTCGATAGATGGATAAATAGATGAGGAGAGCCTGAAGCTGCTGCACAGACGGAGTCCAGTTGTTCTGTGCAGTGCAAGCATTGGTGACGGCACAGCTGGCAGCATTGGCACGTTGTGTGTGCGCACACACGTGTGAATGTGTTCGCTGCTGAACCAGCAGTATTTGGTGTTTGTTCAGATTGTGGCTGACTATCTCCCCCCAGCAAATACCAGTGTTTCTGTGTTTCTTGCCAAGCGTCCGAGCCCCTTTGTCCACGGGACCAGCCAGCTGGTCAGTTTGGCGGGGCTCAGCTGCAGCAGTCACACCCTCAGCACCCAGCTCTGGACAGCATGCCCTTTTTTTTTTCCATGTTGGGAGATGACAGTGCAACTGAGCCCTCTAGTGTTCATCCTGTTGTCAGCTCTGAATGATTGGGAACATCATTCTCAAGCCAGCCAGGATTAGTTCTACCTGAGCTGAAGTTGTTTGGCTCAGTGATGTGACATAACAACATTTCACAGTCAAACACAAATGAGGGTGGTATTCCCCAAGCAGCATGACTCAGTTTCCAACTATGGCCCAGATCTGTGCTTCTCGAAGCACTTCTAGATTAAATGACCACTTTTTGACATATTTCTTCCCGAGTTAACATGTAGGAAAGTGACAATATGTCACTGCGATATTAATGTGTTATTTACAACATTAACAAAAACAGTGATCCCTTCATGACATGGTTTAAATAGCAGACTGCTGCAGTTTCCATGGTTCAAATACAACCATTTATAAAACAAAGAAAATTAATCTGTAGACTTAGACTGGTTACACACAGATGGTCCGGATCGAAAAAAATATGGTTTTAATCTGTTTACATGACCTTATGTACATTATGTGTATTCTGCATTAACATTGTGAATATTTTTTTATCCACACCTTTCCTAGATCTATGTGATTCTGTGGGATTACGATACTTTTATCTTGAATGTTACATGTCAGGGATTTAAAATCCCACATCGAATCAAAGCACGCTCATTCTGTGTTATTATGTAATACTTTTTGGATGCCATTGTGGTTGCACTTAACTGAGCAAACCTAGTCAATGTATTTGTAGTGTCTGTGTTCTTTTTGGAGATTTTACAACACCTCCATTTTATATTTGGTGATCACGTTGACGAGATGAATAACGAGCTTAAAATACAAAATTTCTCTTATGTCGCTCGTCAGTGAGTGGAATATATCAAGGCAGCATTTTGGCTAAAGTTGATGCTGTGGTGGAATACGGTGTGTGTCAGGTTGTTGTAGGGGAATCCACACATTAAGAAGCACTTTGCCTGTTGTGCAAGCGTTAATCTCAACACCAAAGTTTAATCTCTCTCAGTGTCTTGAGTTTATGTAGTGGTGGAGAGTGAAATCTCCACTGAGATAAAAGAATATTACCATTTTGTGATTCACACATACATTTGTCATTATTTTTCTTTTCAACTTGAATGTATTTCATTCAGTTTATTCCAGCTGTTTTCATTGAGTATTACAGTAGATGCCATTGCCTGTTTTAGATGCTATAAGTGGATCCTCTGTGTTATTTTGATGCCTCAGTGAGCCAGTAGACCAGCAATCTCTGAATATTGTAACCTATAGTAGATTCACTCACTCCTATTATTTTACAATATGTGCACACTAGTTTGTGTTATTGTCATATTTGCGTTTTGCATTCAGTTTCAAATGTACTTTTTATATTTTACTTTTGAAAGAGATCAATTTGAAATCATGAGCCATTTGTATGCTGACCTCCCTGTCTTTTCAGAGCAGATATCCACCGTGCTGTGATCTACAGACCTGTCTAACTCTTATTTACTGCTTTCTCTCTGCTCCCCCTCCCAGAGCATATTATCAGGTGGGGTCTTCTACAGGTGGGGATTTTATGCCCCGGATGGGCCTGCCCTGGACGAGGTCAGCAGGCTGGTGGACGCAGGGAAGGTACGGTGCTTTTTTCTCATTCGAACCACACAAACTTTCAATTCAGAGTCATTTTACACTGACAGAAGGAGAGGTTGAAAATTCTCATTTGCACATCAGTCACAGCCCCCCCTGTGGAACTCATGCAGGGTTTAAATCATGCAACACAGTGAATATTAGCATACCAGGGATTCCATACGTGCCCATACTCAAGGCTTCCCTGGAGCTTTGTCAAGGAGCGAGCGTTGCATTCCCGGTATGCTGGTTGGTGGGTTTGGTAATGTGTGCGACGGGCTGCTGGGCGATAGAGTCAGGCGCCAGGAGACAGTGAATGGATTTTTAAACAGTGCTGAGCAGCCATTAACAAAAGCGTGTGGGACCTTTGTCCCTTTGTGCAGGGGGCTTACAGCAAGCGGGCTCATCCAGACCAGTAGCGGGAAGCTACGGACACACGAGGACCCCCACCCCCCCCGTCCCGTCCCACCCAACACAACATCCATGCACACTCACCCTCTCCCCACATCCTATTTGTAATCAGAAACGTGGATAGTTTCCAGTGACGCCACCGCGCTCGCCATTCATTGTTAACTACAAGAGATGCTGACCAGAATAACAAGCCCGGCAGCTTGTGTTGAGGGACCATCACAGGATTGTTCAGCCTCATCACATTCTGAAGCCCTGCCTCATGTCCTCACATTCGCTTCTGTTAAGCAGAGATGATGTAGCAGTCCAAGATTGTCCTTATCTGCTAATCTGAATATATTAACCCTTATATGATTGACTGGATTTCTCCCTCCTTTGGTTGCTCCTGGCCCTTTTAAAAAGAGTATTTTAACTTTGAATACCTGTGTGTTATTGATGAAGCTCATATTGCAAATGTGTCGCACACTGACTCTTGTCTGGGCTCAGGTGGTTGCATTGTGAGGTCTGCATATCTGCACCAAGATATATTTTTCCTCCAGTTTTTGATTTTTCTACACATCGTAAATAATCTTCGAGTTAGATTATGAGAAGTACATTTGAAAAATGTGGTGACAATCCAAGAGTGAAAGGCCATCTTTTTTTGCTTTTGGTGAAGAAAATTGTGCTTTAAGCTTTGTATTGGGGTCTTGGGTTATTTCAAAAATGCATTGCTCTCACTCATTTTGTACGGTTTTGAACATTTAGACCCTCATTGGTTAATATCCTAAATAAAGAGCACTAAATTATCTATTATTAATAAAATCTCGTTAGGAAATATGCAAACAGGCGTCTTAAAGTGTTTGACTGATTGTGTTTACATGGAAAAGATTAGATGGAGAAAGTTAAGGAACATTTTCAAGTTTTGTTAAAATAACACAATATGGGAGTTTTGTCACAAAGTTGATTCTGTAGCTCCCTGGAGACACACAAAAGAGGGGGTATGCAAAACCTACGAACTCGCAATCACCAATTCTAATGGGCAGCTGAGTACCGTGAATGTCTCCCAGCAGTTACAGCAGCCGTCTCAGCTAAAGGTGAATTGACTTACACCTGTCTTTGACAAGTGTTCAATACAGACGCATTTGGTTCAGTTAATATATTGGTGAATTTATAAACATAATCTCCAAATGTCTGGCAGAAACGGTTGGTATTGGATGTGTTTTTACACTCTTCAGTATATCAGGCCCATCAGTGTGACCTGCATGAGCTTTTACAGGAAGATATACCCAACTGTGTTCGCGGTATGTCTCAGCATCAGCACTCATTAAAGTAAATTGAATCCATTCACTTTTCAAGGCTGATGAAAGCTAAAATTCATTTTTTTAAAGACCTGTTCCACGCTCTTCTGATAAGCTAAAAGGTTTGAGTCACACACTCCTGGCATGTTTTCTTGTTGTCTCATCCCAGATCCTACCAGTTGTGGAGGCACAGTTTCCATTTAGCGAGGTGCCTCAGGCCTTTCAGAAGCTGGAGCAGGGCCACGCCAGGGGGAAGACTGTCGTCAGGGTGGCTGAAGACGACGACAGACAAGCCGAGGAGCTGGTGCAGAACATCGGCACAGAGGCTGCAGACACGGAGCAGGAGGTGCAAGAAACAGCCAAAGAAAACTGAAGTGGGGGCAAAGCAGGTGCCAAGAGAGTTACCCTTGAACCCCCCCCCACCTCCTCAATGCTACACTTGGCTGTGGCGGACTTTATAATCTGCAGAAAGAAGGTTCTGGTTGTGCAACAGACACTGGACGTGAGCTATGCTTGTAATGGGAGCACGCTAACGGTTTCCGGGACCTGCTCATGCCTTCTGGTGCCGTCCTCAGGTTTTTGCAGTAAGTGTGATTTGTGCTGCTTTCAAAGTGCGCTCAAGGTATTGTAAAGACTTACTGATAAATACCTCCCAGCTGGTAATGACAACCAGGTTTGTGAATAACTTTGAGGTTGTAACAAACATAGGTAGCTGGATGTGCTGGCTTGGTTTGGTTCTTTTGCATAGTTAAGCCATCGGATGACTCTCATCGTCACCCAGTAACTTATTTTATGTGGATGTCGGTTGTGAGTACAAATAAGTCGCCTGTACAGTGTGTTTCAGAAGTTTATTGACAAAAATAGTGTTATAATTCTGAAAGCAAGACACTTTGTGTTGTATACTTTGGAATAAGAAAAATAAAAAGAAGTGATAAGAGATAATGTTTGTTTGTTTGTTTGTTTATCCTCAAGTTGCATTTAGTTGGAAAAGTAAAGCAATATGAACTCAATAACATGACATTGCATATAAATGTTTAAAGTGTTAACACTGTTTATAATAATTAAAATCAGGTAGAAAGTTTTTTTTTTTCCCCATGAAAAGGCAAAATGTAAACTATGAAAAAATACAATGGGAAGAAGTTCAAGTTAAGAAGCCTCCGCTTGTTTGTTCAGTGAGTTCGCAGCGTGTTCTCATGATCCCAGTCATTTCGCTCCCAATTGACCTCTTCATTGGACATTTATTACTTCCTCCGCAGCAAAAGGTGGAGCTCCTCCAGCGACGTCCCCACAGTCGTACCTCTTGATAATATTCGGGATCCAGTTCAGCAGCGCATGTTTTCACATAATCTCCACAGCCCACCTTTGTTGCAGTTTATTTGGATCAAGTGTGTTCAGAATCACTTGGTTCTTGTCGTAGTGGTGGCCACCTGAAACACAAGGTTCTATAATTACTGGTAGAATAGACTACACGTCCGTCTAATAACACTTGATACTTACTTTAGTGACACATATTTTCTTTATCTGAAGTCATAGGTTATTTAAAGTAAGCGTTAATATTTTTATTCAAGTAATCAATACTCACTATCCTTCACAATGCGGCACTCCTGCTCCATGAATGAGCCTTCACGTTTGTACACGAGCACTACTCAGTCCACAAGGTGTCAGTAATTGACAGTGGTGGAAATGAAGTCTGAACACATGCTGGCTTTTGCCAGTTCTCTGGTTGCTGTTGGGTGTTTGGTACACAGTGACATTCTTTGCAGCCTCATGATGAAACTTTCACTTTAAAAAAAAAAAAATTGAGAATGGAGTATATTTACATTCTCACATGGGCACAGAAACACTAATGTCTGTTGAAGTAGTATTTTACTTTTGAGATTTCTGTTGAGTCTCTAAAAATCGAATATTTCGCTATAAAAACCTGAACCTGGATATTAGAATTCAAGCCGAAGTGTTGTATAACCCTGACATTTGAAGCCTCTGTGGCAAACTCATCCCACATGTTGTGAGTACACAAAGCGTCCGACCACACTCTCCCTACCTGGTTTACTAAGGACTGAGCAGGAACGGATTGTATTAAGAGGTTTGTAACGTTGGGTGGCCAAAATATTACACACATATTTCTGATATAATGTACCTCATGAACCTGTGTTTAATTCTTCAGTAAAAGTAAATCTATTCAAAAGCAGGATTTAGATCAACTCCGGTGACGGACTGGTGACCTGTCCAGGGTGTACCCTTGCCCTCGCCCATATTAAACTGGGATTGGCTCTAGTGCCCCGCTACCCTGCACAGGAGTAAGCGGTTTAGACGACGGATGAATGGATATAGAGCAACTCTGTACTGCTCATTCACATTCGATTCACCAAGGCTCACCATGTATTTTACCTTGTCACAGTGAGAGGAACTTCTTATGGAGGCTCTGCCAGATATGAGCACTCACCTTTGATTTCCAGGACAAGATCTGAGTTGTGGGTGTAGCGAATGAAGCCTTCGGGGGTGATACTCCAGCGCTGGGTTTGGTCGGCTGTCTCCGGGCTGAGACCCAAGCGGCTCCCCGCCATGGTGACACTGCCACTGGGACTCAGGCAGCACTCCTCCAACATCTGAAGAAAGAAGTCGGTGTGAGAGAGATGGGAAAACAAAAAGTCAATTTACTTTTTCAATTTCACTCCAGATAAGGTGGTAATGAGCTCTCGTGCATCAGAGAAAAAGACATTGGTTCCAGGAAGGGGCCTTCCTGAGCAGAGTTTGTATAGCTTCCCTGTGCTTGCGTGGGTTTTCTTCACGGGCTTCCAGCTTCCTCCCGCAATCCAAAAACATCCTTGTTAGATTATGGATGTTCTACTTGTAAATGATTGTGTAACTCAGACTAAATCCTGTGAAGGACTCCGTGTAACTAATCTTTTTTTTTTGAACACGAACTTGGCTGTACTTCAGGCGTCTTCTCCCTAAAACGGATGAAGTGCTTTTGAAGTAGGATTGAAAAATTGACTATTTTTTGAATTAAAATCTGTGACTAGATTAGACTTTACATGATTAATTGAAAAATGAATGAAGAATTTCCTGAATTTATCCTAAAAAGACTGTAAATTCTACCCTCAGCATCCTGTCTTAGGACTTCACTCTGTTCCACTCTTCTCTAACAATAGTTTTGGTCTTGATTGACTTCATTCTGCATTTAAAGACTGTTACTTTCTGGTTTAATTAAATAAATGCGTCCATTGATCCTCAGTTTATTTTCAAATGCACATCTTCAAATTAACCCCAAAGTACATTGGGAAATCCCATGAACTCAGCTAGAATTTGCAAACTCTACACAAAACCTGCTGAGGACTTGGATTCAAGCTGGGGTTGTCCAACTGTGAGGCAACCATGCTATCCACTAGACTACCATGCAGCCCTCATAAATAATGTTTCCCCTCTTTTATGAATTATTCACAGATCAAATCCCACTTGTGCTTTGACGGCAGCCGTGGTTAGATGGACTGTAAGTAATCAGAGTAAAGAGTTCTGATTAATAGTGTTTCATGTAAACACGAGTATCAGAGCTTGTCAGTGATTGACCCGATCCTTATTGAAATTATGATATGATGTAACCATGTTTGAAATTTCAATCAGGTTCAATTAGAGTTCATGTAAATGGACAGGAAAGAATAGACCGTAAGTATGGGTTTGAAAAGTGCAAAACTAATAAAATTGTAAATATTCTGATTAATCGCTGACACAACATGAGATAAAACGCTGTGAGGCTGTCTCATCCTGAAAATGCCCCAAAAATATTTATTTGTGTTTTTCAGTTTCTATAACAAAAACAACAATCTTAATTTGTTTTCTCCAGGTAAAGGTAGAGGTGGCATCAGGACGGGACAAACGGCGCTGTGCAAAGCTATTGACTGATCCATGAAGTGAACCCGGATGATATTCAAATTCAGTCAGATTGAGGAAACAGTGCTGACGTTTGCGCTGCTACTTATTCGAGGTGAATGTGATTCTGGTACCTTGCAGTGAAGATGTCCATTGTGGTAGAACCAAATCTGTTCAAAACCGACGGTCTCCTCTTCCTCTTGTATCCGCATCAGTTTGACGTCACTCAGCTCGCCGCTCACGGACATCATCAGCCCCGTTTGCTTGTTTCTCAGACGGAAGTGCACTTGTTTCTGCTCGGAAAACAGGTGAAGGAAAAATTCAGTTTACAGTGTTCACAGCTTCAGTTGTAATAGTTCTGGTAAATCCATATGACTGAAGCATGTAAAAGAGTACATTGAATGACTTCCAGTGTTGTCCGCAGCTTTTCAAAGACAACGATGCATGTTTCCCACTGTGGGACGTCAGACTATACCTGTGTCAGAGGGCGCAGAGATCCAATTTTCTGCCAGCCGCTGAACTTATGCCAGTTGAGGACCTCACCGGGTTTCAACAAAATCTGCGCTCCCCGATAGTTGATTCCCTCGTATAGCACCCATCTGAGGCAAATTACAAGACAATACTTTCTCATTTCAAGTTAAAGACAGATACTCTTCAAGACTGTGCTGGCTTTTGTATCCATGTATCATGATATAGATACGTGCAATTTAAAATGAAATACAATGTTTGACACAAAACATCCTTTTATCTATTTATTTTTATATTCTTCTTTCTTTGTAATTCCTTTTTGCGGAAAGATTTGACTTTGTTCATGAAATCAGACAGGAACCGCCTTTCACCAGGGTCTCCACAGGAAGCCAATGCTGCTATGCTTTAGACTAGAAAGGTTTTTACATTTGCAGCCCTTCCAGCTGCCATTGACATAGTCAAGTAGTTTATTTTATTTGTATGTGATTCTGATATTTCAAAGTTATAGTTTTTAAGAACAAACTAAAACGTTTACAAATTAAAGTTTGCTTCTGTTGAGTTGGATGAAGTCAAATAAATGCATTAAATAAAAGTAAAGACACTTAAATTGTCTTGATTTCATAAATTTAACCAACTCAGTCTTTTGTTGTAGTCCGGCTCCAAACCTTTCTTCTAAAAGGAAGGTCTATATCTTTTAGGTTTTTTTTAAAAGCAACACCTGCAATCCTCCGAAGTGTGCTGAACTTCACGACTGTCCAATTTTGCTTTTAACTCGGGGCTCGATGGCAGTCTGTGCTGCAGGAGGAATGTTTCGCTCTAGAGACAGCTCTAACGTCTCTGCGGGCCCCTTGTTTCCTCAGCATGGACTCACACTGGCAGTATGAATTTTGCACATCAGCAGCAGGTTTCCATCACTCATCCATCTGTCACTGCTGCCATGCCGCAATATCAGATGTGCTGAACCTGCATTCTCCGTCCAAAGTTTCTGCAGCAATGAAACATTATGCCTGAGTGTACAGGCGCAAACTGCTTCGCTTGGAGAGTCATTCTCACTAATAACTCCAGGAATCTATGCCCGCTTGATTTCAGACCTGGGTTGAAAGCGGTTCCAGCAGACGACTACTGGCGACTTGAAACAAAGACAGTCACTTATATAGACAACCTATTTGAAGCTTCCTTCTGTTTTTATCCTAAAATCCTTCCTCTTTAGTTCTAAGCACCCCGTTTTGTGTGCGGAGAATTATCTGCCTCACTGTCTAACAGTATGAGTTCATGTTAAAAAAGTGGCATCCAACATGGGCGTGTTCAATTTAACCACAAAAGGACTATACAATGGATGTCAGAAAGCCGAAAGTTCCGGAGAGCATTGTGGATTAATTTCCAGTCTAAGTTTGTAAATGGCTGTTATGTGTGAAGCTGTCAAACACAAAACAATTAGAATTTGTGGATACTTTAAATTCATACTGAGTGAGTTATCACACGATGTACTCACATGCCGCCTTCCACCAGCACAGACTGAACCCGGCCACAGCCGCCGGTGAACGGGAGGTTGACCGAACCATCTGTGAGGACGACCCGCTTACCCCGCAGGTCACATCGCTCAAACAGCGTGATGGATGGCAGCGAGAACTCCTGTGAAGAAAGAGAGGTACATAAATGAGCGCTGGCCACGTGGTTTGACAATTGAGGTTATTTTGAAGTTACCCTGGAAACGGAGCGCACTTATACCTTTGTGCTTCCTGTCATTGTGGCTTTTCGCTAAATGTCATAGATGGCTTATTTGTGAAATTGAAACCCATTTCACGTGTCACAAGGAGGGACCTATTTAACGCGCGGTGGTGGTTTCTATGTAAAAGGACGAGGGCAGATGAGCGTGGTGACGGTGATTTGATGTGAACCATTCCAGTAATTTCGAATTTAAATGATGTTACCATCAAACTTCAATTATTTGGAAAATAAAATCTTTTAGACTATATAACAACATTCTTCCACACTAAACGCTTGAAGCTTCACAATGAGGGCTTTTATTATTGAAAGCATACTCGACAAATCAGAAAATAGCTTGTCTGGCTTGCTGTGCGTGTTATTACAAAAACTAAGAGCATTTAAATTAAGTGAACATTTTAATTGTGTGGAAATGCCATTTGTACTGGGGGCACTTATGGATTTCACAGCTGATATAACTTGTTAACAAACAGGAACCAATTTATACAGGCATATACGTACACGGAGCAATTTGATACAACTGGCTCACTTCCTAACCTTATTTACCTCTACCTTTCAAAAAAAGTAGGATTTATATACCAGATGGGATATATTGCCAAGAAGCATTATTAAAAAAAAGTATACAGTTTACCAAAACACAAATGTCCTTTCTTCACAAAGAGTACATTTCATTAGATGTGAATACACAAGGCTATTGAGTAAACTGACATCAACACTACAGTTCTCCGTTTGGCCTTCGCTGTGTGTGGTTCATTGGGAGAGAGCAGGTTACGTCAGTGCAGACATAACAGGAAAACACATCATTGTAAGTATATTAAAGTCCTTCAGCGCACAATCAAAGGCTGCACTGGAGCTCGAGGTGAAATCCCTGAGATAATGTGCTAATCCGAGTTCCACTGTCTGGAGTCACTGTCCAAGCACATTTGTCACATTGCCACGAAACATTAAATACATATTGTATTTCAGTATATAAACAACTGCAATAAATAGAGGGAACTTACAACGCCACATTGTGGTGTTTTAACAGAAAAGATAAAGTGTCCGAAAAATATGATAAAGAGATGGCAGGGCCTTATTGTTGTGCGTATTAGGGGAGTATAGCTCAGGGAGGCAGAGGCAGACTGACAACCTGAGATCAGAAGCTAATATCTTTTACTTGAATGTTATGTTCGACTGCTGCATTGAGCTGAGGCTCTTTGCTGAGTGGCACCACTGACAAGCTCACTTCACTGTGACAGATCGAGCTCCATATATTACACATACAAACGAAGGAACAAAACTGTAAGGAGAGAAGTAGTATTGTATAGTTGTAGTGTCGTGTAATAGTAGTGTTTTTACTTTTCCAGTTTCCTGACCCAGTAAATACACTTGATTGGCGCAAAATAGAAATGCAGGAATTGATGAAATAATATATCTAAAGTCAGTATAAAGGTTCTTTTTTTTTAACAGATTTTACTTCATATAGATGGCTCGTATAGAAGTCTTTAAAAACCATTGAATCTAACTCTTTAATTGAAATATTGAAGTATTGTGATGAGAACTCTATAAAGACCGCATAAGGCTCCTAATTATTCTGTAAAAGCTACAATAACAATTTTCTAAACAGCTTCATAGTCTAAACATTGACTGTATGCAGGACTGCGATCAATGATTCCATGTTGTATCATTGAGTTGTGTTATGTTTAGTAAATGTAAGTGAAGCCTGTTTCAGCCTCTCTCCTTCTCTCTGTGACCATCGTCTTGAACTTTTAGTGTCACTTGTGCATGAAAGATATAAAAAAAATGTGAAACTGAGTCGCTTAGAATGAAAACACTTAAACAATTCAAAATAACGTCCTTGCGATTTTTACAAGCTTGCCCACAAACACACAGGATGACCTTGCAAGGGAAAAAAAAGAAAACGAAAAAAAAGAAAGAACAAATAATCCTGGGGGTTGCATTGCTTTAGTCACAGTCAACAAATCACAACACTGAAACACCAAAACCAAACAGGAGATAATGGGAATGCCTGTAGTGTTATGCAGCAGTGAGAGCTGGATATCGTATTGCCTGTGAAAATGAATTAGCATGAAAGCCATCCTCCGTGGGTGAGTTGGTGAAAATCTGCTGAAGGCAGCAGAAATTATACGGCAAAGGAAGCAACAAGCTTTAGCCAACATTAATGGTAAGTTTTTTTTTCTCTGCGTTGTTTATATTCGGCTTTCTAAACTGCTTTAATTCAGTTATTTAATTTCTGAACACTTATATTTTGTCATACTTCCTTGCACTGAAACTTGGTGAATGAAACTCTGGTAGTTGTTGTTGTTATTCATGGGTAACTATGGGTGATGCCGAGGCCCAATTTGGATGAAACTGGACTGTACGTGAATTAAAATGACTCTGTTTAAATGTACCGGAAAGATCAGAGCTCTGATGATTACTTGTGCTAATTTAAGTTTGTGACTCGTTGGTGAAGCCTTCATGTAATGACAACAACAAAAGCCAAAACCCCGCCTAAAAAACAAAACAAAAAAGAAAATCTGACTTACGAATCCAACAGGCTGGAGTGACAGGATGGAGGCGTTTGCACTGACACAGCCCATCGCTCTCAGATCTGGGTAGCTCCCCTCTTCCAACACGTACACTTTACCAGTGAAGTCCTTGCCCTCAAATGCCAGCCAGCTGAAAGACGTTTACGTAAGCAAACATACAAACAAATATATAAATATACACCCATGTAAGGAGGGCAGACCAAATGAGACACATGCTTCTGTTCTGAACTGTTTAAAAAGATGATCATGCACATCAGAGCTGCAGATTCTTGCAAAATATACTGTAATGTGTGTGGTATGTCAGATAATTCTGTGTTTTCCTGAAGAAATACGTCAAATCAATTTGGATGCTTTTCTTTATCATTTGCAAGCAATGCGCCATAAGCGATATACGGAAATTGGAGCAGCGGCAGCCAGTTGCAGACTGAGTCATAGCCGTGTTTTGTAATGTGAGCAGCAGCAGCCACCTTGGGAAATCTATTCCTGAAGGTTTCTTTGGGAAGGTTGTCAAAAAGTGTTATCGCAGTGTCTCGGTGATTCATATAATATCAGACCTTACAAAAACGCTCAGCGTGTGTGTTGCATTACTCACCTGCCAGCGAGGACTTTGCAGGACGCCACGGAGAAACCGTCCTGCGGGGAGGCCATACTGTCCTCCAGGGTGAGGACAGAGCCTTGAAACCCCGGATTAGAGAAAAGCTGCACCTGGGGCGCACAGAGCAGGGCAATAAGAGTGAGTCATCTACTCTGAGCTTCTCGTGCCGTTTGTTAAATAACGCGCACGACATCACAGCAAGACCATTATCACTAATTTATTCATCTGTTGAAATTTCCTACCTTAAACTTGGCCGTGTTTTCGAAATCATCCTGAAATGAAGAAAAATAGTTATCATTTTATTGATGCCTACAAAAAAAACACACCTTACAATTGTGCTAATTTGCACATTTTGAGTGTGAATTGCAGAGTGTGATTTGTCAAGGTGTACAGATATATTCTCACTCTAATCCATCTGTAGGAATAAATCAGACACACCGAAACAATCAGACACGCCATGTACTTTTGTCTCCTGCTGAGGAGCACACTTTAGTTAATATGAGACTTTATATGAACTCCGAGACAATTTCAGAGTAGAGTTTTCCTCCAGAGACAAGAAAATGTATTCTGGGAGGAGTTTGAGGCTTCTCCTTTGAAGGTGGAAATCAGTTGTGGAGGTAATTTTCCATACGCTTTAATAGTTCACTGTTGCAACTTTAGTGGGGAAAGCTGAACACTGACTTCAGAATGAAGCTGAGGAAAGTCCAGTGTGATCTAAGTCTGTTTGTCATCATCTGGTTTCAAACAACAACAAAGAAAACAGCTCCATGATGAGTCACATTTGTAATTTTAAATGCCCCCCCCCCCTCCCTCAGTCTCATGACAAGTATTTTCCTCTCCTGACACAGTACAGATCGGTTTATTCTTGATTTGGCTGTGTCTCACGCTCCCAGAGATAATCTGCTCCCCTCTGCCCCAGAGATTCCTCAGCTCCATCTTATAACAGTTAGATTTTGTCACAAGTGTGAGGGTTGTGACTGGTCACATGAAATGAAATCATTTGGGAAGCCAAACTGGGACTGCCAGAGGAAGCGAAACAGAGGCACACACACACACACACGCGCACTGATTATTCATGAAAAGCTAAGAATGACATTAGAATAAATGTGCAGTTCAAACAAACACACTTTGTGTTGCAGTGGCTAAATGTCACACAGTATAACTGAATCATCTGTCTAATGGACGCACATTTTTATCCACCCAAACAAAACAACAAGATTTCATGATTTTCTGTGAGTCACTCCCTCGTACCAGCAGGACAGGCATTGTAGAGCCGATTCTGTGCTGCTGCGCCCCCCAGTCCTCCGGGCTTCCATACAGGCCTTTCTCCAGGATGTAAGGCTCGCCACAAAAGCCCGGCTCATCAAACACAACCCAGCTGGACGGGAAGAAAAAGCAGAGGAAGAGTCTGATCACCATTTTATTTCGCAGTGACTTTTTTAGAGCCGAACCCTCTCCATAGTTGTTTCATTTTCATTGGTCCAAAAAAAAGAGTTTTTCATGTCCCCACACTGACAAACAAAAGAGACCCACAGGAATCTCATCAAAGAAGTGCTGAATCATCATGTATGTCGACAATTCTGACTCAAAATCAAAGCTCCTAATAAGTTTGCATGTGATTGCGTCTCAGCACGCGGCGGAACCCTTTCCACTTTTTCAAGTGACAAAAGCCTTTTAGGAGTTTAAAAGATTTTCAGATGTCTGTACTCTGTTCATTAAATCTTCTGGGCTTTTCTTTTCTTTTCTGTTTTTTACTTTTACTACATTTAAACACAGCTCTAAGTATTTCTTTTCCTCCTTGCATTCTTAAACTGGTTTCAAACTCTATAAAGGTTGTTCGTACATGAGTATTTGTATTTCTACTTAAGTGAAGAATGGGACAATTTCACAGTCCTTTTCTTTTTTTGGACGAGTTTTGTTGGGAAGTATGCGTCATGACTGTAAAGAGACAAATGAATGTCTCCAAGCAATGTGAACATGAGGAAGACTGACAGCGGCGGTAGCACAACACGGGTAAGGCTGTACCATCTAATAACAGGCTTGCGGCTCAGCAGGAGCAACCTTTTGAGTTGTGTTCCTGGTAAAGAAGGACGTAATGTTCCTCTCAATGTTATTAACATTGTATTAGCATCTCTCTCGGGGGACAAGCGATCAGCATTACATGTTCTGTGTGTAATCATTTCTATTTGCTTCAGGTTTCCTTTTGCATCTTTTCAGGTAAGCATCGAGAAATCCCTACACTGAGATAGGAATAGAAATCCACATTTTCCTGTCGTGTGCGTTATAGGGGAGGAAAACAAACAAACAAACAAACAAACAAAAACTGCAGTCCAAAAACAAACGGCATTCCTTGTTAACAGTGTTTGGCATTTGGTCCGCCTTGTGTGCGCTCTACATGAATTTCACTTTCAAGTCAGCATGCCCAGGAAATGACAGACTAAACAGAGAACTGCGTGATCTGTCTCGACTTGTCGACATGGGTGTAGCAGTCTTACAACCACACACCTGCACAGCAAACAACACCACCAAATCGCAGACGACCTCTCGGAAGCTTGTAGCCTCCAAATGATCCGGTTCGTGGCCAGTAAAGCGTCTCAAAGCATTCATGTGGTTGGTGGGGGGATTGGCCAGAAGAAAATCAGCTTACATCAAACGCTGAATTTCATTACATTTATAAAACATTTTTCTCCGTCCTGAATACGTTTTACTCATTGTCTACTAGGCACACTTTAATTTGGTGTGCGATGAGTGCGTGTTTCTGCAACTATTTACAAAATAAGATTAGAATGAGATAAGAATGTGTCTCTGATGTTACTGAGATGGTAAAAATGTGTGGCATACTGGTGATTGTTTTTAACCTGGTCTGTGATTGGGAACTCCCGGGGTCCACCATGATAAGCAGTATCGATATGGACAGCTCTAATTTTCTGTGATGCTTTTTATAATTTTTTTCATATATAATTTAAAAGTCTATAGGGGTTATGGTTATGACCAATATGCATACTAAAATCATGAGTCAAGCAGTTTGTGCACAACTTTTATGTCACGAAGAACAACTTTCTTATTATTGCTATTCCTATTTCCTATTCTGATGCAACCTGTAACTGTGAGTCATTGACTTTATTTCTCCTGCAAATGTGCAGGTCGTTCGAAGAGTTGTAATAGATGTCACTTACACTCCACGGATGACGTCAACAGACTGTGTCTTCAAGCCATAGCCTGTGTCGTCCATGTTAATAACAGGCACTGACAGGTCGATGTCCACTCCCAGTTTTCCAAAGTCTTTGTCGCTGAACATTTTGAGATGCGGAGTCATAAAGTCCTGCATGAGGAACGGAATTACATTAAGAAAATTGCATAGATAACCCTAACCCTAACCCTAAATCATGTCACAAATGGGGCGCTAACTTTAGGATTAAAGAAAAAAAAAAAAAAAAACTCTTTGGAAGCAGGAAATTGGCCTCATTTTTTCCAACACGCTTCATTTATATTCTTAGAGTGAGTATTGTAGCCAAATATTAAACTGTACAAGAGAACTATGTATATATGTATATATACAGTACTACAACAGTGCCTGTGCTAATACCATGATCCCCGAGTGGATGGCTGCACTACGTGCGTCTTGATAATGAACCAGTCTAACCCTGCTACCACCTGCATGTATTTGATGACTAACAAGCACTCTGAGGAGAGGTTCAGCCAGAAACATCTGTGCAGCATATAGTGATCTTTTTTCTTCCTGGTGGCTCTCCAGGTTGCTGTGTGCATCAGGCAGACAGCCATATCCACGGATGATGCTGAAATTCTCCAGCATACAATAAAAATACGCTAATTGTTTCAAGCTTGAAAACCCTACACACTGTGCAGTCAGTCTGAAAAATTATAAGTGCATTTTCTCCACTGACAAGAGCAAACATGTCTGAGCAATACAAAATGCCAACCTTTACAGACTCACAGTGACTGAGGTTTGAATTAAAGATGATTTCATCCATGCTGCTTTGGAAGACGTGAGCTGTGTTTGTGCAGAACGATACTCACAGACAGAATTGGTCGTAACGACAGAAGCTCTGAGCCTCCCCAGTCTCTGCAATCCAGATACTCCCCTTCCTCCAGGATGTACTGCTGACCCTCAAACCCAGGCTGGCTGTAGCCTACCCAGCTGGAAGGTTAGAACACAGTATTGCTAGTTAAAGATGTCGATCTTGAAAAAGATTACATAACCGTTAAATTCCTATGTGGCTCTTGTACAAAATTTGATTTGTGCCAGTGTGCAAGTGAAACACATGAAGGAGGACTCACAATCCTCCGGTGATCTTTAGAGATCCCACAGACTTTGGCTTGTCTGTGACAGAGTTTGCTGCATTTGTGGCAACGTCTCCTTCATCCTCGCAAAAACTGAAAACATCACTGTCGATTTCCAAGCAACAACCTTCAAAGCCTGGTTTCTCATATACCGCAGCCTGAAAACAGAGAGATCAAAGCTTGAATTGACCTGAAAAAATGATTTACACTGTAAGAGAGTACATTTATATCAGCAATACCTTCCTCCCACACCAAGGTTTTTGATCTTCTCTAGTATCATTAATTATAGCCTTTTAATATATATAAACATGATGAAGTGGGCACAAATTGAGAGCTATGACCCCTTCAGTTAGTTTGAGCCTGTATGATTGATCGAAAGAATAGAAAAAAAAAACCTTTTATTTTATAGCTTTGGAAAGAACTCCTACCAAAATGCGCTGCTATAAGACTGGTATTTCCTTGACATTACATCTATTTTTGGCCAAAAACAGAATAAACACACAGCCAAAGAGAATAAGTAGGCCAATGACGACCACACACAGCACTTGCAGGCCAGCTGCAACACAGTTTTACTGATAAACAAAGCTTGGTAGTCACAGTTTGTCATTTGGTTACTTATAAACTCGGATGGAGCATTTTACTGCTCCCAAAGGTGAACTCAGACCAAAAGAAAAGATGTATATACCTTGATTTCATCAGGATTCTCCACTTTAAAACCACCCTGGAACAGAAAGATCGTCATTATTAGTAACAGCATATTTTCTTGTCCACTTACACGTGCATTATAAAAAGCGAGACAACCAGTTCTCAGGAGCTAATTCTGCCGAGGAGTCACAGGAGTAAAAAAAAGAAATTCAAAATTAAAACAGAAAAACACCGACTGCTGACCTGAACTTCTGTCCTATTAGATGCAACTAATTACCTCTGACTCCCTCACTAGCTGTTTTTGTACACAGCGCCAGACAGGCAATATTAAAAGAAAGAAAAACAGGAAACAAAACAGGTTTTTGGACAGGACAGGACAACCACACAGCCAGAGCACTCGGGGAAAACCCGCACATGCAATTGCAAAGAAAGCCCCCTCAACAACATGAATCAATAACATAAATTAAAAATTGAAAAGAGGGAGAATCAACATTCTAGTATAAAATTAATCAAAGTTGCAGGTATTGACCTGTGCCCGTACTGAATATGAGAGTCCTTCCCATTGTTGTGTATATATTTCCCATTTTGATCCCCTAACTTGCCTTGTCAATGGGTCAAAGTATTCTCGAGCAACACATTGAATCACAAATTGGCCCTAATGGAGGTCAAGCACCAACTCTGTGTGTGTGTGTGTGTGTGTCTGTGTTTGTGTGTGTGTGTGTGTGTGTGTGTGTGTGTGTGCGTGTGTGTGTGTGTGTGTGTGTGTCCATTCACCATATTTCCTTTTAGTCTGTTCAAAAAAAGACGAGGTGAATATTTGCAGATGGCATGTAAATGTCAAATCATTGAAACATATCACAGTAATCTAAGTCAAGGGAAATTTTGGAAAAAAACCCAAAATGATTATGCTTCAGAAAAACCTCTGAATGACCAAAGTCATTGAAAAACCAAGTATCTATAGAGAAGCTCAGGTTAATTCCATAACTGGGAGATATTTGATTTTGGACCAAAGTGATAAATGGAGCAACCCAGAAATGTTCGAGGGCAAAACTGGGAGAGTGGCTGGCAATAGCAAACAAACTTGTCATGTGATCTAAACTGTGGACCTTCGATGCAGAACTTCACGCACCATTTTCAGCGGTCTGAGAGATCCCACGAATGGCGATGGAAAGCCCCAGGACTCAGGGAAAGGGTACACTCCTCTTTCCAGCACAGCTATCATGCCCTGAAATCCTGGGTCGCTGCACACAAGCCACCTGCAGGAAGACAGAACACCAACAAAGCATGTTCATTTATCACAAAGTCGAAGGGTTCTTTTGCATTAGCGGTATGCAAGCTCTATTAGTGGTTTTAAAATTGCTAGGTGTCAAGACCTTCAATAGTTCTGAAGCATCAAAGACGAATGGAAAAGGTAACAAACTCACTGACACATGTATTTTCCCAAATCGAAATCAGCAGCAACTGGTTCTTTCACTGAGCAGACAGCAGTGATTAATACTGTTTGCTCTATGCATTAAATATTAGGTCAAGACAACCTTTTATTTCACTTTAATAATATAAATCTGCCTCAGGCCTGAGTCATGCAACTGCAGCTGAAGACAAAACACATTTCGTTTAGAATAAACTCTTGGGAATGTAATGCTCCACTTCAAAGCCTTTTTTCACCACAGTTCAAATTTGGCGTGGGCAGCCTTTGTTGGAGCGATGCCTCTTTCTCTGGCATTTTGAAGCATTTTGAAGCACAAAACAATGCCTTCTAACCAATTATTACATTTGAGCCCCCGGCGGGAAACATAAACCAAGCTTGTTGAGTAAGTCCTGGAAATGCAATGCCATCCCGATCATGCTAAGAATGTACCACCAAAGGGGTCTGTGAGACTTTTCGTCCAGAGAGAAGTCTGAAACCTCCATCTGATGCACAGCTGCTTTCACTTGTAGAAGGGCAGACGTGGCAGGAGGAGCTGCAGCAGACAAATTATTTTTAATTATCTTTTCAGCAAAGATGAGCTGGCACCTATGATAGACATTAGTTTCGCTGTTTGCTTCACTGTTAGTTTTCCCTGCCGACAATGAAAGATGATGAATTAATCTCTCTGGGTTTGGGTTCCCACCAAAGCGTCCTACAGTACTGACTGTGGGACAAAAAAAAGAAAAAGAAAAAGTTGAATGTCATTCGTTCCATTAAGGGGCAGGGCACAAAATGTCCTGAATGCCTACAGCACTGTGTCACGAGGGAAAGCGTTCTCCTGTATGCCAGATTCTCTCCACACCTTTGTCTCTTTCTTAGTCTCCACCTCTCGACACTGCTCACCGTTTTCCCCCACACCCTCCCGCTCAACCTCTCTCTCTTCTCATCTAACATGCAACAGCAGGACTGACATTCCTGAGCAGGCAGATGAGTGAGAGACTAGCAAAAGACAAAGACAAACACGGGGGAGCCCAGTAATGATTATAACCTCTCAGGTATTTGTCAAAGCTAAACATGGAGATTGTCCCATTAAAATAAAAAAGGACCACTGGGTTTCAGCTCTTCACTACATGCATGACTTCCCCGCCAGGCAGAAGCAACAGAAACGTCAATGGGGGAAATCGGGGATTGCCTCATTACCTACAAGACTAAACTCCTTATTTCCTTTGTGCTGAATTACCTTCTATCTAAAATGAAACCTTGTCCTCCAAACACACGCGTACTTACACCCCGGAGTGCACTTGGATGGAAGCAGTGTTCTGCGGGATGCCAAACGAGCCCGTCTCTATTGTATCATCATGGTACGGTGTTACTCTGCCGTGGCCCTCTGGTTCGGTAAACAGATCAATATGAGGGATGCTGTAATCCTACAGAGAAGGAGAAACAAACACAGCAATTAGCAGAGACCCACGCCGGTCTTTCAGTAATTCCCCCCAATGAGAAGAAGGAGCAGCTTCCCTTCCAGAGTCTCGTTGTTTTCTAAGGTATGGAGTGAATATTAACCAGGTCCTGTTCTGTGCAGCGTGAAGTGACAGAGATTTAAACACCAAAACAAAGGCAAGTAATGAGTGCGCTCACCCCGACAGCCAGTCGAATCGAGCCAATCACCATTGGCGGGCTGCTCTGTGGCTCTTTCTCTGGTCCAGGTTCCCCCCACATATTAGCCAGCTCAGTGCCCCCCTCCTCCAAGGCTATGGTGCGCCCTTGAAAGTCTGGCTTCTCATAAATCACCCAACTGTGGGGCAAACAAAGTTGTGTATAAACAGGCAGCAGAAAGATCAGACAAAACTGTTAGAAGTAACTAATTACAAATACTTGTGTTGTTAGTAGTATTCAAGTGGTATTCTTCATTACTTCTTGAAGTTTGTTTTTTTTTGTTTTTTTTACAATCATACAATCTTTATCATACTAAGATGCAATACAAATCAAATCTTTTGATCTGCACTAGTACAGTGAACACACACACACCAACCCGCTTTACCAACTGAGCCACAGTGGCCTCTTATTTATCCCAAAAACAACTCATGAATTAAAAGTATATGAGAGAAAGTAATCAGTCAGATTCACAAATAAGCAGCAGTTGTTTATTTAATTTTTTTTTAGATTCAAAGGTGATTGAAGTTGGGGGCGCATTTCAGATAAGAGAAGTCTTCACGGTGCGGCACAGCAGCTTCAGGTACTCTTACTTAATTACTTATATCAAGATTTAAGATGCCCACTGTGTTCTTATTCTTCAAAGGGATCCTGAACGTTCTCTCCACCAAGATAATTGAGTGATTGATGATCCCACCTGCTTAGTTTTAAAAGCCAATGTTTGAGTAATGGGAAGCTGAAGTAAAGAGTTGAGAAGTAAGATTTGAAAGTCTGTGTGGTGAATGAGAAAATGAGAGAGAGCTGTGTGTTTCACTTCAATTTCTTAGTGGGGAAAAGTGAAAAAAAAAAAAAAGACTGTTACAATAATCCAACCTGCTGGAATTGAGAGTGTGAATGAGCTCCTGTCAGTCCTAACTGAACACGAGACCTTTCACTTTTAGAGCATTTGTACAAGATAATAAAGCACTAATCTAATGTGGCTGCTGAAGGGCAGATCTGAATAAATCAAGACACCAAAATATCTTTACGGCTCTGCAATAAAGCGAAGATATACCTTGGACTATAATCTTCTTGTTAGAATCCGTACTGATTTCTATCTTAATTATTTTGTTATTCAGTGATTTCATACATTTTTCATCTTTGCTGCAAATATTCTTCAACACAATAATATTTGGGAAACTCTCAAAATTTTCTTCAGCTTAAATGTGATATATTTATTTATCTATTTTTGACCATGGGTGTATTTTGTGGTATTCTTCCAAGAATACAGCACAGTTTACTTAATGCTTGTGCTCAAGAAGAAGAGAAAAACAAACCTGGTCATAAACACATGGGTGACATGAAGCACATTGGTGCCAGTTTCACACTATTCTCATGATTCACAAGTGACGGTGCCATGATAAGTCAGACCGTAGTGGTGAGGGAAGGTGTAGTATTGGATGAGGAAGGCTACATGTAAACAATGGTAGAGTTCTGAAGAAAGACAGACGAGGTCTGTTTTTATGTATGCAAATAAAAACCGTTGTTTCTCATAAATGCTTTCTTGGAAATGTAAATTAATGTGTGATCAGCTCTGATCTTATTAAATTAAACCTGGAGTCTTAAAAGGCAACAGGAGCATCCAAAAACCCATTGAAACTCATTTGAACAACACTTTGCAATGCAATGTCTTTCCATTGTATGACATTCGAATACAGCTACTTACCACCCTCGAACAACCTTCACAGATAGGAGAGGTGAGAGCTGCAGAGTCGTAGCATCTGCTAGATCCCTGTGAATCTCGTATGCCTGGCCACTGAACTGAGCTTTTTCAAACAACACCATCTGTGTGGAGGCAAGAGGGCAGGGTCACGAAAATCAAGCCATTAACCACGAAGCGGTAAAATGGCAGAATGCATCACTCGTTAAATCTCTCACGTTAAACCAGGATACAATGTGAGCCGAGAACAGCCTAATAGCATGACACTTCACTTTGAATCCATTTTATGCAGCAGTAAGAGCACACGGGTGTTTATTTCCACCCGACAAGCACAGACCTCCACACAATAGTTTGAGCTACTTGTGTGTACAATTAATGTACTGTGCCACTTAAATACAAAAACTTACATTTTCAGATTTTAATGCTGCAGGAAATTGAAATGCGAGTAATAAAGCAATGCACAATTGATAAAACCACCCTGATCTACTTTTTTTTTTTTTGCAAAAAAACACTTAAAAAGGTTCTGAAAAAGCCTTTTTGTTTTATTTATGCCAGTCGTGACAGCAAATTCGAAGCACGGTGAAAGCAGGAGGTAAACTGACTTCATAAAAAACTGATGTGTGGGCAGGAGACTAAAAACAATGAGCTCCAGGAGGGAATATGTGGCTTTCCTACAACAACTATTAATGACATTTTATTATAATGAGGAACCGCAGGTTTTGCTGTGTGTTGGCAGCACTGAATTGCATGATTGTAATTGCACCCAGCTGAAGATTTGCACGAGACTGCTTCTTTGCACTACTTTGTTTACCCCCAAGAACACCATATGAATAGCAGATGTTTCCAGAGAACAGTGAGCTGTCTGTCCACATTCCCTCACTCTATCGTGTTTCTATTCCGTGTGGGCCAAATTATGTGTCTACTGTACCTTTCCGGGACGTTTGTGAAATCCTCGTTTGACTGTTGGTACCTGGAATGCACAAAGAGCCGACTAAGATTGAGACAAACACAGAGAAACATCTCAAAAGAAATGTTGAACAAACCGATCTGGGTTCATGCCACAAGTGTCTGTTGTTAACTTTCCCATTTACTGGAAGACACAATGCTCTGATTTCATATAAAACACAACTCTGAATGCCAGCTTTGTTAAAAGTATGATTTGTAACTTTGGCAGCTTCATATTGAGGTGACTAGGACAAATAACAAAAGACATAAAGTCAAAATTGATAAGTCCGTTAACGTCGTTCATGCAAAAAAAGCTAAAACTCTTCACACTCTGACACCAACTCATGATCATTTTTCTTAGTTTTCTGAGATTCAGAAACACTTCGGTATTTGAGCTGGAAACATTCTAAAACCTGGTATTTTGGAGAGTGAGATGTTCTCAGTGGACCATTTTCTAAAAAGGATTATAGTGAAAAACTGAGAATTCAGCAATGGGCACAAGCAAACAATAATACTTGTGTGGTTTTCACCACCTTAAACCACAACTCAATAAACATTATACAAGTTCCAGTGGTGCTAATGTTTCAAGGAAATTCCTTAGAGGTAAATGATATGGTTACTTCTCTGAAGAAGTCCTCATGAATACATAGAGAGTGACAAAACGACTGGAGACACGA
This sequence comes from Lipophrys pholis, assembly GCF_963383615.2. Classification (NCBI taxonomy): domain Eukaryota; kingdom Metazoa; phylum Chordata; class Actinopteri; order Blenniiformes; family Blenniidae; genus Lipophrys; species Lipophrys pholis. Next base: position 14,087,270 of record NC_137649.1, read on the forward strand.
AACATGAGGCATTACTGTAACATAGCAGAGAGTATTAAGTAAAAGTCGAGTCAAAAATACAGTTTCTGAGACATTTCTATACCAGAAGGAGGGAAGAAAATTGCACTTTCCATGAAAACCATATGTGGTCGAGCTCTTAGGGAAAATAAGGACAAAAATAGCCTTGAGTTGATTTGTCAGAGCACAGGCAGGCGGGGTTTTCCAGAAAGTATAAGCTCAACTCAAGTGCTTTAAAGCAGCACACAGCCTATGTGATACTAAACTACAATGCATCTTTTCATAATATTGTTGTACTTTCTATGGCAAACTCACATTATTTCTGAGTATCCCTTGTGGCTGAGCTGGAGGCTGCTGAAGCTCGGGGACTGGAGAGCGCTCGGTTGGAGGAATCCCAGGAAAACATGGAGCCACTTTGTCAGGAAGTGCAGGACCAGTTTTCACAGCCACGTCTGCTCCAACTCGAGAGGCTGGAGTTGTCATTTTTTCAGTCGACTGCAACCAATAAAGTCTCAGCATTAAAATAGATTCTGCGTGGATTTACAGTGGTAAATGTCACATAATAACAATACAATAAATACAACTTATTTTCTCCTATTGAAACACTCATTTTCCTGCGTCTGTCAGTTTTGCCTAACTTTAGCTTCCCTGTGGTTCCAAGATGTATAGTGGCTACTGGGTTTCTCCATTATGACAACAACTATGACATTCACATCATTTGTATGTGTAGACATCAAAACTGACCTCCGGTCTGACTTGATCTTGTCCTCGTACGCTCTGCACTGGTTTCGCTGGATCTTGTGGGAGGTACTTCTGTAAATAGTCAGGCAGCTTCAGGTCGTTAAAGGAAGGAAGTGGAGCGCCTGAGTCAGTGACCACAGTCTCTGCAGTCTGGGCTTCCTCTTCACTCTGTGTGAGTTTGAATGGAGCAGTGGCAGTCGGGCTTGGAGGGGGTGCTTGTGAGAATGGTGGAGGGCTGACCTGAGGGGATTCATTGGGGGACACGTTCCCAGAGCCGATGCCCTCTGCAAGTGCTTGAACGCCATTCCTCTTCCCTCTGAAGCTGGAGGTGAGACTGCTAAGGACACAGCTTCCCTCCAAGCGAGACTTCACTTTGATGTGATCATCTGTCTCGTCCTTGACAGCCTCTTCAATGTTGGCAGTTGTCTTTTCCTTGAGACGTGAGTGAGTGTCCATGGTGCCGAGCAGTATGCACCGGTCTGCAATACTAGCCCTGGCAGGCTTAATGGAAGATTTTGTCTCTGGGGCTTGGAGCTTAGATAAAAGACTCTGGCTTGTGTCTATGGTGTACTGAGCCTTCTTCCTTAAGCCAAATGTAAACTCCTCAGGATCGAACACCTTCTCGAAGCGGTCCTCTCTGATGGCCGGCATTACAAAGGGGGGCTGAGCTGGTCGGAGGGGGTTGTGTTTGCGTGGTGGAAGGGAAAACGGGGCGCAAAGATTCTTGATTCTTGCAATGAAATCATCATCGTCTAGGTCAGGGGTGTCCAAAAGATTGCTCTCACTTCCTGAGGAGGTTAGTTTTTGCTCATGGAATTTCACTTTCTGTTTGGGGAAGTCGACATCCAACCAACTGGAGGGGCCATCCTGCCACTTGGAAGAATCGTCTTTGGCCAGGCTGCGTGGCAAATGGAGCTTCTTCATGGATGAACGCTGAGTTGAGTCTGGGCTCGGCTTCTTTGCCTCGGGGGATGTGGGAGCTTTTGGGGAATGACTCGGCTTGTTAATGATTGGTTCCTCTTTGACTATCTGGACTTGTAAATTTGTAGAAATATCCCTATTAGCTATAGATGGAAGTTTATTTCCTGGCAGGGCGGCTTTCTCCTCAGCTGACCTCTTGGTGCTATCAGGTGGTTTTTGTGTATCTTTGAGTAGAGTGGCACTACTTTTGCTCTTTTTATATTTTGACTCTCCAGGTTGTGCCTGGATAGGAGTGAGTTTTTCTACATCACTGAGGCCTTTGACTTCTGAAGGTGCTGATTTGACAGTTGTACTTTTCCCATCATCCTCCTTTACTCCCTCTGTGCTCACAGATTCAGAGACAGAAATAGCAGAACCTTCCTTAACAGAATATTCAGGTTGTTCCTTATTAGATGCTCTACTCTGTCCAGGTTTTAGTACTGGAGTGTTATTGGTGACTGTTACAGTCACTTTCTCAACTGCTGTAGCTGTTTTTGTAATGAGTTTTATGCTGGAGAGCTGAGCATCATTAGATCCATGTGCACATGAGTCATCAAGTGAATTCGGTGCTTTTTCCACAGATACAGATTTAGGCTGTGGTCTTGCTCCAATCACTGGCAGCTCTGTTTTTGTTCCAGGCCTCTCTGCAGACTGTTTCTGCAGCTCAGGGGGCATATTTGTAGCCTTCCGAGGCTCTTTATCATTCTTGCTGCCACCCATAGCCTCATTACTCTCCACGGCACCAGAAACGGAAGCTTTTTCTGTATGTCTATCGAACCCCCGACCAATGTGTTCTGTTTTAACAAGGAGCTTTGATGATTCCTGAGTCTTTTCTGGTGTGTGAGAGGCCAGTTCTGGTTGGTGTGCTTCTGGTTTTGTTACGTCTTTACCTGGCTGCATTTCCTTGTTTTTTTCTGCTTTTTTTCTTTCATCATCCCTCCAAAAGCTCCCGACTTTCCCTAAGATACCAAGTCCACTCAGTAAAACCTTGCCCTTTGAAGTATTTTCATCTGACGACAGGAACTTCTGTGTTGTTTCTTTGTCTGTCTCGGCAGTCTGATTTGTTTTTGCAGTTCCCAGTTTTTCTGATCCTGCCACAGATTTATTCTCAGCCTGATTTTCTGTGTCTTTGTTTTGCGGTTGCTGTGTTTGCTCTCTTTCTTCTTTACTTGGCTTCCTTCCTTTTCCATGGCTATTTGATTTGAGTTGCATTGGCGATTTTTTATCCAATTTAAGACTTTCAATGTGAGAGTCCTGCTTCACTGCAGGAGATTTCTCAATAGATGGTATGTCCAGTGGGGAGGAGGCTGAAGTTTCTCTGTTATCCTTGCAGGCATTCTTTTCCTCCTGTGTGAATGCCAGGCTGTGTCTTTCTGCTTTTTCCTCCTTTTGGGGTAAAATAATGGTACCCTTGTCAATAGGCTTCTTTGTTTCACTGCTACAAGCAGCAGTATCGGGTTCATCTCTATTGACAGATGGTTGAGGTGATCCCTCCTGTCTGTCTGCTGGCTGTTCAATATTCTTCTGTTGAAATGGAGTATCCACCTTTTTCTTCGGTTTGTCTGGCACCTCAGATTCTCTTTTAAATGTTTTGTGTTTAGTATCAGTCGGTGGCTGTTTGTCTGAAGCATTCTCCTGGGCTCCATGAGATGGTAATAAATCTTTCTCTGTGGGTTGCTTGGAGGCAGAGACAGTCTCCTCTGTAATATCCACCTGCTCCGGTTTTGTGGCAGTGACCTCCGGCTTATTTGTCAAGCAGTCTGGTTTGTTTTGATTATTTGGGCTGATAGGACTGGTCGGTTCTTTGCTCTTCCGTCTTTTCGAGCGGGAGCCTGTTCTGCTGGGGACTTTAAGGTGTGGGCTAAGCTCGACAGAATCACCCGGCTGTTCTGCTGCAATATTTGTTTGATCGCTTTCTGAGGCTGATGTTTCCTTTCCTTTCAATTCTGTTACTTGCAGCTTAGAAGTCCAATTATCTACTCTCCCAGCTGTGTCATCTTGTCCTTCTGCTTTTACTGTATTATTTGACACTGTTTTTGCCTGTGTCTGCTGGTTAGTATCCAGTTTACCCTGAACGGCCAGTTTTTTCGTCTTCGACACAGCATCTTTCACGGATGAAGTTGGTTGCCGAGAGATTTCTGTCAGGGCTGGAATCTGAGGCAGTTTTACTTTGCCCTCTGACACAGATTGCTCAGTAAATTTCTTTGCCCGCTCCTTGATTGTCATCGGCTTCTCCCTTGCAGGCGATGCAGAACCAGATCTGGCCACGCCAAAATATTCGGACGATTTTGACCTCTGTTCTGAGAAAACAGATTCTGCTTTCAGTCTTTCAGTTTCTATTCGGTTTGGCGAGACGTCAGCGCTCCTGGGAACTTGGAAGGTCTGTTTTTGGTTGTCCACCACTTGATGCTGCTCAAAGGCGTTGATTCTATCTGCAATCCGCCCAACAACCGGCTTTGGGTCATCAATGGCTTTCTTTGGACCCTGTACACTGTGCACAACAAGAGGTAAACATTTGAAAACATTTGAAATTAATTGTGATCCATTTATATCAAGCAATACTGCCTAAACAATAAACATTATCACTCATGCACAAATATTAATCTGATTAGTAGCTAATATATCATATATAAAGTATGATATATAGCTCAGTGACAACACTAATCTACTCTTTATTGGGATCTAAACTGGCTTTTACTAGGCCAGTCCTGAAGCAGAGCACTGAACTTTGTGTTATGACTCAACACCACCATTGTTTAAAGGTGGATACACCTGTTTTTTCCACCCACACCAGTCAACATACATTCTGCTTTGACAACAAAGTCATCTTGAACAAAAGCAACAGGTGGGGGGTAAAATGAGATACATTCATTAAAAAAACAGTCAACCCTAATCCTTATACAAATATCATTTTAGGGACTTAAGTCTGGCATCAACCCTGGACTTCAGCTTAACATGATGAATCACTGCAAACATTTTCACTCTTTAAGGTTAACTTACCTTCCATCAACCTCTGTTTTGTGTGTATCCTGGGTGTTTCCACCCGAAGCTTGTTTTGGAGTGAAAGGCACATATTTTGGAAAAATCTTCACTTCACTCCGAGAAACTTTCATACTCCTGCGTTTGGACTCTGGCGTCTCGGTCTTCCTTTCCACTTTGTAAAACCTGTCCTCGTCCATTTCTGCCAAAGTGTCCACCGCAAATGCCTGAGAAGCAGCAGTTTCTGAGCTTGATTCCTGGAAGTTGTCCAACTCTTTAGCCGTGTCAGGGCAGGAAGTCTGACTTTTCCCTCCTCCAGGTGAGGCCTGAGAGGTGGAACTGAGCTTGGAGGAGGAGTCAGCTGACTCCACGCACACGTGAGCGTCTGAACTTTTACCCTGGGAACTGGCCAGGGAAGGGGTACTCTCTGTGGCAGGTGGGGTATTTGGAAGCATTTTCTCCTGGGGGGTGTTTCCTCCATCCTCTTGAGAGGTCTTCTTGGATCTCCTCCTGGCTGCATTTTTACGTCCCATTCTGTTGGTATCTGTTTGATCTTTGTCAGAGTCACTCTCTGACTGCGAGTCTTTGTTTGACTTCAGTGACGCTCCCTCCGGAGCACTGTGAAAACTATGTGAATCGACAGCGGACCTCACATTTGTCCTTTTCTCCTCTAAACTAACACTTGATGATGATTTTAACTTGGGGAGGACGTGTAGGCTTTTTGTGACTGTAGTGCAGAAAACTTCTTGGTCAGTCTTTGCGTCTTGTCCACAGTGAATCACGCTGGTCTCCTCCAGGTACACATGGAGCTTTTTTCCTGTCTGGGCCTGTGCTCGTGTCTCGGTCTGAGACTGGGTGTGAGCCTGGTCAGAGTCCCACACCACTCCCTGTTTACAAGACGTAGAGAGATGTGTCAGATGAGTGGCATTCTCCTCAGGAATCCCACTCGTTGAAGCAAAGTTCCTTCTCTCCTCCCTCTCGTTGCCCTGCCTATTTCTCTGCCCCCTGAAAACCACAAGCTCCTCCTTTTTTGGACCTCCTGCTTCTGTCTCAGTGCTGCTCACAACAGAGCCATCTCTGCGGGCAGACTGCGTGGCGTCCTCTTCTTCACAAGGGAAAAGGTCTCTGGAGCGAGGCTTTCGTTTGGGACTCTCGTCCTCCCACTGTTGTCCCTCTGTCTGGGTTTTCACATACTCCTCACTCTCCTCTTTCCCCTCTGACTTAATAGTGCGATCACCAGTCGGGAAAGCATTTTCAGAAAGAGTCTTTGGACCGTTTCCCTTCCACGGGGACAACCAACTGCCAATTCGACCCAAGACTCCAGTGCTTGGCTGTTCTTCTGGACACTCAGACTAGATCAAAGCAGAGAAATAACCCACATAAACATCTGTTTTCACATGTGTTTGCGGTGATTAAACATGCATATTTCATGTGAATATGTACAGAATTTACATAAATTGACAGAAGTTGCATTTTGTAATGCCAAAATAATAAACTGCCTATGAACAAAGGGAGGGAGTGCAGGCTTGGCATCCAAAGAAAATATCAGTAAGGATTGTTTGTTCATAAGCATTTTTTTTTAGTATGGCCATTCATCTATCAGCAGAGCAAGCACATGCAGAGGTGCTTATAACCTGTAAGCTTACCGTAGAAAATACCATATCATTCAGACTCTTTATGTAGGAGGTGAACATGATTTTGGTTTTGAACAAAAACTCCTACAGAGCATAAAACAAAAACAAAATCATTCCACCAGGATAACAATATAAGCAAAGTGAAGAAAACCGTCATAAAAAAGAACCAATGAAAAAGATACTCCTAAATAAGAGATACTTGCACACATAACTCTAACTTACTCCAGCGGCAGTAATTAGTTCAACTCACCCTTAAATACACTCAGAAGGAAACTTTTCTTCCCTCTCCAACATGTAAACAATCCTTATTTGTGCAGTTTGAAATCTTCGCTGAGATTCAGACTTTAACTGATGAGCATGCTGATTTTAATCCTCCTTGCCTCCGGTAAAGCATCCACAACTGTCGGAGCGCCTCAGACGATCCGAGATAGGAGTTATACAGAAGTTGAGCCGCTGCAGCGGAGCGCGCAAACCAGCGGCGGAGTGATGCCTTCACGGACCGCTCGTAAACTTGCCAATTTCACGTCACCACGAGGCTGGACACTTTCCCACGTCTGCCATTCAACAGCAGAACCGTTTTTGTGGCGGCCACCAAACTTTAACCGGCATCACTTTTTATCTACCAACTTCCTACTATCAGCAGTTCAAAACTCTGACTCAAATCAAAGTCAATACACTCAAGGTTTGTCAACTAGAAACTTCATGCTTTGTTAGAATAGAATAAAATAGAATATAAAACAATATATATTACATATAAGCATACTTCTTTTTAAACCTGACTGTCAAATGTGATCTACAGTAACGCTATAATGTTTGATAGTTTATTGGTTTGATTAAATTCAGTATTTGACATTGATCTGACTCTAGGAAAACTTATTTTGTTCAACTGGGAATATATTATGTTTTCATTTGACTGTAAGTACTCAGAGAGTGGGGATTTTTAATTCCTTTAGTTTTTCAGGAACAAGTTGTAACCTACATTAAGCATGTTTGAAGTACATCTGAAACTGTACAAAGAACATATTCTATCATGAATTTGTCATCACAAATTTTTTGGTGCAAAAACACTGGATTACTTATAGTATTTATTTTGTGTGAAAGATAGATAAGCTAATGTGGTATATGCATGTGTGAATTTCTCCAGACCATGATTATAGGAAAACTACACTTAAATTAAATTTTCATACTCTGCACCTCAGCAATTGTTTTATAATATCACCAAAAAACTGAATGTGGCAAAAGTATTTAAAAAAACAACAACCCAAATACTGATGGTCTGTCTATAATTTGCTGATGTCTTTAGTTGCCTTACACTGAGGTTTATACTGAAGTGGCACATCCAGAGCGTCACTGCAGCAAGATCATGGAAAACAAGATCTACTGTAAATATTCTGTTAAAGTTAAACATGCATTTCCTTTTAATTAATTCACCACAAACAATGGAATGGAAACAATGGAATACTCATGTGCAACGAGTGCAAAGATGTGCAAGATTAAGAAATTAATTAGAAATACCACAGAGAAATGTGAACACATCACAGTGATTAACAAAGTGCAACCTAACTGTAAAAATATATAAATCTAGGAATACGTTGGAGGAGATTTGCTCGGCTGTAATTCATTATAAAGGTGACAGATCTCAAGTTTGTTGTTCAAAGTCAAAGTTTTAATGCTGAAAGTTGAGAAAATGAGGGAAAAACTGATCACAGAGGCAAATTAAACAGGTGGGACCATGACAGCTTAACACTTCATCCAAAGACTTTAGTTTAGTACAGTGACAGCTGCCTCTTTTTATGCAATGTCATACCCTGACATGAGGTACAGCTCGAAGACGAAAATTCCGACTTTTCTCCAAACAGCTGAAGGCAGCAGGAGGCAGTGCCCAAACAAAGTTTTCCAGGGGAAATGACGCACCGGCTTTGAGGCTTTCGCAGCCTGTTCAATTCACTTTTTTTTTGGTTCTCTAAATCCGCGTGCTCTTGTGTCATTCGGTGAGCTGTTCAACTCAGTTTTTCCATGTTGGTTAGAAGGAGAACTTCACTCTTGAACTGCGCAAAACTGTCATTACTTCACTTAAAACGAATTAACCCAAGAGTTGTAGCATGTCGCTGTTTTCTAATGAAGACGCTCTTTTGTCACTGTAATTACACGCACAACCCACCCTACCTGTAAGGCATGGGAGTGGCGCTGGTAATCATAGTTTAACTAAATAATACGCGACATGTTTGCTTTAGGGGGGGTTAACGCGTTATTTATGAAACTATTTTTTTATTTATTTCTTCTCACAATTATATAATCAATCCTGTCCCATACGGTTTTTGACCACCAGCCATCATGTTTAAGATTAAACAACATTAAAATATCAATTTTACTTATATTCCTTGTATTGGTGTGCTCAACTTTCTGACTTTAACGTTTTATTTTATTTTATTTAAACTAAACATTGCAGAAACCCCGCTGGACCTCAATACTGCTCCACTTATGAATACCTGAAATAATCTGTATTACTCGACTTAATTTGCTTTAACAAAGACGTCAGCATATACAAAGAGCGGCATCTTACCATGATTATAGTGTTTCTCTTCCCTGTGTTATGGGAGTGCAGCGGTCAAAATGCAGAATACGCATGAAGCCATTGAACGCGCCGCCGCGTCTCTGGAGAGTTGTCCTTCAGGACAGGACAGGCTGCACCGCACAGCAAAATGTATATTTACTGCTGTCAAAAATCAGACGAATAGCAAAGATCCAAACTTGCGTTGCGCCATTTAGATGTTATGGTGAATGTTGGAAGGCGAGGTGTTATTTTCTTTCTCAATCTCAGGAGGGAAGAGACAGGTTGCAGGTGGAATCTGCCCCGGCCAGGTATTACACCCTGAGGCTCCCTCTCATGGCAGTCAGCTCTGGCAGCAATGTTGTGCAACGAAGTCATTACAGGTATAGGCTGTCACTTTAAGCTCATGCATTGCCAACCACGATGGCCTATTTGCATGTGGAATTGTCTTTTTATTTGTTTGCAATCCATTGAAGTATTTAGACCTTAATGAAATGAATAAATACACAATAGCTTGATGGGAATCCTGTAGAACCTTTTTTCTTAAAAGGTTTTTCTTTCACTCCAAACGTTTTATAAAAGGAACCTTGTTTGCACACTATTATGAATGCATGCTTCATTCACAATACAAGCAAATACAATACATTCCTCCTTGGTGTTTGTCTCTTCCGCAATGATTTATTCATGAGGTACAGAAGTTGAAACCTCTCATTGTCTTCCCTATCAAACATTTATACCTTGCTTTTGACAGTTCCTTCTTTTACTACAGGCATAACACACTCAGCACAGACAGCAGATCCAGGGTCTGTTCTTATTTGTAACCATCACTTTAAAATTGGGATATCATGCATATTAAAAAAAACAAAAACAAGAACCTGTACTATAGCTGCAGCTATGACTGAACAATTTGAGAAAAGGGTGCCACCGAGAAATAAAACCAAAGGGAGTGGAGGGCAAGTTTTACTGGTTTGGTGCTGATTAGGTAAATAGCATAAAATTAGGATCATTTTAGTTTCTCTGGAAAATAAATACAGTTCAAGGGCTCCTCTTTTTCTATGGGCCTTATGAAACTGACAGATTACAAGGTTTAACTCAAGAGCTTTCTTTTGACAACATAAAAGCTTCAGAGATGAGTCACACATTCTTCTCTGTACCATTTGGTTATTTTGAGTGTGTAGAGTAAAACCAAGTTATATACAGTATGTTTTCATGCATTGATTCTATCCAGGGAACACTTTTGCCGCCTGTGTTCTCTTCTTGATGTTGCATTAATACAGTCGCAGAAAGGCTTATCTGAAAGCAGCTCATAAGGTTTTCTTTTGTTATAGTGTGCAGCTCTGCTGGAAGCGTGTGTAATCAGGTGTTTTGTTGCTCATGAGGGGGGGGGAGAAAGAATGGTTCACTCTGTATCTATCCAGACTGGCCTTGCCTGAAGAGGATGGATTTGTCCGAACACTGGGCCCACTTTGAACGTTACATCAGAATACAGCGAAGGCTATCGAGTCCAGTCCTCAGTGGTTAATCTCGGGTCTCAGGACCAATGTTTCTCTTGCCAACATCCATCCGTCCAAGCATTTTCTATTCCATTTTTATTCATCTCAGGATGGAGTGAGCTGACTGTGGGTTGCCAGTCAAAACCGAAAAAGACAAACAATCAAACAAACACATCAGGAGAGAGCCCTGACCGCTGTACAGACACATTTACAGTGATGGGTGGGATTGCTTTTGGAATAATCTTTTTACCCCTGTCAGCTGAACTACCTTATGTTTTATACCTGCCAGTGATAGATACTCATAAAATATAGATCTTTTGAACTTCTTAGTTAGCATACTGAATTCTTACCCAGCACTCTTACTGACACACATAAACACCTGATAATAGGATTAATGTTTTAAACATCTGGTAGCTTTCTGAGCGGATTGTAATAGCTTTATTTTAAATTAATGTACCACAACACCGCCCACTGCTGAGGAGCAGTAAAATGCAAGTCTGTTCGTCACTTGCTTTTCCAGTATGAGCATGTAGCTATACATTGTACATCTGGTAGGTGAGACCCAGGGGAGGAGGACGAAAATCACTATTGTTGCCAGGAATACACTTTCCAATCCCAGTTAGATGTCAGTGTCATTAGGTCTTTCACTCACAAGTAATATCCCACTTTTGAATCTATATTCAACTTGAATGCGAGAATGGAAACTTGTCATTTGTCGCACACCTGACCTGTGAGAATAAACGGCCAATATGACCTTCATGCTACTTGGAAGTGTTTGATCAAGCATAGAAGAGTGAGGAAAAACATCTTTCTCAGTGGTTATCTTTAGAAGTCAGACAAACGAGGCGTGTATTTTATGTTACATTGTCCTTATTAAACCATGAATAGATTATGTTGTGACCCACCAAAATCCCAAAGTTTTTCTTTGTCAGTGTTGGCTCTTCTCCCCCGTCACCTCCCCCTTCCAGTCATTCCTCCACTGCTGTTCTTCAGTTTAAGAGTCATGGAAACCCAACAAGTGCCAACCGCAATACCAAGGGAGACCGCCTGGTATTCAAAAAATAAAGCTTTGTATAATTGACACGACTCAGTTGCCCCCTCCACTGGCTGCAGATGCTCAATGCACACCTGGAGGTCAACCTAAATATTTTAAAGTATTGTCAAAGAACTAAACCATGGAGGCATGAGGTGCCAACATTTTAATTGTGCCAATGTAAGTCGCTTAAATGTGATTTCTAAAGTGAGGATGTTGTTATTGTGATATGGAGTCCAAATGTACCTTTAGTTTACTAGTAATAGGTCAGAAACATGATATGGTATTTAAAAAAGCAATAAAGAAAGGCAGAGTTTCTCCAAAAGTAAAAATAAGTAGAAATCCATATAAATGAACAAACATTCATTTAAAATTCAGCAAAAATATCAAGAATGTCATCATTGTATACAATATGAATGCTATTATGATACCACCCACAATTGCACATAATTTTAAGAATTAAGAGTGTCAGAAGAACTAACACTTCTTAATGAATAATAAATAATTTGTTCCTGGTATTATTTATATTTTTATTCTCCTGCAATCCTGTGAGGCTCAAAAGGAAGTTGATATCACTTTAACAGTGGCAGGGTCACCGTCAGTCTCCGCAAGCAACTACCAGACATACCTCTTGCAAATGTATGAGGTTGTCTCACATTCCCAGTGAAAAAAAGACGAGAAAAAAATATGTACAAAAACAGACAAATTACCAAATCTAATTCTTGACAACGTTTGATAAATAGACCATGAGCAAACTGTCAAGAGTTTGTGTGGCAAACACTTTATTGCTTGATTAATTTTAGTAAACATGTTTGTATCCAATGTCCATCAATGTCTGTGAACAGTTTGCTGAGAAATTCACAATTTTGGGCTGTATTACAGAAGAGGCCAGGTGTGGCTGTGTTCTCTGGGATAAAGCTCATTTACAATTGACTCAAAATAGGACACCTAAAATGATATGTGATCAATAATAAATCCTTATTTCTGGCAGGGAGTGGACGAACGAGGTCAAGGACCAGCTGGCTTGTTATCACTGCTCAGAACAAAAAACACTTTTCTGATTGATTGAGAATGCATCACAACCTATAACGTGCAACTTTATCATTGCTGAAAAATATTTCAGAGAAAGCCTTGTTTATTCATCAAAACTTTCAACGGCGGGTCTCCTACTTTGGATAAGGATGAGACAACATATCTGTCCCAGAACTCGAGCAATTGGCCTCCTCACTTCCCAGGGGTTAAAGCTGTCAAAAGAAGAGAGGGTGCTTCAAAATGGCAAACGAGGGACATTGTGAAGCAGTTACAGAGAGTAATGGACAGATAGGTTTTGAGTTTGGATATGAAGTCGGGGATAGTGGTAGAGTTACGGAGGTCGGGTCCCAGTCACTTCTGGAGCTTGGAAGCAGAGTGGCTAAATGCTCTGCAGTCTGCACCCCGTGGTGCTGAGGCGGGCAAAGGGTTCAGTGAGGTGGATGAGGAGGATCTGAATGAGAAGGATAAAGTAACAACATGTAGGAGGTCAGAAAGATATGGACGGGGAAGGTTATGGATAGACATGTAGGTTACTGGAAGATTTTGTAGAGGATTCTTTGATTGATCGGCAGCCTGTGAAGTTGCTGTATGTGGGTGATGTGGTGGAATAAAGGAGTCTTAGGAATGATCCGGGTGGCAGAGTTCTCAACCAGCTGGAGTTTATGAAGGACCTTTTAGCTATCAAACCAGATGTGTTACCATTATAATTACCTACAATCCTCAATTTAAAGTATTAACGCTGAGTCTATATTTTTATAGTTCTGTCAGGGAATTAAGTTCCACAGAACATATATTCCGTGTCCAGTCCAGTCTTTTCACGCCCCTCTACAAATTTTCCAGAATCTTTGAAAGAAATGGCAGAAATGGGCTGAAAGTTATTGAAATTGTTGGGGTCAGAGTTGGGTTTATTGAGAACAAAACCAGAGGATGGCAGTTACCAGAGCTGAGAGGGAGGGGACGCATGACCTACCCAATGGTGTTGGCGGGTCAAGTTGAGAGGGGTCAGCTGTTGGTGAAGCCGGTCTATTTTTTGAGTAAAAAAATGTTATCACGGTGTTACAGTTATATGTGGAGGAAAAGAGTCTGTGGGTCACAGGGTGTTAGTGACAACTGAGAACAAACCATTGCCGGCACTGACACTAAAGAGAGTGCCTCGGATAGCAAAATAAGGTAACGACACAGTAACCTTGTTCTGATCAGTTTTCTGGTCTTGTTATTCATAGTCTTTTCCAATTGGCGTCCTTTGGCTTTGAGCAGGCATACAAGTGGTGGAAAACCAAGGGGCAGAGGGAGTGAAAAATACTCTGCCCACTTCTGATTTTTTTTGTCCGGAAGAGTGGGAAGACTATTATTATAATCAGAGATCAGTTCATCAGTGGGAGAAGAGGTGTTTATGCTCTGGAGTGGGTCAAACCTGACATACAGCCATACTGTATGTTCTCTGCCTTCTATCATTAATGTAACAAGGGTTTGTGAGAAATGTTTTTGAGAAATGTCCAAACCCATTTTTGGAACTGGTGTACATGTGCAATGAGTTAGAGGGACGAACATTTAAAGTAATTTTCTCTACCATTTGTCTCCAATGCACAAAAGCCCTGCAGCCTCATTTTTTCTTTGGTGGACACAGTTTGACTGAACACCCCCTCAGACAGGAGATAAATAAGAATGTGATTCACTGCTGCCTGACCGTAAACTGCCAAACCAATCTTTCATCTTTCATCACCACGGCAACATCACCAGTGATGTCTTGATGATTTTAGTGGGACGTTTGGCTGTTCAGAATTAAAGGCTGTAATATAAAAGAAAAGCAGCAATTAGTAGATACTCCAGGTTCCCTCTCAAATCACAGGCAGCACTGAGCTTGCGTAAAAGTTTCCTGAACTTTGTTCAACCTTTGTTCTTGTTTACACTGTATAACATCACATTTTAACCTGCTTGGTGCAGCTATAGCCATTGGCTGTTTGAAATTGACCATTCCAGAAGAACAAGGACAACCATGAAAGCTCTAAATTGTTTGAAGCAGTTAATTCTGACTTGATCCTTCATTGTTCTGAAGTGTTGACTGAACAACACTTCTGGATAATACTCAACCCTTTAGGTGAAGCTTAATGATTAATGGCGCTTGTATTCACTTTTCTTAGCCCAGTAACAAACACATATACGATGATGGTTGTGCTGTACACAGATTTCTGCACTCAACAGAGAAGCAAGAGAGAATGGAAAATGAATTAACACGCCTATTTTGGTCATTTAGAATTGTTTACTTGCTCAATCCTCCATGAAATCCGCCACAATATTTCATCATTGGGTCAGAAATTTCCGGCTTATATAAGAGTAAAGGATGGAAATAATCAAATAAAAATGTTCCCTCAGAAGAGTGTGGTGCAGAAAAAAATAACATTGAATTTATTGCACAAACCTGATCACATTTGTGGACCCAATGGCAAGTCTTTCTTTACACAAGCTATGTTAAATAAGGCCAGAGGTCCAAGTGCGTGACTGTTTAATCTCCCTGGCATGTCTCAGAAACAATTAATGAATGGTCCAACAAAATTCATAAAAACTAATTCAGTGAAGTCGATGTCACGTTAACGTTGATAGACTCTCTGGGATTCCCAGCACATCCCTCCGTCAGACAATTGTTACATAACTCATTCATTTCCTGGTAAGTGACTGTGATCAGCAGTGTTCGTTTGCATATTCATCACCTAATATTGCTCAAAACAATTCTAATTTGTTTTGACTGGGCATTATATTTCTACAAAAGAGGCAGGAGTGCTTCTGTGGTTTCCATGACTCAAACCTTCAGTGAAATATACCATGGATTTTGCTATACACTGAAAATATCACAAACATGAAAGACAGTGACAGTCAGAGAAAACATGAGAAAGTTTAGGGCCAACTTTTTTTCCATGCAACACTTGAGGATTTGGCAGTACGGACGTTCAATAAGAGGATTCAGATTATTTTGTTTAAAATGTTCTGAACGTATTGTTGTGTCTTTTTACTACCTCTAAAATAATTTGCAAACTTGCTGCTCTCTTTCAAGGTCTCCATTATTGATCAAGAAATCCACAACTCTGATTTGGAGCAGGTTTTATGGCCGATTCCCTTCAATGCAACTTGAGCAGTTCGGGGTTAAGGTTCTTTCTGGTGGAATCACAATAGTGCATTGTCAGTCATGTGATTAGAGTTTTAGGAACCCTGAATGACTCAATAGTGTTACAGTTCATTTGAGTCCAGTCAACGTTGTTGGCTACTTCCTATTTAAATGACTCCACTATGCTAAAAGTGGTCTGTTAATTTCAGTGAACTGATTATAATGAATCATCCCAGTCTGAGGTGACTGATTGCCTTCACTCACCTTGTGTACTGGAACTGACCAGCCTTAAATTGAATTTGAACCGCCTTCCCTCCTGTTGTAAGTTAAACTCTCAGCCCACCACTGTTAAGAACTGCTACGCCACACCAAGAAACATCCAGGCTTTATTTGGGCAGTCAACATTTAGGTTACCAGAACTCTGACTACAAAAGTAATATACACGTTATATCGGCAGGTTTCATGTTACAAAATCTGTTAAAGAAGAAATATATGCTGGAGTTTGTGCTACTAGTTACACAGTAAACATACACTTGACCTTTTCTAAGAGCATTTCATTTGAAGTGGTGCTTTCATTCTTGCTGGTGCAGGCCTACTACTCGTTGTATCATCTTAAGAGAGACAATCATGTCCTGTGTGAAGGAGTCCTTCAGAAAACAAGACAACAATAACAGGAGGGTACATTTAGATCAAGCATTTTTCTTTAGTGACCTCATTCCTCTTTCAGTTTTTCCCTGTGTGGTAAGTCATCAGTCCAAGTACAGCACAATTCGCATCCAATTCACTAAACCAGCAATCAAACCAACAAGTAATGTTCTTTGAGATGCACTTAAAACAAACACGTTGTGATTTCTCACTTGTTGATCCCATTGTGCATATTTTTTAGAGCAGGTGTGGATTTTGTTTTTTGTAAGCTTGTGAACGAATGTCTCAATGGAAAGCAAACGATGGTACAATAACCCGCTCTATTCATGCCTTTCGCTTGGAAACAGCCTTAGCGGATGTCGGAGTGAGCACTGTGAGACTGAGACTGACGCTCCAGTATGGCGGATGGCTCATACAGCAAATCATCCTCTCCAAGTGTGGAACTGTGATCCAAATTCACAAAGTTGGGGATGTTGAAGTGAGAAAGAAAGTGACACTCTCTGTCTATCTTACTCTCCTCTATGAGTCCACTGAGAGGTTGTTGTACTTCAGCTACCTCAAGCTCCTCCTCCATTTGTCCACTCATCCCATTGATCCCCCCAGTCCCGTTGTACATCCCCCGCTGGGTTCGTGTCCCCATGCTCTTTTCAGTCCTGTTGTCCTCAGTATTCTTCTTCCTCTGGGCCTGATCTTCCTCATTGATGTAGAAATTAAAATATGAACGGGGGCCTGCAAGCAATGGCCGAGAAAAGGCTTTGTCGTTCTCATCTTGATGACCATCAATGTCGACCAGGCAGCTTCCGGGTCGATGCCGCTTTTCAGCCGAGTCTGGATTTCTGTCAAGAAAGAAAAAGAGAAAGGTTCGAAGTGAAATTGCTCCGGGAAAACGGTTTTGAAATGGGAGGCTTTTAGTGTCATTTTCTTTTCTGGAATGTAGCTGCTGCTCAACCCTGAGGAAATGCTGAAGCTTTATCTTTTACTTTTTCTGCACTTATTCAATATGTTATTTCACTGTGAAGAACTGAAGTTTCAAGTCATACCTGCAGCTATTTCATAGAAAAAGATGGATGAGGAGGAGTGAAATATAGCGAAAGATTCTCAATAAAAATTCCTATTGCATACTGGGGTAACCTCAGGGTTCTACTGCACTGAGGCTGAGCAATGTTAACAGCTATGTCATCAATTTCTTCTGTTAGTGTTTAACTTCAGATGTGTGTTTAACAAGAAAGCTTGAATGCCATCTTTCCACTTGCAAACGAGGTCATTCAGATGCATTCGAGTGTGAATTCTTACGCATCAAAACAATGTCTCACAGGTTGATCGACAGCCGGAATGGCTAAATAACTCATCGCCGTATCAGTCACTTTTGCAACATCATCAGTTCACCTCCAGACAGCTCTGAGATAAGGAGTGTTTTGGTTGAACTGATTGAGCTCGCTCTAAAGCTGAAATGGCCCCCCGGGACCGGATGTGGAAGTGAAATCAAACAGGGTCTGTAGCCCGTGAATAAACTCACTCTTGATGCGGCGCTCCAGTCTTTGTGAGCAGCGTGAGGACAAAGAACATGAAAATGACGAACACTGCAAGTCCGACCCAGAAGCCGATGACGATGGAGTCTGAAATGTCAGAGAAGGAAGCGTCTCATTTATCTTGTCTCACCCCATTCCTCTCCTTTATTATGGCTTTAAGTCATTGCTTTTAAAAAGTGTGGGGTGGGCCTCTGCTTGGGGGGGGGGGGGGGGGGGGGATGATGCCCTTTCCGAGTGCGATTTTAAAGAAAATAAATAAGTGGAGGGTAAAACTACTTATTACAAATATGCTTCTTATGTCTTATAGATCCTTGCAGCTTTTGCAATAGTACACTGTATGGACATACCCATCCAGATGCCTGACCTTGGAAGGTTTTCCTAAAGGGATTCTGTGGGAATTTGTTACATCCAATAGAGCATTTATAAGGTCAAGTACTGATGCTGGAAGGAAACTCCAGCTCACAGTCCTTTCTTGTTCATCCTGAAGGTGCTCCACTGGGTTGGAAGGGGAGGGTTCCACCTCAGACAATTTGAGTACCCCCGAGTGCCCAAGCTCTAAGCATGACATCTCCCTTTAATTACGTCAATTAAAATAAGCTCTCATTATTCCAAAATGTTAAATAGCCTGCTTGTTTTGTAGGAAATGTCTCATTACTTGATCATTAACATTTAGACAGCTATAAACCATAACAGCCTGATGGAAAATGCGCTGCTTTATAACGATATTAAGCGGCAGCCAGTGGGTGTCGGGGTTTCAGCTGGAGCAAGGCAGATAACACAAAGGTTGGAAGGGTAATAAATGATTCTTAATTAAAAGTGCGCTGTCAGGCTTGCACACACACACGCACACGCACACACACACACACACACACACACACACACACACACACACACACACACACACACACACACACACACACACACACACACACACACACACACACACACACACACACACGTCGCCTGAAGTAGAAATGCATTAAAAAAGTAAAACGATCTCAGTAATGTTTTCAGCTTACATTTGTGCGCTTTCAGTCCCTCAAAAGACACAGGCTCGTCGTCGTCATAATATTCATACTGCCACACGTAGTCACTGCGACGCGCGCTGGTTCGGCTCTGGTTGTGGAAGTCGGACATTTCACCCCGGTATTACGCACCTTAATCACAGGAGACACATGGAATCAATCCAGAGAGAATATACGCGGTTGTTTCCACATCCATAAAGTTTGAAAGCCTCCTCCAAACCTTTTCTCAAATCCACTGCCTGCAAATGTTTGGATCCCTCTCAACTATTCCCTCAGATGTTGGTTACTGTCGCGAGAAAACGCTCAAATTGCAACACGATGCCAATAAATCCATGGTGTTATCTTTACGCAAACCCCCCCAAATAAACTCTATTCATCCTCGTGTAAGTCCGAGGAGCGACGCAGCAGCCGTGTTGGCGAGCCTCCCAGTGCGCATCGCCCCGATCCTCTAAACACGACCCACTACCAAAAAATATTATCCAGCAGCAGCAGCAGCCTCGGTGCTGGTGGCTCGCTCACTCCGGGGTTTGTGAGATTACCCTGCAAAAAACGCGCACGTCAAGCAAGACGCCGGGTCCATCCAATCTCTGACGAGGTATTTCCAACGCAGTGTGCTCTGAAGCTGTGCAGCCCACACTGCAACCCAAAACAGTCATATCCAATATTTTATAGGGAATGAGTACAGAATCATATTGTAAAATATGGATCATGTAGATTTCCACCAAAACAAAAAGAATAAAATAGCCATTAAACCAAGAACAGAACAAAAGAATTAGGATGTAAAACTGACCGAATAAAATGCAATACCAGAACGCAGAGACTAATTGTTGACCAACATTGAAAACAAAATCGATATCTGGAATTTAAGCAAAATGTGCTACATGGTGTGAAACAAAAGTGTGTCAATAAGTCGGGTTTATTTTAGTCTTAAATTACCTTCATTAGACATGTTTTGTCTGGTCTGAAAGTAAAGTTACAGTACCCATCTGTTAAATCAGTGTGCTGGGGAAACTAAATGGAGTGACAGACCTTCACAGGGAAACTGTCCACTGCAACTGAAGTGTTTACAGTCACAGGAAAAACTTTTATCTAATCTATTGTATTGTGTGTTTAAGTCTTTTCTTTTCAGACGATGTTGTCAGTAAACACACATTTTTCTTAACGAAATTTCAGTTGTGAAATATCTTTGTTTAGTTGGAAGTCTGGGTTCGTGATAAGAGGGCTATGGGAGTGATAGCAAACAAACAATAGTCCATTTTTCAAAACATGAATGGTACTTCATTGTTAGATTGAGGCCCAAGTTCTATTTTGAGACATTAACGCACTTCTAAACATGTTACATGATTCACAATTATCAGTGTTTAGTACATCTACGCAAGTGAGAGCAGTGAATCAAATTCCAAGTGTGTGATGTTTATCTGGCAATTCAAAGTAGCTTGAATTACAATGCAAAGGCACACTTTTTTGTATCACAGCACCAGGGCTCTAAAATCAATATCCTGCTGGAAAGATTGATGACTACCCTTTACACCACTAATCCATTCAGACCAAGCTCATCCCTTCTTATTCTAACCTAAAGCAGAATGACAGCATGTAGCAGCACAGCTACAATTGTGAAACAGTATTGTGTAAATACAGTGACGGTTGAGTAAATTGGAGTGACGGCAGCGAGTAACAATTAACTGTCTTGCATCCATCTGCCAGTAAGAAACAGTGATGAACACTACTCAGATTAGCCCTGGTTTGACTCTGGTTTTGAGGGTCATGCAGAGTTTGCATGTCCGCCCTGTGGGAGTTTGGCTTCAGCACTCCACCACCCTGACTTCAATGAAGCGGTATACAAGGATGGATGGATGGATGGAGACCGATCCAGCATTAGCACATAGCCTCACATTCAAAATAACCCCCCCCCCCCCCCCCCCCCCCCCAAAAAAAAAAAACAACCCCAAGTGTTCAATTAATGACAGCTGTGAATATATACTCAGCACCATTCACTCTGAGCCCCATCTATCCCCATCATGCTAGTAGGGGCTGGAATCACCCAGCTCATTCTTGGCACAGTACATCTGGGAAAGGATGCCAGGCTTTCACAGGGCACCAACCTCACAGTTACATAAAAATAAATGTATGCATTGAATCTTTATTTAGGCATGTCAACACGGCACACTTCTGTTTGAAGAGACTAGAATGGTCCTGAGTGCATACTGGAGACTCTCTCATACGAGCAGAGCGACCAATTAAATCAGTTTGCTATTTTATGTATGTTTTGTGAAGCGACTGTCAAATCTACACTTAAAAGTCCAGACACTTTCTTGCCCCTGCCCAGTTAATGTAGTTTCATCACATCTAGCGTGAAGATGTGTTTTGATTTCCAAGCTGCAGGCGGCATAATGTATTAAGCCTCTTTATATATTTCACAGCCTGCTTTGAAAAGCCAGGTCACAGATGATCCATATGATTTTTTTCTTCTTCTTTTAAACCCTTTGATGAAAACATGTTACTGACACGTGTGAGGTGAGTGAGATCTTGTGTGATAACCACTGGAAAAAGTACAGAGTGAGTTTCCTCTTAACATGCCTCTATAGAAATGCATCATTTCACTGTAAAAAAACCCAAAACAAAAACCTTTTACTGTTATTGTGATGTAACTATGACTAATGGACTTATAAGTGCTTTCACTGTGTGATAATTAAAGCATGTACAGATGTGTCTGCCTGAGACTGAAAATGCTCATTAAAACTGGAAAAGACCTGTTTATTAAAGACCTTCTTTTCATCTGCAGATGAATCTTCATTCAGGCAAAAGGCTCCATTTGAGGTCGGACATTATTTTAATCTGTGAAAGGCCTCTTAAGCAGTAGTACTTAAGCTGCTTCTCTGCAGTAACATTGCACCGAGGCTCCACCAAAAATAATCAAATAATAACCAAATCACCAGCGTATTCACTAATACACATAATAAGATGATCTTTTTTCTGTACCTCACTGTGTTGGGTTGATGTCAGTGTGTCTACCAGTCAGTTGCTGTTACTAAATACCCATATGTTCAGACAGTTAAAGGATTCATTTTTCTTTCCAGCTGGCATTATCCACAGTTTATTTGTTGTTGTTTCTTTTAATCAGCAATGGTACTTTTTTCTATTTAATGAATCCACCTATCCCTTAATTTGGCACCATCTGGTGGTATTATCAGTAATGACTTGGGAAAATCACACCCTATAATTGGCTTTCAAGGCAAAATGAGAATGTGCCTTCAATGTTATTAGCTCTTTCATCAGAGGCGTCATACTTGTTTCTCTTCAAAGGCTGCATACAGCTAAAGTTAAACTCAAGCAAAACAACACGTTAAAATGTTTCCCTTCGTTTTAGTGCAAATAAGTAAACCTACAATCTTACAACAGCAAACAACTTAGAAACTGTGTTTTACAGGACTTGAACAACTTTAAAATTGACAAGCAACAGGGCAATTGCAAGATTATTTAATATTATAAAATGGATCCTGATAAAAATCAGAGTGAGAGAGAGTCTATTCAGTGGCTCACAGTTTTCTACTTAAGTCAGTTGGTGAGTTTGTACCCTTCTTGCAGCAACTGGGATTTGATCCTTTGTCACCAACACTCAAGGTCAAAACACAACCAAGTCCACCAAGTCTACTTTGATGGATGAACCTCTGCAGTGTTTATTTTAAGGATTATAACGGGAGATATCCTGTTGGATCCATTTTTTCAGACTATTTATATTGTATGCTAATAATAACGTATGACTGTGACAATTCTCTGATAACCAGGTTATGGTATAGTCAATTCTAATCTGTTTCCAAAGCAGGGAATTGAGACAACTATAACAGTGGATTGGTCTACAGAAAAAAAAACACCTCAGTTTTAGCTCATGTGACATACATTTGACACTCTTGTTTCAGATGATTTCTCAAAGGATGTGGCTGGACATGGCAACTCAACTTGGAGTCTGGGTAGGAAAAAATAATGACAACAAAATCCTGAGGATTTGGAAATTGAGTTGATGAAGACTAGAGAAAAATGCTTTGAGCTACATGAAGCAAGCACGATGGATATGATATGTATTAACTGCAGCCTAAAAACCACAGATGGAAAAGATAGATAAAGATAGATTATAATAGATTCCCTTGATTTATGTCAAGAGAGAATGATAAAAGATTGCGTCTGCAAAGTTTCAACAATCAAAAAAAAATTCCCTTTAAATACTACAGGCTGTATTCACTTTATCTACTTGGGATTTGAAGTGACATCATCTGTATTCTCAGAGAATATCTGTCGAAATACCACATTACTCACAGATAGGAATCCAGCCAACGCTACAGCAAATTCTCCATAAATTACTTTATAAGAAGGCCATTCAGTCCCCTGCTGCGTTAAAAGACTGATCTCAACAAAACAAGACTAAGATATTTTAAATATTGATGATTTTCACTCAAGCCATTGCAGTGCCTTCTAGTCCGCCTTAGGTGAAGTGACGACAATCAGATGCATCCCAGATAATAAATCACTCGCTGTGTGTTCATTGAGGTTTTTGCATGTATGCATCAATGATATCAACGGCTGCATTTTGTCTCACATTAGAGGGACGATCAAGAATGCGTACGTGAGTGAAACAGCATGTCTCTAAATTCTACCCCACTGGGTTTGCTTTGGGCAGCTGCTTTGTTCTTTTCCAGCTGCAGTGGCCATTGTAAGATGCTACGCTGTGCTGTTTTCACAGTACATGTTATAAGAGCTTTGATCAAAAGAAGCATGCGCACGGCTGCTGGCAGCAAAATGCCCAAAGCATTTACCAGTTGTATCACCAACGCAACTAATAAATGCCAAATGCAATACTGAATGAGTCCGCGAGCTTTATTTCTCAGCGGTTAGTCGAGTCCATGTTTCCATTTGCGTTTTTTTGTTAAAGGACACAATCAGCATATCACTTTTTCTTGTGGCCATTCAAACTTTGGTAACAGTGAAATGTTGTAATACAATGATCAGGGATTTAACAAGCATATTACCACATCCATATACTGTATCTCCAGACTGATATGTTGCTAATCCTGACCGCTGATTATTCTCCTTTCTAATCCTGCAGCTCGCTGAAACAATACCTGAGAAGTCAAGTGCGTTTCCATTACTGTTTGCTATAATTCAAAATGTTCCTGCTGCGTATGCATTGGTGCCTTTCTAACAGAGAAACAGGAAAAATCAAACATCAACTTGTCATGGATAAAGTCATTGTGACATTAACTCGTGTGAAATTACTTTCTAGATTTCATGAAAAATACCATGAAGCATTTGATTGGCTGGATTAAAAAAAAACTAACATTCAGTGGCTTGTTTTCTGCTGTCTCAAAACAAAAACATTTGATAATAATATGACGCAAGGTCAAGGATTCACATCATTATTTCAGCCAAGATTTGCATATATTTGCCTTTGTTGAAGGTTGGAAGAAATCTCGGGAGTCCTGGTCATCTGTACGACCGTGTGTCACATGAATGAATATTTAGCTGAGAAAACAAGCAGCCTGGAAGGAAAGAAAGAAAGCAGTGAAATGTGATTGGAAAAGAGCCAGAAAGAGGCACACAAGTAAAGAAAAAAAACAAAAGAGCTCACAAGCAAAAGACAAGCGAGGAGGCAGCTGAGCACAAAGAGGAAAGGAAGAAGCAAAACACTGTTATTCGGTGTCTTCAACAGTCTACAAGACATACTGTATATAAAAGAAATACAGAGTTCCAGAAAAAGAGAAGAATCCGTTGTCGAGAACAGACTGGGTGGTGTTTGAACTAATTGTTGAATCCTTCATCTGTGAAAGTGGGTTTAATATTTCCTGGCAATGCTATTGGGTATGTGTTTTATATCATATCACTCACAGTATTCAGCCGATAACAAAAATGTTACATCATGGCCATGTATTAACAAAGTATATTGACGGGAAATTCATATATGTCAGATTTTAGCTCTTGTGTTTCTATATTTCAAAGTGTTTTCAGGCTTCAAATCAGTTGCTACAGTGCAAAGGGATGGTTTGAATCATGTCCTTTGTTGCTTTGTCATAGATTGCTTCAACGGCCATTATTTCACTGATAATTAAAACTCATTACAGAAGTCTGCCGACATCTCCAGTTATGATGTCCATTATAACTTACTGATGAGTTTTCTTGACGCACAGAACAAAAGGTATGAGGTGAGACTTAAACTGTGGAATCAGCCCCGCAGAGCCAAGATGCATCTAAACGACCTGCCCACCACATACTGCACTCTCTGACTCACCATTGCAGGTGCTGTGAAGAGGCGTGTTTTGATTAAGATACATCGCTGAGAAAAATCATTAATGGAAAGTGTTTCAGGATTTCTCATTAAAAAAAACAAAACAGAAGGGGTCAGGGGTGTGTATTTCTGACAATGTTTAGAGAGCATTTAGTTTAGTTCATAGATTTAATGAGTTTGTTCTTCAAGAGAATCGATTAACACTGCAGGTGCAGCTGCAGACTGGGCAACGCCACAGCATCATTTCTTAATTCCCTCAATTGCTTTAACTTTCCCATTGCTCTGAATAAAATTCAGATCACACATCTTGTCTAGTTTGAAGTGACAGCCACCCACCACACTGACTGCACTAACAGCTCTGAAGCTGTCCATTTGTGATTCGAGGATGGAAACACTGAAGATTCCTAAATAGATCTAGTAAAATATTCATAGAGTCTGCATCAGTGCCGCTGCTACATGAAATGCATAACTCTATCGATGCAGCGCAGATAACTTCAGACCTTTCACTCGCCAGCAGAGAAGTCGTAGCCTCACAGCTCCTAAACAGATTTTGGCAGGTGAATCTTCGTTCTTGTACCTGGTTTCCTTTTCTTTCATTTTGGTCTTTCCTTTAAAGAGAAGGATCTTTTATTCCTTTATTGTTTCAAAATGTATTTCAATTATATATCTGGTGGTGGGCTATGTCTCTGATTCACCCCTCGATGAACAGCTACACTCCCTAATCTTGGATTGCCCCTGTCTCGCATATCGAGCGCTCAATACACACACACTTCAACATTTTCACATTTTCAACCTCAATTTTTTTTCTTTTCCTGTCTGAAATGAGCTGTTGTCATCTCCGTTCACTCACGCAAGGGATGCTTTTCTATGCACCAGTTTTGATTGCCAACTCTTCAGAACATGTTTCAGAACCAAAAATGCTGCTGCATATTGAGCAGTTACATTTATTCCAGTGCAGAGCAGAAGGAAAACGCAAGCCATTGTCATCCCGACACTCGACACTGGACAGTGACAGGTGAAGTGGCTAACACCACTTAGACCCTCATCAAACTTTTTTTTATTACAAAGTTTGAGTGAATGTGAGAAGAACTAAATTGACAGTCGGGTCAAAGCATCATCGATCAATATCTATTAGTCCAAGGAAGGAAAAGCATTGAAAAGGCAACAAGGTCATGGTCAGACAAGTCTCGTCTATACATTTGGTCTTTTGAATGACCCACTGTGCAACTTATAGACCTGAAAGGGCTTAATCCTTACCTATTGATGCAGGATACCGCAACTCACCTTCAGAGGTCTACTGGAGTCCATACAACAATGTATCCAGGCTGATGAGTACATCTTTTATTTCTGTTATAGGGCAGCAACTTCAACACAAAGAAATCTGTGGAAAATAAACACAATCAGAGACTCTACCAAGAATGGTAAAAGAAAACAAAAAAACAAACACATTAGTAACTGATGTTAAGGTCATTCTACATGTATTTGTAAGACATCAACTAAGGGTTGCATAATGGTATTGTGGTTAGTACTCTCATTAGAACAACCTTGGTTTGACTTCAGACTTTCTATCTGAAGCTTGCATGCACTCTCTGTGTGTGCCTGTGTCACACACTGTCATAGTCTTGTCATAGGCTTTTTGTTTGTTTTTCTCTTCCGTGTTTTGTTTCTCCTGCTTTGGCCCTTCTTGTCTCTTATGTTTTGTGACTCTGTCCTTATGTGCTCCCACTCCTCCCTTCAATACCCAAAATGGTACATCTGGAGTATTTGTGCTTGTAGCACTTTCTGCCTCGGAGTCTCGAAGTGTGTGTTTGAGCTTCCAGTCCTAGGGTCTTATCAGTACGTCTGCTTTATTCCCATCTGTTTGGATTCCTACGGTTTCTCCAGCTGTATGAGAAAGAACTGCAGCAGGATTTGAGGGTGACAGACGTCGTCACCATCAAACCACTACATTACTCCAGAGACATTTACATTGTGTACCAGCTGGATTATGTCACATGCTCTCCCTACTTCCCACTGTAAACAGACACAAATACATCAACAGATAGACTCTAAACTGCTTCTATAACCAAGCGGCTAAATCACCTTCACAAAAGTCAGCTCGGATTGCCTTCAGCTCTCTGCCATACCAGGTTGGACAAAGCAGGCAATAGGCAGACAGTAATTATCATCTATTATCAGATAATGTTATCAGGGAATGTATAGTACATTAATGTACCTTAAATGCTGTTCATGATGTTCTTCTGGATCTGTTTTAAAAAAAATTTAATGCCACACATGGATTCAAATGGCTCTTTACGGGGATTTGAAAAGCAAGTTGTGATGTTTATATTTTGTGGTAAGATTCTTGGTATTTCTTCTGTTTTTCTCAGACTTTCCCTGAACCTAGTCTGGTTCTGCTTACATTTTACTCAGTCGGATAGTTTCCAAGGAAACGCTCTGGACTTCAATTAAACCGGGATATGGATCATTCTGACCTTCAGCATAGCCGTTCGGAGAATATAACTTGGGGTTTATGAAAACCCTGACAAAACATGGCAATAAGACCCACCACACTCATTGAGTCCAACCTGACATCTCATGACAACCAAACTATAAATCTGGTGCTTAGCGATTCGTTAATATTCACCGAGGGTGATGCAGCCTGGAAATCTTGTCTTCTGAATCCAAAATCCAACTAGAACCAAACATTTTATAATCACTAACAAACAAGAATCTTTTAAGTTATGCAAAATGTCATGCAGTGTATATTACAAGGGAGCGTGTTGCTTTCGTGGAGGATGAGGCTCTATAAATGTGTTCTTGTGTGATCTACATGGAATTACAATTACTCAAAAGCATGTGATGAGTGCATGAGGTTGTTTGGAAGAGTGCCATTGCAGCGTGAATCACCGCATGAATCACAACAAATGGATTTTCCAATGAAAAGCAGATAGTCCCTAATTTGAACACACCCCTTCTTAAATCAATTAAATGCTAATGTACCACTAAAACACTCAAAGACCATCAAATATTGCCACTGTGACTTCAAATCCATTTAATAAATCTTCTTCATCTGGAACATATACTCCATTATATGCAGGGCACATGTCCCAGCTTTACATTGACCTCAAGTTTCAATAAGTAGTCTTTAAAATTCAGTTTTGAATATTACACATATTAGAGTACTATCTATAAAGGAAGAAGTATAAATCATCAACAATAAACTTTACAGCGATTCGTCCCCTCATTTATACTGGACGCTGAGGAGCTGAAAACAATATATGGATCGTAATTACTGCCGGCTTGACTTGGATTTCAAACCTCAATGCAATTTCACATACACCCTAATAAGAGATGGCAATGTTATCTCCACCCTCATTAAAAAGTAATCAAGTGATTCAATAAATAAAACACTCAGATATAATCCATTCTTCAGTGATTGTTAACATTTTAAAATTCACCAGGATTGATGTGCAAGGTACATAATTGATATGAGCATTAAATAAATACGACATTTTGCTTGTTATTGATGCAGAAGCTGCAGACTTGTTGGTTGCAGCAGTGTTACATGTCTGACTAGTACATATGTGAAAGACGCTTTTACACATATGCAGTAATGTTTTTTTGTGTGTGTAATTCTCATTCATGGTGTGTGTTTTGTTGGTTTTTCATGCAGTTTGTGTGCTGTAACAGTACTTTTCCACAGTCAATGTTAAATTATGTCAGTGGAACGTAATAGAAATGAAGCATTTCAAGTGAGGTCTTAAAAGGGGGGTTACCACCATGTGTTTAATCAATGTGTAATAGCAAACCAATTTAGTTCCTTCAAATAAATAGCCTACAAACAAGTTATTATAATGCATTGTGGGTATTAACTATTGATTTAAGACGCAAGAAAGCTTGTTTCAGTGGTTTTGTAAATGCATGTGTTTTTGGTTCCACAAGGCAGTGACTACCTACTAAAAATACTGCTGCCACTCAACAGTGGAGCATATTTTACATTCAGTGTCCCAGAGGTCATCATTGTGGGACACTGAATGTAACAATAGAATATACCCGGAAAATAATGTTGAATAGGATAGTTTCTCAAACAAATGACAATGACAGGTGATAAAAGACCCAAATACATGGGTGTGTAGGAACCAGGCTAACATTGGGGGTAAATATACTATAGTATTTCAAGCCAAATACTGAGAGTATTTTGCCCCAATGGCCCGCTGGACTACTGCTAATATATAAATATCCATCACTACTCCATAAACCTCGCCTGATCCACCTCAGTCTGTTCACCTCCTATCTTACCTGTCTCACTGCTCTTTGTACGCCCAGTCTCCCGTTAACATCTTATTTTGAAATAATGTATTATGAGAGTGGGATTATTAATATTCAGTAGGCTTTTTCTCTGCTGTTGTGTGTAAAAACTGTGATATATATACTTTAATATGAGGCCTTAAAAAAATATCTTGCTTTTTTCCCCCTTTTACTAAAATACATTACTAAAACAATTTGTTGTTTCACATGACTTGAAGTTAAACACGTGAAATAATATGAACATGTGTCAGCTCTCGGTGCCTTCATTGGTGCATGCACACACAAAATAATTGAAGCCATCCACAGAGGAATCAGAACTATATAAAGCATTCAAGATATAACATTGACTGAGACCTCGAGGCTCTGTCAAACTTGGTTTAAGTTTGAATACCAGCACATGACAAAATTAAGACTTTCCAAGAAGTAATTTATTGTGATGATGACTAACATCTTTTACTCAGTAGACTTTCAGAAATATCTTTTTTGTGGTTGACTGTTGCTGTGGAGGAGGGTTATTTTTAAAGGGACTGGGGGATTTTCTTCAGTCTTTGTTGAGAGAAGCATCAATGACTGAATAAAAAGGCCACAGGACCAATGAATAATTAGTCAGTAAAAAGAAAAATGACACAAAGTGGAACAATGACAGAGTGTATTTGATGTAAATGTAAAAAAAAAAGTCTTTGTCAAATGGTGAGCCTGCTGTAGTCGCCAATATTCAGGCTTTTCGAGAGATTCAGGATAAAAATAAAAGATAGGTTGTCTCTAACATTTATGATGAATCTGCAGCTTTTTCCACTACATATGCAATATACATATTAAGAAGGAGCTCATCAGATCCTATTTATCTTTACTCCATCCATTGTGAATGATTGACAACTAATGGATCGAGCCAATAAGGAAGGATGGCTTATCTTGGATTATCATTACTTACTGTGATGAGCTGCTTTACCTTCGTTTTTGCAGTGTGGTGGTTAGATGTATTTTCATGTGTCCTTCGCTGTGCATTTCAATCTGGAGTTTGTAGAGACCTCACATTTAGTGTTGTCTTGTTTGTGTTGGTTTTATTTGCTTGTCTCGCATATTTTGCAGAATGCATTGGGTTTTAATAGACTATTCGTGCAAGGGAAGTAACATCATGATAACGAGTAGAAAAAAGTAAAGCTGTAAAGCACAACTAATATTTACAACTCGGTCATGGCAATGGATTAATCTCATTCTGTGAGTATGGCTTGCAAATGACAATGGTCACGTTTCACAAGTGAGGTTGAACAATGAGAATGTCTGATATCTCTTTTACACCCAGAACCCTGCAAAATAGTGAATAACACAAAAACACAAAAACAGCCAGCATGAGAGCATAGTGGGTCCAATTAACTCCCGAGCTGAAAAAAACTGTATAAAAAAAAAGAGAGAGAGAGAGAACGAGAGAGTCTGGGTGGACCTTATTAGTGCTGCGCTCTGCTCTTTATCCCCTGGAGAGTGGTGTCTGTGATGTCCATCGAGGTGGCGCGCAAAGACATTCACTGCTGATGCATGGATTACCTTCAGGCAATTACCAGTCTGGCAGTGATACAACCCAATGCAGAGCTCCGTACCGAGCCAACGTCGTGCACATTTAGCAGTGTCAGTATGGAGCCCCTCGTGCACCCGGCAATTGGCATTGCAATTTTATGCAGCCACATGCCAAATAGTATGAGTGCTTCTATCCTGGCTCCAGCGCAAAGTGCAGCACCACACTCCCCCCTGCTGGTGCACGGGGATGCTTCAGTTAGTGTCAATTCAACTGGTGGTCGTGGAGTATAAAACAAGCAACACTTATGAGAAGCATTACGCAAAATAAAGTGTCCTGCATGGGCATGCAATGTCGGCTTGTTATGCATCTGTGGAGTTGTAATTATTGCCACCCCCTCCTGCTGTGATGCTGAGGTTAACACAAATGCCTGACACGTGTTCTCCCTCCCAATAATGCCCCACACGAGACTCCCTCCGTCCTCCAGACTCTGACAGTAGGACACGTGTTTCTTCACACCTCACCTCACACCCAAAAGGCATCACGGATGGAGATAACTAAAGGTGAATGGGGATCAACTCACAATTTGCCCCCAATAAGAGTTTAGCTGGCTTGGCCAGCTTTCAATCTCTTTTGGATTAGAAATCACGTTTCTGCATGGGCTTTTCTCAGCAAAAATTATGCACGTGTCAATAATATATGCAGATATTGGATAAGAGACTGTAGGTGTGACTGGTTTATATCTTATAAAACATACATATGGGAACTTTTTTGGCACAGTGCTGTAACGTGATTCCATGTCGTAATTGCTTCCAAACACTTCAGAGATATCTTAATCTGCATTCTGCAAAATCAAGATAGAAAGTGGCCATATGGCCGTGGTTTGCTCGAGTGTGACTTCGCACCTTGCCACCGTGGCGCATGGAAACACTTGGGGACGCGTCAAAGCGCAATTTGGCACGGGCTGCCAAGGCCACGATAAATAGGAGCTTCCTGTCATCAATCTCACTTCTTCAACGAACTTTCGTGCAGGACTGTTCAGCACCAGGAAACATGGACTCTTTCACTGCCGGCCCTGGATTGGAGTCTGTTTTTACCAGAGGCAACTCTGCTCAGCAGATCAACAATGTGTGGAGACCATGGGCTGGAAATGAAGGCATAACTATCCCACATAAGGTGAGCGTTGGTGGCTTTGTTTCAAAAAAAAAAAAAGAAAACGAAAAAAAAAAAGCTTTTAAATTAAGAATACATGATTCATCGAGAAACCCTATCCCTTCCATTTCAACATTTCAGATACAAATTGCGCATGGACAACTATTTTATGCAAAGTACCCCAAAACTCCTCAAGTCATTCATCCCGTGAAGTAAGTGGATTCCTCCTCATTAAGTCGCCTTTATGCACTTGTCGGTTTTGTTTCCTGTAAATTGTATCTTTTATTTGTTCGCATGAAGGCTGTATTGGCCCAAATCGAGATGCTTCGATTATCTGTACCAGGACGCAGAAATGCTCCTTCGCAGTTACCCGGTCCAGGCAACCATCTGCCCCTATGAGGACTCCAGCAGTGAGGAAGACAGCGACGATGAGGAGGAGGACGCGGAAAAGCAGCAGAACTAAACGCCACTCTTTGAAGCATGATCATGCAAACAGTTCCATAATGTGATAATATATTTCCCCCTCTAATTTATTCCTGTAAATACCTGTACATAAAGCTCCCTCATTTCTGCATCAGCAACAATTGCTTAAATTATTCCTTAATAACATCTCTACCGCTTTTGTATTGTGTCCATTTTTGCAATAAAATGCATGAAACTGATGTTTGTATGGTGCTTATTATTATTATTTTTCTTTTGAATTTAGTGTCAGAGTTTAAGACAGGTTCATTCAATAAATTGAGCTTTATTTGGCACTGTGGAAATTTATAATATGGAGGAGGAAGATTTTTCAAGGAGGTCTTGAAAAATTTACATTTTAAAGTATAAAGACATCAGATTGATTTTATGCAAGTGCATGATGTGTCTCTGGGGCTCACTTCCACACCTCTTGACAACATGTTTTCGATTAAAACTTATTTACCGCAATTTGAATGTACTCATCCTCATTATTTCTCAAAACTCATCAAGGCAAACCTAACGCAAGCCCGATATATAATAGAAATATGTTTTTTTCCCCCCTCCTCAGCCTTGTATTCAGCTTTTGATACAGCACCAGTGGCTGAACAACTCTTTTCCCATGGATAAGTGTAAGGTGGTAAACACCTTATTTCCCGTGTTGCCTGAAGTGCAGGGTGTGCGTGACAGATGGGGGATGTAAAAACCCTGTCAGGGTGCCAAAGCTCTCTGCCAACACTTGTTCAGAGAACCACCCATTGGTGTGGAAGACAAACCACATCTTACAACTTCTACCAAACTACATTTTTCCTCATTTAACCTGTAAACTAAAGAATTGATAAATTATTCAATCACAACATTCCAATTGCTGATTGAATTTGGGTAATTTCCCAGTTCAGTTTCCAACTTTGAAATCTCACAAATAAAAACACGACAAATACAAATACCTTTCAAAACAGGCAGATTAATTCACACTGAAAAACTACATGTTGCTTATTCCCTCTGGTTGCTGTGCAATGTTCATGTAGTCCTTGGTCCTAAATGGAATGCCTTTACTTACAATCATGGCTTTTATAAAAATGAAAAACATAAAAAACACATTGCACTTTGAATATCTATTTGACATAGCCCATAGGCAAGAATTATTCAAAGTAGGGCTTGAGGTTTTTTTTTCCCAATGAGTAAAATATATATATTTAAATCAGTAAATTTGTTAAATAAAGACACATGGAAAACCACATGCATCCAGCTGCCCACACAGTGGTTTATTGATGGACCCTCCAAAATAAACTCTTCAGTGTCTTGATGACATGGGGTTCCTAATATGAGGTCATGGATGTCCATGACCTGCTTTGATTGAATACAATTTTCCCTTTTGATGTGAATAAAAACAGCAACGTCAGTCCAGACAGTAGAAGTTATAGTTTTTGCTTGCGAAAGGTGCATATTTGTTTATCTTCTATCAGCAGGATTTTCGGATTCCAAAATAGAAAAGTAGTCAATAGTTCAACTCATTGAACTTTTCACCTCACGGTGGAGCCGACCTTCTCGTCCGTTTGTGTGGGAACTGTTCGGATCATCTCAAGGTGTTTTCCAGAGTGTGAAGTTTAAACACTTTCTGATGTGTTGGCCTCGGAGAGCCTTTGTTTGAGGTCCTGCACAGTCACTGGAAAAGTGATCTCAAGAGGGCAGATTGTTAATCCGCAGTGCTTTAATTAAAATTGAACGTAGTTTTCTAACATTTGTTCTTACACTGACATGAACAAACAAACTTCAGAGAAGTAGAAACATTTAGCCAGTGACTATGAGCGTGATGGGATCAAACAACAAACTGATTCAGGGCAAATAATCACGGTCTGACTGCTGAGCATCAAAATTGCATTGAATGCCCTCATGCTGACTCAGGATTATGAATTGTAATGAAGTGTTGAAGCTCTCCTTACCCTGCAAGCCTGAGCTGTTTTGGATTTTCCCACGCTTGGGTGTCAAAGTCGCAGGAGTGTCATTACCTGGTGTGAAACGTGTGCTCCTCCACAGTCCAATATAAATCCAGGGACTGATGCTCTTTTGCATGAACTTATAACCTTTATTGCGTCAGTGCTACAAGTTAGCTACAGCAGTTATGTCTTACAGTTTATATTGCAGTCCTCACATACTGTGTGAACCTTTGCTTGGCAGATTAAAATGCTAAAATGGTCAGTTTGGTGCATGTGACTGTGTGTGTGTGTGTGTGTGTGTGTGTGTGTGTGTGTGTGTGTGTGTGTGTGTGTGTGTGTGATTGTTTATTGCCAGATAAAAAATAACAGCAAGTCTGATCAACTGATGCGGATCAATATGCATTTATATCATACAAATTGGAGGGTAAATCACGCTGCCCCTCCACGCATGACTTTATGAACTTTGAAGAGTTTGAAGAGGGCCGCCTTTTCACAAGAGCTGGTGTGAACTTGGGTGTGAGGTTTGTTTACCAAAAGGAGAGGCCGGGATTCAGTCCCATGGCATCCTTGGTCACGTGCTTCTGTTCAAATCTGCTTGTTTGTTCTGATGCAGCAAAGGTCAGCACGGCTTCTTCTTCGTTTTAATTTTGTCTTATTGTTTGTGTTAGTTTAACTGCAGCATGTGACCACTGACATGCAAATGTGAACTTTACACTTGCTGTGTGATCACGCACACCAAATGAGGTGGTGAAGTGTGACCCGGGCAAGCCGAGGACCGGTCAGCTGCCTTCCCACAGTGACACCTTTGCTCATCGTTGAGAACACTGCGTGGTGTCTGGGGTGCACCGTGGAACTGGAGTATTGATTTTGGATGGCTCAAACCTTTTCAGAGAAAGTGCGGCTGAAAGCTGAACGAGGGCAGCGCTTTTTCACACGTTTGGAGCTGAAGCTGAACATTGTAGCCACTTTCTAATTTTATTGACACAATTGAATTGTAAAACAACATTTCAGTCAAATTGCAAAAAGTTTGGCACGATTGTAGGGCAACTCGTCCATGGATGAGATTGCAGAATTGTTTGGGAGAAAATGAATCCTATACAATGTACTTTTTCATATTGTTATTTCTAATAGATATTCTGGATATTTTTCATCTATCTAGTTAATGCCCATATATATTTAGTATAGCATCATATGGCTTTGCTTCTCTTGAAAATTGCTCAAATTTAGCTTATCACACCTACACATCTACCCCTAACCCTAAAGACTGCTTCAAGATGAAATAGCTTCTGTTTTTGTGTCAAGTGTACTCAATAATTTAGGTCACAATTGCAAGACTGCAAAGTTAAAATTTAGCACTGAAAGACATTTAATTAAAAAACAAGACAAAACAAAAACAGGGACTGGGAGATTCCTGTGGGGAGAAAGAGGCTTTTGGAAAGCTCCCAGAAGAAGGTGTGTTTTCACTCGAGTTTTTCCTTCAAATTTCCATCCTACATTTGCTCAAGCTCATATTGATGACTGACAACACAGTTCATCACAGTGACTTCACTTACTGTTTGTAACAATCAAAACAATGTTAGCAATGGTTACGACTGCTGCTGGACTGTGGGCATGCTGTTGGAGGGACAACAAATGAGCATTCATTTGACGTGACATTAAATTGTGGAGCTTCAGTTCTTCCCTTTGATTGGTTCATTTATGTAACGATGAGCTTGGTCGCCTATTTTCTGTGTGCAGCAGCAGTAAAGTAGTGCAGCTAAGGTGGGACATGGTGGATGGTTTCTGGGAAATGAGACCCGGTCAATTGGTAACTTTCACAGTTTCGAGCTCTATGAACAAACTATATTAACAAAAACAACAAGAACAACAAGAACAACAAGAACAAGGACAAGAACAAGAAGAAGAAGTAGAAGAAGAAGAAGAAGAAGAAGAAGAAGAAGAAGAAGAAGAAGAAGAAGAAGAAGAAGAAGAAGAACAACAACAACAACAACAACAACAACAACAACAACAACAACAATAATAATAATAATAATAATAATAATAATAATAATAATAATAATAATAATAACGGAAACCCAATTAAAATTACAAGTGAAATTGAGGGCATAACCAAACATTTTGAAATAAGTTCATTTCTTGTATGCATTTAATAAACTTTCATTGATATAATATTTTGCAGTAGTACAGACTCACTCAATTATATTTCCAATATACTTTTCACCAGAATTATGGCTTTTGAAACAAAACCATCGGGACTAGTTTGTTAGCACAAGAAAAAGTTAGAAGAAGTAAATAAGCGTTTAGGTTTAGCATGTTGTTCTTTTTTTGCTTTTCAGAAAGAGCATAGTGGTTTTAGTGGACAGCTTTTTTATTTGTTTATCAAATGTAGTTCAGACGACACCCAGAAGAGGGGGATGTGTTTCTATGTTCTGTGTTTCCTGAAGAGTAAAAGAGTTCTGTGTAGACCGGAAATGCCTCTTTTTGTCCAGCAGAAGACAGGTGACAAGCATGATGTATACTTTCCCAAAATATGAATTCAACGAATGACTGAGTAAGTTCCTTTTCTCTCCACGTTTTATCTTTAATGTGAATGCTGAACATGTAATATGTTTGTCCTGATGTCATAGTCATAAATTTATTTGTTTGTAGCAATTCTGCCTCACAATATGACAAACATTTATCTAACAAGATGGGGATTAAAAAACAAAACAAAACAAAACAACGACAGCAAACAAATAAAAGAAAAAACAACATCTATGCCTCTTAAAATGGGGACAGTTTTAACGTTTAGTCAGTGTGAGGAGGTGTTTTGATAAATTACTTAATTAGATAAATTAAGTTGGGTGTTTTGAGATGTATACGATTTAGTTTCCACATAGTTATGTACACATTGATCAGTTTGTTGTGCTTTTCTGCAAGTGCATGCTTGTGCACATTTGAACTGTAGCTTGTGGAACAGCTATTCTTTATATTTTAAGCTTTAAAAAAAAATACAAGGTGCATTTTACATTGTTAGCCTTTAAAATAATAACTCTACATAATCTGAATGTGGGTTTATGACCAACAGATGGGGAAAGTCGGCTGCAAGTGGTTTGATAAGTAGGTGTGTAACTGTTCGCTGCATCCGCTTGGGGGCGGTGTTGTACCTGAAGAACAATCACTAGTTTGCAGTTGTTGGTTTAATGAAGTTTTAACCCTGAATTGTGTGTGTGTGTGTGTGTGTGTGTGTGTGTGTGTGTGTGTGTGTGTGTGTGTGTGTGTGTGTGTGTGTGTGTGTGTGTGTGTGTGTGTGTGTGTGTGTGTGTGTGTGTGTGTGTGTGTGTGTGTGTGTGTGAAATCATACAGTACATATGTAATTTAGGATAAATATGCTGATGCGGTTCAATATTTCAATGGCATTTCTAAACTGATTTAATAGTTCAAACTAAATATTTGAAGTACTAAACAACAAACCGAAGTAGGTGGCAAAATTCAATTAAGATTATTTGTTGGTCTTGTGAAACTACTAAAGTACTTGTAAACACATTTAAATTATTCATTTTCCAAAATGTATAACTCTTTAAAATATTCTACACTATTTACTATTTGTATTTGTCTACGTCACGTATTGTGTAGGTTAATTGCCTGAAATTAAGATGTGTTGCTTCACTTGCATTATCCTGGAACAAAACCAAAACAAATGGGGAAGAAAAAAACAACCTTAGAGAATATTTAAGTAAATGCCTGATGTCACAGCACTGCAACTTATGTATTTACTGCTCTGTCTTGTATGCATATCTTTCAAGAAGGTGTCACATAAACGCCACTCAAGTGTGATTAAGCCATAGAAGCAAAAAGAGCAACAGTCTTGCGATAAAGGAGACGGAGGATCTGAAACATGAATCCATCAGTGGTTTGAAGCCTTTTGTTTCTCTGCTGAGTTGTTCTGGATCCTCCCGGCACGTTGTGGCTCACACTGCTTTTTACGAGATAAAGCTGTTGTGCTTTTCTCCACCCTGTGATCTCACTCTCCACTTAAATAGTTAGTTTGGTCTTCTCTTTCTGAGATGTGTGCAGTGGAGATAATTACAATTTCAGCAACGTTTGTCAGGTGATTACCTCATAATCCCCTATTTCATTTGATAAGTCACGCATTGATTTAACTCAGAGTTGGACCTAATGGAGTATCTTTTCCACCGCCACAGTGATTTGTATGCTGGGGCGAAAGGACAACGGTGGATTGAAGGCAGAAAAACAGCCACTCGTCCATTCCTGCTCACTCCGTCGCTGGTGAAAGATGAGCAGCCACGAGGCAGGTTTAATCACGGCAACCTGAATGCAAACAGTAAATTACAGTGGCGGCTGATACAGTAGCATGTGGTGGTGGGAATTGTGCGTCTCGTGTAAAAAGCTGCCTGTTTCTCTTTTAAGAAGGCAAAAAAAATGTCTCTCCTTGCAGGCAGAGGGGGATGGAGAGATGAAACACCCTGGATGAGAGATAAGATGAGTGAAGAGAAGAGAGACCTGCTTGGTATTCACCTGTCTCTCTGGATCAATAAAGGTAATTTGGGCTGATTCCTCCCCGTAGGCCTCTTAGCAGACAGAAGGGGAGCGGGGTCAGCCACTGCTGAGCTGCAGGGAGCTGGAATAACTTAGAAACACACTCTGCAAATTACTGCCCCTGTTTGAGAATCCCTCATTCAGCTATTCTGCTGCCTCCACAAGAGTTACAGTGTAACGCAGAGTCCTCCACAGAAATCTGAGTGTGTAATGTGTTGATGGAGTAATTGGTTTGGTTGATGTTTATCTTGTAACTTTTGGTCCAAAACGCAACTTTCTGGAGGAATAGCTGAGAATTAACCACCTCGCCTTTAGCTTTTATCCCACCCTTCACCTGATCTAGTGGCGACGGCGAGGGAAGCCTAAAGTTTTGTCATGACTATTGGTTTTCACACTTTGGACTTTGATTGCTACCAAAACAGTTCAAAGAGGGGTTATGATACCCATAAGGGAGACAGTTTCGGAGGCAGGACCTGTGTGTTGAGATTCAAGGGTCAGGCCTCGTAAATTACCATGTGAGGAGGGGTTTCGGGTTGAACGAGAAACAATTCAAGGTTCACGCACAAGCACACACACAATGTGCAGCCCTGATGCTGGACGCAAAGCTGAAACTCCAAGTTGCTTCTCTTTATCGCACGTCTCATCTGTTTTGCCTGCAATTTTTTCTTAAAAAGAATTTGTTTTTTAAATTGATGCTTTTTTTTTTTCTTTTTTTTTTTAACATTCCTGATCACAACTTCAGTCCATCAGTCTCTTGGGGGCTCCAGAGGGTCTCATCAGTTCGTTATAGGCATGGAGGTTCCCGTCCGTCATGTGGGGTCACAAGTCTGAGAGGAATGCTCTATGTCGGGGGAAGTCAGGAAACAGTGTCCCAAGAGACGTCCCCCCCCGTCCCCCCCCAATCACATCAGGCCAATTATTGCTGCATGTGTTGCTTTTCCTCAAAGCATCACATGTTTATACATATACTTATATTTATGTGTCCATCTCTCTCAGAGGTGATTATTGCTGAAGAATTTAAGTCGATTTAAGTAAATTTTTTAGATATCTGGATATTTTCCTTATATCCAACACAAATATCTGCACTTCCTTCACCTCACAGTCTTCAAACTGGCTTGAATTAGAGCGAAAGCGTCAAATTTCACAGTCACCCATGTCGAAGGAAGTTGACAAATTTGACAGTGATCAACTTCTATCAAGCGTGTGTGCGCTTGACTGACATTATTTTTTTTAAACATTTCAGAACTTAGACTTTTTCTTTTTTGAAGAAATTCAAACGACACTTTTACCTCCCCCAAAGTCTTTGATGGAGGTAAAAGTATTTGAGTAATAGTATTTTAGCACCTTTGCCTCCTTTTGTATTTGCCAACATGCACCATATAACTCCCTTCTGTTTTGAGTGACCACATATCACCATTACCTGTATACGCTGATACATTCTGTATTTTTACTCTCTGTATATTTGCCCTGTCATAACTTGAAATGTTGACTACAGGCTGCTTGAGAAGCCTTTTACTGTGTGCTGTCTGCAGTAGAAAGAAAGCCATTTTACTACTACTTCTTACAAATACTGTCCAAAGGTACGTATTTAAATGTAGGTTATTGCAAAAGTGGCATCTTTTTTTTTTTTTCTTCTTCACATATTTACTTAACATCAGTATATTGTAAATGTCAGAATAAAGAGTGAAATCAGCCACTCAGTTTCATTTTGCTGTTAGATTTTTTTTTAGAAAGAAGCAAAAACAAGACATGGACACTGTTAAGAGAGTGGAGAATACATAGCACATTATAGGATTCGTGAAAAATCCATATGACGTATACAAGCAAACTAATGTCACATGTAAGCGAGGATCATCTTACACGCATGTGATCGCAACTATGAAATAAGAATCATGCTAAAACAGTGTCCAGAAGAAATTGGATTAATAGTCTACTTTTGCTTCCCACATCTTACTATCACACTTCAATTATCTTTCAACATCATTAATTGCTTCTTGAGGAAGCACATATTGATAGTCCATCATGTGCGGAACTGTTTGAGGCCGACTTAGCTGACAAGTCATTTCCATTCTAGTACCCTGACCTAATCACCATATCTTATTATCATTCACATGAAAACACTAATTACAAAGACAGGGTGAACCTGATTTATGCTAATGGAAACGTGAATATGCCACGGATGCATTAATCTAGAGTATAGGACCCTGCGCTGGTGTTAACTGTGATTAGCATGTGATTACCATAGCATGGGTTATATCTACTGGAAGCCCTGCTTCTGATGGGCTCGTGAAAATCTCTCCACTCACTGGCAGGGAATGAGACTGTGACTTTTCATGGCATGAGGAAATAACGCTAATAACACGAAATTGGCCATTTTGATTGTTTTACTCCAAACAAAAACATCAAAATACTAGTGAGGTGATTTGAACACCTTGTGATTTAGGGCTCAGAGACTTCGGGTCGCGAAAAAGAAGAGCAAACTTCATCTTTAGGACAAAAATAGAAAATGTCATTGCTTTGACGAGATTTTGTATAACAAGGTGCTGTGGGATTTTATGTCATTTTGTATTTGGAATGAAATAAGCCTTTAAAAGTTAAACCTATCAAAACTTTTTTTTTTTTAAATTTTGAATCAAAACAAGAATGCAACCAGAAAGCGAACAAACCTCCTCAGAGTCACTCTTCTACTGTCTGTCACACTTAACCCAGCCCTTCCCTCTACACACATAAGGACTTTGAAATGATTCATACACTCAAGTTTTCCCTAAAAAGTCACACTATTGCCCTGATAACAACTATATTCACTATATACAAATACATGCACATTTTGACACTGTCATAAATATTTCCTGCCTCTGCAGCTAACTGCATTGATTGTGTTTATTCTTATAAAAGTAAGGAAATATTTGCTCTATTAGTTTTTCAGACAAGAACAGAAATGTTTGGTAGAATAATTCATCCTATCAGGAGCTCATGGACAATGAGTTGCTGTTCTTGGACATTTTTGAGAAAGTGCTTTGATTTTGAAACATAATCCAGATGAATGATTGCGCTCAGAACCTGATATAAAACCTCAGGAAGCAGCATTTTCAGCACTTCCCCGCATGGCAGCAGAAGACATCCGTTATCATTATATGTTATGGGGAAATCAAATGCTTGTCATGTGTAAATCTGACATACGGCTGCATTGAGCGCAACTCTTGCAGAGTACAGGTGTCTCCCAGTGGTAGTCTTCTGCACCATCTGTTCCTGCGACCAGCCGCTTCCATGCAGCCTCCAACAGAAAAGAGGATGCGTTTGTTTTGGGAGCCACGCGAGCACAAAGAGAAGGGGCCCATCCTTCTATCCCTGCTTTGATCCCTCCTTTGAGACAGCCCAGCCGTGGCCCTCTCGCTGCATCCCTCTGGTTTCCTCCGGCCTGGAAGTGTTGGTGTGACGGCTGAGGTTGGGGGGGGGGGGGGGGGGGGGGGGGGGTTGGGGGGGCAGCGAGCAGAGCCGGGGCGCCCTGCACATGACACTCCACCAGAAGGAGCCTATTGACGAGGCAACAGATTGGCTTTGAGTGTACCTGATGGTTATCCCCCACTTCTCTCCGCTGGTCCCCCTTCTCTCTCTTTCAACCAACCAAAGACAATCCCTGTGTCTCCATCATTCTAATACAAATTGCCAGTGTGTAGTGGATTTAAGAGAGTCGCGGAAGCCATTGTTGGGTAATCTGTATCAAAAAGGAGAGGTGATGTTGAGTGTGGTCCTTTTCTAAGTCAGGATTAGGCTTGGTTTTTCTCTGTTAGCCCTCCTTGGGTGATTGGCTTCAGCAGCAGCAGCTTGGCAGAGATAGAACAGCTCTGTGATGGGTATTGAACCAGGCAGCATGTTATGTAGAAATGTGTGTGTTTGTGTGTGTGTATAGACATGTATTTGTAAGAACCTATTCTGTTTACATACTCACAGTATGGGGACAAAGTTTAAGCCCCTAAAAACATAATGTGTTATTATTCGTTGTATATTTATTGTTGTTGTGGGGACTTGAGGTGTTTGTGTCAGGAGGTGGCATGTGTGGGATTTATCCATTATTGTGGGGACAAAAATCTACTAAATCACTCATATTAACTCTTTTGTGTTTCTTTGTTTAGATGCAAAAACGACTCTCTGAAAATGTTCACCTTAAAGCATCTTTTTTAAAGGATTATGTTTTACACATCCTACTATGAACAACCTGTAACTTCTGTAAGAAGGCTGTCATGTGAATTATTTCACCTTTGGACTTAATAGAATTGTGATGGTGAAAATGGCTGCAGTCAGCTTTAGTTATATTTATTATCTTTACTGACACTGTGCCATCCTGAGTGAACGCCTCAGGAACATCCGTTTTGAAACATTGCAGTTAATATCTTCTTTGTAAGTTTTACACTTTGCAATGCCATCATGCATGCCAGTTGTTCCACATATATTTAAAATAATAGCACCCTAATCTAAAATACAGACAATTCCTAATTTCAATATTCTGAACATGCATATTAAATGATCTTCTGATGAAAGATATTCTGAACAACCTGATGTTTTCACACGTTTTCTTTTTTTTTGCTATTGTGGTTTTATAAGCAAGAAGGCAGCATTTTGGTGCAGTAGACTTTATACTTCTAGTTTTAAGCATTGTTAGGTTTGATCTTGCAATACTAGTCCCCCCAGTGGACAAATTGAAAAGTGGTTCCTTTCAATTACAAAATTGTCTGTAATACTGTATCTTCTTTGAGATTTTTGACTGTGTAACGTCTCCCTGCTTTTCCAGCTTGTACCGCCACGTGGGACATTTTTAGCCTGTTTGACACACGATGCAGTTCAATATTTTTCAGTTGAATACACATTTTAAGGTAGTTATAGTTATATTTGACACATTTTTAATGGCTAACCTGTTGTTTTAGGGCTAAAGAACCAATTGAGTGGACGTCAGGGTTATGCACTTAGTTGAGCTTATTAGGGGTAAGGTGCAAGGGAATGGCTTATGGCCTCACAA
Organism: Lipophrys pholis; assembly: GCF_963383615.2. Taxonomy (NCBI): domain Eukaryota; kingdom Metazoa; phylum Chordata; class Actinopteri; order Blenniiformes; family Blenniidae; genus Lipophrys; species Lipophrys pholis. Next base: position 14,131,161 of record NC_137649.1, read on the forward strand.
GTAATGCTTTCGAAATGTGTGTGTGTGTGTGTGTGGATTTTGTATGAGCGTGGGTTTGTCATTAGCTGAGCAGAGGGTCATCTGGCTTTAATAGGTGTTCTCAGGTGTTGGTTCTACAGCGCCGGTGTTGTTTGCTGTTGGGAATCAGATCCTGGCTTCCCCCCCACCACCACCACCACCACCACCCCCCCGTCCTGCGTCAGTCCCTCTGCACCCCAGCTAATACCACGCTCATTACACTGCTATCGATCAGCCCTTGCTGCACACCAAAGGGCAAAGAAGTCTTCTTCCGTCTTCCCCGCTTTTGTCATCCTTCTCCCTCCTCTTATAGCTTTTTATAATCTGCTCCCTTTTCCCTGTGAGCCGTTTCCTCTCCATTGATGTGCAACAGACTGTTCTTTCCTATCTGGCAATTACCTTTCTGTCCAAGCAGGTGAAAAAACAGGAAGCTGACACTTTGTGTGCCCTTAGAGTGGTGATGTTGTTTGGTTTTAAGTCATGTTTTGTGCTGCAAGCTTTCATTCTGCAATATAGATAATTTTAGACCGATTCTAATTAAGGTAGAGCACTTAAATTCTTCTGTGGGACCCTCCCCTGCTTTGTCACCTCATGTCTCTCTCTCTCTTTGTATATACATGTGTATGTATATATATATATATAAGAAAAAACCCCAACTTGAATTCTTTTACAGGTCTGTGTAAGAGTATGCCGCCTTGCTTTGGATGAAGTATAAACACTCGGAGGTGACTCTGAACACTGCACACTATATGATCTCGTGTAGAGATTGCATCGGACAACAAACTGGCTTGCATACAAGAAATGTTTAGTAGGTCACTTCGTGGTGTTTTAGCCTGTCATACAATGATATATCCTGTAGATGCTGAAGTTCTAATGAATGAGGTTGGACCAGCAGCAAGTTAAATTTGATCTTTTTGGTTTCAGCTCTATTTTAATAAACATTATTTGTAAATACATTTTGTAATACCTTCTTGCAATATACTTGATTTTCAAGTTAATTGTCATACATTATCTGATATTTTGAAGAAATTATGACTAGAAGCAGTAAGCATAGGAAGCAGAGGAAGACATTGCTCATTGTAGGACAGTTGAGAAATATCCAATTTACCAATCAAACATAGAAATCTGTCCCCATAAAATAATGTCCAAGATATCTTGATTAACCAATCACTTCCATGACAATTATGAATTAAAAGCCATCTTACATCTTGCTTGTAAAATCTGGATGTGTCTTGGGAGTCAAGACTGAAATTATCTTCTCAGATTTCTTTTCATCTCATTTCACAAGGATTTGTTATCTCAAGGCTATGAACTACTTTGTACTCCTTACAATTAAACTTCCCACATCGTCTGAAACACTTCTTGCATTCTTGAAAACATACCAGCGAGTCTCTTGAAGACTTGCAACAAAGGCTTTTCCTGCAGTTGACAGAATCTATTTGCATTTTTCTGCTACAGTAACTCAGCAAGGGGGTTGTCTGTTCCCTGACCTTACGGCTCACAATCTGCGTTGCCTGTTCAACCATAATTGCTTGCATACCATATTACAGCAGACTTCTTGGATTTGCATTCACATCCTCTTGCGCCCTGGTTGCACATACTCCTCAGCCACTTCGCCCTGTCCCGTGCTATGATTTTATAACGACGAACTCTTCATTGCAGCAGAACAAGAGGTGGCACTGGGTCTCATAATGTTAGCCAGGTTAGATACCTCTGACCCCCCGCTACCTCTATGTCTTTGTTTCACGGCTGACAGAAAGAGTGCCAGAGCTCCTCCAGCTCGGGTGATTTATGACCAGCAGCTGCTGTTGCAGCCCATGACCCACACAGCTGGGTGTCAGATGTGGTCTCCCTGCGAGCAGAAACTTATCTGGCAACCCAACATCAGTCGAAGACTGGACGGAGGTAACGAGCAGACCAAGTCGGGGAAAGATGGACGAGGAAGACAGATTGTCTGGGGAGGAAGAATATAACTACAGTAAGAAGATTGCAAGCTAGCATAACATACAAAGAGAAAAGAGTAGAAGGAAAACCACAGAAGTGAGAGTCAATAAAGCTTGGAAAAAAAAAAAAAGATCAAGTCTGGACCGCATAAAAAAATAATTTGAATGCACCAGCTAGACTCTGCATTGATTTCTTCTGGTGCAGGGAAAGCAAAATGTTTGTATTATTTCATAAGCCAATTAGCTGCAAGGAGACTCCTCTCCCTGTGCGCCTATTGACCCACAGTCTGTGGCTTTGGCTTTATTGTCTGGGGGGTGCTCTATAAAAGATCAATAATGGGCGAGTGATTGGATTATAGGGTAATCAATGCATTGTACTAATATATAACCAGAGTGATTATGGGGCTCTGGCTAATAGGAAGCCTTAGAGAGGTGTAATGACATCACACTCCCGCTGGCGATCAGAAGAAAAGCGCGTCTTAAATTAAGCGTGCGCGTTTGTGTGCGTGTGTGTGTGTGTCACAAGTCTACATATGTCTGTGTGTTTGTGAACGTGAGTGCAGGGGGTAGCATGGCAGTAGATGATGGGTTGATTTTCTTGATTCTTCAAACAACTGAAGAATAGTACTACCAGATGGTGTGTGATAGCTGCTTAGAAGAGGCCATCATCAGATTCCTGCTGTAACATAGTGACAAGGCTCCTGGGTTCAATGCAGCAGCATATGTGGGAGCTCAGAGGATAATGATAGATAGCAGTGAAAAAATAAAAAGCCTGCACAATCGTTTTTCCTTAATCCACACACATTGGCACATTAGAATGATTTTATTTTTGGGACAACTGTCGAAACTTTCTTTCAAATTTTTGAGAAATTGTTGCTGCACAACCATAATTCACCTTTAACTGTTTGGGCAGACGATCCTCATCCAACAAAGCAGTAGAAGATACTTTTAAATCCCACTTGTTACAAGTCATTGTAATTTATTCTTACAGCACATGTGATATTAAAACCTTTGTTTTAGGAGCTTTGTATCAAGATGCTAGTTTATCATGTGTACTAACCACAACCCAGAGATGGAAAGACTAATGAAAATTTGCACTCGGGTACAAGTAATTTTACATTTCTCAATTACATGTAAACGTACCTCTTGTTGAGAATTGCTCAAGGAAAATAAAGTCAATTTCTTAAAAACTACTCAGGGTAAAAAATTATTTAACAATAGTAAACAAATATCAAATAATTGGATTTCCTTTTCAAAATGAGAAAACATTTTGGTCACAAAAATGCAGATGACATTTTTTTGAATATTGATCCAAATAGTGGCTGTACTCAGTAGAGACTGAATATAATTACATACTTGAACAATTCTTATAACCCTCCCCAAAATACAACTAATTACAGTAATATGAGTATTTTTAATTCATCCTTCCACCCCTGAAATAACCTTGCATCAAAAAGGAGTCTCTATTCAGCAACTCCTGTTTTTTTGTTTTTTTTTTAAACGTTTAATTTAAAATAAAAAATGAATCATTGCAACTTCCACCTCACTTGTTTTAGACTCCAGACGCTTTTCCTGCACTGGGATACGGACGCAGATCACAACACTTTTAACACAATGCACTAGCAGTTATTAATATTCTTTGACAATTACAATATTGGTTTTACTGTAATGAAAATGTAAATTCCACTTATATTGCATTATGAAACAGGATGTTTCTGGCAAAAGTTTACATAAATTGACAGTAATATGTTGAAAAATATTATAAAAATCTCTTGAATGAGGTAAAATTGTATTGTTTGGTTGCAACACAAACGGCAATGCATAAAACTATGATAATTAAAACAATTTATACATTTACATACATTTTACAAAATCTAATCCTTTCTAATCTCAACCTTTATATATTTATATTTTTTCTGTGCCAGTTGAGTGAATTACATTAACTAGTTGTCCCTAATAATGTGGATGGCTGTGGAATTATTCCACGACCTGTAAGCTGCTTTCCCCTCACAATGTGCACTTCTTGTTTGCTGAAGGTTTTATTTTGACAGCAGTGTCTCTTTATATGCCTTCAGATATGCTGCCAAAATTGTGAGTTCATGAAAGACAGACATCAAAAAAGCAGCCAGCTGGGAAAGTTGTCCATTGTCTGCTCAGCTGAGAGGAGAAACGTGACTGGCAGGCTAATCTTGTTAGACACTTAGCACCAGAATGCCAGAAAGTAATGATGTAATGATAATGACGAACCTTTTCACAACTAATTATCTCTGTTTATCAACACGTGCCGGTCCATTTAATGTAATTGAGTGACTGATAGCCAGCATCTCATTGCCACCATTCATAATTTCTTTGATTGGCCGAGTGTTAAAAGCTGGAGCTACAATATCAACTGTGTGATCTGCACGGAACCACTGCTGTGCACTGATGTGGTGGAAGGAGCTTTGGCTTTTGTGCTGCTTCTTTAGCTCCCAGATTTTTTTTAATTTTTTTTATTTCTGGACAGGATGGACAGAAGGGAACGCGGCAGAATGAATGAGATGTGGTTAAACACCTAAATCCTATTTAAGGTGTCTTTTGTTTGATTTCTTCTCAGCTGCTTTGTCGTGTGTCTCCTGCTCAAATACAAGACGGAGACGTGGTGCTGCCGACTTGTGCTGCGGAGCGTTGGTAGAGTTCCTGTTTGCACAAGAGTTTAGGAGGCTTTCATGTGACAAATTGTAGAAGAGCAACATAATGAGAGGCAACGTCTTTAAGTAGATGGAGACAAAAAAAGATAAACAGATGTAAATATCTACCTTAAATTATCTATCTGTCTGTCTATACATCTATATATGTATATATCTATACATATTTGATAGAGAAAGAAACTTTTTTATCACATTCTTTATAGCTACATGGTAGAAGCTATTTCCACGGCCTGCTCTGACTGACATCATATATGATTATGTCCACTCTACCTTGATGCTAAACCCTTGTCCTCTTTCCCATGACATGCACAGCCCAAGTTATTTTTTTTTTCCTGACAGCCTGGAGCTTTGATGCCCGTTTCTCACTGCTGTCACTTTCCTGGCTGTTTAAGTGTCCGTTTAAAAGCCGCTTTGTCCCAGAGGGCTTGTCTTTTACCTGTCAGCCCTGTCGAAAGCACTAATCACCACACAAAGCTGAGGGAGCGCACCATGCGCTTGTTAGCCCTCATCCCAATCTTCTGCCACATCCCCCTTTGACATCCGCATGGGCACTTAATTCCCCCCCTATTATGTTCTTATGTTTCTATAGCCTCCTAATGAGACAAGAAAGGGGAGTATCAGGTTGTGTCCATTGATGCGACGGGCTCGGCGTGTGTTGAATGTGTGTGAATGCATGTGCCGGCGCTTGGAGCCATCTGCCCATCACAGGAACATGGCGTGTAATAACAGAATCATGACCGTGGAGATCATGGTGCCGGCGGGGAGCCTTGTATTCATGGAGCTTTAAAACCAACCATCCAACACTGATCAGACACGCCCAACTCGTACCCCCGTCGCCGCCTCTTTATGCACCCCCAAACGCTCGTGCACCCCCTGTTTCCATCCTCCCAGCGGCCCAGGCCTCAGACTGCACGTTGCCAGGGGTGACATGGACGTCAGGGTCAGAGGTGCTTGTTGGAGGTGAGGTTCAGACAGTGGGCCCATCTGATAGGACCATCTGGGCGAGTGACCTGACATAATTAGTTATTAATTCTTCTCTTGGGGGGGGTTGAGCGAGGAGGTGGTTACACAAAACTAAAGCTCTTCCTCACACTGCTGCTGTTGGCTCCGGGATTATGGCAGTAACTACTGTTGTAACTGTAGAGGAGAAATGAGAGAAAAATGAGAAAGAGACTTTAAAATAAGCATAAATCTTTCACATGTTTAGAGGGTGATGTTGCATTTTAGACTCATATTTAGTTGCATTGCTCTTGTACCTGCAAATAAATGTCCACACTTAAAACATTGCTGTATTTTGTTTTATTTAATGAGAAAATGACAAATTGTGAAGGTCCAGTTTGGGCAGAAACTTGCACGGTGCACCCTTAATAGTCAACTCCAATGTTTTGTTCCAGTTATTTGGAATTATTTGTTATTCACACAGTTAAAGACCATCCTAAAGGATTGAACCCATTTAATTACCAGCATCATCCAAAGAGAAAGAGGCATGTTTTTTAAAGGCAGCTATCTATGGCCATTTACACCTTGAGGAATGTTTACTTTTGTATGGAAGCACTGCCAAAAGGGGAAAAGAACATTTGTATGGGCTAATTCTTTGTGCTGTCTCACACACATTTAATTGGGACTAAAAAGTAGCTTATTACAAAACAATGTAAAGATAATTAGCTGGTTAATTCTATATATTATAATAGCAGAAGACTCTTGGCATTCTTTAATCAGAGACTGAAAACATCAGATAATTCAGACTGCTGCCACATAGAGACAGTTCTCACCTGCATGTTTACAGTAAGTTTAATTTAGCAGTAATTTATCATTTCTCAATGATTTGCTTTGAAAACCCATCTGGTGTTCAGCTCTTTTGTGTGGAGTGTGTAATGTGCCTATCAAGGACTATAGTGGTACAGTGTCAGCGGCAGCCCCTCCTGCTGCTCTGCTCCACTAACGCTGCCTTCGCCGCCTTCGCTGCTGCTGCAGGGGAATCTCCTCATTGGCATGCAAGCAGTGACTTGTAGCTGTGGAGCACCAGCACCCTCTCTCTAGAGACTCTATCCTCGCTCTCTCCTCTCTCCTTCTTTCTCCTTGTCTGTCTCCTGTGCTCTCCCTCTTGCCCCCCTCACGCAGCTGTCACAATATCTTCTCAATACGAGTGCTGCAGGGATCGAAGGAGTGGAAGAGCCGCGTTGATGTGCAGCTTTAGCAGCACCGGATTTCCAAACGGAACGGCTGAAAGGCCTCTTGTGAGAGGAGTCGAAACAATCTTAAGATTTGTCGACAATGTGTTTTGTGCATGCGGTAATGGTTGCCATTGCACTCCAGCTCCAAGGGACATCATTCAATAAAGATCTACTGTACGTTCGGTGGACGGCGAGCGGTGTAAATCAGGCAAAATGCAGGGACGGCTCTGAATTCACTTTGATCTGATCCGATCTTGGCAGATTGATGAGGTGTTTACAGTAAGAGCGACTGAGATCCAAACAAACAAACACAACTTCTTGGCATGTGTTGAGCATTTTGTAGAGATGCTGGAACGAACAATGGCACACAGAGAGAGAGAGGGAGAGAGAGAGAGAGGAGGAGGGAGAGAGGGGACATGGATCCTCTGTGGCTCTGTGGATTTGGCAGGAGTGAAAGCAGTGAGAAGAGCGCTGATACAAGCCAGACTCAAGCTGTGGGCAAATCAAGCGTGAAATCGGGAACAAAGGGATTCACAGGATTGGAGGGCATTAGATTCACACTGTCTGAGCCTGTGTGTGTGTGTGTTTGTGTGTTTGTGTGTGTGTTTGAAGCTCAGGATATTGTACTTGTAGTCTTTTTTAATAGCCTTATTGCAGAGAGATTAGCTAGTTTTCAAATTAAGGTGGATTTGTTTAAGTGATCACGCGTTTTTCATGTTCGTGATTCAAAACACAACATTCAATGAAAGTAACTTGCAACAAACTATTTTTCAAGATTTATGACGTTTATTCCCTGTGGCGTAGGCGCTTTAAATGTTTTTGCGGCTTTGAAACAAAGCAGGCACTTTCAAGTGAAGGAATTGCAGATAGTCAATTTGTGGGAACTCTGAATAGTGTAGACTCATATGGTCCATCTCCTTTGCATACATGACTAGCATTAAATACTGAGTTATCATACTTAGCAGTCTTAATCATTGTCTAACCACAGAATGTAAAAAATGTTTCTTTTTTTTTATATATATATAATTGCAGCTTTCATAATATTTATTCCATGTAAGTGACTTCAGTGATCAAAAACAGAACCAACATAATATAGTCAAATCAGCCACAGTTAAATATAGTATCTTTTTGTGCCGTGGAACTTCATTATTGGCTTAAAACTGTTGTTTATTTTGACTCAGTTCCACTTAGGACATTTTGCAGGTGGTAATACTCACTTTGCACCAAATGTGCTGCTGAGGACTCTCACAGATTCCATTTTTTTTTTTTTTTGCCAAAGTCTTCTTTGAGAAAATGTTGAAATAAATAAATTAGCATTTCAAACAATTGCTCATATGGCTCATCAAATTAATTTCCAGGTAAAGGGTTAGGGTTTTATACATGCAGTGATTATGATGTATCACAGTGTACATTTCGACGTTGCATGTTGTAATTAGCAACATGTTTTGTAAGATGAATTAGTTCTTTAAACAAACCTCTACAACACAAACCCTACTTCAACTCAGATTTGCAGAGTCTCCTGAGTCAGCCAATCAAATCGACCAGATGACCTCAATATCCTGTTCCACCCAATCAGAACATCTAAATGTCCTCTGGTGCAATGAGCTCTGCTGCAGAGGTGTCACTAAGGGTGCCGGTTGAGTGATTTTCCCAGGTCCTGTGCTATTTTGCCCTTGGTTGACTCATTTGCAGGCAACTCACCACCACGAATGCACAACTTTTTTTTTTTTTTTTTTTTTTTCTTTCTTCCTGTGAAATGTCTTCATGCCCACTCAAGTGTTTGCATGGTTTCACACTATGCAGCTGTGTTTTGAGACCGGATATGTAAAGGGCTGCTATTTCCAAGGTGATTTCAGAGAAGAGGAATTAAACAATTAGAATATGTCAGCTCACACTCAAAGAGGTCATAAAGTACACACGGAACAGAAAACATGTTGAAACATTTTCCTTTGCTCTCGAGCTGCTTCATAAGGATGACTCCTCTCTTGAGCGCCAGGTTGAATTATGGAGGCACTACTGAAAGAACACTTTAATTGATGTATGAATATGCAGTTGCGCCTCAATCCCAGCCTGAAATCAATCAACTGGACGTTCAGTGGCTATTCTGAGCCTTGCCACCTGCACCCTGGTATTCTGTGGTCGTTTGAGGGTTTAGGATCAGTTTCTCCTTCACTGCAGTTGTGAAACCCTGCAATCTTTTTCCTGTGGCTCGATAGTTCACCTCCACACAGAGTCCGACAAGTGACACGACAAGCATGCTTATCTTCTCAAGCCTCAAGTGCTTCAAAGTGTAAACAAAGTTGATTCTCCCATGCTTTTTATGTGCCGTAGCGCATAGTTAGATGATCCTCATTTGCTTTAAATTTGCATTGATGTGATTCCATACGAGCGGTAGAAGAGGGAAGTGATGAATGCGACACAGCTACACTTGTATGTTACTATCAAACAACAACAAAAATCAGCTTTTCTCAGCTGTATTATTGCTACTATTTACACCATTGCTTTGTTACAATAGTGCAAATTTCCTACATTTCCCATATGTAAATTATTTTTTTTGTCCAGCAACTAAACAGAAAATACTATGAATCACTCAAAAACAAGTTTCATTTTATTCCTATTTTAATTCCTACTTCACTGCAGTCGACACCCTCCGGTCTCACAGTGAGATCATCCCTGGTTGAGGTCCTTGTGTGTCCTTGTGTGTGTGTGTGTGTGTGTGTGTGTGTGTGTGTGTGTGTGTGTGTGTGTGTGTGTGTGTGTGTGTGTGTGTGTGTGTGTGTGTTTCCTTGAGGTTTTCATTTCAATAAACATGTTTTTAAAATTGATTGGTGACTGTAAATCCACCATAGGTGTAAATGATTGTGTGTGATTTTGTGTTTCTCTGTGTTTGTCCTGTGATTTACTGGTGTTCCCTGCATTTATCCCTACGACCCTAAGTTTTATCAATTATTATTAAAAATAGATGGGTGTACACAATTGTGTGATGCTACAGTTGTTTTAGTGAGCTTGCGTCCTTATATTTTTCAGTATTAAATTTAAACAAAAGATATTAGTCACACTTCCAAAAAAAAGAAAAAAAAAAAAAAAGTCCTCCAGCATTCTTAGATTATTAGCAAACAATAGAGTTGATGATATGGGATAATCATGGTGTATTTTATACCATGAAAAAAAACATAACACAAAACATTCGCATTTAATTTCACCTATAAGAATGTTTTCCAGCATTTAAAGTGCATAACTTCATATCTGAACTTAATATAATAACTTCATTATCATGAGGGAATTCACATTGTCTTTAAGAAATAGCAATTTGCATTAATACTGTATAACTAACTGTCCATACTTTTGTTCAGTTACATTACATTTTCAAATATGGGACTTTTACTCCTTGAGGAAACTTTACATTGTTTTTATTATTCTTGAAATTTTATTTATACAGGTAGGTAAATTGAGAACCAGGTCTTATTTGCAATGACGACCTAGAAAAGAGTCCGCATAATAAATCTACTGATAAAGGTAAAGTGATGCGAGCGCTCATCCATCACTGCTAGTTATCTTTTTGATCTCACTTTCTAGAAATATATGCGAGAAAGCTGTAGGTCTTCCTCTTCACTGGAATTAAACCCGCCAGCTTTTCTTTTACTCTTGGCCTCCATAATCACCTCCTTCGTTTTCTGAACTAAAGTAAGAATGAGAAGAGCTTTAGTGAAGCGATATGCTGGGGAGATGTGTGCAAAGTCTGGGCAAAAGGCCCAGTGTAGCCACATTTTTAGCTGATTCTACACGTGAAAGCCTTCAGGGCACATCAGGCAAAATCCCTGGTGTTTAGGAGGGGGGAAAAAAAAAAAAAAAAAAAAAGGTCTGATTATTGCAGTATCTCAGCAATAAACACAGTCAGCCAGCACTGAACACAGTCACACACGTGCAGCGCTCACAAACTTCCATGATGTCAGAAACAGAGTGGTATAGTAGTTTTGAATCCATAAATGACGGCAGCAGTGATATCTGGCCGACCTTCTGATGGGCACGTCAGCATTGACTTATGGGAGTTCTGCAGTCAGGCCCAGCCCGTCCAGGCAGCCCGCGCCGCTCCAGCTCCACGGCTACATGTGAATAACTTTGCATACATTAAAATACACAGCAGAGAAATTGCCTCTGAGCAGAGGTCAGAGTGGCTAAATGTGCAAGTTCAACTGCTCCAAACAGCAGAAACGTGTCACTGCAAGTGCATTTAGAAACAGCTCAGTGGGCATAGGAGCACTTTCCCCTTGTTGTAATGAGCTGTTCAACAAATTATTTTTTTTTTTTCAATGTGTTTCGGAAAATTATCGTCAGTAATTCCCAGTCTGAATCTCTCACTATTTATTCCTACTTTCACTGATCCTCGTTTTTAAAAATCTAATCAGTTGGTGCAACTTGACAAAGCTGATATACGCCATATTCATTTCCCAAAAAAAGACACTGTGGAGTCAAATCTTTCTATTGGGAGAGGTCTTATTCCAAAATCATATTTATAAACACTGCAATTAATTTTTAATTCATTATTCTCATATCATAAATATTCCCAAAGAAATTTAAGGGAATAAAAGGAGAAATTACTGAGCCCTTGTGTGTTTTTATATTGTTGTCTTTTTTTCCCCCGTGTGTGTGTGTGTGTGTGTGTGTGTGTGTGTGTGTGTGTGTGTGTGTGTGTGTGTGTGTGTGTGTGTGTGTGTGTGTGTGTGTGTGTGTGTGTGTGTGTGTGTGTGTGTGTGTGTGTGTGTGCGCGCGCGCATTTCACTCACCAGCTTTAACAGCTATGACAAAAATCGACACAGACAAAATTTAATTGATAGCAATTGTATTGAGATTTAAGAGACTTTTAAACCAACTAATAAATAAACTTGTCACTTCTTGTTCAAAAGTTCATCTTGTGATAATATTTACATCATAAATTAAAATAAAATCGAAAGACATTAAACTCAATTTAGATGTTTGTATCAATCTTTTAACCCTTTTACACTGGCATGGCACTGGAACAAAGCAAAAACATTGTTTTCGTTGTTAAGAATTGAAAATGGAGCAAAAGTTTAGGATTTTACAGTATACTATTCATGTCCTAATCGGTCTGGCAAGTGTTCAATGGTATGTAAACAATACTATTTTACCTACAATTTTATGTTGATTTACAGTATACAATGCCTGAATTTAAAAGGCATAGAGAAAATTACACAAGTTAATTTGGTAATATCTCCTCACACTCTAAATAAAGGCATTAAACATACACAATCAGGCATTTGCAAATTGATCTGTATATTTTCCACTTCCACTATCAGAGGATTTCTTTTTTTCCTGCAGTTTTTTCCACTTGGCTTATTTTTTAAGCCAAGTGAATTATGGTGTGATCCAAACACCAAAATGTTTTTAATGTCACATTTTCTACTTAGACAGAAAAAAGACACATACATAAAAACAGCCCACTGACAAATAAATACCAGCAAACATTGACATCTTACAATAGTGAAACACGTTCCTTTGCAATGTTGCACGTCATGTGTCAAACATAATGTGTCGGTGCAATGGAGTTTTCAGGTGAAAGGGCAATGGAACAACACATTTTCTTACTGCCTTTGGAAATCATGTCCAGGACAGATTAACTCACACAGCCAATGGGGCGTGAGAGGTCTGGGACTGAAACACTGGCTTGATGTTTAGCCAGCCTTTACAGGGAGGGTAGTTGAGTTCACCGCCCTGGAAATAACACTATATTCCTATTTAATGGAGCAGACCTCCTTCCTGTGCCAGGTGGCATATCAAATGTCACTTCCTGAACTGGATCCTTAAAGTCTTGGAAAAATCATCCTCTTATGATAAAGAAGGGGAAATGGTACAATGCAAAGGCCTGACAAACACAAGTTCTGCTGAATGATCCACCAAAGGGACATCAAACTAACACAGTTGTCTTGCATCCACCTTTTGCACCAGGCCCCCTGGTTAGTGTTGCAACACCAACGGTATTATCCTCGTTTAGACAACAGGACCCATCTGCACCAGATATCGTCAGCTGCCGTTGGTTATGATCACTGATGTGGGCTTGTGTCCCTGTATCTGCTCGGCCTGCATTCTCACATGAGAGGCCACATCATACTGGACTCCTCCACAGGCCAGGCCAGAATAACTTCGCAAGGTCTCCGGGTCGTACAGATGCTCCAGGGAGTACCCAGTCAAGGCGTAGGCTGTTTGCCTGTCCAGTGCCTGCCTCTCCTGAGCTTGGTAGAGCAGTGGACTCCCCTGTGGTTGTGAAGCATGTGGGGACAGCTCTGTCTGCATGTAGTCCTTGGCGAGGGAGAGGCCTGATCTTGGGATACCATCAGAACTGGGGCTGCTGAGACGGGACAATGAAGCAGGACTGGTCGTGTTTTCGTCATTGTCATGGGCTGCGAGCATTTTGATGCTGTCTCTGTGATGAAGGCGTTCAGAGGGGAGGTCAATACTGGGGGCTCCTGGGCCTCGGCACACCACACTAGGCATGGCGATCTGAGAGTGGTGGGCAAGCGAGGAGGTGAAGCACGGGCTGTGAGTTTTGGTCAGGCCGGAGACATCCAGCGGCGGTACCTTGTGATGCTGTAAGCGGTTCTCTTCCTCTTTGATCATTTGCTGTGTGGCACGGATAAGCGTCTCCATCTTGCTTGGCTCTCGAGGGCTTGCTTGGAACTGGTCCCCATGGTATCGCTCACCTGAATCACTTGTGGACCCGCCCCCATCAGGTGAACTCACCACACTGTCTTCGTCCCAGTGACCCCGTCCTGTAAAGAAAACCAGTTGCTTAGGTTTACAACGACCAATTATATAAGTTACACAGAATTAAAAAAAATACTCAATGTTACACGTTTAAATTCTGCTTGAAACGCAGAAAGAATCACAGTTTGACTGGGTATTTTGGCTGAAGCAACATTGGGGCTGTTTTACTGTTCGAGGATGAGAAATGTGAAATAACTTGGCTTTCAATTGCAGGCAATTTTTGAACAGATGGAAGCAATCGGCACACTGGCAAGAAAGGGCGTAAACAACTTAGCATGTCCCATAATAACATTTGGGAAACAGCTACCAGGAGAAGCTAGGCCAGAACTATTTTCAGAGACAGATGGTTGCGTTCTCAACCCTGACACCTCACCATGAATGGCGCCGTGGTAGGATGTGATTTCGTAGCCCTCGCTGCTCTCCACCGAGAATTTTGGCAATGACAGCACAGAGCGTGTGGTGTCCCACCACATCTCTCTCCCGGACTGGGGGGTTCCCAGGAAGTAGCGTCCACTCTGACACCGCACACGGTCACAGGTTGTTGTGTGAGGATGCGTGTGGGCATGGGCAATGTCATCATCAGATAGACCCAGGCCGTAGCACAGGGAGCCTGAGTCTGGATAAAGTCGATATGCACAAGACGCCTCTGCAGCCTCGCTGGGATCCAACAGCTGAGGAGAGGCAGAGTCTGTCAGTGGACTCCCTCCCCACTGGCTGTCCTGGTCAGACTCTGAACGTTCTGGGTTGAAAGCTGAAAATTGCTAAATAAAAACAAGAAGATAGCAGATCGAAGTCATTTAAACCCATTTGTATCAACCAATTGTGCACCAGGCCTAGTTTTTTATTAAAAGAGTGTTACCTGTGGGTATGGTGACACTCTGGCTTTGGCCTTCGACTGAGTCAGACGTGACTTGGTGCTCTTTCTGTCTTCACTGTGACTGTCAGCATATGGAAATGCTGGCTTGGTGGGACTCATTTGGTCTAAGGAGAGCTGCATCCCCTTATACTCGGTCTCCCTTTTGGCATAAAAAAAAAAAAAAAAGACAAACTGTTATCTTTGAACTATTGACAAGTTGAGGGATTTGCAATCCCTCAAGAATTAATTTGAATAACACTGACAAATTTCTACTTCTATTTCTCATACAATAATCATAATTTTAACCAATAACCACAAAAAGAAAATCCAATCCCCTAACATGCACTTCATCTTCAGTGTGGCATTCACACAGTAAATATATCTCCTACATTATATTCATCATGTTCATATTGTCTTTGTGAGCAAGTTTCATGTTGTTATTCTGATGTGAGCTTGGAGGGCAACCTGAACAAACAACTGACCAAACAATACACTCTTCATTGTGTTCAAACATGCATGCATGCTTCATTCAACTTCTACTGCTTCATGGAAATTTTATTAAACTGATATAGTTTTTTCTTGCTAAAAAAAAAAAAGATGTTCTTTTTTGTGTTCGGCCTTTCCAAACCTATAATATGAGCACCATCGGTCTTTCGCATCAAGTGACATAAGTGATTCATTTAATCTCAGCTAATATTGAATACATAGCCATACATACTTAATTTACAAGCACACTTTACATCCCATGAATATTATTACAGCAATTAGAAATTAAAACAACATTTAGGATACATTTGAGATTAAGCCCCCCCCCCCCCCCCCCCCCCCCCCCCCCCCCTAGTTCTGAGACAACTAACAAACACCCTGAAGAAAGTTATTCATTCTACCAGAAAGCAGCGTAACTAAATCTGCACACAGTGCCGCATGCACATGTAGACTATCTCTGCAATAAATTTTCTCTGGAGCCCCTTTGTATTTATATATTTATTTATTTTTTGAATTTTGCTTGGTGCAGATTACTTTCTCCTGTATATGTGCATGTAGTAATGGCAATATGTTGGACATGTTAACCCACTGTCCTGTTGCTGAACTCAATCCAAGTGTCACTGTCGAGGGAGTTAAAAGGCTCCCGTGTCAAGTGTTCAGCAAACATGAGCCTATTCTTAACTTATCACATCAACAGTATGTAATAGCAGCTGCCTGGCATTTTAAACCTTGTGGCCCATTTCTGACCCTGCACTGCCAGCCTCTTTAATATGACTCTAAATATGACCCATTCTTTATGTACAACACCTTTGGGGAAAGGCTATGTTTGGATAGCCCGTGCACAGTGTGAGTGTTATTTGCTCTTGCAGGTATAGTTTGGTGGCTGGTTCTGCATCCTATCTGTGCCCTGCTTGACTTATGTCTGAGCCAATAATGTTGGGCCTTTGTGCAAACTCAGCTGTGTTAGCCGAATTCCACCTCAGGGTCAATGTCAGAGCACCTCATGTCTGAAATACGCCACCAGCCAACCTCCAAACATGATTTATTAATGAATTCTTGTTGGGTTAAAATGCTGTCACGGCAAGGTGATTATTTCTTGTTTATATTTCAAAGGTTTTCTTTGTACTTTTGTTGCATGTGCAGTCACTGATGCCTGAGTCTTAGACCTAATTATGCGATTGGAAATTCACTGTCATTTTAATATAGTTACTTTGTTTTCTTCGAACTGCATTGAGGAAATCAATACTTGGAGTGCAACCTCATGCATGCATGCACGTACAGACTCACACAAATCCTCTATCGTGCGCACACACACGCACGCACAGGCACACACACAGAAAAAGCGGCATGTGAATCAACCAAACCTAACAAGGAAAATCCAACATGTGCTACAGCTATGAGATAGCTATTGATTCCTAGTTTACCGTTTGATCGATTTTGCTTTCCTTAGACTGCAGATCGATGGTGACAGTAGAGGTTTTTTGATGGGGTTGAACCCTGGTGTTTGTCTTGCTGTCTCAAAGGGCCATAGTGTGCTTTGTGCTCTCATAACACACAACTGCCTGAGTCCTGCAGCTACCGTTTTCCGAAGATTTTTGTACAAAGAAGCTGCAGTCATATAAATACGATAGCAAAAAAAAAAAAACAGACACTAAAAATATGCTTAATTCAGGAAAATATGTAATGTGTTTTTCCCTGTTGTTTTTCCCAGGAAACATTTGAAATAGTGTATCTGTAATTTCAGAATCTCGCAAATAAACAAAAAAGACAAAACCAACAACATGTCATATAGTTAGGAAAGCAATCATGACTCTTTTAAAAAGTCTTTTTAAATATGGAATTAATCACTGATTCCAGTTTGTTTCTGATAGATATCAAAGTCAGACTCACGTGAGGACATAGTTAACACTGACAATACAATGTGGTCTTGAAGATCGGCTGTTGTGGACAATGGTGGCATAACTCTGGACCCAGACCCAGCCGCCGTGCTTGGCCAAGAAACGGTAATACTTAGTGGTGACTTGGCCTTTTACCAGCACTGAAGGAGACAAAAGAAACAGACAGGCAAGGGGAGATTAACATACTTAAATTCTCGCATGCATTTAAGAGTGAGTGAGACAACACGTTGGATTGTCTGCACATGTTGCGGCAGGTTGCCTGGGCAGTGGCTATAAGAGAAGGTCAGGCAGCTTATTGTAAAAGCAGAAACGAGTTGGCTTGTAACTCACAGAGGTGGTGCGCACAGCGGAGGTGGAAGATGTCACAGCTGTGGACGTGATGGTATAGTGTTTTTTCTATGAGGTCCTGGGGCTCATATCCTGTCAGCTCAGCTACCCTGGATAGGAATCAAGAAGTCCGAAGCATGCAGAGTGAATTCACGGTATTTCATGTTTGTCTGTTTTTGTTTTTCCAGACAATTGATTTTGTAGCATCAAGCTGTTTGGACAACTTCTTTAAAAACAGTATGTTTAATACTAGGCTTTAAAATACAGTTTTCATACCTGGAGTCAAGGAAGATAAGTTTCATGTCCAAACTGGCTCTGAACATGAACATGTTGCTGTGCAGTTTGATCTCAGTCACAGCACTGGGTGGTAGGGAGTGACCAACAGCCACTAACCCCACATTCTGGTAGCATCCCTCAAAAGGCGATATGTCCAAACTGTACTGACGGATCTTCAGGTAACCGCTGCAGTGAATCACCTGTAATGATGCAGACAAGAGACACAAATAGAGGAAATCATTTTCAAAAGCTGCATATAAATCTACAGAATTATCTTGCTATAGAATGATTGACCTAAAAATAAAAAAAATAAATGCAATATTACAAAAATACAGAACGTTTTAAAAGTATGAATTTAGTGACACTTGAAACAATAAATCACAGGAATACTGTGGTTATTCTCAATATATTAAAACAAGCACAGTGTATAAGGAACAAATAAATTCTCATTACCTTTTTAAGTTGATAAATTGATTATGTATTTATTTTTTTTATATTCAAAGAAATACTTTTCCATCAACCAAAATTCTACTGCCAACCTTGTATCCTCCACTGGTGAGTCCTGCGTTTCTTTTTGCCAGCACGCATTTCATCCGCAAAAAGAAGGAGCGCTCCATTTCATACTCTGAAAGAGGACAAACCATGTTTAAAAGGGGAATATAAATAGATTCCTATCAGAAACCCTCTTGGGAGGAGGAAACATACAAGACGGCGGCCACAAATTGAATATACGCAGCCTCCTTGGTACACTTTTACGCACTGCTGTATTAAAAAAAAGAATGAATAAGTGTTGATAAAAAATACTCAGCGATAACAAAATAATGCAGCACGTGTCAAGATAAAATTAGATGAGAAAATACAAACTGATTTTTAGAATTTCAAACGGGATCCTGTAGGAATAACGTGTTGCGTAAGACGCGCACATGGGTGCAGCCTAAAAGCCTAAATATCCCATGAGCGTTTTCGTCACACGCACACGCAGCGTTTGCTTGAGCACATGCAGGCTGAAGACAGAACGTATTAACGTATTTAAATGGTACATTTCGACGGTTTGGTGCATGTGAATTTGGGAAGCTTTCGAGAGGAAATATATGCCGCTGTACCTTGGACGAAATGTGAGTGATAGGGTTGATGAGGCGTGAGGACAGCTGTCATCTCATCGTGGTCGGCAGGATGGACGTACTCGTAAATACTGTTCCCAGTCAACTCTACCTGTTGAGAATAGCTCCGGTAATTTACGCATATAGCAGTGCCTGCTGGAGGAAATCTTTTATATGCATTCAGGCGTTACAGACGCAACGTGTCTGTTTTGCCAAAGTGGCTGCGACAAAATAAAAAGCAATAATGTTGGAAGAGACAGTTATACTAAATATATATATATTTATATATTGTGTAAACGGACCTGAGAGAGTCCTAAGTGGACGGATGCAGTCTCTGAAATGTACATGATTTTCCCATCTGGAGCGACAACAAAGATGAATCCGTCCAGTGTCTGGAAATAAACAACAAAGGCACTCCGGTTGCAGGTCAGTTAAAAAAATAAAATATAATAAAATAAATAAAAATAAAACAAACGACAAAAATATGTTGTACCTGCAGTAAATGAGATCCCAGCTCCCGTCCTATATTGTCCAAAGATCTTGTCCGACTGGCATGACCCCAAGCTTCACCCAAACCTGCAGAGAAATTAAGCTGCTTGAATACGGCATTTTTTTTTTTTTACAGATAATTAAAAATAATACAGCGTTATATTATTCTTAGTTACGTATAGGGTTACAATTTCAGCCTATTCCCGTTTTTACTAGATTGGATTTAGCAGGCGGAGCACATACGCTCTCGCGCGCTCTCACGCACGCATGCCCGCACACAGTGAAATCCGGAGGCCATAGCTTCTGTTTAAAAAGGCCCTATTACAACTAAAGAAGCATTTTCTGTCTTTCTGCAGGCTTTGTAGATCACACATAGCCTGAGAAGAGAAATCAGGATCCACCAATAACCTATATCAGTATTTAGATAGCGCATGATTTCATTATTATTATTATTATTATTATTATTATTATTATTATTATTATTATTATGCATGTGTAGCCTATGCATTTTCTGTGACTCAAGAAATGTAACGAAGCCTGCGCATGTTTAGATTCTTCGTCCAATAAAAAAACACCGTTGACTGTAATAGGAACAAAGCAAGTAGCCAGTGCTGCTCATTAAAATTCATTCAGTTCCATCAGAAGTCTCATGGAGCTCGGATATCATGGGTAAATTAGGTGTCCGTCTCCCCTGCTGTAAATGAAAATGAAAATAGTTCTCCTCCGTTGGTGGGACATGTAGAATAATATCACTCCAGCAGATGAGAGATAGTAAAAAAAAAAATAAAAAAAAAAAATCGATCCTTAAAAACAAGGATGCATCTCTATATTTTCCAAGCAAAATTGCTAAATATTTTTTGTATGTCCCACAGATATTTTTTCTGTTTTTTGGCACCACCATTTGAGTATAGGTCTTCATGTTTCACTGAGTTTACGGGCCTCTGATGTGATTTCATGGGGGATCATTTGGGGGTGTTTTTTTTTTCCTTCGACCACAGTGGCTGGCTTGGATTCCCTGCGCCTCCTGCTCACACGGCTTTGACTGATTAGAAGCCATGCAGGGCCTTTTTTTTTATATTTCTAATTGGTGAGTCTTGTTCTCAGTCACGCCATCAAAGACGCCTGCAGAGCCTTGTATAAAAAAAAATGGTGGCAGATTGTCTCATTTGGACATCCTGAATTAAAAAAAACGACCATAATCCATTTGTAAAGACTCCTTGTAGACCAACGACACACTGCTGTAATATTCCTTTATTGTTTCTTTAGGGCTTACAGAAAGCCTTTCTGCCTTAATAATGATGTTTAATTTTATATTTGAGCTTATATAACATCACTGAAGAGTTTTTAGGTTTTAGGGATGAAAAGGGTTACATTATAACTTGTATTTTTATTTGGTTTCAACTAATTGAACCTTGTTTTAAACCTTTATTTACTATAAATCCTGATGTTACTTTGCATAAACAATAATATTGTGTGATAATAGACTAATTACAAGTGATCCTCGAATTGTGCATTTTTAATGCAATAATAATTTTAAGAATACATTTTTTTTTAAAACTTTTTCTTGATTATATGACGCGCGTTGCTGAAATGAAATTATGATTTATTGACACTTCATGAACGAGTTTGTCATTAACATTTTGAATGTAATAGATACGAATGAAGAGGAAACTGGTGTGTGTTGGAGCTAGTGGCTCACCCTGAGGGAAAACAATCCTCATCTTCAGGTAACTTGTTGTCAGTCTGATGATGGAGGCTTTGTCTAGCTGCGAGGTGATGGCCGACGGTAAAGGCAGCATTTTAGCCAGCTCATAAAATTCACTGTTCTCCTTTTCCCGTCTAGTCCTTGCGGCCGTTTTGGATTTCTCCTTCATTTCGCCTCTTTTTTCAACTGTATCCTTATTTCTGAGAGATGGTTGTCAGTCAAAACAGCTGTGTGCTTGAATCCCTTGCGCTTTGCTTCATTGTCGTTGGTTTGGAATGGGGGGGAAAAAAATGGATGCAAAAAGAAAAAAAGGGCGAAAATGCAGATTCCAAAGAGCTTAAATATTCCCCGATTTCCTCGTGGATTTGAAGTTACAGTTGAAGTAGCTGTGCAGTTAAACCTCCTTGGTACTGCCGTTGGCCTTCATCCATTTCCTGCAAAATTCATAAAAAATATCACACATATATTTATAAAACTATCACAGATGCGATTTTTTTAACTGCCTATTCGGGTTATTTTGATGCACGTCTGAAAAAGGCCCGTCTCCACTGAGTACAAGATTATTCATTGATTTATTGATAGCATGCCTCAAACATCTGGTGAAGCTGAAAGTTGGATAAAAAGATTTACAGCGAGGACGCACTAATAATTTCACTATCAAACGTGCAAAGCTATTTACAATAACAGCAATGCTGCTGGCTACTCCCTGCACTCTACCCTGGTTATTTCCTTCTCTGGACGTATAAAACATTGCATATCTGATATCTATGTGTAACTTAAAGACACAATGCATGCAGGCCTCGGGTATATGTTCTCTCTTTTATTAAAATAGCCGAGCCTATAAAAGCATATGAATCACGCACTGCAAATATTCCAATTTAGTCAGTCACAAACAATTAGAAAAGCTGTAAATAAATATACATTAATTGCACTTTCTTGTCGTTTCGGGGGTGACACGATACCAGCTATTTGTGGCTGATCGTTGCAGTGGTGTCAATGAAATGGCATCTGACCCAACACAATTCCTCAAACGTTCACAACTGCGATGGTAAAAACAACTGTGACATTTTGTCACGGGCCGATGCTTTTTCCTGTTTTACTCCTTTCAAGAAAATAAATACACACGCGTAGCTATATTATCACCCACCACTAGTTGACAGATTTTGCTGGACGGATATATGAGCGGTATTCCTACCCGATCAGAGCCACGCTGTATTTCCCTACAGCCGAATCGATCCCGTGGCCTCAAAACCAGCCTGCTGGGAATTTCACCTGTCCTGAACCGGGTTCACCAGTCGTCCCAGTTAAAATTGGTCTCAGCTCCTCCTGGATTTCCACCTGGAAAGGCGAACGGGCCGTGCGCTGCATACACCTCTCCAAATTATAAGGACGCGCAACGAGTGGCATTCGTGCACAACAAACCTCCTCTCCTCAACTATCTCAGTGTCCCTCTCTGGAGCAGCCGGAGACCCGCCCAACGGGCGCTCTCCCGGCCCTGATTGGTCAGCAGCTCTGAAATCAGGCCCGTGATTGGACGCTCGCCGTGGGCGTCAATCTGGTCCAACTAGGTATGCGCGGCACTTGGCCGTGCCCGGAGTGAGCTTTAAATGTGATCTTGTTGTGTTTTTGTCATTAGCGCGAGGATCATGGATCAAGCCGGAATAAATACATTAATCCACGTAAAAATGCAGAGCAGGGGAATGCTTTGCAGGTGAGGAGTCGAATTGAAGCTTTAAAGACCTCCACTTGGTGCTTATTACACGCAATACATGTTTTATTGGTTCGGCTGGCATTTATTCTCACAACAGTTAGACAGTTATGCAGTAAGATGACTTGTTAAAATAGGTTGGGGTATTCAAAACTTCATTGCTGAATTTAATTACATTTTCATTTATTTAAAACATGAATACAGGAGGATTTTGCTGTTTTTACTTTTGAAAATAAAATGGGGACGAAAATCAACAAATACACCAGTTAAACTTTTAAAGTTTTTATTTTAATTTAGTAAACAATTAATGCGTCTGAAAAGGTCAAGAGTTTGATTAGTTAGATCAGTGTTCGAAGGTGTTGCCCATTTGGATTTCAGCAAATGAAATGAATAAAAAAAACAAACAAACAAACGTGTAGCTGTTGCTTTGCTCCTCCTGTTATTTGTCTACCAAATAGGTTTTTAATCATCACCTTGCTTCTCAGCATCACAGCATACGATGGATCAAAAAATGGACGACTTCTGTTGGTGCAGAAATTCAATCACTTGTTTTCCAGTGGAGTCTCCCTCCGGATCTATTTGGTTCTAATGTTCTCTGCTGAGGTTTGAGCCAAACAAGCACACGCTACTAAAAATTCGAGCCTTGGGGCTTCACATGCTCATGAGTGTTTAAAGCTTTCTATTTATTCATATATTTTAACTTTAAAAAAAAAAAAATGCTGAAATTGTATTTATTTTCTTTTTTAGTTTTTTGCACGTTTGACTTAATGGATGATATGTCTCGTTTAAAATCTTATCGAGTTAACCCACTCTATATAGTTATTTTTGAACTGAGGTTTTTTTTTTCCCCCCTTAAAGATAAATGCAGAGCAGTTTACACACTGGGTTGAGAGAACAGTGTGACGCGTCCGGAACTCGTGCGCGGGTTTTGGTGTCCATCAAACACGTTTATCTGAGGATTAATTTCCATGGTGTGAATCGGATGAAAGCGCTGCGGCGCATGTAGTTTTTTAATTAGTTACTGGGCGCTCAGATGGAGGAGGGGGTGGTGGTGGTGGGGTTGAGGTGGAAGAAGTGTGTGGTGGTGGTGGAGGAGAAGGAAGAGGAGGGGGTTAGAGCAGCGGGCTTCGTGTCGGGGGCGCGGACGCATGACGGTGAGCTCATTACGCACATAATTAGCCCTTAAATTGATGCTGCATTCTACCATAATTGGAGACTCTCCTGCTGCCTGGGAACAGATTTATCTCCATCTCCTTCCTTTTGTGTGCGGGGCTGGATGGGGAATGACGACAGACAGATTGCGTTTGTCTCTCTAAATAGCTTTTACCCGTCTCAAAATCAGCCCTGCAAGGCCATACCTTTCTATTACTTTCCCATTTATGACAGATAAAAACAACAAATTGGCAATTAGAGGACAGCCGCAGATGCTGGATGGCCTCAGGTTCTCCCTTCAAACCGAACAACAAGTTACAGCATCCATCATCTTTCTGAATGGGGTATATATATCAGCGATTCTAATGGCTTGTTCACTTTATTTTTGCCTATGGAAAAAATATGTAAATATCATACTTGTTTATTTTTCTCCAAAGACAATCAGTCCTCTTGTCACATTTTGTGTTTAACCCAGTTTTACCATTTCTGTGCGAGCAAAAAAACGCGATGATAAATAAAACAATATGCAAAAGAGATCCTGTACCAATAAATACAAGCGAGTAACAGCTTTCTTTCTGCCGGAGCGTAGTGACTGACAGCCTGTCAGGGGTTGGGAACTTCTCTGAGAGTGTGAGCTGCGTGAGCGGCTGGTAGAAGATTTACCCCGCCTGGACATCCTGTTAATGCCCCACTACAGGGTGTCACAGCAGGGGAGCTCGCTTTGCTGTCCTTACAGCCCCTCCTTTGATGCCGCACAAGTCTTGCCAGTCTTTCCATTTTTATTGTGCTTTACCAAATCATGCTTCTCTGTGGGAAGCCAGGCCTGACATTTTCCCCCATGCAGCAAGAAGAAAGTGTGTGTGTGTGTGTGTGTGTGTGTGTGTGTGTGTGTGTGTGTGTGTGTGTGTGTGTGTGTGTGTGTGTGTGTGTGTGTGTGTGTGTGTGTGTGTGTGTGTGTGTGTGTGTGTGTGTGTGTGTGTGTGTGTGTGTGTGTGTGTGTGTGTGTGTGTGTGTGTGTGTGAAGGTTATTTAGGGAAAGAACTCAAAAGAAAAGGTGAGAGGACAAATGTGGCTTGTCAGTTGTTCTCTGTGAAGAATATGTTGCTTCATTTCCTCTAATCAGATGTCTAATGTCAGCGGAAGGTTTTCAATTTCATGATCTTGGTCAGTAATTGTGCAGGTTATCCAAATTATGCAAAGGCTGCCCTTGAGCAAGGCTCATAAATGCTTTGAAATTAAATATATTTCATAACTTCCTGAAGAGCAGACAGCCAAAAAAGTATTTTTTTCAGCTACCTTCTTCTTTCACCATTTCCTTACCTATATCACTAAGATGAATTTGCTTTACTGCAGGTACAGATGTCAGAGACTTCATCTGAGTTGATTCATCACAGTTCCTATGGAGCCAAGTATGTAAAACTGTCAGTATCGCCTCCACACCAACATTTTTCTCTGATTTCTTATTCTTCAAACCTTTTTAAAAACTCTGTGTTGAGACTTGTTGTGCATTAAACTTAAAGCAAACATGTGAAATTAGCTTGTAACTTCACCACTGTATATAACGTGAAACATAGAAAAAACTGGGATGATTACGATTACAACTGACTCATGTCTGCTATGTACTGTACTACACTAACAGTTTAATCTACTGGACTATCACAGAGATCCCCATATGCATTTATTACCCCTCTGTTTCCTACTTGTCATACCTTCTTCTTATGATAACTTCTTCACTCTCCAGATACAGATTATATGGTTAAATATAACTCTGGCCATTATTATATTAGCACTCATGGAAATGGCGAAGTGTGTATTCATAAAAACGAACTAGATATGCAAGCAAAAGTCAAGGAATGAAGGAAAACCTTGAAAAGGAAGAAAGGAAAAGATGCAACAGTCGGTTCTAAATGTGTGTGCAAAAGATTTCAGAGAATGACTGAAAGGCAATGAGACTTCGGCACCATGTTGGGTTACACTCTGTGTTCAGAGATTGAATCGGCTGGGCATATGTAAACAGGCTGCATGTTTGACTAAGATTTGCCAGTTGTGTTTCCTGTAAGCTATTACTGAGTCTTTGTGTTCTGTTTTCCTTAAAAGACAAAAATATTATTTAGTACTCCCCGCCTCCTTTAGCAGTTGGTTTTTGAGCCTGTCATTTTATTCAGAAAGCGACGGTTGCAAATCTTTTGGTGTTCTTTTCCACCCATTACCAGTGACTTTTCCTCAATGGTACTGCCTCTCTGTCGCTTTCTGCCAGGCCCTTCACTGAGCCCATCTGCTGTGTGCAAGCGTTAATTAACCACATTGCCATTTCCTCTGTGCGTGCTGCGTTTGAAGGTGCTTAGAGTACACGAGTCAGCCCCACAAGTTCATCAAAATGCTAATTCAGCCCAAATTAAAGTTGTGATTAACATTACACAGTTTCCTGTGCAGGCACATTGATCCTTCCCCAACCTCTCTCTCTCTCTCTCTCTCTCTCTCTCTCTCTCTCTCTCTCTCTCTCTCTCTCTCTCTCTCTCTACTGGTGATGAGTGTCTGGGGTAGGAGAGACTTTCCCCTTGGGTGTTCTTGTCATCATCGCCAAAGTGGAAGAAAAACAGAAACAGCCCACAGATGAGGGTAATGGTGTGTGAGCAGGATTTGTGTCTAAATGCTAACACCTATCTTTATTACATAAATAAACAAAGCATTTCATTTTGTGCCGTAAGCAGTATGGTTTCCCATTATCTTTCCCTCCCTCCTTTCAATAGTTCACATGCATATCAATGCATATTTGTTTTGTTGCATGCATGTACTGTACCTGCGGCTGTGTTTCTGCATTGCCTCACGGTGTGCACATATGCAAGGAACCAATAAGCTGCTGTCCAGATGCTGTGACACAGTTCTGACTGTATTTACCATGCTGCCTCTGCACCCACCTGACACTGACAGCCCAGAAAACCAAGGCCTTGCCAGGTTAAAAAAAAAATGAAAATAAATCAATCATGTCAATTCTGCCTTCAAGCTTTATTATGTTAAGAGCAAAATCAATTTCGGAGACTCATTAGTGGTCGTGATGTGCAGGTCGATACCAAAGTACTGATATCTCTAGTACAGCATGTCTGTTTTTGGATCAATTCTCATGTTGGAATATTGAGATATATATTTTGTCGGTACTGTTTTGAGATAAACGTGAGTTTTTTGTTTTAGTAGGATTAAAACCTATTATGATCTTTAGGTCTTATTTCCTGGCTGGTTTACATAACTACTTATTTTCCCACATGTGATAAGTAACGCTAATATGGCTGTATAAATTCACCCCACACATGCTGGAGCTCAAGATCATTATATCAGATTCTGCAATGTGTTCAGATGATGACTGACCACTTACACAGTCATGTTTGGAGCGTCATCAGCTCAGAGAGCAGCGACAATGGAGTGAATCTTACTATTTCACTATATTGACATGTCATGTCATGACATGTCAGTGGTATTCCAAGTTATTATTTGGTATTGTTGTTACTGCATTGTAAGAGCATTTCAAAAATACATTGTTTGTTTCTTTTGCAACAAAAGCAGAGCTATATTTGTTTATTTTTCTCCCAGCTTGACTTTCTCAATCTGTAAACAACTAAAGATTGCATATTCAGGCCCATACTGTAGTCTCTTTCTCTCCGTCACTCTCCCTTGCTCTCTCACTCACACTCACATACGCAGGAAGAAGAAGAAGAAAAAAAACTTGTCATGGTAATGAAAGCCCCTGGCGTTCATCACTCTGTCTTAAGCAGTGGTTATTGAGGCATTAAATATGTCTACACAGGGCTCAGTGAAAGGCTGCCAGATCAGTGTTCTCCTCTGAGGGGGCTCTGTTTGCATACAGACAGGTTGGGGGATTGGGAACGTGCACCGAATGGAGCCTGGGAGTCGTAACTGGGTGCCCACCACTCTGGTGTTAGTGCCATTATGGGATGTCACTGTGGGAGAACTGCGGCTCTTCAGTGGGATTACCGAGATTCTTGCTGAAATTGAGCGGAATTGGAAATATGGCCAATGGATTCCAGCCCGAGTCATGCGTGCACAACGCTGGTGCGCATGCACACACACACACACACACACACACACACACACACACACACACACACACACACACACACACACACACACACACACACACACACACACACACACACACACACACACACACACACACACACACATCCAGACAAATGCAAATGTTAATTTACGTAAATATTTTCCTGCGTTTGGAATGCTGGATTTGATGCCTGTGTAAAAGAAAAAGCAAAGTATACATTGAACTTCATACAATCAACACTGAAAGTTCCCATCTTGCTTTTATTTTAATTTCACAGCCTCACACCATAACGACAAATGCAAAGTGGCACTTATGCATACCTCAGTGGGCTTTGATGTGTGTTTGCATAGTACGAAATGTAGTGGTTTGTTGAATTTTTTATTTTTTTAAAATCTGGCTTGCAAATCAAAGCCCTCATGTGGAACTGGGAAGATTTGAATTGCATTCAAATGTACAGACCAGAATAGTCAGTGTAGAGATAAACACGGGCTCTATCAGTGTCACCTCCAATAATGAGGAAATCCCTTTGTAATCATTTTATATTAAACCAGGAAAGTCCCAATAACACCAAAAGGCTCTAGTTCAAAGCAGACCTGGCCACCACTGGTAGCAGCAGTTTGAAAACACAAAAGTATAAATAAGATTACGTTACAAGCAAATAATAAAAAAAAAAAAGTACATTTTGCGGAATCAAATTTCAGCCCATTGGATTTATAGATACTCAGTGAGATTAGATCTGTAAAGCTCCAGTCAGCCTGCATTATACCCCCATGCTAAGTGCAGAGTAAAACAAGTTCATTAACCCAAGTCAGTGCAGATATATGTTTTATTTACTGCTTCCAACTCGGGATACCTGGAGAACATGGGAAATCCCCAGACAAAAGGCCCCCAAGCCCAACCTGGACTCAAACCGGATACAAACTTTCTTTAACACAAGCGTGCTTACCACTTCACCACTGTGTGGCCCACATCTGGAACACAAAGCGACAAAAATGTCAAGAGCATGAAAAGAATAAGCAGTAACACATTTCAGTGCAACTGCTTCACAAAAGTAGGTTTAAATTCACCCTGGGACTTTGAAGGTGGTAACAATGACTGGGCCTTAAGGTGGCTCATGCTCTTTTGGTAACTTAGTTGACAGTAGCTTTCTGTAGTTTCAGCAAAGAACAGTGAAGCTGCATGTGGCCATAAGAAAAGGGCCTCGGTAGCCTCTTTTCTAATGTGCCTCGGGTCAATGTGTGGAGGCCTCACTCCCTCCTGAGGTCCCTTCTCTTGTGTCATAAAATAAACATGCAGAGTGTGACCCTGATACGGCTGAACATTAACACCCCAGCCACTGGCTGGGAGGTCAGCGAGGGGTCAGCAGCCTGTGGTGGAGGAAAGAGTGGAAATCATTCTTTTATGCTGACAGTGAGCCAACATGGCGTGGTATGGTTTGTTTTGTAAGGCCCTCACACTCCTGGTGTCTTTTAGATTCCGTCTCAAGCATCACAATTAGGATTTTAGCTTGTTTTTCCAGATGAGAAGGTGTATAGGAAGAAGAAAACGGAGCTTGTTGCAACAAAGAATGTAAATTAGAAAATTAAAAACAAATACATAAATAACATGAGTTGTTAGCACTGGTGTGTAATTCTCTATTAAAGTGATCTGTTGGCTGAAGTGACAAAAGTACTGGTATTCATGACTTAATGGGAAGTTCAAATGCTCTTTTGAAAAAAGGCTGTTCTCAAACTAAACTTCTTAGTTCAACTTATTTTCTGCATATCAGCTCCTTTCTGATGTCAAAACACCAAATACTTTTGGTTCGCAGGAAGAGTGAACTAAACAGCAAAGTTGCAGCATTATAACCAAAATAGCGTCCTAAAACTGAACACATCGGTACATCTGGTTATTTCATTGTGATTATTGTTGCTGCAGATTGACACAAAGTTTCTTTTTAGTTTTTTTCCTTTGTTTAAGTCATGGATTTCTTAATCCATTTTGATGGCGCAAAAACCAGAAGAGGCAGAGCAGAGTGGCGTTTGCCTCCTGCAACAAAGTCACCCTGGTGCATTATTCAGGCTGGCACTCACCCTGACTGTGGGGAGCCACAGATGTCAGACATGGCTAACCAGCTATTGTGGAGAGCAGGCACGGACAACAGACCTGCCAGGACTGGTGAGACTTGATAGTGAGCTACATATTCTATACTGACAATATGAATGAATGGAAGAGAGATTGATACCTGAAGAATTGATTAGTAGATATTCAGGCAGAGACTTAATGTGACTTGTAAACTGTAGGAGTTTGTGTTGTGTTTTGTAATTTGCAATAATCGTTATGAGGTCATTTTGTTTCATTCCTAACTACAAAGTAGCTACAAAGATCCTGAAGCCATAAAACACCCCATATGTAATCCAGGAAACCAGGCAGAATGTGAGAATTTATAAGCAAACTACAAGCTGCAGGATTTATTTGTCCTTTTAGCCTATCCACAGCGTGCTTATAAAACCTCCCCCTGCAACAATTAGAGGCCATAGATCACATTCTTGCCTTTGGAAAGGCCAGATAACACCATAAGGCTTTGGGACATCTCATTCGCATTGTGAACGGTCTGGAAGATGCTTTACTAGATGGATTTATATGTGGCCCACGCTGCTTCCCAGTGATTGAATGTCTGTGTGCATGTGTTGAGCCGACTCTGTGTGGATCTGTCAGGGGACTCATAAGGCAGGTTTGAATTAGGCATGAGATAGAAGGAGGATGTGTGTGTGTTTGTCTATGGGTACATGTGTGACTTGAAGTACTTTATGGTGAAAGAGCGTGTAAATAGTGACCGGAGACAGATGTGGTCTCATCCCTGAAAGGCTGGGGATAAAAAATTATTAGGGCAAGACCTCTGGATCGGGCCAGAGCAAGACATTTCTCAAGATAACATACTTCCTGCATGTTAAAAGGGACAATAAGGCCAAACATATAAACACCAAACAGACACACATAAACATACATAGCCTTGTCTCTGTTTGGTGGCGTCGATAGCTGACAATATCCAATTGCACAAAGTGAAATCAAACCTGTGAAAAGTTCTCCAAATCTTTTTCATCTGTGCAGCTCTCAGCTTTACCTAAGACGTCAGCTATCGCTCTGGAAACCACAAAGACCATAAAACTTGAGCTGGAGAGTTGTGAGAGACATAAAAGCAGCTCC
Organism: Lipophrys pholis; assembly: GCF_963383615.2. Lineage (NCBI taxonomy): Eukaryota > Metazoa > Chordata > Actinopteri > Blenniiformes > Blenniidae > Lipophrys > Lipophrys pholis. Next base: position 14,162,018 of record NC_137649.1, read on the forward strand.
TTTTAATGTAATATTGATTTACAAACCACAAGTTAAAACACCTCCTGGACACGGATCATTACTTGTAACCCCTAACTAATTTAGCTGGGGGCTGAGCGAGAGCCAGTGCACATGAGACAGTGGATGTTTTAGAGCCACATGCACAGGTTTTAGGTATCTTCATGTCTAGACAGCTACACAATGAAAACATACACTGTGGACTGACAAAAGACATAGACACTTTTAAAATATATATAAATGTATTCATTAGAAATTTCTATTAATCTTTGAAAACGGAATATATTTTTAATCCTTAAATTTAAGGGTGTAGCTCTACGACGACAGGATGTGGTTAAATCATTTTTTTCTGAGATTTGTCCAAAAAATATCAAGACGTTTGACAAAATGACAAAACATAGCTATACGGATTCAGTAGCAATCTAGTTGTGGTTGGAGCAGCACCTGTAAAATGGCTTATAACTCTTTCTCTTGTTTAATTGTGTAACATCACTTTTGTTGTACAGAATTTGTGCTTTGCATATATGCGTCCTGTGCCAGAGCTTTCCATTTCTCACGCCCCTCGTTTTTAAAATGGTTAAAAAAAGGATTTCCTTGTATGTAACCATAATCAAGAATGGGTATATTCGATTGTTTTGGACAAATTATGAAAATTGCATCAACCTTAAGGATTTATTATGATTATGAAAGCTAATTTAATGAAAAGGACATGTGTTATGTCTCTAATTTCAGTCAACATGCATATACATTTTTTTTCCAACCTTTAAATAAACTAATTAATAGTAATTTTATTTTAATCTCTGGTTCAAATGTGATTAGAAAATTGACCGAGATCAACTCTTTACTAATTTTCTGGAAATTGACTCTCTTGCTATAATATATGGAAACGGGGGCCTTATGTGATCAGTGGGCCGCCGCGAGTTCCCCACATCTGCCATCAACCAGTGATATTTCAGTTTATCTCAGCATTATTATCCCCATTGTATTTTCAGTACATTCACAAGCAGCAGAAATAATATCAGAATCGCTGTAGAGCTCTTTTAGCCCCCAATATATGCATGCACTGATGCCATCCAGGCTTTTGAAATTCAACCTTCAATTGATTAGTACAATGAGAAAACAATTAAACGGAATAATCGTCTGACTTCTCACCTCAAAACACATTGCTGTGATAAATGTGACCAACTGAACAGCCAGAAATTAAACTAATTAACTTGTTTCAGCCAGTTAATGTTTTGAGAGTCGAAACATTCACTGAGAGATACACGGACTGGGATTTTTTTCTTTTCTTTCAGGTTTGATAAAATCTCTGCAGAAATCATTGCAAAGCATTTGTGCATTTCCCCCCAAAAAATGAAAAATCATACTTTATTGTTGTTTGCAGAGCTGATCGATCTCATAGAGATCAGCACCTGTCATAATGAGAAAACAGTGTCTTATAACCATTGAGATGCCGGAATCGGCTCAACTGGCTTCTCTCGATATGGAGCAGCAGCAGTCATGACCCAAAGTTCATGACCTTGATGAGGGTGTGGACGTAGACTGACCGGTAAACAGGGAGCTTTGCTGTATGGCTCAGCTTTCTCTTCATCACAACAGCCTGGCACAGTGACTGCATTACTGCAGCCACCTGCCCAAATACGTGGCCAATCTCACCATCCCTCCCTACATCACTCATGAATAAGACCCAGAGACATTTGAACTCCTCCTCCTGGGCAAATTTCACCCCACCTACATGGAGAGGGCATCCTTTTCCGCGAGAGAACCATGGACTCAGATTTACTGGCACTGATCCACAGCCCAACCACTTCATACTCAGCAGAGCTCTGTTCCAGTGAACGCTGGAGGCCCTCATGCAACGCTGCCAGGAGGACATCATCATCCTCAAAAAGGAGAGACGTCACCGTCCAGCCACTAACATGATGCCCTCTTAGCCTCAGCTGCGCCTCGACACACAGTCCATGAAAATCACAAGCAGAAGGGATGATAAGCCACAACTTTGGTGAGGTCCAGCGGTCACCTTGAACAATCTGATTTAATGCCGAGTAGACGGACGCTGCTCTCACATCGGAAGTACAACGACCGGGTAGCCAACAACAGCGTTTCTAGGTACTCTATACTAACTAAGCACCTCCCACAAGACATCTCGGGGGACCCGGTCGTAGGCCTCCTCCAGCCACAAAAAACACATGTAGGCTGGATTGGCAAACTCCCATGCTCCCTCGATAATCTGTAAGAGCTGTGAAGAGCTGCTCCATTGTTCTACGGCCAAGACGGAACCCACATTGTTCCTCCTGTTTCTGAGGTTCGACTATCGGCCTCCTTTCTAGTAACCCCACATAGACTTTCCCAACAAGGCTGTGAGGTGTGATACCCTTCAGTAAAATAGTTCCTTTAACATTTCTAAAATGTTGGTTGTATAAACATCAAACCAAGTGTTTGTATTACACAATATAGCTCTTTGAGTTATTTAATTAGTTTTCATCTTTTATTATATACAACTTTCCACTTATTTAAATATAGTCAAAAATATTAATTGTTCTGTTAACTGTGTATTTTTTTTTAGATAATTTCAATTCCTTTTTGCTAACCTTAAGCCACCAGAATTAAGATTTTCAAGCAAAGAGAAAATAATCTGACAGTGTAAAACAATTCTGTAATTTATATTTTTCATACTCCAAATGATTTGTTTTAGATCATCAATGCAAACCCTAATAAATCAATAATTATTACATAAGCAAAATGTAATTTCAAGTAGTTTATTTCAAAATGGAATTAAAATTAAATGAACTTATTCATGAAAACAAAACAAAACAAAGAGTCCTCCCAATAATGTGCACTTTGCAAGATGTATTGTAATAGTCGCAAATAAAACTACATCCATCAAATCAAAATCTAAAAGCACAGAAAAGTTACCACAATCAGCTTTCAGGTAGGCAAGTGTAAAATATACACTTATTTCAAAAACAAACCCCCAAAAAACATGCATAAGTAAAATCTTTTAAATGGGAATTAAGCAAATAATGTGAAAATGTTTAAATGATTACAGTAGTTTTATGCCAATTAAAAATACATTTGAAACTCAGAGGTGGTTATTTCTTTGTAAGATGATGACGGCATTGAAAGCAGTTCCTATTTAACATACCATTTAAAAAAAACAAAAACCTACAAACCTTCCTCTGTTTTCTTCCTCTCATCAGACAGACTAAACATCCAGCCTACACTACAGCAAGTATGGCTCCCATTTACATTTCAATTCACCTTCAGGTAAATGCTTCCACATGAGACTCGACTCTTGTCGGAACTTAATGTTCTTCATTATCAGTTGTTACTGTTTGTTCAAGGCCCTGCACAGCTCATGAACACATAAACAAACTTAAGTCACAGCAATAATAACAGCATGAACAATAACTCATACAGCCGGGTCCATATCCAATGCAAATCTTTGGAACAATACCTCCTTTGTGCTTTTGTGTTTCTGTGGTTAACGCAGCATTTACATTTCATACGCTCACTAACCTTTTGTGCATCCCCGAGCATTGACTTGTCACTGCACTGATTTACTAGACCAGCAATTTTTGAGCCGGCTGACACACTCCCCCCCTGCTCCAGATGAATATTTACATGGCCGTTAACAGGTGGCGAGTAGTTTAATGGTGGTAATTGCTCGGCGGCACGTGTACCAAGAAAGAAGCTGTAAGAGTTGTGTTGCTTGGGGCTGTCCCACTCCTGTGATGACGCCTCCCAGGGGAAGCATGAACACGTGTGTGTGTATCGCAGTGTGTGCACCACATTTCATACATTAAGTGCAAACAACAAAGACATGGTGCAGTAACAACGTGTTCAAAGCTCAACACCCATTTTTTGTCATGAGTGTTGATAGTTTCTCTAACCACTGTGATATTAGTGTCTGATGAAAATATGAGAAAGGCTTCTTTTAATCTTGAACAGAAGAGGTGTCAACCCCAAGGACCAAATAAGGTCCGTCACAAGGTCGAATTGGGCCCGAATAGGCTGGGCTTGTATTGTGCGAAATTACAAAGAAGGCATTCACTATTCCTAAATTGTCCACTGGTGGTAGGGACTTAATAACGCTGAAAAACCCATTATGATCTGATTTCTGGAACTATCACATTATTCAAGTAATCATGTAAAAAACATAACAAATGAGGACAGCTAAACAATATGAGAATTTGGATTAACACACTTAGGTCTCTCTCGTACTGTAATGTCTTTGAGTCTGTATACTAGTTAATAAGGTTTATTCTAATCTTTTGAATCGGTGCATGTGTAAAATATACAAAAAGTGATAGTGTAACGTGGGACAACTAAAATGAACAAACATGAAGTGGAGCTGTTTAAAATCAATATAAGGATGCCATTTCTGGGGTGAAGAGGAGACAAATTGATTGCAGGTTTAAATGAAATGAAAACTTCACAGTAAATGAGGCTGAGTCAAAGAAGACAAGAGAAAACAGGAAGTGTTTGTGCTGGGTCACTGCGTACGTTTGTACACCAAAAGAAACTTGACAATGAACTCAAATCTGTAAAGCAGGGTTTTTCGATTATTGCATTTCTGAAGAGCATGGGAGCGTGTCAGATCTGATTACTAGTTACCTGATTACTCCCAGCTGCCAGAGTTTTATGGTGAATACGGTCAAATGAGACCCAGAACTGGATGGAGACATACAACGATCGGTCCAATGCAGCAGCGACGGTTAGATTAGTCTTAAGTCTTAGTCTGCAGTGACAGGCTTTTGCTACCTCATGCCTAAACAAACTTAGTTTCATCAAGAAATTTCATGTTCTTCGATTCAGCTCAATGCATTGTATTCATATAGTGCCATTACCAACATAATCATCTCCCAGGCTTTTTCCAGAAACAAAACCCCAACAAATCCATAAAAGCAAGAATAAATGACAGTGGAAAGGAAATATATTATTTTTTGGAGAAATAATAAGAATAATATGCCTTGTTTTTAGCGGTGCAGTTCAAACTGGGCTGTATTTAGCTTCTGAGACAAAAAGAGTTTGACACACTTTTTTTAAAAATTGAAATCACAGGGCAATCTGTGCGTTTTAAAAGCTGCTGCGCACCAAAGACCCTTCACAATTATCTCCATATTCCACAATAACCTTGTGATTTCCTAGTTTATTTATAAGGGGCATTTCTTTATTGAATTGTGCAAATTGACCATGTGGATATAAACAGAAGATGAAGACATAAATCTGTGTGTAAATAGACCTGTTTAGATTAATCTCCCATCTCATCTTCTCTCTATTCATTGGAGGGTAATTAGATTTCATTGTCTATCTGACAGCCATGCAAATGTTAGAGCTCAGGAATGTTTTCACAAACTGGAGCAGATGGACGTGACAGGCGCCCTCCTTTTCACTCTCAGAGAGGATGACATCAGCACATATGGTCGCAGTGATTGATCTGTCGTTGGAGAGCGATGGCCGGCTGAGTGCAGGCGGTGGAGAAGGGATATGTGCCGAGCGCAGGCAGCTGTAATGTTTTCCATGGCAAAACTCACACAGACGAAAGGATGAACGTGTCAGTGGCCCGAGTGTTTTGGAATTGGCTGTCTGAGTGTGTCTATGTTGTGCGGTGAAAGAAAGAGAAAACAAAGAAATGTGTTTGCAAAGGAAGTTTAAACCTTTATTTTTGTTTGATTTACCTCATTCATGTGTGCATTTTGTGTCTTTCCAGCCAACACGCAGTTTCCACGTTGAGTGCAGCCTTAACACAGAAAAAGTGCTTCATCAAAATTAAGAGCTGGGAAAGGTTGTGGCCTCTGCTTTGCATAAAAAAACCCATCAGATGTACCTCCAAACCTGACTTCAAAATGCAGGACATAAAACAATCCTCAATCTTCTTGAGTTCTGAAATTATTTATGCTTTAATGCGCCGTAAACTTATGATTTTTAGTCCACATCCATCAGCCGGTGATTGCGTCTAACAGTCAATATAATAGTGACGCGTCTCTGTTAGAAAAGTCAAACAGTGGAGTCCTCCAACCCTTGGTTAAGAAGATGCAAATGCTGTATCATATGGGAGGAAAAGCAGTGGGGTGGATATGCAGTTCCAGAGGCAGAACAGAAGCTGGGAGCTTGTCTTGTCCTGCTGTGTTCCTGGCAGATTGCTATGGAGCCTGTCATTGCGGCCAGCAGGGTGTTCAGCCACTACATGGCGTTCAGCAGGGGAGCTGAATAAATCACTGGAACACACACAGTCCAGCTTACAGTTTCCCTGACAAAGCTAACACTGGCCTCTCGTCACACCTATACTTTGTTTGTACAGCAGTGGTGTCAGCATTGTTCTGTTGGCCAAAGTGTAAAATCCAACAGATTTTACATAAAGAGGACAAAGTCTATTAGAAAGTAATGATTTAATCACTCTGAATCAGTGATTTAAATCAGGGATGTTCCCATCATCACCTTCTCAAATCTCCACCAACACATGCTTTGTCTCTTTAAAGTCCCTGATCAACATTTTTGTCTCATAAAAGATTTACAAATGATCACGGTACACACGGAAACACCAAGAGCGCTTACAACACTGTAGTTTGCCCGTCAGGCCTCGAGTTGGCACTGTGTTGTTCTTTTTCTTTCTTCATCATATTGGTCCAATTAAAAATGTGGAACTGCATGTGATTCAGTCAATCAGTGTTGTAAATGTACATTTTGTTTTCCCCTCTGCAAATAACCACACTGTTTCTCCACCAGTCAATTCAAGTTGGGTTTGAATTAGTTAGTTGCACATTTTCTAGAATAATCGTGATAAATCGCACGCTACATGGAAAAACTAGAATGGTAGAGCGCATAGCTTCGCCAATGCCACATTTGTCACCGTGGTAACCAATGTAAACAAGGTTATTTGATTCACCACACCACGCCTTCCACAATTTGTCATGGTCAAATGAAATGGGAACATCCTTGGATAGGGACAAATCATCCAGTCTAGTCTTTGTGAAAAGTTGGTAAAATACATCCATAAATGCCAACCAATAAATAAATAGATAAATACATGCAGACAAAAACGTTACACTCACCCCAACATTCGTTGGTGAAGGAAATAAGTCATCACAGTTCAGGCAGTCTTATGGGATATGTATGCCATGTTGATACTGCGATATTGATTCGTTTGTGGTGTATTCTGCAGCTCCATTTTGCACTTCATTAGACTTTATCAGGCTTTTACTTGCTATTTATGTTTTTAATGTCATCGTTTTTCTCAAGTAACCCAGAAAAAAGGCTTTCCGGGGACCCTCAGATTTTGCCTGCTACACCCCCTAATGCTCACTGGTGCCCCCCCAGGGGAGGCCCGTACAACACTTTGAAAGCTACTACTCAAAGTTTTAATGAACAATATATATAATGTTTTAAAGGGGACATATCATGCTAAATCCACTTTTTTAGCCCTTAAATGCATTTTGTTGTATATTTAGAGTGTTTAGAAGTACAGAAAAGTTCAAAGTAGTCTCTTCAGGTGCTCCGTTGATATCTTTATATTCTGTTTTGGTCATATTTTGCGATCGGTTTCGATTTTTCTATTCTCTATTACGTTTTTTGAACAATGACGTCACACTATTCTCAGCGGAACTGCCAAATTAGGACATCGACGTTTCGAGCAATCCGCCATTTTTGTTTCTCGCTGCGATTTTGTAGTCCAACCGAAGTTACGAGAGGATAAGTCGAAATGTTCGGTTGTTGGATGTAGTAACCCACAAGCTTCGTTACACCGTCTCCCAGCATCAGAACCTTTTCGAAGTGCCTGGTTGAGTTTTATTTTTCACAGAAATGTACCCACATCTGTGGGTAAGGTCATTTTTGTGTGCGCGAATCACTTTAAGGACGACTGCTTCAGCAACCTCCGCCAGTATAAAGAAGGATTTGCCGAAAGACTTGGTCTGATTGAGCGGTCAGTTCCTTCTATCTATGGAGACGACGAACAGAGCACTTCGGTAAGCTGTATATAACGCTAAAAAGTGTGATGATAAGACGTCCCTGTCATTGTTTTGTTAGCATTAGCAGTTGCACCGTCTTCATATGTTAGCGCTGTGTGCTCGTTTTAGATTAGAATGTAACTTCTGTGTTAAATAGTCGTTGTAATACAGGCAGTATTGTAGTAGTGGGCATGGATGGAGAAGTTAGTGTAAATATAGTAACACACCATTGCGTTACATCCATATGAAGACGTTGTTCTGCAGCTGCATCATCGTCATTTTCATCTCGCTCCGCCGGGTCCGACTCTGGCTCCAACATGTATGGCTGGATGGACAAATCTTCCGTTGTTGACATTTTGTAAATAATGTGTGAATATAAAGTTTCTGCGCCGCTAGATAATTGTATCTGTTCTATCAAACTACAAAGATGGCAGAACAGGGTGACGTTGAACCGAGTGTCACCTCTGCAACCTGGAGAGGAGGCGGGGTATGAAGTGTTTCATTTGCATTTGAAGAGACCGCCCCAAAACGAGTTGCTCTCAGAAGCACATCAGAAAAGGGGTAGAAAAGGGGCCTGTGGAGCTCTAATAATGAGGAATTTAGACCCAAGCATTGCAGTTTCGCGTTGTATAGACCACAACTGTATGATTTATATGTAAAAAGGAAGGATTTAAAAGCATGATATGTCTCCTTTAAGTAATACCGTCTATAAAATGGCATTTTCCCTTCGCTTGAAAACATGAATGTCTCCACACGTCAAACTGGAGGTTTGCTGTTTACACTCAGAATGCTGGTAGGTGAGCTCTCCAAAACTAAATTGCTTTTAGGGTTTAGAGTGATAGTGAAAATGTGGGCAAACATAATATTTATGTCTTTGTCAAAGGGCATGAAAAGCATTTTATGATTCAGCTCATTAACCTGCGAAACAGTTTTGTTCCAGGTCATAAAAAATGAACTGTCCTCCAGATCAAGTAACGCACATATCCTCCGGGGTGAATCGGGGTGAATTTCTTTGAAAACAGAGAAAATTCTATATTTTTAAAGTTATCCAAAATTCTTTTAAGCGCCTCGCTCGATGATAGGGCCAGTATGGCAGTGTGAAGTACCTCAAATTCAAAGATTCATATTGCATATTTGTAAACGTCTGTACTGATTTTTGAGGATTGCGTAGCTTCTTAGGTGCACCGGTTGAACTTTTACAGTTTTAGTGAGTTATTCTTTTATGCTTTTCCAACTTTTTTTTTTACTAATGTTTTACTAACCAGTCAGTGCACATTTACTAGCGATGTTTGTTTGCCACAAATCACAACTTTTCAAGAAAGGAAAGACTCCTGACTGAGTGGAAGTGTTCCTGGCTTTATCAGGCGGTCGCAGGTGGTTATAATCGATAAAACTAACTCGTATTGACTTGGCGTTACAGTAAGATGCTAATGGTGGCATGCAAAACAATAGATGAATAGTCCTTTTTGGAGGGATCCAGAACTGTGTTGTCCACAGTTCACATGCTCCATTTCCTAGACAGACATAGAAGACACCGGTGTGTCACTGTCACCTCGTTTTCTTCTAAAATGCAATAAGAAAAATCATGACAACTTTGCAATTAGGTCAGAAAATCATAGCCTGTGCCCCTGGAAAGAGTGGCTCATTGGATTGGGTTTAGACATTGGCTGTGATGAGGAAGGAGACAGGATGTATTTACATGAGGCACCCACACAAGCCTCCATAATCAATCTTGCAATCTCTCAGGGTGCAGACTCAGCCAAGAATGAGTGTGTGGGATGGAAGTCATGGCAAACAGCATGAATCTTTGCTAGCTGCCTGTTTAAAATCTGTGTTTATCCACAGGGCTGTGAATCTTTTTCTGCACTGTCACACTGAACATAAATGTTGTGCAGATTCTGCGATTATGTGAAACACATCCTACACCTTATCTACAAGATTTCTATTTCATCTCGGGGCTAAAACGTGTGTGTGTGTGCAGCCCTTGATGACAGCATATCACATCAAAAACGTTGACAGATCAAAACGGTTACCATCAAGGTGATCAGTTGCAGACAAAGTCATATGAAGTGACTGTACCCACTAATGTGGTGTTTTAGCTTTGAAAACGTGAACAAACTTAGCAGATAGTGATTTTTTTTTTTTTTTTTTTTTAACTAAACAGAATGAAGTGACTATATAATAATTCCTGTGTAATTCAATTTTTTTTTTCAGAATGGTTTAGGAACAGACATGATCTGTACAGGATGAATACATGTTTGGTTGTTGGAGGGTGACAGATGCAATAAAAGCAGCAGAGAAGTGTGAAAGTCTGTGACTCCTGGTCTGGACTCTGCAAGTCAGCTATTTGTGCCATTAAAGTGCCCATATTTTTAGATAAGAGAGTTGCACCATTCAAAGTCCTCAAACTCCTCATCAGACCAGGCTTTCCCCCAAAACATTTGCAGTTGTTAATGTAGCCCATGTTGTTTTCAGAGACCATCTAGACAACAAGCAGTTAAATGAGGACATCCTGTGAAACGTGTTGTCACTGGTCAGATCGAGTAAGGGGCCAGACAAAATTATGGTGCCTGACAAAGATTTTTGGATTCTTATGACCTCTGATTAGTGTCTATATTGAGAATTTGTCATCGGGCTTCAAGATAATGGATTCATGCCTTGCCTTTTGGCAGTTGTTGCAGTTGTTCGGGACATTAAAGCAATTCAGGGAATCATTTCAGTCGACAATGTTATTTAAACAAATATAAAGACAAAAAAGTTGCATAGTTGTAGCAGGAAATGAAGCTTATGTTCTATATTTAAATAACTAAAGTTGAATCTTCAATCCACAATTTTGTCCCTTTCATTGGGCAAGGCAAATGTAATCTCGTGCAATAACATTAAAGCTTTAATATTGAGTAAATTCCCAGAAATGTCAGCTAAACCAAAGGTACACTGTTTATGTAAAGACCTCATCCACATCTCTCTGAAAGCTTGATACAAACACCTTGATGATCGGCTCACACACACCGCTGTGGTGACACACTGGCAGATACCAGGTAACAACAATACCATTTTAAATATTCTTCCCAGACGGGGTTACCAAACCCTCCACTCACATTCGGCCGGGTGCACACCTCCTAAGTGACAACAAGCAACGGCCTGAGAGGAGGAGAGGGATTAGAGGATGGAGAAAACGTATGAGAATGAAAGAAGGTAGCAGCCATTTAAGATGACCAGTCATGAACACTTCCAGGTGAATGGGTTCTTTTGTGCAATCACCAAGCAGATCTCAGTGTGACTCACCGGGGATAAGCTTTGCAATCCAGTAATAGGTAAAATAAGAGGAACATGAGTGGTCCTGTGTAGAAAGAGAGAATGCTTCAGTTCCATAAGAGAAATAGAGTGGGTAAGTAGGACAACCGTGCTGATAGTTTCACTAGCTGCTCTGCTCACTGTATTTTTGTAGTTTGTGTTTTCTATGTTCTTCCTCTTTGTGTCCATTTGTTCTCCTTACTTGTCTGAACACTGAATATTGGCAGCTCAACTGAGCAAAATCAGTGCATGCTTATATTTTTTTTCCTAAAACCTCATCTACAACCGAAATCTAGAGATCTGCTGTTTGTTGAGATTACTCCGTACTGAAGAGCTCCAACCAGCCTGACTTGGCACTACCCGTACGCAGTCTGATACCTGTTGCCCAGCACATTCAGCATCCAAATCCTTTCTTTCCCTCTCACAGATGGCTGCACAGGATTAGCTAGTATGCTGAATATTCTCTAGATTCTTCTGACTCGTAGTAGTACTTGTAGGACCCCTGTAATTATATGTAAATGAAAAAAGATTATTGGTCAGTTGTTTTTTTTTTTACTTTGTTTTAATTTTAGAACATATTTTTTGATGATGTATAGAATAACAAGAGTACCGTTCAGTGTATTTCCAACAGTGACAATACAAACTACATGTTTCACTTTTAAAGTATCATGAGTGTTCCCTTTCAAATCAGAGCCTATGACCCTTCAAGTTAATGTAATGCAGGATTGAGTCATGCTCACAGAAGAGGCAAATACTTTTTTTTTCCTTTGGAAAAATAATGTCGTTCAAAGATACACTTCAAATGTGCTTTGGCTTCTGTTGAGCTTCATCACAAAAGATCGTGACAAATAAATTCATTTGGCTTGCAATAGGTAATCTACTCTTGTGAGTTAGGTGTTGAGTATTATGATGGACCTCAATCGTTAAACCGACATAAGTCAAACGAAATTAACGGCCCTTGTGATTGTACCACCAGTGATTTCCTGAGTGAAGCCCTTGCCTTTGAGCTCTCCAGCAAATATAACCTTTACTTTGCTCAAAAATACTGACTTGTTCCTCAACGTTCCCTACTTTTGCAGGCACCAAAGGAATACTTGTTTGTATCTCTCGCATGCAGTCCCTGAGTCAATTTTCACAAATTATCAAAATGCTACTTTCACAGTTAATGGAAGGATGTTGGTCATTTTAATCACACTTGAAACAGCTAAATTATTGAATCCAAATGATTTTTATTTTCCTATTAAAGTAGTTGACCTAATCTCTCATGAATATTTTTGGTGGATGTGCTGATTCATAAATTGGGATGCCACTTTTGGTGGTGTCATATAGAGGACAGTTACCCTTCCATGTCTTAGATGTGGCTTCAGCATAATTTCAGATCCTTTTTTTGAATTTTAAATTTTTTTATTGAATTAATTTTATTTATTTTTTTTTTTAAATTCTTCATATTCACTGACCTTAAACAAGCAGACTTTTTAATCTCACATAATGAATGTTCAGTCATGCTGCAACTTAATATACAATCCAATACAAGCTTGTGTCTGTCGTTGCTCTTATTCCAGTCGCTTTGTTTGCATTGCAAGCGAATGCATCTTATTTTCCGTGAGCTCGAGAAGTCATCTTATACTTTCTCTCTTTACGCTACGGCAGTTTTATGACCTTTGGGACTTTGCGTCATCTAACATGGTTTACTCAAGGAAGTGATGATTACCTGCGAGCTGACAGAAAACAACGGGTCGCGAATATCAGGAAAGCTAAAATCAATTTATTTGCAAAGCTTTTTCCAAGCATCATAAAACACACACAAATTGCTTTCACAGTTTTCTCCCAGGGTTGTTTTAATACTACTACTACTACTACTAACTTCATTTCTGTATTAATGTTCAGATGTTCGTTTTCTTATTGCTCCTGAATAAAATGTTACTTGTTGATTTATTTTTTTTTGGCAACCAAATAGACGCTTAAATTGTGAATTCAATATCATTCTATATTTAGTTTTCTCATATCCATGAAATTCTTCATTTACCCCCCCCCCCCACACATAAAAGTAATGCTGTTTTTACTTCTTTTTTCTCAGATTTGTCTGCATCATTTTCGTACCATTGCAAACATCAACCCTCCTGTTCTGATTACAGATGGAGCGCTGCCAGACAAGAAAGGTGTTCGCTACAAACCCAGCTGTGTAAATTGTTAATTTTGAATCAGTAAACAAAAACCGGAGTCGTCTGCTGAGGCAAATATGATAATTGTTTGCGGATTATGGAGATCTGGCTGGCAACTCGGCAGAGGCTGTGAGTAAACGGGAAGAAAGCTCAGCTCAAACAAATGCAGTTACTCAGCTAGTCGAGCGTGATCCACAGGGGAATATACAGCCTGTGTGCCCAGGAGGGTCTCTGCTGGGAAGGTGGGTCCAATCATTAAAACACACATCTAGAAATGACTAGATTCTGTTTGGGACCCTTAAAAAAAAAAAAAAAAAAAAAAAAAAACTCTCAAAATGCACATTTCTTATTCGTGTTGCGTGGATTTTTACTCGAAACAAACCGTAGTAAATATCAAACATATTTGCATTGGGCAGCATTATTGTCAATGTTTGTGCATACAATCAAGACAAGTTGAATTCACCATTAAGTATGATTTTGATATCTCAAGATAACTTTGCTACAACTGGCTTGCAATTTTTTGTGATGTGAAATTCATTGATGATGGAAACTAAGACTAGCTTGACGGGTTTGGAAAAGCCCATGTTTACTTGTCAAGAGTTAAAGTTGCACAATGATATCGCTCTCAATCTGACGCTGTAAATAATAACACCTAGCAGCTGTTTACGTTTAGTTTAGTAGGCACTCCAGAAACAGCTTGGCTCCATCCACAGTTGGAAAAACTTCTTCCATGCAGCTCCTTTCAGTGTCCTTAATTGCATTTTGCCAAGTTTGCTTAAAATTGTGGTTTTAAGTGGCAATAAGATATCTTTAGACTGCTGTATTTACTTACCGTGATTTTTGCCAATCGGTCAGTCCTAGTTTTGTTTTAACTGAAGCCATATGCTGTATTGTTTTGAAGTGATTTAACTTCCCCAAGAACATATTTGTTCACATATATACAGGTTTTGTTGCGAGTTGAAACAGTCTTAATGCTATGGTGAACTACAGGCGGCGTTGGGAAGCTTCTCACCTCTCAGCAATAAAAGTAATATGCAAAATGTTCAACCGTGAAACTTTGCAAGGATTTTTGTGTTGAGTTGCTTTTATTTGATGGATTTTGTATGACGTCCGTATGTGGGTTCTGAATTTTTGAGATGCGTATTCTTTACACAGCAATGGAGGAATTGTTTTTTAACCACACTTTACTCATTGTAGTTATTTTTTGACAGTTGCTTGGAACAGAGTGAAAACTCCTTTATGACATCAGCATGCATAAAAAATTAGGTTTAAAAAAAACAAAAAAAAACCAATTACTCTAACACGAAAATACCACTACGAAAACTCAATGCCTTGTGGTGTGCTCTTTAATTCTAACTTTGTCCTTTTAAGCATGACTGACATCTTCCAATACAGCTTCTATTGACCTTTTAAAGTGGTTATCATAAGTAGTTGCTCTTTAAAGAAGAACTGGTTATCTGATCCTTCTCTTTTTAAGAATGGCAATAATTCTGTTCAGTTGTGAGACGGTCTAATCTCTCTACCGCCGGGACCACATATCTGAGCAAACTTTCAGATCAAAGTCTGCAAGGGACTCCTCAACATGGTGTCCCTTGATCGCCTTTTCTGCCACAAAAACAAAATTCCAACAAAGAGTGTGTGAACTACCCACTCTTGGGATAATGGAAAAGACACTTTAATGTCGGGCTCGACGTGAGTGGAGTTGCCCAACACTCCTGTCATTGATACACAGCCGCTGCTGCTGCTGCGTCCTTTCTCTGTGTGAGGCAATGGTCTTCAAGGATGGGTGGTCCGTCTGGGGCTGAAATCGGACGTATGTGTTGGGGTGTGTGAGCTCCCTTTGTGTCAGGGGAGGAGGGCCTTTGTTCTCTTAACCAGGGAGGTGGGACCAGCAGATTAAGCCTTTAGAAGTGCAACCGACCACCATGAGGGCACGCCACAAGGGAGATTGTGTTTGTTGCTGAGCGTGTGTGTGTGCATGTGTGTGTGAGCGTGTGTGTGTGTGTGTGTGTGTCTCTGCATATGTGTATGTCTGCGTGAATGCATGAACCATACCATAAATATGCCACCGAGTATGAGTTAAATTGGGGAAAAAGAGAGGAAACTGGAAAGAAATTGACTCACAGAATGAGTGAAAAAGTCAGAACAGACATTTGTACCCATTTGCATTCGAATTAGCATGAGTTAGTGAGAATCTGATTCAGGTCAGCAGGTCAATAGTTCTTATCCATCTGTCCTTCTGATGGCATGCCTCCCAGGTCAGTTTGATTCCTCTGTGAGAGAGCTAATCTCACCCCAGTGCTCAGTGAGCCTCTACAGCATCCTCTGATCTGCTCCTTCAAACCCCTCTGCTGCCTGCGCACACAACAAAATGGGTTTGAGCTAAAGGGAGAGCAAAGTCTCTCTCACACACACACACACACACACACACACACACACACACACACACACACACACACACACACACACACACACACAGCCACAGATGGATATTTGCCTTAACTTAATTTTTTTTAACCAGAATATTCACTTGAAACACTTCTGCATAAAATATGTCAATTAGGTTAAAGATCTAAATTTATTCAATTTAATCTAAAGGATTTGATAGATGCTACTTTTTAGATAATAGTTCAGGCCCACTTCAAACATAATGAGGCAGAAGGCTAACAGATAATGACCCTTAAAATTCTGTTAAAAAGTTTTCAGCATTACTGAAGCTTCCCTACATGTCTTAGACATATCCTTATGTCTGTGCAGTCACATGGAGTCTTTAGGAGATAGCGGGCAGGTTACAACATATGCTAAAAATTATTTTTAAACATGGTTTGACCCGTTTCTGTCGGGAGCGAAGCTTCTGGGAATAGGACAAGCGCACCATCTGTGATGTAGACCTCCACCAGTCCTCTATTTCATGGCACACCCCGACCTCCTCCTCCTACTCTCATACCCCTGTTTCTGTCTCTCTCGTCCTTCAGTTTTCCTCCTTCCCAGTGTTCCTCCGTCTGTCATGGCGGCTGTTTGAACAAACAAACACACGAGGGTCCGTCGCGAGGCAGACGGCGAGATGTGGGACTGTTTGCTTTGGTTGCTCCCGTGCGGGCGAAAGTTTTCTTAAGAGGTCTGGAGCTGAACGGAGAGGACCTCAAAACAAATATTTACCCTCATGGCTCCAGCGCCTGGGCCCTTTCCTCTCTTCCACAGATGACAAACAAGAGGATGGACCCACTTTTGGTTCTGAAGAGAAAAAGAAATGCGGCTCAGAGTTAACGAGAGACTTCACGCTTATTTCAAGGTTGCCGTCGCTCTTCTGGATTAATAATTGACAAATAATGCCAAACTTGGCGTGTGATAACTGGATTGCTATGCGGCTAATCCTACATTCCAGCTTTTTCACATGTGGACCCTTAAATCGGTGCTCCACAATGTGGTGTTGAAAGACAAAAAATAAACAGACAGTATTTCTTTGTGTCACTGTATTGACTTGTTTTGCTAGTCCTGCCATGCTCTTTTTCCTCCGCTTATAATCTCTACTACCTCTGATGCCTTCCTGCCACGATCAAACACAAATCAACAGATATCACCATCCCTTCAATGCAGCCATTAAGCTCAGCCTCTATCTGAATTTAAAGTGTCTCCTCCATCACTCCCCAGCCTGTAAATATGTACATGTTTGACTGTGGGGTCAGAGAAGAAGACAGGAACTGGGCAGAAATGCCTACTTCCTGGAGGAGGCAGCACGGCAGGGGGGCCTCTACCAATCATGTGTCAGCACAGGGACATTCTCTGATGCACGCCGTCACACATCAGAGATGAACATTAAAGCTGAGAGGGTGAGAGAGAGGGCGCTCGCAGGAAGTGAGTGATTTCATGTGTTGGGGAGGGGAGGTTTGATAAACGGATATGCAGGTGTTAATATCCTGCAGAAAGTAAATACTTGTAATCTTTACTGACCTCCACTGAGCATGGGGTCGTCCTTCGCTTGGACACAGAATTCCTAATGTGTGGTTCTCCTTTATTTTGATAAGTTGGCAGGACTGTGAATATTTTTTTCTGTGCAACTAAGAAAAAAAAGTTTTATGCAGCATGCAATTACAGAATTTTTCTTTGGCAAATGATGTGCTAATAAAACTCCTTTGTTTATAATTCATCAGCATAGAACACATGATCTGCTGGGAAAAGACAAACTCTAGTGGAACTATAGTGCCCTCTTGTGTTGTGTGTGCCTTATCTTTGTATCTCCAACCAGACCTACCACACAGGAGTCAGACTAACAGTCAGGCAGAGGGATGAAGGTGTGTCTTACTTTCACAGAGAAACAGATATACAGAATTTACATCCTGCAGATCATGCAAATGAGTGATGTGTGCGTGGTTCAGAGACAGTAGCACTTTCCGAAAGACAGTAGACTGAGCTGGAGGTGAAACCGATAAAGAGGCTGAGGATTTCATTGGGACCAGATCAGATCAGATCCCTGTTTGAAAAAGGAGTAAGAACTAAACTTTCTTTTATGGTTTTCCTTTTTGAACTCGTTTTCCTGCAGAGGGCAAGGATAGTTTTGGTTTTGTCACCATGTGCTCATCCCAGTGGTCACCTAGACGAGTGCAAAACTCACAGACAAGCCCTTCATATAGCTGTAGCTCAAGTTACTGGGTTGAAATGTCTGTGCGAAGAAGTACCTGTCTGTCATTGTTCACACAAACATCACTGAGCATCAACAATTATGAAACCATCACAGAACTTTGAAGCTGTTTAAATCCGTTTTAAGATACTTTGAAACAGAAATGCACAACAAATTAATATTTCATAGGCCATGGGCCTAATATCCATGGGCCCACATTGGCCCATTAAAGGGTACTATATGACCCATGGATGACATCGCAAATGGTAAAATGTACTTTCATTTTTTTTAATTGGTCAATAAAACACATAAATTCCTAAATTGGCCAGTAGGGGAAAAAACAAAACACCTAGAACTGAATAGTGCAGTAATGCCACCTTTTGCAGGCTGCATGGTTGAGTTGTGGTTAACGCTCTCACCTCATAGCGTGGGTTCAGATATGAGGGAGGTTGCATGTTCTTCCTGTTCATGGGTTTTATCTGGGTAGTCTGGTTTCCTCGCAAAATGCAAAATTGTGTGTGTGTGTCCTGGTGACCTGTACAGAGTGTAACCTGCCTTCAGCCAGAGTTAGCTGTTATTGGTTGGCTCCAGTGCCCTCTGACCTTCGGCTGGATTAATTGGTGTGTGTGTGTGTGTGCACGCACGTGTGCTTGTGTGCACGTGTGCGCGTGTACTGTCTGTTTGCTCCTCTGGCCAATCACATAATTGCTAACAGAATTTTTGGGGGGGAGTCATTCTAATTGTAACGGAGCCTATTTTTTTAATTATTTCATTATTAGCTGCAGTCATTACACGTCGAAAGGGTTTTATTGGCAGAATGTTATTGTAAACATAGATTAGATATCTTATTACACTATTGACAAGTTATTCCGTTACGAGCTTCATTACAATGAAAAGAGCCAAACTTATAACATTGTTTGCAGGAATTACATTATTGGCCATGATTACATTGTTGGTGGTTAGAGCCCTGGTCTAGAACATGAAAAGTTTTTGACTGACTGAAATGTGAATATGTCCTGCTATTGATCTCTCTATGAGTTGAATGGGAATGAATAGGCAACAACACTATACATGTAACCTGTAACTTGTAGAGTAAACACTGTATTCATCTTTCTAATCCTGACGGTTACTCAGACCAGGACACTTACCATTCCTCCTGATGGTTCTCCAAGAACTGCAACCACAAACGGTCATAGTGCAATTCTAAGTCAAAATCGATAAACATTTGAGTAAAGTGTTTATTTTCCTTCTGTTGGTGTAGATTTTTTTTATTGGAATCCAATTTGTATTATCAAGGTTTATTAACAAAGAAATAAATCAGGGAAACCACTCAGAAGGCGAACCAGGTAAGTCTTGACCTTTTGAGAGTTGTTGTCCATGGAACGAAATTTCAGTGGTAGCAGGAATGGCATTCAACCTGAGTCTATGGTGGAAGATCCAATTACTTGCTGTGGCGACCCCTGTGACAGTGAGCAGCTGGATGGATACTGGTCGAGCATGAGCACTAACTTAGAAAATCATGTTTCCTGTAGTAAGTAACTTCTGTTAGTAAAAGTTTTGTGTGGTCAAAATAGTTTGATGGAAAATGTGTGTCATACTCATATCATACAAAACAATTAGCTATTTTATTATATTTGCAGTGTTTTTTAATTGTTTGGGGTTTTTTTTCCATCTTTGAACATATTTGCAGGGCATCTTGACATTGGTTGAGTTGGATTTCTGGAGCAGCAGGGACCCAGAAGGGGGAATATGTCCCTGAAAAAACATTTTTTTCCTTTCGAAAAAGAAAAAGAAGAGCCCCTAATTCGCCATTTGACAAGTCACTTGATCTTCTTAACTGCAGAGATCTTGCTCTGTAATATATTCCGACCGCTTTTCGCTTGGAGAACTACCCTCCTGGGATCAATGAAGTACCTCAAGGTAAGGGAAGCGGTCCTTTAAAGTGGCTATGAACTGTTTTTGCCACTAGATGTCAGCTCAGTAGCATTGTGAAACTGCAGAAGCGACAACACATGATTATATTGTACATACAGCATAGAATGTGCACCAGCATCAATATTTAAGGGATATTAGTTGTTTGGACGCAATAGAGTCAGATTTCAATTAATCATAACGTCATTTTTTTTAATGTTTTTTTCAGTAACATGATTTATCATAATTTATCTTCATTTGTTGCTTCTTTTGCTAATAAAAACAGTGTAATTATCGGCAACACTCAAGAAGGCAAAACATCTGATTACAGATTCTTTACTGTACTTATAGAAAAGCATACAACAATTTTAAATGCATGACAAGCCTCAATTATGATAAAAGAAACACAAAAAAGAGGTTTGTAGGATCAATAACAGGTGATTACTCAGATTTAGAAAGGAGCTTGTATTTTTACCATCCACCTTCCCTCTACACATGTTAGTATCTACAGGATAGATTTATTCAGTTCATATTTTAACTTTACACCAACTGATTAACAATATCTACCTACATGCAGTTTTTAAGTTGTATTCAGTATATGCTTCAGATGTCTGCCTTCTTTCATGATCACTTCTAACTCTGATCAGTCATTAACCCTGTGCTAAGAGCGCTGCGTGGTTATAAACATGGATGACCCGTTTCTGGAGGGGCCATACTTTAATGTAGTCCTGCTGCTTCACGGTGAGGAGATTCCCAGTTTGAGTAAAGTCCTGGTGCGGCTTGCTTCGTTCCTTTGCATGTGCAGATTGTGTTTTGGTACTCCATTGTCCTTACACAATCCCACAATACATTTTCAATCTTATTAATGAGTTTAAATTATCTATTGATGATAATTGGAGTGTCTGTTTGAATCTTGTGATGGACTGGTGAACTATCCATGCCTCAGGGATTGGCTCCAAAACACCACAACCCTACTCCGGATGAAGCGGTAGAGAAAATGGATGGTTGAACATGGTGCCAGTCCCTCCCATTCATCAACGTCTGTCAGTCATCCAACTTCTTTTGCTGATAATTTAATTTGCAACTACATTCTTTGTATTAGTGAGTGAGCGTTAAAGCAAGCACCTTAAGGTGGGGTACACCTGTCTGACCAGATCATAATGGACTACTGCTGCCATCACTCTTTTCAATCCTGATGATTCCCTGGACCCCCATTCTCTACATGGAAATAGAGAAACTATTGTTTTCCACAGTCAGTTACAGGTTATAACTGATCAAAAAGGAAAGTCACTTGGCTTGAGGGAATAAGTTCTTGCACAGTTTGCATAAATGTTTTGGTGCAATGAGAGGTGAGACAGGTGTCGTCCAATATACCAGAGGCCTTTCAATCACACTGTACAGACCTCATTTATCTTTGTTACTATGGAGGATTTTATACAGTGCTTTACAGTTAATATTTAACAATGAGAAGTATACATTTTATTTTTAGAGCACTTTTCTTGAAACTTAGTTCAAGGTTTAAAGCAGATTTTGTTTTTAATGAGTGATTTTACGCATTTTAACGCCTCTTTATTCCATAAATAAAAAGCCACGTCTTTAGTTTTCTCCACATTCAGGCAGACATTGTTGTCTATAACAATGGAATTGGCTCCAATGCCTTTCTATAGTACATTTAGTTGTTTATGATGAGACTAACCACTGTTTTATTAGCTCTTAACTTGAAAATGTTGAGCTGAGTTTGCCTGAACAGTATTTTGGAGCGCTCAGCACACATCTCTTGTAGCATTTGTTTGAGGTGTTTAGATATGTGTTCAGGTTATAAGTATACCTGAGTATTAATTGCACAGCAGTGCTATCAAAGCCCATGGACTGAATTAATTCACCGTGTGAGTTTGTGAAATTTAGGAAGGTGAGGGGAGCATAGCTTTGCATTTTGAACACTTCTTCAGCCAACAAGATCTTTACACAATACCGGATGACACTTCACCTGGTGCTTTTGTTGTATAATTATATGTTATGAAGTTCCTCTGTAAAGTTGCACCTTTGTCTTTTTAAAGGACCAATTTTTGCAGCAAAATGTTCTGGGTGGAGGTGACTTTGACAAAACGTTTGTTCTGTTGACCCTCTCAGCGCAACTGCAGCTGAAGCATAGTTGCCCTTTACTACAATTACAGGGTATGGCGAGCTTCAATAGTCAACTCATTTCGTAATTAGAAAACATGGGTTGGTCTAATCAAACTATGTAGCATATAATAGCTTTGTCCAGTACCAAGGAGCAGCATTCAGAATATTTGAAGGCTAACTTAAACACACAGTCGAAAAGGCTTACGGACTGATTAAAGACTCATGATTAATAAAAAAAATAAAAAATAAAAAAAAACCTTTGCAGAAATTGTGACGTGAACACAACTGATGATGTTCTAAAACATAAAGAAAGCTTGTGATAGTTTTAATTGTGTGCTTTATAATCTAAAAACAAAATGGATTTTGTGTTTTGAAATCCAGTGAATTCATTTATCCATAATGTGCAGCATTGTGATGGATTGATCATCTTTCTTTCCACATTTTGGCGACTGTGTCACTTATCATGATACACCCCAGTTACCACCTATAAAGATGTTCTCATACCGCAGAAGGTCTGTGGTTATGTTATGGTCTAAAACCAAAACTAGGATTAACTACAAAGAGCACAAATGTGGTAGTTTCGAATTTCATCAATTTCAGACGGAGTATTCAAGATGTTAGGTAGATCAATGACAAACAAAAATCTCAATGTGATGTGATTCCAAAGACATTTGTTACACTTGTGCTTAAAAGTGGAATGAGGCCTTTATGTGAAATCAATGTGTCATACAAACATGTCCGGACATGTTGAGATAGATTCTTTTGCTGAATCCAGAAAAGTATTTAACGCTAATGCTTCTCATCGCTTCAATTCGAATTTAGGTTTTTGTGTGAATGCAGCGGTTTCTGATAAGTACAAGCACTGTGCAACATTTCTAGGGTGTTTTCTTTTTGATTGAAAAAGAAAAAGTAGTCGTTGAAGCCTGAGATGGTGCCTCGGGCAGAGACTGCTTTGATTGCTGTGAAGGTTGATGAACTGGACTTTTCACAAGAAGCTTTGAGGTAGCTGCTTTAGCTTTTTACTTTTTGAGGTCTCATTACTTTGTAAGTTGTTATATGATGTGTGTGGTTGTTAGTACTGTGTGAGCTGTGTGTCTTCAAGTTTGCTGGTGAATTTAATGGCTGCTGTTCTACATTTGTGAACCAGTTTCTATCTCATTCAGTGTTGTGAATATTCGAAGGGTATTTCAGTTGATTTTTAGATCATTATTATGCTGGAGCATTCGAAGAAATGACCAGCTGTCTGTGGTGGTTCCAAATGTTTAAAACGCACCTCGGAAACAGGCATGTTGAGTTTTTTATTTTGCGGGACTCCTGTTTGAAGAGGGATGCGCTTGTAAAAAAGCTAATCTGAGGTTAACTTGGGTTTTGGGAGTTTGGTTCGCGAGATGATTGTCATCTGGAATGGGAGCACCTGTTTTGTTGTTTTGTGTTGATGTCTGTTACCCAGATGCTTTTATGAACTGTAAAGTATGTGGGCAGGTGAGGCTGGTTCCAAGATGATTATAGTTTAGTCACTGATGACGGTGCCTGATTCCAATCTTAATTTTGAGTGATTGGTGTTTTGTCAGCTTCTCTTTTATCACAGAAATCGAGGTCAAGCATGGGTAGAGTCGGGGTTCTCTGGTATTTGTTGGTGGTATTGTTTTCTTTCCGGCTTACCTTGCTAGAATAAAAATAAAAATGAAATTAAAAAATAGTGTAAATCAACATTCATAAACGTAAAAAATGCTGTTGTTACCTGTTGTTGGGGATTAATGAACGTTATTGTTGGTGTCGATAGTTTCCTCATATTTAGTTCTGTTTATTTATTTCTATCAGCCTTTATCAGTTAAAAGTATTTTTGGTGTTGTACTTTTCAATGCAATGATGAGGAAGTGAGTCAGGGTGGAAATGCTTTTGAATTCGTTTTCTGTTCTTTTGACTATTTTTGTGAAATCTCTATTGCAGCTCTGCGTCGTTCATTCCACCTTCACGTGTTTTTCAATTTGTTAATCAAAGGGGTTTTTCTTTCAAAATATTTGTATTGCCTTCTTTTCAACTAAATATTTATTCAAAGGTGTTGCATGCATAATTAGGGCGCTGACGTGTCTCATCTGACATTTGAGGCTATGTTGGCTATAATGCAGTACAAAGAAGTGGCTTTGTAAAAAGAATAAAAAAAACAAACAAAAAAAAAAACACGTCACTGCATGTGACCGTAATTACTGATTACTTTATTACTTTGGAAAGCTGATTTACAAGTCCGTTTTCTAAGTCTGTGAAGTAACACTGTATTGTTGTTTCCTCTGGAGTGGATTAAGTTGAGCGCTGTATCACTGTGAGAAATGGGGGAGTGTGTCCTCGACTCCCACATGAAGAAAGTCTCAAGGCTGAACTTCTTTCACCCGTGCAGTGCTGCTGAGAGAGAGAGCAGGAAAAACATGCTTTTGTTCATTTCAAGACGGTGCCATTGTAATTCCTCATGATCAAACTAACCATGAGAATTTCAAATGTGGGTGTATAGCAATCACGATCATTTGTGTCTTATATTCTTCTTTAGCTGCCTCATAGCCAAAAGACCTGATGGTACTATATTATCTTTCATAGTTCTGACTTGCTCAAGGTATCTCCAAAAGTACAATATGGTAGTTGTTAGGTTGTTATATTTCAGGTTTGTCTCTTGTGAAACTACCTAACAGTTTCAGTTCAGGGGTTAAGACTTTCCTTATAGTTGTGCTCCCATAGGTTTTAGATTTTTTTTCACACACTGAACTTGTATCCTTTTTGTTCAGTTGTCACGCACTTGCATATCTCATCACTGTATGCCATTAACTTCTTCCTTGTGTTGTCTGTCTCATCTTTGAATATTTCTCTACTCAGTCATGAATCGTTGTCACTTCCGGGATCTTTGGACTAAATATTCCACATGGTCCTATAGTGCTATCTTTACTGTTATTGTGTCCTGCTTAATATTCCCAATAATCTTTCCAACCCCCAAGGTTATCATTTTTGGGCCTGTTTGAACCGGCAAATTTTTCCTGTTAAAAAAAAAGAATTGTCCTTCCATATTTTGACCCAGGCTGCTCGATTTATCACAAAGTTATCGGTACCGCCATATAAACATGCACAATATGCATGTCCCAAAAGACTGACTGACCTGGAATAGATTATTTTTCCATCCTCTGGAAAATTGAAATGACAGAATCTTAGACGTAGGAACAAAATGCAAATGACTTATAAAATAGGTGCATATAATTTAGTTCAGTTGACTGGCAGGCTTAATCTTTTCATGGATTCCTCAGAGCAGAAGTCAGAAAGCCGAAAATCGGGGAAGCATTACCCCCCCAAAGAAAAAAAGGTCGATAACTTCTCTGCTTTTGAAATGTTGCTGGTGAGAAATGAAGTTGCACATGTACGGTAATTAAAAAACTAACTATTGTTCCAGGTTGCATGAAATCACATTTAGGATGTCAGAGTTACATGTTGGAGGGGGTTGGTTTACACCTGTGGATGACGATTTGAGTTTGAGCTGTATAGGATGTCTTCAATTTGGTAAGGTTTTGAATGTCTTATATTGTGTTAATCACAGTTCCGTACTGGTACAGTGGTTAGCATTATAGCCTTACTGTGAGATAATTCCCAGTTTGAATCTGGGCTTTTCATGTTGTTCCGCAGGTGTGCGCAGGTGTGAGGTCATTTGGTGACCCTGTGTTTGCAATCTGAGGGACTGGTGACCTGTCAGGGTATCCATTCTGTATGCTGCATTCGCAACCTGTGACTCTGAGTTTAATAAAGCCGTTTAAGATCATGTTGGATAGATAGCTGATTTGTGATGAAGTCTTCCATGATGTTGGCGAATGTCAGCTCAGACTGCACCCACATTCGGAGAGTTAAAGGTTGCAAAATCAAAATCTTTCCACCATGTAATTTCCTTAATAGAAGCTAACAAAAGAAGGTATGGAACGCTTAATCTAATCCAATTATTGCTAATTAAATGTTATAAGTGTGACTCTTATGGCGCACTCTGAGTACAGGAAAGTGACTTATAGAACATTTGTAACGTGACCTAAATATGATTATTATAGATTAATGGGTATAGTGAGGTATTTGCGATTTTGATGTTTTAGTGCTGTCAAACGATTAACATTTTTAATCAGATTAATCATAGTGTTGCTGTGGATTCATTTTGCATGAACAAACAGACTCAAAAGAGAACGGAGTATATATGCACTTAACATGTTTATTAAACACCTTTAACAGTTCATGTATGATTCACATTAATGTGGCATTTTAAGCTGGAAGTGCTTTGGTGAAAATAAAACTCCTTCCTGCAGAACTATGTCGGTCAATAGTTTCGTCTTGAGTCTTTTGGTTCTCAAAATTCCCAGAGAACGAACGAACATGCCTTTTAGTGTTTACCACATCCAGTTGGTTCCGTTAATTTTGACACCCCTAGTATTTTTACATTGTTGTTAAATGCACTTTTAGTTTAGTTATTCTTATATTTTAATCCTAAAATAACAGTATTGTATGAATGTAATTGTTACAAAAGTTGCTTACATGAAATGTGTTATCTAATTGGCCGCCCCAGTCCAAATATTCTTCATACGCCACATTTGAATAACAATAATGCTGTTGTGAATTTTTACACAATAAGATATTATGAGGTTCAAGCTCAAGGGACAAAAATAACAGAGTAGAAAATTGTGTTCTGAATAGGAAATATGTTTTATATGAGCGTGCCAATTCTGGTTGGTTCTTTTCCCACTGAGCAACGCGGGCCAGATGACAACTTTAAGACGCCTTCAGGGAGGCCAGAATGAAAGTTCTTTGTATGTCTTTCCTGGACATTGCTTGGATGTCCTGTCTGGACGTCATATGCACGTCCAAACAAGACCTCTGGATGACGTGACGCAATGAAAAAAAAAAAAAAAATGTGACACCACCTGGGATTGAACCCAGGCCTCTTTCATGCAGGTATGATTCCTAACTAGACCAACAGTGCACTTGTGCTTATGTCAATCCTGACAATAAATTTGTAAGCATGTCACTTATATATGACGGACTCAAAAAAGTATTGTGACTAAACATGTGCCCTAGATAACATCGATGCATAATACTTTTTCGAGCTTGTCATATATAAGTGACATGCTTACAAATTTATTGTCAGGATTGACATGAATACAAGTGCACAGTTGGTCTAGTGGTTAGGAAACATACCTGTCAAGGAAGAGGTTTGCGTTTGATCCCAGATGGTGTCACATAATATTTTTTTCCTCCATTCCGTCACGTCATCCAGAGGTCTTGTTTAGATGTTTATATGACGTCCGGATAGGACGTCCATGCGAGGTCCAGGAAAGGCGTACAAAAAAGTTTCATTCTGGCCTCCGTGAAGACGTCTTAAAGATGTATGGAAATGATGTCTTAAAGACGTCACCTGGACCGCTGTTGCACAGTGGGTTGCTTTAGCCACATTAGATTTGGACAGTGTCTGGATTTGTTATTGACTGGACACCATATCCACCCATCCATCCATTCTCTATACTGCTGTACTGGGATTGCAAGATGTTGAAGTCCATCCCTTATAAACGAAGGCAGGTAGGCAGGGAGTCATTCACACAGATGGGCGATTTTGAGTCCCTAATTGTCCTCAAACACATGTTTTTGAGCTGTGGGAAGAAGGAACATGCAGACTCCACACAGACATGCCTCCAAACCCCTGTGCAGTCCAGGCTACAACATAGCATCTGTTAAACTGACACAATTTCATTTATATTTAAAGACAAATATCCTTAATTTAGGCCATGTTTCCTGTTGTCGAGTACAAAATGTCTGGGTGTTGTCGTGTAGGCTTTTCCCATCTCCCGGGGAGCCGGTCTGGCTGTTTTTAAGCAAAGAGGCTGCTGAGGAAGGGCTGTCAGCGGATATGGATGCTTCCAGAGCTCATTAAAGGGCTGTCTGCAGCACGCCAGGTTTTGCGAGACAGAGCCGGAGATAGAACGCAACATCATAAAGGAATTCCATCCATCATGTTCCTCTGTGACATTAATATCTGTCACACACCTCTGACAATGCAATATTGCACCCCTAGAGTGAGACATCTTTTCTGTCACAATGCAAGCCAAGAGGGATACTCATGTGTCTGTGTGTGTGTGTCCTTGTGTAATTTTGTTTGAAGCAGGGGGGGTAGTGGGGGTATGGATGTTGCACTGCTTCCGCCTTGTTCCTATTATGAAACATTGAGTGTGATATTGCTGGAAGTGTATACAATGTTTCCCACCAGAATAGCTTCAGTACTACTCTGCAAGAAGACGCCTCTTTCAAATACACAAGCCTCTTCAGGTTGTTGAACCAAATGAGGAAGTTGGAGCAGTACTTTGGGATGTTTACAATGAAATGATTCATACTGCGCAGTAACAGGGTGCAGCAGCAATTGGAAGGTGAAAGCACTACACTCGGCATATTGTGGGCTTAATAGTGAGTCCTTGCTGTAGGACGTCCCAGTCTCTCGTCATGTCTCTTCACTGAGCTGTAAGCGAGCAAACAGACACGTCCACCAAATTGTTTTGTGAATTCTTTGTCACTGAAAGGCATTTTATTTCCAGGAGAGGCATTCATATCTTCGTGATTTCCAGACTCTGCATCTGTCTCATTGGAATTCTGCCTCTTGCTTAAGGACACACTGAGAGAAGACACATAAATCAGAGGAAAGCTGTATTTAGTGTCACTCTGCTGTTGAGATGACTGTAGCATCACACACTTTGTAAAGCGCACATTATAGCCATATTTCATTATCATTTACCTGCTTGACAAGGACAATGCTCATCAATCCACACTAAAAGAATAAAAGACCTTTAATCCAAGGAGATTGAATTTCTGTTACGATTCACTCTAACATCGCCCACTAGTGGCCCCTCCTGATATTAAACGCAGTAGCATGGTGATGACTGACTCTGACAGGCCTCTCCTTGGACTTCTCCTTCAGGCCATTTGTCAGCAGGCAAGCCCCACACAACAGAGTACAGATTGGCAGTTCACTATAACATCGTTCAACATGAACAAGCATGGGCACCGCAGGGGCTGAGAATGAGAAATAACACTGAGCCACGCTGAGTAAACATGATCCTCCAGTGTAATGAATCAGTTCGTAGCACCTCCTTGACAAGCCTGTCGGGTATGAATGAAAACACATGCATAAATAGCCTTTCTAGTTAATATTTTATCAGTTGAGCCTGCCCCGCGTTTACATGAAACGCCACAAGGTGATGAACCAGTATCGCATGCAAGCAGTGGCCATATTTTGTGCCACATTTATTGTTCACAGCTTGTGATTTCAGTTTTCTACAAGTATCCTATTCCCAGGTAATTAATCATAATATCAGCCATAACTCTGTAGAGTGAGATATCTGCAGTTCGACGCAAGTGAAACTTATTCAGCCCAAATGTGTTTCATTAAGCGGATTTTCTCCAGCAGGAATGTAAAATCACAGCTGGCGTTAAAACATAGGTGACTAGTGTTCTTATAGTAGAGAACGGAGATGTGTGGTTCTAATTAGACCAGTGGCTATCTCAGTGGACCTCCTGTCACAGACCTTCTCTTTAATTAACACAAAGAAAAGAGGATGTCAAGTGGAAATAGCAAGTTGGCTCCATGCTGGATGATTTCTACTGTAGGAGTGGGAGAGACTCGGAGTCAGGCACGGGAAAGAATCCTTTAAACATGCAATCCATCACACATTTAAAGAAGCACAACTGAAAGAGTGATCACGAATCAAAATCTTTTAATTTATGTTACTCCGTTCATTATATTCTTATCATATTTTTGTGATGTAAATGCTGCTTGATCATGAATCACTTCTAATGACTTCATATAAGATTAGTTGGCAAGGAGAGGGGCATCACTGAAATTGCTGCAGAAATCGGTGCATACTTTCAAACCCGCCAGAATAATTATAGTCTATTTTATTTTTAAACCCAGTCACGGCTTCAGCTATGCTTCCAGCATTTAATCACTTTTTTTCAACCCATACAGCTTCTACTAAAGTGTATGATACTCCCATATATGTTTGATAAGTAATTCAAATGTCATCAGTAGCCTGTGCAAATTTCTGATGAGAGAGATTGAATTCTCTAACTCATCTTTAGCCGAGGACATGAAGTCGAGGACGTCATGAGGTCCTATGCTCCTTAAAAAATCTGGTCACTGTTTCTAAAGTTGTTGAACTACAACGAAAGCATTTTTATTTCAGGGGTTAGCTACTTATATCAGTCATCTTCCCTTTGTTGTTTTTACTGATCACTGCAAAAGCACGACAGGCACCATTTCATGTCTAATTGACAGATAAGCATGATCGACAGTGAGCAGATTGTTTACCAGGTTGAGTAAGAGTGTGGCGTTACGTCGGACATGTATCATTATCATTACGAGACATTCACTGCACAAAGCGTTAAATATAGTGATGGAGAGTATTTTTTTTTAATGGCAGTGACATTAAAGGCATATTGGCCACCATGCCAGTTGGGGAAGTGAATCCGCCTTAGTTGAATGTTGCCCAACCTAAAATTAAGAACGTCTGTTTGCTCCTTTTGACAGGTATTGCCACAGCAAGTTATTGTAACTTACACTGTCAAGTAAGCTGGTTCTTATTTTCAGCCCAGTCTCCTCTGACTGAAGATTAAGACTCAAATGCTCAAAGGGAGGCCCTTCATCTGCTGCCATAATATATCATATCACACAATAGATCTCCTATTGGGGCAGCTTTTTGTTACTCAACAGTTGATAGTATTTTCTATCTATTAAACAAGAGGTGTTGATTTAGTCTGAGTTGCTTATTCCCTGTGTATTTCTGGATAATCTTTGTGTAATTCAATTTTCTCAAATACTCCAAAAGCATGTTCTTTAGGTGGACAGCCGTCTCTAAATTGATGAGTTGGATAGAAATAGTATAGAAAATGAAGGAATGGTAATTCAAAGGATTAGTTTTGCAGTATCTCTCTTTGAAGCTTCCAACTACTACCACACTAGCTTTTTTTTTCAGATTTGATTTTCTCCTATATCTTACGTCTAAAAATATGGGTTTTGATAAAAACAAAATGCTGCAGTGATGGCGCATCACAATCATTCACAAGCTTCAGCTTTAGTGAGTTTTGTGATTGTAAGTGTGGAGAGATCCAGGCTTTCTGCAAGTGAGTGAGAGAAAGAGAAATATAACAGATAAACGATCACAAAGTGGATATTTTCTTCTTCTTCTCCAAAAAAAAAAAAAAAAAAAAAAGGAAATGCTGCACTCAGCTTATCGGTGGGTCACAAACTTCCACAGTTACCATGGTAACGTAACAGCCATCCCTATGGTAAACGGCTCAATCCCAGACGAAGTTTGATTGAACAGTTGTCAGAATGAAAGTCGAGTGATGATGTATAAAAGCAGACTGATGGACACACTTCACTCAGAGGCACAGTTACGAGCAGTAAAAAAGGTTTGTATGCTTGTAAGCACAAGAGCAGGCATGTGTGTGTACAGCATGTATGACAGAGCAGGTCAACGGGGGTGGGGGGGGGGGGGGGGGGGGGGGTACTTTTTTCCTTTTTTCTTCTTTTTTTGCTGGCCTGAGAAAAATATCAACGAGCCTCGACACTGCACATCAACTGCACATCCTGGAAATACACGCATGCATATTTTATGGCATGAACTCTCCAAGAATTAATGCATCAATAAAAATAACCCTTCGGAGTCTGTACAGGCATTAGACATTTACTGCAGTTTC
Source organism: Lipophrys pholis (assembly GCF_963383615.2). Lineage (NCBI taxonomy): Eukaryota > Metazoa > Chordata > Actinopteri > Blenniiformes > Blenniidae > Lipophrys > Lipophrys pholis. The sequence continues at coordinate 14,193,820 of NC_137649.1, forward strand.
AATGTACGCGTGTCTCATACCTTTTAACAAAGATGTACAAAGGTTCACAAAAGACTATTATACTAAATGGAAAAAAAAAAAAGACTGCTGTAATTTCCAATAATAGCCTGAATCTCTCTTTTTCTCACTTTTTTTTCTTTTTTGCACGTAGTAATGAGCAATACCAATAAAAAGGGAAAGGGGATATCAGCAGATGAACATGTTGTGTGATTCCAAAATGTGGCAGACACTTGGAGCTCCATTTGAAAGGAACATTATAAAAATCTGTGTCTCGTAAGTGCTGGGTATCGCTTGCCTTCCTACAATGTGAAGTTAATTTCCAACGATAATTAAACCCGTAGCACATTTTCATCTTCCTACCTCTGGTTTACATAATTATCCTCAGGCTAACTTTCTGCTGAATGAGATTTTAACAGCTGTCTACTGAAGGAGAAGATCCTCGAAAGGGTTTATGCATATTTAGTAAATAGACGTTTCGATTCATGGTTACCATGGCTTGTACATGGAGAGATACAGTTACGTTCAGGCTCCGTTTACATGTCAAGTGAAAAAGGAAAACCATTGTTGCATTTTGGGTGTCCGTTCACACGACAATGGTGCTCGGAGTTACTGTATATTTTTTGAAAAATGACTCCCGAGGTGGAAATTTTGAAAACAATCCAAGCCTGTATATTCAGGGGAAAATGCAACTTGGATATGCACAAGTAAATTGACGATAACAATGTTTCCTGCAGAGAGTCATGAATCCCAGTCCATGTTCTCCTTGGACTTGGTGCTTTTATAGTTGAGAGTCACCTGGAATAGCAATCCAACTTTGTCATTTGTCCATCCAAATGTTCGTCTACTCGCCATTATTAATGTTTATAGCACATTGTTCTCTGTGCATGTGTGTGTGGCTTCATTACAAAAACAACCAACAGCACTGCCTTGTGGCCTGGCATGCTAACTACATCATTTTCAGCGTTTCTGTCATTTTCCTCATAAACAGACATGGTTTTCAAAACTTTGCTGTATAAACGCAAAAGGTTGAGACATTGTGTAACTGGGGCCTAAATTAGGCTATCCAGTGCAGGAACAATACATCAGTCCATTTATCTGTCCATCTGTTCCAGCTGGCTATGGAGAAATGCAGGTTTCACCCTGGGAAAGTCACTCATCTATCTAACCTCAAACACATATTTTTGGACTGTGGAAGAAACCCAGAGTTAAACCACACAGACAGAGCGAGAACATACAAATCTTGCACAGAAAGGTCCCCGAGCCTGGACTGGAACTGCGGGGACATTCTCATCGTGATGGGAAAGGGTGACCACTACATCATTGTGCTGCAATGCAAAACACTGATTATGTCTAATTAATTCAATGTGGCTCTATCTGGCTGTGCAAACATGTCGGTTTGTTTGAGATATAAAACTGCAAGCCTTCTGGGTTTTATAATTATTGTTTGTGAAATGTTATTTCAGCACATTACAAAAACAAGTGATCCCTCGGCACCGTAACAGTGAAGACATTTCAATTAGGAGTAGGAACACCTGTTCATCCTTCATTACCATGGTGACATTTAAACTCTTAAGCCAAGATAATGTGAATGCAGTCGCCCTCTTAAATAAAGAAGCGGGGAGCCATTATTGGATTTTTGGGTCATGATGACTCTAGCTAGTATCCAGAAGCGCTGCCTCTGAAAAACACTCTTTAGTAAAGCAAAAACAAACAACAGTCTAGAAATAGGAGCAAAATAAATGCTTCAATTAAAGTTTACATCATGTGTGGCATGAGACACAGAAGCTAATGTTGATTGACCATCGCATGAGGAATTCTCATAATGTGACAGTGATGTAGATCAGCACATGTAACAGCTTATTTTATAGGAAGTACTTCGGGGTTGAAGGTGCACAGCAGCTATACTCCACTCAATCTGTTGCGATCATCCCAAATGGAATCTCTTAGGAATTAATCTCTATTGTGTCTTTCAACAAAGAAAGATTCTATAAGGAATACATCCTACGTGGTCGGTGTTTGTTCATTTTAAAGCAGGTAGGGTCATCTTTGATGTTGGATAACCATCAAAGCAGTTTCTTTATACATGCACATTGTTCTCGATACCACACAAAAATGTTCTTATTCAGCTTATTTGATGTGATCATGAGTCGGTGGAAAGTGGGAATGTTCTGCATGATATTATATTTTTCTATATTCGAGCTTCCAACTAATGTCTGAATTTTTAGAGACTCCCAACGAACAAACTTGACAGCATTTGTACATCTACATTAGAATATGTTTTTCTTCATAATGCATTCTGTGATTACATTATTGCAGCTAACCGAGCCTATGTCGCTACGAGTCGTAATAAGCAGCTTAAATTCCTGCAAAAATTCACACTTGTCAAATCAGTCTCTCCAACTGTACTTCAAGGTCACACCTGATATAGTCAAGATATTAGAGCATTTAGCGACTGACTAGTCCGATATGAACCAGCTGTGATAATACGACCCAAAGTGTTGACTTTCTAGAATTAGTTCAAAAGTTAGAAAGCGGGTGTAAGTGCCTTTGTGACGCTAATAATGAGCCGGATTTCAGTTAATTGCAAAAACCTGGCTTCACAAATGCAATGTCCCAATTTCTTTAGCTAATCAACACGCTCTCCTGTGCCGTTTCGACTGGAAGGGGATTATGCAAAGTGTGTAATTTTGGTTTGCCCTCCTGAAATTCATTTTTAACACAGCTGCTGTTTCAACTGCTGCCTGAATCCTTCAGTATCACTAAAATAAACTAAGGTTTTATATTGTTTACTGGCAGTATTTCATAAGAAGGCGTTAGATAACCAGCAGGAAGAACAGAGGGGGATAAAACAACCACTAATGCAGTGGCACTCTGGGCCTCAGTGATAAGAATCAACATGTTTTTATTGTGCAAATCAGTGATTCCTATTTAGGTACACATTTGTCCATTATTCATCCCCACTGCTTTTACTACTTCTGGATTATATCCAGTGTTGGGCGTTACAGAAAGTGATTCCTAGCACCTGATCATGAAAATGAGGACGTTGTTGCACGTACCCAAGTTTTCGTCAGCTTTTGGTTTTTCCCATCGATATAAAGCAACAGCAGTGCTGCTGTCTCTGTTTGTCCTGCTGCCTGTGCCGACTGTTTGCATGAGCCAAAGCTTTTCCCTTTGAGGTTTGCTGTATTTAATCCTCCTGTTCAGTGGAGGAGAAGCACCTCATTCATTCTAAACTATCTCATTCTCGCTGACAGCAACTTGAAAGATGTCTGCCTGTAATTAATATTATCCAAAGTATTGATGTATTTGCATCCCTAAATAAATATAAGCTTGAATGATTAAGAGTTTTCTGCTCCTGTTTGCATGTTGGTAGTATAAGTCCGCTGTTTCATCCATGATTCTTTTTCACTGCTTCACAAATACAATTCTTTGAAGAACTGAAGTCCTGCATGATTTTGTAAATATGCATTCCCACTGTAGGGGTCCATGCAGTTGAAACTACCAGATGTTTATAATAACTCAAACAGACCAAAACAACATTTGTACACCAACGCTTCAGAAGCCTCTAATGAATAAATCAATCATGAGACTGCCCTCAGAGTTCTGTCAGGCCGGCTAATGAGCTACACTATAATACAACCACATGCAACTTTTTAAGAAATCCGAGTTCACTGTGATAATTAAAAGAAATACTTTAGTTACTTTCCTGAGTTATTAGATTATTTTATCCACTACCTATTAAAAAAAGTAACGAGCAATTTTAATCAAGTCCTCATTTACACTAACTTGCAGTGAATATATCACAATTAGTATGAAGCATCAACGATAGATAAACATAGTATGAAGAGTCACTGTTACATATAGTGCTAATAAATCATTGTGTGAGTGCATGTCTGTGGATTCCAAGCAATAAATCACTTGTTATTTGGGGGGGGCACCTAAAATAGTTTTCTCGAGGCTCCATTTGTGTTAATGGGGCTGAGGGTTAACAAAGAGACTCCATTTAGCGCCTTCATCAGTGGCGGAAAGGAGACACCATTGATTTCCAGGGAGACAACAGGAGAGAGCCAGAATGCGAGCAACTGGGGGTTTATTGGAGTAGAGAGATAGGAGGTGTGTGCATGTTCAGGGGAGGGATGATAAATGAGGCTACACCATGCTGTCATTTGTACTTTGGCATCCAGTCCAAAGCACAATTTAGTGTAAAATATTGCGCCGGCCCTTTCATATGACAAAGTTTAATGCTGATGTATGAATAGACACAGGCTATCCCCAGCTGCTATTGAACAGAGGGAGGTAGGCATTCTTCTCAAAGGGCAATTAATTAGTGCACACACATCTTTCCAGAGGGCAAATACCCCCCCCCCCCCCCCCCAAAACAAACGGATGTTCATACTGCTTATATACCTGAAACAGCAAAATACTGTTGAGACAATGCAGTCATCAGAGACGGCAATAAAGCTAGTGAGGGAGTAGAAACCTGCTGTGTTTTGGAGTTTCGGTGTATTTGAAGACTCTTATTGAGGATGCATTGCATATTTCTACCACTGATGAGTTTAAACAGTGTCTAGGTGTGCGAATGAGTCTGATGGTATTGCTGCACCGATTTCAAGACTTGCTTGTTTACTTGCTTTTAAAAGTAATCATCTTCAACTGTTTTTGAGAACAACCTGACTTTCCTAACAGCATATTTTTGGCCGACATTTTAGTTTTCCCTTCATCTGTACTCCACAAGCAGCTCCAAGCTGCATATTCACATGTAGTGATGAATCATCAGTGTTCCTCAGCTACTATCTGGAGGTGTTTTGCCTTTTTTTTTTTTCAGTTTTCAGTTTTAAATATGTGACATTACTTTTCATGACACTCCCTAACGGCTTGTGTCAAAACTCTCAAATTTTCAGTGTCCTTTTCAGAGAGGCTGGCTTATAATTAATCTGGAACATGCACATGGACAGGGTGATTGCCAGTTTCTGAAAGTACTTAACAAATTTGGAAACCAGTTAACCTCTTCAATAGGAAAATACTTGATGTACTTTGGAGACAAATTCTCTACAGGATGTCACCACAATATACAAGCCGTTTTCTAAAAAGGCAAGTGCTGGTTCTTCTTTGAGGACACCAAATCCTATCTGTTACTTGCACCTGAATTATCCTTTTGTAATTGCAGGTTTAGCACGACAGCAGCATTAACAGCAAAAGAGGGCCAACTTCTGTTCTGGATTATGGGATTTGTTGCACCTGTGAAGTTTCATCTGCCAAATTATTCTACTGAAGATGATAGTCATACATGTGTGTATAAATGTATGTGTATCTGTCTGTCTATTGTATGTCTGTGTTTTGAACTACCTTTTGAAATCAACTAAAAATAGTAGAGGGTTACAATAGGCCAAAGAAAATGAGCTTTTCCACAAGCTGAGTGTTGCATGTGATAATAAAAAAAAAAAACTTCAACTGAAAATATCTATGAAAACAAACCGCTGGAAGGATTAAATCAATAAATACAATCTTTCATGGTTTGTCAAATATAATGAACCTGATGCTAAATGAAAGATTCAAAGTGGAAACAGACTTCTGCAGATGAGGGGACCAAACCTTGAAGGAACTATAGCCTTCAGGGAACAAGTTGAAAGACCCTGCTTGGAGATTCAAAAAGAATATTTCCAAATCTCACAGTGAACCAGTATCAGTACATACATATTGATTTCTTTATGTGTACTGGATGAGTGTATGCTCCTCACTGTTTTATGGACAAATTAGTGGTGTTATGGTGTAATTGCTATTCAACTCTTAATCCTAACTATTCTGTAATAACTACACAGGATACATAAGTTACTTTTAACTTGTGCACCAAACTAAGACTTGAAATGCCTAGCTTCTTTATTTGTGCATGCATTGTGTGTGATTTTGACCTCAAAAGAATGATGAAGCTGTACAAATGTTTGCGCAACCATACTTGTCACTGGTTTTTGTCCCAGTGCTGCAGGTGCTCCTTTTTCTGTGTTTGCATGCTATTCCTGTACATGCGTAGATTTTCTACTCTGGTTTTCTACAACAGATGTATTTGAAACTGATTGTAACTTCTAAACTGTCCATACCTTAGGATGAAAGAACTGAATATGTGTTAGTCAGTATTTTACTTTTATCAGATCATAAAGAGGGATCAACTTCAATATCCCTCAGTGCACACATACTGTTAACAGCCTGCCTCTGTGTAGTCAAAAGCATCTGTACAGAAGGTCAGGAGTTATCTGTCGATGAGCTCACACTGTCACATGCTTTTCTATGAGCAAGTCTCCTATGACTGTGACCGTTCACAGTGTTTTATTTCAAGAACCGCTCGAACAAATTTGGTGTTTCGATCCTTCATGAAGAGAAAATATAGGTTTATTTAATGAATCCAGGGAAAATGGTGATCATAGTCAGAGTCTCTGTCATCTGTACAGCTGCCGGACCCACTCAACAATATGATCCTCTGAAGTTTCAGTCTGCTCCCTCTGCACCTCTTACACCACAACAAGATAAGGGAGATGGCCTTGATGAGTCAGCAGAAGGATTTCCTTACACAGCGGCTCGGTCGGAACATGATACAACCTGTATCAAGACCCTGACCCTGAATCACAGGCGATTTTTACCGAGAACACAGACAGCAGGACAAGGACACCAGAGGCAGTCCAATTATTTGTTTAACAAGAGATCACCTGCCTTACCAGTCAAGGACTGGTCAGGAATATAGTCATACAGTAATATTGAAGACTCAAGATTACTTTCGCTATAAGGTGTTGCTCCCAATCACGACTGAAAACCTAACATAATCAGAGAATCTGTAAGAGATGCTGAGAAACATATTTATCTCATTAAAAAAATAACAGAAGAAAATGGCACGTTAGGTTGAAGCAGATATTTTCTTGGGCAATTCAAGCAAAACGTATGATGATCGCATGTGTCCTAATACATTTTTCTGAGGCGATACAGACCTCCAGCAGCAGGCAGAGCTCTGGAGGGGATGACGCTCCCCATGTGTAGGCAGGGGTGTTGGGTCTTGAGTGCAGGGAGAACGCTTCAGCAACAGGCCTCGGCAAAAAAAATGTCTCAAGTGCAAATGACCGCTGGAACAACCACACACACACGTACACACGTGTCAGAACCAAGAAATAATACACGGAAAACATGAGAAAACAATCTCGACTGGTGTCATGGCGGCACACAAGACAACACAAGACACAACCTTGGGAGCCAACCCTCCGCCAAAACATTTCGCAGCTGAATTGATAGTGTTAAAAGTAGCACACAATCTCAGGAATATAAAATCGACAGTATAAACTGATCGTGAGTATTCACTTTCAGCCTTTTTCCTTTTGCATTTTGCACAACAGTAATATAATAGGTGTAATTACCCCTATAGGAAAAACAGATCAGCACAAAGACTGACTTTAAAAATTGCGGTCAGATGTTGGAGCAAAGAATGTTGAGACGAAAAACATGTATACCTGTGAAATACAGCAAAGCTTTACAATGCTTGTTGAAATGCAAGAAGTAACTTAAAAAACTGACAACAACACTGGAAATCAAAGGCGTTTATTGAAATAGATTATTCATTCATGTTTTGTGCAATACATCCACCCCCATACTCTGTACATGTCCACACTTATAGGCACCGTGTGCATATTTTTCTGTTATATTGTATTTTTATCTGCTTTTTTTTTAGTTCCTGCTATGTGTGCTTCTTTCTCTGTACTATCCTGCTGTACCACTGCAAATTTCTCCACATGCGAGATAAATAAAGGGATATCTTATCTTATCTTATCTTATGTTACCACAAGATAAATCAGTCCTGTGCTGCTTGCAGAGAAAGCATGTATATATGTGATGGTAGTTGCATAGATATCCCTAACAATTCACTTCCCCATGGATTTTAAAAAATCTTTTAAAAAATGGAGAAAAAAAGCTCAACACTGGTTCAGTCACTGGTTCTTTGTTTCGCATTTTGTTCCTTTTCTTTTCTGGTGTATTTAAAATTTGTGCTCTCTGCTTGTGTGCTTTTGAATCAACAACAACAAGGACATCGTTTCAGGAATGGCATAATTGGAAACAATTCTTTTTACTTTCAAAAAGTACCCTGTAAGTAAATGGTTGATGAGATGCTGCTATTCCCATTCATCCATCTTCTATGCTGCGTTATCCTGTACAGGGTCGCGGGGCGCTGGAGCCAATCCCAGCTAACTATGGGCTGCTCGTCTATGACAGGACAATAAGAGACAGATAACACACACTCACACTCACACCTACGGGCAATTTAGGGTGACTAATTAACCTCACATTCATGTTTTTGGACTTTTCGAGGAAACGGCAGGAAACCTACGCCCAAACGAGGAGAATATGCAAACCACACACAGAAAGGCCTCCCTGGTATTTTGAAACCCAGATTCTCACTCTGAGACAAGAGCCCGTAGCTACTAACGCTTTAGAATTTTTGAAGAATGTGGTTTTCAATGCCTGAGATGAAGACCCCCGACAGAGATCATGAAATAATCTTTGCCTGCACCCTGCCATGTCTGAGACGTGGTGTTGGATGGAGTCGGCAAACAGTGAGATCGGGTTCAGCTTGCTATAGTAGCACCTCTGAATAACACATATCTTTCACCACAGGGAGGAATAACGTCTCCCCAATGCTGGGGTGTTTACCTGCCTTCATAAGACTTAATTATACAATACTTTAGTCGTCTTGCAGAGTTCAGAGCGAGAAGTCAGAATTAGTCTCTTCTCGATCCGAGCTCATTTAGCTTCCTCCCCCCAAAAAAATCCATCAGCTAATACTTCTTTGCAAGTCAGCAGCAGAGCTGGTCCATTGCATTCTTCCTTTGGTCTTTGCTCATTACAGACAGTCTCTTCTCTCACTGTAGATACTAAAAATTCATGTTGCGCAGAGAATGAATGCTGTTGGCGTTGTTTAATCTCTGACTTTTCCTCAAAGATCATAAGTTGACAGTTTTGTGTTGCAGTGAATTGTCATTGATGTTTATTGTTTAATCTATTACTTTTACAATAAATACAATAATGGCTATTCAGTTGAAGTTAGTCATTGACATCATTATTTTATGATTTTTGTTTTATTTATTTATCTACTGTGACTTGAGAATACAGTTATCATTTTGTTGTATTTATATGTTTCTATGCAGAAGTATTAATTATCACATCATTGTTTTATTAGAGGGATTTTTTTAATATTATTATTTTGTTACCTCTAATCGATTACTTTGATTACATTTTGTGTATCATAAGTATTTTGAGCCAAATGTCCACATTTTTAAAAATGAAAATATGATCCACCCTATTGAATCCGACCTAATGATGAAAGCATAGAAGAAGAAATCAATCCTCTCCACTAATTTAAAAAGTATTCTCATTTGGCCTGACTTAATATAAACAAAACAACAATCCTAACCTCCGAGAGTCGACTATCCACAAAACAAGATCGTTTCTGCAATTCTTTTTTAGATATTCTTACAGCCAAATATTTCTCCTCAGAATAGAGCTTCTGACAACAGACGGAGTGAAACAACAAAGCACTCGACATGCCATCAGCCATCAGTCATCCTAAATGACACCGAGCTCTTGTGCAGATGGGAGGAAATGCTTAACTTGAGAACCCGATGACGACGACGACGACGACTCATACTGAAGTCTTGGAGAAGGGATATGGGATCATGTTACAAGTGAAAGTACAAAAGCATTCCATTTACCAATCTATATTGTAGACACAGGTCCATATAAAACAAGAACATATAAGTAAGAAGTAGAAAAAAAAAAGAAAAATTGATTATATCTTTTAAGAATTGCTAATAAACGGGGGGACAATACAGAGCGAGTGCTGAAGGTCACTTGAAATAACCTTTAGCCTGTATATTATCCTCGTGTAACCTTCTGCAGCCTTCTGTTTTGCAGACGTGTGTCTATCGAACATCTGCCGATATCTGTGTTTTTCCTCAGGCGTGGGGTAGACAGACTTTGTTATGCGACATCTCATGTTTGTGTGACGATGCTCGTGTATAAAAGAACCGAGGCTTTTCTTAGCGATCTCCTGACACAGGATCCAAGGATTCTCCTCAGCGGCAACCATGATCCGACTGGTGAGGTATCATTTACCTTCAAACATTCCCTGTTCTTTATCAAAGGCGTGACTATTTTAACAAGCTTCTCTTTCTTTTCATAGCTCATTCTTGCGACATTTGCAGGCTTGGCTTCTGGTGGGTTATTTTCAGTTTGTGCTGTAATTTCTTAACTTATTACAACTTAAAATGTATCATCACAATATTACTCCCCCAATAGGCAAATATAAGTTGCCCAAAATTAATTAGCATGTATTTCTAATGAGTTAGTTAAAAATTAAGAATTTCTATTGTTGTTTTGTCACAGGATCATACCACAAATACCCTTTTACTCCAGGAGGAGGTGAGAGATTTCTTTAAGTGGCATTTTCTGTCTGTCTGACTGTCTGTCTGTCTGTCTGTCTGTCTGTCTGTCTGTCTGTCTGTCTGTCTGTACAATGTGAATTTATTGTTCATTTCTATTAGGCCTTTTGTCAAGTTCATCATTTTTATCTATTAAGATCTTATAGTATTGCTAAGAATTGTCTTGTTTGTCACACAGGGCCATATTTTAAATCCCCTTATTACTCAGGAGGAGGTAAGACACACAATTACATAAATAAACACTGAAGAATTCTGTTTTTGGGGATTTCTCTCTCTCTTTTTACCGTGTAACGTTGAAAATGGTGTTTTAAAATCCATTAGCAGTCAAGGTCACAAACAGATGCAGTTAAAGACAATGAGTGTGCATATAATGGTAAACTAATCTGGAACATTTTAATTGTTTTTTCTTTTTTAATGTAGCAAGTAGTAAAAAAAACCTTATTCTTCAGTAGAAGGTGAAATAATCCTTTCAGCTGAGTTGGCGTGTTCTCCTTGTGCATGCATGTGCATTTCTGGTGTCCATGTACAGAACAAAAACGTGTTTACGGCCAATTTTTGACCCTCAATTGCCAGTGAGCTTGATTGTTTGTCCTGTGATGGACTGGCAATCTGTCCAAGGTGAATCCCTTTTTCACCAAGAGTCAGCTGGCTATGGCTCCAATCGTAAATCAGATAAGACGGTTAAGAAGCTTGTTAGATTATATCCAAGATACACACTGAACACTTCCCCGCTCACTTTGTACAGCATTGCAGGGTATTAGAGCAAAAGCAGGACATCCTGGACAGTTCTTAAACATGGATACATTGTTTTAATGATATTTTAGATAGGCATCAGTAAAATGACCCTCATTATTGTTTTCTCAAACAGGACCCAATTCTCGATTTTCTTACCTTTCAGGAGGAGGTAACACACTTTTGTATTCTATTATCTAATGCTATATATATATATATATATATATGTACACACACACTAATATTGTTCCAATTGTTTGTCACACAGTTTCTGGACCCTTCACTTCTCCAGGAACAGGTAAAAAAATGTGTTTTGCAAATATTTAAATTACTGAACATTGCAAATTTCATTTTGTAAATTGTAAAATCTGACACGATGTAGATATGTATGTACATGTTCCACATACATTTGTCTTGCAGTTATTCGTTTTTTATATATGTAACAAGGTCCTTTAACATTTAAAGACATATTTGTTGAGTTCTCATTTGAAATATCCTTTACCTTAATTGTTTACCACACAGGATCCGGATCTAGATTGGGATTGGGATCAGGATCAGGACCAGGACCAGGATCAGGACCAAGACCAGGATCAGGATCAGGATCAGGAACAGGATCATTCCCAAGAAATCCTTCAGTGGGAGGTAACACACTATTTTCTGTTAATATTTGATATAATGAACCATTCAAAGCTTTGTAAAATGTAGCCGTTTTTTATGGATGTGTAACATCGGCATTGTTACAAACATCTTTCTGGATCTTTCTGTTGAGAATAATGACTGTTTATATGTTTAACAAAATCCTTCAACAATGGAAATTCTTTTTTCAACTGAGAGCTTATTTTCTAGTGAATTTATCTTGTACTTTCCCTTTCTGTAGGATCACAGTTTGGCCCATTCCCCAAATATCCAGGAGAAGGTGAGATCTAAATTTCTGTTGATATATGAAAATACACCCTGAACAGTTCAGTAATTTATGCAGTATAGAATCTGACATGCTGTTTTTAAGAACAAAGCCTCCAGTGTTACAAAGGTACAATTAATTAACTTGAGAATATGATATTAAAGTGTTTTTTATTATTTCAACCACTTTTTATTGAGATTTTACTGTTTTGTTTGTCACACAGGACCATCTTTTAAATACCCTTTTCCACAACATGAAGGTGAGACCTTTCTTTTAGTTACATTTAAAGTACACGCTAAACAAGTCAGTGGTTCAGTTTCTACAGTGTAACATCAATTCTGTTTTCTTTGAACAAAAATACTTCAGTTTTACAAGCACAGTTAGAATGTGATATATACATTTCTGCTGATATATGAATTTACACACTGAACCGCTCTGACATTGTTGTTTGTAAGTGCAAAGCCTTCGGTGTATCAACCATGCCATTTAGAAAAAATATGAATATGATTTTCAGTGTTTTGTTTTGTTTTATTTCAACCACTTTCTATTACGAGTTTAATGGGTTTGTTTTTCTCACACAGAACCATATTTGAAATTTCCTTATCCACTACAAGAAGGTGAGACCTGTGTGGAGGTGGTTCATGGCAACACATGTCATTTGTATATGGAGTACATTTTAGGCTTAATGGCATTTAATAAGTACTTGTATCAGTACTTGGTAAATAGCTAAAGGTTACTGCTTGTACTAGTACTCATCCTTTAAAAAAGTGTCATCGGTTTATCTCGAATGGGAACCATTTTTTTTTGAGATTTTAATGTTTTGTTTCTCTCACAGGACCATATCCTAAATATCCTTATCCACAAGAAGGTGAGACCTTACCTTTAGTTAAAACATTCAGTTTCTGCTTTCTGCCTTTCTGCTGAAATATGAAAATACACACTGAATACTTCAGTGGGTCAGTAATTTGTTGGGGAGTTTAACGTCTGACATGATTTATTTATGTTTTTTAAGTGCAAAGTGATATTTAAACTGTTTTGTAACATTTGAACCACTTTTACATTGAAATTTTAATATTTTGTCTCTCACACAGAACCATATCCTAAATATCCTTATCCACAAAGAGAAGGTGAGACCTTGCCTTTAATTATATTTAATGGACATACTAAGCAATTCAGTAGTTCAGTTTCTACAGTGTAATATTAAATGTTTTCTCTCTGAATAACAAAATCTTCAGTTAAACAATCCCACAGTTAGAAGGCGAGATATACATGTCTGCTGATATATCAAAGTACACACTGAAAAGCAGTAGATCAGTCATTTGTGCAGTTTAACATCTGACATGGATTTAAGTGCAACGTCGTCAGTGTCACAGCGAGGAAATTCAGGAAACATACGTTTCAGTGCTATTTAACATTTGAACCACTTTTTTATTGAGATTGTGATGTTTTCTTTATCACACAGACCTTTATCCTACATATCCTTATCCACAAAAAGAAGGTGAGATGTTAACTTTAATTACATTTTAAAGTACATAGTAAACAATTCAGTTGTTCAATTTCTGTGGTGTAACATCAATGCATGCTCTTTTTCCACAAAAACTCATGTTTTACAATCACACCGTGTTCTTTCACACCTGAACCATTTTGCTGTTGACATTGCAATAATGTGTTTGTCAATATATTATTATTTGTGTTTGTCACACAGCATCAGCTCTGGGACCTCCGTTTCCATGGCAAGGTGATAACACATACGAATTAATTCAATAGTTTACTTTGTACAGTGAAAATCCTAAAATAGAGGTTTTAAGTAAACAGATCCTTCTCATTAATATCTCTGACACAGGACCATCTGGACCCTATCCAAAATATCCTAATCCTTGGGATGACGGTAAGACATTGCCTTTGGCCGATATTCACAACACACATTTTGCACAGTGCCACATTTGACGTGTGATTTTTAAATTAAAATTTTTTTTCAGAACAAACTTGCAGTGAGAAAAATGACTGTTAATGTTCATTTGTTGTAAGTTATTTATATATAACTTAACATTTTCTTGTTTTCCACTCAGCATCATATCCTGGATATTTGTATCCTCCTGGATTAGGTAAGGAATTCCCTTTAGCTGATATATTTACTTTGTGCAGTGCAAAATCTCACATGTTGTTTTCTCTTGTTTAAATCCGACTTAGGAGAGGATCCCTACTGTTTACCCAACATCAGTAAGCACATCACACCATTGACATATGAACTGTCGGTGCAGCACAACAAACTGCACATTCTCCTCTCCATCTTTCAATTTTCAGTTTTCAAACGTATTTTTTGGCAGAATGCTGGACAGCCTGGATTGACCGCGATGACCCCGATCAAAAGGGAGACTGGGAACTCCTTTCACTGATTAATAACGACAGGCCCGGTCTTGTCTGCCCCAATGCAACTGCTATTGATGTCACAACTGTGAGCGGGAAAAGTGTGGCTTCAACTGGGGAAGTTATCTTCAAGTGCGTAATGTATTATGTACTGCAACAGTGAGAGTGAAGATAAAGTGACTGATGCTCTATTTTCTGTATTTTCTGAAAAACACTATTCACTATTTGATTAGAAAAACACTAATCAAAACCAACACTTGTGCTCACCAAGGAATCTTTATTGTGAGATTTGAGCCGAGACTTAAGACTTAAGACTTAAGACAGTGGTCAGTGCAGCCGTATGTGACACTTCTAGCTGCTGACACGGTTTTCTCTATTCCAGGAATGATCCCAAGGGATTTATCTGCAGAAACGAGGACCAACCCGATGGTCGCTGCTGTGATTACCGTGTTCGTTTTGCCTGCCATGCCCCTTTCTGTGATAGAGGTACCATCTCAGTACATTATGCATGGGCAATGTAAAACCGGTGATGTACAGTGTACTTTCCCCCCGAATGTTAATTTCCTGTGTCATTAGCGATCACCCAGAGCGGTGCACCTTCCCACCCGTCACCCTGACTGTCGTCCTTTGCTCATTGCAGTGTGCAACTGGACCAGGTTTTTTGATCGAGATGATTGTTTCGGAACGGGAGACTATGAGCTTTTGAGCGACCTGCGAGCCGATTATCCAGGTGAAATCTGCGATGACCCAATAGCCATTGAGGCTGTGACTGTAGGCACATCCATCCCAGCTATCCACACAGGAGATTGGATCCATACGTAAGTGTTTTCACAGAAACTTTACAATCTGTCAGTATTTGATCACCGTAACATATTGTTAAAAGTTTCCAAATCATTAACATGTGTTTTTAATGCTAATGTTTAAATATCAATTAAACATTTTATCTACATTAAAGTAGAAGCTTTTTCAATACAGCTAAACCACCTGATAGCTCAGGATATCTGAATGGTATTCTTAAGATTATGTGATCCCTGATGTTTATTTAATTCATTTCTGAGTCACACAAAACCACAGTTTGATTGGCATTATGCAAGATTACTATCCAGCGTTATAAATTGCACTTTGAAGTTATGTTTGTTCTTTTTGCAACATCATTCTAATCCAAGTACATTAGAAATGTATTAACCAGTAAAATATTTCTCTAGAGCATCCCCTCATTTTCTTGTGGGTTGTTTTATGAATTATTTTGAGTAACAATAGAATATATTAATGCCAATTGGCACTCATAATCTCATTGTACATTATGAAATGAGAGTTAAACTTCCTGTTAAGTGGATTTCTCTTGATTTTGCAAAGAAATTACAAAAAAATTTAGTTTTTAATGCAATAGATTTAAGGCAATGAATTAAAACACAATGGCCAACTGATGTACTAATTTATAGTTTTTTTCTTTCTTTTTTTTTTTTGTAGCTATTGTCCAAGTAAGGGATTTGTTTGCCGGGCAGAGGACCAGCCATCACGCAGATGCCATGACTACAAAGTTCGCTTTGGATGTCCATGCCGCTGATCGGCTCATCCTACACAACACTGTCAATAAAAGAGAAAGAAGCTCTTTAAGTTCCAGGCAACCATGTATGTTACCACTGGCCCTTTTTTTTTTTTTTTTTTTTTTTTTTTGAAATGTAAGAATGCATAATATAACAAACTGACATTTTCACTTGTCACAGTTGGAATCGCGAGCATTTTGTACATTACTGATAGTTTTGCATTAAAATGACATTTTTACATTTTTGCCACCATAATTCTTTTTAAGGTATAAGGATATTGTCTGCTTTGTCTATGATTTTCCTAAGTCATCATGTAATCGTTTGCTTGCTTGACTCAGCACTAATAAAACTACTTACAAACAGTAAATCCATTTCCTGAGAGTTTATATATATATATATATATTTCACAAAACCTCTACAGTGGTGTTATGTTGTATGTAAAAGGCTCATCCCATTCTTATTTCAAAGTTGTTAGAAACATCAGAAAAATGTACAATGGCTAAAACCATAAAATAAGCCAACGTGTATTATAATACATATTAAGTCTGGTGAATTATACACTCCAATGCTTTGCGAGATATTCCGATGGTGTATGTTCTATTCATCCATCGGGGTTACAGTCTATTAAACAAGATAAAGCCAGGGAAGGTTATTTGTAACACAGATGAAGGTTGATCCGAGAGGTCTGGATGGTTCATCAAATTAAACATTTGTTTTTTTAAAAAAGTTTAAACTGTATTTTCAACCAGAATTCAATTCAACGAAATTTCATTTGTGTTTATAGATACAACAGAATTACCAACCTGTTACAGGGCGTACTCTGTCTTCAACCATTGTTAGCGGTGTTTGGATCCAGCGCCCCTGGAAATAATGAAATGGCAACATTGATTCCTCTTCTGGTTGTGATTTTCAGAGACGGGATGTTGAGGCCAAGTCAAGGCCTTGGAGGGCATCATGTGGTCGGGCGGATGATGCTGACCTCTTGGCTTCATCATATGAGGGACTCCAGTGTTTGCTGAGTGTGGTCCAAATCCGAGTCCATGGTCTCTCATGGAAAAGGATCGCATCCCGTCTGCAGGTAGGGTGGAGCAGCTTCCCCAAGTGGAGGAGTTTAAGTTTCTTGTGACCTTATTCACGAGTGATGGGGGGGAGGGGTCAAGAATTCAGCCGCATATTCACACAGGAGGCTGCAGGCATTCAATTCCATTTAATTTATATAGCGTCAAATACAACACAGTCTTTTAAAGGCACTTTTATCGAGAAAAACCCATCAATTCCACATGTACAAACATAGGTCATAGTGGAAAAGGGAAAAACTCACTTTTAACAGGAGAAAACCTGCAGAACCAGCCACATAGGTCATGACTTTCTTCTGTTGTGGCTGGGGTTAGGGGATAGAAGAAGAGAAAAGGATAGGATTTAGACAGACATCTACAGCGTTTATGACATGATGAGGGCCAGAGGGGGGAGAGAGAGAGCACAGCCTACAGGAGAAAGAGAGAACAGACGACAGGGGAGAGACAGAATGCTAAAAGAGGATTAGAAAGGGAAAAATAAAAAGCTAAGTCCAGGTCCAGCAGTCTAAACATACAGCAACATCACAAGAAAACGCCCCAGGTTGGTCTAAACCAGCTCCAACTGTAGGCTTTATGTTTGAATCTAACCTTAAAAGAAGAGCGTTAGCCTTACTTACAGAAACTGGGAGTTTGTTCCACATGAGAGGAGCCTGACAGCTGAAAGCTCTGCCTCGCATTCTAATGTTAAAAAAATCAAAGAACCTTCCAGTAAACCAGCACGCTGACAACCACAAGTGTTCTTCTGTGGCGATATTGGACTAACAGCGCTTTAAGTTAAGTTATCAAGTTGCTAGTCCTCCGCATTGAAAGGAATCAATCAAAGTGGTTTGGGCATCAGATTAGGAGGCCCTCTGGTCACCTCCCATTTACCAGGTTTACCAGGCATTCTATAAAGGCGAGTTGCAAAAGATTATTTTTATTGTGTCCAGCACTATGTGTTGCATTATATTTGTATTTGTATTTAGAAAACGTTTGACAGGAGCTGATTGCAAAGAGTTCAAAGTCACATTTTTATGGCTTATCATTGTTTAAGTATGGTTATTCTTCTTTCAAGGAGTTGTCCAACTCGATTTTGTGATTGGGGCCCACAAACAGTTTGCAAAGCCATTCATCGTTTTTTGTTTTTTTTCAGCCCTGGCAGTATTTTGTGACTGTCTTTAACTATTTGCTTTCAGTCTCTGCTCTTCTTTATTACAAGATTACTCATAATTATGAGTGTTCTGGCCTGCTTTTGTGAAGTTAGTCTTTATTTGTTCAGGTGAATGATACATCCATCCTGTTTGTCCGCTTGTCCGGATAAAAACCCTCACAAGACCAGATATAAATAACACATTTAGGTTCAACTATTATTATCTTTTTCAACCTTTTGGAATAGAAGCACGCTCACGGATAATTAAGTAACAATTAACCCATCCTTTGATTACATCTCTTTAGGGTAATTATCATATAAGTATGATCACTGGGTGTGCTCCATTCTTTATAATTCAAGTTTGTGTGACCTGTAACTTTTGCCTCTATATAAACTGCAGACTGGATTTAGGTTTTAGGACAGGCAGAAAGGTTTTCCTTGGGCCAAACCAAACAACACACTCTCTTTTCTTCTGAGACATCTTGTCGGTGAGTGTCTTTTCTTTATGCAGCAAAATTTGTGTTTCTATTTGAGAGTAGTTCTTGCAGCATATTTGCTCATATTTACCAGAATTATTCTCTTTCATTTTCACAAATGAATCCAGACAGCTCCCGCTCTTGTGATCAAAGATCGCCTCATTTGCAATCATGATCAAATTGGTAACATGAGATTTTTTTTTTTCATTTTTCTTTTAAATTATTACTAATATTAATGATATGAGAGTGTCTATTCTTGAAAATCACAATTTTATTTTATTTCTTCTACAGGTGGCTGTTGCTATTATAGCAGGACTGGTTCTTGGTAGGCTCATCTCAAAGTCAAATGTTTAAGAACTGAACTGTGCAATAGCACAATACCCTGAAATAAAATGCTGTGATTGTCTTTTCCAGAGAGCCACCAGCAGATTTTTGATGAGTCTGGTAATATTTCCAAATGAATTTAGAAAAGTACAACCTTGATGTCACTTTCATACGTGCATTGTGTCTGAGACATCCATTCCACTTTAGGTGTATTGAGTACCGTGCACTGACTCACACTGGTGTGTCTTTTTCAGGTAGTGCTTTGAATGCCACTTTTGAACCTTTTCAAGCTGGTAAGAGCTCTTATTGCTTGTGATACAACTGTCTCAAGTGTATCTCAATCTAAAAGAAAAACATGGCAACTCTTTTGAAAATTCTAATTTGTTCCACAGCCAGACGGGCAGTTGCGCCTCCAGGTAAGCATGTTTGTTTTTTGTCTTTTTTTTTTGTTTTTTTTCCACTAAAATGCTCTTAAATATCCAGCCTGACCTGTGGGCCGTTCACTTAATTTTGTACAACTTGCTTCATCACCTATTTTGAATCCAAATATTAAAACTTAACATGACGTGGCAGTGTGTAAGCTAACATTTCTTCCAAGTTGACCGCCTTGCCTCTCTCAGAATTGAAAGCTTTTCTTGATGTCAATCATCACAGAGAAGATAAACTTCATCCAGCAAACAATGTTGTGAAAGAGCAGTTCAATCCACCTTAATCATATTTTATGTTTCTCCAACAGATTGGTTTGACAAGCCACTTTACCCTTTCGGAGGAAGTAAGATATTCCTTTTCAGATGATATTTCAAATGTACACTAAATAGTTTGGTGGTTGATATAAAGCTTGACGCTCTCTCTTTTTGTCTCTGTTTTGACACTGCATTTAGAACCACCCTGTTACCATCCTATCCACATCAGTAAGTACATTTTATTATTACATTTACCTGTATGTTATTTTTTCCCCCTGTATGAAACAAGAGCAAAATATTACAGGATGCAAGGATCAATCATTTAAAGGGTTGTTATTCATAAGTAGATTTATTTTGCAGGGTGTTGGACTGAATGGTTTGACAATGATGACCCCTGTGGGACAGGAGATTCTGAAACCCTCAAAGAGCTCCATAAAAAGTATCCTGGAAAAATCTGTTCCAAACCAACTGGAATTCAGGTCCAAAGTGTGTCCGGGCTCACCGTGGGACAAACTGGAGATGTGATCTTCAAGTCAGTACTGTCCTAATCCAAATATTGTATTTCATGTAATCTGTGTGCTAAATTCAGTTGTATCTGGTTTTAAACATCAGTAATTCCCTTTGGGGTTTGGTTAATCTTCACCTTGTTTTTTTGTTGTTGTTGTTGTTGTTGTTTTTTTAGTTCAATTTAGTTTCAGTCAAATATGCAGTATTAGTCTTTTTGTGTGACTAATACTGTATATTTTTGTGTGTATATTCTCGGCAAGTTGCTCCCACCTTGCATGGCACTCGTCACCATTGGTGTGTGAGTGAATGGGTGAATTTGATGGATCATGCAAAGTGCTTTGAGGTTCCTCAAGCAGCTAAAGATGTGGTATAATGAAAGCGAAATCCAATTTAGTTTACCTTTAAATGCTTTAATCTAAATACTGTCACCACGTCACTTGTCTGAGAAGCACCTTATAGATGAGCAGTCATGTTGATTCACGATTAGAGTTGTTCATTAGGCTTCATTAGAGTGCTTCTCTGTTTCATCACAGGAGCGACACAGTTACAGGATTCATCTGCAGAAATAGAGACCAACCATGGAAAAAGTGCAGCGATTACCGTGTTCGTTTCAGCTGCCACCCTCCTTTCTGTGGTGGAGGAGGTGAGACTGCCTTGTGCTACATGAAGCTGCTTTCCTCTTTTGTTCCTTGTGTGCATGATTACTCATCTGGAGTGGCTCTGCAGTTTCCCTCCAATCACCTTTCCGTTTTTTTGCTTACCACAGTGTGCTGGACCGACTGGTATGATCGAGACAATCCCAGTGGAACAGGAGACTGGGAGCTTCTGAGTGACCTGCGGAAAGAAAACCCTGGAAAGATTTGTGATAACCCACTGTACATTGAGGCTGTGACCACTGACACAGACACTCCAGCCTACCTCACCGGGGAAAACTTCTTTGTGTAAGTTCACTTGTCAATTACTTGCCAGTTACTGAAACTACTCCTTAAATAAAAATGCTACATTGCTGAACTTTATTTACATGCCTGAAACATCAGATATAAAGTGCATACTTATTTTTTGGGGGGCTTGGAATCTTTTCTAGGTTCGATCCAACCAGGGGATTTGTCTGTCGCCGTGAGGATCAGAAAAGGCGCTTCTGCAGGGACTACAAAGTTCGCTTTGGGTGCCCCTGCAAATATTGAGACCCAACTCCTCAACACGGCCAGTGATGAGAACAGAAGATAAAAATATTTTCAGTGATTACATTTCCCTTTTGTCTTTTTCTCTGCAATTTCTTGTCTTATATTTCACAAGAACTATTGTTTTTCTGCTCAAATTGGTTTTATGAAACGGAAAACTTTTCATGGGCTTTTTCCTTTACGCTTCTTTTCTTTTGCGTAATCCTGACATGAATATCTTGAAGGAACACTTACAACAAAATAAAGGTACTTTGTGAAGACACAATTTTGCTGTGTCTTGAAATGTTTCCCCGTCTGTGTGAAGCTCTACAAATTCCCTGACAGACCCATATAAAAACTGAATTTGGTTTAAGTTTGGCTGAGATCTTTATGTGCAGCTGTTGTCTTGGTTTGTCTCGTAGTTCTCTTCGGCTGCAAAAACAAAACAAAAAAAAAGATTTTTACAAAATAGAAACTGCACCCATGGTTCTACCTCAACACACTGATTATTTCCCCTGGGGCGTGAAATGTGCATTTGGTACTTAAAGGAAACTGTGATGCTTAAAAGAAACTGTTCCATTTACTGCTCGTGAAAAAGATTTGATTGTTTGGGTTTATGGTGATGCTCCTGCATTTCATGTCAGTCAGTTTTGAGTGTGCTTGCGCTGTATGCCATATTTGAACATTTCAAAACCATCAAAATTTGAAAAGACCCTTTTCCCCTCGCTATCTATGATAAAAAATAAAGAGGACATTTTTGTTATTTGTGGTTAACCCCCCCCCCCCCCCAGCATTTCCACTACTGAAATGCAACAGAAGCACTGAAGCTTTGGTGCATTATGGAGTTCCATTCTCTTCCATTAATCTTCCAATATTCCACGGCTGTGAAGGCCTATTTATAGACCGCAAGATGATTAAGCACTGTGAAGCACTGTGCCACATTAGGAATCAAGCTCATTTTCTTTTTTCTTGATCTTCCCTCCTTACTTATTCTTCACCTCCCTCTCCCACTCTCTTTCTCTTCATCGGAGGCCTTCTCATATCCATCGTGTCCCTGCTCTTTCCCAGTCCATTTATTCATAAGCATATACATTATAAAATACTCAACCCTCTGTTACATATATTGTCTGTGAAAATATGTTAAACTTAAGAAGTAAAGAATAAGTCATTGAATAACCTGTAGATTGCTTTATAACAAATAATGACACGATTAATGTGTAGTAAAAACTGGGTGACACCGTACCTATTCAGTTGGATTAATTCTTTAATACAGTGGCAAATACAACAAAGTCATCTCAAGGCGCTTTTACAGAGAAAAACCTACCAATTTTACATGAGCAAGCAGAGGTGACAGTTGAAAGGTAAAATCCTTTGTAACAGGAAGACAACTTTGCAGAACCAGACTTAGAGGTGGAGACTTTCTGCTGTTCCAGTTGGTGTTAGGAAAAAGGATAAGACAGAGACAGAGAGCAAAAAGTAACAAACAGATCAGCATAAATCCGCTCGCTGCAGACATGATGTGGGCAGGAGGCTCAAACCACAAACTTTCAATTCGACTGCCGGAGATCCTGAGATCAGGAGTGGCTTCGATAATTTGATTTGTGTGTATCTGCACAGCAATGACGTTAATGGAGTGTTTTTAATAATGGTCACAACAGGAAGCATTATTATCATGAACAAAGTGGAATCTGTCTGATAAATATGATTATCATAAGAATGATTGCTCCAAATAATATGTTCCAGCTCCAGTAGTATCACAAGCGGCATTGATATCTAACAGGACAAGAACAGAGACGACTCCTTTGACTGAAGCCATGAGAAGCTCATTGGTAACTTTGACCAGAGCTGTCTCGGCGCTATGATGAGCTCGAAATCCTGACTGAAATAACTAAAATCCTTGCTTATATTTGACCCATCCATCCACAGCTTCCTCCTCTCTCCTTCCTTTTTGTCAACATGCCACATTACTTCCTGAACATTTACTCCTGATTTACTTATTATGGCCACTAGGGGAGCAATAGCTGTTCAGATGGTTAGTTCTTGCGGCTTGCCCAATCATGCTGTTCAGCAACAACAATGCATTCCCCTGGGTTGCACAACGGCTCAAATGGCAACATTGTTCTGTCAAGTAAATTTGACCAAAGGGCACTGAGCAAAACTGGTCTGTTTCTATGATACGCCCATGTTGCATTTTTGTGTGGGCAGTTGTGAAATAATTGCTTTTTTTGAAAATGTGGTCCTGCATAACCTGTTTAAGGGTGTGTGGTGCAAAATGTATGCTTATTCACGTGCTGCTTTTGAAAATGATGGCATTGGATTGCAGTTGCAGTGCAACATGTTGTAATGTTTAGGTTGTTTTGATGGGAGCACTAGTTGTCTTGAGGTTAGGAAAAACAGTATCCTGTCCTAACCCTGCTGACAATGGGACACCATTATAGCTCCCACAGCAAGGAACTTAACCCCCCAACTCTTGAAAAGATCACATGCTTGTTATGGTGGAGTGGAAAAGTCCAAAAAGAAGGAGTGGCAAAATGAAGAGGCATCACCATCCTGCCTGGGTTTAATGACAACCTAATGTGAACCACTGACCTATATCTATGCATTAACAAAACCAAAGCTTTTACACATATACTTGGAGCATGTATTAAATATTTAAAAACATTAGGCTGGTTTGCAGGTTAAAGTTTGCATAACACATTTCTTTGGAGTTATATAGTTGATGGGTAATGGTGGATTTGTTTGAGGATAAATTAAAACTGTGCCGTTAAATGATTTATATTTAAATGTAAGACAATATGACAAACGTTTTCCATAAATCTCCTGTAGCTATCCAAGCAAAGATCCATCCATTAAAAAGGTGTAGCTTTTTACCTGATAAAAGTTAGTTTTCCATAAATTTGGTTCACTATAATCGTCCATCTTTCCATCCATCCATGACCTGATTTAAATGGTTTCACTTTTTCTTTTCAGCATTTTTCAACAGTTTAGCAATTTTGACATTTTAGTTGTTTCAACTATTTACGTTGATTTAACTCATTTTACTTCTTTTTCTTCTATTTTAATTTCAAGCCATTTTAAAACCTTTTTTATTTTACAAATAATAACCATATTAGTTTTGTTTTATGTAGTTTTAGCTATTTTTTTTTAATATATTTTAGTTGTTTCATTTTATCTTAAAGCCCGTTTAACCAAATGATATTGGTCCTTTTGAAAATGACACATTTTCAAATTAATCAAAAATGAAGATGAAGTGCTTATTTACACATAATTGTGTGAAAGCTTCAGGGAGTGACCGCAGCCACGTGTGGCACCAGAGCCACAGGTTGCTCACCGCTGCTAAAGGAAGTTACTCTTCCAGAGGGTCAGTCAATCCGACGGTATGCCTGTTCGTCTGTCCATCCGTGATCCAGCCATCTATTCAAAAGTATCAGTCCCATCGCAATGGCTGACTGCAAGTTTGCGGTTGTTAAATTGTGCTTGCGTCAATAGTTTTTGTTTTTGTCAAACTGTATTTGCTATCCATGTTATCAATCCACCCTTTCAAAGGGATCAATAATTTTTTCCTGCAACTTTACAACTGTTAAACTGTGGTTTCTCAACAATATATTGTTTATTTCCTGAAAAAGAATGCTGTTCGTTATAACCCTGTGTAGCTGGTTAAGGTCTGTCTAACCAGTTCCTCTTCAGCTTGGGTTGGGTTTGGAATCATGGAGCAATCTCTCCACCTGACTCAGCATTTCAAATAACTGCAAAGAGCCTCTATGTTTGTGGGCTGCCATGGATCAGTTGAAAGAGTAGATCACCTCTCAATTGGAATGTTGCAGGATGATTAGATACATATGGGATCCACAACAGCATCCTAATGTCTCTCAAAATCAGAACTCTGTCATCTTGCTGTCAGTAGGACGGAGCTAATTTAACCTCCATCGAGCACTCTTCACTTCTCCAGTAAACAAGAGTTTTCTGAAACAGTAACCAGCTAAAGCAAACAGGTGGTTTGATGAGCAGAAAACAGGGACAGAGGCTAAGAAGCTTTCCAACAATTTGACTTTTGTTGGGAGGTGGAATGAAAGGCACCGCATGCACTGCCATAAATACTTTGGTCCTCTGTAAATATCTGTGTGAATTTCTCAGACTTAATCCAACAACAACCATGACTACTACTTGTAAGACTCTGACCAATAACGTGAAACTGGCCTGAGTTGTATTCCTCTAAAAAGTTTACAGCATTAACTTATATAACGTTGACAAGCAAACCTGACTCAATCCTTAGTTACACTATTACAAATGTGTGAACAAATCTTTTAACAAATCAAGACACTTTTCACTCCTACTATTAGGTTACTTTGCCAGACAAAATGTAAGAATGAAATTCAATGAATTAATCCACCTGCTCATCATCCATCCATCCATCCATCCATCCATCCATCCATCCATCCATCCATCCATCCATCCCATTACCGTTTATCACAACTTGTCCCAACTGTTAATCTTTGCTATGTATCTTCAGCATGCAGCCATCCTTTTAATGGGCTCAGGCCCACACATCATTCTTGACAACAACTTCACAATCGTTAAAATGTGGTTGAGTAACAAGACGTTTCTTTCCCCCCAAAAATGCTGCTTTCTCTGTTTTGCTAGTTGAGGCGGGTCTAACCAGTTCCTCTTCAGTCTGGGTTGGGTTTGGAATAGTGAAGGAATCTATCCCTGTAACGCCACATTTAACAGATCACTTCAGGCTGAACATCAGTCAGCGGTTCTGTATGACCGTCTGTCCGGACGGTAAAATGTATTACCACAACTTTAGGAGTGTTAAACTGCATTAGGCTAAATAAAAGACGTTCTTATTTCCACAACTGTGATTAACTGTAGCTCATGTTGGCAAGTTGAAGTGTAATAACCAGTTCTTTTGCAACTTGGGGTGGGTTTTGAATAGTGAAGAGAAAGCCGTAGGTGAATATATGAACCGTGATATCAAGCGATGCTTTGCAGATGGACAATCTGTCCGTCTCCAAAATTGTTTACAGCGACTTTGCAATTGTTGGACTCTGCTTGCCTCGCAATCCTTTTGTTTTACTTTTCATGAATGGGGTTCTCTTCAAACCGTTTTATGCTTATTAGGATCTATATTTGCTATGGTATCAATCAATCCCTTCAAAGGGACCAGTCCCACAAAATTTGCTTGCTGCAATTTTGCAATTCTTAAATTGCTGTTGCTCAACAAGAAATTGTTTTTTTCCAAATGCAGTTCTTTATAACCCCGTTTTACTAGTTAAGATCTGTCTAACCAGTTCCTCTTTTTGTGAAGAAGAGTGAAGGAATCTCTCCAAGTGACTCAGCATCTCAAAGATCTCTATAGAATGAGCTATCTATCTATCCATCCATCCATCCATATATCCATCCATCCATCCATAAAAGAACATTTAAAAACAAACAATAGGGGAAATACCAACATCAATTTTACATAAAAAAAAATATTTTTTTTTCATATAGGGCCCATTGGAATTTCCACTGCCAAATGACTGATGCCTATCTCCTTTTTCAAAGTGCATTTTTTTTCAAACAGGAATTGTTATCTTTTTTTTGCCAACAATCCTGGGTGTGTTTTGTTTCACATCATTCCATTGGGTGTGACCTCCTGCCGATGACTATATAAGCTTCATGGTGCATCTTGGTGGGCAGACAGAAGGAGAGAATCACACAACAGCTGCGTTTCTTCCAAAGTCTTGTGGGTGAGTATATCCATTTAGTTTGCAGCATTGGGAATGGTCTCACTTGGACTGAAACTCCATATTGCACATACATGTATTTGCAATCCTCATGTATATAATATGAGCAATTGCGCTTCCCTTTGCAGGGCCTTGTCATCTGTAATCATGTTGAGATTGGTAACGTACAACTGTTAATCCTTAGTTTTACCTTTTCAATTACCAGCACATGAATTTCGTCGTTTTAAATGTTTTGTTTTGTTTTTTTAGGTAATTGTTGTCTTCCTTGGAGGACTGGTTGTAGGTGGGTTTAAAATCATAAATAAATAAATATTTTTAAAATTCAAAATAAGCTTTTTACAAACACTGAAGATCAATGATTTTTTTTCCTCAGAAAGTCACCACCCAACTAAGAAACCAGGCAAGTCATTAAACTCTCAGTTAACATCACACGTTTTCCATTTTTTGTAAAGACCCAGGAGTTTTTCTGTAAGATGGTAGCAAAATAACAATTTTTTTTCCATCTGTCCCACAGAAACAACAAAGGAAGGTATGATGGTTGTTGATCATTCACAGGAACAATCTTCAAGAAAAAAAAAAAAAATACATTTCAGAATTGACTGAAACCTTGAACCGCCTGTTTTTTGTTTTCCTATCAAGGAAACATGATGATGATGATGATGAGGATGATGGAACCAACTTCAGAACCAGGTAAATAGGATGCTGAAACTGTTTTCTTCATCACATCCATTGTATTTCATTCAATGTGAGTAACCGTGAAATTTCAGGTTTGATGAAATAATACCTTTTCTTTTTTTCCCATCTGTTCTACAGAACCAACAAAGGAAGGTATGATGGTTGAAGATCATTCAAAGAAGCATTTTGATAAAAGTAGAATTTCTTCAGCAGAGACTGAAACCTCTTTATTGTTTTTACTGAATCGGTCTACTTCACAGTGACGTAATGACCACAGTGCCTTCATTGTTACACCATTTTCTCAAAACATGTTCAAAAGAGAAGAAAAAAATAACATTAGATCCTAATTATTCTTTTCCTATCCAGGAAACATGATGATGATGATGAACCCAACTTCAGAACCAGGTAAATGTGATTTTGAAACAGGTTTTACATCACATCCATTGTATTTCATTTAGTGTGAGTAAACATGAATTTTCATACGTGAACATTTTTTTTAACTGTTTTTTGTCTCTTTTTTTTTCATCTGTCCCTCAGAACCAACTAAGGAAGGTAGGAGGGTGGTCGATCATTCAAAGAACAATCTTCATGATAAAATTAGATTTTTTTCAGAATTGACATACACCTCTCACCTCTTAATTAATTATTCCTATCCAGGAGACAGTGATGACAGGATGATGATGATGATGATGATGAACCCAACTTCAGAACCAGGTAAATGTGATTTTGAAACATGTTTTACATCACATCCACTGTATTTCATTCAGTGTGAGTAAACATGAAATTTCACGTTTGATGAAATGATACATTTTCTTTTTTTTTCATTTATGTTCCACAGAAACGACAAAGGAAGGTATGATGACTGTCGATCATTCACAGGAACAATCTTCAAGAAAAAAATTTGATTGAAACCTTGAACTGCCTATTTTTTGTTTTCCTATCAAGGAGACATGAGGATGATGATGATGATGATGGAACCTACTTCAGAACCAGGTGAATGAGATTTACAAACTATTCTGTACATCACATCTATTGTATTTAATTCAGTGTGAGTAAACATGAAATTTCTTATGTGATAAAATTATACTTTTTTTTCCATCTGTTCCACAGAAACAACAAAGGAAGGTATGATGGTTGTTGATCATTCACAGGAACAATCTTCAAGAAAAAAAAAAAAAAACATTTCAGAATTGACTGAAACCTTGAACCGCCTGTTTTTTGTTTTCCTATCAAGGAAACATGATGATGATGAGGATGATGGAACCAACTTCAGAACCAGGTAAATAGGATGCTGAAACTGTTTTCTTCATCACATCCATTGTATTTCATTCAATGTGAGTAACCGTGAAATTTCAGGTTTGATGAAATAATACCTTTTCTTTTTTCCCATCTGTTCTACAGAACCAACAAAGGAAGGTATGATGGTTGAAGATCATTCAAAGAAGCATTTTGATAAAAGTAGAATTTCTTCAGCAGAGACTGAAACCTCTTTATTGTTTTTACTGAATCGGTCTACTTCACAGTGACGTAATGACCACAGTGCCTTCATTGTTACACCATTTTCTCAAAACATGTTCAAAAGAGAAGAAAACAACAACATTAGATCCTAATTATTCTTTTCCTATCCAGGAAACATGATGATGATGATGAACCCAACTTTAGAACCAGGTAAATGTGATTTTGAAACAGGTTTTACATCACATCCATTGTATTTCATTTATTGTGAGTAAACATGAATTTTCATACGTGAACATTTTTTTTAACTGTTTTTTGTCTCTTTTTTTTTCATCTGTCCCTCAGAACCAACTAAGGAAGGTAGGAGGGTGGTCGATCATTCAAAGAACAATCTTCATGATAAAATTAGATTTTTTTCAGAATTGACATACACCTCTCACCTCTTAATTAATTATTCCTATCCAGGAGACAGTGAAGACAGGATGATGATGATGATGATGATGAACCCAACTTCAGAACCAGGTAAATGTGATTTTGAAACAGGTTTTACATCACATCCACTGTATTTCATTCAGTGTGAGTAAACATGAAATTTCACGTTTGATGAAATGATACATTTTCTTTTTTTTTTCATTTATGTTCCACAGAAACGACAAAGGAAGGTATGATGACTGTCGATCATTCACAGGAACAATCTTCAAGAAAAAAATTTGACTGAAACCTTGAACTGCCTATTTTTTGTTTTCCTATCAAGGAGACATGAGGATGATGATGATGATGATGGAACCTACTTCAGAACCAGGTGAATGAGATTTACAAACTATTCTGTACATCACATCTATTGTATTTAATTCAGTGTGAGTAAACATGAAATTTCTTATGTGATAAAATAATACTTTTTTTCCATCTGTTCCACAGAAACAACAAAGGAAGGTATGATGGTTGTTGATCATTCACAGGAACAATCTTCAAGAAAAAAAAAAAATTCAGAATTGACTGAAACCTTGAACCGCCTGTTTTTTGTTTTCCTATCAAGGAAACATGATGATGATGAGGATGATGGAACCAACTTCAGAACCAGGTAAATAGGATGCTGAAACTGTTTTCTTCATCACATCCATTGTATTTCATTCAATGTGAGTAACCGTGAAATTTCAGGTTTGATGAAATAATACCTTTTCTTTTTTTCCCATCTGTTCTACAGAACCAACAAAGGAAGGTATGATGGTTGAAGATCATTCAAAGAAGCATTTTGATAAAAGTAGAATTTCTTCAGCAGAGACTGAAACCTCTTTATTGTTTTTACTGAATCGGTCTACTTCACAGTGACGTAATGACCACAGTGCCTTCATTGTTACACCATTTTCTCAAAACATGTTCAAAAGAGAAGAAAACAACAACATTAGATCCTAATTATTCTTTTCCTATCCAGGAAACATGATGATGATGATGAACCCAACTTTAGAACCAGGTAAATGGGATTTTGAAACAGGTTTTACATCACATCGTTTGTATTTCATTTATTGTGAGTAAACATGAAATTTCATACGTGAACTTTCTTTTAACTGTTTTTTGTCTCTTTTTTTTTCATCTGTCCCACAGAACCAACTAAGGAAGGTAGGAGGGTGGTCGATCATTCAAAGAACAATCTTCATGATAAAATTAGATTTTTTTCAGAATTGACTGACACCTCTCACATTTTAATTAATTATTCCTATCCAGGAGACAGTGATGACAGGATGATGATGATGATGATGATGAACCCAACTTCAGAACCAGGTAAATGTGATTTTGAAACAGGTTTTACATCACATCCATTGTATTTCATTTATTGTGAGTAAACATGAAATTTTCATACGTGAACATTTTTTTAACCGTTTTTTGTCTTTTTTTTCCATCTGTCCCTCAGAACCAACTAAGGAAGGTAGGAGGGTGGTCGATCATTCAAAGAAAAATCTTCATGATAAAAGATTGAATTTGATTTCTTTCAGAATTGACTGAAACCTTGAACCGCCTGTTTTTTGTTTTCCTATCAAGGAAACATGATGATGATGATGAGGATGATGGAACCAACTTCAGAACCAGGTAAATAGGATGCTGAAACTGTTTTCTTCATCACATCCATTGTATTTCATTCAATGTGAGTAACCGTGAAATTTCAGGTTTGATGAAATAATACCTTTTCTTTTTTTCCCATCTGTTCTACAGAACCAACAAAGGAAGGTATGATGGTTGAAGATCATTCAAAGAAGCATTTTGATAAAAGTAGAATTTCTTCAGCAGAGACTGAAACCTCTTTATTGTTTTTACTGAATCGGTCTACTTCACAGTGACGTAATGACCACAGTGCCTTCATTGTTACACCATTTTCTCAAAACATGTTCAAAAGAGAAGAAAACAACATTAGATCCTAATTATTTTTTTCCTATCCAGGAAACATGATGATGATGATGAACCCAACTTCAGAACCAGGTAAATGTGATTTTGAAACAGGTTTTACATCACATCCATTGTATTTCATTTATTGTGAGTAAACATGAATTTTCATACGTGAACATTTTTTTTAACTGTTTTTTGTCTCTTTTTTTTCCATCTGTCCCTCAGAACCAACTAAGGAAGGTAGGAGGGTGGTCGATCATTCAAAGAACAATCTTCATGATAAAATTAGATTTTTTTCAGAATTGACATACACCTCTAACCTCTTAATTAATTATTCCTATCCAGGAGACAGTGATGACAGGATGATGATGATGATGATGATGAACCCAACTTCAGAACCAGGTAAATGTGATTTTGAAACAGGTTTTACATCACATCCATTGTATTTCATTTAGTGTGAGTAAACATGAAATTTCACGTTTGATGAAATGATACATTTTCTTTTTTTTTTCATTTATGTTCCACAGAAACGACAAAGGAAGGTATGATGACTGTCGATCATTCACAGGAACAATCTTGAAGAAAAAAATTTGACTGAAACCTTGAACTGCCTATTTTTTGTTTTCCTATCAAGGAGACATGAGGATGATGATGATGATGATGGAACCTACTTCAGAACCAGGTGAATGAGATTTACAAACTATTCTGTACATCACATCTATTGTATTTAATTCAGTGTGAGTAAACATGAAATTTCTTATGTGATAAAATTATACTTTTTTTCCATCTGTTCCACAGAAACAACAAAGGAAGGTATGATGGTTGTTGATCATTCACAGGAACAATCTTCAAGAAAAAAAAAAAAATACATTTCAGAATTGACTGAAACCTTGAACCGCCTGTTTTTTGTTTTCCTATCAAGGAAACATGATGATGATGATGAGGATGATGGAACCAACTTCAGAACCAGGTAAATAGGATGCTGAAACTGTTTTCTTCATCACATCCATTGTATTTCATTCAATGTGAGTAACCGTGAAATTTCAGGTTTGATGAAATAATACCTTTTCTTTTTTTCCCATCTGTTCTACAGAACCAACAAAGGAAGGTATGATGGTTGAAGATCATTCAAAGAAGCATTTTGATAAAAGTAGAATTTCTTCAGCAGAGACTGAAACCTCTTTATTGTTTTTACTGAATCGGTCCACTTCACAGTGACGTAATGACCACAGTGCCTTCATTGTTACACCATTTTCTCAAAACATGTTCAAAAGAGAAGAAAACAACAACATTAGATCCTAATTATTCTTTTCCTATCCAGGAAACATGATGATGATGATGAACCCAACTTTAGAACCAGGTAAATGTGATTTTGAAACAGGTTTTACATCACATCCATTGTATTTCATTTATTGTGAGTAAACATGAATTTTCATACGTGAACATTTTTTTTAACTGTTTTTTGTCTCTTTTTTTTTCATCTGTCCCTCAGAACCAACTAAGGAAGGTAGGAGGGTGGTCGATCATTCAAAGAACAATCTTCATGATAAAATTAGATTTTTTTCAGAATTGACTGACACCTCTAACCTCTTAATTAATTATTCCTATCCAGGAGACAGTGATGACAGGATGATGATGATGATGATGATGAACCCAACTTCAGAACCAGGTAAATGTGATTTTGAAACAGGTTTTACATCACATCCATTGTATTTCATTTATTGTGAGTAAACATGAAATTTCACGTTTGATGAAATGATACATTTTCTTTTTTTTTTCATTTATGTTCCACAGAAACGACAAAGGAAGGTATGATGACTGTCGATCATTCACAGGAACAATCTTCAAGAAAAAAATTTGATTGAAACCTTGAACTGCCTATTTTTTGTTTTCCTATCAAGGAGACATGAGGATGATGATGATGATGATGGAACCTACTTCAGAACCAGGTGAATGAGATGTACAAACTATTCTGTACATCACATCTATTGTATATAATTCAGTGTGAGTAAACATGAAATTTCTTATGTGATAAAATAATACTTTTTTTCCATCTGTCCCACAGAAACAACAAAGGAAGGTATGATGGTTGTTGATCATTCACAGGAACAATCTTCAAGAAAAAAAAAATAAATTCAGAATTGACTGAAACCTTGAACCGCCTGTTTTTTGTTTTCCTATCAAGGAAACATGATGATGATGAGGATGATGGAACCAACTTCAGAACCAGGTAAATAGGATGCTGAAACTGTTTTCTTCATCACATCCATTGTATTTCATTCAATGTGAGTAACCGTGAAATTTCAGGTTTGATGAAATAATACCTTTTCTTTTTTCCCATCTGTTCTACAGAACCAACAAAGGAAGGTATGATGGTTGAAGATCATTCAAAGAAGCATTTTGATAAAAGTAGAATTTCTTCAGCAGAGACTGAAACCTCTTTATTGTTTTTACTGAATCGGTCTACTTCACAGTGACGTAATGACCACAGTGCCTTCATTGTTACACCATTTTCTCAAAACATTTTCAAAAGAGAAGAAAACAACAACATTAGATCCTAATTATTCTTTTCCTATCCAGGAAACATGATGATGATGATGAACCCAACTTTAGAACCAGGTAAATGGGATTTTGAAACAGGTTTTACATCACATCCATTGTATTTCATTTAGTGTGAGTAAACATGAAATTTCATACGTGAACATTTTTTTTAACTGTTTTTTGTCTCTTTTTTTTCCATCTGTCCCTCAGAACCAACTAAGGAAGGTAGGAGGGTGGTCGATCATTCAAAGAACAATCTTCATGATAAAATTAGATTTTTTGCAGAATTGACTGACACCTCTAACCTCTTAATTAATTATTCCTATCCAGGAGACAGTGATGACAGGATGATGATGATGATGATGATGAACCCAACTTCAGAACCAGGTAAATGTGATTTTGAAACAGGTTTTACATCACATCCATTGTATTTCATTTATTGTGAGTAAACATGAAATTTTCATACGTGAACATTTTTTTAACCGTTTTTTGTCTTTTTTTTCCATCTGTCCCTCAGAACCAACTAAGGAAGGTAGGAGGGTGGTCGATCATTCAAAGAAAAATCTTCATGATAAAAGATTGAATTTGATTTCTTTCAGAATTGACTGAAACCTTGAACCGCCTGTTTTTTGTTTTCCTATTAAGGAAACATGATGATGATGATGAGGATGATGGAGCCAACTTCAGAACCAGGTAAATAGGATGCTGAAACTGTTTTCTTCATCACATCCATTGTATTTCATTCAATGTGAGTAACCGTGAAATTTCAGGTTTGATGAAATAATACCTTTTCTTTTTTTCCCATCTGTTCTACAGAACCAACAAAGGAAGGTATGATGGTTGAAGATCATTCAAAGAAGCATTTTGATAAAAGTAGAATTTCTTCAGCAGAGACTGAAACCTCTTTATTGTTTTTACTGAATCGGTCTACTTCACAGTGACGTAATGACCACAATGCCTTCATTGTTACACCATTTTCTCAAAACATGTTCAAAAGAGAAGAAAACAACAACATTAGATCCTAATTATTCTTTTCCTATCCAGGAAACATGATGATGATGATGAACCCAACTTTAGAACCAGGTAAATGTGATTTTGAAACAGGTTTTACATCACATCCATTGTATTTCATTTATTGTGAGTAAACATGAATTTTCATACGTGAACATTTTTTTTAACTGTTTTTTGTCTCTTTTTTTTTCATCTGTCCCTCAGAACCAACTAAGGAAGGTAGGAGGGTGGTCGATCATTCAAAGAACAATCTTCATGATAAAATTTGATTTTTTGCAGAATTGACTGACACCTCTAACCTCTTAATTAATTATTCCTATCCAGGAGACAGTGATGACAGGATGATGATGATGATGATGATGAACCCAACTTCAGAACCAGGTAAATGTGATTTTGAAACAGGTTTTACATCACATCCATTGTATTTCATTTATTGTGAGTAAACATGAAATTTTCATACGTGAACATTTTTTTAACCGTTTTTTGTCTTTTTTTTCCATCTGTCCCTCAGAACCAACTAAGGAAGGTAGGAGGGTGGTCGATCATTCAAAGAAAAATCTTCATGATAAAATTTGAT
This sequence comes from Lipophrys pholis, assembly GCF_963383615.2. Lineage (NCBI taxonomy): Eukaryota > Metazoa > Chordata > Actinopteri > Blenniiformes > Blenniidae > Lipophrys > Lipophrys pholis. The sequence goes on from NC_137649.1 coordinate 14,229,558, forward strand.
TTTTTTCAGAATTGACATACACCTCTCACCTCTTAATTAATTATTCCTATCTAGGAGACAGTGATGACAGGATGATGATGATGATGATGATGAACCCAACTTCAGAACCAGGTAAATGTGATTTTGAAACAGGTTTTACATCACATCCATTGTATTTCATTCAGTGTGAGTAAACATGAAATTTCACGTTTGATGAAATGATACATTTTCTTTTTTTTTTCATTTATGTTCCACAGAAACGACAAAGGAAGGTATGATGACTGTCGATCATTCACAGGAACAATCTTGAAGAAAAAAATTTGACTGAAACCTTGAACTGCCTATTTTTTGTTTTCCTATCAAGGAGACATGAGGATGATGATGATGATGATGGAACCTACTTCAGAACCAGGTGAATGAGATTTACAAACTATTCTGTACATCACATCTATTGTATTTAATTCAGTGTGAGTAAACATGAAATTTCTTATGTGATAAAATTATACTTTTTTTCCATCTGTTCCACAGAAACAACAAAGGAAGGTATGATGGTTGTGGATCATTCACAGGAACAATCTTCAAGAAAAAAAAAAAAAACATTTCAGAATTGACTGAAACCTTGAACCGCCTTTTTTTATTTTTCCAATGACCACAGTGCCTTCATTGTTACACCATTTTCTCAAAACATGTTCAAAAGAGAAGAAAACAACAACATTAGATCCTAATTATTATTTTCCTGTCCAGGAACCATGATGATGAGGAGGCTGATGGAACCAACCTCAGAACCAAGTAAATAGGATGTTAAAACTGTTTTGTACATCACATGCAATATATTTCATTCAGTGTGAGTAAACATAGAATTGAATGTGCAAAGAAAATAATACCTTTTTTTCTTCCATCTGTTCCACAGAAACAACAAAGGAAGGTATGATGACTGTCGATCATTCACTGGAACAATCTTTATGATAGAAGTAGAAAAAAAAGTAGAATATTTTCAATATTGACTGAAAGGTTATGTTGAAACTGTTTTGGACATCACATCCATTGTATTTTATTCAGTGTGAGTAGACATGGAAGTTCTTATTTGATAAAGTAATACCTTTTGTTTTCTTTCATCCGTCCCACAGAAACAACAAAGGAAGGTATGATGGCTGTAGATCATTCACAGTAACAAGCTTCATCATAACAGTACAATTAAGCATTGACCGTAACCTTTAACCTTCTAATTTATTATTTTCCTTTCCAGGAACTATGATAATGGATGCATCAAAACCAGGTAAATGGAATGTAGTTTATACACTGATTTGTATGTCACATGCATTGTATTTAATTTGCGAATGAATAATACCTCCTCTAAATAAATCTAAATAAAAGTATGAATTCTTCAGCAACTGTCTAAACCACCTTTTTCTTTTTTTGTCCTTTTCTGCCTACCTCACGGGGACCAGAAATAATGAGTAAGTCCCTCCACTTTTCCAAGTAGATCTTTCAATCAACATTTACTATAAACAAAGATATCAGACACCTTTTGTTTAGAAACTGTCTCCAGTAGGCGACCCAGAGTCAATCAATCAAAGATTAGACTCTTCACTGTCAACTGAAAAATAGCTTTGTCTCCTGTTCTTGGCGTGGGTAAATGACATTCTTTTCTCTTGTGTTTCTTTCACAGATGCATCAATGGCAGGTAAGAGGATCATGACTGAAGGCATTAAATCTGATTCTGTAGTATTCAAGCGTTATTGTTCTATATTTTATGAGATGTTATTAATTCATTATCTTTTTATGAATCACTGAGGTCTATCCATTACCTGGACCATGTGAGAGTTTCTGTTCGGCTCAGTTTGGATAAAGTCTTAACATTTCTTTTCTTTTGTTAGCTTCTCATCCACAATGGCCTTGCTACAATACCGCCATCAGTAAGAACCCACACAGTGTCTGCACTTAATATTGACATAAATCAGACTAAATTACAATATGCTCTCTTACAGAATTATTGAGTAAATTTTGTATATCTTTTTTTTTTTTTTTTTTAAACCAGAATGCTGGACTGACTGGTTTGACAGAGATGACCCCAGCGGAAGTGGAGATTGGGAAACCCTATATGCGCTTCGCAAAACATATCCAGGAGAGATCTGCAGGAAACCCGCAGACATTGAGGTCCAAACTCTGAGTGGCCTAAGCCCCTCTCAAACAAATGATAGGATCTACAAGTAAGTACTGTCCGTGGAGCTGAAGGAACTATTAAAGTGTGTTTGATAGAGGGAGCATGCAGCATTTATGCTGATACTGTGTGTTTATTCGCCCAGTGACACCAAACTCCGCTCATTTTATCACCTTTCTCTCAATTAGTCGCGCAATTGCGAACCAGTCAATTGTGTCATCCATTGAGTGTCGCTTTCCATTCTCCGTTTCAGATATGATACATCCACAGGATTTGTCTGCAGAAACAGGGACCAGCGTTTTCATAAGAAGTGCCATGATTACCGTGTTCGTTTCAGCTGCTACAATCCTTACTGTGCCGCAGGAGGTAACACTATAAGAAAATACATTCTAAATATGCAGTGTGATGCTTTGAAGAAGCAAAGTCTATTTCTTCTCTTCCTTCACGATTTGAGTACATAATCCCGTTTGAGGATGGTCTGTTCACTTCGAAGTGCCATGACTACTGCAAACCAATAACTAACTAGTTATGAATGTGTAACTGTAAAACTGCTCTTTATTATAAGCAGTGAGATAAATCCACCTGCCAGATTGACATTGGTAGTAATGCTGCAAAAATATAAATCGGCTTTATTCTCATTGACTAAACTGGGAAACAGCAAACCTTTTTATTAGGCCTCCCAGCAACTTTAGTTAGTCATCATTGTAGTGGATGATTCTTTTTTTTTTTTTTTGTCCTAAGCTTTGTTGGTAGTTCATCTAATCTCATTTACTAATTCACAGTAACTTGCGGAACGCTGCTTACTGATGTGTGCTGGACAAGCTGGTATAATCGGGATAGTCCCAGTGGAAGTGGAGACTGGGAGCTATTGAGTAGACTGAGGAAGGAATACCCGGGGGAGATCTGTCACACACCCCTGTTCATTGAGGCTGTTACCGCTGACACGTGGACCCCAGCCATGCACACCGGAAACCGCTTCCATAAGTAAGTGTCTTCATAAGAAAAAAAACATTTAGAATTAGCGCTTAGAATCCAGCAATTAATCTGTATTTTTCAACCTGAGCAGTTTTAGTGTAAAGTTTCTCAATTATTTAGATTTCTGTCTTAGACGTTTGATAGGTTCTTATCGGACAAACATTTAGCACATCTAACATGATGAGATTTTGTCTTTTATATTTGCTGCACTTCAAAGTAGTAATATTTTTAAAACATCAGACACTATTTATTCTGTGTATCACGCCGTGAAGCACATTTTTGCTTGAAACTACTTTTGAATGGCATACTAATTTATATCTTGGGATCTGTTTTTCAGGTTCAATCCAACCGAAGGACTTGTCTGCCGGAAGAAGGACCAGAGGTATCGCAAATGCAGAGACTACAAAGTTCGCTTTGCGTGCCCGTGCCGCAAACACTGACTGCACAACAATGCAATTGATGAGATTTTTTGATTTCTTTCACTTGATTTTTTTTTTTTTTGCTGATATTTTTCAACTTTCTGCTTCATTTGTCATGAAATCTAAAGACTATCAACAATATTTTGGAGATGCTTTCACTTGTAATACTTAGAAATTCCTTGTTATTCTTACATTACTGATTCCAGTGTTCCTATGTTGTAACAGCCTTGTACAGCAATGTCACAGTGAGGCCATAATGGCCATGACCACAACCTGGAACCTATTGAATAATGCATTTTCAACAGAATATCTTAAGTGAAATGAAAAATATTGTCTTTTCTTTTTTCCTTTCTGTTTAACTTTTGGAATCAATACAAATAAATCTATTGAGCATCAAATTGCCTTTGTGTTTAAGTTGCTTTACACCTAGAAGCAAATACATGTGATGACTAACCAACCCAAGCATAACAGGCATAATTGTTTTTTATTTTGCCGTATTAACACACATACACACACAGATGTACACACACTGGCATACAAACAAACACAGACATGACAACATATATTGATTTCCTTTTAGACAATGTTTTAACGTAAATCCCTCAGCTCATTAACAACGCTGACACATGAGAAACGTTTACACCTCATTCAAAATGTCACGGTGCACATTATTTTTTTGTTTCCTATTTTACTTTGAATCCTCATGCCGTCTGTTGTTTCTGCGCTTTTGGATTCTTGCGTGTTCGTTGATGGAGTTTTGAGAAGAATGGAATTACCTCCAAATTTTCTCGATCAAAAGATTTATTTACAAATAGTCTTACAATCAGAATTGAATGTGCAGTTGCAGAGCTCTGGGTCGTTCTCTGGCAATCAGACAATGGAGAAGGACCCTGATCTAGCCTCAGCTCTGTTTTTTTATGCTGCTTCTCCAACAGTCTTCCGCCCAGCCGCACCCCGATCTCCAGGTCAGTATTGGTTGCATTCGTCTTCCTCGTTTGACTCCATCTTCTATGATAGGACCTAGTATCTGAGGGGTTGTACCAAGCTTGTATACAGTGTCGTGTCTCGCCTCGTGCAGTCGTCAGGGCATAGGTCTGTTTACTGAAACTGTACTTCTTTTATCTGGCTTCAGTTGCTAAGTTCTCTCCTGAAACTTCGAGCCTCTCCCTTTATCTAACGCGTTTATCTAAAGCTGTTCTTCTTAGTGGGTACATGCTGTTCTTTCTAAGACTCTATGCAATAAGCGGTGATATTTCTTTACATGGTCATGCAGTTCCGCACCTCTCGTGCAGCAAGCAAGGCTAACTATATCCAGCTTATAGCGCTTCTTGTGAAGTGTACTATAAGCAATATATTCTATCAGTTTTGACCTTCCTACCCTGGCTTCCTCCTACAGTCGCTGGCTCCACTAATCTCACCTGTATGTCACAGACATCCTGACCCATTACTGTGTCTTAATATCTCCTCTGAACAGAACAACTTCTCCTCTGATTATTCTATTGCGTAGGTTCGCTTGCTTGTCAGATTTCTCCAGCTGCCACGCCCTTCTGAAGCTTTGTGGTCCTCTTCAGGGGATGTCTACGTCACGTTTTCAGAACCACGAGACGATAAATAAGAACAGATTATAATAACAAGTGCTTTTCCAATCTATGTTGTATTTTTTTTTTTAGATAATCTATGTTGGTGACTGCTTTAACTTATTTTAGTTTTATAACACATTGTCTTACATATAACCAGAGCAAAAGAGTGAATCATTTACGGTTTGTTGTTTTTCTATGCTCTGTTCAGAGGAGGAGAATCGCTGAAGGTGAATTTTAAGTCTTCCAGTAGTCTTTGCAATAAACTTATAACTAAAAATATAAAGAATCAGAATTCATTCTATTAGGTTCTTTTAGAATTTGAATCTGTAAATTTTAATCACTACACAAGATTTAGTACCACACCTTTGCTTACAGGTACACAGCCTCCGAGAATTTGATCCTGTACAATCTGTTTTCCTGGTTATGGATGCATATATTTTTCTTGCCTCTACATTTTCCTTTATGAAACACCAGAAAAGGCAAGGTATACAGTAACTAAAAAAGAATGGAGGGGCTTTACACCTCATCCCCACCCTTTATTCTACTCATTCTTACTAATGGAAAGCAAGAACTTCCACTGAACAATGGCTGATGAGTATCTTGTTTTTGAATGTGATTTTTTTTTCCTTTTCTTTTTTTTTTAAAGAGGATATCTTATCTTTTGACTACAAATCTTTGGGTGTGTTCTTTCCCACATAATTCCAGCAAGTGTACACTCTTGCTGGATGACTATATAAGCTCCAGATATCCTCCATGTGGGAAGACAAGGAGAGAAGTTCACACAACTGTCTTGTGGGTGAGTAACAGTTGGCTTTCTTTGGTTGTAAAATTCCGATTATCTAATTTGGACTGAAAATGCTTGACTTAACTGTAAATTTCTTAAATTTTCACAGTGCCTTGTTATTGGTAATCATGCTCCAATTGGTAACGTACACCCTTTTCTCTTTGAATTGAATGTTTGCTCCCCAGCATTTGAATTTCAACTTCATGCATTTCTTTTTTTCCCCTAGTTGATAGTAATCATTTTTGCTGGACTGGTTGCTGGTGGGTTTACAAAGATACAAGTTTTTTTTCTCCCACTTTTAAACTCTTTCACATACGTATGTATACTACAGAAGCTTTACAGAGAGTAATAAAGATTTTTTTTTTTTTTCATAGATACCGAACAGAGACTGGCTGAAACAAATGAAGGACCAGGTAAGTCGCAAACTTTTGGATATACTGTACATCACATTGCACTTCAGGAAAAAGCCTAGCGTCTTATAGTGAGGCATGAGTAAAGCAATACTTCTCCATTCTCCACTTTCACAACAGAAACAACAAAGTACGGTGTGGCAGTTGTGAATCAATCACACTTCATTTGGACCAGTCAGCTGTATACTGTGATTTCATTTGTATTTCTTATAATTATTTTATTCATCACATATTATTAGGTTCGACTTACAAGCTCCTCTCAAGCTGAACTTGGTGAGAGTCTAGTTTGAGCCATGATCTAAAGTGCTCCCCAAACCTTTGTACAGTGTCAAGTCCCACGTTTTTTTAGTGGCTTTTCATTCAAGTTGGCCCTGCGTATCCCACCCACATCAGACAGCCTTCCTTTTTAAAAGCAAGGTTTTTCGAAAGACGTGTTGTTGTTTTTTTCAACCAGAATGCTGGACTGGCTGGTTCGACAGAGACAACCCCAGTGGAACTGGAGATTGGGAAACCCTATTTTCTCTTCAGAAAAAATTTCCTGGAAAGATCTGCGACAAACCCACAGACATTGAGGTCAAATCTCTGACTGGCCAAAGCATTTCTGACACAGGGGATGTGATCTATCTGTAAGCATTACAAGCATGAATCATTTCAATCATGAAAACTGGTGTGTGATGTGTCTTTTTTTATGCCTGCTAACTCAAAACTTTTCTGGCTTTCTAACCCATTGGCTATTAATGCGTCATGTATTTTCTTACCAGAATTGTCATTGCTTTTATTTATGATGCTTTTATTGACTCTCACTTTGGATTCTTCTTTTCAGAAGTGACGCAACTGCAGGATTTGTCTGCAGAAACCAGGACCAGCCTAATAATAAGCAATGCAGTGATTATCGTGTTCGTTTCATCTGCCACCCTTCGTTCTGTGGCGGCAGATGTAATATATGAATACACACAACACATGCAATGTGATTCTGTGATGCCGTGAAGTAGATTTGTCCTTTTTCTTCATTACCACTTGTTTTGGCTCTGCCGTTTCCCATCACTGTTTGTTTTCTCGCTCCAGTGTGCTGGACATCTTGGTATAATCGGGATCATCCCAGTGGAACTGGAGACTGGGAACATTTGAGAAAACTTAGACAACAATACCCGGGGCAAATTTGTGCAAAACCCCGGGACATTGAGGTTGTTACTGATGACACGTTGACTCCAGCCAGCAGCACAGGAGAGAACTTTTTTTGGTAAGTTCTTTCTTGAGGAAAAATCCTTTACAATTAGCAAAATAAATTTAGATAAATAAATAAATCAAGCAGTACCTTTCTAACAAATGCATCTTTTTGAAACAGCACGAGTATGGCACACTAATTAATCTCTTTGGGCCATTTTCCAGGAATAGTCCAACTCAGGGATTTGTTTGCCTGAATTCAGATCAGAAAGATGGCAGATGCAGAAACTACAAAGTTCGCTTTGGATGCCCGTGCAATTAAGCACAGACTCCGAAAAACTGTGAATGACGTTCAAATTCTGATTATCTTTGCTTGATTTTTTTTTTTCTTATCAGGTCCCCTTTCTTTAATCTTTGTGTAAAAAATTGCAAGATAAAATTTTTCGGATGTTTTCCCTCATCATAGTTTAAATTCAGTCGTACGATGTTGACCGCTTTGTTTAATTTCTATGTTTTGAGTCACATCAGCCTGTTCAGGTATCTCTTCTTGTATTATTCATCATTATGAATAATTCTTTTTAAGAGGGATATACCTTGTGAAATGAAATCTATTGTATTGGATTGATATTAGTTTTTTCTTCCTCCTAAATGATTAACCTGTCAGAATCAACACCAATAAAACTGTTTTGAGCATTGTCTACACATTTTGTTTTTTTCATCACATTATAAAATAACTTACAGGTCCACATAAAGTTATGGTATTAAGGGGGACTATATGATTCAACTCTAATTCCCTGATAGCTATGTGACAAAACTTGTCTTCATCTAAAAATTACATCCCTAAACATTCCTGTGTTTTTTCCCACAACAACAAAAAAGATTGCAACTGAAGGCTATACTCAGGCTCACTCACTCACTCACTCTCTCACACACACACACACACACACACACACACACACACACACACACACACACACACACACACACACACACACACACACACACACACACACACACACACACACACACACACACACACACACACACACACACACACACACACACACACACACACACACACACACACACACACACACAAAGAAAGATGGGGCACTTAAAGAGGGCCCTTTTTTTAATGTTGATTTGCTTTCATTGCCTCGACAGTTAATGCATTCTGTGCCATTGAGCTTGAAGTTTGTCGGACAGGAGCCCTTAATAAGAAGTGGGTGAATGCAATCTGCTAAATTTCTCTTTTTCACATCACTGTAAATCTCAAGTTGAACGTTCTGTCACTGGTGACGAAATCAAATGAAATGTGTAAAACTGAAGTACAGTGGAGGCGTTGAAGCTTTAAAACATGATAATGTACCATTTTCTCTCAATAAGCTATAAATGTTCTCTGGTTGCACATCTTCCTTACAGCCTATCCCATAGTGTACAGTATCTGGAATCTTCAGCTATCTTCAATTAAACCTGAAGAATGTCCTCTCTCTATCTATTATTATTACGTCTGCCAAGGTGGTAATAAAATCATTGCCGTTTATTTATTTGCAAGATTACGTCAAAACTACTGTACGGATTTTGTCGGAATTGTCACCATAGATACAAATCAGGCCATGGAAGATTTCATAAAATCTTGGAGGTGATCCTGATTCCGAATCAAGATTTCATTTTATAGATTTTCAAGGATTACATCAAAACTACAAAACCTTTGGTGGACGTCAGAAATCTCTGATTGCTCTTGTTATTATTGTTGTTGTTGTCGTTGTTGCTTTTGTTGTTGCTGTTGCTATTATTGTTATTTCGGCTGCTTCCTTTTTCAGTCATTAATGCAGCAAGTCATTGCAACGTACATTATTGACTTCAGCTATTGCAGTAGTTGGTTTTTTTTTGCAGGAGGCGTGACGAAGCATTTGTTTGATTGTGGATATCCATTGGATCTGGGTGAGTTTTTCCATTTGTTTTTAGAAGATTGATTTTAAATTAAACGTGTGAGGACAGCAGGCAGAGGGTGCTAATAATGAGAGTAATGTCTCTCAGGAACTGAAAAAGATGATTTTGGACATGGTTTCATTGAATTTGCCAAAGTTTTGTTCAATTCAGCAGCCAAGATTCTTCTGTCATCAGGCGTACCTGAAAGGAAAGTGTATCCGCATTTCATGATGTTTCTAAAAGGGAACATTAAAAAGGTAAACAGGACTTGAAATTTAAATTTGTGATACGGGAAGGCCTTGCAGACAATGACAGTACTCACCAACGAGGTTCTTCGATAAAACCATTTGTCTTTCTGCTGAGCCCAGTCTCATGTCCAGTCTCATGTCAATGGTTCACAGTGTTGAATCCTGAATTTAAGTCTGAACTCTTAATTTTAGGGCTTTTCCTCAGAAATGACAAAACATTGTTTTTGAATCCTGGTGAGGTGTTAAAGCATTGTGCCAGGAACACGAGCAAGATCCCTTTCTTTTTTCCTTCCTTCTTGTTTATGACCTACTTCTTTTTCCCCCAGTGTTGCCTCTTTCTTTCTTTCTTTCTTTCTTTCTTTCTTTCTTTCTTTCTTTCTTTCATTCTTTTGCTCCCACCCCCTCTTATCTTTGAGCATGTACATTAGTTTATACTCAGTTTCTCTTTGCATAGTTTAGTTGACCGTAAAATTGTTTTTAGACTCAAGGGTTGTTTTTTTTTTTCCATTTGTGTTAAGCGTTTAAGATTGACAAAGGGATTTACAGAAGTCTTAATTGTTATGAGACTACACAGGAAAGAGAGTGACAGCCTTAACGAGAGAGAATGAAACCCCATTTAGATTTTTTTTTCATCACTCAGTGGAGTTGGATCAAGACTGAAAGGTGGGCATTAGTTGAAAATAGAGGAGACAAATTCATGCACTGGGGTCCTACTTATTCCTGCTTGACAAGTGTCCTTGAGTGGAAGTAGAGCGCTGCATAGGATAAAGGGTTAAGCTCATTTTCATGTGTACAGATATGATTAATGGCAGAGAGGAGAGAGGAAAGGAGGAAAGAGGAGAAGAGAGGAGACGAATGACCTCTCCAAACTCAAGACTGGCCTCATTTCATCGCTTCCAGAACAGTGAGGTCATAAATGAGATCAAACTGTTCTTTACGTTTCCACAGTGACGTTCCATTTGCTGCTCCACATCCAGATTTCTTTCTCCCTGGCTTTTACAGAGCCTTAGATTGTACTATATTTCTCCAGGGTGGATTTACTGTAAATGCAGTGACCCACCATAAGAAGTATGTGTCTGTTCAAACTACTCCACCGATTTGCACAAGGACAGAAAAACAGGTGCAAAAAGTAACCCGAAATGTTCTGTGTTTGTGTGAGTACCTGACAAGGTCCCCAACTATAAATAGCTCCATTTAGTGCATTGAACATATTCCCTTGAATTCATATTTGTTTACTACCTATATATTACCCAGAGTTTGTCCCTAAATAAAGAAAATCTGTAACAGTATTTAGCATTGCTGTTTATCTGTCCAATAGAATTTGGTAGAGCTGCAGTATTGGCAACCTATGAAAACACTTCAGCTACAGGAGATACAGCCCATGCACCTTGAGTTATTTTTAATAAATCCCCAAGCAGGCAATTTGATGATTCTCAAATCCATGCGTCAAGTACCATTTAGTCTGAAGACACACGTTTATCAAATTTAGGGTTATGTAAATGAGGTTCATGCTGAATTATGTGTGAATGAATAGCACTGCCTCTGTCACTATGATGTTCGGGTAAAACCTTTAAACTTTAAATTCCTCCTACCAAAGCAATATGAAGCTATCAGAGCATGACTCCAGATGCACGGAAAAGACAAAAGCTTTATTCCTGGATCTATATGGAAGGTGCGAACAATACCAGGCTATTTTCATTCTGATAAGCCATATTAGTCGTGGCAGTTTTGCCTGGCAGCAATTCCTGCCCGATAGCTGTCTGTGACATTTTGTCTCCAGTCACAGGCTGATCTCTTGGTTGAAAACATTGAACGCTGAGATGGTGTTATCCCTGTTTGGAGTTTCTGATCCAGGGTGTCTGAGACAATGGCTGGCCATCTCTTCCCAAGCCGCAGAATTTCATCCCTGAATCTAAGTATATTGGTTCACTGAGATGGGAACCTGAACATGTCAAGGATGTCTGCTATAACCTTTCGCACTGTATGTGAAACCAATTCCTTGGCAAAAAAACTTGTGAAGCAGCTCAAGCAGGCCGTTCAAGAAGTATGCATATGATAAGGCTTGAGGAGGTTACTGCATCTCAAGTTTTTTGAGTATAAGCTTCGTGAGCATGCAAGCATGCACACGTGTGAATGTGTGCTCTTTAGGGTCGGGAGTGTCTTTCATAATACAACTGGTCTGTTTATGATGGTTTCATGTCAGGCATGTGCATAGTGAAGTTTTGCTTGTGGGTGTGTTCTTTCCCTCCTGCTCTTCTCTCTCGCTCTCCTCCTCTGTCTGTTCTCCAGGTGTCATCAGCCTAATTGACCTGTACCTTTTGTTTGTGTCTCCTTGCGGACTGGCCGATCACGTCCAGCAGTCCTTATGAAAGTACCACCCTGGCAAAGAGCAGGAGGCTTTTTCATTGGATTCTCCTCTGCCAGCTGGAGCTGCTGTGTGTGTGTGCGTGAAGTCCAGGACCTTCAATTGATTTAACCAAAGACAGTATTTTGTAGTTTGTGGTAAGAAGTGAAGACTTAGGTAAGTTGGGACACCCTTTACTTTTTTCATTCACATAGTTACTCCCTTGTGTTCATACCAGGTTCAGTTGTATTAGCTTTGATGTGTAATAAATCTTTTTCTTTATCGCACGCTTGCTCTGAATCCATCTAATTTTTGATTGTATTCATGTCTTCTTTTCACTTTCCCTCACCACCTGCTGCAGGTCCTTGCAGTTCTCGTCTGTATAGCCAGAGGACCACACAAATCAACAGTGGGTCAGGAGTCTATCTTGGGCTAAGAGTGAGGGAGGAAGGCTTGTTTCAGCCTCTTGGTTGCAGTCTTTGCTGGGCCTCCTTCAGCTGATGACAGATGTTTGAAGTTCAGGTGAGGCACATTGAGATGTTTATACCAAGAAATTGGAAGCTTTCCATTTGTGACATTTGTTATGAATTTCTTGGTTTTTGTGGTGGGAAATTTTTTCAGAACTCCGTCCTGTCAAATGCTAAAAATAGAATAGAAATAAAAAAGATTTTGAGCTGCTCCATATGTGTTTGATTTTAGAAGATTGTGTATTGTCTTATAATGACCATGTTTGATTTGTTGCTTAGGAAGTACAAAGCCAATCGCATCTGCTTGAGTTCTATGTTTTCCATTTGATTTAATGAGACACTACATAAGATACATCTTGCTTGTTCCGCATTAGTACTTGGATGGATGCTCTTTAGCTTTGATTCTTCATTGTATAGATTCAACCAGGTAATGCAAAATGCCAATAGATTGTAATTATTTGGTAAGATTATGCACTGACCGACTGCAGATCCAGGATGCAAAGTCTTTTGTTCCTCAGCTGTTTAAGTACTCAAGTACTCAACTATTCAAGTGAGGGATTTCAGTTGGTTTCAACAAAGCAGAAAAGATGCCATGATGTTACCCAGCAATACAAATGCGCTGTTGTAACTTGATTGAATCACAACATAGAGACAATTTAAACATATACTAGGTAAGAAAGTAAGTTAATGCAGGTCCCAGAAATATGGTGCAATGCAGGAGCAACTAGAAACATTAATGATGCATCTGGAATTATGCCACAGTCATCCTCTAAAAATATTGATGCAAATGACACTCGGCGGAAGCTTGACTGATTTATAAGTTGGAGGAAAAAAAGCTGAGTTAAGCAATTTTTGAGTAAACTTGACTTTTTACAAATATTTGAAAACTCTGGATAATGCCCAGGGAGGGTATTCTATTGCGAGACAATTTGTTATGCAGAGCAATAACAGTTTAACAAACATTTGCAACTTTAAATGAAGAGCTCAGCATTTTGTGATACCATCCATCTTCCTTTCACACTGCTTGAGTCCTACTCACAATGAGACCGTAGTGCAAACCACTGCACCAGTGTCCTGGCCCAGTTCATAATGCCCTATGATAGCAATGCATGCTGCTTTAATTTAAGGAAGTGCTAATTGACTTTACCTTTTCCCCGGAAAAATCCATGTGAAACTGGATTCATCGTGCACAGAAGAAACAATTTTAATCTTATTGTTCCTTGTTGCTTTTTAAAATACCATAAAACTGTGCTGTGGTGACTTTGTAATCCACAGTTTGACAGACAAGTTCACCACAAGAGCGTCAAATTGTATTGTGGACATCATATGCAGTATGACGTGTATTAGAATGACAGAACTGGGCCATTAAACATTTGCTTCCATTGACACAGCTGCTTATGCAGCTTAACAGTTTCAAAAACATCCCCAATTATAATGATTTCTTGAAAAGGTAAATATGTATTTTCATTTCACACTATTTTTCATCCACAAAACGTAATGACTCATTTTACATGGTTACTACCCTAGTAGTAGTTCGGTACACCTTGCACCTCACAAGTTTAGTAAAATAAACGAACTCCATCGAGTGTAGGTCAACTAACAACAGTATTGCTTCATGTGATGCTGTATATTTAAGCCTGAAAACTAAATTGTCTCATTTTCAAGAAACTGAATTGTTGCCTCTAGATTGAGGAATAAACCTGGTCCTCTTATGACCTCATTGTTGTGATAAGATGTCAGATATCTACAGACTTGTATGATTTCTTATTTTGGTTTTATTTCAAATGTTGTTGTTTTTTTTTGGGGGGGGGGGGGTTCTGGAAGTTTCATGCCAGCACAACATGATTTGTGGTCAATTAAACAATCATTGCATAAAGATGTGATGGACAACCACACCAATGTGCCATGATTATTGAGAGTATTACTATTATAGACAGACTTTGCAGATTGCTGTTACATTACAGACTCAGGGCCAGGCACCATAAGTAAGTCTGCTTGACTGCAGTTGCCAGAGGGGGGGATTTGCGGGCATCCGTCAGTGCTAACTGGAAGTGACAGTGTGCAGAGAGGTCCTAATTACTGTCTCACTTGACTAATTGTCATCTCTGAAGAATGTATTCCCACTGAGGTCCTGGGGATCTCATTGACAGCATGGCTCAAGATATGTTGGTCTGTGCTGATTTCACCATGTTATGTTCAAAGAATGTGCCTTCGAAAAGAGATGTGGCTAAACTGACCTGAAAACTATTGTGGTTTCTTACTGAATGAGGCCCGAGTTGTATTTGTAGGAATGAATGTTGTTGTATTACATCTGGAACACAGGAAAAACAAATACATTTTATTTGTGTTATTGTGAATGAAGAAAAGTGAATACATTCTTCTGCATTGGGCCTTTTCAGTTTGCCAGAGGGTCTGGAAACTGACATCTTGACATAATAGGCTGATGAAATGAAACTATTTCTGGCTTTCTGGAGCCAGCCATAATAAAATAACATATAGCATTTGAAATAATGCAGTAAAAATTAGTCTTTAGGGCAGGGCAACTGGAAACTGAACTGAATGGATGTCTTCTCTTTCAGGGTCTCACCATTCAAAGTGCATCAGCTTCTCGTTTCCATGGTTTCCTTCTCTGTGCCAATGCTATCTTTCCACCAGTCTGCCTGAGCGAGAGAGCGAGGGAGGAAAGAGAGACTGAGAGAGAGAATGACAGAAAGCTTTTAGCAGTGGTTATCTCTCCTTTGCATAAAGTCCCATTTGCATTACCCAGTGCATGAATTGTGTTTGAATAAACACACCAGTCAGCTCATATGGAGGCCTCCGTGGGTTACAAGCGAGTGGGTGTGTATAAACTCATCTAATTTATAGTCTCCTTCAAAAGCGACACGGTTTGATCATGAATGGCAGGGGGAAAAAGACATCCCCCAAATGGCATAGAGGGTATTTTTCTATTGAAAACAACAATCTAAAGGAGCAGGAGTCATTTTGCTATCATAATGAGGCGATTTGCCCTTCCGATCACTTTCTCCTTTCTAACTCATTTAGACACAGTCTCATCCAGAACCGTATAGATGTTAAAATATTGTTAAACATATAATGAAGAAATTGACATAAAAAGGATGGTTTCAGTAGTTTCCATGTTTTAAAAGTGATGCAATTCTCATCCCATCATAAATATGTATGCACCCACTATTTGGGCCTCTCTGGACTTACTGCAATGCCTGCTCATGGAACCAGAGGGCGCTCTCACTGTAAAAGGGGAAACCTCCCTGAGCTCAATAAGCATTCCTTTCATGCTGAGAGAAGCTCTGCTGACTTATATGAAAATTCTGAATTCCTACATAATTATGCTAATGGTCCAGATGGTAGCATGATGAGTGCCATTCTCTTTGATATTCTCACACACTGCAGAGAGCTGGTGTGCAGACCCACGCAGCCCGACAAGCGCTCAAAGTCAACGTTCACGCACTACTTGATCCCGCGTATTCGTGTTTCCGTCAGCTCATACAAGCACCCTCGTCACTATTAAATGCATTTGCTTTTATTTGTTGGAGGTTTAAGCAAATCCCATATAGTACATGAGAGTAGCTCTTCAATGAAAAGTGAGTGTAGGTGTAAGTATTCTTTTTTTTTTTTTTTTTACCTGCACACCTAATTGACACAATATCACAAATCGACAACAGGCATTGACAAACGGCCGCTTTAGAGCACTTCAAGCAACTCTTTATGACTTAAAAAGAGAACACGGATGCGATGAAGTATTGAAAAACCATGCCGAACATACGTTTTAAATACTCCTTTGAGCACTGTATTGGCTTGAGACTGTTTATTCAAAACGCTCACTCACACAGGCCCTGCCATTCACACTTGAGTCTCACAATGTCTGTGTTCATCCAGGCCGATCAAAGAGCCCCTTTCACATCTCTGCAGGGATGAAATACCCCAGCACCACCACCCTTTAAAGGGTGATGGTGGGGGGTTCCACCGGTGTACCTTTACCTCCAGCTGACGCGCTGGCCCGTGAAGAGCTGCTCATTGGGGGTGGACGCTGATAAGGTGCATGTAGTGTTAAATCAATAGCGTAGGCCTACGCAAAGAGCTTCAAGATATCCATCGTCTCGTTGCAACGCAGACTTATAGGATATAGCCCGCATGAGCTCGCTAATCAGATAGAAAGGCGACGGGTTGCGCAGATAATGCGCGTCTTTCCCCGTGAAATGGAACCAGCCGTGCAGCCTTTGTGGGTTCGCCACACACGCACCTTCACATCGGAGGGCGGCTCACACTCCAGAACAGTCTGTTGCTGGAAGGCTTTCAAGTCTAAAGTGGAGTTATTTGCATAGGTTAAACATTCGTGCCTTTCAGCGGCTTCTGTCGATATTACGGATTTGCTGTTCTGCCAATTTTAATTCCTTTCATCCCACTCCTCCCACATTTCTGGGATGATGGTGGAAATTGTTGAAAGGTTGTTGCTTCAAATGCCATAAAATAGATTTTTAGAACAAAGTTGTGAATGAGAAAGCACGAGATTTGCCTGCATGTCATCCTGGGATGTGAGGGAAAGAAATGAGATAACCTGCTGGCAGGAGATCACAGAGCTGTGCAGCAGAGGTTGGCCAGTCATTGTGTTCACTATAGTGTAGTTATTTATGTGCCAAACACGACTAATGCCTAGTATCGACTAATGAGGTAACTCGTCTATAGATTTAATTGTGTTTGAAACGAGAAAAGCATACAGTCTGTCATATGAGCAATGATGCTAATCATAATAGTTCTGTGATGTTCTCTTGGCTCGGGAACTCGGAAGTTGCCAGCTGGGAGGTCCCATAAAACTGTTGAGCTTCATCACAAAACTCTACAGATGAATTACACACAGCATCATCACTTCCCGTATGGGCCAATACAAATGTGAAATTAAAGAGCACATTATGAGGAGATTAAGTATAGTTTTCAAAAACAAATGCAATTGTGACAAATGATAATGATGATGATATTACTACTAACAACAACAACAACAACAACAACAGCAACAGCAACAGCAACTGCAACAGCAGCTTAAACAAGCCAAGTGTTTTCACAACAGTGGAGCCTCTAACTTTTTCGAGTAGAAAGTTCTCAAACATCCGAATTAGTCATGATTGCATCATTAAATAGAGATTGCACCTTCCCATTAAAGCTTAACTTGATGACATGTGACCAGTGGCATAACCGTCTATGTAGTCAGATAACGTCACGTTATTTTCTGATCAAATTTGAATCAAAATTATTCCAATTCTCAAATTATACTCAGAAGTTTATTGCTCAGCAATGCACTCGAGCTGCTGCCAAGTTATGGGAGGAAAAACGTGGAAAAGAAAGGATAGTTTCTGCTCCTCTTCTCTCAGTTATTGCACCAGCAATCACATTCTCTGCTTAGTTCTTTTACATCTCTCTCTCTCTCTCTCTCTCTCTCTCTCTCTCTCTCTCTCTCTCTCTCTCTTCTCTCTCTCTCTCTCTCCCCCCACACACTATCTCTTCTCTCTCTCTCTCTCTCTCTCTCTCTCTCTCTCTCTGGTGCGCGTTCACAATACTAACCTTGGCTCGACGTCAGAGCCTGTGCAGCAGTGCAGTATAATGGGAGCGCAGGCAACCTAGAGCGCCTCATAGGGGGCTGCATATCGCTGCTGTATCCTCTGCTTGGCGCTCTCTCGCCCCTCTCCGGTGCCTCACTTATAGCCCATGCGTTGGGCTCCCCCCTCCTCACTGGATCCGTACCCTTCGACATGGATGTCCCACCGTCCCTCGACCCCGAGGATTGCTGTTTCTTGGCGCATTGAAGGAGTAGAAGGAGAAGGGGAAAGAGACGGAATCATGCCGGGACTGCTAATGGATTTAGGGAAAGCGCAAGTGACCATGCCGTGATCTTGCGCATCCAGGGCCGCCGTCACCCTGCCTTGCCCATCAACCGTAGAAGAATTACGGGGGAATCGAACTCGCGCACCGGGGGGATTAACCACTGTGCATTTTTTAAGAACAACATGAAGATTACCTCCCATCATCTGATGATAACCAGTCTCGTTTTCAGGTCCAACCTCAGGCTGATCCCGCTTCTGTTGCTGTTTCTTGGTTACTCTCGCGGGATGCCGCACGTCTTAAGATTTGGTAAGAGTGCGTCCATGACTGTCTCTATGTTCCGATGTCCGCGCATTTTACAATCGGCCGAAATCAAGCGACGTTCGCGGGATGCAAGTGCCGCCGTATGGCGAGAACTGCTCCTGCTTATCCGTCTGCTGTACATTCACAGTGTAGAGATGGCCAATGATTTGACATGTACTCTGAAATCCTGTTGGGTATTGACTATTTTATAGTGACACTGTAAGTTTTTGGCACGGTTAGTTTCATAGATTCCATGGGTTCCAATTGAGAGCATGACACCATCAGAATGAATAGTGTTTTTCACGAAACTTGAAATCCCCTGTCATTGACTCAGAGTGGCTGCATACAAAGAAAGGAACATTCAACAGTTCACGGCTCTGAGGCTTAAGAAAGCACCTTTAGACTATTCCCTGAACAGTATCCATATGTTTACCCATGGCCTTTTAAACTGCTGGATCCTCAACGCGTCTTCTGCGGCAATCCAAATGTTTACATGTAAACATTACCCCCGGTGTGCGATCAATTTGACAGATGTGTGAGAACCGACAATCAATACAACGGGAACTACTTTTAGTCCTCAATCCCTTTGAAATGGGACTTTTTGAATTAATTTCCAATTCCCTTACAACATAATTCCAGTTTGCTATGGATAACTGACTTGGTGTGTAATCCAGAACCACACACTTCAAGGACGGGAAAGGCTGTATAATGTTGCATGTTAGACATATGTCATGAATACTCTTGAATATAAAAGTATCTATTCAACAGTTTCCACTGCAGTGCACTGTCACTAGTCCGTAACTTAAAAATGCGGATGTATTTATCGTGCAAAGTTGCGGCTTCTTGCCGTTTCGCCTGTTAATTAATAACATCCGTCTCTCCGTGGCCGCCTATGCCGCTCTGGATTGCATTTACAGACAGCATCTTGGAGTGACAGGGGAGCCCCCCATAGACAGCGGATGTCATCAAGTGTTGACAACACATACTTACAATTCCCCAATCCCCCCGAGGGTCCTATTTAAGAGTCAGGCCGCGTCCGCAAGAGCCGCCGCTATGGCAACGGGATGTGCGTGTCTTCCTGCTGCATCCTCAACCCGATGAGCGATTTCCAGTCTCACACGTTGTTTGACAGACGCGAGGCGTCTGTTCAGTAATCTTCAGGGGGACCGTGAAGCTCCCGAGTCGGCAAATGACGCAAGATGACTGATAGAGCCAAAACTGCATGATTAGATTTAGAAATATTCGAAAATCACGGGGGACAAGGCTCACGGTTTACTTTCTCTCCATAAGGCTCAAGGCAAGGGTCAGCTGCACACAGAACACACAAATTACGTAATGTATATGCATTTATACCAGAGCAAGATATGTGGCACTTGCAAAAACACATTTAAACATCAAATAACGAAAACAACGTTTATCTGTTGACCAGGTATCATGAATCCCAGTACCTGAAACTGTCAGTTCATGAAAGTGAGTTAAAATTGTGTGGGCTTGTACTATAGTTCACCTATAAGTTTTGACCTTCCCATTATATTGCTTTCCGTTTTGATCTAGGAATTTGAGTATTATCCTTGACAGCCGAGTTTAAAACCAGCTGGTAATGGTATATGTTTCGACAGACTATACTTGTTTTATCTTTATGTCTCAAACACTTAGATATGTTTAGGACACTATCACATATAAGTTAAAAGTGGAACCACTTGGGCCAGTGATACATGCAACATGTATGAATACGGTGTCCGGCAGCCTTAAAAGTGATTTGTTGTTGGACTCCCGAAAAATTTGCTCTTGAGAATATTTTTTCGGTTTATTGCCGCCTCTAACAAAGACACTGATTTGTTTGCCTTTATATACAGCATTGCGGGCAATTTCACACATCAGACATGTATGCAGCATTTGTAAAATGATTATTATAAAATATATGGATAAACGTGACCCAAGATGGACCTTTGTTTTTCCTTCACTTCACTACGCTCGGATATTTTGCCCGTGCCAGTGTGCTGCATCTGCAAAGCTTACTAGACAAACGTAGCTGCTCGAGATAAGATGTGATTCGTGTCAGTAAAATGTTTTGCTCTGAGGTAAAGTTCACGCTTGACATTTTTTTCCCCACTCCCCCACTGGAGCTGCTGAAATGCAGTTAAAAGCCTGGGCGCTGTCCATGGTCTTAACACGTCTGCTCACCAACAAGCCACTGGTTCAGCACCATGGACAGCGACAAATGTGCTTGACTGTATGGCGGCCTATTGAACAGCCAAAAGTGACATCCTTATTGTTTTGTAATGCAATGAAATACTCCGCATTTGTTGTTTTGTATGCAGCCACTCTATCAGTCAAGGTTCATTCACTTCGTTGTCTCTGGTTTGCAATATGGCTCCATTTCATGTAGTGCAATTAATTCACTTTGAAAAACATTCAACCGGTAACAGAGATATGTTTCACAAAGTTAAAGATAAATTATGATGACGATGGTTATTTCATCGCAACAAGTAAAACATATGTCAGGGATTGTAAATGCATTTGCACCAGGAGAAATTCATAAAACCCTTGAGAGATAGTAGAATCCACGGTTTCCTTTTCCAGACCCTTTCCTGTCCTGCAGGATGTGCTTATTCAGCAGATAATCCCAGCTGCTTCTACAGGAGGCTGGCTAAATGAGGAGGTCAGCTCCCTTGTGTCTGTCTGTTCCTTTTCCTGCCCTAAGTTACATTCTGGCTCAGACAGGCTGCTCACATTGTTGGAACCACTGTTCTCCTGTCAGGCTGAGACCTTTACACACACTCACACTGTAACACCACAGCATAGTGAGCCTTTTGTATTCACCGCATCAGTCTCACCATGTCGAGCGACAAGTTTCGGGGGTGGGGTAAAAAAAGAAAAGCAAGTGTTCGGGCCACCAGCTGCAGGCGAACATGCTGAGGTAATTCTCACACCAAATTGAATTATTATGTTCAGTGTTCCTCATTTATAACGGTTACAGGTCATTTATTAAGTTAGCGCTATTGTAGCCCAATGCTTGTTGCAAACATAATTTTTGATGTAGCTGCTTAACGGCACCTAGGAACCAAAACTACATTGTTATTAATTAGATTTACAAGTTCAACATTTTATAATATTTAACATAATTCTATTCTATTTAGTGGCATTGGAAACTGAATTCCCTCCAAAGATATGGCATTAGGGATACATGATCTTGTTTAGCTTCTGCCGTAATAATAATGAATCTGTCACAAAAGCAATGAGTCATCACAGTTGTTTTTTCACCAGAGATGGCTTAGTTGTTTTTTTTGCCTTAAAAATGTATCTGATTCATAAAATCAAGAAATCCACAACAAAACACAAATTGTATTTCTAATTTGAGTGTCCATAGTTGGTCTGCAACTGTGGGGTTGTGTGATAACATTATCACTGCCATCTGCAAACAGCATTGGCAGATGCAATATGTCCTCGCGCTGTCAACTGCTGCTGACAGCATTGTTTAAACAGTGGTGCTCATGTGGTTTGTCCATTTCTTTTACAGACATATGTGGGGGCATTTATAATACAACATTGTTTTTGGAATAAAAACCAAATACTTTTCTTGATCTTTGACAAAAGGCGTAGTCCCCTCTGAAAAAAAGGTTATGTTATTCCATCTCCTTCCACAACACTCTGCCTAGATTTATGCCCTTATCGCATTTTGAATATTTAACATGCTTCATCCTTTTAGCTCTGTTGTGGTGGCAAAATTACAAGGTTGTCGGGAACAAGGAAGGGTAAAGAGAACAAATTCAAGGGGAGTTTGCAGTTAATTGACTTGATTTGCTTTAGCCTTCTGCCAGCCTGAATTATCAGCATGCTGGAGTTCAGTTTGGGATTGGAGGAATTATGGATAACACCCTGTGCCCTGGCCCACTGCCAGCATGTTCACAGCAAACACATTTAAATAGGCACAAAGCTGCTTAAAATATTCATGTGTCACTTGGTCCCACCATAGCTTATAGAAATATGAAACTATCTCTGCTGGCAAATGATTTCCGTGGTTTAAAAATACCCACTGTGGGTTTCAAGAACAAAGAGGAGATCTGTCTTACATTAGCATGCAGCAGCGCACATGGGCTTGAAGCAGGAGACTATCTAGATGGATTTTTAAAACATGTTTACAGTCCTCAGTCTTTGAAGGTCTCCTTGTCATGCATCAGTTACAAAAGACTCCATGGTTATTAATTCAGGCTTCAGATTTCTTGCTTTTTTTAAAACGGCAAATATCTGTGAGGTATGAAATTAGTTTTCCTGTTGTGCTTAGTATTAAGTTGTTTGCTTTTTTTTAGAATTCCAAGAAACGCGTGAAAAAAAAAAAGATTATTTACACTGAGGGAGGCTTTGGCTGATTGACCTTGTTTGCTAGGAAGACGGTTCCAACATAATTGCCTTTTTTTTTTTTTTTTTTTTAAACGTTTTTGCAACCATAATGCATCCAAGACCTGTGTTTTTCTATTTTCTCGCAGAAGGCTTGACTTCAGTAGTGGCTTTTATTATTTACAGCCTCTCACTCTTTGTCATTGTCAGTCAAGGATTTCCCCAGGTATCAAAGTGGTTGGGGTTATATGTGCAATTGTGCAGGAAACCGTCCCTTGACAAAGAGCCCTGTTGCATGTCCTGCTGGCTGGTTATCTGGCTGAGAACTGATTGAAGGTCAGCTGAAAGAGCTTGCAATATTTTTTCAATCATTTATTTAGTTTTTTTCTTTGCATCTTTTAATATTGTGAAGTTGTCCTTGTCACAATCCCACCAGAGGAGATGTGAGGGGAAAAAATGATGTCCCTGAGAGGTGTAAGAAAAACAAGGTGTTTGTTAAGGAAGAGCGGAGAACAGAGTGAGGGAGTCCGTGTAAAGTGTGAGTGAGAAGAAAAACAGTGAGTGTTGAGGCCAACAGATACAGAGTAAAGATAGATTAGTTTGCCTCAGAGCAGTCCACTCTCAGCCCACTCTCTGCTGTGGTCTGTTATTACTGTTTTCTGATGGCTTTTGTGAAGAGAGACACAGAAAGGATAGTGGAGTGTGCTGTGGAAATGCAGTGGGAGGCCAGGAGTCATGCACTACATCTCTGAATAAATGTCAACAGTATCATTATGCAAGCTAAAATTGTGCCAGGGACAATAGATATGCATGAAATCGCTCTGACAGAAGAGAAAAGGTGTAGAGACTTTAGCAAAACAAATATTGTTGTCACCCATGGAAAAGTAAATCCAAAACATGTTTTTATTTGCATTTCCTGATTATGTCTGCCTTGTCTACCTTTGGTCCTGTACACTGTGAAATAATTGATATTAATAAAGAATACTATTATTATTATTATTATTATTATTATTATTATTATTATTATTATTATTATTATTATTATTATTATTATTATTATTATTATTTTAGAAAAAATAAATATGTGGAGAAAATGATGCTAAGTCCCAGATGGCTCCTCTCTGTACGTCACAGGCTGTTTCAATAGAACATGTGAGAATGCAAACATGTAAAGTCAGTAAAATGTGTAATCTATATGCAGGATGTGTGAGATTGCATTAATTAAATTCACTGTGTTAATTAGTAATGCATGTAGGCAGCCACAAGCTGTTGGAATTTCAGTAAGACCATGTGAAAATGTAAAAAAGACAGCAGATTATACTCGGCTAATTTATTCTCTGATAGTCCTGAGTACCTCCACCTGAAAGCATGTGAACGTGGAAGCTTTCACTCTGAAATATCACACCTCACATTGCATCATATGTGACAGTAACATGTTAGCCCTTTCACTTCATAAGAGCATAACAGCAGTAATTGCTTAATAGCAAGGCCTGAACCTGACGTGCCAGTTGTTTGTTACGGAAGCTCATGATGGTACTAATTGGACGTTGGGTAAATGTTTACTACGCGTTTGTCTTATGAGTGAAACATGTAGGAGGATCAGCGATTGCCTTTCTGTTGGATTTACAATCTCACAATGGTTTTGTACTTAAAAGCAATACCTTATTGCGCTCTGCAAGCTTTGGCAATTAAAGGCGAATTCCAAGCACGCATAGCGAGTAAACATATTTGCAGGCACATACACCGTAAATGAAAGCATTGACGTCCAAACTACATGGGAATCTCAAGTCAATCGATTACAGAATGCCCCGCGGCTGTGTTGGTTATGATGCAAGGCACCGATCAGGTTAGGATGCTGTGATTCACCTTCATCTCAAGCCAGCTGAATAAAGGAGCAAGAGGAGGAGGGGGAGCAACGGGCTGAAAGGAGAGAGAGCAGAATCCGGGCCCCCATTGACAGCGTAGCCTGTCAGATGTATGAACACTTCTCTGTGTGAACCAAGGACACAAGGGGAAATGGGCTCTGTGGGAGGACATATTGAGGCAGGCTTACTTAAAATCATGTTCTTTGAATCAGCATGACGTGCTATTGTCCAAGATGCACCAGGGCTATGCAAAATGTCTCCCTCTGTAATGTTGAATTTCTTTTTCTTTTTTTTTTCCTTCCCTTTGCTCAAAGGATTTGCAAGTGTTTGTGTAGCTCTCCAGTGTGTCTGTTTTTTGAAGGAATTTGTCAATAGACGGGTGCCTTTAGAAACACGTCAGACAAAGGGTTTAATTCTGTCTGAATTAGACAGATTGTGAAGACGTTTGAAGAGCCGAAAGGTGACAAATCGAAGGTGCACATGAACCAACCCTTTTAATAAGTATGGCCTTGAAAATCATTGTGTCTTTAATGCTAAAATCTTTTTTTTTTACCTTAATATATCCTTCCTGTCCAGTCTTTACTGACACACATATCTGCAATGCTTAGTGTGTGTGTTTAAGGGTCAGATTGGCCTCGAATAGACTCGGATTGATTTCCTATCTTGCACAATCTTTTTTTTAAGAATTTGAAGAGGCAGAATGAAGCCAATTGAGCCAATTTCCCCGATACAGCTGCCCATGAGCTGTCCAGTGTTTGTTACCCACTGGGGTCTTATTAAATGTGAATTATGGTGGAATAAACAGTCAACTGAAGATTAGGAGGATTATTAAAGCCGGAGAGTTTATTTCGAACCAATTTTATCATCATAATCCTTCTTCTACTTTAATCTTTAATAGATGTTTTCTTATTTATTGGGATAAAGGAAGCCAACATATTTAAGAGGTTTTATTGTTCAGTGTCTTGTTTCTTCCATGAGCCTGTGGCTATTTCTCTTGCCGGAGTCGGCGTACAGGTCTCCTTTATTTCTCTCTCTCCGTCTGCAAGTGGCAGTGCATGTTTGCAGAACAAGCAAGAGAAATTGACACAGCATTGCAGCGGAGTGTACCTGTAGCTCTGATTATCAGCCAGCATGTGTACAGCAGTGGCTGATGGGAGGCTGATGAACCCAAACTGGGAGCTGACATTTTGCTACCCCGTGGCTGAGAGAGAGAGGGAGAGGAAGGGTGCAGGTGTCCGTTCAGGTCTAATAGACCATCCATTCACTCCTTTAATTGACTGCTTTTTATCTGCCTCCAGTGACCTCTTTTATTCTCATTTTTTCTCTCTTACACTCTTCTTCAGTCATCTATTTCTGTGCGTTTTCCATCAATCTCTTCCTTATGTTTCTCCTTCTCCTGCCTAAACTTTCCTCTTTTCGGCAGTCAGACCACACAGTCGTCTACCTTGAGCCCATTTATTGTTCCTGAAACCCATCTGACAGGCTGTGTGGAGACGGCATGACGGCGACAGCGAGGTGCTCTTTCAGCATCAAATTAATGTCCTGAAAATAAAGTTTTCCGTCCATTTTATTCCCTTTTCATAATTTCTTTTCCTTTGTCCTTCTCTGTCCTTCCTTTCCATGTCGTCTTTGTCTCCCTTTGGCTCTCAGCTTGTCTCCCCCACTTTGTTCTTGCTCGCTGTGATCTAGCCTTTATTTCTCCTGGTCCCCTGGTCTCTGTGTCCTTGCACACAAAGGCACAAATCATTGCTTGACATGCACATACCAGGCTTCGGTTTCTTATTGTGCCTTTCAATTTCAAAGCAAAAAAATAAATACATTTTTGCTGGAGTTTTTTTTTCAGAGAACATTCTTGATCCTGAAATAGACGTTGTGCTTTTAATGTTATGACTCACTTCATAAAGTCTCGATCATTCATGAGACATCTGATCCTCGAGCAGGGCACTCACCTGAAGACTTCAAACAGAACAGTCCCTTTGATACAGCCATTTTCCCAGCTTTTTAACCCTCAATAGGGCCCTCACCAAAATCCCACAGGAATTCTTTGTAGGTTAACTCTTTGGAAAAGTGTAAAACTGCCCTAAATTCATCATACTTCATGATTTGTAGCTTTAAAAATAGACTAAATGGGATATATTTGTCACTCGATTTTTCTAACAGGTTATACAA
This sequence comes from Lipophrys pholis, assembly GCF_963383615.2. Lineage (NCBI taxonomy): Eukaryota > Metazoa > Chordata > Actinopteri > Blenniiformes > Blenniidae > Lipophrys > Lipophrys pholis. The sequence goes on from NC_137649.1 coordinate 14,256,525, forward strand.
TCTTGTAGATACAGCTCATTCGCATCGGGAAAAATACATCTGTGTTTATGTCAGTGTAGAAGAAGTTGAAGCAAAAGTGAAACATTTTGTAATTTTTACTGCAAATGCCCCCAAAAAAGGAATCAAGCTGCACCTATAACACTATGTTTTCATTTTGTTTTATTACTGACATTAACTTCTCATTTTTAGTTTGAGATAAACAGAAGTAAGGAAAATTATTATGTCTTATCACTTGCCCAGAAGAGAGAAAAAAATGCTTTGAGGAGTTAATGAAGTTATAATAAGTGCAATGTTTTGTGTCAGATTGTTGGTGGATCTGCCCTTACTTTATATTCCCTTATATACTATTGTCAAATCTTCATTGTCTCACTAATGAAAGATAATCGCTTTTTTGGCAGTAATTTCTAAATTCATGAATATTTAAAGGACTAATGTAATCAGATTAAGAAAATCCTGTAAACTGTCTGGATTTTTTTTCCCTTCCCTTTCCCTTTTCCTCTGCTCTGTGCAAGCCCAGCTGCAAGAATTAAAGAGCTGCCTCCTGAATTAATTCTTGACCTTTGGCTCCGATGGGAGATAACATCTGCCCTTCTACAAGAAAGAAAGTCTAATTTTACAGCCATTTTGTTCAAAATGACAATGGGTAGAGTGTAATACAGGGCCATTTTGATGAGCAGGAGAACCGAGAGGACTAGAAAGAGACCGGTGAAAGGAGAACAGACGACGATAGAGTCCCAGAGAATTTCCCGCGGCCTAATTGCAACACTACTAATTGAACTGCGCTTGAGTTCAGCACGAAAGTCGGCTAAATCACATGAATGTTCAAGATGTTCTTCTGAGATTTTATAATGTGAGGTAATCTGTTTTTCATTGTTCTTTGAAAAGAAGGACATTAAACCTGAAACGTAAACATAATGAATTCATTTCTTTGTTGTCATGGTTGTAAATAATGACAAGATTGATAGATAACAGAGAACTCGTAGGGTAAGATACAAGTCTTAAGCTTTTATGTAGCACTCAGAAGAAATTTAAAAAAAAAAGACCAATTTCCTCCATAAACGTTGTCTTAATTTATTGATTTAAAAATGAATGTGTAAACTCACATGTTTCGTGATTAATAGCTTTACATACAGATTCATCAATTTGCAAAGCTTGTACACACTATCGGTACACTTTATGCACTTTTGCATAAAGTAAATATGATGCACTTAAAAAAGAAAAAGAAAATTACCTTAATCATTACTAATATGACCAAGCAGGGTGCAGGGGGTGTTTTATCAAAGCGATGGGGCAAGTGTTTGAGGCAGTTCTCAGAGATCTTCCACCACATCGTTCCCCTCAACTGTTTCTCACATAGAGTAGATTTATATGGCTGAATGTTCATTTTTTAAATGTTACATAAAATATCTTATTGTTAATAGCTGTCGGATCGATAGGTCTTTATAAATAGTCTGCAAATGTCACAACTTGTGGTTTTGCACTGCAGATTATTTTACAATTTGAATTTGTCAACTACTCTTAGAACAAGTCAAGTAAGCTAAATAAATGTGTTTTAATATACTATTACTTTTCTACTCTTAATATTGTCATTTTTAATATACTTGTGGATGTAAACAAATATGGCCACGCGCCATTGAAAGGTTAACAGAATTGAGTTTTTCAAAAGACTGTTAGTCAAATTCTTATCAATATTTATTCTTACTGAGTGTTACAACTTGAGGGCTGGAATATCCGGGAATGCTCAAAACAGCCAGTCCACCCCTGCCTCGCACTTCTCATCTGCAATAAGTGGCAGTTTTATCACATCGCGGAAAATGATTATAAACCAGTGATGCACATGCATAGTCACAATGTTCTCCAGGCTGGACTCTCTTAGCCTGCAGTGGATAATTAGCATCTCTCACACGTGCTTAGGCTTGATTAAAACTCGGTTTACAGTGAGCGGCGCTGTGAGGTCGCCATCTGTCACCTGCCGAGGCCACCGTGAGATGTGTGTGCGCGCGGGCATGATGAAGGAGAAGAAAAGATGGGGCATACGGAAAGAAATTGCAGACGGGTGAGGCATGAAGCATTAGGAGGCATTCTGTTAAATACATTCAGTGGTGCCACCCACTTCCTATGCCTATTTAGAGCCAAATCACATATTTCCACTGCTGCAGGAAAAAAGTGTCTGACTGCAGTTTTGAGATTTGTATTATTTATTTCAACTGTATGACCTTGTGAGGGGAGTTTTGGGAATACTCATATTTATACATGACAGTTGGATAAGACTGAGATCTTCAAGGCTCTTAAAACCTTCAGCATGTGAAAGCCACTGTATTTTTTCAGAATACATATGATTTAGTCAAATAGACCTTGCTATTCATCTCAAATACAATGCTTCAATGCCACAGCGGCAATATAAAGTACCCATAGCTGTATTTGTTGGATGACTACAAACTTGGTTGCTTTATTTCTGCATTATTATATGAATCTGTTTAGCTCCTCCTGTTTATTCACCACAGCCAGTCATTACAACTGATAATATATACCATCCTGTCACTTGAAGAGTTATAATTGGGGTCCAATAATAATAATAATAATAATAATAATAATAATAATAATAATAATTTACTTATTTAAAACAGAGTAATTGCATAAGAAAATGCTGCTATGACATCACAGAGTAAAACAACATACCATAACTGGGATTAAAGTCAATAAAAGACTATATTAATTTGTGATTGAAGAGGCCAGTGATTCAAATTTTGTTTATAATTTGCTGCACAATATGATAATATAAGTTGGTGGTTTTTTGATAATAGTTATTCCATGGTAAAATGTAAGTTTCCTTTTTTTTGCATCATTTTCCAATTAAATGATAAGGGAAAATGTATGCTACTTCCTAGGCATGCTATAATTTATCGATTTTGTCTGTACTTTTTGAAAAATTAAGTTATTTCAATTGCATTCTATATTCGTCCAAACTGTGGAGTTATTCATTGCAGCTCCAAAACAGCATAAAATACATTTGCAATATCATTTCCTATTTTAACATTCTGTTATCCAGTTTCTTATTGTTATTTTGTATGAGTGTTATCTGACATCCTTTGTAAATCACACAGATCCTCAGATATATTTAAGTTTTGTTTTTTTTGCGTGAATATTGTTTTCATAGTCACATCCCACCTAGCTCATGACGAATCCAAATATATTTGTGCAGGTGGCAAGGATTCATTGCAAAAAAAAAACCTACCAGCCTCACTACATCTTCCCATCTCACAAACAGTGAGAGAAAGATCTCCAGAGTGTCGCTCAGAGATGCAACATAAAGACAATTGAATGCCATTTGCTTGAAAAGAGTGAAAATATTTACTGAGGCTTTGACTGCTCTTCCTATCAGGGCTTTTTCTCCTCCTGCTTCTCTTGATTTGTGTGCGTGAGACGCATCAAAATATATATTTCTTTCTGCCCGTTGCACATTAGTAGTTTTCTCTCTTAACACGTGTGTTAGTGACAACAATTTTATGTAATTTACCAAATAGACATTGAACTTTTTCCAATGCAAACAATAGTGAATCGTAGTTTGGTTGCAATTTTGAAATCATCATGTGACCTTGTGTTTTTATCTTGTAAATAAAACTTTTTTGGTGAATTAAGTTTTTTCCTCAGTATGATGTGCAGTTTTCCTTTAAAGGACTGCTCCACATGCATATAATTTTGATGAAAAGCTTCAGAGTGGGAGTGCATATACTGAAGAAAACAAATCCTGCTTACTTCCTACTGCATTTCTGTTTGTCTATTGTGAGTCTAGTGTGGGTGTAGCTGTCGCTTAGCTGCCACCGTAGAACAATAGATGATAATATTGTGAAATATTTCAGCAAAATAGCACTTTTTAATAAAACACATCATTATAGTAGAACTGTAGTGGTGACCTCATGTGTGCCAAGTAGCTTTCCCTCTGTGGAACAAGCTGTTATTGCCTCATAGTGTGAGTGCATGTGTGTGTGTTTGATGATACGACTAAACAACCATAGCCTTTGACTTCAGCTATGCTCCTATGTTTCTTTAAGGAACTCGTCTAATCTCAAGAGGTGTGTGTGTGTGTGTGTGTGTGTGTGTGTGTGTGTGTGTGTGTGTGTGTGTGTGTGTGTGTGTGTGTGTGTGTGTGTGTGTGTGTGTGTGTGTGTGTGTGTGTGTGTGTGTGTGTGTGTGTGTGTGTGTGTTTACTTATACATCTTATTTTCACTGTCGCTGTGTGTTTCTTTTCTGTTGCATTCGCAATTTGAGAGCAGTGGAGAGGATGGAAAGCGCAAGCATACAGAAGTCATTTAGGGATGGAGCAATTCAAGGCCTGTGGAAGTGTACTCACAGTTTGGCACAATTAGCACCAAAAGGGGTCCCTGCTTGACAAATTAGCACACAAAATGTCAGCCGGTAGTTTAGCACATTCACAATAAGCCCTTGCAAATTAGCACGTATTTTGAGGAGGGAGCTGGCACATTATTATGAATAGAGAGAGTCTCGCAAATTAGCACATCTGTTGCCAACGCTCTGAATTAATACATGTTATATGATCACTGGTTTCCCACTTGGAGTCGGGTCAGGGACGAGAGCCATGCACACATTTCTAATTGAAGACTATGTGCGTGCTCATTACAGGAGATTGATGAGATTGATCTTTCAACAGTGGACAAGCTAATTATTACTCCGTGCGCAAGTGGACTTAGGTATCGTTGAATGCCTGCAGGCATGAGCTTTAAATTCTCACATCACTCACTTTTTCCCGGGATTCAGTTGTTTCTTAACACGACAGGTTTATTTAGTCTCAATCTTTGGAGTGCGTGATTGTGTGTGTTAGCGCTGGTATGTTCCACTGTGTGAGTCAGCCGGAGGCTTAGCGTCCAGCAGTGGCAGGTGACAGTCCAGTCCAGTGTCAAGAGGCTTTAGGGTGACAGGCGGGATTCTGTTCTGAAGAAAATATCAACTACAAGCCAAACAAGTTGGATAACAACAGCTAAACTGATGTTCGCTGAAGCTACTTTTTAAAAGTTTTCGGCTGTTTTCTTTTTTATTCGGGATAGTGTGATTTCCGTTCATCAGGTTATGATTAGCTCATAAAAATCAGCAATGCTAAGTAATTATTAATTTCTTCATAAGTCATTCATGATTAACACTGAGCCAGATAATGGACTACTAAGGACTCACGGATCACTAATGACCTAATAATTAGCTGCTATTTTGTGCGTTTCGGGTTTGTCTAAATGTAAACTCCAGGGGTAAATGAGTGGTTACGAGGTGCCACTTAGCAGCTGGTTCAGACTTAATCAGGAATGACTGATGAAAGAAGTGATTGCTGATCTCTTTCACAGATATTTATGAACTTCTCATTACCTGATGATCTATTGATAGAGTTTCTCCTATAGCCTCTTCTCCTTTAACTCATTATCAAGTCCTTGGTGCTGAGTTATTCAGGAGAAGCTCATTATGTGTTAATTAATTATGAGATCTGTTTCTGGAGAGCTTTCTCTCACATCATAAAGTCTTACTCTCAAGACAAGAGCAAGCATGTTGAACATCTTCCCAGTTAGTGCCTGTCCAGAGAATGATGCTGGTGGGAAATAGGGAACAATTATGCCTAAAAAAACTAATTACATCAACAACACACTATGCAATGGCCCGAATAGCCTGGACTTATAATTATAATTATAATTCATTCAAATAATGAATTATGTGGTATGGCCATGCACAGTTACTGTATCACATGCCGGGGTCAGATTTCTGGGGAGCTTCAGGTAGAAAGAGAAGTGGCCCTTATGCAGCACAGGAAGGTCAGTCCACCAATCCACCAAGGGGAGCGTGAGATTAATGACCAGGGGCAGTGACTCTCTGCAGGCCTTCATGCATCACGTCCCATTCACCGCCAAACATGTCAGGGAGCGCTACCACTGGGAATTTCAGGGATATTTATGGAGCATTTCCATCACTTTTGCCTCCTGCCTATTGGCTCCCGGAACAGATTCTCACTGGTTGAAAGACAGAAGGAGACAGAAACAGGCCAGGGGGTTAGGGTTTGATGGGTGAAGTCCTCAAAGCCTAACTGCTCGATCACTTGTGCATACCTGGGCCACTTGCCTAAGCGACAAAGTTCCTTGTTGGTTTCCATAGCAGCCACCTTGCAGCTCACCGCCATCCTGCAGCTCACCGCCATCCTGCAGCTGCACCGCTGGTCATTAGTCACAGAGACAGGCCGTCCACACTATCACAACGCCCCTCATCCACCAATCAGCTGCTGCCATTCCAAAACAGCCGATGCCTTTCAGCCACAACATAGAAGCGTGTGTTGCCATGGCAACATATCCTACTTCCATCTCCAATAGTACAAGAGCATCCTTGAGATATAATTGTGTTTTAATTCATAGTTTTGCAAGTAGCTGTATTTATTTATTTATTTTTTATAGAATACACAGTGGAGCTGGAGCTCTGTATTATTATTTTTTTTAATCAACAACACATGAGCATCAAAATAAATGCTGAGAATAATCACCCATATCTCTTATTGATGACACTTTTTTCATGACACGTCAGGGAGGAGCGGTTGAAGGTCTGAAGCAGAAAAACCTCTAAGCATAACGACTGAATTGTTCAAAATAGACAACTGAGTTCAAGCATCTCCAAATCTGCAGCTCTTTCGGGGGTTGTTCCCCTCCGCAGAGGTCCGCACCCAACAGGAACAAGTCATGAGCGAGCAACGTGGTCATGAGCACTTGTGAGATTTGCTGGACAAAGAAGTGGAGTTCATGTCTTGATGGCAAAGCGTATTGTCATAATGTAATGGCTCATTGTTGTGTTTCACTGAGCCGACTTTTTCAAGGAGAACCTATCCCTGCTGTTTGTGAAGTATGTCCTTCAGAGATGAATGATTTTTGTTTACACAAATTAATTTGAAATTAACTTCACTTTTGTTGGTAGATAAGCTAGTTATTGCATGATGTGCCATCCAAAAGACACTTCATTAACTGTTGGAAAACATTAAAAGGGAGTTAAATATACAGAGGAAGTCATCTCGACTTTCAGCTCTGTTTCCTCTCCTCTTTTACACTGAGACACTCAGATCAGTGTGCCTGTTTTCTCGTCAGGGTGATTATCCAGCTCATAACTCACTCAGAGCTTTCATTTGCACTATAATTCACACCAGTCCCAATGATGGGGACTCTATAATTCACACACAAACACACACACACAAGCACGTGCTGATTATTTCTGCGGTAACTCACACACTTACAATCAGACAGACCAGAAAAGCAAGAGAGAGGAGGATGGATAGAAAAGTGATAAATGGGGTGATATTAGACTTTTAAGTAAGCGGAAACCTGGTTTGAGTGCAAGTATTCACCAATGTACATAACCTGTACAGTGGGAGGCCTTAAGATTTATCAGTGACTGGTAATACTGAGCGTCAAAATGCTTTAAAATGTGTATTAGGTATTCAGATAACATGATGCATCCCAAAAAGCTTTTTCTCAGACTCTGTAAGTGACTGTATCTGGTATCTTCCTGTGTGTTCCAAAACAGCATTTGAAAATTAATTACTAGAAAATAAACCACTTTTAAAAAAAACGGTGAGTTCATCAGTGCACCCGAACAACGTTTTTATCTTGAAAATATGTAAAAGTAGAAACCTTACAGTATGTGTCTCTACATTTGCTCATATTTTATATACGATGCACATCAAACTTGCAAAGGTAACAATATTTAGATTTTCAAGTACAGCCAATTTGTCCAGCAATTCATATTTAAATGTTGAATAAAACTTGTAAAACCGTCTAAGAAATTCATCCTTTTAGACAAAAAATAAAAATAAAAATAAAGTTATAGATGGTCATATTAGTGAGAAATGATAACCAAGTCTTTAAATATCCTTCAGCCAAAACCTTAGGTTGATTTTAAATGTTTATGAATGAGGTCCCTGCGAACACTGAAAAATCCTCTCGTCTGGAAAAGTGCTCATACTCAGTATTTTTTGTTGTCCTCTGCAGATTTTATGCATGATAAATACATGTTTTAATAAAGCAGGCGGTCCAATCCCGACAGTGTGCCAAAGAAATCTGATGACCATATCTTAACATCCTGCTCATTTTCAGACTCGTTGAGCAGGTCAGTACAGCTCAGTCTGTTCCCCCGGGGCAATAGTGTAATAATCATCTATTAGGTCAGGCTGACATGATTTCTATCATATGTAATGATGAATTTTGAGTATACATTCTTTCCCAGATTAATGTGACATTTCAATAAAATGAAACGCCACGAATAGCATCATCTTTGCTGTATGGAGGAGGAAAAACTCATTATTCTAGCTCACTCAGTGACATAGTGGAGGAAGAAAATTGTCGGTGCTTTAGTGTGATTGTGTGTTTTATAGGTTGGCCCATACGCTGCAACATTACTTCCACTTTGGACTCTGTTGGACTATTATTTTCATAAAAGAAGATATCATAAAACAAACCTTAAAACTCAAATATATGGCTGCACCCTGGTGACAGTGATAAAGCTCAGTCCCCTGGGTTAATGACATCTTCTTTGCTCCCCCCCCCCTCCCCCCGTACTTATCCTCTATCACTCGCTGCCACGGCCAGATGCTATTTATAGCAGTTATGTCTATCACTGTATGGCACTGTCTCTTTATTCCACTATCTTCAAAAGTGCATTGTTATATCGGGCTTTTTCTTCTTTGAGTTTCACTTTTACCCCCGCTCTCTGTAATTGAATCAATAAACAGGCTTTAAACTCCTTCAGTTTGGATTTTGTCAAACCGAGTCTTTGTCCTCGGAGAGGACGGGAGCCGTGGATGGACTCCTGAACTCTGCTCTCATCTCCAAGAGTGTTTCTCAGCGCTGCTCTCACAGACCCCTTTCATCTTTTCCCCCTCATACATTCTCTTTTAAGTTTGATTTCAGTAAAGCTTTCTTGGGATTTGGTCCATTTTCAAAGGTGTACTCACTGTTGAGATGCATTGTGCTTTTTCCCTCCCAAAAGTTTATTTTTTTTTGTTATTATTTTCTTGGTTTTTAAACTTTAATATTCCACATATGCAGACTTATTGCAGCCTTATGTGAAAAATGGGAAACTATCTGTATGTTGAAATACAGTACTTGCATAAGCCTCAGAGAATGATCACAAATAAGACAGCTGAAATGAAAAATACACTAACTGTGCATTGATCTGTGCCAAACAATAATCATTTGAGTATTTTTACATCAAATCATTCCTTTTTAATGTCTTCCAAATATCTCGTGAATGTTTTGCCTCCAATAAAAAACAAACATGCAGCTTTGTAGATCTAATGATGTTCGTGCAAACCTGAAAATTTCTTGGACATCATTTCTCTGGGATTTTGTACGTGTTCTCTCCTGATTGTTCATGCTGCTTTTGTATGTAGTACACATGGAACTCCGGCTGTAATTTGCCTCGAGCAGACATGGACAACTAGCAACCCGCAGGTCAAAATCCATAATTGAATATATTATTGGTTTCACAGGAAAAAAAAGAGAATAGGAAATTGATTGTAACCACTTTCAAACAATGTTTTTACGATATTAATTACCCTTTTTCTCCCCATTTAGTAGCCATAATTCCAATACATCCTCTTGGTGAAAGAATAGCATCACAATCTGGCCATTGCGAAAATCAAAGTTGCCCCTTTTTGGTCGAAATGTTTGAGAAGCAACCTAGTTTGAATCGCTGAAGTAGGAAAAGATTCCAGTGGGAGAAATAAAAGCCACTGTGGGTCTCTTTAAACCTTCGACTGCTCCCTACTAAGCCTACTACTGCAAAAATACACAGTTAAGGTTCACAATGGATTGCAGAGATAATCTCCCCAAAGTGATGAATTCAGTAACATGTAAATTCAATCATAATTGTAAGAATGATACCAATTAAAATATGTATGAAAAAAAAACAAAAAAAAACTGTGAAATGAGACACATTTATAGCTGGTATGTTCAAACATTGCTTCCTATCGCTTAGAGTCTTGAACCACTTTGACGGACCATCTGGAGCTCTCATAATCTTCTTTGTGTAACTCAAAATAATTGACAAGTCTGAAGGGAGTTGTTTCCAGTTGACAACTTACTTTCGCGGTTGTAATTACAGCGTCTCGCACAGCGTGGTGAAACTGTGCGTGTTGTTTGTTTTATGTGTGGAGGCTTCTACTATGTCAGTTAATGAGTATTTTGTGGGGTAAATCTTATATACGTCTGAAAGATAACAAGATTCCTCGGGAATGCACTGCATGGTACTCCCATCAGGATGCTCTCCTATTAAACATCTGCGAGATCAACAATAAAATGTAATGCTGGGTTGATTTGTTTTCAGTTAGTGTGATTACAATATCCTAATGGCACCTTAATCCATCATTTCATTGACCCTTTTCTTCATTATCCTCACTTCTCTTTACACACGCTCAAAGTGTGTTTGGAATCTCTCCCGAGGCCTTTGCTCCCCAGGCTATATCTCCGCCTTTTTTATTTTAATTTCTCTGCTCTCTGTGCTCCTGTGGAGCTTTTTCTGCCTGCCTCTCATTTGAGAATAACTGAAATCAATGGGACAAAAAAGAACAGTGAACTTTCCTGTCAAGCTTGAGCGACGGAGTTAAAGAAGGGCACCCACCCTTGAACTCGACCCCTAATGCAGTTAATTGCCTATAATTACAGCGAGGACGGCCGCAGAATGCAAATCAGCCCCGATCTAATCTGCACTGTAAATCTGTCTCATGTCGGCGTGTAACTGAGGTTGGGTAAAGCCGGGAGCACAATGGGTTCGATAATATGAGTACAAATACTGAGGTATTAAAATGATAGCCCTGCTTGAGCTGTAATTGCCTCCATCATTTCAATCATTTACTTGAATGTCGCCTGTGCTCAGGAATCCATGGCAATTACAGGACTTTGGAGGTCTCTTCTGTTTGTTCTCCTTGTGACTGTTTGCTTTAACTCATCAGGAGGAATATTCGAATCCATTGAGAGCGGCCCCTCCGGAGCAGAGGAACTAGCCTTTAAATTTGCCTTGAACACAATCAACAGGAACCGTACATTGCTCCCCAACACCACCCTGACCTATGACATCCAGAGAATAAACATCTTTGACAGCTTTGAGGCGTCCCGGAAAGGTGAGCCATGTGAAGGATGTTCAGTATAACTCCACAAGTGCATGTCTACCAGAAATAGAAGCTTCACGGGAAGCCAATTCAACCATCGGTGTACTGCTGGCTCATTTTGATTTATTGAGCGCTGAATTGAACTGGATGTCTTTCTTATCATTGTGTGTGCAACAGACAAAGTAATTGAACTCCCTTTGGTGCAAAGAAAACAACCATCTACACGTCACACTCAAATATTGTCAAAAAAATATGTATGACCTGCAGAAGCTTTGAAACGGAGTATTTTAAAGTTGAAAATTTGATGTATTAGTTAAGGATGTGGTGCCACAGTCAAAAAGTAATTCAGTACACTCCACTGAAAATGTCCTTTATGCAGGGCTGCCAACTCTCACATATTTGATTCTAAACTCACACTCTCTTGCCACGAATGCATTTTCCTAATATACTAAACAGCATATTTCCATAACTTTTCACTTGGCTTCACTTCATTTATAATATAACTTTTACCTAAAATGCTTGTTTGATTAATAATATTAATTGTACACCGTACTTAAACCTTCTTTTTCATGATATCTTCTCAAAAATCTGGGGAGTGAATCCTTGCTCATTTAAAGTAGTAACTCACACAGACTTTAAATGCATGTTTTTGGTTGATTTTTGGTAAAGGGAAGTTTTCTTCTTAGATTAAAAACTAGCATTCCTAAAACACCCAGACGAGGGTAATTCAGGTTGGTAAGTCATATACTTTTTTCCTTAGTTTGTGTTTGAGACCCATCCAAAACCATTTTTACTCAAAACTCAAGTCAAAAAGTATAAAACCTGCTGATATATTCTACTTTTGAACCCTAAAGGTCACACATCATCTTTTATAGGAACAAATTTATGCAAAGTAGCAGCAAAGGTTTCTGTTTACTGCACACTGAATGATAATTACTCACTTTTTATTATGATATGCAGTTGTAGATTAATAAACACTGTAGTAATCATAAATAAACGCAGTGTGCTTTCCTGTGATTCATAATGAACATAGCCTGTGCAAACAAAACATCCACAAAGACCTGACATTTATTCATTCAAATGAGCTACTAATTTCCCTGAAAGTTTAAAGACCATGCAAAAGTTTGCATTTCAATCAAAATATCTTCCATCGTTCCATCATTCAGTACATGTTTAATGCTTTCTTGAAAAGAGGAGCAGACACATATATAATGGGTCATGCAAAAATATGGCTTCAAATTGCATTCAAACATGCTCGCATGCAAATGCATACATGCCGGCAATAGTAAAGAGTTGAGACAGAGGAACAGCAGGTACTGGTGAAGCCACACATTCACTGATTCACTTTCTTTCAGATCTCTCCGACTTGGACAAATGAGAATACCCATAGAAAAGTTTTTCATTGTGTCCAAATGATGATTAACAGCAAAATTGTGGACATTATAAATGATTTGTTAGGGTTGAGTAGCTGCGGTGAGATATTTCAGCAATGAATAAATTAAGAAAATCCTGAACATAGTGAAATTTGAAAGCCCAGCACAAATGTCAAACTAATTTATGCCCTTCTCTTGCTCCCTTTATAGCATGTGACCAGCTTTCCCTGGGAGTGGCGGCCATTTTTGGCCCCTCACACAGCTCATCAGCAAATGCGGTCCAGTCCATCTGCAACGCTTTGGGAGTGCCCCACGTCCAAACCAAGTGGAAGCATCAAGTGTCAGACAACAGGGACTCGTACTATGTCAGCCTGTATCCTGACTTCTCCTCCCTTAGTAGAGCTATCCTTGACCTGGTGCACTTCTTCAAGTGGAGAACCGTCACTGTGGTCTATGACGACAGCACAGGTACAGGTACAGTTGGTGTCTGTCTTTCTCTTTCTCTGGGGCGTTTGTATTGTGTGGTGATGACTGTTGCAATTTTTTATCATTTTAATTGTCCAGAAGAAGAAAAAATAAAAGGTACTTGGACGACAAAAAGCAGCACTGCAGCTCAGAGTTCAGTGAGTGCTTTGTAACCTGTCAAGTTAATTCAGAAATCAATAGCTTACTGTTCTGCCTCAGTCCTCCAGGTGCTGGCCATGTCAGTCTTCCAGGAGAGTGAGCAGCAGCATGGGGAAGAAAAAAAAAGAGAGAGAACCACATTACCCAGAATGACCCAACGTCTCTTCGGATTAATGCAATACAGAATTGTAGTATGTGGGGGCTGACAACAGCCATTAATAACACGCTGAGACACTTGATCTCTGAGGGTGGCTATCAAATGTGTCTGCGAGCCATTTCGGCTATCCTGTGACTTTGTGGAGTGGCTCGTATTATGTATTTTAAAAGGCGCGTTGTATTTTAGCTGGAGTGCTTTGAGATACTTATGCGGTAGAGTGTAATTACTCCAGAGAAGATAACAATATTCAAATGCTGATTCACAATTCATGAGTTATTTTGTAAGATGTAGTTGACAACTAATTGCAAGTAAATTACGCAGGAATTGAGAGGAGATTTACATTTTAGACAGGTGCTTTAATGAATTCACTCCATGTTTGGAACAAATTCGCATCGTCTTCGAGTTGACAACTGAAATTGTGCCGTTTGAATTGAAAACCTTTAATCAATTATAGTGTTGAAACTATATCTTTTATTGCTGTTTGTCTTCCTTCAAGGTCCTAGCTTCCATATCTGTAACTTTCATTTCAGTAAACAGCCAATCCTCCAGCAATCTAGCACCCATACGTTAACCTCGAACGATATCCCTGTGGCTCATCCCACTTGCCACATTATTCCGACTCATCTCCTTGACCTGTCTTCACTTCCTGCCTTTGAGCTCGGTACATTAACACCCCTATTCTCTCGCAAACTGTCCCAGAGAGATGCCAAAAGGGGACCCTTTGCCTCACTCTCTCTTTGTCAGATAAAAGCAGCTCGGGCTTCGTCTGTGGAGCATTTCTGGCTCCGCCACACCTGACGCCCTAAAAAGTGTGACAGCTGCATAGCCGTGTTGCTTCCCCCCTCCGCTTCTACCCAGTCTGAGGCTGTAATCACACAGCTTCATGCTCCAGGGCCCCGCATTGCTGATTGGAGCCTATCTGACGGCTGGCAGGAAAAACTATCGGAGGGGATAAAATATTCACACACAGCCGTTAGAAGATCCAGGGGGAAAGTCTGAAGGCATTAGCCAGAGCCCACAAACATCTACACTGACAGTGTTTCCCAAACGTTGAGCTCCCTTGACAGATTTTTTTTTCTAGCTTAACACCTCCCAAAGTGTCAGTATGAACAAAAACAGGGAGATGCAGACATGCCCTGGAGTGGGGATCTATTGGGATTACCTGAGGAAAGCTCTAGGAGGTTCACTATTCCTATGTACAATGGTACTTTTCACAACAAGACCTGCATGTTCCTATTTCACACCAATTTTTCTATAGGCCTCAGGGAGACCCAGCCCCACTCACAGTAAGACCATTAAACTGCTCACACAGCACTTCATTTCAAAATAAAAAATAGGCTGAGCTATCTTAAAGTGGTTCCATGAAGAAGAAGAAAAAAAAAAATCCCATCTCTCTCCAGTTCCCTCTCAAACTATCCTCACTGTTCCATCCATTTTTATACCCATGACATGTAATCATCTCTCCCATCAATCCAGCCTCTTTCATCCCTGGACTCTGAAGTTCTTTACTCAGGGAGAAACTCATTGTAATCTCATCACAGTATCTCCCGGAGAGCTTTCTACCTGAGCGTGTGGTCGAGAAATGAAAGGTGAAGATTGTAGCTCAATATGTGACAGCGGCATCAGGCTCCCCAGGGGCAAGTACAAGCTGGCCAAACGGAGCCTCTCTCATCAGAGCACATCTGAAGTGTGCGTGCGAGAGAGCTGGAAGAGTTGGGACTGACCGTGATTTTCCATCACGATGAAATTGAACCTATTCCATGCTGCTGTATGATATCAGGGAAGACAGAAGCAAATCAACATTTAGAAAGATTCTGTCGAAATGGAAGTTTCTGTCGGTGGGTGCAGATAGAGCGCCTTTCTATTTTGTGCTCTTGCTGTAAAATAATGCAGCGTGCTGGCTCTGTCTCGCATCCTTCTAATAGGTCTATGGCAGTCTGTTTGTTTGCCAAGCATGAGTAGGAGGATCAATAGAGTGTGGATTAGGAAGTCATGCACATGAACCTTTTTTTTTTCGCTGAGAAAACCAGATTTCAATTTTTTTTTTGCAAGGCCTCTTTAAAATCAGAGCTGCTTCAAAATGGCGGTAGATCAAGCACAGCATTTTGCAGCATCTGTAAAAATTCTCCCTTTTACGCTATGTGTTTCCCTTTTTGTCTGCAGGTCTCATTCGACTGCAAGAGCTGATCAAGGCACCGTCACGATACAACATCCGTTTGAAGATCCGACAGCTGCCCACAGAGACCAAGGATGCCAAGCCACTTCTGAAGGAGATGAAGAAGGCGAAGGAGTTCCACGTGATATTTGACTGCAGCCATGAGATGGCCGCCTGGATACTCAAACAGGTATGAGCCTAACTTAATGAGCTGTGATAATTATTCAAATACATCAGGAATCCAGGTAGTTTTCATGAAGTCCTGAAGCAATATAAAAAAAATATATAGTATGGATTTCATGTCTCATATTTTGGATTTCGAAGCTTTAAATGGGATTAATTCTTCTCTGGGTTTCTATCAAGTGTCATGACATTTTGTGACCCCATCCTGTAAAACTATCAACTTTTAATCTCCAGAAATAAAATGTGTTGTTTTCATCTAAAAAGCATCAGTTGGGTGAATTTAATTGGCAGAAGAGATCATGTATTTGCAAACGTTACAAAAGAAAACAGAGTTTTTGGTCAAAGTGTAAAGCAGGAGTTTTGGATCATCATCTTTACCAAACATGGTTATTTACCTGAAACAGGGAGAATAAATTCTGAAATAGAAATAGTGTTACAGACTTTGGTCAGTCGATTAACCTCATGTAAATGTAAAGAGAAGCTAGTATGATTGTGTTTCCAGCCAACCATGCTAAACCATACTAATTATATTATATTTAACGAATGTCATCAAAATTGAGCAAACTGCAACATTAATATTTCCATAATTTCCCTGTATAATATTGTAGACTTGATAAGGAGACTCACGGTATACCAATTATCCACATGCACTAAAACAATAAGCTCATATATGTTCACTTTATTAATCCTCCTCTGGTTAGGCTCTAATGCAAATGCTTTAAATACCGACTTTCTGCTCTGTGCATCTTTAATCTCTTTCTTGCATATTAAATTTCTACTAGTGACCCGCCATAATGGATGCTCTCCATTGCACAATAAAGTTTTTTTAATTAGAAAGTTTGATTCTGCTCACAGGCATGTTAAATTCATTTAACAGAAGCACATTATTCATGAGAACTGTGGGGGTTCTTATTAAATTGAAGTCTTCTCACAGGCTTTTGCACTGCTTGAATTCTTTTTACAGCTGTGTGTCTATGGGAAACAACTAGAAGCATTATTTATTATTGTGAATCATTAGCTTGTTATTTGTTGTGGTGCGCACGAACCCACGTTGAGTTATAAGATACTGAAGGTTGTCATTGTGGTGACAAACATGAATAAAAATCTTGCTTGAATAATATATGAATTTCGATTTATATTTATAATGTTTATTATTATATTACACTATTATTATATTTATTATATTTATATAGATTTTTATACTAAAGGTTTCATCTCATGTGATTTAATTTCACTTCTTCACAAAGTAGTGAAGTAACTTTCCTTTGTACTGATAGACAAAAGCACGTAGTTACTTGGAAAAGTAACTCATGTGATTATTTAAACTGATACGATCAATAATGTCTTAATATTGTGCATGTAGTATTATTGTGGTGTTGCTTTGGTATATCAGCTGAGCTGTCAGCACCGTATGGGCCAGTCTAATGGCTGATTCATTGTGTGGTAGTGCACACATCTTATTTTAGTCTGAGTTAATCTGTCACTCTTAAAATCAGGTATTTTCAACTGAACACGCTCCCGAGAGGGAAATGCAGCTGTCGGCAGTCATGCAGCAGTGTGCATCACACCTGCACATGAAAGAAAAGGATTGATGAATGAATGAAACTACAAAGATGCAGACGGTAGCAGGCAGTAAGCACAAAGGTGGTCTAACGATTATCTAAAAGACACCACAGGTAATGTCAAGAGAAAAAGGTTAATCCAAAACTAACAACCAAACTCATGACAGGGAAGTTCAGCAATTGTAGCTCCATCAATAATTATAGTAACATGATAACCCATTATTCCTAATGCTTCTAATGATAATGCAATCATGCACGAAAAAAAGCTAAAATTTTTGGGTAGAGTTGTTCAGACTAGAACATCACAGCTGCTGCGTAAAGACACAAAAAGACCTGGTTGCTTATAGTTTGCGTGTATGTCCTTCCAGGATGGCTGTTTCATTCATCATTTCAACAAGCACTGACCTGCCTACATGACAATCGTTCCAATGCAGTCACATCGATCATCATGAAGTGTTTTGAGAAAGCAGTTGTGTCAAATATCAAGGCTATGCTCGACAGCTCGCTGGACACGGTCCAGTTTGGTTGCCACACAAACCGGGCTGTCCTCCACCTCTCCCTTATGGACATTAAAAAGACATAAGACTGTTTTTTGTGTACTTATATTTAATCTTAGAAACAATTATCCCACATGAGATGACCACTAAATAGACTGAATGAGGCCTTAATAGGTTCCTCTGTAACTAGATTCTGCACTTCCTCACAGCTCAGTCCCAAATCCATTTGAACTGGCACCGGCTACTGTCACACCGAGCACTGCAAAGCTGCGCTCACTCCTCTGCTCTTCACTCTGCTGACACATGGCTGCACTGCCCAGTCTAGCTCCCACCACATCATCAAGTTTGCTGATGACACGACTGCGGTTGGCCTTATCAGCAGCAACGACGCGTCAGCATGCAGAGAAGAGGTCAAACAGCTGGCAGCCCGGTGCGCTGACTGCAATCTGTCACTCAGTGTCGACAGAATTAAAGAGGTGATTGTCGAACCCAGTTCACAGTCTTCTTCACACGGAAAAATGAACCAACACGAATGTCCCCAAGATTTAGATTTAGGTTTCTGAAGGTAGAAGATAATTCCCCCTGCACAACAAATACTGCCGCATGCAGAAATTAAGCCACCACCCATACACATCCACACCACTTTAAAATCTACAGAGATGTCGCAGTGTGCTGACAAAGTCCATTGCTGTGTGGTATGGAAACTGTTGCACTGCTGACCACAAGATACTAAGGAGGACTGTTGAGACAGCTGGAGACATTGTCAGTGTGCTTTTCTCTTTCTTCACAGATGCCTTCATCACAGCAATGTGATACTCGATCGTTCAGTTCACTTAACCAGACTGAGCACACTGCGGCAGCTAAAAGGAATACTAGAAAGGTTATCTTCTGCAATCATGACATTAATGAGTTTGTTTGCATACACAAACATGCTCTCTTTATCTTAGGATGTATAAAATGCCTCATCACCGTGTGTGTGCTATAGTCACATAAATACAGCCGTACATATTGACTGTGTTAGCTGCCAGGCTAGGTGCTCAACCTCCATTGGGAGAGTTTTGTTCGAACCACAGACACTTCAAAACATTATCAGGGCAAAATGAGAATCAAACCGCCAACCTTGGGATTTGAAGACAGCCCACTCCACCAACTGACTCACAGTCGCTGCTGTACTGTCTAGTCATGGCTCACTCTGTTGTTTAGTTGCACTTCATGCTGTCTCCCTTTGTGGATTCTAATTCTGAAAATGCCATGTAAATACTAAAGATTACTAAAAATGAAGACCTGCCAAGAACCCACATTGTTCCTGACTGTTAATAACTTTAATAATGTCTTCACACATTTGATCTGGATGCATGTTGCTTATTCAGACAGTGCGGGAGCTGTGAAATAAACAGCATCATATCAGTGCAAAAACACATTTTGTGTGAAAGGCATCTGCTTTAAAGTCCTTTTATTAAAGACAGGTGAGGGAGATGTGTTATTGAGCCTTTTGAACATTTTTATCAAGTACTTTTATTCTTTGATGTTCTTTTTCGGAGCTGAATTCTTATTTCACAGATTTTTGTGCTATAGTGAGGTGGATTAGTTAGGGCTTAACAGCTTGTTAGATGACACCAGTTCTTGTTTTAGTGACAAAATCTATTAATCGATCACCTGCTCTCTGTTGTAGCCCCTGCTCCATTTTTCTTTTTCATTCTTAGGTGTCGTTCTGCCGTTTACTGGCTCAATATTAGCTGAACGGGTGATTATAATGAATAACATGATACTTTCAATAAGTAAATTATTTGACCTATTCATTTCTCCCTACAGGCTCTGGCCATGGGTATGATGACTGAATACTACCATTATATTTTTACTACACTGGTGAGTACCCTGGAACTTTTTTGATGTCGACAACATGCAATGATTGACTGTTATTTGCTCCATCTTTTATTATTTTTTTGCACAGCACTGTCCACTTGATAATGTGTGGCTTGGACAGCCTTCTCTTCCTGGGCTTATTATAGTCCAGACACTCATCTGTCCTTGCTTGTTGCAAGGCAAAATTCATCCATCTGTCTGAGTGTCTAGTAGCACTTTTTCTTCTCTGAGAATTAAATTAAATACGACTCCTCCGGGAGACAGCCAAAGAAAAACATCCCATTATTTTCACTTTATGTGAATCATTTTGAGCTACAATCTGGCTTTGTGCTGACAGAAACAGATCGCCCTGAATAACTGAGTCATTGTCAGATAATTTATTATATGCTTGTAGTTATAATGTTGTCAAAGTTTAACTTTGGTATATTTTTAAAATTCAATCCTAACCTTTTTACTTCACCTGCCCGACCAGAACTGTCACTATAGAAAACAAAAGAAGTTGGATATTTTATTCTGACTCTGGCAGCGATTGAAGTTCTCCAAAGTTCTTTGATCTGGCCGCTACAAAGATTGCTGGCTACGCTCCAGATGAAAGGCAGCACATCTTCTCTGAGCCCGGAGAACAGAAGACTGAGAGCTCAGATAATAGCCTTGAGCAGATGAGACTGTCACCCATTTGCTCCATTACAGCTCTGAAAAAAAAAACAAATAGCACACTGTGCTGTTTGGAATACAATTGGAAAGGCTGAAAGCAAAAAAATGTAACTGAAAAAGACATTTACCAGTGCTCGGAATATGAAGCGACGCTCGGTGTATCCACACAAGAATCTGGCTAGATTAAAGGGGAGTGAGAGACAGCAGGTATGTCATTGGATGAGGAAGGAGAATGGTGATTACAGGCCTTTTTTCAGAGCCATGCTGCTCCTCGTCAGGATGGGAACATTCCCACTTTAACATCAGCCAGTGTTTGGCAGAATCAAGGCTACTGTGCAGGCCTAAGCCTCTGTGTGCCGGTACCAAGTTACCCGCACTGCTTTTAGGACAGGACGGCAAACATTGACCATTCTGCATCCATCGCCTGCTGCTCCTCTGTCAACTGTGTTGTTGCGTCGCAGAGACATCTGCCTGGTGAGATGCCAGACGGGCTGTATGCAGGACAATTGGGTCGTCCTTTCACTTCCACATGATAGATGGCAGTACACCAAAAGCCCGTCTGTAACCTTGAAAGTCTTCCTTTAATCAAGTCCACTGCATCAGCATGAGATAAAATAACTCCTGAAATATCCTCAAATGCACCTCTCAGATTTCACATCTTTGGCTAAAGCTGCCACTCAGATGACCACTCTTAATTACTGAGATGAGAGCTACAGTATATCGCAGTGTAATTCTCTTTGCTGATCAAACGCACTGATACGTTCATCTTTTTGCTTCTAGGACCTTTTTGCCCTCGACATGGAACCGTACCGCTACAGCGGCGTCAACATGACCGGATTTCGAATCCTCAACACAGAAAACTCTCAGGTGTCGTCAATCATCGAGAAGTGGTCTATGGAGCGGCTACAAGCCCCACCCAAGCCAGACTCGGGCCTGTTGGATGGTTTCATGACGGTGGGCTCAAACTTTTCATCATTCTTGTTAGTGTGTGCATACAAAATGGAGTTTAAAGCTATTCCTTATCACCTGAATTGTTTAATCTACAGAAGATGTAGGATAGATCGATGAACATTAAGTTAAAGCAGCTGTAGGCATTTTATGCTGCCGTCAATTGTGTTAATTTGGATTATCTTTATGAAATGATAAATTGTTGCTCCTAAATCAAACATATGTACATATATATTTTTATAGTTTTCATCACAGTCATAGAGAAGAATGTGACCGTCAGTTGTCAGTCAGATGTTCAACAGTGCAGGGCTCCCGGGGTTAGTACAGGAGCAGCATGACTGCCCTCTGCGTGGGCCTTTTGAGTGGGTGCTTCTGGGTCTAAATGCCCAGTAATGAGCCGGTGTGAATGGTAATAGCCGTTTATCTGCCCTCCTGCCTCTCACAACTCTCCTCTGGGAGCGTGGCCAAAATATGACAATCTGTCAGTGCTCATGCAGAGAGACGGAGCAAATTGGATGGAAATTATGGCCTTGGTTTTTTAGGATGGCATCCAAAAAAGCCTGGGATAAGGTGATTTGAAAGTGAAAAAGCGAATGGAGCTCGTCATGGACATTCAAGGTCACTTTCTGGATCTGTTGTTGTAAACAGTCGATTTACTCTACCTACCTCTGAGCACCTTCTTCTCAGACAAACTCCCTTTTTCACATCCTGCGGCCAGACTTTCTTTTTCCTTTGGCAGCTTTAAGATCGACATCATATATAAGCCTAAAGAAAGAAGTGTCGTTTCATTTAAGACTTAAAGACAAGCCTTTGAATTACACACAGTGGAATGTGACTCTCCGTATTTTAACCACAGCTTTAATTCCTGCTTACATCAACCATGAAAACAATCATCAAAATCTACAACTTATTTTATATATTTATCCTAAAATGTATGTAATTTCTTGATAAATAAATAAAAACGTGCACTGCTGGAAAACAGAAATGCCATCATATTATATAATTATCTCCCTCAAGCACCACAATTTGAATTTTTTTTTTTCCTGTGTGGAAATACAATACAGAAGAATCAGCAAAGTAGTTCTGTATGCAAAATGTTAAATGCATTGCACAAAGAGGTTAAGTCACTTGATGTTTTCCCTTTCACTGAAAATCAATTGATATTAGCAGGGTGCAGGATTGATTCATTTGCTTTGCATTAATCATTTTGTGAACTCATATATCACATTTTGACAATTCTCACTACAATAGAATCACTGTTAAGGGATAAGTAATATGTCCAAAAGCAAGCTTTTTTAAAGTGCTCTATTTATACATCCTATGATTCTTCTTTATGAGGGAACGAAGAGATGGTCATGTGAATGTACAAACATTGGCTTTTTTTATGGTGTCATAAATACATAAAGGTGAAAGAGCGCTGCTGGTGATTTAAAAAAAAAAACCATTACGTGCCTTTATAATGAATGTATGGCTTGAAGTAATATTTGTTCTCCCTGTGAAAAAGATGTCAGACATTATTCTGTGAATTTCCCTGACATTTATGCTCCTGAGCTTTGGGCAGAGAAGCCACCTTGAAGACTATCATTAAATTAAAGCCGTGGAGGGCTGCGGCAGCCAGTGTGTGACCTTCCACCCACAAACCCCTCACCGCTGCCTTTTATGTCTTATTTCTCATACCTTGTTCTCATTCTGTGAGATGGGGAAGCTGCGCTGGGCTCTGGGCTTGTTTGTGCACGGTGACCAGGCAACGGTTGTGTAGCGATGGTTACCAGGACAACGGCAACCGTGTCACCTTGTAATTTCATGAAGGATTGATTGACTGAGACGAGAGGAAGGTGGAGGTGGAGGGAGGTGGGGGTAAGGTGACTTGGTGCAGGAGGGTTTTGATGGGGAGAAGGATGGGAAGAAGAACGGGATGAAAGAGTGGATGTGAGGATGTTACAAGGTGTGTGTCATGGTTCCTCGTGCGGCGAGGCTCATTTTAATGCAGGGTGGTGTAATCACAGTGATCCTTTGCTTTGGGTGAGGTCGAGCGTTGTCTCAAGGAAAGACGAATAATGAGAAGTTCCTCCTCAGACCAAGCAAAGCCACAAAAGCAGCGAGCTCCTGCTCCCTAACACAGCCTATCAGACGTGCCTCCAACATGGAAGGATACATAATAAGCAAGGGGATGCTAATTAGTCCAATTCATTTGTTTGTGTACATGTTTCATCTGCTTTTGTTGACTCCTTTACGTTATCCCCAGAGCAATTTCAAGCTCAAGTTGGTTTAACTATCCATGATGAGAATAATTTATGGCAATTAGAGACCTCCAACCTGTGCACAGGCTGACTAACCAACAACTGTATTGGACATTTCTGTTGTAATCTGATTATTTTTTTCCCCACATTGTTGTATAACCATTAATGAGATATTTATTCATAATGTTTTTGTGGGAAATTATTTTAAATCCCCATTCAATGATCTAAATGTGCACTTCCATTTAAGTGAGGTGGAAAAAAATATTTCCCAGTTGTACGTCTCAGTGAGACTTAAGACCGAGATTTTTTTATTTTTGTTTTCATTTATGCATCATTTCATTAAATTCCACATTTCATTGAACTATAATTACCACCACAGAGAGCTGACTGCTCTCCAGTGTCATCAAGACAAGTGGAAATGTTGCAATAATAGCTCATTATAAAGACACTCTTATTAATAGAGAGCAGTTGTTTGGATAATAACTATGACATGGTGGGAATGTGCCTTCAGTCCACATGGGAAACAATAAAAAAAAGCATGTTCGACAAACAGCAAGTAAATGGGACAAATACACACAACACACATGCTCAGCAAACCGAACTGTGATAACTCTTCATAACATGCAGTAGCTCAACTTGCTCAGATGCATATAAGTATTATTGCTTTTCATGACACAAACACATATATTGTATTTTTGTATGTCTACCGTTTTCGAAGTTGGTCTCACTCTGTGTTTGCTAATGGCATTCTGCTGCTCTAGGGGTTGTGTGGTGATTCACAGGAAAACACATACCCGGTCCAAAAATCACCAAAAATCTTAAACGCGCGAGCTGTGACTTGGACCATGAGATGCATTCCTCCTAAATTTGGAAAAAATATTACTGAACACCACCACACACTCCCTGTCTGCAGTCCATGTCTGCGTGTGTGACAACACCGAGGCACTCACAGGGGTAACTGCAATTCCTAAGTGACATTTGTTTGTGAGACGCGATGCTGACACCATTTGCAATATGTGCGTTTGCAAAATTGCTTTTGTGAATGTGGCCTGTGGATGTTATTCTGAAAACAAAATCTGGAGCGAGCGAGCATTTTGCATAATGTGGAAAAAAAAAAAAAAGACGTTAGATTTTATTCTTCGATTTGTATTAAAACAGCATGTTGCCGAGTTCTTTCTGCCCCTGCTGCCCCTCTCCTCTCCTCTTCTCTCCTCTCCTCCTTTCTGAAACAAGCCTTGCCGGTCAAGATGTGTTTGCTTTCCCCAGCAGTCGATACATTTGTCCTGAATTCTGGGAAGTGCATTATTGCAAAGCACATGTTGTTACCACTGGCATCCACCAAGTCAACAAAGACAGAAATTGTATTGTCGGGCTTTAGGGCTATTTGGTTTTTGTTTATTTTTTTAATTTTTTACATTTTGTGGCACAGATTGTGCCTTTTAGAATAATCTTCCCAGTGTCTCCATCATTTGTATTTGCTCTGAAATTCGGGATAATAGGAGCAGAACATAGAAGAGGGAGAATAAAGAAGAGTAACATACAGGGAGCGAGATACTCAGTGAAGGGAGATGGGTTGTGGGGGAGACAGACACATAGCTGCATTAACAATCACTGCTGGGAGTCGAGTGGGAGAAACCCTCACAGTGAGTGCAGGAGGATGGAATCTGCTTGGCAGCAGCTCCGCTCCAGTTACAACATGTTTACCATGCATGTTTATGGACGGGTTATATGTTTGCGGTGAACTGTATGCATGCGTGAAACACAGCGATTGTGAAATGTAAAGCGCCTGCTTCGGTTCTCCGCTTGCTGGCTCTCCTGACGGTGGAGGACTTGGTCCAGGTTTGGCCTCACCAGTGGGCTTGTTATTGCGCATTGCTGCTTGGAATCTGACAATGGGAAGAAAATACTGAGGCATGAATCCCTCTCCCAGTGAGCTTCACTCATACAACATCTGAACCATACCAGGGCCCTCAGTGCGAGTGTTCATCCAAATTTCCTCCTCCCTTGTCGGTACGATATTGAGTCGAGGACACATCCTGTAATTTTGCCTGATGTGATTCACTTCCCAATAAACTTTACTGGAAATAAATTCAGCACATAGGGGATTTTCCGTTATTTGCTCAAACTAACTCCAGCTCCTACCCTGCAGCTTAAATACGTTCGAAAACATGGCAGTTATTCACAGGATTTTCCTTATTTATTGCAGTGCAGCAGACTTTTTGATTATGTTTGGTACAGTTACCAACTGATATATATCAGCATTATGTAGAGAAACTTTTAGATTACCATCATATTATCAGCAATCATTTCTCAATCATTTCCTGTTATCAGGCAAGTCCATATTCATTTATTTACACCCCGTTTTCCTGGTGCAAGTGGCAGAACATGGTATACCTATAGTATTCTATTACAATATAGCAGGACCTAATAGCACATGTGCATTCTTTCACAGAAATTATATTTGTTGGCCAAAAATGTGAAATATGTGTGATTTTGGTCAGTTTTACAGTTTCTAATAGATTCTTGTATTGTTGTAAGTCTTTAGTATTGTTTTTTTTAGTATTTCAATGTGTATTCTGTAAATGGTTAAATACAGAAAGCAAAAATGTGATTAGAGAAAGTTTCTACACATGTGCTGTGTTTTTAATCATAATTCATCTTCTGTCTAATACTTGGCTGCCATTCTAATCCCATTATCAGGCACGTGATAATAGCCACAGAATACAGGAAAAAATATGCGTTAAACATTGAGATGGGTCGTTTAGGCATTCAAGGATTTTAGAGAAGCCTTGAATATGTTAACATTCCTGAATTTGTGACTCTTCTGTAATATCTCAAAATATCCCAAAGCAACATCTTGCTATGAAAATGTGAAAATAAGTATTTGAATGAGTGAGGGTTATGTAAAAATGTCTGTCAAATCTGCTCCTGGAGAAACATATATGCTCTTCTCCAGAGCCAGAAACGGCATGAGCACATTTATACAATGCCATCATTTTAAAGACCCGTGACCAATGAAAGGCTTCGTAATCCGCAGAAATACATGTGGGGGAAGTGAAATCCGGTCACATCCGCCTCTAAAGGGAGAAGCATTCAATTGTTGCGAATAATCATAAAGGGGTAGATGCAAATGTTGCCTCAAATCTCAATGTGCAAAAAGCTCCTACTCAAAAGAATGCTTGTTTCGTCAGATTAATACTGGGCTACACGTTCTAATATTTCTTTTTTTAATCAAGCGCCCTGCCAGCATGAGTTAAAATTCAAATGATTCCTCGTTTCAAAGTAGTGCAATTCTCTAGTAGTGTATTTGATGCGGGCTGGTAGAAGCGGCAGAACGAACTCCACAGGTTCACAGGTTGGTTGTGTCCATTACAGCAATGTGATCTCCCTCCCTCTGATCCCAGTTGGCAAAGGCGAGAGCGTTTTAAAGACAGCAACTGTGGAGAGCAGACACTCGATGCCCTGTGCCGGGCACCACCAGCTGGGCTTGGCACAGCATCAACATTATTAGCACCAGTGCTCCCTTGGTCCATAGAAGCCTTTTGTGTGTGAGAACAGGCAGAGGGAGAGGTGGAATTTAAATGGAGGATTTATTATCATTATTTTTCCTTTGATTTTACTCCATCCAACACATTTAGCTTCAGTCCCATTTGTTCATTGTTATTTTTATAAGTCAATAAACTCAACTGCAATGGGGGGGGGGGGCTTTACATTTGATGCAATACAAATGGGTTCAAATGGCAAAGCACTCCCTAACGATGCACCGTGCAATACACATGCTCATGCACCCGAGACATTCCTAGACAGTAATGCAAGCAGGCGCCTGCTGATGTTATGTAGGACAATAAAAGCCGTTGCAATCAGGGACTACAACTATCATCAGATCACTATCGTACAATCAGCCCCTGGAGGCCAGTGCAGGAGCTATGTGTCATGGTCACACTTGGGCTCAGGGATATTGGCTGGCCTTGGGATCTCTTGGCAAGCTATCATCCTCTGAGAGTCTGGCGCTCCTACCTACACACACACACACACACACACACACACACACACACACACACACACACACACACACACACACACACACACACACACACACACACACACACACACACACACACACACACACACACACAGATATACTGTGCAGCATATGAGCATCCAGCACACGCTATCTTTTACATGAAAATATGCCTTTGGTGTGCCTAAGCAATCGGATACAAGCGGAGGTTTACTGTATATAGCAGATATGAGCATCACCCCTCTACTTTGTGGGCCCAGGAACCATTTTCCAAAAAATGTATGAATTATTTATTCCACGTAATGGTCAGGTGACAGGCATCATACTCACATTTTAAATGTGTAAAAAAAAAAAAAAAAACTAAGTACATGAATACAAATCACTGTATCACAGAGTTTATTTCAATGTTTATTATGTTTATTATGAGAGCTATAGACAAAGCCTTACATTAAATCTATAATTATCTAGCTGCCGTAATTTTTCTACATCCTTGCGAGTTTACAGTAAAAAGCACAATAAGACAATTCTCTGGTGCTAAATGGTGACCAAGCACCTTCACCGCCTCACAATGTGTATCAAGGACAATATTTATCTTAAAAATGAACCAAACAGTAAATTGTTCGGCAGATCCACATTTTGAAAGCCTGTAAATACAATAGATGATAAGTGATTCTATCAATCTTTAGTTTCTCCCAGTTGGGTAGTGATTTAAAATGTCACTGACCTTCAAAACAATAATCCAGAAATTAAAAGATTTAACTATTTTCACATAATGGTTTATTTTGTTTCCTTTTGATTCTTCAGAGTGTTATTCTTGTTTTTTAATCTTTTTCACATATTCTTCGCAAAAATAATTATTAATGAAAAATCTGATTTCTGCTCCCAATTAATTAGAATTAAATCTTTAAAAAAGCTTGAGCAATACAACTGCAGATAAATGTGCAAAAGCATGTTTCTTCTTCCCACAGTTAGGATACAAAGAGAATCACATAGTGTAATGATGTACCACAGTGGTTGCAGCACATAAATAACACATGATGCATATGTTCATCCAGTATCAACCTACAAGTAAAGGAAAGATTGTTGGGACTTTTTATTTTTTAATTTTTTTTACTTTTTCAGGGTTGTTTTTTTTAGATGGGGTCCTCTCGCTCTTGGTCACTTTCCAGCACTAATCCTGATGTAATTAACACTGTCTGTGTGGTTCACTTAATGAATCAAGCACGGACTCCCCCTCACTCCCTGCATCCTTTATTTTCCTCTCTCCCAGCAGTCCACCAGATGGTGGCGAAATCCAAAGGACCGCATAACCCTTACAAACTTTCCCTTCATCTTCCTTGCTGGTCAAGACTACCTGGATTTTGTCTCAGATGAAATCCAGAACCATAGGGACTCACTCTTTCTTATTAACCGAAGCTTTGAATTGCTTTTTAAGTGCTTTGAATTGTAAAAGATGTGTTACTTTTACACATTCTGGACAGAGTGGCTAATGAAGTGAAGGTAGATGAAACCTTCAACGACTGGGCACCTATTAGTCTCTTTAGAAAAACCTGGCCGGAGGCTGATTACACATGCGGGTAGGGTGTCATGTTAAACAGCCACTTAATCAGACGTGGGTTAGGCAGCATGGTGTTAATTAGGGTGGACTCTAAACTGAGCCCTGCTGCCAGCAGCATGCTGCTGCCTGAAAGGTCTGGTGGGACACCGCAGCTCTGAGCATTCGCGGGCTCTTTTGTCAGCCCTAATAAAATGGTTAGCGTAGCATAATATTGGATGTTTGTCATGTCCAGTCATAATCCGTGGTATTTTTAGCCATGCTAGTGGCTCAGCTTCAGAGATAGCGGTGGCGGTCTGTCACTTGGTTAGTCCGCTACTTTGTGACCTTGTGGTAAAATGTGTATGGATTATGGCGCTGGCTTTTATTCCCCCATCAGGCTGAATAACATTAACGTTGCTGGTCTTCTGACTTTTTATATAACACATTTTCCACATTGTGCTACAGGGTTTTACAATTACAAGATAGCAGAGATACTTTTAAAAGAAGTAAAATTATAGATCCTGTAATTTCTCAAAGTATAAAGTCTTACATTCTCTTGTTTTCTCTCGGATAAAACCACTTCTGCAGTGATGGATGCCTTGATAACTTCAAATTCAATATGCACATTTTCTCGGTGGTCAGATTTTTCTCTTTTCATTGGTTTGGTTTCTTCATTCATCTGTCTATGTTGTGCATGAAATGCTTTTATGGATATCCAATATATTTTTCTGTGTGTCATTGTCACACATAGGATGAGATTTGTGAGAAGAATAGAGTTAGAGGATGCTTCCGATAACAGTTTTTTTTTTTTTTTGCTGTTTTACAATATTCCTTTTGCATTCTTCTGGGTGTACCATCTCCCACAGGTTCAACCCAAAATATTCGAGTGAGTGCAGAGGAGTCTAGCTCTTATTATATCCAGTAGGCTTCATTGTTTTCAATGTTATGGATGATAATTGTCAAATTTCCACTCAGACATTTGTTTTCTGTTTGTCATGGTCTGTTATTAAAGGAAATTGTACCATCATTTCACTCAATATTAATATTTAAAGTCTGAGAAAAGTAATAAAATAAAGACATGTTCTGTTAGATTTCAAATAATAATAAGACATGTAAAAAACTGATTTGATATCCAAGTAAGTGTCAGACACCAAAACACTAAAATTAGGTTTTTGTTGTTATACATACAATCTCTGTTAATAATATTTTCTTTAAATTGTGAGCAAAAATTCAAATCACAGATTTGATATTTAGTATGTAAGAAAGTGTTTCTGACAGGACCACCGCTCGTTTGTTTGGAACAAACAGAGGAGGCATTAGGTAGTTAGCATGAGCAGTCTGTGCATATTTGTGCTGCTTCACCCATTTAGCTGTGCAAACAAGTTGTTTTCAAAGTTTGACAAGGGTATTAACTCTCTCTCTCTGTCTCTCTCTCTCTCTCTCTCTCTCTCTCTCTCTCTCTCTCTCTCTCTCTCTCTCTCTCGCCCTTTCTATTCTGGCCTTTTTTCTTGAATTCAAATGCAGTTTGGTGTTATGAGACTAAAGCAATAGAAGAAGTTAGTTTTAAAGCAAGGAGATTTATATGCCATTGATAACAGTACAATGTGGAGGCAGGGTGGAGACGTTTCCTACATTAAAGCATCTGTCAGTATTTGATAAGGACGCTTCAATAACGCCAAGTCAATATATATGGACAGCCATCAAACAGAGTTTAGCTCTCACTCTTGCGACTCCCTCGGGACTCTCTGTTGTAGTGCTTTATCCCCTTCAAAGTGCACTCAAATCTACAATAGAAACCATAAATGTACTTACACATAAATCCAGCCATCACCATTGAGTCTGATACCCAGGGGTCCCTTGTTGGAAGACGCCCGTCTTACTCCTCTGACAAAAAAACTAATTTTAAATTGAAAAGGGGCTGCCGTGTTGCCTCAGCATGTGGAAATGCAATGTGAGAAAGGGATTAAGCTTCTAATGCACACAAGCAAAAGAGGCAAAAATAATAGTGATGGCACGAGTAAAGCCCCCCCCCCTCATATATCCACTCTGAGTAATACTTACATACAGCTCAGGGAAACACTGTGGAGGGCAACTGAGGAAAGCAGAGGGACGGCAGAAGGAATGAAAAGGAGGGAGCGGCAGAGGTGCATAGAGGGGGGGACTGGGGCAGAACACAGGCAGTCGAAACAAAAAAGATAGAGAGTCAGAGTGGAAAAGTTACGGACAGAAAAAGAGAGCGAGCCGCAGTCACCCAGGGGCATTTTTCTCCTCACCAAAGTGATCTGACACCGCCTTCCATTCCTTCTCTGCTAGGAAAACTGTAACAGCCATAATATGTCCCATAAATCACATGTGTCACATTTCAGTGTTTTTTCACCTCTCGTCATTTCATTCTCCAGCGAGGAGAGAACATTTGCACAATTCTCAATGCAGCAACTTAGTTTCATCACCCAGGGTCTGATGCAAGACGGCGATGGCAGAAATACAGCACTCTGCAAAAGTTTTGTGGAGCTAAATATGGCGTGGGTGGAGTACTGCTATGCTTCCCACTTAAAATCATATCCAATGAAGAAGACAAACAAACAAAATCAAATTCCAATTCTTCTGTGACCGCAATTTTCTTTTGAAATTGTTCTAGCAGTTCTAACAGTGGGCAGTAAGCACCACTTTTTAAGATAATGGGCCAATAGATTGTTTTTAGTATCTACACAATCTTGCTTTTGTTCTCTCGTGAATTTATCCGAGCATTCCTCGAGGTGGTGTTGAGATCAAGGCTCCATGGGAGCCTCCCGGCTGTTCCAGGGCTTTAAATTCTTTTTCTTGCGAGAGACCGTATCTTCAGAGGTCTTCATCCTGAGCAAAACTGGGACCAATTATCTTTGTCAGCGCTGCAGTACCACTACCACAGCCGTACTGGTTCTCCACCTGGGGGGGCCCGAAGCCTTGCCTGCTCTGATGTTGTTAAAATTAGACTTGCAGTTGTCAACAAAACATGTGATGAGGAACTTTCTGGAAACTAGTGCCAACCTGGGTAACTGTTCACTGCTCTAATTTAAAAGGATTGTATATGTTGGAAAAACCATGCGTTTGCGGCAGCTTTTGACTTCGCCTCATAAATCAGATTGATGAAGGGGTTGAAAACATATTGTGCCCTGCAAAAGCGATCATGTACATGTTTTCTTCCATATGGTAGTAACTTATGATTAAATACTTGATCTGTTATTATTTTCAAATTGTAAGATAGGATTGTTATTGGGTGTTGAGATTCACTGGCAATAATGATGATTAAAAAATTTTAAAAATCCTACTTAAACCAGACATTCCATTTTAAGTCTGGTCGACTGTTTGAGCTTATTATAACATTTGCATTCATCACCATTAAATGTGCGATTCAATGAAATAAACACTTTCAGAACCACTGCAGTACAGTATCATATGAGGTTAGTTGTGTTATACAGCAATTTATTTACCACAGATGAAGTAAAAGTAGTCAAAACTAAATGACACGTGTAAATGTGTGTGTATGAATGTGACTGTATTGACACGTGCCCTGCAGACCACTTAGATCCCGTGATAAAGCTCTGCTGATCACCCCAAAGTCACTGTTGTGGCATTTCAAAGGTGCTGATGTTTGAGGCTGGTTGTCTTTCTTGGCCGGTCCACATACTTGCCAGAGGTTTTCCTTTGCCTCCGCCCATAGTCAGCTGGGATCAGCACCAGACCCCCTGCAACCTTGGATTTTATAAAGCCGTCTCGCAGATGGGAGGATATTTGCCTAATAGACACTGTAAGCCATATGACTTTGTTATAAACCTTCTTCAATTGTTAGCGAGCTGTGTCTATGCAATTATCTGCCTTTGATTTTCAGCTCTGAAAATGTACAGACATTTCCCTCCAGTGTTTGTCTGCAACATGAGCCACAGAAACTCATTATGGCAGCCCTCAGCACACCTCAACACCACTATGATTGCATTGTTGGATAAATCACAGGGTTTTGTTTTTTTTATCAAGTTATTTTGAGGCACTTTCTTTTCTTTTAAAACAGAATTGGTGACTCTAATACTTCCACTGACTGTGCAGTGAAGCAGCACAAATGCATATAAACTAAGGAATGAAATGAATAATTACCTCTTTCTTCTATCAAATCATTAAACCCCATGGGTGTGCATGTGAACTGAGGGCAGAGTGACTGCAGCGCCAAGAAAACAAAGAGCCTCCCTCTCTCCTGCTGACGCTGTGACTCTGACGCTGATGGCGATGCTGCCGGGACGTGTGTTTGTCGGAGTGCATATCTTTACGTGTGAGGGCGTGTGTGTTGTTGTTGCACTGTGCCTGGCAGCTGCAGCCCAGTGATGCATGGTGAATAACAGGTCAGTGCTAATCTCATTAGGGCTAATCAGATGTATATGATATGTATAAACAGTGGAGTTCTGCTGTGCACAGGCAGCCGAGGTACATGTCCATCACCAGCCGGGTTGCATAGTGTGGGTTTTGGTGTAGGGGATGCTGGAAAGGGGACAGCTGACAGGGAGGGGGTGAGAAGAGAAAGGAAGATGCCGTTTTTCAGGGTGCTACATTATCAGAAGAATTATGGAATTATGCACAGGTAGAGAGCTCGGCGGAATGCTGATGGGGAAGGGATGAATATATTTGTATAAACACACACAAGCAGAGAGATGTGAACAGATCTGCTCGCTGAGTAGAGTTTGCAATTCACCTGCTCTAAATGAGGAAACTGAATGAGCCTACAACAAACACGCATGCCTCTGGGATGCTTGCAAGTTGATGTTTGTCACTCTGCCTCGGTGCGAAGATGCTTTCGAGCGTGTGATGTCTATGCAAACATCTTGCTCATTAGTTGATGTGTCGGTTAGAATTTGCATGTTCGTCTCGCAGCTTATTTATGAAAGATGGACGCGCAGTAAAGACATCAAAAATCAAGACGTATGGTGTGAAGCGAGTGCAAGTTGTTGCACGAAGAAACTGTTTTTTGGACTTGCGCTTTGATGCAAAACAGCAGGTATGATTTCAATTGTCTATGTGGAGGAGAAAAGATGGAGGGGAGTGAAGGACAAGGAAACAGGTTAGAGGCTTCTTCTCTGCAACACTTTCCCCTCTCTGTCGGAGTGTCCCATGGGTTCAGGATTGGTTCCACTTAAAGCGCATAAAACACCCCACAGGACCTAAGCTTGGCTCTGTAATAAATATCAAGATCGCTCTTGGATTGTTTTTAAATTGAATGCAATCCACCACAACTGTGAGCCATCATTTCATTGCCCCCCCCCCCCCCCCCCCCCCCCCCCCCCCCCCCCCCCGATCTACCCTTCCACTAGATGCCAGCCTGTTTTTGTTTTCAACATAAAGGGATTTTCAGGAATTGTTTTGCTCCAAAGTACCAAAGAGATCTTTGCCTCATAAATCATTTGAGTCTGAAAATAGTAGATGTATCAAATCCACCAAGTGTTAAGGAAAGCAAAACAATATTTCCAAAAATGGGATGTTAAATCACAAAAGAAAAGGAAAGAACAACATGAATCTTTCAAAGAGGTTGATGCAGACATTGGTGGATTATCTAGCCATTAGAGTGCAAACAGAGCAGCATCCACTCCTGTGTGTATATTGTATCACATCCAATATTCTGTTCTCAAATAAATAAATGCATCATGTAGGCTTATCAGTGTTTTCGTGACCAAATGCCAATGCTAATGTCTCCCAAATAAAAGCTCCTCGCACTGCTGCTGAAGCTTGAGACTGCCATTGTATAAAATCTTACAGCGCTCATTCAAAGTCTTTGTATACATATCACATACATATGAAACATCATAAATGTGTCTTCTTCATATAACTCAATTACCGGAGCTGTTCATAGTTATCTTCCGATCTTATGATTTATTGCAGTTTTAAGTTCATTGTCCTCAGCCGTGCACAGTGAAGTGTTTATTTTCGCAGTTAATTTAACACCACATTCATTTTTAATTGCCTATGTAATTGATTATGTGAAAACTATCAGTGTGATAAAGAAATGAACCTGCAGAGAGATATATAGTCGGTATCACCTCAGTGTTCCGCTGCCCTGTGTACTCCCGCATTATTTTGATTCAGTAGTATCACCCCTTAGTCGCATTTCTGGCTACAGCAGGTGAATCATCTCAGCAAAAAGCTCCAACTCCAGATGACTGATAGTTTATTCTGGATCCATGTAGACAAAAAATGTTTTTATATTTTTTGGAGATTATTTCTGCTTAATAAATCTGAAGGATATATAGCTGGAGTGCCGCACCGTGGTGTAGTAGTTGGCACTTCCACTTCACAGCATGAATATCCCAGATTTGAGTCTTTGGGAAGCTTTTGGTGGAGATTATACATGTTCTAACTGTGTTATGTGGGTTTTCTCAGGGGACTCCAGTTTCCAAAATGATGTTTGAAGTTGATTTGTGTAAGTGCGAGTGTGTGTCACTCTCTGTCTCTGTGTTGGACTGGTGGACTGCACAGGGTGTACCTTCACCCATACTTAACTGACTGGCTCCAGTGTCTGCAAATCTACATTGAATAAAAAATACAGAACATGGATGGATAAATTGTAGTTGGTGGAACATGTTTTTTTCTCCTAACACAGTACATTTGGGCTTAGAAAATTCACTTGTTTCACCTCCGGCTGATGTTTATGTAGTTAGTCGCAAAAATGTTGTAAAAAGTTCAAAGCAGTTCAACACAAAATGTGCAAGTTCATCTGTGCAGCGTTTATAAAATGAACCATCAGCCTGCATAATGAAGGTCATGCCCAGAAAAATTACAGTTGTTTCAA
Organism: Lipophrys pholis; assembly: GCF_963383615.2. Classification (NCBI taxonomy): domain Eukaryota; kingdom Metazoa; phylum Chordata; class Actinopteri; order Blenniiformes; family Blenniidae; genus Lipophrys; species Lipophrys pholis. The sequence goes on from NC_137649.1 coordinate 14,292,278, forward strand.
GAATTGTTTTTAAAAACAGGGTGAAGTAAAAAATAAACTTCCAAGCACACTTCTTTCACAAGCAAGTTGCCCAATTCTTATTCCCAGAGGTTTTTTTTTTTTGTTTTTTTTACAGGATATATTTTTAGCCGTAACGATTAGCTGGAAAATGTTGCACAGTGCTGTTTGACCCACAGGAATAAAGAGTTTACTGAGAGAAGCTTCTGAATTGATTTATTTTTGAAAGAAAAAGTCAAGTTTCTTGGTGGAAAGTTAAAAGGTCACAAGCAAAACTGAAGTGAAGTTATTTCTGCAACTTGTATCGGGAGTAAGTAGTCGAAGCAGAATATCATTTGAGTTGCATAAATTTACAAATGAAATCAACACTGTAAAACCTTTTTGTTCAGTAGACTAAATCAAAACACATCGCACGCTTCGGAAATGCAAAGCTGAATGTGACTCTTCTCTTTAGAAGTTTTCTTAGTTCAGATTTTGATGTTTGTCAAACAATGGAAGAGACAATAAAACATGCAACATTGACAAGCAAGTTTCTTCAGTTTTAGAAAATACAGAGCAAACATGGACTGTGTGAACCTCCTCTCTATTCATGAAAAAGATTAGTGGATTGTCAGATTCTCTTTTCTAACAGCGTTTGTCACACCCGACTCATACAGCACATACACACACGGCTGGCACAGGAAGAGCAGATATCACCCGAGCTGCTCCCATTCCCGGGGACGCAAAGGGGATGAAAGTGTGCAGAGATGGATCTCCTCTTCTCTGATCTGCTGCTGCTTTCGACACCAACAGTCACCAGCACTTTCAGCAGAGGAGGGACAAGCTAAAAATATGCCCGCCACAGCGGCCACACGTCCCTTTCCTTCCATCTATGCACCTTCAATAACTCGAGGTTGCAGAGCCGATCCCAGCTGACGACGGGTGAAAGCAGAATACACTCAGGATGGGTAACAAGTACATCACAGGACTGTCACATACAGTCACATTCACACCTACAGACCACTCAGAAAAAAACCAATCCACCTCTTGCGTGTGTTTTTGGATGGTGGGAGAAACCAGAGTCCCAGGTGAAAACCCATGACCTCAAACTGGGGATGGCCTCTCAGTGAAGCAGGAGCACGAACCACTACACCTCAGTGCGCACCTCCATCCTCTTTTCCTATCTTTAATTTCCTCTTTCCTTAACGCTGGATGTAAAATGAATACCTATAATTGGCCTGTCACAATTATTAATGCTTGAATAAATTGTACATTGCACTTACGTTTGCTCCTTTGGGCTTTTCTTCTCTCCTACATTGTGGATGCTTCACTGCACCTATGGCGAGAACATACAGATATGAACTGATATGAACTAAACAGCCGCTCAGCAGTCTCAGACTGAATCCCAGCTCATTCCCTGTGGCAGCCAGCACATCAACAAAAATCCCACAGCCGCAGATACTTTGTGGTCTCAAAGTCATTTTTCATACTCCCTCGCAGGTTGGTCATCCAGGACTTGTCAAATAAGATCACCACAGTGTATTTCAGCCTGTGTGGGACCATGGATAAGAGGATCTGAGCTTAGCTCTAATGTGTTGACCTGGGTAAACGTGGATTGTCTCAAACTGTGTGGACAGATGGCATGAAGAGAATTCAATGTGTGCCAACTGGAGCAGTAAAGATGGATCTCAGCATGGCCATGTGAGAAATTTCATCTTTGGTATGAACTCTGCTTTGATGACTTATTACCAGAGTTACGTGGATATCCAGTATCGGTATTTTTTCACAGCTTTTCACCATGCATCCTCGCTAGCCTCATGTGCTCCACTCTTAGCCATGTTTCTCTGAAGTCAGAGAGCCAGTCAGAGAGATCCCTTCTTCACTGGTGCCTGTTTTACATTTCCTCTCTCTGGGGAACAGGCACACCCATCAGGAGCCATTCGTCTTCCCACTGACAGGACGGCCTGCCACTGCGAAACTCTCCCTGGCAGAGCTTTCTGATTGCTTGAGACAGAAGTTGGGTATTTTTACTAACAGGCTGAGACACTGTTCCATTTGTGTGGGGCATTTTCTGCTGGCAATTGTCTTAATTCATGTTTTTGAGACCAGTCAAATGAGACTTTGTGCTGCTTCCTGTCTTTCTCCACAGGTGAATCTGATGTGTGAAAGGTCATGTGGATGAACAGGTCTTGCAAAGATGTTTGATTATCCTGCCTTCCTCTTTGCAGACGGATGCAGCGCTGATGTATGATGCCGTGCATGTGGTGGCAGTGGCAGTGCAGCAGTCGCAGCAGATCACCGTCAGCTCTCTGCAGTGTAATCGCCACAAGCCATGGCGCTTTGGAGGGCGTTTCATAAATCTCATCAAAGAGGTAAAATTCAATCCAAGACACCAAAGATCACTGTGTCTTCACCACTGACCTATGGCGCCTAATGCACTCTGCAGCTGTCTTAATGGGCTTTTTAAATTAACACAGCCTAAAGTGTAGACACTCCTTTAATTTGATTTGATCACATGATTAGAGTCTGTTTTAAAGCAGAAATATTTGAATTATTTCATATTCTCAAAAACACGCATTGAGTAATTTCTGACTCATCTTATCTCCCTCAGTAATCTTTCTGTGAATGGATTACAAATTACTGTCATATTATTTACAGTAAATACATGTTTTCCAAAATGTTTAACTGTGTTTCCTTGATATTTTCGCCGCGCATATCTCCACCCACCTTCATATCAAAGCTTCTGCGTGCTTCCTTAACTCTAGTCTGGGTCAGCCATTTGCTTTGTTCTACAAAGCTCTTTCATTCTGTAGATGGTATCATTGCAGGTAATTTTCAGAATGAGCCATTGTAGTAGCTGGTGCTTCCTGCCCTTCTCCTGTCTGCTATCGCTCTCCATGCCCGTCTGTTCCTCCAATGGCTTTGAAGTGAAACTTCAAGCACAATGAACCACATGCATAATGAACTCTTACCTGTCAAGCCCGCTTCTATTCTCGCTGCTTTATTGTCTCTCGTTATGTTGTTGAGATAGACAGCGAAGAGAGAGCCAGAAAGAATTCATAATTGGAAAAGAGAAAGTTTTATGGATAGAGGTTGGATTGATATTATTGCGAAAGACAATGTCTTAAACTTATGGGAATGACTTCTGTGAGAGTTGAGGAGTTTTAGTCTCTAATACAGTGTCTTTCTTTCTTCAGGCTCACTGGGATGGTTTGACAGGTCGGGTTCTTTTTAACAAGACCAACGGGCTGAGAACAGACTTTGACCTCGATGTCATCAGCCTGAAGGAGGAAGGGCTGGAAAAGGTGTGTAACAGTTTAAAGAAATGTTAGCCTGGATGCTTTGAAGGGTTATATTTCCTGTGTGTAAGACAACAAGATAACGTCCTGATGCGGAATTGCTTCAACAGATCGGAACATGGGATCCTCCAAGTGGTCTGAATATGACAGACACTCACAAAAGCAAGACATCAAACATCACTGACTCTCTGGCTAATAAGTCCCTGCGTGTATCCACTATACTGGTACAGACAGCATCATGAAAACACATGCAGCTCAAACGCCATAGACAAATACACATGGAAGTCATGTAAGACAAAAGACACCCCACTGGGAAATCTTTATCTGCACTTGTTTTGCTTGTGCAGGAGGAGCCATATGTGATGTTCAAGAAGTCAGATAAGCCTCTGTATGGCAACGATCGCTTTGAAGGCTACTGTATCGATCTGCTGCGGGAGCTCTCCACCATCCTGGGCTTCCGCTATGAGGTGCGTCTGGTGGAAGACGGGAAGTACGGTGCGCTGGATGAGGGCACAGGTCAATGGAACGGCATGGTGCGGGAGCTCATGGACCATGTGAGTAAACAGTCACAGCAAAATGGAGATATCACAAAGAGCTTCTTTTGTCTTTTGTGGTCCAAATGAGTTTGATGTGAACAGTATCCGTCGTCTGCTCTTTATTTCTGCTCTTCTATTGAATTATAACTGAATCAGTTTAACATGTTCAGACATATACCTCCTGTTATTAGTCATTTGTGTCTAAAATAATTTAAAAATCTGCTTGCACGCACAGTGGGAATATTTGAAATCAAGTCAGTTGTTTTTCACTCAAGCATAACAGCATGCTGTGGTTATTCTTGTAAGATGGCAAAAGTAATTTGTAAAAATTTGTGAAAGTTGATTTTAAATTAAAACGAGGTTATTCATTTTGCATTGGAATGTCGCTCCAATAAGACGACTAAAAAGGAGGAAATCAAGTCAAAGGCGGAAATCTCTATTTTTGTTATAGTATGTATCTGTTTCTGCCAGTAACACTACGCCATAAAAGTCTTCAGCGTATAAAAAATGATGCATATAACTACCATCACCATTTACAAGGGACTGCTAGCCCACAGACAAAGAGAGGAGCACCACTTAAATCTCAAACTTTGAACAGAAACTGACAAAGGAGATAGCAGCACTATTACATAAAGTTATATCTTCCAGGGATTATGCAAAATACTTCAGAGAAACGTCTTAGCTGTACAGAAAAGATAATGTTATGCTCACCGGAGACACAAGGTTAATTCGTCACAGATTAATTTAATCCCAAGATGGTTGACACAGTGACTCACCTTTGACACCACATAAGAAGCATCAGACGTATAACCCAGAATTTCTCAAACTCAGACCACCGCCTGATGATTTAGCTGAAGTAATGACCCCGGCAATTTCTTCCCTCATGTCCTGTGTCTTCTTCCCGCTCCATATCGACCACAATAGATGTTTACAGAAATCCTGTATTAATTGTTTAAATTGTCTTAAACACATGGTTCATGATGCTCCGATTATCTCATTGCAGAAAGTAGACCTTGCAGTGGCTCCTCTGGCCATCACCTACGTCAGGGAGAAGGTCATCGACTTCTCCAAGCCCTTCATGACACTGGGGATAAGTATCCTGTACCGCAAGCCCAACGGCACCAACCCCGGGGTCTTCTCCTTCCTCAACCCCCTCTCGCCTGATATTTGGATGTATATTCTGCTGGCTTGCTTGGGTGTCAGTTGTGTGCTCTTTGTCATAGCCAGGTAACATTTCAACCCCAAGTTCTTCCCTTTTCTGTTCCTCTACTTCTTTTTTCTCCCCTACGTGCTTGCTTGCTTTCACTAACATACAGCAGTTGCTTTGTTCAGACCTGCAAGATGCGACATGTCCTTTTTTTTTAATAGATGACCTCTGCAATGATGATAGTCTACAACAAAAGAATATCAAGACTGCAGTAAACATGCAACTGTAAAGGCCCATACCAGTGGTTTAACATTTTCAAAGAAGACAGAACACTCCATTGTTTTTGCTCTATTATCACCATTAGGCAGCTTTGCTGAAAACATTAAAGGGCATTAGAAGGTTTACTCTGATCTTATTACAGTGAAGGACTAAAACACACAAAAAAAACCGACTAAAGCATGGTTTCTAAAATTAGCTTGCAATATCTCAGGCATATTTGCCCAAGCATCAGCAACTGTAAAACCAGCTGCTAGTTTCCCTTCCTATTCAAATGTAAGAGATGTACGAGTACACTGCTGATTAATGTATACGTACAATTCTTACAATATCTTAACAAACTATTTTTTCCTAAAACTCCTATTGCATGACTGATGTAACATGATGTGTGTTAACCCCAGCGTTCCTCTTCTCACTCGACCCGGAGAGGTTTGGGTTTGATGCACATTTCATCAATGTTACTGGCGAAATGATCACGAGAGGAAAGCGGCAACTGTCACCTAAGTTAGTTCAGAATATGCAAAGAATTCCTGTAGCGCTTTGTTTCCATGATTGGTCAGGGTAAGTGACTAGCATGCAATTAAACTGATATCCTTCTGGTAGGCCTTGGTACTTGATTAAATTATGACAGTCTTGTCTGTGTGCATGCACCGTGCCTGTTCTTGCACACCATGGCAATAAATTGTGCTTGTCATCACACTATGTAACGTTGAAAAAAAAAGACACCAAAGTTTGAATCTGGAGTTCACTGTTTACTACAATTTGCTGAGCTGGTTTTCACATAATTGCAGTATTGATCGCAAAGCCACTGATTGATTGGTCAATCCCCATAATGCAGAGTATATTAATTTCCTTAATCCCCTATAAATAGAGTGCAGTGTAGTGAGCTTATGAAGTTCTGCACAATAAAACACTAAACACCTCAATCTCTCCAGGGATTCACATCTTTGAACCACTTCCCACCCACATACACCAATTCTTTTTTGTCTCACTGAATAAACTATCTCATTTCAAGCTCCAGAGAAATACATTTCACTCTCTTTCCATTCCAGTGCTCTTTGTGATTAAATTGGTTTTTCTCTTTATTAGCAAAATAAATGGCATTCACTCAGATCAGACATTTCCAAGGATTGAGAGAATCCATCTGCCATTTATAATAGATTTAAATTGCATTATTGCATGTTAATATAAATTATACAGAGTTTGCTGGTTCAAATGTATTCCTAGTCCAAGCTCTGAATGTCTATATCGTTAACCATCCTTTGAGCAAGTAGGTAACTTTTAAAATGACAGTAGTGTCTCAATGACTCAATGATGTTTCATGAAGGTGATTCATTTGTTGAGGTAAACATTAATAGAGGTCAAGCCTCAGTAGAATTTATGAAAATGATGGGGTTAAACAACACCTCCGATTTGCAACAAGGTGTTTGATAAGTTGATGGACTTTCTGACATTATTATGAATAAAATTATGCAAAAAAGGTGTTATTAAGTTTTGAGTTACAGAATTTTAATAAGTGAAGGTGTAAATCATTCCTAAACAACACCCTTGTGTTGCAACTTTCCATTTCCAAGTATTTTGATGTGCACCATACGAAGGGTTAGGACTGAGCTGCTTCCTTTTGCCTGAGAGAAGAAAGGCAACAGATCCATAAACCTAGGCAAAGTAATTGAATCCAACAGGCAGTTAATGGAGGATGCGTGTTTTGTGTTACTGTGGCAGGGGACACACGAAGGGGAAGAGGGACATGAGTTGTGGAGGGGTGGGGGGTGGGGGGGGTCATCGTTTCAGAATTCGGCCTGCAATTCGACATGTCCCTTGTGCCCGATGTGAGGAGGTGACCTTACGTCTGCATGTTCCACATCGCCTTTCTCCTGGTGATCGGTGTGCAGAACATGGCCTGCAGGAATACAGGCCAGCTGCAGGTCGTACAGATGAGCCATTAGACCTGGCACTGATAGAATACACATGTCGACTCTGTGAGGGGCAAAGCACAATCCAATGAAGTGTGTACTGTATAGATTCACACCCACGGACATACCTACCGCATGCGCCTGATGTCACCCACAATTGTCCTCACCCTGCAGCAGCTTATTATATATAAGGTCTGTAAACAACAGCATATATAAATAAATAAATCATCATCAAAGATGTTTGACTTTGAGATGGATTCGATTGAGCCAATGCAAATACGCAGATGCTACTTCAGACAAATATACTCCCACACTGCCATAAAGGCATAGGAGAATACCTTCATGTGCCAGAGGCTTGATACGCACATGCATGAAGACATATATGGAAAGCACATATGCACGTACACACACACAAACACACACTGCATTCAGCATAGCTCCACAAGGCCATTGTGTTGTTTTCAGTTCCCTCTGGATCCAAGGAGATGGAGCTCATTGACATTCCAGTAAATCAGGCATCCTGATGGCGTTGACAAGAAGAATTATAGTGTGTCATCACAGCCATGTCCACGCAGATGATTCTCAAGGGGAACAGAATAGAAAAGAGCTGTAAAGGAAGTGCAACATGACAAAGATGTTGCCACTTTTATGACGCTTGTAAAATAGGACCGGTAATCTGTTAATTAGGCTGTTTCACCGAGGAGGAGAAACCAAATGACATTACTGCATATTTGTTTGTTGACGTCATGTAGTCCCTGTGTCAAATGTTGCTGCAGTGAAACAGTGCGTGTAAGCTATATATAGGTTTTTGGGTTGGGGTTTCAATTAGGGTTAGTAATGGATAAGCTACTTGGCGATAAATGTCCCTACAAGGATAGTCCTTCAACAAAGTGTACGTGTGCCTGCTCAGCTGACAAATAGCATTACATTCCTACACCGTCTAAACCCTTTAAGTCTCTGCCCATAGGCTTATTAGCATGCAGTATGTCGGGGAAAACACTCCTCACCAGTCTTACCTGACGGGTCCCTCAACTCTGCATAAGCAATGTTTCTTCTATCGCCCTCTTCAGCACAAACTCAATCAGTTCCTGATGCTTAACGCTAACCCAATCACCTTGTGCTAATGCCATGCCACTTTTGCTTAGGGTAATAAATGAGAAATGTCCACAACTGACCTGAAGACACTGACAATCAGCCGAGGAAGAAGGCAGGTGGAAGGGGGTGAAAAGAGGAGGCGCACAGGGGAACCGAGGCAATCAGGGGGAAAAACGGGGGTGTTGGTTGTTTGTGACAGGATTAGTACAGGATGAACAAACCGCTGAATGCGTAAATGGGTTTTGAGAAATGGGGAGGCGCAGCTGAAAAAGGGAAGAACAGTGAGATTGCTGTTGGGAGGAGAACCTCCCCCCCACAAATCCCATCTTTTGGTGAGAGCAGGATACTGTATCTGCAGCATGTGTTTTCAGGGTGTTTGCAGTCACTGAGGGAAACGCATTAAGGCACCTCTGTAAGTGGATCGAAACAAGCTCCAAAGATCATCACACACTTGGACATTATCGCCGGTGACACTGTTATTCCAGGCTTATTGATCTGTTCCTGCAATAAACTGATGGCATTTGAATATGCCAATATGTTGAGCTCACCAAAAGCCTTGAATGATTTGCTTTTGTCTGTGCAGAGGCTCTGTTCCTGAAGCCAGAAGAGAAGGACCCATTTACATTCTCTTTATACCTATGCATAATGTTCTGATATTAATGTTTTATTAGACATTTAATCTGCATCAGAGACAACAGTGGTCTGTGCTTTGTGCTCACTTATCTCTCTGCTCTCTCTTTTATAGGTTTAGTCCCTACGAGTGGTACAACCCGCATCCATGCAACCCAGACTCGGACGTAGTGGAAAACAATTTTACGCTTCTCAATAGTTTCTGGTTTGGAGTTGGTGCTCTCATGCAGCAAGGTAGTTGCCTCAGCCTGTGGCTGCAGTCGCTCTGTGGAGCTGGAGCTCTCTATATCCCACTGTCCCCGAGGGCTGAGGGTTTCTTAACCTGGCCAGAGGCAATGGCGAGAGACATCTGAGGTCTGGGTATAACTCAGAGTGATCATGGAAGTGTATCTTTTAGGTTCAGTTTCTAGAAAGACAGAATAAACATAAATGTGGGAATAAAATAGATGTATCTGTTTTGTGTTTTTCTGCAAATATTTGCTGACAAAAAAAGAGTGAAAGAATATGTTGTATTAGTACTATATCATCACGATAACTATTACTTTTCTTTTTATCCCAGCAATTATATCAATACTAAAACCCAGTGTCCTCTCCTCTTGCCCCGGGCTCGTCAGCACCTGGTGATCAGTGGGGTGTGGAGTCAGGATGTGAGGTTACCTTGGGTACATGACTCTCTGACCCAAACAGCCTTCTCCACACTTTTCTGAATGACAGTACTGAATGTGTTTGATTTGATGTAATTGATTCATGCAAACACCGTGTTCGCAGTAGACATTCCAGAAAGCACTTTCCTGTGTCTCCTACATTATTTAAAGCGCTCACCCGTGACTGAGAGATGAGAATTTCACTTGCTGTGAATTCAACAATGATCCTCTTCGGGGAGATCTTTCAATTGATTTAGTCTGAATCATTTGACTGTTTTTCAAGATGATAAGCTTAACTTGGTTTTGCATATTGAAAATAAATTCACACACAAAATCAGAACCATGCTGATAACGTTTGAGTTTGAATGTGTTTTTCCAGTGTGACATTCACTCCTGCCACCTTCCTCACACCAGGCTCCGAGCTCATGCCCAAGGCCCTGTCGACGCGGATCGTGGGGGGGATCTGGTGGTTCTTCACCCTCATCATCATATCTTCATACACAGCCAACTTGGCTGCTTTCCTCACTGTAGAGAGGATGGAGTCCCCCATAGATTCAGCCGATGACCTGGCCAAACAAACTAAAATCCTGTACGGGGTGGTGGAGGATGGTGCTACAATGACATTCTTCAAGGTAGCTGCTTCTGCTATTGTGTTTAGGGGTCGATTTTATAGTGAATCTTTAGTTTTCACAACCCTTTTGATTGATTTAGGGGTTGTAAACAATGCTCAAGCAGCTAGTTTGTCAAATATACAACAGAATGGAAATAGATATATCCGTTTACAGATAAACTGATGTAGCATTAGCATAAAACCCATACAATAGTTATACAAGAAATCATTATCTTGAGTGATTTATTTATTAATTTTTTCAAAATAACAGCATGACATTTAAGTTTGTTCCCTTGCTGTCAAGTTAAAGTAATGAGGCCTGTCACCTGCAGCTCTTAATCTAACAGCTCACTGGGGCTGCTGCAATTTATTCTATGATTAATTGCAATGTTTATTACTGATCTGCCTTTAGAAATGTTAAAAAAAATAAAAATACTAGTGCTTCTTATATTTATTAATGCAATTTCAAATATACCGTGAGACAGATATTATACATTTACTGTTTCACCATATAACATAAGAAAAGGAAACTTTTTGTCTATCACATTTTCAGAAAAGTTTACTTTTGTTTTGTTTATAAATATGACATAAAACTAAAAGTGCAAAGAACCTAAAGAATTAAAAGCACTTTAAAACAATATCACTAATAACAGCAGTGTGATATAGCATGGGAGCAACTCAAGGAAGATCTAATGTAAATTACACAAACTACATTGAAAAAAAACGTACTTAAAGTCAACAGGGATCATGGCTACTGTGTTTGCGACTATTATGCAAAATGTTTGGAACACTCACTAGATATAGATAGGTTAATACATTTGAAGCTGCTATACAAAATGTTTGGCAATAATACAATAGTTAGAATAATTAGAATTAATGCTTTATATGTACATGCATCACCTCCTGGTAATTCTTTGTGCAATAGTTGAATTCAGCATAGGAATGAAATGCTTTAAAAAAAAATTACTTTCACCCATGAATAGCGTGATAAACAAGAGACAATGGTAGAAAGAAGGTCATGATTCAAGGCTTTAATGAATGTTAAAGATTATAACTTTTGAATTGAACCCAAATGGCTCCATTATTACAAAATCACCCTCTGAGGATTCATGTGTATCCCTGATGTTGCCGCCAGCCTCATTCAAACTCTTTTCTCTGGTTACCTGCAGAAAACTAAAATCTCTACCTATGACAAGATGTGGGAGTTTATGAACAGCAGGAGGCAATCTGTGATGGTCAACAATGTGGACGAGGGCATCCAGCGCGTCTTGACATCAGACTATGCTTTCCTCATGGAGTCCACCACCATCGAATTTGTCACCCAGCGCAACTGCAACCTCACACAGATCGGAGGCCTCATAGACTCCAAAGCCTATGGCGTAGGAACACCTATGGGTAAATTACCTCTGTGTGCCTTGTGCGTTCCAAAGTATTTCTGCAAATTGCCATGTCAGATATTTATTGATGGGGTTTGAGGTGTAATGGTTAGACAGACGGAGGAGTAAAAGATTCAACTTCATGACAAGTAGATGGCTGCATTTAACTTTAAAAGATTGAAATGCACTTACACTTTGGTGTGTGTGCTTAGGTAGTGTGCATGCGTATGTGTGCAGGTTTGTTTTTTGTTTTGTTTTGTTTTTTTCTAGTCAGTGATTTTCAAAATAGATGATTTGCAGGCAACAAATTAGCTCTGGGTCAAGCTCTGTTTTTCAAATACTCTTAATGGTGTGTTTTAGTCTCATTTGGAGCCACATTAAACAAGTACGTTAGCGTGAGACGGTAAAACACTGAAAGCAACCAGCAAGTTATTTCAGTGCAATTCCCTTCTGGACTTACCTGACACCATCTAAATTGTTCTCCTGCACTAAACCACAGAAAAAAAGCATTACAGAGAGTATAAAACAAGCACTTTGAGTTGTTTGCAGCTGCATATTCGATCCAGCTCCTGTCAAAAAATTAGTATTCTGACATTTTATAACACCATTACAGGTCGATGAGGCAGAGGAGCAAAATATTATGCGTTATTGTAACAGTTCCGTTGCATATAAAACAGTCTGTGTCGGGATGAAGGAACGCACCGCTTACAGCTCGAGCATTCCCATGGACCCCGGATAAAAGCTGTTCATAGCCCTGATTCCAGTGTCACTGAGGTTAGAGCAGTCATGACGAGGCCACGGAGAACACTGCAACTAGCAGTAATGGTCACATCTATCATCAGTGATACGAAGGCCATCAAAATATGGGGTATTAATTCTGGCCAGCCGCATCTGGGCCTGGCCAGTGCTGATGAGTATGGCGCAGTTAAGAATCTGCAGGGATGCCCTGATTGCGGTGGCTATAACAAAGCTGAGGTGATGCTGTGAAATATAGCCCCACTGTGGCCCCATAAGTGCACAAGTACTTACACCGATGCCCTTGAAATGGACATGCAGAACCGAGAACATGAATCAGCTCCTTTTACTTTCTTGCGGGGAGGCAGTGTATCAAATGTGTGACAAATATATATCAAATCCATTCATTTCGCTGATAAGTGGTTGAGTACTTAAACGCATAACAATTAATGTCGACTTCCAAAGTTATTACTGTCCATTAGCTCATTTCTGTGAGTAATTTTGATATTCATTGCGGTTTTTCAGAAATAAGGAGCTGATTATACACTATTTAGAATATTTTCTTCATGATTGAAGAGATCTTAAGATCGTTAATTGCATTCATAGTTCTAAGAAAGCTCTGTTTTTATGGCAGCGGTCATTGTGTGAAAATGGTAAGATTTCAGATGAAGCTTTTCTTATTGCATCTCCATCCCAAACCCTCAGCCGTCACATCAACCTCCAGTCTATAACTTTTGCCCTGCTGAACGCTGTTTAGCAGTTCTTTCCCCCGTAGGGCTGTTCCAGCAATAAACCAGAGCAAGCCGGGTAATAAGTCTTAACCTTTTAGAGCTTGTCGGTTTTCACACGTCCTTTTCCCAAAACGCAAATGCGTCATATGCTGCTATCGACTTAAACTGTGATCACATTAATACTTGAGGCCAGACAGCGTGGGAGTGATGGATATCCTCTAGTGCTGAACATCTGTCAGGTAGTTGTATATGCACAGTGTGTCAAGCACAGCGCTTTTCCATTTGCCCAGGCCCTGTTCTCCATATCCTCCTCTCTAAGGACCCATCCTATTAGCATTTATCCAAGGCCTGCTTTGTTAGGCCATCATTAATCATTTGAAATATGAGGGGAGTCAGAATCAGGGGACTCGGATACTTGATAGATCTCTCATCTTCAAATGAAGCCGGCATATGCTTTTCACATGCACTTTCACATGCACTTGCAGAAGCAGGGTATGTAACCACCGCACATCTACAGTATGAGTGAAACATACGGGGATCCAAGTGTTCTTTAGGTGTCATCTGAATGCAATCTTACAAATTATAGTTACTTACAAACATTAAATCATTATAGGGAGGAAACCCGTGGCTCTGCATGTAATTTTCAATTTCTTAGAAAAGTTCTTTGTTGCTGTAAATACATCGAGACTTCTAGATGAAAGGATGATGGATGGCAGCGGATAAATGATAGATAAGACAAGGGGAGAATCTAGAAAAGGGTCTGACAGGCAAAACTGTGTGAGAGCAGCAGACAAAGTGATGCTAACTGTTACCTGGAGCCAGAGACTGTTTCTGTCCACTGGCACAGAATGTTCTCATGTTTGTCAAATAATGTTTACAGCTGCACGGAAAAAAAAACAAAAAAAAGGAAGTCACATTTGTCACATCTCTTTTAAGTCCCTTTAAATAATCACATGAGCCTAAAATGAAAATGTGCAACCAGGCTTCATTATGCATGAGTTCAGTAATCACATAAATACACTAACTGGCTTTTAAAGTGGTGAAAACATGAACACTCACAGCGAGTGTCAATCTATTTTGGCCTGGTTCAAGAATAGTGAATGTGCTGCGCCCCGACCGGCCTTACGCTGTGACACACCCGCAGCGGATGGGAGAGGAACGCATCCCCACGCGGCTACTCCGCCACAATTACCCCTGCTTTGATCACGCCAGCACCCCGCTGCGCCTTAATGCCTCGTCACTAATTCTGGCGCCTTCCCAGTCTTTGCGGATTTGTGTTCTTTTTTTCTTTTTTTTTACTCAACATGACATCAACATGCATTAAAAAAAAAATTAAAAATTAAAAAAATCTGTGGTACACAAACCCTATCTCCAATCCACACATATAATCCCAAAATATGTATGCACCCATGTAATGCACTCCCCACTGGGCTGCTGTTTATAGGCATAGTTTATGTCATGTGAAAGTGTGGGCAAATAGACACTAATTCGTCAGAATCAACAGCAGCTTGACTATATAAAGCCAAGTCATTGTTGCCAACTCTCAATTCATTCACTGCAGAGAGGAGTGAGAATTTTGGAATCACTATGAATATAGGGATTAGTGGGATTTGAAGAAGGACTTACAAAAAAAAACTCTCTAAGCAGCTAACAATAACATGACTGGATATATGATCACATTCAATACACCCACCAGCAGAGTTATCTTTGTTTTTTCAGAGTTGGTTATAATTAACCTCCTCAGGCCCAAGCTTTAATTTGGTACGCCTTTCAGATTTCTCTAGTTTTTGACATTAGTAATACCTACATTGGCCTAACAAGGACATGACAATGTGCAAAAGCCACAGTACAAATGCAAAAGGCACAGCATGATTAGAAAAACATCTAACCAAATGCAAAACTCCACAACATGAACGCAAAAGCCATAACAAGACAGCGAAAGCCCACAACGGAGAACTGAGCTTCAATGTTCAAATGATGGCAGACAAAAGGTCCACAAATAAGGCGAACAGCTAAATGTTAACTACAGTTCACTTTAACGGTGCAGAGATATTAAAATGTAATATTGGGTCATGAGAGTTTAATGTTGTGGGGGTTTTTTGTCTTCAAAGGCTCACCATACAGAGACAAGATCACCATAGCCATTCTGCAGCTGCAAGAGGAAGGGAAGCTGCACATGATGAAGGAGAAGTGGTGGCGGGGGAACGGCTGTCCTGAGGAGGAGAGCAAGGAGGCCAGTGCTCTGGGAGTGCAGAACATCGGCGGGATCTTCATCGTGCTGGCGGCCGGACTGGTGCTCTCTGTGTTTGTGGCTGTGGGGGAGGTCCTGTACAAGTCTAAACAAAACGCTCAGCTTGAAAAGGTACAGAGCTTTTTTTTTTGTTCACTGTTGGTGCATAAAAGACGTCTTCCAAATTGATCTATTATGATACTTTATGATTTCTAACCACTAACTAATTAAAAGAATTATTGTTAACAAGTGTATGGATGGATGAGAGGATGAAATCTGTTCAGTCATCATACATATTGTGTACGTTTGTGCTCATGTTTTGTGGCATGTCTCAATGTAAACAGCACATTGAGATGTAGCAGACTGAGGTCTTATTTCACACCTAGAATTTTCTGGTTTCAAGTCTGGCCTCCATTGCTTTTCTGTATGATGTTTTCATGTTTTCCCTGTGCATGCATGTTTTTGTTTTATTTTTTTTTTCCCCTGGCAGTCAGGTTCTCTTCCACAGTCTAAAACATGTGTTTGAGTTCAGCACGTTGTGAATGAGAGTGTCTGTCTCTCTGTGTTTGCCCTGTGATGGCCGGACAACCCTTTGCAGTTAGTCAGCTGTAATTGGTTCAGGCGCTCCACAACCTCCGGTTGAATAAACCGATATAGAAGACAGATTGATGGTTCGTTGTCTATGAAAACTCTGTCAACCGGGTCCCATTCTTGTCTTAAAAGGCAACTGTACGTACTTGCTTAAACTTTTGAAGACGTTTCGGCTCTCATCTTCAAACATCTTCGAGACATCAAACAAGTCAAGTTGCCTTTTAAGATATGAATGAGGAACTTTGCACTCTGCGCTGTTTCATCCCACTTTTATCTAACCCACGGTTGCAGAGGGTCGATTCCACCTGACAATGGGTGAAGAAACATCGAACAAGTGTCAGGCAGATGCATGCTGGACGGGCAACCAGTTCATTATGAGGCAAACACACCATCAGGCACGCTCTCATTCACACCACCGATCAATTTAGATAATCAATCATTCTCAAACATGTTCTTTTGACCATGCAGAATCTGGAGAACACACAATTTACTAAATTGAACTCAAACGAGGGATGTTCTCACTGTGAGGCAACAGCGCTAACCGCTACACCACTCATGGCCTTGCCTTTTCGATTCACTTTGAGGAAGTAGTAAATGGTTTCACTTTCTTTACAAAGATTCTCTCACAATTCTCACACGCATGCATATAAATATGCACAATGGAGGAGTCGTCAGTCACTGTGATCATTCTCAACGCCTGATCCTAAGAGGTTTGACATAACTGAGGGATTAGAAATACACACACGCACAGACATTGGTGGATATTTGTTTTTTGTTGTTTTTTTAAAAAGAAAAACATTTTGCATTTTGTAAAATAAAAATCTTCATTTACAATCACGTCTAAATCACATCAATGTTTTTCCAATCTTAAATGGGAAGAATCGTTGGAATCTTATTGTAAATATGCACTTATGAATACTTTCAGTGGAACTGCACATTTGCCCGTTTTTTTTTTATTATTCTAATGATATCTCTGGAAAAGGAAAAATCTGGTCGTGCGTAGACTGCTCTATGTTTGCGGCACGTCTCCCCTTCCCCTGGTTATTTTTTCTTTCTCGAAAGAGACTGAATATGTTTTAGACTGCTCTAACTGTGCTCTATTTTAGTCCTGAGTGCCCATGAATCATCTCACAGTGTTGAGTATGTATTTTAGTGCACTTTAACTTGTGCAATGATGTTCTCAGATAATTGTGAAAGTCCTTTTGATAGCGTCTTTTAATTATTTACATCTACAGAATTAGCACAGCGCAGTGCCGTGCTACTTTATTGCAAAAGTAATTACTTGCTGGCTTTTTTTTTTTTTTTTGCAGGCTGCATATGTTTCAGAGCACATCCTAGCTATCATTAATCAAGAGCTGCAAGACTGGGTCACAATATTCAGATAATTTGCAAATGCCATAATCTCAAGGCTGCCAAGGTGCTGGTAATTTGCATGCCGACAACAAGCCTCTCCTTCTACTCCCTGCCAGCCTCCTTCACATAGTTGTTTTTTTTCACCCTTCTTTTACGCCTCTCTTTACTTACCTCAGTCACTGTTTTTATCAGAATTTGGAAAATATCTTGTTCGCAGACCAGACAAATATTTAAAAAATATCAGGGGGAAAAAACAAAAAAACGCCTGGTGTATGAGCCACCCACTGATATCCATCTCACACACCCACGCACATACGAAAACAGAAAAGAAAAAAAAAAGAATAGCCTCATACTTCAATGCTTTCCCTCTTTTTTTCATATATCTTTCTTTTCCCCTCCTACAGCCTTTGAATTTGAATTACATTTTGCATAATCAGGAGCAGGAATGTATGAGAATTTGTCTCGGCAAAGTTGGTGCAAAAGCATATTGACATACCATAGGATTTTACACCACATACATAATGCAGGCGCAACTGAAACCCACATTACCGACGCTGTTGATTTTTAAGGGTTTAAAATATTTTGGTGTTTAATCTGCTGGAGTGGATATTCAGTGCTTTATGCCGTATCTTTACATTTCCTGCCATCATGCCAAAAAAAGGAAAAAATTACAAGTGTTTAATTCTCCTCTCGGGATTTACTTCCTGGCAGAGTGCAAAAGGCTGTGAAACAGCATTCAGAACCTCTGTGCATAAAATGTGCGCAAAGCTGAAAGTACAAAATCTGGGGCATTTCAGACCTTTAAATAAAATCCTTTTTTTTAACAACCTATTATTTAAGACTTAAATTGCTAAGTCTGAATGTACTGTCCAATTTTAATACTCACACTATTTCATACTTATAATGATGTCTTCAGTAATGTTATTTTCAGACTTATGATGTATCTACATTTAAATTGTAGCTTTTTATTTAACCTTAAACAATTATTGATATACCTTAATAGCACTATCAGACAACTCATGGTTTGTTACAGTAAAGACACATGAAGCCAGCTTCACACAGCAGGTGTTTCCCTTCACAACTATAGCCATTTCATCCACTGTTGGCTACTGCTTTTGTGCAGATCTGAACGAAATCCCTGAAGTCGAAGGTTTGGTTAAGCTCAGGGGTGTCAAACATGTGGCCCGTGGGCCAAAAAGCAGCCTGTCAAAAGGTCTAATCCAGGCCAAACCTTGCAAAATGTAAAAATCACAGTTAACTTTAATTCTACAACAGACTAGGTTTACTGGGTATTGAACTGTTTTATAAAAGAATGTTATTATATGTGCGTGCGTGCGTGCGTGCGTGCGTGCGTGCGTGCGTGCGTGCGTGCGTGCGTGCGTGCGTGCGTGCGTGCGTGCGTGCTTGCGTGCGTGCGTGCGTGCTGAACTAAAATATGTTTGAAACCTCTGTTGTATCTTGACTCATTGACAACTGTGTGAAGTCCAGCCTTAAAACATCTGTGTTAAATACACATTATGTTTAAAAATAACAGCAATGTAACTCCCGAGCATGGTCACGATCTAAACCAATGCAAAAGCTGAATATTTCATCGGTATAAATAACATGACATAATGGCAGTGGAGGCAAAATAGTAGTGCATAGTGTGAACAGAAATACATTTTGACATCAAAATTCTCAGTTGTTTCTTACAACAATGGGGGAGCATAATCATGTTACATAAGCATGTTACGTATGTTATGAAACCAATACAAATAAACAAGAAGGAGGAGGTGGAAGAAGAAAACATGGTGCTTTATGTATTATTTTTCAATCAGACTGGAGCACGTGAAAGCCTGGAAAAACAGTAACAATGGTTTAATTAATGCAGGTAGAATTAAATCCGCCACATGTAGAATTCTAAAATATTCCAAAATTAATTTTGGAGAAACCTGTTCATAGCTGAAGAGAAATTTCACCTCACGTCCTGCCAATGTTCTGCGTTGTCATGCCAATGTTGGCCGTGCTCGCCGCAGTGAATCTGCACGGCTTTGAGTGGAGTTGCAGACAGAACGACACCAGCTGTAACTTTCTGCTCATTTCTGTTTCCCTGTGCAGCGATCCTTCTGCAGTGCCATGATGGATGAGCTGCGTGTGTCTCTGAAGTGCCAGCGCCGCCTCAAACAAAAGCCTCAGCCGCCCGTCATCGTTAAGACTGAGGAGGTCATTAACATGCACACGTTTAACGACAGGAGACTCCCGGGAAAGGAAACCATGGCATGAAAAGCCGCGTGCACCCCGAGGCCGGGGTCGAGTAAATGCTGACTTAACTACGACAGAGGTTAGCAGTAAAACCAGGATTCCTTTTGAACCCACTTGCTTATGTAGACAGATGTTTCCTGTGGAAATATAGATACCTGAGCAGCGTCACCTCACTGTGACAGTTACTTTCTGGAAGGAGCTGCAGAAACGAAAAGACTTTCGGGTTCGGTTAGGTGGCGTATGTAAATTGAAAGACCATCTAAGCAGGTTGTCTGGTCCACACTAGAAGTGGGCTTGATGAACATACACATGTATACTCACATATACACACACACACACACACACATACACACACACACACACACACTTTCATCCGACACACCTGACACCTGTGCAGAGGGGGAAACTCTATTGTGACAGTAACACCAGATGTAGTTTTTCTGTTGATGTCAATACCCTTTTGTCTTACCTCCATGTGTGTGCGATCCAATCGGTCCCTCCCCTCAGTGGCTTGAGTTTCTCTCAAATTGATTTCAACCAACACTAATCTTCACCAACAAAAGGAACAGTAGTCAGTGCCAAAAGGTTTATTATGAACTGATGTATAAAAGAAAAAAAAATTGGCATTTAGTTTGAAATCATCTATGCTGATCTTGTCAAACGCTCATCATTTTCTTCTGTAATGCCTTTTATGTGCCAAAGTTCTGCCACTGTAAAGAACTTTTCTACCATGTCTCTTATGTTCAATGCCTCCACGAGCAATGTACTCCGTCAAAGTCCTCATCCTTGACTGTCCGTTCACACCGTCCGCAATTTTCACTCTGTATCGGTTGTTGTTTAAAATGCAGGATTTCTACAAAAATGTTTGTTTTTGTACAAGAACAAGAAGTTTTGTAGTACTTTGTATCACGGTAGCCCCTCCTGTGGACAAAATATGTAGCAGACACCAGTTCAACCCTCAAATTCTGACAACTAGCGGCTTTGGGGCATCAAACTCTGCTCTGTAGGGTTCATCTTTCTCTCATTATCCCGAGCCTATTTTCTTTTGTTTTTCTGCCAGTCTCACGGGGGCCAGTCGTACATACTGTCTGGAGACAATGCAGTGGATTTTGGTGGATGCAAACAATGAAACCGAAAGGAAAAAAAAAAAAAAAAAAAAAGAGGCGTTTAAAATAGGCAGTGAGATGATTCATTTGAGAAAATTCATCTGTTCTCTTGTCAGCAAAATCTGACTGATGGTAGTTGTGCGGAATCACCATGACAGACATAGTGAAACGTGCAAATGTTAATCGACATGATGCAATGTAGCACTATTATACGACAAAAATGTCATATTTATTATGAGAGTTTTCACTTCTATTGAGTGAAATCCTAGATTTCTATATTGTAGTGCACTTTACAAATAGAAATCTCAAAGTGCTCCAACACTAAGCCAATCAATCATTTTCAAAAATGATTTTAGGAAAAAGATCAATCAAGATCATAAAAATTATGAAACAGTAGTGTGTAGTTTGCTTTCTGAGGATTCTGCAGTCTGTGGTGCTTTCAGATAGATTTAGAGTGAATTTAAAGACGTCGAGGATTGTCCTACTCACCAACAATAATAACTGTAGTGAGAGCATCACTGTGATGAGTCATCATATTTTCATTGTCAAAACAATGTGTTGCAAGTCCGCGTCTGAACTGTTTATGCAAATTAAACTAAAAGAAGAAAAATGTAGCTTGACTCCAGAAAGTTGTTCAATTTACTTCAGACTTTTCTTACGTTACACATGCATAAAAAAAAAAAAACTTGAAGTCTCGATAACAAACAGAAATGACCTCAATCACAGACAAACCGAGACTGATTCAGAGCTCTCGGGTGCCGACTATATGTTACAGCAGTAAATGTCTCTCTTCAGCCTGAATGCCAAGCGCTGCTTCTTGCCCGCAGTGAGCTGGATCAGTTCGAGGCACATGTTGTCGAGATATGCCTGAATCGTGTATCCACTTATTGTCTCCAGATGTGTGTGCTCTTCACCAAGCAACACGATCACATTTGGCCCCACAACACCTCTTGTTTGTTAATTCGATTCCATGTTGTGAAATGACAAGTCTCCTCAGTAGGTCACTGCAACCCCGCTCCCCCGCCCTCCCTTCCCACACAACCCGCTTAATCTGTTATTCCCGAGATTTCAAAGACAACAAGGGGCTTCGCGAGTCGCTACGTCTCTGTCGTACACGAACGAGTCTGCTTAATGACTTATTTAAAACAACCACGTCTCCCGCTTCATGAAAACTGACAGGGAAGAAATAATCCTTTAACTTGTGGGTGTTCTGCCAGTGTTGCTTGTCATTTTGCACACAGCTAAATCTAAGTGGCGCGAGCTTGAGTGAGTGACTACCTGGAACCGCGAGTCCAAAGACTTGGCTGTCGAAGTGAATACGCGCTCATGGGATTTGACATTGATGCAAGGTTTTACAAGTACTGTCATTAAAAAAAAAAATGTCATAATTGTAGATGTGTCTCATAGTTTTTATGACATGTTTTCGATATTGAGTGAGGACATCACAGGATATGCTTAGAGTGGAAAACTGACACCATCATGAGCATTATGTATGAGGTTTAGATGATATGTGGGCAACCGGTGTCCGCTAGCCAACTTCCACAATGAGCTTGAGATTTCTCCCCACAGTCCAAATCACAAGCACTTCAAGTTGATTTACGACGCTAAATTGCCCATTCTACTACTCTTCAACATGCTATATTTCAGATTTCTGCTCTGCCTGTTAAGGCATCTATACATCGAGTCAAGTGACTTTGTAACAACATCTCTAAACTCACACTTTCGAAAATACAACTTAAGAAATCCATAGAGGAGAGAGTAGAATTTACAAAGATACACAGGCGACTGCACAACCTGGCAACATGACCCAGAGAAAGTCCACACCACACTCTGATTTTTCATTGTTTATTGTTATTTCCTCCCCCCAGGGCAGCGACGGACACTCAGACAGCTCCGGGTTTCAGACAAGGTTTTTCTGGATGTAATGATGAAAACTGTTTCTGCAGCCAGAGTGCTGCCGCCACAACATAAATGGCCGCCCTGTCTGCCCTCCAGATTGACAGGGAAGGTCAGAGTATGCGTCAGTGCGTTCTGCGGGGACCGTTTAGTCTGTCACACTTATTTCCATCATATTAAGTCCTCGTCCTCCTTTACCTAAGTGGTCATTGGGAAGGTATCCTTGGATAACATCTTGTTCATTAGCCAATTAATGGCTAAGATTGCGTTGTGGACAGAAAATTGCTTTCTGAATGTGACTTTGGTTTGTCATACAGATATTATAAGCTAATAGAGCCTGCCAAGAAGGTTTTGTGAAGGAGGAAATGTATTCCTCCGCTCATTTCCCAGGGATTTTAATAATTCAGGATGCCAGACTAAGAATCATGTAAGTCCACTTTGATTTTTTTTTTTTCTCTCTCTCTTTTGAGCAAGTGGCAGTAGATCTGCTCGTAAAGTCATTACAGTGGGGGGTTGGAGATATCACAAGCAGTTGTAAATGTCTTCTGTCAGACATTTTCTACATAGTTTACACTGAAGGGTATTCCCTTCATAATTCTTAGCACATTAGGCCAGTGTGTGCAGCGGCACAGATCAAACAGATGTGTTGTGTGAAAGTACACTAGTTTCTTTTTTTTCATTTTTTTTTTTCACTTGTGTGACGAAGAAGCCGCTTTAGTTTGGATTTAAACAGACACATCCGTTCTGGCCAGTTAATCTACATGTTTTAAAAGCCACAGTAACCTGTGATCCTCAGGGTTCGGCAGGGTTGAGTTACTATTTCAGTCCAGATTTAAGTTTTTCCCCAGTTCTTTTGGTTCTCCTGGGATGGATTTTATTGGCTTTGTGCACCTTTTCTATTTTTATTTTTTTTCATTTTTTTTTTAAATATGAAATTCACATTTGTGGTTTTGAATGAAATATGTAGCAGGGATTGTCACATCCCTCTCAGGATAAACCGAACCGACTTCAGTGATCTTGTGGCTTTTCCTGTTGCATCACCATTTACAACAGCAACAGCATTCCCATGGATCTCCTATACATACTCTATTTGGTTAGAAAGTGGAGGTGAAACTCCAAATAATCACGTGTAGACATACAAATGCTCAAATTACTGCAGTCAAATAATTGTAGTTTTATGAATATTTTCCCTGAAATATTTATCATGATATTTTAGTAATCATCCTGTAATCTACTTTACTTTTAATCTATTAATTGAGTAGCATATGCGAACTATTTGAATTTATTATCAAACCTTATTAACTGTAATGCTGTAGCCAACATTTATATGAAGAGAAATTGCCGTTATTGTTTTGTTATATTTTACTTTTAGTTTGAGACAGCTGCTTTGCAGGTAAATGTTTTTGAAGCTGAATTGAAGACCTGGTTTTTACAATGCAATTTAAAGGCAGTGAAAAGGTAACTAATACTACAAGGAGCTTCTGAGAAAAGTACTTTACAATCTCACTTGGAAATTAGCATTAAGCGATGTAAAGTGTGTAGCTGTACTTAAATCACTACACATCTTCAGTATGCTGATGTTCAGCATTTAGTCTGCGTCTCGGATGCTTCGCAGCTCTATAGGGGAACCTAAGCTTTATTGAGGTTTCCAGATAAAGGCAGTAATACTTGTCACACTTATCTTGAATCAATGTACTGGCGATTATAGTTAGCTATGAAACACTGAATCACTGCTATTAATCCACGGAATGATCCCCGAGAATGTCACTCACTCAACATGTTTACACATGACATAAATACAGTGCATTTGTAAAGCAGTAAAACTGTATAGTCCGAGCAGTAACATCACATTGATCAAGGTGCAAAGAGTATTGCTTCTTGTACATCTTGTTCATCAGCCAATTAATGGCTAAGATTGCGTTGTGGACAGAAAATTGCTTTCTGAATGTGACTTTGGTTTGTCATACAGATATTATAAGCTAATAGAGCCTGCCAAGAAGGTTTTGTGAAGGAGGAAATGTATTCCTCCGCTCATTTCCCAGGGATTTTAATAATTCAGGATGCCAGACTAAGAATCATGTAAGTCCACTTTGATTTTTTTTTTTTCTCTCTCTCTTTTGAGCAAGTGGCAGTAGATCTGCTCGTAAAGTCATTACAGTGGGGGGTTGGAGATATCACAAGCAGTTGTAAATGTCTTCTGTCAGACATTTTCTACATAGTTTACACTGAAGGGTATTCCCTTCATAATTCTTAGCACATTAGGCCAGTGTGTGCAGCGGCACAGATCAAACAGATGTGTTGTGTGAAAGTACACTAGTTTCTTTTTTTTCTTCTTTTTTTTTCACTTGTGTGACGAAGAAGCCGCTTTAGTTTGGATTTAAACAGACACATCCGTTCTGGCCAGTTAATCTACATGTTTTAAAAGCCACAGTAACCTGTGATCCTCAGGGTTCGGCAGGGTTGAGTTACTATTTCAGTCCAGATTTAAGTTTTTCCCCAGTTCTTTTGGTTCTCCTGGGATGGATTTTATTGGCTTTGTGCACCTTTTCTATTTTTTTTTTTTTCATTTTTTTTTTAAATATGAAATTCACATTTGTGGTTTTGAATGAAATATGTAGCAGGGATTGTCATGAAATTCGGCACATCCCTCTCAGGATAAACCGAACCGACTTCAGTGATCTTGTGGCTTTTCCTGTTGCATCACCATTTACAACAGCAACAGCATTCCCATGGATCTCCTATACATACTCTATTTGGTTAGAAAGTGGAGGTGAAACTCCAAATAATCACGTGTAGACATACAAATGCTCAAATTACTGCAGTCAAATAATTGTAGTTTTATGAATATTTTCCTGAAATATTTATCATGATATTTTAGTAATCATCCTGTAATCTACTTTACTTTTAATCTATTAATTGAGTAGCATATGCGAACTATTTGAATTTATTATCAAACCTTATTAACTGTAATGCTGTAGCCAACATTTATATGAAGAGAAATTGCCGTTATTGTTTTGTTATATTTTACTTTTAGTTTGAGACAGCTGCTTTGCAGGTAAATGTTTTTGAAGCTGAATTGAAGACCTGGTTTTTACAATGCAATTTAAAGGCAGTGAAAAGGTAACTGATACTACAAGGAGCTTCTGAGAAAAGTACTTTACAATCTCACTTGGAAATTAGCATTAAGCGATGTAAAGTGTGTAGCTGTACTTAAATCACTACACATCTTCAGTATGCTGATGTTCAGCATTTAGTCTGCGTCTCGGATGCTTCGCAGCTCTATAGGGGAACCTAAGCTTTATTGAGGTTTCCAGATAAAGGCAGTAATACTTGTCACACTTATCTTGAATCAATGTACTGGCGATTATAGTTAGCTATGAAACACTGAATCACTGCTATTAATCCACGGAATGATCCCCGAGAATGTCACTCACTCAACATGTTTACACATGACATAAATACAGTGCATTTGTAAAGCAGTAAAACTGTATAGTCCGAGCAGTAACATCACATTGATCAAGGTGCAAAGAGTATTGCTCCGTAAGTTCCTGTTTAATTGTCTAAATCGTACTCAACTACAAGTAAACCGTTAGTAAAAGAGCACTGGGCACATTCTAAAATGTCAGAAATGTCAACAACAACAAAAATCACTGCACCGAATAAATGAATTTCATTTGGTGCATTTAAAATATTTTGTGTTTGCAGTAGAATGAATTCAATTGTATTTAAGTGTTAACTTCAAAGATTATGGTTGTTTCATTGGTAGAGAATTTGTTATAAAGTAAAGCCTTGGGTTAAAACTAATTGTTTGAACATTAATCCAAAATTTAGGCATCCTGAAGAATCAATGTAGGGGAAATGTTCGAAGTTGTACTTAAGTATGAGTAAACTTCCAAAAGTCAACTATACACAGATCACAGCTACTTCCACACTTAAATCCTTTAAGCAGTGTTTTGAGTGTGGACGTTTCAAGTAAATGAATCCAAAGGTACAAACAGTCAATAATTTATTCGCTGTTCCTCAAATTCAAAACAATCTCTGATTCTTCAGATGGTCTGTGTAAATAATTCAATGATTTGTTACCATGTGGCTCGTATCAGCAACGCTGGTAGCATTTTTTGGTGCAAGATTCAGTTGACTGTTTCCCTTCAGTGGAGATTTTGGTGGCAGGAATAAGCTTCTTTCTCTGGAGTTCAGCATGTATAAAATGAAATTCTGGGGAAAGGTAATAAAAGGGGAAATTCCAATAGCTGGCAAACATTGAAATCCCTCCCAGTGGCATGTGTCCGCCCAGAGATAGCGCAGAAGGTGTATTGGAGGAAGTGATGCCCCCCCCCCCCCACACACACACACACACACACACACACACACACACACACACACACACACACACACACACACACACAAAGGAGTCTGGTGGTCTTTTTCAAACTAAGTGCTTTTTCTGTGTGAAAATGTTCAAATCCCCAAATATTTTTCCACCTGGATGTAGGTTTTTTTCACTGTCACACATGCACCCAGGGCGGGGGGGGGGGGGGGGTTGATAAACTGCATTCTGACCGAAAATGAATTTCAATTCAAAGGAGTGATCTTTTTGTGTCATGTAGCAATTGGTTTGGATGTGGTTTCCTATCCATGTCGTTCAGGGTTTTTTTTTTGTTTTTTTTTCCCTTTCCAGTGGCAGATGTGTTGTGGTGGGTGGCAGCTGCAGAATGGAGGAGCACAGCTTGCTAAGTGATTCACCCCGCTCCTGGCGTCTCCGTTACCCCATGAGTCTTTTCACTGACAATGTTTTCATTTCTATTTGCTTTATGTGTAACAAGGATGGTGGGCTCGATGCTTTGACAGCTCTGTCAGAAAAATGACAGCACTGGTTGTCTTCTCGAGTCGGGGCGAGAAAAACTAATGGGACGTTTGGAGGTTATTTCCTTCTCATGACCTGTTCTGCGGGGGGGGGGGGGGGGGGTTCTGAATATGACACCAAATCACATTTCTTGATTGACATGCTGATGATACTCAGTCGGATCCAATCCGCAGACTGATGCTGCAAATGAGCTCACTTTGTGATGACGTGTGCTGCGTTTTTCCACGCTCACACCGGAAATAACAGCGTTTGGTGAGGAACCAGTCACATCCCCTGACAGGGGAGTCATGTTTTTTGTTCACTGCTGTCAAATAGTGCTCTCATTCCTCCCCAAAGTCCCCCATTAGGTTCTCTCAAACAAATGTTCTCTTTCTCCCCGCTCGCCTTCCCCCGCTACTCCCTTCCTTTGAGTCATTCATACTGTTGATTCCACCTCTGGAGGAATACATCAGGCATAACGCCTTTTTCTTTCATCAAGGCAGCAGCTTTAAAGTAATTTTCCTCCTCTCATAGGGAGCCAAATGGAGACGAGAAGATGTCGATTCTCTCATCTCTTTGTCTGTCCCCTTTGATCTTTTTCAACATGAATTCCCAATGCACAGAAAGTAAATGGGATTTTTTTTTCCCCCTCTATCTTTCTCTGGAGCATGGTTGATCATACAAAATTGACCAGAAATGACTCTTAATGACCCTTGTGTTTTACTCAGAAAAGAAGAAATACCCAAAACACACTCCTAGCTATCATTACTCATAGTGCATTTTAATGAAGGATGAATAATTCAGGGTGCGCTGGTAGATATAATAGTCCAGAGCACTGATGCCATGAACACCTTTATGGAGGCATTTGTGTGTGTGTGTGTGTGTGTGTGTGTGTGTGTGTGTGTGTGTGTGTGTGTGTGTGTGTGTGTGTGTGTGTGTGTGTGTGTGTGTGTGTGTGTGTGTGTGTGTGTGTGTGTGTGTGTGTGTGTGTGTGTGTGTTTATAAAACCAGATCAGGATGTTGTGAGAAAGGACAAAGGTTTCAACGGTGCCTGCATGCTACTGTGTATTGTTGTCTGTCGCATTAACAGACAGCAGTTGTGATTTATCTTGTATTCCCAGTGCAGGGGCCCCCCTCTATCTCGCTGGAAAGGTTAAAGCATACAGCCTGGAGGCAGTACTACAAAGGTCAACGTGCAGTTTAGGAATGAGGAATAGACGAAGAGGGTATGTACTCCTCTCCTCTCTTCGGCCTGCACACTGCCTCTGATGACCTGCAAAAAAACACTTGCTGTGGCGTTCGCAGCAAAGCCCCAGCAGTATTTATCCTCCACTTCTCTCCATCCTCCCTCCCCGGTCTCCGTCTTCATCTTATCGTTACCTACCCACGACACTTCCAGTATCGCGCGCCGTGAATAAATAGCTGACCTTGACGAAGCCATCTCCAGATATGGTGTGTGGAAAAAAAAATAAAAGGGGGCGGGAGGGGGGGGGGGGGGGGACTCTATAGGAAAATGATGGTGGGTAACAAAGGGAAACTGTAAACAAGGAACATTTATTTAATGGACCCCCTCAAACCTGGATGAGCTTAGGAGAAAGACAGAGTGAGAAACAGCTCGTTATAAAAAAGGCAAGGCACGAGGCCATTAAAGGAGAACAGGAGAGGAGAGAGGAGCGGCTGTGAAGAAACACCAGTGTCTTTGGTGAGTCAGATGTGTTGAGGTGATTAATCTGCCTTGGCTGTCCTTCACAGGCCTGAGGGGGAACAGTGATACAAAACCAGCACTCGGCTGCCCCCTTGTGGAAAATAAGAGCAGTGATCAAATTCCAAAACCCCTTTTCCATTACTTAGACTTAGACTGTCATTTCTTTGCGATTTTGTAATTCCTGTGATAAATAAATCTAATATTTTACTCATCAGGCAACTAAATATGAATAAAGACAAAAGGTTTTTCAAGATCAGCTAAAGGAAAGAATGTAAGAATGTGAATTAAAGGTGAAAAAAGAGTGCTAATGTTCCCACATGTTGGCAATAAATGGCTTTTATAAAGCCTGCATCTGAGAAATTAAATTAGTTCAGTCTAAACTAGTCTCATTGTTGTCAATGGAAAAAATATATTTTTGTTGCTGTAAGTCCGGGCCTTGTTCGAACAGCTAATACATATGCAATATGTATTGCTCCGAAAATAGAAAACGAGACTTATGCTGCTTTGTTCTGAGAGACTCACACTTAATATTTCTTTTTTATAACCTCCACTCTTGTTATAACACTTCATGTCAGCCCAAGCTCAGAACACATGGGCTTATTCTGCATTGACCGATATAAAAAAAAGATGTTTTGCATTTGTTTGTTTGTTTTGCTTTCTCTAAAATATGCATTCCATTTTGTCCATACTGTCAGTTTTATTTGGTTCCATTTCCTCTTCATGTAATCCTATGGAATTACTCAGCAGATGTATCAGAAATTGCCAAAGTAGTAGGCAAATAAATAGGCACCAAAATGCAGAGATGTGAGATGTGATTCATATTCAGCTTCCTCTTATGCACCAGTGTGGCTTCTTTTGCAATTTTAATGTTAACTCATTTCCCCTGGCCTTTGCGGTGTCATGTGAACCATGCTTACAGCTATAATATAAAATGATTCATGCATGCACCACAAAAAGATAACATTTAAATAAAATTGGTGTTAAGGAATTAACCATTGGTATAGACTGAGGGAAAACCAGCCCTGCACTGCAGTCTTTTACACATTATTTTTCTATACTTGAGGCAGATAATAACTATTTGGACTATAATTACTCTGGCTTTTCAGTAATCTAACAAAGAACAGAAAATGGGCTTTTACTTTTTTGTGGAATAACGCCTTTGGGATACTGTGTGTGTGTGTGTGTGTGTGTGTGTGTGTGTGTGTGTGTGTGTGTGTGTGTGTGTGTGTGTGTGTGTGTGCGCGCGCGCGCGCGTTGTTGCAGTCAGAATCACATATCCAGTATATATCCACTCTTCAAGCCATTACAGTCTCTAGTAATCGTACATATTTTAATGCCAATATAATAGGTTTATTTTCCAATCAAGTGAAACATTTAAGACATATTTAAAAACCCAATCCAAGATTCACAGAAATAAAAAAGGCAGTTTTCTTATAATTGGTGCTAACATAATGAGTGATATGCACATAGAACATTTTTCCCCATTCAAAAGCAATCAGTGCTTGGCTCCAGACATACTCCAAAGGAGAGCACAAAATAAAAACCCTCTGGCCACAATGTAGAGAGCAAGAACATAAACAAACACAGGAAATGTGAAGTTATTCATCCATACTATAAGGTATCTGCACTTTCAACTGCCTTGGTTGGATCTATAGGTTCTTTTGAGGTCCATTGTACCAGACTTCATGTACATAAACACAATATGGAGCTGACATGTTGCAGATAAAAAAATAAACATCATAAATGATCACCCCCTACAGCACATTGTTTCTCCAGTCAAGGCAAAGGACAAAGCAGCTGTAATCGGCAGCATGAGGTATAAGAACTTCAGTTTGTCTGCAGTCAACTCCAAAGCAAGTAAATAATACACAAACAAAAAAAGTTGACGACAGAAGGGTTTTTCAGCCCAGCATTATGGCATAATACATCCCAACTGTATCTACTGTATATCAAGGATAATCAGTGTTTAAATCTTCATCACATGAGTGTAATAGATCAGTTTTGCTTTTTGCAACAGTCTTTGGGACATACAGTATGAGTATTAATTTTAGCCATAGAGCCACTGTAATAAATATACAAAAGAGAGACATGTTTTGTGTTTTAACATTGTTTTTCAATAGGACATAATAGGACTGAATAAAGGGACTGGTAAACCCTTTTCAATAGATAACTTGATTCTCTTAGAAACATTATTCTCAACAAAGTAAAAAGCCTGATTTCAGCATTTTGGGAAATATGTTGATGTGATTAGCATATGTAAGCTCGCTCAGGTACGAACACATGTTCAAAAAGTCTGTACATTGCTAATTATTGATTATGAACATGTTTAGAGGATCATTACAGGTGTAATATTTTAAAGGGTTAATTTGCTATTATTATTATCATCATCATAATAACATTATTTCCCTGTTATTATTATAATTATTATTACTTCATAAAATAATTGTTATTACAATTAAGGAATCATATTCAGCTCTCTTTAAAATATTGAATGTTTATTATATTCCTGAAGAAACAATCCTTCTATCCTGACGGTGTATTTAGTTTAGGGACAAATAACTCTCCAAAATAGAAATAAAATGTACACACAGAACCTTAAAACGTCAATAATTTGGTAGTCGAGACATGAAGAGCTAATTATATGAAGTTCTCAGATTTGTTGCCGTTGTGTGTAAACCAGAGAGACCGTATGTATTTCCCAAAGTGCTCAGAAATGTTTGTTAGTGTACTTTTTAGTGGCTTTCCGGGTAAATATTTTCACTTTCAATTTTTATTTGGATTGTTTATTTATTTAATATTTAAGTGTCAGGCAATACACGAGCAAACAAGTAAAAAAAAAAAAAAGATGATCTATTATAACGTGTCCAGCTAAATGTACGTCACCATGACTCTCCATAATGCCTCTAAAGACTTATTTTCTTCATTACCACCAGTACGGCGAATTGTTGCACATTGAAATGAGATTTAAATTTGGAATGCCTCAATGTTGACTGTGATATTTATGTCATTCTGGGGCGTGAATTACTTCTGCTGATAGACTTGTTCCCGAGAAAGTGTTCAGACTTGGACAAAACCCGCTGCAACTTGAGAAACTGCCGTGTTATTTCTTAATCTTTCAAGTGGAAGTGAAAATCACATCCGTATGTCTGTCTGGTATAATACACGCAGTCTTGGCAAACCTCTTAGATTGGCCATTTTGATTACTACCATCTTCGAGTTGCATGTGTGTGAAATACTGAGAATAAAAGCAAGCAATCAATCAGTAGTTACATAGATTTTTAGAAAATATAAAGCTAAAGACAATAACAATATTACTATACTTTTCTGGATTTTGTTTTTCCTTTGTTCGATAACTGGCATTAACAGTTTGATGTGAAGGCCCTCTGTAACATCGTGAAATACTACAGTCATATGCAAAATCAATCTTTAATCTCATGAGTTAGTTACTTAACAAAACAAAAAAAGAGAAGTACTGATCATATTCATCTTCATAAACATTTTTTTTTTTAGAATGCCATCTATGCAATGTCACCATTAATACAAAATCTACTGATTTCATATCCACTGTTAAAAAAAAAAATGTCGCATTTGAACCACAGATGCAGTTTGCAATAAGAAGGGGAATTTACCTGCAAACCACCTTTTTTTTTTCTGATTATCTGAGGCTGTTAAAATAAAATGGCTGTTAAAGGCCATTAGAAAGGGAGTCCAAAATGAAGATAATATCGATTTGGGAATAGATTTTTATAAATCATAGAGACAGGCACTCCTGCTCCACCTGCAGCCAATCATATGACGTGATTACAAAATCGGTTATGATATAACACTTATATATCTTAAACAACAGCCCATGTATTTTCAAAATGTGTTCGCACCGACCAGAAAATATTAAGCGTGTCTGTAGCCAGCCGAATGAACTGAGGTAAACTCACTGGCTGTCTGCAGCTAAGAGGGAAAAAAAAAAAAACTTCACCCTCGATGTGTGAGACAAACACGCCCATTCTGAAAACTTGTGTTCAAGCTTCAAAATAAAGGGCTTTGATTGTTAATATATTTGGAGTCACAAGTGATGAGCCACTTCATGGCTGATTTGTTGAAAATGCTGTGTGACTCTAGTGCGACAAGTGGCAAAAAAATTGAATCAACAAACGACTGCATGAAGGAGGTAGAGGGTGTGGGAGGAGGTAAAGAGTTTGTGGAGGAACAGCGCATATGAGGTAGGCTTTTGCTGTAAACAAAAAAAAGAAAGAAAAAAAAAAAGGGAAAAGAAAAACAAATATGAGTTTAGCAGTAAACGGGATTGGAAAAAAAAAAAAAGAAGTAACTCAATACATCTGGGAAGGAAGACCAGGACGTCTGTGGCAACACTGGGGGAACTTCTCACACAACACCTCAGTATCACAGAGACCTAAAGTTAATCATACAAGCTCATCAAAAAAAAAAAAAAAAAAAAAAAAAAATATACAAACAAAATGAAATGCACAACTATGTATAACTCAAGAGGTAGTTGCTAATATCAGTACATGAATCGGTTACATACGTCTCTTCACTGTTGCTTAAGCAGAGTTTGTTGAGTCAGTCAGTGGATGATTCCCAAAAGAATAAAATACACTTTTTTTTTTTGGTTAATTCCCTGAGAACAGTTCGTCATCCTGAGAGGAATTGTGTGTAAAAATGTAAAAATACATCATACAAAAAGATGTTTCCATAGAGTTTCAAGCATAGGCTGTGCTCCTTCTGTGGTTTGGTCATTCGTTTTTTTTCTTTTTCTTTTCTATCGTGGTGCATTGTTGAGATTTGATTTCTTTTTTTTTTTTTTTCTTCTTCTTTTTTTACGTGCACGCGCACACACACATACACACGCACGCACACAAACATTCAAAAAGCTGTACATATAAAAAAGAAACAAAAACCCTAAACAACCGCTTTATTACGCTTTCAGCATTTAAGCAGTAAGTGCCTCTTTTTCGGAAAGAGCGAGGAGAGCGAGCACTTCAGCAAGTCTTAACTTTTAAATGCCTTCGGAAAAAAAATAAAGCTAAACTCTTTGGTATAGAAATATATACCGAGAAAAGTTGGTTGTCTACTTAGAGCTTTTTAAAAAAAAAAAAAAAGAAAGAAAAAAAAGAAAAAGAAACAACACACAAGCGAGTTTGATATAATCATAAAAAGTTATTTGATTTGTCAGAACATTAAGATACGACTCCGAAGCGACCCGAATTCTTGTGAGGGGTCGACTTCAGACGAGCTCTTTTCACATTCAGTATGGTCAGAGAAGAGTTGTTAGGTCACAAATAAGTGCCATGCTTGGGATTCAAGTTATTCCAAAAGCAGCACTCTTATTTTCCATCCTTCTCTTTCTTTCTTTCTATTCTCTCTCTCTCTCTCTCTCTCTCTCTCTATCTCTCTCTCTTCATTAAGTCCAAAGGAGCAGCAGAGCCCCAAAATGGGGCGT
The DNA here is from genome assembly GCF_963383615.2 of Lipophrys pholis. NCBI lineage: Eukaryota > Metazoa > Chordata > Actinopteri > Blenniiformes > Blenniidae > Lipophrys > Lipophrys pholis. The sequence goes on from NC_137649.1 coordinate 14,326,666, forward strand.
GAGATTTACAAGAGCTGGCGCTGTCTTCACAAAAAAAAAAAGTAGGCACAGATGGAAGAGGAACAGGTTGGTTGGATCTTACAGCTGGGAGAGCAAACAAGCTTGACATTCATTTCCTAAAAGGAAGAATTATTGAGGTATCAAGTAAGTGAAGCAGCGATGACGGTACTGTAATGATCCACGCCCTTTATTAAAAGGCCAAGTCTTTTGTGCTCTCTGTCTAAGGCGATTGCTCAGTTTTTGCACTGAGGAATGCGCGCGAAAGGCATGGAGTAAAACAATCGTGTTTGTCAGTTTGAATTGTGGCGAGCAAAAAAGAAAAAAGAAAAAATAGGTCAAATGGAGAGAGAGAGTTTTCACACCAACACAGTTTCCCGTGCTTTAAACAGGCCGATGCACCTATGTCAGAGCTAATTTCTTATATAGCAATTACTTAAAGTTAATAGAATCTCAATTATATCTTGTGACTTTACATATATATTAATGACTTATTCTATGATTTATAGACTGTAATGTTATTTTCAACTAATTATGTAACAACCAAAACGGAAGTCTAACGATCGAGTCATTACTTTGAATCTAAACTAGGCTCTAGATGGATTATACAAAGTCCTATATAAGATGGGTTTACCTATAATAAAGGGAAGCAGAGGGGTTAATAGTGTTGGCTCACACGTGAAGATGAGGTGCTCCTGACAGGTTTGCTTTCTTTCAACACACGCACACACATTTTCTCTCAATCTTGCACATGCTCACATTTTGACAATCAGTTGGTCCAGTCTATGTTGTGTAAGAGGTATGTATTGAGTGTTTCTAAATTATAGTACGTATTCTAGCAGCTCATCGTCGGTTTTTCTTTCTTCAAAAAGGAAAAAAAAGAAAAAGAAAATTATCTTTCTGGAATCCATAAAGTTTTCCCTAAAGATCTTTAGAAGCGAAGCTCAAGGTCCTACGGGTCTGGATTATCGCTCAGAGCGTTTTGAGCTTTTAAAAGTCTTCCTCTAATCCTTCTTAAAAATGAGCTACTGTGTGCTTAAAAGGATGCACCAGGGTTTGTTTTCTTTCTTTTATCTTTTTTTTTTTTTTTTTTTTTTAAAGGAATGATCAGGCCTACAGGATATAAACTTGTCGCTTTAAAACAGTAACATGTGGGGGGGGGGGGGGGGGGGGGGGGGGGGGGGGGGGCATTCATATGGCCAACACTTAGGTCCGAGAGGAACAAAGGGAAGAAACAGTCATAGAAACCTCGACTCATACCGCGTTGATTCGCTCACGAGCTGCACAGATTGAAACAAGAGAAACAGTCTCTCCCTGCAGTCAGCTTTCAGCAGGGTTTGCCATAGCTGCACCAGATGACTGCGACTCAGTCACACACATTCACGCACGTCCGTACCCCGTTGATCGTTGCCATAGCTGCGCTGGTTAGGAAAAAAAAAAACAAGTCGAAATAAAACAAAATAACAGTAAAAGAAATTAAGACCTCCCATTTTTCACAGGTGTGAGGTAGATGAGGGGGAGTTCAGGTAACCTTGATTGAAGGAGGGGTGAGGGGGGGGAGGGTGGAGGGGGGGGGGGGGGGGTACACGAGGTTAGTGGTGAAAGGTTCACCTCTGTGGACTAGTTTTTCAGGATTTCCTCCACCTCTGGGTCCGGGAGCCGCGGTGTGAGTGGGGCTCCTCGGGGGAAGAGGAGGAGCCCTCCAGGGGAGACGAGCCGGAGCGCTCCTCTTCCTCCGGGAGGCAGAGGTAAGGCCCCGTCCCTGGGCTGGAGGCCGAGGTAGACGCATGTTGGTCCTGAGAGCCTGTGGCGGGCGCCAGCGCCTTGTGGGGACACTGAGCCACCATGTGCGTGATGCTCTGGCAGTAGTGGCATTTCTTTGGCTGGGGGGGCAGGCCACACTCCTTGGCATGGTGATCCAGACCTCCACAGTTATAACAGCTGCAGGAAACACATGTGAGGAAGGACAAGAGAACATGTTTAAAACTATGACCTGCATCCCCGTATTAACGAACAACCCATGTTTGTGTAGCATATAAATATTTTCTCCAAGAGGATCAATAAATATTATCTTGTGTCTTGTCACGTGACTGAAGAGTGCTATATAACGAAACGTGCCTTAAAATCCAGTCTTACTATACTATTTATAACGTTTTCAGACCACCGTGGAAGTTTTCACCGCAATCCCACCACTAGATGGCAGTATGAGACCTGTGATCGCTCTGCGCCCAGGTCTCAGTGGCACTTTGTGACATGGCACGCCACACTTTATTAAAATTGACAAGAAACACAAGAGCCCTGAGAGAGCCACAATGAGAAATGTGAAGGACACGTTGACACGGATTGTGACTTTTCACAGCGATTTCCTGTGTTTCAGCACAACGATGAAAAGCATTCACTTGTTGGATTTAACTCCTAAACAAGTTGTTCTCAGTATTCATATTGTTTCCCTGGTGAGCGAAGTTAATGTTCAAGACTTTGTATATTTTTATTTTTTAATAAATCTTTTGTATTAATTTTAGAGTTCATCAGGTTGAAGGACCAAACGAATAGCATTGTCAACTATCATCAAGCTGCAATTTGCTATTAAAAATATACATTTTGGCAGCTTTTAAAGTGTTATTCAGTCCTTTATGCATGTATTCAAGGTCTATCATATTTCCATTTAACATCATTCTTTAATTTGTAATTTAAAAGGTCATCGCTCTTAAAAGATTAGGAAGAAATCCATTTAAAGGGACTAATATAATGGCAATTGTCAGATTAATCATTTCTAAGCAAGTAAAAACTGTCAAACTAAACATGCTACAAATTAAATTAAGCGAGACAACGTCTGCTATAAACACACATAAACCTTTTTTACATGCTTCAAGCACAACTCCAACCAAATGAATTAGCAAAGACCAAAATCATTGCAGTTTCATTTCATCAAAACAATGCCACATTTCAAACTTCTCAAATATTCCTTTTGTTTTACAACTGAAAATATTCATATTTACTCAGTGATTGCAGGGATAAACTCACTTCATTCCAAATATATCATTTAATCATATAATCTAAGCAGAAGCCTATAAGAAAGTTTAGTTTCCAGAGGTTAATAACGAATGATTTCACCAGTATCTTTATAAATGTCTAAGTGTATAGGGGATGTATAAATAGATTTAACTCAGCAAATGAACAACTCCATTTTATCCAATTTGAACCATAAAGTCAAATAAACTTGTATTAACTGGTTTCAGAATTTGGAAATGTTTTTTTGTTTAGAGTAGTCACTAAAGATTGAACCTCAGTTAGTTTGAGGCCTGAAACAACATCAACTTCAACATATTTCAAACTCAGAAAATGTGAAAATTGCGATGGAAAATTGATTTAGCAGTAGATTTCATGTGTTATTAAATTGAAATCAATTCCATTACCAGCAGCTGTTCCATCCACAGCTTTCTTCACTGGTTCACAATGATTTTTTTGTTTTGTGGAACTACTTTAATAGTGGAATTTCTATTGTAACCTGTTAATGGGGACTTAAGAACTGACGATTGTATGAATTATTGAAAAAAACAGGCTGTAATACTGAATATATTGAGAAAACAGTAAAGCGTCTAGATGAGACAAATCTTTAGAAAAAATTTGAGATTTAAATGTGTGTTAATTTGAAATTATATATTTTGACTAACACTTTGAAACCAAACCTTCTTTAGGCCTCTGATAGAAAATGAGGTGCCCTTATATTCTCATAATTTGAGAAGTTTGTGTGTGTATGTGCATACATGCTTTTTTAATTAAATTTTTTTGTTTATTCCTTTTGGTGATGTTATGTTTTACGCATGTAAAAATATTCTTATAGCGGAGGTTCACTCATTGGTTTATGCTGTGTGTCCAAAAACTTTTAATCTGCCCCCTAACAGGAGTGAACTTTATTTTTTAAAGGGGTTATTTCACTCTTCCCAATATCTTTTTTGTTTCTGATTGCAGAAATATCCAAAACTAATTCCCTTTTCTTTTTTAAAAAGAGGTAAAATAATAAATGGGTTTGTTGGTTTGGAGAATCTGTACAATTGGTGCAAGAAAATGGCTTTCTCCACTAGCTGTTTGTTTTTCTCTGTATTGTTAATATTCCTCCGAGGACAGAGAGGGGGTCTCCTGACCATCAGGCTTGTTTCTTGGACAGCAGAGCGTCCAGCAGGGGTCAGAGCAGCGTAAGAGCCAAAGGATCCACAGCAGAGCGCCACAAAGCCAAAATGACATCATAGACATCTACCTGCCATCTCTGGATTCAATACCACCTTTCTACCACCTCACTAAAAGGTAGAGACACTTGACCTAACACTGGATCGATTATCCCAAATAAACTGAATAATTCAAGCAGCGTAAAACAATCAGGGAGTCTCCTCTCTCAGATACGGTTTCCTTCTTTCTGGCCAAAGCTTATCTTTTCATACTTGAGCAAACAGGATAGCACAGCATTGTTCCACTGAAGCAACATCCAACACAAAGAGCAGCACTCGTGGACTCCATAATGTAAATGTGGCCTTGAAGTGATGCCTTTCTGTACAGATACAGTATTGACTCGATTCTACCTGGCAGGGCTCGGTGCCATCAAATGAAGGACAGAACAGGAAAGGCATCCTCTTCTGCCTTAAACTACCAGACATTATCAAGGAGCTGAACAAGGCTCCCTCTGACACCGTTTAGAATTCAAAAGACAAAACAATTTATGGAGCGACTGCCGCATTGAGATGCATATAAGTCCAATCTACTCCCATGCTTATACTGCCTCTAATGTAAAAGCTGGCAAATTGATTTAAAATATCGGCAATGGCAGGCGAAGTGCCCTATTCAGTTCCTTATTATGGTGCAAAATAACCATAGCAACAGGCATGTACTCAGGCAGGTTGAATAGATTTAATCTATAATTTCAGCCCACTCAGAAATAGCTCACTGTGGTGAGACGTACATATAAGACATGTTTTCTTTTACCACAGTGCAGACCTGCTTTCTGAAGGCACACACACTTCCATAAATTCAGCTTTTGTTCAAGGGTGGCTGGGTTGAGCATGCACGCATTTCTGTGTATCAATAATTTGATGCAAACATTTTCATTTATTTTCTAAATGATTTTTTTCAAAATGTCAAAATACTCACCGGTCTCCCTTTGGTTTGCGTTTCTGGAGTGGGACCTTCCCTTTGGGTCTTCTCTCACTGCCTGCACATGGTCCCCCGCCGGGTCCGGTCACCCGCAGGGACTCTAGGCCCTTAGAGGACTTTTTATAGGTGAACTCCACCTGCTCACCCTCCTTTAAGCTGCGGAAACCCTCCATCACCAGTTTACTCTATTGGGAGAGAAAGAAAAAAAAAAAAGCAATTATCCCTTTAAAAGTGGCAGATGCTTCTTATACACTGGGGTCTGTGTTTAAGTCAGGCAATATCCAGGATGTAACGAGCTATAACTATGAAGCATGTTTGCGCTGATGTTAACATGGAATTGCTCCAAATTTAGTATGAAGCAGAACGGTGCACCTGTTTCTTTAAAGCTTGAATGGCTGTAATTCTGTAAGGGTTCCCGGGTAAAAAGTGTAATGTTTCATAAGAGTGCAATTCAACATAACACAGCAGAGGGAAAATTGTAAATGACTTATTTAAATTATCATTGACCTTGAATAATGTTGAATAATTTGACATTTCTTTAATGGCAAATTCAAATATTTGCTCTATAGATGTTTTTGTGCTCTGAGTTCTGTGATATGTGGGTTGATTTTACTTCTGTTGTCTCAGCTTGATTTTTCTGACTTTGAATCATACAATAGCCATACTTTAACCGCACTTTAACGTCAATGACGAGCCAAGGAAGATTTTAGGAGATTTGTGAATGAAGCAGCAGTACTCCAGTCACCGCTTTGTGACTGTTACAGAAGCCCTAATGCTTTTTAACGGCGCAAAGTTTACAGTCCTTGTGCGCACTGCCGCTTGCGGCAAACACAACATCCAGCTGCACACAATGAGCACAGAAAGAACTCACATCAAACATGGTGGATTGACTCGATGTGGTTTGCACCAACTGCCATGACAGTTTGTGCACTGGAAGACTTATCTCGTACGGAGTGTCCTTGGTACACTCTCTTTATCTACTTTTTGCAGAGACACCACTTCCTATTCCCCTCTGCTGGGCGAAAAGACAAGAGAGTTACACCCGTGCAATCATTTTCCCTCAACACATCAACCATCCATCTTATCTACATGATAGGAATTATTGATTTAGTTACTACATAACCACCGGACAATGATTTATGTCTTGTTGATCGCACAGAACCGACCACTGATAGGCACTGAATCCATGACCTTCACGAATCGCAGTGAACCCTGTGGATCTCGGCATAGGTAAACACACCCACACAGGCACGCAGTGCACACAGCAAACCTACTACCTACTATACATCAAGACCTATAAATAACACCGGCTTTCTGTACAAGCAGTGCTTGCAGTGGAGAGACAGATGTGTAGGAGACAGAGGAAAGAGAAAGAAACAAATGATCAGAGGGAATCAAATGTGAAACCACAGAGGAAGGAGACAAAATGTGCCCAGTGGCATTTTTTCATTACGACAGCTACAGGAGACTCAAGGTGCTCTATAGGTGGCTGCCTGGGAGGTATAGATGAATATGTAAGAGTGAAAAGTGAGAATGCATACAATGGTGAGAAGAGACGCGGTGACAGAAGACGTGGGAGTTAATTACAAACTAATAATAGCGCTGAATTGACTGCACTGTGATTATTATCGTTTGACTATCACTCTGCAATGACAAGTGGATGATTTAAAAAAATAAATTACAAATAAGAAGAATTGCGATCAATGCGGAAAAATTACATGAAAGTGTCTTAATGTGAGATTCTGGGGAAAGGCGTCTGTTGAGGATGAACAAATCACAACCTTGTTTCATTGTGAAGCGTTTTTTAGTTTTTTTTCTGTAAAAGCTGAATTAATTAAAAAAGATGATTTCATGTAAAGATTAATAATTAAATTAAATCAAATGTTTTTGTTTCTATTAGTGCTTCTTTTGAAATCCATTTAATTGAAAGTCAGATTGAAAAACTACACTTTTGAGGTGAATTTCTGAAGACACCCAATTCTGGTGTTCAGATGGATGGATGGATGAATGGCTAAATAAATAAATAAATGAATAAAGATAATGACATTTTACTAAGCTTCATCACAACTTTTACCTACAGTTGCAGGACTTGCACAAAAAGATTTGCAGGTTTAAAACTAAACTGCCAAACTCCTCTTAATAAATCAGTTATGGGTTTAAAAGATAAATGGTCATTAAATGCTTCCTTTTACCATTCAGTCAACATAAATGAAGTATTTTCCAAATTATCATTGTATCTGTACAATTATTTAGACGTACCTGCATTTGTAAGCACAAAAAACTTGACAAAATCTGAAGAGAAATTCTGTATTTCATTTTTTTTTTACTTGAGAGGAAAGGGATTAAAAGGCCCAAAAAAGACACCAATTACATGAGCAGAATTAAACTCAAAACAATAAAACGAAGTCTTTCAAATAAAATCGAAATCTATACACTTAAACTCAATTGTTTTCATTTCGGTAAAGGAAGATTTAGGAAGTTGACAACTGTTCTGAAATCTGAACCCACCCAAAATATAAATCTATTATAGTTCAAAGACCCTTAACAGATTTCACATAAAATAATGAAAGCAATAATTAGAACAATTCAAACAAACCTATTAAATTAAAGTTAATGTTAAGATTAATTTCAAGTAAAATGCACATACAAAAACAGCTGTTTTTTTACTTTTTGATTTAGTGTTTCTCCTTCTTTTTTGATTTGTTTTCAAATTTTCAAAGTTTAATTTAAAAGAAATCTTAAGTGTAACTTGTTTCTGATGTATTTTCTTTGTCTTTGCGCTGTTATAACGAAGCCCACTTTACCGGGAGGGCTCATCGTTTCTGGGTGTTCAGGTATTGGATTTAGCTTCGAGGAAGGAACAAGGATCAGAAAATGAAAATGAGGAATCACTCTGACACATCCTTTTTATTTTAACCCTCTCTCATAGATCTGGTGTGCAAACAGCAATTAGAGCTTAATGCAACTGATAATGTTCTATCTCATGTGGCTGTGCCGCAAGAACAACAAAAACTAGGAGTTCGCAATCATTAACTTGTATTAAAGAAAAACCCATAGATGCACTGACAAAAAGGCATAATGAAGAAATAACCCAAAATTCTGAGGTGCTCTGAACACAGATCGTTCAAATCAAAACATGACTTCTATCAATAGACCACCCAAATGACTGAACTGCATTTTTTTTTCATGCACAAATCAATGGAAAGCAAGAAAAAGTTGAGCCCTTCCCCCACGAAACAATGAATTCAGAATGATGCTGAATAGTCATGGACTGTGCTCGTCTGTGGCACACGAGCTCTTCCTCTTCCTCTCCTGTCTTCAGCCCACAAGCAGCGTGTCTCTCCAGGTCAAAGTTGAGTGGTTTGTCTCAGCACTCTACCCCCTCTCCAACCCCCTCAATTCCCACAATGCATCTGTGAGGAAACCACACAACCTCTTTTGTTCTGCAGAAATGCAGGAAAACACACTCTCTCTCTCTCGCCACACACACACACACACACACACACACACACACACACACACACACACACACACACACACACACACACACACACACACACACACACACATACGCACACACACACACACACGTCTCCATATAGGATGTAGTATCATTCTCATGTTCAGGTCTCAGATAAGCTTTGAAGCGTGCTCTTGCAACAGTTCAGGCTCCACAATTACATAACAAAATGCAAACCGTGTGTGTGTGTGTGTGTGCGTGTGTGTGTGTGTGTGTGTGTGTGTGTGTGTGTGTGTGTGTGTGTGTGTGTGTGTGTGTGTGTGTGTGTGTGTGTGTGTGTGTGTGTGTGTGTGTGTGTGTGTGTGTGTGTGGTGTGTGGGTGTGTGTGTTTGTCTGTCTGTGTAAGTAAAAAAAAAAAAAAACTATCTCAAATCAGAAACCTGTAACCTGAGTCGCCTCCTCTCAAGTGACCTGGCGGGTGTCCTGACCCGTTTCAGTTTACGCAAAGAGGTCAGGAAAGGGCACGACTGGAAAGAGGGAACGAGAGTATGCCAAGGAGAACGTGAGAGGGAGAGGGAGAGAAGAGAAAATGGGGGAGTGGCCTGGCAGGGAGGTGGATAAGGGAGGGAATCTGGAGGAAGAGGAGGAGGGGGATTCATGGAACTGCCTCCAGCGCATTCTGTTCAGCTCCAATGGAGGAGCAACTCCTGATCAGTGCCTGGACTTGGGGGGAGGCCAGGAACAAAACCCCCATTTGATCAGGAACCCCACAGGTCAGGAGCAGAAATCCTGGGGTCAGGGGTGTAACCATCCCAGCACCACCCCCTACCCGAGTGGAAGACCACACCAGCATTCACCTTGGAGCCACCAGCAGTTACTGCCATCATGACTACTGGAGATACTGATACTACAAAATGGCTACCAACACACTCTGAAAAGGCATGATGACACCAACAAGCCTCGTTATATGTAATAAATATCTATCAATGGTTCCGCACGTGTGTGTGTGTGTGTGTGTGTGTGTGTGTGTGTGTGTGTGTGTGTGTGTGTGTGTGTGTGTGTGTGTGTGTGTGTGTGTGTGTGTGTGTGTGTGTGTGTGTGTGTGTGTGTGTGTGTGTGTGTGTGTGTAGGAAGGAGCCAGCGATCAATGCAGACGCTGACATCCTGGATAGAAATAGCCCTCCTTTTCATCAGCCGGTCCTCGTCATCACCGGGCCCGGCAATCAATACAGGAAGCTATAATGTGAGGGGATGGGGAAGCAGAGAGAGAGGAGACCCACCATCCTCCACCGAGGCGACCACCGGCTACGGAACGACTAATCACGAGATGCTTTAAATCAGAGGTGGCCCACGCGAAGCCGCGCACCGGATCAGGCTCATATTAGGAGGGAGCGTGCAGAGGTGACCGTGAGGGAGATGGTGGTCACCATGTGGCGTTGTGCCATTAAGGAGCTTTTATACACAGGAAATGCTAAATGGACAAAGCTGGGCCAGATCAGCTCAGATGGACGTAACCTAACAGGACCTATATAAAGTAGAGGAAAAAGGGGAGAGAAAAGAAGCAAGAGAACTGGGTGAAGAGGAGAAACACACACACACACACACACACACTAACACACACACAACCATGCCAGTGAAAACCACCAACAGCGCCGCTCTTATGACGCTGACACCCCAGCCCTCCTCAACACGTTGTCATTAGTGGCCCTGACCCTTCAACCCGGCCCAACCCCCATCAAACACTTAAAAGCCTTCATGTTTCCCCTACTTCAAATTAACAACATCCAACTCCCCCGAATATGACTGGGGCAAATATTTGATCTGAGGGAGGAAGCACTAGATCATCTTGCTACGTTTATCAGCATGAGAGGGGAAATGAACCTCGGTGAGGTGACTGGTGATAAAACACACAGCCGGCTAATACCTGCACCGATTCAGAACAGAAGCAGAACTTCCTTTTTTTTTTTTTTGAAATCCGTAATAGCTGTGCTACTGTTGGGAATAATGATTGCTTATAAAAACTTATTTTGAGCATTTCTGTCTTGAAAAAATCAGCTACAAAAACTGTTCCAAGGTCTGGAACATTTCTAAGGTTATAACGACACACTTTTCTAGAAACTTTAGCGGAAACACAGAAGACATCAACAGCACCTGAATGGTATGAGAAAAATAAAACATAAAGCTGATTTAAATTTTATGGTGAAATGGATTTTATTTTCAGATTTTCTCAATCAAATCTTAATCCTAATATATTTCTAAAAACTATTTCTGACAAACCTGCACTGAGTCAAAGAAATCAAATCATATTTTTGTGTACTTCTAATGTACTTTTTGAGTGTGTTTCTTCTTTGTCCAAAAATAGAATAATCACTTAGTAATTACTAAGGATATTTTGGAGTCAATTTTACAATATTTTTCCTCTTGATTTTATTGGTTTTTGTTGCCATATATATTTTGGAAGTTACGAATACACTTTTTTAAAAACAAAAACACATAATTTGGCAATTTATTTGTTTCTACAATATTGCCCAAATCAATTCCTATTATTTGTAACTCAAATTAGACATATTGGCACATTTCTAAGTAAAACAAAATAATTGTCAGAGGTGCAAAACATTCAAACATTAACTTAACCAGCTGAACCTCTCTTTGTATTTTAAGAGAGCTGTGGCTCTGCTGTCTACCTCGCCACCTTTCCAATTACGATCATCTCCTCTGTATGTGGCCAGCTCCTCAAAAGGAAGTCACATGACTGGCCTTTCTTCTTCTTTCTTTTTTCTTCTTTTTTTTTTTTTTTGATGTACAGTGATGACGGCTGGGTTGTTGGTGGTAGTGTGGCTGCAGGAGACACAAAGCCTGATACTGGCTATCTGGAGGCAGAGATGGGTGGGGCCTGCATGCCGAACGGTGACACGGACCAGAGGTTAATCTCACTAGGGGCCCACTTTAACCTCACTACACAAAACACACACACACACACACACACACACACACACACACACACACACACACACACACACACACACACACACACACACACACACACACACACACACACACACACACACACACACACACACACACTCTCATACACACGTGTAGACTCCAAACCTGAAACATCTTACAACGGTTCACATGCAGACATCAACAACCTGGTGGCTGAGAGCACAAATTAAGAACAACCGCCACCCACACACTCACACACACACTCACACACATACGCAAACACACGGGCTCCATAAATTGAACACACACACTCTGGGGGTTTCGGGAGAATAGCAGCAGCAAACTGTTCAACATTTCAAAATGATTACCGACAAAGGGCAAGCAGCCCCCACCTCACCGCCACACACCCTTCACGCCACCCAACCCTCCTGCCTTTTTGTCTTTAAAGAAATTCCTCTTTTTAAAGAATGCCCGAGGAGAGAACCCCCCCCCCCCCCCCCCACCCCCACCCCCGCCCACCCACCCAAAGTCCCAGCAGGATCTCTCTTACACACACACACACACTGAGAAACACTCGGTCCAGGTAGGGACGTTGTACGCAAACAGAGATAATGAATCAGCCTGTGTGTGTGTGTGTGTGTGTGTGTGTGTGTGTGTGTGTGTGTGTGTGTGTGTGTGTGTGTGTGTGTGTGTGTGTGTGTGTGTGTGTGTGTGTGTGTGTGTGTGTGTGTGTGTGTGTGTAATCACTAAGCGGCGAGGTATCAGGAAGTGGAGATGCTTAATTACTCTTTCACACTGGCAGCTTCCAAGAGGAAGTGATCAGATAGGAGCTGTGATGAAGAGGCCTCCCAGGAAGAGAACTCGTGGTCGGGCGGGGACCCTCTCACTGACTCACACCCTCACCCTCCCCTCTCCTACCATGCTCCTCCACTCACTTGTCTTTTTCCAACCTCTCACTCATGTTTTCCTCCTCCACTACCACTAGTACCCCCTCCCCGAACCCAGCACCACCTCCGCCGCCTCCACCCCTCACCCACACTTATTTTTCCCACATCCCTCCTCTTTTCCCTCTCCTTGGGAAACTCCTCCTCTCCGGCCCCACCACCTCCCCCTCCGCCACCCTTCCTCCTGTCCTCATGCTCCCTCTTCCCCTTTAAACCGTTCTGAGTGCTCCCTCGTGCACATAGGGTCACTGCTGTGCAGGAAAAATCATTGTTTTTAATCTTCATGAGAGCTAACTTTGCAGAAAAACTAGTAAAAAAAATAATAAAAAATGCTGAAATAACTGCATGAACTTTCTGTTCAAGTCTTTTTCACCACCTTGTATAACCGTCTGTTCTCAGGTTAGCGTGCTACTTATGGGTATCTCAAGAGACGTATTCCAACTTCCCGGCTTTTTATAAAATATGGATTTTTATATATATACGGCTGCAAAATATAGCATAACCTACAAGATTTTAATTCAATAAACCCAAATCTGGACATTTCCTTTACACCTGGAAATAGCGTCAGCGTATCCATGTGGCTTCAGGCTGCTCGCAGAGACTGAGAGCGAGTGAACAAGTCAACCAAAATGATTGACTGATGTAATGAGAGTGTATATGAATGAATGCAAATCCCCGCGAAGAATCGGGGTGTTTTGCATACAATATCATAATGTGCTTATGTATGCACGCTGTCTTCCCTTTTCAAGCTAAATGACAGCTGAAATATGGTAAACATGGTGCTGAAAGCTGGCAGGGAAAGGCACAAGTGTAAACATATGATTTATTGTATTCTCGCCGATTTAAATACAGTTTCTTTTTCCCAGAGCAATTTGCTTTCTATAAATGTAAATTTGCAACTGCCGACACAAAGATAATTGTCACACAGCCGATTTGACAGTTGCTACGAGCAGCCATTTTTAGTTCAACACCTCTGCTATCAGAATACCTGCTGAGCTGTTAATGCATCGTGGCTAGATGGAATAGACAATCTTCTGCCATAAAGCAAGAGAATAGGGCAACAGCCTGTGCATTACAAACTGCTGAGACAGACCGTGTTTATTTAACTTCTGTTCAGCTCTTAAGGCTCTTTCCCAGACCCGGGCTTTTCCTTCAGTCTGTCTCGACTGATTCATTTCTTAAACATCTCTGGCCAGGAAACAAAGTCTGCTCGGAGTGTCCAGATGGATATGGCATGAGTCAATGGAGTCGCAATGTGAAAGTATCACTCATAACCTCGGGGGAAAAAACAGTTTTCACGTGTATATAAAAGCTGACAAATGTTTTCTTTTAATGTATACACCATTGATGCATGTCCAGGGTCTATTGCTGGAAACATTTGGGGCAAAGGTCAAAATAATGTTTATAGCAATTCACTCAAGATATCCAGCAAGATTACTGCGGTGTTTAAATGAAATATGTCATATACCACCGCAGTATAGCTAAACTTACCAATCAAATTAATTACCTGATAATAGATGCACATAGTCCACTGTTAACACACGCGGAAGGTCGCATGTACATGCTTTGAAAAAGCAGGTGACGAGAAAAGCAGCAGCACCCGTAAAAACTTTTCTCTGCTGTGATCTGTCCCAGCGTGTGACACAGACACCGAACTGGTTGAAAAATGTTCTTCCTCTGCGATCCATGCCAAACTGTGCTCTCACCGTCTAATTTTAGATCCGCTTTAGAACCTCGGCGAAACATATCCGGGCGCTTAAAGCCACAACTGGGCAAATAAATGAATGCCATTACCCGTTCACATTTTATACTTTGCAATTCTCCCAATTAGTCTGCTCATAATTAGCTGACCCATCTTTTGATTCAAGGCTGCTGACATGTGACCTTTACTATGGCTGCTCCCTCCCTTCCTCCCTCCCTCCCTCCAGCTCAGCACTACATCCCATGAGCACCACAATGAAGACACTTCGAGGAGAGTGTCAAATGAAACGGTGAAAATGCCTCTCTTCCTCCTTCTGTCGCGTAATTTTAAAGCCACTTCACAGGACTGTAAAAAGGCTGATTTAACGTGGAGGGAGAGGAGCTGGGAGAAGGCTGGACGCCACCGCTCTTTGTTTGCGGTGGAATAAATGGAAAACAAGGCCTCTGAAATGAACTCCGTGCTCATAAAATAAGCAACACACACACACACATGCGGTGGGGAAACAGACCATAGGCAGACTGGAGTGCAATAAACGTTGTAAAGGATGTTGCGTCTTTAAACGTCACGATTCATTTCTAATACATCAAACAAGCAGCAGCATCAATCAAAATGTGAGGTTGCAAAGTTTCATGAAGAAAAAAAAAGAGAGAGAGAGAGAGAACAAAAACATGCATTCCGACATGTTGGCTGCAAATGAAGCAAAGTCTGTTTGTCCTTGAGAGGAAAGTGTGAAACTAACCGTGTCAGCCACACGACTGCTTCCTTTCCCTTTCTACAGAGCACAGGGAAGCCGAGGAGGGCAAAGCGGTGCACATGTGGCCCAAAAGAGGAAACTTGTTTTTTTTTTGTTTGTTTGTTTTTTTTGTCTCAAGCCAGAACGACACGTTGGGCAACACAAAACATCCGTATGATACAATGTAACTAGCGGGAGGTGAAAGAAAGGCGCCGAGGTGTGATCTGAAGTAGAGCACACAGGAAATAAAGCCAATCGATCACTCGCCGACTTTCCACGCTTTGGAGAAGTCGGCCCGACTGAGGCCGATGCGCAACACGAAATCATCACACAGCAGACGTTCATATTTCCTTTCCTTTTTTTTTTTTTTTTTTTTTAAAGTGAACTTACTTGGTGGACGAAAACATCCAGAGGCGGGTCGACGGGGCTCCCTTCGCTGTAGGTCATTGAGATAAATCCAAAGCCCATCCGGACGTTGAACCACTTGCAGAAGCCGGATCCGGACTGGACCTGGGGTCGAGTCCGGTCCTCCGGCTCGGTGGACTTGGCGGGGTCTTCTCCGCCACCTTTACCCGGACCCTCCTGCAACAACAAGACACGTTTAGAAGGTTTCTCTGAGATACCGCGCCACGCGACGACCACTTCCCTGCGCGCACACCGGTTTATATAAGTTTATTGGGCTCTGTTGCGTAAAAAGACCAAACTTCTCCAAGAAAGCGTTGGGAGGAGGGGGGGGGGGGATTCCCCTGATTCTCCTCCACTGTGGAGTTAAGAGATTTCCTATACTACTATCACCCACATCACACAAGCAGCCAGGGGCGCATGGTGCTGTGACCCTATGTGCTTCAAGGCAGACCCCCCCCCCCCCCCCCCCCCCCCCCCACTTTCTCCAAAAAAAAAGAAAAAAAGAAAAGTAGTTTGTTACTCCTCGACAGATGATCACCCGTGATTCCTGCACGGGCATGTTCACTAACTTGTGGATGGTTTCCCTCATTCATCTGCAGTCCGCTCCTGCTGTGGAGTTGCAGGCTGTACACTGGGGGTGGGAGGTGGTGGTGGGGTGGGGGCGAGAGAAGGCAGGTGTACACATGGTTCCCGGAGCTTTTACTAGTGGGCAGAATAGCATATAGGCTCTAACAATGCATGTATCTTAATGCAGCGAGACGTGGTTAGACACGGTGCTCGGCAGGGGCGGTTCAGGTCGGTTTTGGAGAGGTTTGGAACAATAATCACGTTGCACCTTGCCTCCCCACCCTCTCCTCCTTTCCTTTCAAGCATGATCGGGAGGGAGAGAGAGAGAGAGAGAGAGAGAGAGAGAGAGAGAGAGAGAGAGAGAGAGAGAGAGAGAGAGAGAGAAAACTATAAGAGCAGAAAAATAGAAAAAAATATTTGCAGAATAACCTTCGGCCATGTTTCCCCGCGGACCCTCTGCGCCCAAGTTGCAATAGAGAAGCTTCCTCTGCGAAAACGGGTTGCGGTAGTCACCATTAATCCGACATCCTCGATCCCATCGGTCACCAATTTAGCTCGCATGGTACGGCGTGCTTTCTACCTTTTGATATTTTTGTCATGTCTTTCTCTCTTCCCTTCAATCCCTTCCTCACTCACACCACCTCTGTACTGCTCTCTCTCTCTCCCTCCCTCTTTCTCTCTCTCCCTCGCGCTCTCTCTCTCTCTCTCTCCTTCGTTCTCATTCGCTCTCGAGCTGGCTGTGCCCGTTCCCGTAGTGAGAACACGTGACTTTGTCAATTACATGCTTTCTTGCGACTAATTTCTGCCCCCACGATTTGCGGGCGAAAAAAAGAAAAAAAAAATGTTGGGAGGATTTGGACTCGCAACCATCAGCAACGTTCACCCTGTTTGTGAGATCGCACGAGGCGACGCACGATGATTGAACAATAGAGAGCAACAGAAGCTGCGCGGCGCACAGCGCAACGCAGTCGCTCCTTTATGCGTTTAGTTTGAGATTCTGGATCATCGGAGGGCTTGATGTCGCCACATGAAGCTATTATGCACTGAGATTAGATTAGATGGGATTAAATTATATTCTAATGAACCCTGTGAGATAATTGGCTGGCCATGGCAACAGAGAAAACACACACAAAAACAAATGAGTAAAGCATCAATGGATTAGAAATCAAAGTTGAATCATCTAAAGTTACGGTACTAAAGTATGCACCTATACTTTATAAAGTACACAGGTAGCAATGTCTTATGTCTTGACTGATAAAACTTTCTCAGTGTTTGTTAGTTTTAAACTCGCATGTCTTTTTTACGCAGCAGTGGTGAAAAATGATGTTTGACATAAAATATCAGAGTAGAAAAACAACTTTATCTAAACTCTGCAAATAAAGCTGCATGTGAGTTTAGTCATTCTTTTAAAAAGTTCAGATTCAACAGTTAAATAATGTCAAATCCACATGAGGTAACAGTCAAGTATTTCAGAAATCTAACCTGCCTTTCTTACACACAAACACAGAAGCATTTTTATTAATTTTTTTTATATAATAACCTCTCATATTTCACATTTCTAAAGTTTAATTTAAATAAGTTCAATTCAACCATATGTTTGTTACTGACGAGGCTATAACTTACAGTCATTCATTTGATTTAACCTCAGATTAAAGCTACAGGACCCACACAGATCCTCAAACAAAATGATAAGTAACATTTTGGTTTCCATGCTTGCATATGTCTTTGGGCTCTTGTTGCTACCGCAGAAGCCCCCCAGTATCATAGTTGGGCACCAGAGGAGAGCTGAACTCACAGCTTAGGAATGTGGCTAAACCTCAGAAAAACAAATCTGAAAAGTGTCAGTCATAATCCTCACTTGTCACTAGAATATCAGTCTTCCAGCCCAAATCACTGTCTGGTGGAGGAATTTAGGGAATACTTGCGAAAAGAAGAAAGGGATGTTTAAAAGTTGGATGAAGTCTTTTTTTCTTTTTTTTTTCCTCTGCTAAATGAATAAAGATACTGCAAATAAGAGCTGGACAAAAAGAGTGTGCAAAAGGACTAAAGTTTGAGTAAATCTTTTGCTGCAAAAACACAATAGAGTGATTTAACATGTCCTGATTTCCCCAACCTTTCCCCAGTGACATCATTTAATCTTTCCTAAAGATGCATTTTTGTTTCTGAATGCGTCTCAAATTCATCCTTTTATTGCTGCAGTCAATAAAAGCCTTGCCTTAAAAAAAAAAGAAAAAGAAAACAAGCAAGACAAAGGAAAAGAAGTGAAAAAGCTCAAGTTTAAAGTGCACTACAAGTGTCTCCTTACTCTGAGCACACCCAGGCAACAAAGAGAAGAGTGTCTGAAGCCGGAGGGCAGACTGACAACAACAAGCCAGAAAAATACTACGTCCATTGAGAAACTCCCCACCTTATCTCACATCAACCCTGCACGGTGGGACGATTCTCAAGGGGTTATTCGCGGGTATGAGTAAAGAGGAAAAACACGTTGGAAAGGAATGAAACAACAACAAGCCCTATCTCCACCCACCGACCACTACAGAGCCCACCCTCCGGAATTTACAAGCTTCGCCCCTTCCCCCCAATCCACCCCCCCCCCCCCCCCCCCCCCCTTGCAAAGGCCTGTTTTTGAAGATGCTTGTAGTGGAGGCCTCTGCAGTGGCCATAGAATTACCGTTTGGGTCACAGGATTGGATACCAGTGTCAGATGTTATCCACTCACTCATATCCTGACAGGACCTTTCTGATTAGGCCAAGTCAGTGGGAATCACTGCAGCCAGCTCACTGGCCTGAGTGAGCAGGCGACTGAGGAATACGTTGGATTTAGGTGTGCCTGTTTTTCCAGGAGGCACCCTAAACAGTAAAAAGGGGGGAGATTAGCAGAGATTTCCAGACACAAAACATTCAACGTGAGGTTATTTTTAAGTCCGTGAAAACCTCCCATTTGTCAGACGTGAGACTAACATGTGGAGGTTCAGCATGAAGTCAAAAGAAAAACTTTTAACTCTTTCAATTTCTGGTATACTTTTGTAAAAAAAAAAATAAAAAAAAATACTGACTTTGTTTATCACTTGTGATAAACTTAACTGATGTGGAAAAAAGGTATTTTTCAATGTTTTGTCAATTTTGTTTGTAAAAAGTTCTCATATTTCAACATGTTATTTCAGTGTAAAGGTGTAATCTAACTGTGTTTGCATTGGTACTTTGTTTTATAACCATCACAAACCTGTGGTTGGACTTAATGGCTGATTTAACTGATTGATTAAAATGAACAGACAGGGTGAGATTGTTCCCTTTTTTTTTTTTACTTGATATCAGGATTTTGTTCACTTTCAGTCACTTTAGTGAAAGAAAACAAAGTAAAGCAAATACGTTTTCCAATAAAGTTTTGCAAAAAAAAAAAGGAGCTTGGATTTGTAATGTAACTACACATTGAGACACTTTGTTTAAAAAAAACAAAAAAAAAACAGAAGCAAAGCTTTTTTTCTTTAAATTGGTTAGTTTTGAAAATAGCTCCAGATTTAAACAATTATACATCAGAATTGGATTGTTTTTGCTTCAAATTATTCTATTTTCTACTTGTAATTACCATGAAACAAATATCCAGTAACGACTAACATTTTAAATCTATTTTTGTCTTTTATATATTTACAAAAACCTAATAATTTGACATCAGTAACATAAATATTGTAACTTTTCATTGGTTTACTAATCAACATCTCTTTGTTTTCATGTTTTCTTTGTTGCACAGTAGTGTAAAGAAGACAGTAACACAACAACTTCTACCTGAATGTTTTGTCAAACGTTAAAAAAAAAAAAAAGTACTTTCATCTCAACTTTTACTGGAGGCGTAATGAACGAAATTATTATTTTATACATGTTTGAGTTGATCCAGGAAACATTTTAGTCACTTTTGATCTGTTAATAAGCAGGAAGGTAAACTACTCCCAGAGCACTTTGCTCTCAACACTATGGTCTTCCATTCATTCAGCAACAATGGCAGCTTTTTAAAATATTTCATAAATGATCGCAGTAAACTAGCAGTTCTTTTTAGGTTTTATGAATTCCACAATTTTACAGACGTGTTTTAACCAGATTATGTTGAAGGTTGTGTGTCAGACAACTTGTTCTAAGTGTTATTATGAGAACCTTGTGAATTGACACATTTAGAAAGAAAGTGCATAAGAAAAACAAACAAACAAGTAGACAATATTTGTTTTTAGTTACTAACATAATCACTATAATAGCTTTGATAACAGTGTTTCACAAGTGCAGGATAACAAGAATCCATGATGAGCCACAGTTGAATTCAGACATTATGACTCATTTGATTTAATAATAGTGATTTTGAAATACTTTTTACACCGAAACATAATATATATTTAATTCTAAAGAGATGATTGAGCTTCATCGCTTCTTCTATTTGTTGCTTTCACAGTCTTTGGTGGGTCATTGGACTCAAACCTGTCCACACCACATTTCAAATAAGACTTTGTAAATATAAAACTTTTCAACAAGAAATAATTGCAAGTTTCCTCTGTGCCTCAGACCTCAACCCAAGTCCTGTAACCATTAATTAAAAAGGAAATAGGTTGTTTTTGTATCATAGAATATCTTTTGTATTTCCCTGTTGACCCCACTGGCAAATATGAGTTAATGCAAACTAGAAATGGCAGAAGGTTTACAGAGATACATATAAAAGTAGTACATCTAAGCAGCGTTTGGGAGAGTGCAGATTCCTGGGTTGTTTGAATACCAGCTTTCTGAGCAGACTTTACACTCTCTCACCCCAGCTAACCTTACCCAACCCCCACCACTCACCCTGTAGGCTCCCAGAGGAAATTTGCCTTTACCCTGTGTTTCTGTCAATGCAGTTCAAAGGGTTCATTGAGTCCGTCTCCCTTTTCTCCTTTCTTTTTTTTCTTTTTTCTTTTTTTTTTTCTGTGTGAGGGGATTGTTTTTTGTCGTTTACTTCATGCATTCCAGCTACCAATCGTTCACTTTTTTTTCATGTCTTCAGAGAGAAGTGTAAATAGTGCTGGAGAAGTGTCTCCTCGTCTCCCACTCTTATTTTGGAATTTATGTGGATGAGAAATATTGTAAAACGGAATGTAATGATTCCCTTAATTAAATAAATAATTTAAATCTTTTCTTTTTCTTCCTTTTTTCGACTGCTTTGGCTTTGAATCCAGATCCACTCACACTTCCTTTGTAAGATACCATGAATCAACAGTTCTTAGATTTTAACAACCGTTTCCTCTAATATTTTCATATATTTCGTTTGGAAATATTTAGAGTCAACGAAATATAAAACATCGGAGAAAAAAAAGCTCACGTGCTTACAGTTGCATACCTCACTATAAAGGTAGTTAAAAACTTCAAGAACTTCTCCCTCATTTTGATTGCTTTATTTTATTGGAAGAAAACGCAATAAACGTGCTTCTCTAAATTCAGATTTGATGTTTGTGGAGGGGTAATGACAGTTTGCACAAAATGACTCACAATCCGACTTATTTTCTAACAACCACGTCACTTTTTTAACCACTCGAACCGTTCAGCAACACACATTTCCTCTCTGATCTATAAGAGCAACAGAAAGTTTATTCCTGAAATGAAACTTTTAGATGGAGGGGGGGGGGGGGGGGCGGTGGGGTAAAATCGCTTGATCGAAAGAGCTTTTTTGACGGGGGGGGGGGGAACTTTGCGGCAGTTTTTGGTAAACAGGCTGAAAATATGTGAATGAAATCGGAGTGACGTCAGAGAGGGGGGAGGCTGGAGAAGAAGCGCCTCTGAAGCCGGTGCGCCCAGGAAAAAAAGAAAAAAAAAAAAACCCCAACTGCGCACAATGGCACCAAATATCCCATTCCTTCTCTACATTTTTACTGCTCGATAAATTTCGTTTTCGTTTTCTGCAGGGATTCGACGGGTTATCACGCGTTCTGTAGTTTTTTGGGTTTAATCCACCAGACAAATGTTGCCTCTTGCAGATTTGTATGCAAGGATTAATGGATTTTTGACGAAAGATAAAGGTAATATCACCTGAACACCTTCAGAATAACTTGACGATTGTGACTAATCTCGTGAGTGTGTGTGGTGATTGCGTATGTGGCGGTTTTCAATGTTCATTTTCATTTATTCCTTCTAAAGACCAAATGTTTACTTCACAGAGGGGTTGGGTATTATCCGAATTCTTCTAAATGATAGGTTTTTCCATTTGCATTCGCATGCATTATTCAGCCCCAAATCTATATTTGGTGTTTTTGATAAAAGAACCGATCCATCATTTTTGTCATGCTGCTAAACGGCGGTCATTTCAGGTCAATGAAAAGCAGGTTCTGCAGCTTGACTCCGGCTACTGAGCTGCAACCAAACACCACATTCCCTGTTTTCTTGTGGAAGAGGGTTTAAGAAAAACACATTTCAGTGGACTCACCTGTGAGAGAGGTGAGAGGCGAGGTGGACATCCTCCTTTTCTTTTTCTTTTTTTTTTTTTTCTCTCCGCCAATGAATGAAATGGCACCTAATCTTATTCCCTTGATTTCCCCTTTGGGATTGTCCAAACGCAGTCAGGAGTGGAGATGAGCCTGCTGGACTTCAGCTTCAGCGCAGTTTAAAGGACATATTTCAAGGCGCACAGTAGATGTGTGAAACCAAGTGACCAACTGGAATCAAAGAGATTTTCCATGGATGAATATTTTATAGTGACTCTGTAACACAAGCTGCAAGCAACGTGACAGTCCGGCAGATTTGTCTTAAATGTGCAACAGTGAGCCGACAGATTGGTGTGAAGCGCAGGTCCTCTTCAGAAATGCTCCATGTTTCAGTGCAGCTCCCATTTCGCACAGCTCAGATGCGTTGATAGTCATCCTGGTTGGGCGAAGTCTATAAATCCAACTCCTAACAAAATAGAAAAATGAGAAATGTGAACATTTTAGATGCAACACTAGTGGATTTCCTTCCTCAGTGAGCTTGCTTAAAAAAAAAATGAAAATGCGCCATTTAAAGAGATTCTGCATTGCTCCTCAAACCATGTGGCATCTGTGGCCTCCCCCACCTTTCTCTTGTTGATCAAGATCCATACCTCACATCCCCCACCCAGCATGCTCTCACTGCACTCATTCAGCCACTCCAAACTCAGAATTAAAATTAGGGGTTCTTTGAGTCTGATAATGGATGTTTCACTGCCTTCAAGCGATGCATTTAAAATTAAACCTTAATTTA
The DNA here is from genome assembly GCF_963383615.2 of Lipophrys pholis. NCBI lineage: Eukaryota > Metazoa > Chordata > Actinopteri > Blenniiformes > Blenniidae > Lipophrys > Lipophrys pholis. The sequence continues at coordinate 14,349,783 of NC_137649.1, forward strand.
CCCCCCCCAACAGACTAAAGCCAAACTTTTAGAACAGATCAGATCTGCGTTTTTCCTCATTGTGCCTTGAAGCCCCGCAGAGCGACCCCAGTCAGATGGTTCCAGATCAGTGATCGGGACCTGGCCGCACCACAGAACCGAACAGGGAGGAGACATAAATAGCGCCACCTATTGGTTCATACAAAATCCACCAACTTCACAAGTTTGTCCATAGTAGAAAGTAGACAAATTATTGCATGTGGCCTCCATAGATAGATAGATAGATAGATAGATAGATAGATAGATCGGTAATTCATGTTTTATAAATATATATTTAAAAAAATCCATTTAGGCTAGCAGATAATGAATTAATGTTTTATGTACATGTTTATATATAGAAAAAAGTTAAAATTTAAAATAAGAGCGAAGACACTTAATCCTGATTTTTAAAAAAGTGAGAAAACATGAACATGAATCGGTTTAATGTCCACAGTTGAGTGAGGTTGATGGGAATTATTTCCTTGCACTCCTTCCGCCGGATAAGATAGTTCCACAGTAGAGGCTGAGCGGCGCATTAACATTTCAGTAAGGTCACAGGTGTGCTGCCATTGGACGTTTTATACCGTCTTCAAACGCGTCGACCAATCAGAGGCGAGGGCCCGCTCCACCAGTCTCTCTCGACCCTCCAAAGGCGCGTGGGGAAACTATTTCCACGCCTTTAAAACTTTCTAGAACAACTAAAACAATTTTTGTTCCGATGTATTTCAATAAATTTGCATGATGGTGCATTATTTTTTTCAGCTCAGAGAAAATGAAAATAATCGCGCTCTGGTCAATTTCAGGAGCGGGTTTTGCAGGGAGGTTAAGCGCCACCTGCTGGAGCGACATTCTCCTCTGCGCGTGTGCGCGTTCGTGCACCCGCACATGCCTCAGGCTGCTAATATAAATTGGCTATAAGATGATTGATTGTACTGAAAAACTCCACTTTTGGTCCGTCTTGACACCCTCACTGCTTTACTGTGTAGAGGAATCAAATGACCTCACACAGCCTTTCATTATGTAGCCTATATTTATATGTCTTTATCTTTGTGACTCTTTATTTTCAACATACATACAAGAGAAAGAAAGAAAAAGAAACATTTAGATTAATTAATCAAAACAAAAAAAAGAAACATCACAATCCACTTAATCTATATTTGCATCAACGAAAAAAGTAGGAAGGAGTAAAAACTTTTGCTAAGTTCAACGCAAAAAAGTCCAAATTTTGCACTTTACCAATGATTACTTTTAGAATAGGTGGGATGCAAAGATTTCTTTGGTTGTTTGGGCTTTATCAAGAGCTCTGTGTCTAGTTTTACGGTGCCATTATTATTTTGTGAACATCATGTTCATGTTGAGCTGAAAAACTAAAAACGATAAACTAAGTCAGCACTCCATGTAAAGTGTAGAGATACAAAGCAACTTTGGGACTTTAGTAATTACAAGGGACTTTGTAAAAGTGTATTTGTTCCACTTTACATCCCTTCCTGCTCCAGTTTTCCCACAAGACGAGAAAACATTAACAAAGATATGATCAGGAAAGTGAATCTTTGACATTCAGTGCCAAGTTCATATTTTGATTGACTTATTTTGTGAATCCAAACTTTTTGTAAGACGTTCAAACGAGATGCTTTGAAATCAAATTGGTTACTGAGGATAACGAGGAAGATATTTTCTTTGACTTTTGTAACTTTTCTACTTTTGTAGAGCTGAACGGGTGCCAACATTTTAATTATGGAAGTTGTCACTTTGTCATGGATTGGATTTCTTTTTCTTAATTTTAACATTTCCTTGTAGTTTATTTTGTTCAAGACCTACTTTCAAGTTTGTTTATTCTCCAAAATGAGCACAAAAGAAGCCGATGGTGTCAAACATGTGTCTTCAGATGAAATACTTTAGCAGCTGGATGTAATTTGGAGGATATATCTTTGATTTAATATATCAAAACATAATGAACAGCTCAAAATCACCAACAATAAATTTTCAATCCATTTGGAGTTGCTCACTGTTCAGGCCTGCATTCTCCCCCCAATTACCTTCATTCGTTGAAAAGTTTGATTGGATATGAAAGACATCTTTTATACAAAAAATATATTAGAGAACATGTCGTTGTTGAATGAAAACATAAACTCTAAAGTGTAGATGGAAACCCATTTTAATTCATTCAGATCTTTAGTAGGCAACATGCAATTGAATAAAACTCAAAGTTGTGAATTTCATATTATTATTTTTTCATGGTCATGATCCTTTGAAGTTCCACATTTACCCTAAATTCTTTGTAAATGAATGGATTTACTGTAGAGAAGTTATCAAATAGGAAATTTGACCAAGAAGCTGCTGCATTCAAGAAAAGACCTTGAAAGAGTTCACTCTGCTCTGCTGCATATTTTTCTTCAGAAAACACACACACACACACACACACACACACACACACGCACAAAGAGGGGCATCAGAGAAGTTCCCGAACATGAAACCTGTATGTTAAGTAATCCACATGGGGCCCTGTGTCAGACCACCCTCATTTCTGCTCCTGCTTTGCACGTGTTGGGCCATTTTCAGCGCTACTGCCCCCTGGTGGACAAAACAGAAAGGGCAGGTGCAGTAAGTCGTTAAAGTACTTTGTGTAAATCAAACACGTTAATAAAAGCAAAAACAGGAAAATCCAATTGTGTGGTTGTTTGTTTGATTTTTCACTTGTAGACTCTCCTAACTCCAAAACTATATAAGGTCAAAGTCCTCTCGCTTGTTTCTTTTTTAATTATATAAGAAAACACACTGGAATAGGATACACACATTCACTTTACATTTATTTTTGTTTCCCAACCTACACGCGGAAGCAATTGAGGATATAGATAGTTATATCACACCTTGCTGTTACCAAGGTCACTTTCTACAATTTTTTAAATTGACTTTAATTTGACTTTCACACACACCTCTGAGCATTTCAGTTCTGCACACCACAACATATGAGAAATTAAACAACTAAGATGTGCTATAAATGCATCCAAATCAAGAAAATGATACATGAATTAATTGCAGTATTTGTGTTCTTCACCATCCTGATGTTGTGGAGTTTGCATGTATACATTTTCTCCTGGTGATCCATATTGTAACCAGAAAGACAGTTTCTTCTTACAGATTCTCAGATGAATGACGTTTTCCCTGATTTCATCAGTTGAATATTGAATAATTAAGTGTTTGTGAAGATGCTTTCAATGGAGAGGCATTTTATTCCTTTGTTCCATCATTTAGACTAATCAGAAGAGAAAAGATTTGCAGCAATGATGGGAAATGTTTTTATGGCTGTGAGGGATCACAACACCATCCTCACCATCAGGAGCACCTCCACGAGTTCAGACATCATCAAACTACTGAGCAAAAAGAGAGGAACAAAGTCAGTTTAAAAAGTTGTTTATTGTAATTGTGGCATTATGTTTGTCTCCCTTTTGAAAGGTAAACAATCAGAACAAGTCAAGAGGTAGAAATCTTCAGTCTGAAAATAACATTGGGACTGACATACACACATTCACTCTCACACACACTAAACACTATTTTTTTGCAAGTTTCTCCAGCAACACTGTCCACATGCAGTGGACGTTTCCACAATACTGTAGTGTGAGAATTGTACATGACCTCCAGCCAATAACCTGCATTGTTTGCACGAACAAGAAATAAATAAGATCTATCGAGCTGGAAATCCTGGGACACACTATTTCATTTCCTAAATAAACCATTTTCACCTCATGACTTCAACGGCTGATTTGTTGTTTACTCCCTCCATTCATTGCAGTCCCTGCCTTTACATAGAACTACAAACATGGCCGACAGTAAGTGAGTTGAGTGCTGCGAGCTCCAGTAACAGGCTCGCCACACTGTGGAGACAGAACAGCTTGGTGCATTACAAAAAAAAATAAAATAAAAAACCAGACGGTAAAAGTGGCCATGTTAAACCACCCTGTTATTAAGTGTTGGTGTTGTGAAGAAAATGTCACCAGATGGGATGAGCTGCATTTTAAAGATAATCTGTGTGCAGAACAGAAGAAACAACCGTTCAACACACGCGTCAGCGGCACTCTATTTGACCCAGGAGATGTTGAGACAGCGGGCGATGAAGGCGTAGGTGTCGGCCACTTCCTGGATGACCTTGCTGGTGGGCTTCCCGGCGCCGTGTCCCGACTTCGTGTCCACCAGGATGAAGAGAGGATTTGTCTGCTTGGAGCTGCGGCCCACGATGTTCTGCAGGGTGGCGATGTATTTGAGGGAGTGGAGAGGCACGACGCGGTCGTCGTGGTCCCCCGTCAGCAGGAGGACCGCCGGGTACTGAACCCCGTTGCCTTCTGGGATGCGGATGTTATGGAGGGGGGAGTATCTGTCGGAGAGGAGGAGTCAGAAACAAGAGTCAGCGAGCTTCTTTGGTCTGATAGTTACAAACAATAAAATGAAGCCACATTCAGTTCCTGGTCGGAATAAACATCATGAGCTCCAAAAAGCTTCTAATCATACTTGTTTAGCAATTTCCTGCTCTCAGATTACACTGAGTCAAATTACACAATTCCATTTAATAATCTTGCATTTCTCATCTTTAAAGAAACTAAATAAAGAAATGGATTCCTTTTCCCGTGTTACACATTACTAAATACCACAGACCTGTGAGGAATCTTTTCAGTCAGCTGCTGAAGGTAAACAAACCCCATGTGTGACAGAAGAGATCGAGATGCGAAGCACGAATCAAAATCTAGACTCAGTCACCAAAAGCACCTACTTGATGAGCCACTCAAACTGCTCCTCGTCCTCCGAGCAGCCGAAGTCCGTGGTCCAGGCGTGTCCGATGGTGAACTTGTGGAACTTCAGCATGTCCATGACGCCCACCTGAGCGACGGCACAGCCGAACAGCTCGGGCCGCTGGTTCACGCAGGCCGCTGGGCGAGGAGCACACGGTCAGACACGGCACGGACTGCAGCTACGTGCTGAAACTGAAAACCTGCAGTCTGCGTTGTTGTTGTTTACATACCGACAAGCAGGCCGCCGTTGGAGCCTCCGTTTATAGTGAGTTTGGAGGGAGAAGTGTATCCCTCTTTGACGAGATACTCCGCCGCACACTGGAAGTCTGTGAAGCAGTTCTGCTTGTTTGCCAGCATGCCAGCTGAAGAGAAGAATGGAAAGGATTAAAACCAAGAGCTGACGGTGCACGTGTGTCTGAATGTTTCGGCCAGGAATCGTGTTTCAAGCCCCCGCCCACCTTTGTGCCAGGTCTCGCCGTACTCTCCCCCTCCCCTGATGTTGGCCACAGCCAGAACTCCGCCCAGGTGCCGCACGAAGATGAGTCTGGAGACGCTGTAGCTCGGTGTGATGGAGATGTTGAAGCCCCCGTAGCCGTACAGAAAACCAGGGTGGGAGCCGTCGAGTTTGATGCCCTTCTTGTGAACAATGAACATGGGGATCTGTGTGCCGTCTTTGGAGGGATAGAAGATCTGAGTAAAAGGGAACAACAGACAATAAATTATAAAGAGCTCAAGATGAATAAAGTTTACATAAGCTTAGTTTGTTAAGAGTTTGTGTGGATGTAGGATCTAAAATTTGAAGTTTTAGGGTACTAACAAACATAAAAGCAGTTTGGAGTTTCGGAAAGTAATAGAGATACCGTATTTGACTTTAAGTATGTTTGATATTTCCAAACAGAAGAATTTTCTTGTGTCATACACATCTCAGATTGGTTTTTCTCATGACTGAGTTACTTGTCATATCAAGATCATTAAGAATATATTAGGATTTGGCTTTAATACATAACATATTGTAGCCGCTTGAAAGTATTTAGGCATTTGAAGCTTCAAGTACTGAAGCACAACAATTTGTAAATAGACAAACCAGGAGTTCTCTAAACCAGGGCTGCAATGATGAATCCATAATGATAAAAGCTTGAATATTGAAACAGTTCACAACAAATTTCATTATGATTCTGTTGTGTCTTGTCATTAATGCTTCAAAACCTGTTTACATTACTGGCCGGGCTTTTCAAGTTCATGTAGTTTGGATTCTTACAAACAGAAGACACACGGTTGCTTTAGTACATGAAAGAAATTAGGCTTTTTCGACCTCTTTCCTCCATAGAAGTGAACGCACTGGAGGCAAGACAAGGACCCATCCAAGATGGCCGTCTGCCGTGCAGCTTACCTCATGCTGTATTTAAATGTCTTTGAGAAACATGAGAAGTAAACCCTTATTTGCTCTGCCAATTCAGACTTTTTATTTTCCTTTTAATTCAGTTTTTCATACAACAGATCAGCCTGCCAAACAAAAAAACCACTGATTCACATCTCAACACCGGCAAAAGACTTAAATGGGGAAAGTGAAAGCATCACGAAAAGCCCCAAAGAGACCCATCCTTTAAAACCCTTTAAAAGTTCTATTTATTCAAATATCTGAAGTTTAGTATCAATGGCACGAGTCAAACGCAAATGAAAATCGACCACAAAGAAGAATGAAATTGACCTTCAGGTGGAATTACCTGTGTGGTCTGGTAGTCGGAGGGGTTGAAGCCCTTGACGGTGACCTCTCTGAAGATGTGGGGCTGCAGCGGCTCCTTCGTTAGGTCACAATGGTAGATGATGGCTAGGTGGAGGAGAGAGAAAGCATTTTATTTAATGCTTAATTCTACAGGCTTTAGAGAACGGACTTTTCCAGTAAACATTAATAAAACACGTTTTCTTTTTAATTCCTATTCGAGTATTTAAAATATTTGTCAGAAAAACTGAACTTTCTCGTTATAAAGATAGTTTGATTATATTTTTAGCTGATGTAGGTGCTTAAAATATAGTTGTTTTCTTTATGTAATTGGAGTTTGATTAAGTTCATAGTCTGAGCAAAACAAATTAAAAATGCATCTTAACATGCAGGAATAACGTCAGATGTAGATTCTCCCACGGAAAGGCTGACGTTTTGTTACCTGGGGATAGGAAAGAGGTGAAATAGTAGAAGATCTCAGAGTCCCGTTTCCGCCCTGTGAAGCCCACAATGGAGCCAACGTCCAGACTGAAAGTCCTCAGCTCCTCTCCTGAGCTCAGGCGGTACATCTTCAACACATTCTTCACGTCGTGAAGAAAACACACAAACAGATAGCTGGAGAATGTACAGGTGGCGAACACTGCGGGAACAACATCACAAAGAAAACACCGACAGTGAGGAAGGTGATTTTTCGGATTTGGTGCAAAAAAATAAACACCTCAATAATTCAAAAGTGTTAGAACTGCTCACCAATAACATCCTTGTCGTGCTGAGGGATGAGCTCCTTCCAGTTGCCCTGATCAGGCGAAGCAAAGTCGATGTTGATGAGTCTGTAACGCGGGGCGTCTAAATTCGTCTTGAAAGTGAACAAGGTGCCCTCGTTGGTCACATATTCATACTCGGCATCAAAGTTGTCGATTAACTTCACCCATGGCAAAAGTCCTAGAAATACATGAAAGGGTGCAAAAATATATAAATAAATAACACCTCTTTTAAGCTGCAAGAGGAAACATACTGTTCCCATATAATATCCACAAACATTGGTATCATACCTGTAATGCCCCCGGGAGTGATCTTGAGATCACAATACCACAGCCTGTTGACAGGATCGCAGCCTTCTCTGATAGAGAGCAGCACATAACGTCCATCGTCTGACACCTGCAATGCACACACAATCACAGATCCTGAACAAATGATCAGATGACGCATGCATTCGGATAAAGCTATCCACTCTAGGGACAAATAGAAAGAAAAGAAAATGCTTCAGGCATACCTCAGCCCCACTCATCCACTTGGGGTGGTCGGGAAACTCGGCGCACAAGACGTCCTCGGACTGTGACGTCCCCAAAACATGAAAATACAACTTCTGATAGAGGTTGGTGGAGGTCTCAGTCCCTGAAAGAAGCAACGAATTGTACTGTCAACTTGGCAAAAAATACTTTATTATAAGGGATACAAACTAAAAACAGATAAATTGGGAAAAGCTCTGAATTGAATAACTCCATAACATCCATGAAAGCTTGTGAACTAAACCTGACAAAATAGTTTGATTGTTTTCTAAGGAAACCATTGCAGGTTTATCAGTGCCTTACCGTCACTTTTGCCTTCCTGGTCGGGATAAGAGTTATAGAAAAGGCCCTTTCCATCATGAGTCCAGGACATGCAGCTAAACTTGACTCGCTCCAGGCGATCTTCCAAAGGCACGGCACCTTCCACACGCAGGAAGCGGATCTCCACCCAGTCGGAGCCACTGGCACTGGTGCCATATGCCAGGTACTCCCCGTCCTCAGAGAATGCATAGCCTTAAAGTGACACAGTCGATATTGATCAATTCACAGGAGTTGATGTTATAAATTCAAAGTATTTAGAGAAGGTTATTTTGAGGAATGAACATTCAAAACCTGGGTGATATTACCATTTCAAGTACCATCTGAAGAATCTGTCTCTGACAGTTTTTTAAGATAAGATGAGGCTGTACAGCTAAAACTCTTTCAAACTTTGTTTTTTAAAAAGGAGCACTAATAATAAACTAAAAACAGAGGGAGAAATACACATAGGTGAAACAAGTTATTGCCGTTACTACATACCCCGCAGTGCTACTGTCCCATCATCAGAAAACGTGTTTGGATCTAAGAAGACTGTGGGCTCAGCATCCAGGCTCTCCTGCAAATACATCACACTCTGGTTCTGCAGGCCTGTGTTGTAGAAGTGAAAGTACCTGCAATAACGAGAAAGGGGGGGGGGCTCACCATTTCGTTGGCTACAATTAGACTTGTAATTGAGACAGAAAATCAAAACCAGCTTTCCCGAACAGATTTGGCTGCATGTCTCACCTGCTTCCCCTCTTGAAAGGGCAGCTGTACTTGGGATAATCATACAGTTCAGTCATGCGCTCCTTGAAGAGATCTCGCACTTCACAGCGCTCTAAATACGGCAACGTAAGCTGGTTCTGGGCAGTAACAAAGGCCTGGTGGGGAAAAAAAAGAAACAATACCAAACACATTGTCATTTTACACATTGGTAGAGATCATTTGCACGAGAAGCAGACACACCGAGTGATACTTTTGAACAATAAAACCACTTCAGTGGACAGTCCAGATTTTACTCATCAACATCAAGAGCATCGAGCAATCTAGGTTTTCTGAAACTGTCTCTTATATCAATGAGATGAGTCTCAACAGCAGGAACAAGTGTGATCTGAGAGTATTAGTGGTGCCACTATGACAGATTCTGCAGTACGGACAGCAAAGCATCGAATTCTAATTCAAAATGTTAATATACACTTACTATGGCGACATGAATAAACAAAATCCAACAATAACACCCAAAGAACGAGGCAACAGATTCAGGGCATCCTAATGAAAACAATGCTAAGGCTTACCTGTGTCTTTTCGCTGTCCGGATCCTCCAGCCAGCTGTAGGGATCCGGCACTTTGTTGCCGTGATAGACATCGAGCTGCAGACAGTAGTGACAAGTTATTTAAGATGTGAAGCGGCTCCAAGGTGTGGCAGCAGTAAAACACACTTCATCTCACGAACTGTTAAAGTCAAATCTGAGCTGCATAGCTCACCACGCAGCATCGGAAACGCTAGATACGATTAAAAACTAGATAACTTCCCTCATTTGTCAACATAGTCAGCCTGGACCGTTAGATGCGGCTAAGCTAACTAGCGAGCTAACAAAGCAAACGCCCGTTTTAATGAATGATTAAGCGTCATTGGCATGCTAGGCTACTTAGCACGCTCACTTACAACCGCCTCGTCGCGGTACGCCTGCGGGTATTGGAAGGACATTCTGGAAGTCAGCTTTCGTGGACTGCGCAGGGAGTGAAGTTGAGTGAAGGAGCGAAGCAGCGGGTTTGAGAAGAGTCTGTGAATCCTGTAAATCATTAACGTGAAGCTCCGAGGATGACAGTGCCGGAGAGGAAGGAGCTGCTCACAAAAAGAGAGTTCACCGCTGCTGTCCGGGTCCTCGTTGAATGTCACACCGCCCTCTGTGGGACAGGCATGAGAAGACACCCAAGGAGGCCGCGCGGTGCGTTGAAGCAGTGGTTATTTGATCGTCACATAAAAATAGTATTTTGCAGTTCAAGCTGCAAATGTTATACAATTCAAGTAGTATTTTTTACTCTCTTTTTCACATACGCCAAGTAAAAACATTGTCATTAAAGGACACAGGGAAGCATGGTTGTAAAAAGTCCAGCTGATTTTGTCCATTTTGCCCTCACAGGATTTTCTTTTAATGACAAATTGTATAAGTTAAGAACACCAACAAAGACAAAGGAACAGAACAGCTCCTCAAACCATCTCGTTGACTAGAACAGGGGTGGGCAAAAAATGTTCCCCTAGGGCCACATGAAAAATAAACACTGCCATTAAGGTCAAGACATAAGCTAACTTCAGTTTTGCTCAATAACAATTGTTTTATAATAGAAAGCATTTTTTTACATGTTTTTTGTGAGATACTGTTGCTCTGCATCACTTTTTCACAGTCTTTGTTTGGAAATCATGATTATCTTTTTCTGGTGTAAGTAAATAAAATCTATATTTCCTCATTATCCATCTTTTTTCCCCACTGTGAAACACCACATTTGGGAGGTAACATCTGCTTGCTCTGCTATAAGCTGCTAGACACAACCAATAATGTAATAATGGCCAATGACATGAAAAATGTGACCATTTTAGATGTAATAAAGAAAGAAAATAACTTGCTGATAATGTATGCCTCAAATAGAGTCATTTTCATTTGATTCAGGATTTCCTAGTGGCACTCTGTTCATGCAGAGCTGAAGAGCCATAAATGCTGCCCAGGCCTTAATATGCCAAACAGCTCTGGACTAGAAGATAGAGTCACACAGAGCACAAATACGAGGATATAAAGTCAGGTCTAATCGGTATTATATACTGAGTCTATTTGGTCCAACTCCTGTGAAAGTTTTCCTTTTCTACCTTGGGAGAAAATGATATTTTTTTCCAAAACATAGACTTCTGTTTGTGTATGTTTTCTGACAGATTTTCATCATGTTCAGAAAGCACCGGTCTCTGGTCCAAAGACAGTTGTAAAAACCTTGGATCAAGACTTAACCCGAAACGCCACTAGGGGGAATACAGCTCCAAAATACCATTTTTTTTTTTTTTATTCTTGTTTTTGTTGTTGTTTTCTTTCTGTAGCGCATCTCAAAAACATAAAGCACAATCTTATTTTACCATAATTTAAATAAAACATTTGTTTAAACTTCATTGTACTTTATATTTATAACACTTACAGTTGAATACTGTATGTCTCACTTTTTCGTTTCTATTAAGTTTCATTCTAACTTCAATTTCATACAATGAGAGTGTGTTATTTTGTATTTTTATTAACTAGAGGCTATAATAACCTATTATCTTTCAATCACATTGATGTTGAGACATTCAACCATTTGAATCTATTTTGCCTTATTTAAGTGGGAATATGATCAGTATTAAGGACAAGCAGAGTATAATGGATCTTGTTTTACTCACAGAAAATATTCTGCAGAGTAAAGAACGATGTTACATCTCTAGTTAAATGTTATCCGAGACCATTGGGGATCTCAATCACTGGCCTTATCTATCTGACAGCACAGGAGAGAGGTCAACTCTTTTTCTCTTTTTGCTCATCCTCCTCCTCATCCCCTCCCTCCTTCCCTTAATCAATCACAGCTGATTTGACCATTATTATCTCTGGCACCTTCTCTTACACAATGACTGATTGGTTCAGGCTCCTGAAGGTGGGACACAATGGAACAAAATGAGATATGATGATAAGTTAGGGGGTTTTTTTTCAGCAAAAAAATTGGGATCTTAAACATTAGCTCTTTGCTTCAGTTTATCAGCATGTATCCTGCGGCCGTGTGTATTTTTAGAATGTTTTGTTGTTGAAGGGATCTTGCTGCTTGTTGTAAATGTTGTTCCCCTCCTCTGTGACGCCACAGTTTGACCACATGTCATTCGACAGGTATGCAGATAAGAGCCTCGAGACAGGTTTAATTATACAGCAATGTTTCCGTCCAAGAGGAAACGCATTGTTTGGATACCGCCGCTGATCAAACAGTCAGATGTCTTCAGCGAGATGGGCAAGTGTTGATACTTTTAGATTTTGGCCTGAAGTGTGTCAGGGTTGTCACGCCGCCGGGGCCCCGGCCCAGACACAATATCTTCGGTGAATGCATGAAAGTGTAAAAAAGAGAGAAACAGTGTGCAGGTGGAGGAAAAACAAGAAACATTCCACCTGTGCTGTGCTCTATGAGAGTAGGTGGATGTTTTTGTGTCACAGGGTGGTCAAAGGGTGGTCTCGACCTCCCCTCCCCCTCAAACTAAAGTCTAATTCTCTTCCTTAAATTGCAGTCAGAAATCCCCCCCCCCCCCCCCCCCCTCTCTGTGCAAAGAGGGTCGCTTCCTGTTTCTCCACAATGCAGTCTGATATGGATCAAAAGGCTATTGTATTCTGACGCCTCTGACAGTTTGAATGAGTGTATTTGCACTGCAAAATGGACTTTTTCCACCCATGGACTGGTTGAATCCGTGCACTTGTATATTTGACAAGACCACCAGGCCAAAGCTGGAGGTGTCCTTTCATGAAGCGCACCTCCTTTTCCTCTTTTGGACTTCCATTGTCCCTAGTCAAAAGTAATCTGTCTCCACCATAGTCGGAAGCACCTGTCTGTGTTGCAGCGGACAAAGAAGGATGACCACCTGTTGTGTTTCAGTGCACAGGGGTTACTACAAGGTTAAGCCATTGAAAAAAAAAAAAAGGTTTTTAAAAAGAATACTTAAAACTTCCAAAAATGACCTTAATCATCAGAAACATTATGACTATCATTTATATAGTATAAGAAGGTATTCATATGTTTGTTGTTTAACACCCTTTACAAGCCTATAAATCAAATTCTTGTATTTCAAAATACTTTGTATTTTTTTGAAATATTTGTCTGTCTTTTTGGTAGTTTGGTATTTCTTTTTAAGTGTTTACTGGGGGTCCGCTAACTCTCGCCTCACAGTGACGAGTTCCCAGGTTCAAGTCCGGGCTGTGTGGAGACTGCGTGCTCTCTTTGTGCATGAGTTTTCCTCAGGTACTCCTTGCTACCTACAAATGTGTGTTAGACATGAATTGGTGACCATAAAATGTTGTGAATGTGTCTGTTTGCTTCACCGATTGCCCCAGCTCCTGCGAAACCCCCCCAAGGTGGGTGAAATGTTGTATAGGATGTGGATGATGGGTAGAAGTCTCTACTGAGCAAAGTATGTGAGCGCATGCTGAGCAGGCTTAATTTGAACCCCACTGTTATATGATTGACGATTGACTGACTAGTTAACATTCAGACACGAGTTTGAGTGAGAAGAGTCAAAAAAAAAAAAAGTTTTTGAAGCATAAGAAGCCAAAACAAGAAATTTCAGGGGTTTTGGGAAAAGAAAGACTTATTACTGCCGGGCCTGAACGCTGTGGTGGCTGTACATAAATACAAATGTTCTGGACTTTCAAACTTTTATCCATATGTTCACATGCATTTGTCTCCTTTGCATTGAAAAAATTTAAATGATTCTATTGATGATAACTTGTTGCACTGAGACGTCACTTTTGAGGATATGTGTAACTGAGACGTCTGGGGGGGGGGGGGGACTATGTGAGTGGTTCCTGTAAAGTGCTGACATTTAGTTACTTCAAAGGACTTTACAGTAAGTTAAACCTTAAAGCAAAGCGAAAGCTGCTCATCAAGCCCATCAGTGGAGATGAACAAACTGTAAAATGATGTGACTGGGTTAACCAGTTTTACATACCAAGATGGAACGATAAGAGCAACTGATCCATCAGTGATCCCTTTCAAAACCAGAAACACACAAACGATTTCTTGGAAGTGAACTAATATTGGCGCAGCAGGAAGGAATGACGTTTCCATAGACACACTGACAATGTGCCAGTAGATTTATTTTGATAGTAATCTGGCATCTTCACAGTCTTAATTTCCGGCTTCACTGTTGCATTAAACTTAAATTCATTACGATTCTTAATGTCCATGAGATGGAACCCAGCTCCAAGTTTCCCATATTTACTTGTCTGTTCCATGTGTGCAGATTGCACTCATGTGTCTCTACATTTACATTATACTGAATTTCTAGTATTGGTGAAAGTTATGAAGGTAGACAACAATTTCGCTCAAAATATTTTTGCTGAAAAAACATTTGGGACCACATGTGGAAAAGAAACGTGCAGGTCAATGCTTAAAAAAACCCCGAAACATATTCATAGATAAGAAGACTGATAACACCTCTAGTGTTGGAATTAAGTAAAGTAGTTTACTGTTTGATTAGAACCTTTATTCATTTTGAATCTAACACAAGTTGGGACTAACGCGCTAACTAACCAAGAAGGAGGAGAATTCAGAAACCAGTCATAATTGGGAGACAGCTCACTAACATTGGTGGATATACAAAGAGTATCTTATAGGTGAGTTACCTTAGAAGTAAAGGAGGATGCAGTTTTGATCCCAGTTGTTTGTGAGCTGTTGCTACTATCACAATCCCAAAAAGGTCTCATGAAATTTTTGAGATTACAAATCCTTGCTTGGTGTTTACGTTTCATGCAATGCTCCAACCGTTTTGGCATTGAGGTTGTACCCTTCTCGAAAAATTGATTGTTGGGCATTTTATTAACGTTCTAGTTCACAGTAAATGGAACAGAGCTGCTCATTGAAATATAACAAGTAAACTACCCATGCGCTCAATGTTTGTGGGGGATTTAATAAGTTTGTACTTCCTGTAACTCATTCTCAAATGTGTTTGATTTATATGATACTGGGCGATGTTGGAACCATATTTAATTTGATTTAAAATAAATAAAGCTGAAGCATTCATTCATCGCTAATGTTGTCATTGCATATCGGAGGTGTTTTGTGTTCTTTCTTTAGAAGATCTTCTCTTACATCGGATAAAATCTTCTGGGATGGCCTGGTCCGAGTCATTCGGCTTAATAATAGTAGTCCAGGAGATCCCAACACAACAAAACAATACACAAGCAATAATAAGGCTGCTTTCAAACAGAGATCACAGGGGCCAGCTTCCTGCCTGGGTGTCATTAGCTGGGGTCTGGATAACAGTGTGTGATGAGGTGGGGAGGGAGGTCAGGCCGAACTGTCCCCTCAGATGTCCTCAGACAACAGGATGTTATTGAGGATCCAGTTGGAGGAAATTACAGCATGCGAGTAAGATAGACGTGATTGGTGCCCAAATTATAGGCAGTGAAAAAAGTCTTTTGATGCATGTATAGTAAGTATGTTCTCAAAGCTAAGGACATGTCAGAGGTGACGCCATGTTTAGGGCAATCCACAGTGACGAATACCACGCTGATCACTGACAATAGAACAGTGTTAATTTGATTTTTGAGCTGCGAAAACAAGCCCAGTGTTGTCCACGAGTTACGTCACCGCTGTTTTACGATGACAGCGGTGAGTGGTTAATAACTTTCTGTCAGTATCTATTCAGACAGAGACCTGATTTCCTTCGTCAGAAAAAAACCCCACATAAAACCAGAAGGCTGTTATTGTTTGCACAGATCCGGTTGAAAAGAGAAAAAGAGAGTACTCAGGTTACCCAAAGCCAAGCTGGTGAAAGAGCTGCGGATAAAAGGACAGATTGAAGAAGCCAAACTGTCAGGTGTGCAAAGTGTTTTATTTACACATGAGCAACGTAGGGGAGAGAAGAGCCAACGTCATTGTCTGAAAACCGATCTCCGTTTGTCAGTCAAAAACGTTTTCACACTGTGCTTTCCTCCTTGTCAAGCTTATCGGCATACTTTTCCTCACTTCGCGCAAAACATCAGGCCCTGCGGATGTGTCCCGTTTCTTCTGTCTTGAGCAGTCGGGTCAAAAGCACCTGAGTGGCAGAACAAAGGCCAGATCTAATAGAGCTCTGACTTAAGTCGGAGTGGTGGTTTGTAATCACTGAGGTGAAGTCCACAGTCGACCAGAGAAACAGGCCTGAAACAAGTTTCCCCTTGTCATTACAGAAACACACACACACACACACACGCACAAACACACACCTCCACTGTGTGTCCGTCAACTCCAGACATCTGCGGCCTTTTCTTTGTTTTGTCTTTGAACCTCACCTCCTTTGTTTACCGGGTTTGTCACTAAAAGACAAGGAGGAGGAGTGAGCGAGAAAGAAAATGAAGGTATTGCTTGCGTGCAGACAGATATTACCCTTTTAAAATGCAAAACAAATATGTGTGCGTGGGTGCCCTGTAATTTTGTAGTTGACATGTGCACTTACAGTGGGGCTCCGGGACCCTTTTAATGACTGGGGCAGGTAACACTGGAGACAGGTGGAGCACGGTGCCGTCTGACTGGTCCTTAAAGAAAGAGAGATAGAGAGAGAGTGTCTGTTTGTACGTGGGTTTTTAAGATTGTCTGACAGAGACTGAGATGTGCCGACAGACACCGTGGCACCTGGTGACCTCATTGATATTGTCACTGAGCGGCGCTAAATTTCCCCTGTTATAATGGACACCATTCCTGTGGTCTTGCTCAAGCAGGAATTCAATAGTCCAGTGGCACTCTTATCAGTGTACATTCATGAGGGCAGACAAACAAAGTTTGTCATTTTGAAAGACGCGTTTATTCTGTTTCCGTTTGATCGTAAAACAAAAGTCAATGCCACTCCTGTCACTTTCCACTGAACTTTATTCTAGGCATCTGCAAGAGGAATTTGTCAGCTTAAGAAGTGGTGGATAGAGGCAGATACGTTGCGTGCCGTCTGTCATTTCTTTTGTTTTTGAGATCAAACAAATATAAAACTGGCAAAAGCAGGAAGTAACAAAGTACAACTACCTTTTCCAACTACTTTTAATTTCTACTCGCTCGAGCTTACCATAAATAATGGCTGTTTTTACTTATATTTTATTTCACTTTAAATTTCAGGCCATTATTTATAAGTTTTTATGCCTCTGGATAAGGAATCTATAACCATTGTCAATGAACTAACTATCTTCTACAACTTCCCACCAAAGATAGTATTCAATTAAGCTGCAAAATGTTTAACCATCAAGATGAAGAGAACACGGTAAAATAAACTTTTATGTATTGTTTTGCTCAACTAAAACTATAATTTAGGTTCCATTCATGTAATAAAGGAACTAAAAATAAGAAAAAATGCCTTTGTTTTACTCTTGAGCAATTTTTAACTCCTTTGATGTTGTTCTTTTGAACGTATCAACTATACATGTTCACTCCAAATACAATTTCAGATCTCAAATCAAAACTCTCTACAACATTTATCGAGAATTGATCATTCATCTATTGTTGCCAGATTGTGCAACAGAGCATATAATTGACCAAAAATAATATTTAGTCAAAATTGAACAACACCATGGGGTGAATGCATAGCAAACATGTTTCACTGGATTCTTGGCTGAAAATGTATTCACACAAAATATGTACATATTTTTGGCCTTTCGGGTTGTTAATTATTGAACAACTGTCAAGGTGAGATCCATGTCAGTATCAGTTACTGCAGTGTAAGGGATTAGTGACACTCACACTAGACACGCACACACATAGGCACCCATGCATGCATGCACACGCACACGTACGCCCACGCACACACACACACAGAGTACGGAATGCGCATGCATGAACACACATATACACAAGCATGTTGCATCGGCTTCAAGGGTCAGGGGAGAGTCGACCAGCCTGTGTTTCCTATTTGGGGATATTACAGTCAGAGAGAGAGAGAGAGAGAGAGAGAGAGAGAGAGAGAGAGAGAGAGAGAGAGAGAGAGAGAGAGAGAGAGAGAGAGAGAGAGAGAGAGAGAGAGTTGGGAGAAACTTTACCGGGTGCCAGAGTGTGACAGCGTGGATCAGGTTCACCTCTGTTTGTTCAGTGACCATCCAGAAATATGGCAGGAATCTGAGAACTGTGAAGATGACTGAGCTGAACTCGCCTTCCATCCCTTTGACACGGACAAATATGAACAGAGAGGATCAAAAGGACCAGAAACAATCCCAGTCACGCACAACAGACAACAGACAACACACAAATCCAGAAATGCACTAAAATCTCTCATCTACATACAATAAATGCTCAAAAGTACACGTTTCAAGCTGATTGTCTTTGGGTTGGATGTCAGTATTTAACTTCAGAGAGTGTGAATAACTGTGTACAACTTTTCTCTTCATCCTTCCCCAATGACGTGTCCATTATTGTCTGGCTTAGTAATCAGGAGGAAGTCAAAACAATGTTAGGAGCCTTTTAACAGAACCAGGTGGGATTCCTGAGGGTCTTACTCTTCCTCTGCAGCACTGCTTCCAGAGAACGTGTAGGTCAGATTTAGGTTCTGTATAAAAACCTTTTTTTATTTATTTTAACAAAGCACATCGAGTTCAGTTGAAATTGATGCAACACGACATGTAATGTCATGAAAAGGCAAATGCTGCATCCAATCATTAGGCGAATGTTTGTGGACAGTTTTTCAGCATGATATCACTGAAGTGTTTGTTTATTCAACGCGAGCTTAAATGAATATCCGTGACAAGTATTTACGTTATGACTAATCTGCTGACTGCCAAACAGCTTTTTGGCAGCATGATAAAATAAATGGTAAACCACACTGAGCTGGCTTCCAAGGAAAGAGTACTGGTATTTCCACTCACGTGTTTGAGTAGCGTTGCAGATTGTGCATGAATATACTGGTTGCAAGCGAGGATCAAACTCATGTGAGTTCATTTCTTCATCGCATTTATTTCTTCTAATATATCTACCTATCGATGTAGTGGAGACCTGTGCGCGTTATTTTCCGGTTATGTCTTTCTTATTAGCGACCAAGCTTGGCATTTCTCTCAGTCAGATCATCTATTTCATACTTAGTAGCACTAAATAATACCGTGAATTGTGTACCAAAACATCTTGACATTCATAAAGCTCCAAAAATAAAGAATGTGTGGTTTAACTACAATATTCCAGCACGGTTTGAGTATTAGTTTTTGTTTTTTTTTCATTTCTTGTAATTTCTTGAGTAATTAAAACAAGTTCCAACAGCAGAACTCTATCTTCATGAGCTGGTCAAAGTTTGATGAATGTAACAAATGTGTACATCTCACATGCATATCCTTCATTATAAGTTCAATGCTATATTGTACACAACCCTGAAACTATCATCTGTCCTGGTGTTTTCCTCGGGCTGTTTAAGACCGGCCTTCATTCATGTCTGTTTCCTTGCAGACATGCATGCGTCCTTGATGTTTTTGTCTGTGGAGCATTAGATATCATCCACAGATAGAAACTGTTAGACTTTGGGTCAGCCCAGTACAGTGATACTCTTCTCTCCTCGTCTCTGTGGGTGGTTTTGTCAGAATTTGAAAAGACATCTGTCATGAAGCGCAGTAGCATTCCTCTCAGCCCAGAAAACCATGATAATAACCCTCCACCTGTCAAGAGGAGATCATCTGGCAAATGACGTGAGATGGTTGGTGGACTTGGTGGGTGGCTGTGTTGCAGTGTTGTTGCTTATTTGCATTCTCACCTGAGAAGAAAGAAAGAAATGATAGAGAAAGTTACAGCCATTTTTCTCCCATTCGTTAGGTTTACATTCGTTCTTTCACTTTTTTCATGTCAATAAAGTATATCTGACCACAATCAAACTGTCAAAAACTGAAAGAAAAGGTTACGAGTGATTTTTCAACCCCAAGCTGAATGGAGCACTGGGTAAATGAAGGCGGAGAAAATCACTTAAAGTAACGTTGAATGGACGAGGAGGCTGAAGAGACCGACAGCCTGATCACAGCACAGCATGGCAGGGGATGAAATGAGGGAGTCAGGTGAGAGTAGTGGGGCTCTGACAACAAGACACTTGTAATAGAATTTGAAATATTTCTCTTCGAGTCAGCCATAAAACCTTGAGAATGGCAGAGGTGGAGGCTGTATCAATCATTTCAGCTGTAATTGGTTATAAAATGAGTTCGGTCTCAACCATCTCTCCTAAAGATCATTGTCTTCATCCTTGGGGGAAGTGACAGGGAAGGAGGGGTCGCCTTTAGTCCTGCTGCGAGAAATGACCTGAGGCAGGTACAGACTCAAGCATGGAAATTACAGAGCCACAACTCCCTACGCCATTTACAGAGGCCCCCCGAGGGTGTTCTTAGCTTACAAGCAAGCAGGTTCAGTCCACTTTTCAACATTAACTGGTGGATAACTGCATTGTCAACTTGTGTAAAAAGCAAAGCTCCCTTTCTACAAGAAGTGAGTGTGAAAAGAATAGAAATCACTTACCTTTGACACTGGATTGAAATTGCGAGATTTGTTGAACACTTTTTCACTTCTAAAAGAATAGATGCATATGCACTTTGTATGAGGCTCATAAATGGAAAGAAAAACACCATATTTTCAATGCACATTCTAGAGGCAATGCAACTGTTGTCAATGCAAAGACAAAACTTGTCTCCAGTTTTGCCACAATATTGTAAACTGACACGTTTATGGAAAAGATTCTCCTGATGAGAGCAAGATTTAATGGTCCTGCTTCATAGGCATCCAGATGAGCTGTAAAGATCCTCAAGTAGAACAGCAGAAAAAACTGAGATTAAGATTAAAGTGGATTGAGAGGCTAAGGTGAACACAAATACACCGATATAAACAGATACGCTGTTTTTCCAGAGTGACGTTGCTCATCTCTGGCTACAGTTAGTTTATTCCTTGGAAGTTTGGCACATAGCCCATAAGAATTACGTAAGCTGTTAGAAAACTGTATGGGTCAATGCTATCCTTTGCCTTTTCAGTATTTTTTTACATTAATTTCTATAGTTGCCGTGTTATCCTGCTTTAGTGGACATGGGCACATTGTGCTTGTGTCCCTTGTTGCATATAATTCTCAATTTAGACTAAAACAAACAGGTGACAAACTAAGAAATCCTGTATTACCTGTTCATGCAAATTCCATTTCCTGAGACTAATTCTCAGATAGTCGGTCCTTTTATTCTTCTTAAACATGGTCATTGTTCAGTTATTCCAACAACACTGGTTGAACAACAGCAACTCGAGATCATCTTTCATCTAACTTTGCCGGATCATTCTGAGAAACACTCACCCACATGTAACTAAAGTTATTTGTGCAATCTCTGTTAAAAGACCCCAGACTGAAAGTCCTTGTTGTCATCATGTGAATTACTCAAACCGTGCCAATGAATAATAGATGTAGTGAAGGGAAGATCTAGATAGAGGCATTAGAGAGGAGGAAGAGGAGGTGAAGGAGAGCTGAATAGAAGGTGATGAATGAGATGACTCCAGGCAAAGAGAAGAAGCAAAACAGTGAGAGAGAAGTGGATTCTAAATTACACGGTGGCTCATGTCAGCAGTCGTAATTAGTAGCCTGGTCAGGTGTGGTGAATGGGACAGGAAGCACGAACAGAGGGATGAAGCAGCACATAACCAAAGGAGAGTCCACGGGGTGCAGGAGCCTCCCGGCACAGATCCGCGCAATATGAATGTCTCTAAACTGGAGAAAGTGACTGAGAGTGGTGCTGATTGTCCCACTGAATGGAAACAAGCTCCGAGACAGGCATGTTGTTCAAAGTGTGGCGTATGTGCAGCGCGTGGATGACAACTCTGAAAAGTCAGAAAAAAGAAATTCCTGAAGCTGGCTGGCAGCCTGCCAAGTCAAATGTTGCTTTTGGAGAAATGAACAAGAGGCGAGAAGCCGGGGTGAAAGCCAGACTGCAGATAGACTCTCAGTACGACCCAAGAATCAACATATTGTGGACCTCACGCCCACTGAGCTGCATGAAACAGCTGTTAACTAGTCTACAGGCACAGGAACACACACTTAAATAGGTCACCTTCACCTGCTTGTCTTCATATTAGTCAATAAAAGTTTCTAGATATTGCCAAATCTTCTATTTGATATGTTTAGCATTTTGTGGCATAAACATTTAAGTTAATTAGCCGTTTGGGATTTATAGACCACAATAAAAAATTATACAATCAGAAATACATCTATATTAGCCTAACAACCGCAGTAAGTTCTTTTACAAGACTAAATTGAGCCAGGCTCGAAATTAGAATATATCTATGAGTTATGCCAGGGTGGAAAAAAATACAGAAATTCTCATCTTTTCCCCTTCAGTCTACAAAAGTCTTGTTGACAGCAACTCAGTATATATTCTATGTTTAGGCATTTATTAAAAGTTTTCAACAGAATTTTTGTTCATTCAAAAGAGCGAAAAATATTTGATTTGACATAAATGTACTATTAAGAAGAGCAAAATTTAGATAACACAGGTAATGATGCTTGTTTAAAATTACAGAGTTTTTATTTTTTTGCAAAAGATGCAGTATCAAAAAATGACGCTGCAGGAACTTTCTTGATATTGTGCAAAATCAAATTTGTTACAACCCCCAGTACATTAGAAATGTCGATTTGAACGGAACTTATTTTTTTAGGAGCCTGTCAATCTTACTTGACAATAAATGTGCACTAAATGATCACATCTCTGTGCTGCTCCCGTGATTCCAAACACCAGGCAGGTTTTCCGCTCTCTCACCCACAGGTAGACGGGGCGACTGCCAGAAAATGAAGATGTATTTGTCTGATCCGGACATAGCTGTGTGACAGCTAGTGTGCACCCCTGGAGAAAGACTCACACCCTGGGGCAAGAGAATGACACACACACACACATCCACCAACCCACCCACACACACACACACACACACAAACACACGCACATACACACACACACCCTCCAAGGAGGAGTCATAGGGCAAAGAGGAGGAGGAGGAGAAGGAGGAGGAGGGAGCACAACAGGAAAAGAGTGTGTATCTCTCTTGTACATAGTAGTACTGAAGGTGTGTGTCTTGAGTGGCAAGAGAAGAGAAGAACTCACATATGCAACTGCTGTGCAGTCAGCCACACATACGAGGAGGGGAGAGAGAGAGAGAGAGAGAGAGAGAAGACCAAGGGAACAACTACTGGTTGCTCATAGACACTCAAGCTCTAGGAGGGGATAGACAACCTGCCTTATGTGTGGCTCTTCTCTAGGCTTCACAGTAAGTATGCAATCTCTATCAATCCTGCAGTTGATTCAAATGGTAAATATTCTAGATTAATGAGCACAGAAAAATGTAACTATCTGGCGTTTTGGGTCAATATATTTTCTGAATTGCAATCCCGTGTCGAAAAGAGTCGCATCAAGGCAGTGTGTGCTTTCTAGAATCAACCTGTTACATGCATTCTTGTGAGCTTCAGCTGTGGGCTTTTTGACTCATGTCTGGATTTCTCAAAGGCTATTTTGTGCTGTATCACAATGTTTGCTGGTTTCGAAGTGAGCTGTCACACTTGTGACAGTCATTCCTAGTCAGCTGTGGTGACACACTTCAGAAAAAAGTAGAGTGAAACGTCTTTTTTAAAACTCACCTCTGTGCACTCTCAATTGCATTTTTCTAATTCTGAGAAAGGCTTGACATAATGTTTCACTGTGGAATATGTGTCACTATTGTCGAAACATGTCAATGTACCGCATGAGATTTTCAAATATTGTTGTTGATGGCTATTTTTGTAAGTGTCAAAACAATGTGCAGTTTGGAAATGTTTAATTTGTTCTTCTTTGAAGTTACATTTTTGAGTTGAGTTTTATCAGTTCGAGAGGAAACGTGGGTCAAGTGACTGCATCGCAAATAATATCTAGCACCAAACTGGAAGAAATCTTAAAAAACAACCATTTAATTTTCTTATTTTCACCTCTTCTCCTTTTCACTGTCTTCCAATCAGTAAAGGCATTGTACTTTTGTATGGACTAAGATACCTGCCAATAAACTTTGTGAGCAAGAAGAGAAAAGAGACAGTCAGGACCAGACAGAAAAAGAGAAAGAAAGTTCAAATCTGGCTGAGAGCCAAGTCTCATTGAGTTCAGAGGAAGTCTGGTTGATTCACGGGGAGCGCTGGTTTCCTTGTGAAAGTGGTCCTGCTCCTGGGCTGACGTGCACAGGAACCTCCCTCATAGCTGAGGGGTTGTGATTCAGAGAGTGACAGGATGTATGGGACAGTGGGGCCAATGGGGCAGCCAACATGAGAGGTTCCCCTTTGAAGTTTGTTTGTCCGGTACAACCAGTTGATGGGATTCTTCATCCATAACGCACTGTGTGATTTTAGTCAAAGCCTTACTTCCTTCAGCTGTTGTTTGTGTTGTCAGTGTTCGCTTCTGAAAAAAAAGAAATGGGAGGAAAGATGTTGTTGCTCAATGGGTAAAGTAATCCCTATAGCCAGAATAGTCCATTTAGATGGCAACACAATGAGATGTGTAAAGAGGTATACATAGATGCGTATAAGTAAATGACTGAATCCTTCTGTCTTTCCTCTAGGCCTCCTCCTCTGAGTGCAACACAGCCATGTTAACCTCAGAAAGATCATCACCAAGCTTAGTGCTCAACACTGCAGCAATGCCAGGGACAGAGGACGTAGACATGACATCATGGAGGGAAGCAGACTTTGAAGAGAAGTGCACTTACATCGTGAAGGACCAACCCCTGGAAGAAGATTCCGAAAACCACAGAAAGACAAAAGCGGAGAGATCCTTACCCAGAAACCTGCTCCTGAAACGCTGCCACAACTCAAACGAGGTACACGAGGCTTCCTTTGTTTGTCGTTTATTCAAATCTTCGGAGGAACACAAGGTTTTAGACGTTGTTTCACGTCTTATTTTTAATGAGGGCAATAAAATTATGCAGAGATGTATACAATCGAATCCCAAAATATCTTAGGTTTGTGTGGGTATTTACAGTAGTTGTTTATTAAATTCTGAGTCCTTGCGTCACTCCAACATCCTTCCATCCACTCATCCATCCCTAAGCAGGAAGTACTTGACATGTTGTTGTCTAATTTGAGCTTTTCCTCTCTGCTAAATGTGTGTAGAAGCAAAGATAGAGACAATGGCCCAAGTACCTTAGTACAAGCTCAAACGCTCAATGATTACTATGATGATTTCCATCCCTTCGTTCCAACTGAATATTACACCATAAAGCAAATTGAAGCATTGGGATCCATTATAGGGTTAAATTAATCTGGATCAAGTGTGTAGCAGTTAGACTATAGGCTAGGTTAATTGTGACTGAGTTTAAGAAGAGCTAAGATATCATAGATATTATGAAAAATACAAAAGCTCAAACCCACAGGATAAGTCATGAAAAGGAAACATTACGTTTCCTTTAAAAAAAAAACCCAACCCAAAACAAAACATTAAAGTAACCGAGAGTCTTCTCATAAATACTATAAATCAGGTCAGACCAGAGGAAGTAGCCTGGCTGCCTGTTTCAGAAATACTTGCATTACCACTTTGACCTTCAAAGCCTCAGTGACACTGAAGAACAGGATACATAACAATTGATACAAGGACACCTCAGATGCAGTCATAAGGCAAAGCTATAAACACAAGGGCAGAACTAGCTGAATATGCTAGAAACAGACTGTATGGACAAGCAAAATGTGTCTTCTCCAGCTACATACACAGTCAGTGTGCACCGAGATCAAAGAGAGAATACATTATCATTGCTTTGGGGCTTTTGCTTTTTTTAACACGGAGCTCAAGGTGCAGTCAACTGGTCAGGGTGTGACCGTGACACCTTATCCACGCTTCCCCACCCGAGAGGCTTGAGACAGGGGGGTGAGTTTCACACCTGGAGGTAGCAGAACAAGAGTAGTGGTGAAATTTTAATATGGTAGAGAGAAACTGAAGAGAACTTGGTTGATTGGCTTATGAAAAATTCAGCATGTGAATGAAGAAACATGTTATGTCACAGCCTTGCAAAAGTCTCATTTTCTCTGGAAGATTTATCACCAAAGTAAATAAGTAATGAGAAGAACAACGGACCTAATTTTTCTGTCCCTCCTCACTCTCAAATGACAATTCTCCATGGAATAGACTCGATTGTTTTGGTTAACTCCTAATAAGAAGACAGAGGGGTAGACGGTCTGATGAGAAGCACTAGAGTATCAGGAATTGTATCCAATCCAATTTTCTTTTTCAACTCAGGGTGCATCTGGCTTCTTGCTCAAGCCTCCAGTTTAGAAAATAGTTGGCTACTTGATTCGGTGACCTCTCTGTTTAACAGGTGCTGGGTGTGACCAGCAAGGAGCTGATTCCTAAGGGCACACGTTTTGGCCCGTTGGTGGGGGAGAGTTACACCGACGAAACCATGCCCCAAGACGCTGACAGAAAGTACTTCTGGAGGGTAGGTGACTTGCATGAGCCTGGATTTATGCACATGCATGTGAAATTCAACTTTTTTTCAGAACTGTTCACATCCTGTCTCTCCAGCCAGAGAGGTTGCTGTGGCGGTGGAGTGGCACAAGTTAGCAGTTGTGGTCAAATGTCTGACATCCTGTAAAACTATGAGTCTGCCTTCTTGATGGCTGGGTATTGATAAAGATGGCTCAACTGTATGAATGTGCATGTGTCGTTAGTGCATCATATGTTTGCCAGCTCAGTGCACAGCTCATCTGAGGTCACACACACACACACACACACACACAGCTGTTCGGTTTCAGTGACGCAGCGTTTCTCCTTTTTGCCCGCTTCGCTCAGTAGCGGTATCACTGCCAGTAAATACGCCATACACGTGTCCGCACATCTCCATGCTCACAAACTCTCGCACTGACTAAGCAAGGAAGTGGCTTCAAGCCTGAGAACTGTTATGCTTCAAATCAGCAGCATCAGGGCATCTTCCATTACATACACGCTTCTGTGTAATTCTACAGTTTAGAGTCAGCAACCTTGAAACCAGCAACTCTAACCAAAACTTACAATAACAGCCGTAACACAGACAATCTGTTCAGCCGTGACTCAAGCAGCAGCACACTTTAAAAGTTTCAGAATGCATGAAGAAAAACTTTAATAGACCTCAGAAAGTGGGAGGATATTCCACTTGACAAAGAAGATAGGTGAGAAACCAGTTGTTCAATTCTGTATTGGCAATTCATCAGCGATTGCATAACCTCAGGGTTTCAGATTCAGGCCGTGCCAAATGAATTGTCAGTAATGTCTTATTTCCCCCTTTGAAGGTCTTCTTGGAGGGGCACTTACACCACATCCTGGACGGTTTGAATGAGGAGCGAAGCAACTGGATGCGTTATGTGAACCCAGCATGTGCTGTGGAAGAGCAGAATCTGGTAGCATGCCAGAGTGGCTTGGTTATTTTCTTCTACACAATCAAACCACTACTGCCGGGCCAGGAGCTTTTGGTTTGGTACTGCCCCGAATTTGCCCGCCGGTGTAACTACCCCCCGCTTGGGCAACTGGCTGTCAAGAATATCGGTAAGTGTCATGGCACTGTCCATTATACAGAGGAGCAGAGCGTCAGCGTAGGTGGGGGTAAACAGAAACCATCCCAGTGTCCATGCAATGAGACATATCTGGTGTGTACTATCATTGTGAAGTGAGGCTCCCAGTCAAAGCGCCAGGCGACTGACAAGTTCTTTGTGTGGGTGTTTAAGAAGTTACTCAGTCACACCCATCAACTCTTTGTTAAAGGAGAACACAAAGGAGGATAGTGGAGTTCTGAAAGCAGAGAGGGGCTGTCTCCAGGTGCAGCCACAGAACTGAAGTAATATGACACCAATTTCGGGATTTAAAGCAATGTTTCAGTTTCCCTTTTTAAATCCTCACAGAAATACCGCTGGCAGCACATGAACACAAAACTTTTGGCTTTCACTCATGAAAAGTGTGTATACTAGCAGAAGTAACACACATGAGAAATATTATTTACGTACACACACACACACACACACACACACACTGGAAGTGCTGACGGCATTTTGGCACAACTCCTTATTTATTTGGCTCTTAAGAAGGAAGAGAGGTAGGAAGTGCTCTACTGACTACTTGAACTCCCTGACAAGGTGACCTGCTGACAGATTGATATCTCACTGAGTGTTAGCTGTTTGTTTGCTGAGAGCTGGCCCCTCGGGAGTGGGGGTGAACGTAACAGAGGAGTGAACAAAAGATAAGGACTGCTCTGTTTGCCGTTGATGTCAACTGTGTTACAGAGTAGGTGAAATATGCATGCATACCTCTGTATTCTGTCTTCCGCTGTTTGTCAGGTTGAGTGCTTTGTCTAATCTTAGGTAAGTCAGCAAAGTAGAATTTCTTACTTGAAAGTTTTCCCTCGATGGAATAAAGATTTTAGATCCGGATATCATAATCAAAACCAGTGCATGGAATTCAATGATTTCTTTGGTTGATCATGCAACTTTTAAGATGATCTATCCCATAATACATCAGTCCCCATTCACAAGTTTGTTCTTTGTATCAGGTATCCTGTTCTGCTTATGATAAAAAATACACTTCCAACAAGGACGGCCCACTAATGCAAATAACATACTGTATCCACTCACTCATTATCTGTATCCTGATCAGACACCTATTGTTTTACTTCTGGTGTCCACTTTCATGGAGATAGAGGGTCTCAGAGACACTGACAGACACACCTGATAAAATCATGTTTTGCTATCTTCTTATGTTTAAAGAATAAAACAGCTGGTCTTGATTAAAGTAGATGCTAAGATGCAAAGTGAACAAGATTAAACATAGAGGATTAATATTAGGGCAGGACATCGGTTATTGCAACACCTTAATTTCTATATCATGTAACATTCAGTCTCTGATATCTTTTCTCCATTTGTTTTTTCTACCACAGAACAAAGACAGGCTTCTGAGAAGACAACAGGAAAACGAGGACACAGTGTTTCTGAAATCCTCAGAGAAGAGCCCTCCAAATCTCTGTCTACCATTCCGAGACATCTAGAGAGTAGTCCTGTGTCTCAAACCAACGTCTCAGCAGTTTATCCCTTGTGTCCTTGTGTTGTCTACCCAGTCCAGCCTATCTCAGACTCTATCCAAAGCCTTCGATGTCCGCCGATGTCGTCTATGCCATCCTGCAGCCCCCCAGCTGCCAAGAGGCCAGCATTAAATAGCCCTGTCCCCTCTGGTTTGCACTTCACTTTACAGCACAGTCAAAGTCCTGTCATAGCCAAAGCTTATCAAGAGCCCATTGTGTTTGATCATGCTCGTCCTACTCTGAGGCACAATCCATTTCTCCTGGCCCCCTACTCGCTCGGCCTTCAACCTCATTCATACCCGTTCTACAGTGATCAATTGAAAGCTCACTTTAACCTCTCGTCCCATTTGCTGCCCTTTGACAACTATGCACACTTTCTACATCCCCTGGCCAACAGATGCAAAGACTTGACACTTGCTCCTTCTAATACCAAACAAGACCTTATTCTTTCACCAACTAGTGGGTACAACGACAACAATGACCTCATGTCCAAAAGGACAAGCTACCTCAGGATCCCCTCGCATGACTTCAGAGATTGCAAGCACTCTTCTGCCAGTCATATTCATGCAGACCCTACTGTACCTGTTACATCTTGTGCCTCATCCATGGTAACAGAGCGCAAAGAAGCACTACCTTCTCTTGCCCCTGGAGGATGCTCACCACCAGTGGGAATGGGCGCCTCATCGGACTGCCAACCATCCAAACCTACCTCTGCCACACACAGCAATACTCAGGATGCAATGGACCTCAGGAAGAACAAACGAGGAGGGCAGTTCATTGGCTACAAGACCCTGTCCTACCCACTCATCAGGCAGAATGGGAAGATCCGGTATGATTGCAACATCTGTGGAAAGGTCTTTGGGCAGCTATCCAACCTCAAGGTTAGTTTCACTTAGTAGAGAGTTACATTTGCGAAACTATACTTAACTAACATTTTTCAAATGGGTTTTCCTTCTTTGTGGAGGGAGGGCTGGTGAGAGGGTCGTCATAATGAATAAATGATTAACACTGCACTGGATTGTACTTTCCACAGGTCCATTTGCGAGTACACAGTGGTGAGCGTCCCTTCAGGTGTCAGACTTGCAACAAGAACTTCACTCAGTTGGCTCACCTGCAGAAACACTACCTGGTTCATACAGGAGAGAAACCCCATGAATGCAAGGTAGAGCTGTTCAAAATGATAAAAGGGTGTTGTATAAAAATCTTTTGATGTCAGCATTCACTTGTAAAGCTACGTGTCAAAACCAAATTTGACTGAGAACCCAAAATTAAGGGAAAGTAATAGAAATGCTCTCCTCTGCTTTACTTCAAAACAGGTGTGCCATAAGCGATTCAGCAGCACCAGCAACTTGAAGACCCACCAGCGGTTACACTCAGGTGAAAGGCCTTACCAATGCAAGCTCTGCTCAGCTCGGTTCACTCAGTTCATCCACCTGAAGCTCCACAAACGGCTTCATAGCGGGGAGCGACCGCATCGCTGTCCTCGCTGTCCTTCTGCCTATCTCCACTACTGCAGCCTGCAGGTGCATCTCCAGGGCTTCTGCCTGTTGTCTCCCTCAGCCTCCCACAGACACTCACCGGAGGAGCTACATCGGGTCAACATGGAGATCGAAAGGTTTGACTTGAGTGAAACTGCAGAGCAGCTGGAAGCCATGGCTGCAGAGGTTGAGATGGACAATGGGATCGTTATTGAACTAATACAGAAGATAGAAACTCATGTTTCCAGCCACCTGGAGGGTGGAAGAGGAGAAACTAAGCTGACGAGCTACAAATCAGAAAAAGGGTGTTCTGGTGTTCTGCAGCATCATGACAGCCCTCTACCTCTGCATCCAACCAGCATCAAGCTGGAGTCAGGCAGCATATCAGAGTCCTAAGACAGCCTTGCTAATCCATCCATATAATCCTTACAGGTCAACTCAGCAGCTGTCCGTTACTGCCCTATTTGAAGTAAAGCCTTATCTCAATCATGGATTGCCTATCTTATACTCTAAAGAGAGTACAGCACATGAAGAATCAAGACTTTATCAGCATGGCCTGGGACCAGTATTTTCTATTTTTGATTTACTGTATACATTTTTTTTCTATTTATTAATTTGTTCATTTTTACATATTATGCATAACAAGACACATTTGCAGAATGTTTCCTTTTCTATCTATGAAACCTCTTGATGAAAAAACAAGTGAACATATGATTATGTATAGAAGATAATTGCCTTTATTTGCGGTTTCACTGTGTGAGACAGAGAGTTTCTGTTTGCCTACACATGCGTATTTATGTCTCCTGATTAAAGTGACAATCACTGACCAAACATGACTGTGTAGTATAAGTGGGCGAACCTCTGAAGTGTCAACACTGTGAACCTCAGCTGATTGTATGCAGCATAAGCCTTTGTTTAAGTCTACTCTGCTGATTTGGGGAATTTATGATGTAGATATCCAGTCCTTATCAGCCCTTCAGAAAAAACACTGGAAAAAAAACCCAGCAGAATACAAAACAGCATTTAATATTGATACGATCCTGCAGCAAATTTCAAAGTTTAAATTGTTATGTCAGTTTTAAAGATAATCAGTGAATCTATATTTAACACTGCGATATGGAGAAAAAAACTGACTTGAGTCAATATTGTTTTTTCTGAGTAGCAATACTACTAAATGTCTAAAAAGAACAGGATAGCCAATACAGAACAAATGAATACGGTATACAGTATACCACAACCCTTCCTATAAAATATTGTTCTATAATAGTCTCATTACAAATTAAAAGGTGTCAAAAGATTTAAAGTGCTCATCGACTGATGAGAGACTTGCATAACAAGCTGCTTCTGTGTTAATGACACACCACTAATTATGTCACAAGGTACTTACCAGCT
The DNA here is from genome assembly GCF_963383615.2 of Lipophrys pholis. NCBI lineage: Eukaryota > Metazoa > Chordata > Actinopteri > Blenniiformes > Blenniidae > Lipophrys > Lipophrys pholis. Next base: position 14,381,506 of record NC_137649.1, read on the forward strand.
ACTATATTGAGCTTCTCCTGATAATGAAAGGAAAGAGTAAATGATCAAATGGATCCTGCTCATTTCTGAGTACAGAGTCTACCAATCTATCAGCTGGAATCTGGATTGTGAAGTCGACCTGCCAATTTTGATTTTCTGGTGACAATATATTTCATTATATCAAAAAAGAGATCTTTAAGGGAGTTATTTTCTTAACATTCTTCTGTAAATTAAGCCCCTTTATGAGTTAGAATCGCAGGATTTAATTCACCAGTATAATTTAATTCGAACAACATTTCTGAAGTAATTACACATGCACAAAGAAATTAATAAATACAATAAAAATCACATGGTATTCGTAATGTGGTACACTTCAGGGCCTGTAGTTCTTTATAAGTCATTATATCCAACTGAAACCTTTTCTGAAATGTTTAAATTTTGTCTGTTTTGGTCAGCTATTACTTTAATTTATGACTCTTGTATTTTGTTTTGGCTTGTTTTTTTTTTAACTCTGTAATGCTGAATTGCTCAGATAGATATGTATGGGGATTTAACATGCAAACAACCGCCCATTCTCAACACAAAACATCTCACTGTCAACACCACTAAACCAGCATGTCAAAATAAATCAATAAATAGCCCAGATGAACAAATATAATGAAAAAACATTTGATTAATAAATGAATATCTAATTGTTTAAATATTTTGTAATTATTTTGGCACATTGGGGTCGTCAGGACTATAAGTATGGTGTACCAAGGTTCAAATCTGCTTTAAAGGAAGGGCATTCAGCATGAAATCTATCCAGGTCTATAGTCCAAGGTGCAAGGACTTACTAAACTGTTAAAGTTAGCAGCCAAATAGATGCTTAACTTATCCAAGGTACTGTTACACTGTAACCAAGTACTTGTACTAGGCTACACAATATACTGCTAAAAACATTGCAGAAGTCTGACTGAACTGCAGGAAATTGTTTCCATGCCCAATGCATTCATATAAATCCAACATGACAGACTTTTAAATGAGGATAAAAAAGTGATTGACACAGTAATTGTGAGATAATCAACAGAATAATTTTAATTGATCTAGTAAAAACCAAGTAAAAGTAACTTAAAACAACAAAGTCAACAAACTGTTCCTCTTCTGAAATGCAGATGCGCATAATGAAAAAAAAAGAAGATTTATTTAAAAAAGATAAATACAAACCATTCACCGCTAGTGTAAATTAGATGCAGAAAAAAGAGCACTGTCATTTGGAAAAACATACCTCAAAGGTCAAAGACATTAACATCATCTACTAGTTGTATTTATCATCAATTATATTGTTTACCTACATTTTTCATTATTCAATGAATGAGAAGGCCGGGGACTGGTTCACGGGGGTGAAAAAGACAAAAGAAAAGGGGCCTGGAAGCGGAGGAGGACGGAGGAAGAGGCGCGTGCAGTCACGGTGGTCGCTCGGTAACAGATGCCCCTTTAAAACCTCGCGGTGACGTCACATATTTTGACAGGGGGGGCAGGCAGCGGGAGAAGAAGAAGAGGAGAGGAAGACGAGGAGGGAAGCAGGCAGGGAGCGGATGTACCCGGGCTGGAGGATGCCCAGGACGGCGTCACCACCACCATCATGATGAACGCCGCCGGAGCGGTGGTCCGCAGGATGCCGGCGGCGGCCCGGCGGAGCGGCTGCTGGGTCGCCTGGTGCCAGGCGGCGCTGCTCGGCGTGTCGGCGCTGGTGATCGTGGCCGAACGGAGCGCTCGTAAGTGGGATACGCTACTACTCCCCGGTCGCCCTCGGGCTGCCTCGCTGGCTCCGCGGAGCGTTTAGATCAACAACGCGTTAGGTTAAACTGGGGGTTGTTTTAAACCGGGGAGGTGTTACGGATGAATCGGTACTGTTGCACAGCCGCGGTGCTTCGTGCTGGCTCCGCCTGAGTTCAGGGTTGAAGCACCGTTATGAGAGCGGCGTTGATGCAAATCATTGATTTTTCACTTCCAACCGGGGCTCCAAGTCCTTCAGGGGTCACAAAGATCAAGATGTCCACCACGGACTCTTGCTTAAGCATTTACAACAGCCACAGGGATAATTCCTTAACTTTCACCTTTAATCCATTTAAACCATTAACATAATGATGAAATAATAAGACGGATAATATCGCCGGTGTTGTCATTAGTGCTGCTTTCCACTGAACGCACATGCAGCCTGTATTGAAAACATGGTGCAGCACACTGTGACGATTCCCTGACTAAGCAGATCAATGGGGCAAGGTCAGGACAGAGCACAGGAGAGATGACTGGATGTGGACAAAGAGTGACTTTGTCTTTAGCAGATATAAATACTGCCCAGCAGCCTGTCCAGCACGCTTCAGTCACCATGGCAGAGAGAGGGTAAAAAAAAAGAAAAGGTGCTAGTCACAATCAATGTAAAACAATGATATGTCATGACACAAGAAGCTTTCAGGTGCTACTTATGCATAGAGGTTATGTAACTAACAGGTAATTGATGCTAGAAGGGTTTTGGTGCAGCCTGTATGATCTTATCAGAATAGCTTTCAATTTAATTAAAGGGTAGCTTCAAGTGTAGGCGCTCTTTAATTTCTCAAGGACTTTGCAGTTCTTTGCAGTTGTCAGAGCACAACACATACGCAGGGTTTTCTTTTCAATTGCATTGATGCCATTCAAATCGCATAATCTTGCGTCTCTGTCTGTGTATGTTGTAGTCATCTACTGTATAGGGTTCTACCTTTGGAATGAGGAGACACAGTGGGCAGGCCTCACACTCGGCCTCTTTCTACCGGGGACGACAGTTCAACTGCTAAGTGTGAAATGGTACTATGACGATGGGGATGACAGGAGATGCTACCTCTCTGTCATACACATACTACACCTCGGCATCTTTAAAAGGTAAGCATCCTCAGAGATCCTGGATGGCTTTGTCATGCATCTGATGCTGTTGGGGTTGGATTAAAGTGTGCCGTTGAGCATGCACTGTTATTATGTAGCTTTTCTTTAAATAACTCCCAAAAGATGTATTTACATTATGTTTTTGTGTCATTGAAACCTTTACGTTTTATTTCTGCCTTGATGTGTACCTCTATCGCCCTCTTCTGACAGGCTATGGGACTGCATGAGGTCCGTGTTAAGGATGCAGGGCTCGGTGGCCGAGCTGGGAGCTGCTGTCATGCAGCAGGCAGACGTGTCTGCCCTTTGGCTTCTGGAGGCTCTTGTCCTCACGCTGCCCCAGAGCCTGCTGCAGGCGTATGTAGTGGTGTCTACTGATGTGGGCATCATGTCACCAGGTAAACCCACCTGTAGAAGCATTGATGCTTCTGCATGTTGATTGTTACAGGCTTTGACTGAATAGGAGATAATGATGTGTTTTCATGTAGTTTTACCTTTGTTTTACCCCCAGTGGCCTACTGCTGTGGCCTATGCATGCTGTCCATATCCTGGTCCCTGGTACTGTACAGTCGAGCCTGCTGTCTGATGCGACCGGGTCACCTGGCCATGCCTCCAGCAGCCTTGCTCTGCCAGCTGGTGTGGAGGGCCGGCATGTTGGGTGCCAGGGTGACATGTCTTATGTTCTTTGCCCGGGTATTTAACTGGTGGGTCTGTGGAGTAGTAGGTGAGTAAGAAAAAAAAAAACTTTTGTTATTTTGGCCCTACTGTTCAATAGTGGAAAACTTGTGGAATTGAGTAATCAGTTTAGCATCGTACAGCCACAACAGAAAGGCTATTAGCTATTTAAAGTGCTGAATGTTGTGTTCCTAATGGCTCAAAATTCATGAATAATTGAGGAGACTTGATTTTTTTTACCGAGTTGAAGTTGATTAAGGAGTTATGTAATTATCCACAGAGTGATGCAGCATGTCCTCTTGATCTACTTTTCAGTCGCTCCTGTGCATCCACTTCATACACGATATGCATCTCCTCTATTGCACTTGAACATTCTCGTCTATTTTTATGTCGACCTCCAGGTTTTCACTGGCTCACAGCCTCTTTTTGGCTGGTATCACAGCAGCCAGACATATGCACTGGTCCCTGGTGTTGGCGCGCCTTTAATGGCATCATGGGCCTCGTCCATGTCTTCCTCTTCCTCAATGTCAAAGACGGACCTTCACGCTTCCGCATGGCCAGTTTTTATGCCGTAAGATGCGACTTTAATTGAATGTGTTGTTCTTGTACTCGTTTACGTCAATTGTCAGTGCATTGTTTGTATTCCATGTGTCTGTCTCATCATCCTCAACACCGAGCAGCTGGTAGAGACGTGGATGTACTGTACATACATAAGCAAATAGATTTCAATGTCATTGTCACCTCTGTGTCCTTAGCCCACAATGACGTAAAGCTGTCTACAGATGAGTGTCGGTGTGACCTTCTGTCTTTCTTCAGTTCATGTTCATAGAAAATGCCACTCTGCTGCTGGCCGCCTCCGACTTCCTCACCGAAGCATCATGGGACAACATGACCCTTCCCACCTCTGTGCTGTGCAGCTTTCTCCTCGGTGAGTCATATCTGCAGTATTAAGGCAGCTTCTCCTCAGGTGTTTTGATGTTCATTGATCATAATTAGACTGATGTTGGCTTGTCAAATAGTTTCAGCAGCATTCGGCTGATGAACCCACAGGGGTGAAATACAAAAGGTCAGCATGGATTTTGAACAGCTCCACCTTTCGGTGCTACTGATTAAAGACAAATCGTGAGAACTAAATTGATGATGTGAAAAATTACCTCGGCGCCTTGAACGTTTGATTATATTAGTATGCTTCACATTGTGTATTTTTAAGGTGAAAATGATACTGAATTAACTGCGAGTGTAAACACCTCCATCACTGTGAGCTGGAAAAAATCCACGATAGGTTAAGAATTTATTTCAGCTCAAGCCACACTTGAAGCAGAATTTGTTGCTGTGACTCTTCTCTGTGATCATAGGCTGTCTGATGCTGAACTAAAACATAACTATCACACTCAAATTAACTTTAATATACAACCAGGGTTAAAAAGAAAATAAACTGCTTTTCCCTCAAAACAGTTTCTTATTGTTCAAACTCTGATTTGTTCTACGTCCTCTTTATTGTCCTTTCCAGGCGCGACCTCTCTTGTCCTGTACTATCGATTCCTTCATCCCAAGTCGACAGAGATCTCCCAGGGCATGAATCGCAACCACATGGGAAGCACTTGCATTGAACAAGGGGAGTCCTCCTTCTCCCTTGGCGACAAAAGTCTGCCAGCTCCCTCCATTCAAAACCACGGCAGCTTCTCCCTGTCAGGTGTCGCTGGTTCACTGCTGGAGCACCCGGGTAACTGTGGGGTCCGGCCGAACAGTGCCTGCCCCTGCTACCATCATCACTGGCTTTTGATCCGCCTCGCCCTCAAAACAGGTGACCTTGGTAAGATTAACAGGGCGTATGGAGCTGGAGGTGCAGCAGCCATACTGGACATGGAGGAGTACAACCAAGAGTTTAAAAGTAATGAGGGCATGACTATTACAGCTGGAGGCAGCTGTGAAGGACTTTCCACCTCCGAGTCCCAGGAGAAGGGCCTGGCACCCCTTTCAGACTGCAAAGACGAGTTCCAGAGTGTAAGCGAACCCACATCGACAGAACAACCTGAGGAAGATGACAGTCTGGAGATGGAGAGCCCAATGGAGTCGCCCACATCAGATTTCAAGCGCAGTTCTCCAGAAGGAAAGTCCGTGTTCGGAGACAGCCCGGAGCCGTACTTTTGCCCTACAGAATCAAGTTCAACTTTGTACTTCAGCGCCGATCCTCAGTCTCCCAGCAGTTCCAGCAACCCTCGGTTGGACCGGGACATCGGGGGACTGGAAGGGGGGGTTTGCCTGAACTCGGTACCGAGCGATCCTGCCCTCCACAGAGATGTCCGTGGACTCATGGGACGGGTTGGTCCACGCTGCACTTCCACTCCCAAACTGGACTCTGGAGTGTTGGACTCTCCTTCCAGTGTCCCTCACCTCACAGGTCCCAGGAGGCAGCTCATAATGTCCCGGAGAGATGAGGACGATAGTTTCTAGCTGTCTCGTGACAGAGTCAGGGAGCAAGTAACGGCAACTTCTCCTTCATTTAAAAGAGTACACCAGCTTTTTGGGAGACAGATTATTTATCTTCTCATTGACATTGAGAACACAGTCAATAATCACATTTTTGTGTGTCTATACATGAAGCACACTGTGTGTATGCAATTTTTTTGTGTTTTTTTTTTGGAATAAGCCTAACTTTGTCTCTTCTCAAACTAGAACTTTTCTCGAGGCATTGCTTTCCCAAATGCTGGACAGACTGAGGTCACTTCAGTAGAACTGCCATTGGACATCATGAAGGTATCAGAAGAACTGAATGGTCACAGCTTTGGAGTATTTAGCTCAGGCAAAATCTTCTCCCTGGCATTCAACTCAACTAACGTGTTTGTTTGGCAGCAAAAGATCTTAAGCCTCAAGAATTATACTGTGCAACAAAAAGAACTCTGGTTCTACCGGATCGTAATCACACAAGACTGTGATGATCATCTATAAAAACATGCAGCTGCGTCATGGTGTCAAACCGCTGACGCTAAACACTAAAATTGCCGTCATTCATGTAAACAGTCGCCAGCAGCTTTTACAATAGAGAAATGAATTCCAGATCTAACATAGCATCTGACCTCTGAATCTTAACCAACTCAGTATAAGCCACAGCTTTTTGGCTTCTTAAAGCACAAGTATCTTCTGTATCGTACGTCTATTGCTGTGATTTTTTTTTTTAAATTATCCTAATTAGGCAGAGGATAAAAGTCCCTGCCTCCATAGGGTGTATTTTTTGTATATTTACTGCCATTGCTTTTAGTTGGGCCTGTAAGTCAACCTGACAAAACTGTGTTTGATGTTTTATCATTATTTACATGTTGATCATGTAAGTGCTGAAATGTTTTTGCAAATTGCATTATATGGGGGTTAGAAAAAAACGTTGTCTCAGGCGTTGACTTTAAAAAGCTTTCAACTGTCTTTTGTGTTACAAAAATGGTTCTGGGGTATTTTTGGTGACTTTTTTTTAGTGTTCTTGCAGTTTTATGGGGACAGATTTTGTTTTCTCAATGCTGTTTGAAATCCACAAAGAATGGAGTGAAATGATGCTGGGTTTTGTGTGTTACCCAGGTGACTGCCTATATGACATATTGAACTGTGAAGTTCGAGGCCACTGGTGGCTTGAAATAAGCAATAAATAACCTACAAGTTGGGGTTATTGGAGTACAAGTGTGTGTGTTTTATTTTTTTGAATAAAGTGAAATAAATCAATGCTTCATTATATTTGAGAAACAAACGTAAAAACGCGTCATTATGCAAACGTTGGTCGTTTCTTTTCTCTTGGGAGAGTGAAAACGGCTCATTGTGTAAATGGCCTCGAAGAAGGTATTTATGGCACTCGCCCTTTAAGGCGGCGCGCATGCGCAGACCGCGGAGAAAGTTAACTCCTGAACTTCGTAGTCAGAAAAATTCAGATTTTTTTTTAAAATACCAGGGAATACTCCATTGAGTTGACATGGCATTCCGCCGAAGAAACAAGAGCTACCCGTTCTTCAGCCAGGAGTTCCTCATACAGAACCACGCCGACATCGTTTTCAGTCTGGTGATTTTCATTTTGATTGGATTGATGTTTGAGGTGAGATGAGCTCTGCTTCTTTTTTTTTTTTTCTTCCTTCCCTCGCTTCACTCAGCTGTTTTAAGATGGCATGCCCACTAACACCGACAACGATGGGACTTGAAATAATTCCTCCTTCTTTCCCAAAAAGCTTTAAATGCTGTCTGGACGTTGTGTTTGTTGCCGTCAGCTCCGCGGCTTTAGCGTCGCTCCTTGAATAACTTTAGTGAACAATGAATGCTGCTCTGTCCTCAAAGTAGCTGCAAAGTGTCCAGACTGAGCCGCATAGAGACACTTCGTAACTGTTTCCCACCTTCTATATGCTTGCTGCTTCATACTTCAACTTTTCTGTGCCTTGCGTATTAGTATTTACGAGTTTCATACTTTTGGAGTACCACCTTGGGGGGGAAAAAAAAACCCCTCTTTTGTTGGCATGGATGTGACAAGCCTTCTGAAGAAAAATAACATTTCCCCATCAATATTTACCTTATTTTACCGTGTCTTCATATCATTTAAGTAAGTCTTCTGTTGCATTTTGTTTTCGAACTCTGTCCAGCTACTGCATAAAGTCCAAAAGAAGACAGGAAGTGAATATTCTTTGAGGCTTTGAAATAAAAAGCGCTTCCTTCGAGGTGCATCACTCGTCAGCGGTCAGTGGTTTTATTCTGAAACATGTAACCGGAAGTTATCTACGTCCTCGGTGCTGACTCGACGGGTGTAGTTTACTGCCACGTCTCAATCTCTGAGCCGCTGCTCGGGCTGCGGTGGGCTCAGCTGCTGCCCGAACCTCCGAAGACATTTATCTGCTCACATTTACTGCATCTATTAAACATTTTATCAGCTCGTTTCTGCTCTTTGACAACAATCCTGGGCATTCTGCAGCTGCGTTTCAATCCGGATGCCCTGGCTGTGATCACACAGCTGGTTTAAGTAGAAACTTAACTGGGGGATTTCCTTAGTAGGTTTTTTTTTTTGTTTTTTTCCCTTCGCTTTGGGGCGAATATGAGTTAGAATAACGGTGCTCGTCTAGAATGTCCGATTTTGGTGTCAGATCACCTCTGCACAGGGAGTCCAGGGTATAACTGGTGACACATTGCACCGCGAGGGTCTCAGACTGAAGTCAAGTGGGTCCCTGGAGGGATCACAGAGGGAATTAAAAAAAAAAAAAAAAAGTCAAAATCCAAACCTGACAGTACTTTGATTAACCAGATATGATAAACTCTATGTTTGGCTTTTTGGACCACCCCCTCAAAGCTGCCCACTTGTGTGAAGTTTGTGCTCATTTAATCTATTGCATAATATTTTGAGGTACTTGCTTCTAGAGACATCGAGCAATTGAAAACACTCTTGCCCCGTACTGAGAATACCCCCAGTTTGCATGTTCTCTCTCGCGTGCATTGAAATTCTCCTGGCGTTCTGATTTGTTACTCTGAAAGACTTGCATGTCAGAATATCCAGTAACTATAAAACACCTGTAAATGTGAGTGTGTGAGATTGTCTCCATGACCGGCCTATGGGCAGACAGGATTTCTCCCAGTGGCTCTAAACTGGATAAAACTATGGATTGAAGTTAATTGCTGCTTAAGTTTATAATTTCAGGTGTCTCTGATCATCACTTAAAAAAAAATCAGTGTCAAATGGTGCATCTTGAGCCAAGTGGTTGACTATACTTGGACAAGTCACCAGCCAGCAATGTGCATATTAATATTAGGTTTTTAACTTTGAAAAGACGAGTATAGTCATCGTGAAATCAAGGTCAAGATTGTAGTCCTGCACTTCCTGTTTAGCTTACTTTCAGATTGGAGTTTTATTTCCTTTTTATGATACAAGGATGGGTGGGAACTTCACACAACTATTTGCATGTCTTAGAACCAATGGCTGTTAGGGAGATAAACAGGAAGCCTAATCAGATGACAAGAAATAAATGCTGACCAAGAATAAAGTAATACATTGACATTTCTAATAGAATTCTGCCATATGTATCATATCAAAGCGGTTGTGGAGCGCTCATTCACGCTGTGAGCTCAGGGATAACCATTACACCACTATGCTCTATTGTTTCCGTCTCCATGTTCCCACTCTGATCCGTAGTACCGTGGAGAAGTTGTTAAGCATTCTGCTTTCAAGGGTTCTAAACCAGTTGATTGACATTGCATTCGTACTTGTTACTAATCCGTATTATGCTCTGTTTTCAGGCGACAGCCAAGACAGCTATCCTGTTTATTCAGCCACAGTACAATGTCACCACATTATCTCCAGGTATGAAGTGACCAGTCATAATGGGCTCAATTTCACTGTCACTTCTGCTTTTGCTGTTCCTGCACGTTGTGCCACTGTACAACTCTCACTGTTGTAATTACTGAAATCATTCACGTCACATCAGGACGTGCAGCACAGACCTGATTACCGACATGCTGTGTGTGTTTCCGTCCCCTCTATGTGTGTGTGTGTGTGCTTAGAGGGAGAGGTCACGTTGTACCATTACGGGTGGAAGGACTGCGCCACCATCCTGTTCTATTTCTTCATCGCCATCATCCTCCATGCAGTAGTCCAGGAGTATCTTCTGGATGTAAGCACCGAAACACACAGTGAACCTCTTTGTGCGGTTTCTTTTCAACTGTCATTAGGTTTTACATGTTCGTTTGTGTTTTATGGTGAAGAGCGTGCATGAATATCTTCGAATATCTCGTATTTTCTTCTTTATCTTCTTTTTATTATACTATGGTGGGAATAACTCTGAGTTAAGGGCTTAATAAGATCGCAGGGGCAGAGGTCTCTCCCCCATTATCCTCCACCAGCCATGGTTATATCACAAGTCAATTCTCTATACCTGCTTTAGTGAACTTAGGGTGGCAAAGTGTGAAGCCTTACCAGTTGATTAAAGACAGAAGGTTCACCACTCGGGACAGGTCGTCCATCTATCACAGTGACACACACACACACACACACACACACACACACACACACACACACACACACACACACACACACACACACACACACACACACACACACACACACACACACACACACACACACACACACACACACACACACACACACACACACACACACACACACGCTCGCTCCCTCGAGGGCAATGTAAGAGATACCAATTAGTCTAATATGCCTGTCTTCAGACTGTGAGAGGAAACTGCACACATGGAATAGAAAGCCTGATATTCCAAATCGCGCAGGTCTGTCTGAGCTCTACATTTCTGATTTCTGCATAAACCAAATGACACATTCTGCAATGACAAACTAGAAAAATACCTCACGTATTGACGGTCGTTTTCAAAACCTCACAACAACAACATTAATAAAAAACACGGCGTTTGCTGATTTGCAGACCATTTTAGACCAAGGAGCTGATAGTATTGCATTACTCTTTGGAACGAGTCGAGGAGACAGAAACCGAGAGGATCACTTGATTTGTCTTGAAGGATGAGCGCCGTGCGTCTTTGCATGTGAAAATAGGTCATCAGGCAGGAATGAGGTTTGGAAAATGTGGCGATGGCACGAAAATACAAAGTGTCTTGAAAGGATTACTTGTTCAAAGGAGGGTTTTCAGCAGCAGCCATAAATAGTATCTGCTGTCTTTTCTTGTCCTACTTATTTGTGTTTTTGTGACACTTCCTGGTGCATGACAATGACAGTGTCAACATGTCACCCATTATGACTGGCTCCAGCTCCGCTCACATGATCTGCCGTATTGTTCCCGTCTGCAGAAAGTGAACCGACGTCTTCACCTCTCCAAGAGCAAGAATACAAAGTTTAACGAGTCGGGCCAGCTGTGTGTGTTTCACTTGGTGTCGAGTGTGTGGAGTTTCTACCTTCTCATAACAGTGAGTGAGACCTTCCTGCCATCTGCATTCAAGTGGCGACTTCCCAGTCAAGGAAATGCCACGTACTTATTTTTAAAGCTTAAACAAACACACACGACATCAACAAAGCGACAGCCTATTAACAATGTGAAAGCTTTAAAGGGTTTGTTTTTTTTACTCCCGTCACACAGGAAGGATATCTCCTGCATCCCAGCAGCCTTTGGGAGAATTATCCCCACGTACATCTCAGGTATGATTCATTTCTTTTGAACCTCTTACTGATATTATTGTCACTGTTTCCTGGCTAACTTAGAACACGTAAAGAAACAAGTGGCCTTGTAATATTCAGCTCAGTTCTTACTGTATTCAGCGGATTTGCATTTCCTCACATGTATAATCTCTTGAATTTGTGCAGCTGTCAGGGTTGTGAGGAAGCTGTTCCCAGCTGATTATGGGTGAAGGCGGGATACACCCTCGCCAGGATGCTTTAATCACAGGGCAAACAACCTCGCAACTCAGTTACTCCAGCCTGGTTTCTCCAACTGACCGCTGACGCTTGTTTTCTCACTCTGGGAATGTCAAGAGGAGAACACGCACCGTTCCGCGTATGCAGAAATAAGTAGACCAGGCGTGGGATGATTTTAACCTGTGCCTCAGATTCTACTTCAACCAGAAACGACTATGGGAACTCAGAAGCCTCCAGCTTCCCTTCACTATGAAACGGGCGGTTTCAGAAATGACAAACGCAACGACGATTTACCGGCACGCAGTTTTTTGTTTTGCATGAAGCCCCTGAACCTTGATAACGCACGTTGAGCTCGCTCCTGTGCAAACCTTCCCTTTTTTCGTTTCCGGTCTAGGTTTCAGGTGAAGTTTTTCTACCTCACGCAGCTGGCCTACTGGCTGCACGCCTTGCCGGAGCTCTACTTCCAGAAAGTACGCAAGGTCAGTAAAGAGGCCGTGGGAACTGGAGGAGCACTGGAGTGTGACCAGATAAGCTTAGTTTACATGTCTGAGTTTTGATAGCATGTGTATGTAAATATATATATATATATATATATACAATGAGAATGACGCTACAAATGAATTTTAAAAACTTTAAATTAATAAAGGCTGTTTGTCTTCAAGGAAGAGATTTCTCGTCAGCTCCAGTACATCGGCCTCTACCTGCTGCACATTTCTGCAGCCTATTTGTTAAAGTGAGTAATCCTGCTGAAGCAACTTTAATCACACGGACTTTTAATGTGAAGTTTAATTTAAAGATGCATGCATTGTTTATTACAGCGCACCTAACCCGAAAGTCTCTGCAAATGCTTTCATGAATGTCATTTGTGACGCGGCTCCCACTTGTTTATTTTTTTCTTTGTGTAGTCTGAGTCGTGTGGGTCTGGTTCTCCTGTCCCTCCAGTATGTGTCAGAGCTGGGCTTTCACATCGCCAGACTTTTGTACTTCACTGACGAGAACCATCAGAAAATGTAAGTAGGCAGCCGTGTGCCCGCTCAAGCAAAAAGTGGTAGGATGAGATGAGACGCCGCTCATTAGTGTCGCCACTGGTTAAATTTGAAGTGTTACAGGATCAAAGTCGACAGCAAGGCAGAAACGGTGCAGGTTGTAATATACCGAGTTATTGAAACGGGAAAACAAAACATTAAGATGTGTTTTAAAAAGTGCCCCTGATGAGTGATGCTGAGGAGATTGTGACATTTAATTTTCTTTATCACAAGCACTAAAATCTTTCCCCTGCATCAATTCTATCGCGAGCCTTCAGTCACTTTCATAGCACCTTGTTTAGGTTTTAGATTGTCTCGGCAGGTTTTTTTTTTTTTTTTTTTGGTTTGTTTTCCTTTTCTCCTCTCTGCCAACAACTGCACCGTGCGTTTCATGTCAGGTTTGATACGTGGGCGGTCAGCTTCGTGTTTACACGGATGTCTACACTGACCCTGATGTTCCTCTCCGTGGGGTTTGGTTTGGCTCGTGCTGAGAATCAGGGGCTGGATCTGGAGATGGGCAACTTCAACACTGTACTGATAAGGTGGGGTTGTTTTCAGCACTGGTATTACCGCCTACAGCTTCAACAAACACATTGGAAGTACACTTTGCACCCATTAAAAGTGTTGACGTTCATGTTTTATGATTATTTTACAACACACGCCCACACAAGATGACATTTAAAGTAGAAGAACATTGTTTAAGATGTTGACAAATTATTGCCAACGTGACTTTTACTGTTACATAATATTATGTGAATTTGCACGGTTCTAACCCCGCCTTGCTTTGGGCCCCTTCAGGATGACTGTTCTGCTGCTGGTATGTTTGACCCAGTCATGGCTACTGTGGAAGTTTATCCGTTTCCAGCTGAGGCGCTGGAGGGAGTTCAGACATGAACAGGCTGTGCGCAAGAGGGCTGCTGCTAAACAACCCCTGCGGCCACTAAAGAGAGACTCGCGTGAGTTTTGAAATCCAGGTTTTGCAATTCGGAGTAAATGATTCCAGAGATATCGGGAAACTAACCATGATCCCATGATTATTTCTTTCTATTTATCTGAATTACACTTGCTATGTCTCCGATGCTGCATTTGAGGGCAAACCTTGACTCCCTCCCCCTGTCTTTGCCTCACAGTGGGTCACCATGAAAATGGAGTGCTCAAAGCCGAGAATGGAGCCTCTCCTCGGACGAAAAAACTGAAATCTCCCTAAGATAACACACTGACTGGCCCGATCGTTTGCCTCAGCGCCGGCTGAGGTTTCTCATCAGCACCACAGTGAAGCTGGGGGCTGCCGGCCGCCAAGCTTCTGGTTGAGTATGTCCTGAGATGTCAACATGGACTCTTGTCGGGACAGACTCGAGCCCGAATGCTGGAAAAAAAAAATAAAAAATGAAATCCAAGGAAATCCCTTGAGCCCAACAGACATTTATTCTTATCATATCAGTATTTTTTATTTTTTTTTTAATACATCCACGCGGCCTGCTATCCCATCCGAAAGGCACACTATTGTATGCAGAGTGATTAAAAAGTAAAGTGAACACAGTGCACACAGCACGTGTGTCTATGTTGAATGTGTTGATGCATATCCTCAAATAAAAGTACTGTATCGGTTGTAGTGTTGTCGGATATTGCAGCTCTTGCTGTTGAGCCAGCTTTGCTTGTTTTCTATACTGGTCCATTCTGACGATATGAGCTTACTGTCTGAAATTGTACATTTGTCACTGGTCACTTAACAGATATGCATCAAGTATGTACGTTGGATATTACAGCATGCCATTCCATGTTTTTTTCCATATTTCTTTTTTTTTGATTACTTTATTAAAAAAAATTTCAATTTTCTGAATGAATTGTAAAATGTGTTTTTCCTGCATTGACGTTCAAATGATGAATTATGTTCAAACAAGTAGCTCTGGGAATAGAAATAACCTTCACTGAGGCTGTGCGTGTAAAGACAAATTGAAAGATACGCTTGAAATAATTTTATTTGTACCACAAGACATTTTTGACCAATGTAATTGTAGGACTGTCTTTTCCATCACTGAGATGGTTCTGCAAGATCTGGCAAAGAAATGAGAGAAAAATCTGCATGAGTCATTTTACATTTGTAGAAAAGAAGCGACACGGATCAAAAGTGATTACCCGTTTGGTCAGCTGGCTGCTGATTGGCCATCCCCACACCAAGCTTCTGTCGCACAGAATCCAGTGTCTGAGAGGGGATCTGATCCCAGGTGGACTCCAGGTATTTCAGAACGTAACGGTCGGCGTCGGTCAACACAAAGCAGTGGCTGAAAACTAACGGATATTAAATCTATTAGTTATCTGAGCTCTTGTGCTGCGGCGCAAACTCCCTCATGAAACAAAATGTATCCTGATAAGAATCCTGCACATTCCTGTTTTAGCGTGTTGGGTAGAAAATGCTGTAGATATTTCAAAAAATATCACTTTTAGAGTCACTCCAGGGTATGAACTTGTTACCTTCCACAGTGGCTCCAATTGCAAAGTCTGCGGGCGAGTAGTACTGTGGATTTTCCACCGTGGAGCCCGGTTTGGGGACACGAGTCTTTTTTAAGAACTTGCCACCGAAGAAACAGAGGCTGGAGGACTTTTCAAAAATACTGATCATGTCATCTGCAAGGTAGTACGAGAGTGTGAACCGGCGACCTTCATCCTCAGGGTGCTGGGATTCCTGCGAGGGGGACACAGAAATAGGCCTGGTGTTTTCTTGTTTTTATATGTGGATCGAGCGATTGGGTCTTAATGTGACACAGATGATAGTGGTGGGTTACTAAAAAAAATTTGAAATCACTATTCCACATCAAGAAATGAGGTTTATCTTCCAGTATTTTATAATCCTCAACAATGGAGTGGTACAGGTCTGATACTGTAAGTAACAAACAGGCAGCGGATAAAAGGAAATATTATCTCACCATCCGGGCGCTATAGCGCAACACTTCATTTTGCTTTTCCATTCTCTGTAATGAATTGATTTTGGGAGGTTTAGGAATCAGATACAAGCAATTCTGGAGAGAGTCTTCAAGTGAACCAAAACCATTGTAGGGAGGAATCTCCTGTAAATACGTGGCGGACAATAGAAGGGAAGAAATGAACACAGATAAAACAACACAAACCTGCAAAACTACAGAGAACCACGGACAAAATAAAGCTCAACGCTTCACCTTCTTCCTGTCCCGAAGAACACCAGACTTCTTTGGAATCTCAACAGATTTCATCTCCATGTCTGGGTGGTTCCTCTGGTAGTATTCTTTAGTGAAACCGTCACACTCGTACAGCTGGAAGTTTCGACCCTGAAGATTTATCGTTTTACCCAACTGGAAGTCTTCGGGGGAAATATACTCCACGTCTTCATCTGACACCTCCATCACACAGCTGGGGAAGTTCTCTGCAAAGATAGAATCACATCTTGAAGCTTTTTTAATGTGACACATAAACGTGCAGTAAGAGGGAAAAGCTATTGTGAATGAAAAAAAAAAAGAAACCTGAAGCTAGGATTTGATCACGAAACAACATTAAATCACACCTTTTTTGATTTGCTTGGGGAGCTTCAGTCTGTGCAGCAGAGCAGGGAAAGGATCCCGGCTGCTGTTGGGTTCATGGACGTTGATGATTTCTACTGTGTCATCCGCCAGGTAATAGTGGATTTTAACAGACCGCGTCTCGCCGGCATCATCAAGCAGAGCAAAGAAACGCAAGACCTGTAAAGAGAAGGGTAACAATCAGCCACAGAGCAGCACTGCAGTGCCCCGTACGTGTCCCATTGTCAACATCAAATAACAACTAAAATATTCATTAGGTTTTGATACTTGAGTCTGTTGGTAGAGGTTCTAGAACATTATTGACGTCTTCTAGATTCTTTGTACTGCATTGGTATTTTCAGAATAACTAGTGCTTGATTATGGAGGATTACTGAGGATCTGTGGCAGTAATCTTTACAAAAAAACAAAGTTTGGATTAAGTGACATGTCCCCCACCTTGCCATCCATATTGAGAAACTGGTACAACTTGTCTGGTTTGGAGGGAGTGCTCTGTGAGGGCCGAGGCCTCTCACCATGTTTGCTATAAGGATCTACTGGCATTGGCTCTGGGTCATTCACAAGTACGCCCTCACTCTCCATGAACTCCTGATCATGAGAAAGAGCCACGATTGGATTCATGCTTCAACACGAGAAGAAGTTCTTGTGAAGAGAATAGAACAAGATATTGAAAGTGTTGTACCCTTGTGAAGGCGTCACATTGTGTGATGCGGTATTTGACCCCATACACATCCAGGTCCATACTGAGGTTGAGGTCGGTCCACTTGTAATAATCTCCGTGTTCATTTTTAGGAAAACGCTGACGTTTGACCCGCTGTCCCTGCGGTCTCCCAGAGTTGTGTACTCTGGGCTCAAAGATGCACATGCTGTCATCCACAAGGTAGTAGTAAATAAACACGGGGTGCACACAGCGCTTCGGCTCTGGGGAATCCAAGATGTCCTCCATGAAATAGGCGTAGTAACGCAGCACCTGAAACACAGAATAAAGGTCAAACAGGAGACTTATCGGGGAATGGATGACCCCCGTATGTTCCTGTACTTTCACGCGTCACTGGACCTTCTTGTCGAGGGCAACGTGGGCTGGAATGAAGTCTTTGTGCAGCTTCCGGTCGGACGGTCCATAAGTAAGGTCAGCGATGTCCTGGTGGCTCAGATGAAACTCTGAGGAAAGATGATCCTGGCCAGGGTAGACGCTGACACGCTGGGCCAGAGGAATGCCATTCCTATAGTTCAAAGTCTGGCGCAGGTGAAACGCTGACTTCTAGAGAGCAAAATTATTTAGGAGGGAACAAATTAGAAAAGGTTGAACAAGATATAAAAGTCAAATTCAGGAAAAAGTCAGGTGAAAAGTTCCCTTCCCAGGTGGGAAATATATACAAAACATTATTATTCCTTCTGCTCTGCAAAACCCTGGAATTATCACAGGTAGAGTTAAACTTGACATTTTAAACGAAATAACGAAGGTTCTACGTTTGAGTCTAACGGAGGAATTTACTCACCGGAGCGTCCCGGAATGAACTTCCTGGCAAAAACGGTAATCCCTCGTTGTTGAAATTGTATGTCATTTTCGATCTCAAATTGAATACAAATAGAGTACGTGTTCACAAATTGTTCACCGGGATAAGTTTGTCTTATTGAGCGGATCTAGCAAGTCTTTTTCTTTGGCGTGAAAAACAGCCTCACTACCCCCCACGGTAAGTTTATTATGGTATCCATGGAAACGGCCGGACGAAACCAATTTGATACGTTCCGTACAAATTAAGTTACATTCACAAAAACTGCGTGTATTATTTGCTCTGGAATGAACACAGGCAGGCGTTAAAAAGGTTTTTCTTTTTAATATCAGCAATATTGTGTGATTGTCGTGTATGCGTTTACAGTGTCGAGGCCTGACATTACCACCAGGGGGCGACCTCCGCCAATAAAACTCACTGAAGTCGTTTTGGCTTCTAAATGCTTACAATAGAAGTATAGAAAATACTTCATTAATCCCCAGAGGAATAAAACCTGTATAAATCAAGAATCATTTGTACTATCAAAATATTAACTGACCAAATTCTGCAATACACACAAGCACAAACAAGAAAATCAAGCAATTTCAGACCAAACACAAGGATGGGAGCCAGCTTTTCGTTTCTTTTTTAAACAGTTTTATTCTAAGCACAAAAGTCATATTTTGGTCTCCTGTTACCAGTAATCGACACCTTTTATACCAATTAGAAAAAAACAACAACCAAAAAAAAAAAAAACTATGAGGAGTGGTGGTCTTGATGAGGATACTAAAATATCCTGTGTATACTATAATTAAACTCTCGGTCATAAAAATACATGGCTATTTTGATGAAAACTGGTTATTTTTATGCTTGTGTCCAGAGAAGCACAAACAAGTCTGGACTAACAGTAGCTTATATCAATAAACTGGCAGCATGATTTAAGAGACACAGGTCATGTGTCCATTGTGAACTTTGTTGTTTTTTTTGCAGTGCCATTTCCTTCTTCAGATGGACATGGACATCTGTTTAGCACTGATATATTTGAAATAAGGGCATAGTTGGCACATGGTGTGAAAACAACACAATCTTTTATGAGCAATGACCAGAAAAATTATTCTAGCAAAAACTACTGGTACAAAGTTGGCATATTCTGGTTTCTTTGTACGTTACATCGAGGGAAATGGCAAGTGCAATGTTTAACAGAAACATTCAGACTTTTACAATGCTCCACTGCAGCAAAGCAACAGTAATGACCATGAGGGCAATATTCACGATGAGAAAGAAAAACGCAAGATTTCAGATTAATAAATAGTTTGACCAGTTAGACACACTAGCTGTGATCTTGAGTGAGTTAAACAAACTGTATCAAAGATAAGCTTAAACCACTAACGCCTCTTTGAGGCTCTTTATATGATATCTAATTCTTTTCAGGAAATGCTGACAAAGCTGTTCAAATGGGCTGATCCCCTTTCGGAAGCAAATACATCAACCAAACACAAACACTAGGATTGCATCCCTGAGGTGCCGGACAACCTTCGCCAAGTATAAAAATATCTCATAATAAACCATACTTGAGAACAAAAATAAACATCAATAAACTATTAAATATTATAAAATATATTTCATAAGGGTTGCAATAAGTTCCCCCCACAATATCTTTTGGTTTTAACATAGCTCAAAAGGCAGTGTGGTTATTCACTGTGGAAAGATTGTCTTACGTTGTCCCATCGCGAATGAACTTGCTCTGCACTCGGTTAATGTTCACACTTGAATACTGGAGGGTACTGAGCATAAAGTCTCTTCCAGCTGCCCTGCGGTCTGCACGAAACAGACCCGCCAGAGGCCTCGGTCCTTCAGTCCCTATGCAGTCCCCGCAGGCCTGTTTATGTCGAAGGCAGCTCACGCATAAATCCTCACTTCAAAAAAAGGCCTGCTGAGGTCAGGGGCAAAGCAATGCAGCCTTTCAACCTCTCACTTCCTTGGTTAGTGCCGGCAGTGAGGCAAGCTTACAATGCAGAGTGGGAGCTTATTATCCTACTGAGTGGGGTATCGCTAATGATACCCGGAGGAATATGCAGACCAGCAGACGACGACTTTCTTCCCAAGTCTGCAAAGCCTCCCACCGTTCTCGTCGGAGTATAACAGTCGTCTGCACGCCTGTTCATGAAGCATCACCTGGAGCTCGTCTCTTTCCGTGTCCAGCTCAAGTTCATCCTCAATTCTGTTTTAAGACTCAGCTTCATGAAAAGCTCCTCAGCAGTCTTTAGTAATACCGATTGAGACTCCGCGTCCCCGGTATGTCCGGTTGCCCATTCATCCAGATCTCTCGGATGATTCGCTCCCTTTCCTCAAGCCGCTGCGCTCTCTCCAGCTCCTCTGCCGACGTGAACACATTCATGTTGAGCGTGCGCTCGAAGCGCCGGTGCCGCCGCGCCGACAGGTCCGAGGTGGTGTCCCAGTCCGAGTCCGAGTCGCTGGAGTCGGAGGAGGAATCCACGGGGCGCGCTCGCTTCTTGGCGGGAGGCCGTTGACGGGGCTGGCAGTCGGTGCGACAGGAGATCTGGACCACCAGGGCGAAGAGAGTGAGGAAGAGCCCCAAACACACCCCACAGACGAAGAATAGTGCAGCCCTCTCCGGGTGGTCTGTTGGAGAGGAGGACGGAACGTGAAAATGAGGGAGGGAAGTGTTAAGTTCAGTTGATTACCGACACAATGTGACATTCCTTCATCTTTCCTGTTGAGCCACTTCCTTGGCTTGACGTCTTGGTTTAGTAATGACATTTAACTGTGTCAGTGCTCTGTGACTCGAAGTTGGGTGATGATATAGAAGATTGATGAATGAATCAAACTAAGTAAATGCCCATCTTCACCACTCAAACCAGACTACGGTGTGACCCTATGAAGCCTGTATGAATGAAATAAAACCTCACATCATTAGGGGAATAAAGAATGCTATGTTAATGCTCAAGTACTGTGAATATTTCAACTTGGCTGCATGCACACTGACATACTCCCTTAAGGATCATCCAAACTTGAAGTCCAAACAAATCTTATAGACACACCATGCACTGACTTTTTCATTTGTTTTTACCAATAAAAACAGATTTTTTTGTTATTTTTTTTGAAATCTCAGGATAGAGATTCGCTCGATGTAATGCAACACTGGATGAGATGAATGTTGTCAGACCTGATATGTAGGTGTACGCCGCCAGTGCGTTGCTGATGAGAGCCATGCTGGTGCCGGAGGTGGAGTTGATGATGGGATTCATGCCCGGCGGCTGCAGTGGACGTTCACCTTCTCCTCCTTCTCTTCCCGTTTCCAAAGACTTCTCCTCGTTTGGGTTGGTCTCCCGAACCTTTTTCTTATCTGTAAAAAAAAAAAAAAGAAGACATGAACACATAAGGTCAGTTTAAGACACATTTAATTATAGTCCAAATAGGATGAAGTAATTTGTGGTACTTTTAAATTACTATCTCAGACACATATGTTTATATTCAGTATCTTTAAATGCTCTTACAATATGGATAGGAGATCAGAATCTGTGGTCCAACACTCAATGAAACACAGCCTGGGAGTCTTTAAGGAGAAAATGACCACATGTCCGGTCAGATTATGACGCTGTCGTTTGGAGTTACAGTAAAGCGAGAGTGTGTTGTCTGAGGATATGTGACAACATCAGTGAAAACAGTGAATCACTGGCAGTCTCTTAGTGGTTGGCTGGAGATATGCAGACATCTTCAGGGGAAACGGCGTGACTCAGAAGATAACTAAGCATCCGTTTCTGTTCCATTCATTCTGACTCAGGTCATTAGTAAACAGAAAACCACATGGCTTGAATTTGCACGTCGGGATTTTGAGGAGCTTTTCAACTGTTGCCAAAGAGAGTTCTATTTTTAGACGTAACAACCTGTGTAGTTTCTTTCAGTGTTTACATTCTACTTTATGCTGCGTGATGCAAGAGAGCGTGCGACCAGCAGCCTCAAGAGCCCAAAATACATCCAGGGGAGTGACAACAGACTCAGAGGGTTGAGTGGGTGTGGTGGTATTCAGTCATATTTACATGTTTAACACTCATGTCAATGATAAATATGTTTTGGTGAACTGTCACAGACACTGCTGACCTCTAATTGCAGAGCCCTTGTGGTGCGTCAGGCTCTCTTTATCTAATAAATGCAGTTTAGACGGGAATTGCTCGCTGAGGACGTAAATGTTTCCACCTGGATCTACTGTTGTGGTACACAGCTCAGCAAATATTCAACAGCAGCCTTTGTGACGCATAAATTGCCAGCCGATAGAAAATAGGGTGGCGTCACAATGATTCAAGACTGTTTGCTTATAATAATACACTTAAGTGCAATCAGCAATAATGAATGCACGTTAGTTATTTCTTTGGGGGGAATGGGCTCTAAAAAGAAATGTGTTGAAACAGCCTCATTAGAGTGATATATATATATATAAGCGTATAATTTCATTGCCATTACCAGAGGTGTGATCTGAGAAGAAAAGGGAAGATCTGGGTACTTTTGGGTAAAGTGATTGTTACAGAAAAAGGGATGAAAATAACTTCACTGGAAAAATACTAAAATACTTGAACTGCCAAATAATCTGTGGGAACCGAAGTTCAAAAATGCCACAGTGAATCGCACTCGGGACCCAAGATGGAAGTAATAACATGCCAAAATCCTGTGGTCTATAACTTTAGTCTTTTGTTTTGAGCTCAGTCTGACAAAATGATCCTGTTCTGCCAAATAGTGTTTAAAGTCACACAGATTTATTTAAATTCTGGACAAGATCACAGTTCACAAAGATAAAACATTATTTGTCTAGCTAAAAAAAAAAAAAAATGTAACTTTATATGATGGTGTTCATTTAAAGTCCCTGGCAGAAAGATTTCACTTGTAAGCCACTTCTACTGGAGTGTGTTAACAGGAGAAGATGCAGCACTTAAGAATTTAACAGTTTATGTGAAACACACAAAGGAGGTATTTTACATGATATATTGTAAATATGCAATGACAATATTTTGGAGACTTGAGCATCTTTGAAACTTTGAGATGTTTCAAGTTTACATTCACAGTATTATTGTTACTGCTTTCAAATTTGAAAATGGGCTAATTTTGAGCAGTATGTAAGAGTCAAAATAAACACTGAACTGATTAGAACGGTGATTCATGTTTTTCTGAGAGAAAGAGGTTGTTTCTATTAAATGTCACATTTATTGTTTGGTCCATACAAACACACCAACAATTTGTGTTGGTATTGTAACTTTTTTGTTTGTTGAGAGATCACGCTGTTCTGTTTCCATGATGAAAGTGATCAGTTTGATGTGCAGGTTTTCATGCAGCAAGGATGCCCTCCGATTGGTGTTGGTGCCGTTTGTGCACACATGATCCGACACCACACTGCAAGGAGAAGTTGTTTTTTTTTTGGGGGGGGGTGTATTCCTTTGCAAAACCAAAGAAACAGTCTTGATCCCAAAGAGATGAGCATGAAGTGCTTTTGTGTGTGATGTGGCAGCATTCCTCCTACCTTGACCAGTTCTTCTTTCCTGTTGGTGTTTTTCCTCAAAACACAGTTGGTAAAGCGACATGCGGTGAATCTACATGAACGGCATGCACACACGGCTCCAACAATGGGAAACATCAATCCAGTGTGCCGTTCACATGGACTCTGATCAGATCATAAACTTAGGTTTCACCGCCTTCATTGTTCTTTCTGTTATATAGGGCCAATCTAATCAGATAGAAGTGTAAACATATCTCGTAGTCTTGAATGTTCTTTCTTCTGTTTGCTATCACCCAATCAAAAAGAGGAAAAGCAGGTTCTTCCACACAAACTGTGCTTGGACTGTTGAAGGCTAGTGCACGGAAGTGAAGGCATTCATGCGTTGGACCCTGTCAATGCGACGGCACACATCTTCTGTCCTTCCCTCATGCAACTCCTCATTCATTCATCTATCTTCCTGATCACAGTGCCGGTAGCTGAGCAGAATAATTATCGTGCTGGATGCAGGCCACCATCCTTCATGAATGACTTTTTGTTTGAGTTTCTTTCTTTGCTGGCGTCTCTCTGTTTTCATTCCTTCACCTAATTGTTCTTGTTCTGTCTACGACTTCCTTCGTCCGCCGAGTATTTGACATTACGAGAAACTTGCAAGTAGCCTATAGTACACTCATTGCTTCTTGGGAAAGTATTTTATTTACTTTTACCATCACTGATCATCAATGCTCTAAAGCAATAGTTCTGCTTGGTAGCATATGGAAGCAGTTCAACTTGTATGACTTTTAATATGCATACATACGTGGCCCTAGTTTGAGACCTAAATTATGGTTGCCCTTGATAGCTGGGAGGCCCCAAGACTGCTTAGTGTTAACTGCTCTCTGTGGGGGGTCCACAAGTGTGTGTATAAGCTTAGATGTTTGTCATTTTGCTCACCTGGAACAGTGTCGGGCCTTTTGACCAAGCTCCCCTCTGGAGGGCCGTCTCCCACTATGTTGGGGTCATGGGTGCTGGGTGGTTGGTGGTACACAGGTGGTCTGGGGCCCTGCTCCTGCAACAGCTTCTTTGGAACTTTGAAGAGAAGATGGAGCAAAGAAAGCAAGTTTAGGTTTAAGGGAATCACTGTATACTCAAAATGTATGGACTGTAAATGATGCCTCTAAAAGATCAGAAAGCAGAGAAATAATGGTTTTCGCCAATGTACTAATCATCCGTTGACTTTCTCAGTATGAGAGGAACTCTGCAAAACTCATGTGAGAAAAGAGCTTCGAAAAACATGGCAGTGATTTGTTTTTTTCACATGTGCAAAGAGCATTACAAGTCGTATTTTATATATGACAAAGGACGTTGCTGACAAAGATTAACAGCATCAAATAAGAGCAAAAACACTGATGGGAGAGAAAATGAAGCAGACGGTTGTAGGCAGCGTCGCGGCTGTGATTCACATACTCCCCCCCAAACTCTGCACGCCGATTCCCAAAACTGAAGTCGCTCCCACCTCCTCAGCCCTCGACTGCCCCCCCCGACCTAACAGTGTCCTGTGAGTCAGGGAGTCTGCGCTCTTTCTCCCAGACACAAACCCACACAGCAGAGGGCCGTACATTCCTGCCCGCTCACATGCGGTTTTGGAGGCAGGGCCATGCTCCGGTCACCGTGCTCGTCTGCCCATCCAGCTGTTTCACGTTTTTTCATTTTTTTTTCCCCCTTGTATTTTCAATAGCCTGGACAAACAAACAGGTCGTCGAGGGAAATCTGCCTCCTGGTTTTGCTGACATTAGTGGTTGTAATAGTGAAATTGAGACATGTCCAGCTCAGTTCAGACAAACTTTATTTATTCTAGAAGTCATAGAGCAAGATAAAACAAGATAAAAGCAAATAAGGTAAAATCAAATAAACCCCAAGACTATGTGAAAACGGTAAAAACATGGCAGTTATTTGTTTTTTTCTTGTGAATTGGGGTAAAAAAAAATGCACCCAGTTGTTAAAAAAAACAAAAAACAATGAATAAACATGCTGATCAAGTTTCCAGAAACATATTTTGGCATGGTTCCAAAATCCAATCAAAGTGCAGGAAAGAGCAGTACAGACCACACTCCCCCCTTTCACTAAATACTACTTGTGTCTTGGATACATTACAAGCTCTTTCCAATTGTAAGCACTGATGAAACGATTGTGCAGGGGCATTTAACCACTGACATTTACAGGTTTTCACTCAGAAGTCCTCTAAAACATAATTTACGACATGTTTTGCCTTCATTCGATAGCTGACAGAGCAGATTGAGAGGAAAACTTCGGTCGGCACACGGTTTGCGTACAAAGACCACTGGCTCAGTATTACGTCCGACTTAATAACACGTCATATGGAAAACACTTAACAGCGGTCCATGGGGAGCTTATGTCTGAAGAAAAAACAGAGTAAAACTTCCTATTTAATTTTTATGATATTCTATGTCTACACCAACCATCCCAGCCATTTATATCATCGCGTAGCAGTCACTGCTTGTGCTGTGGTTTCCACAAAGAAAACAATAGAAAAGCAATCGCAAAGCTTTCAGAGTCACACATTAGTATTTCCTACTATTAATGTGTGTATTTATGCGAGAGTCCTGTTTTCTTCTATACTGGTGGGAACCTTAAGCTGAGTACTAACACAAGTTGGTCTATAGGAAATGAATAGAAGACAAAGTATTGCCCCCATAAGACTAACAAACGGATCAAAAAATGTTGCGGTGAAGACATATGTTTAGGGTCAGTATATAGTTGAGTCGTTATGGCTCAATCGAGAGTAAAAGTCAGCAGGAAATGAATGGAAATTATAAGAAACCTAACATGTGGGTCTGTGGGTCTGTGTGTCACGTGAACAAAAACAGAAATGTATGCAGGATGAAAGCGCGTGACGCTATCATACTGGAGGAAAGTTCAGAGCCAATCAGAAAACGTAAATAGTTCCACATACTCTCGCTGCTCTTTAACTTCGCGAATTGCAGAAGGTTGAGCCGTAAATTACTTCTATTCACTACACTGCAGAGCATGGCGAGACCAGAAATACTCGTATAGTGTGAGGTGTGCTGCACATTGTAAAAACATATATTCTTACATTTAAATACCTTTCTGTAATTGCATCATCCCCTGTGGCAAACCACAACCAAATCTGTTGGCCAAAAAGGTTAAAACACCATGAATCTGAAACCAGGTTTTACCCGGGTCTGGCTGGCTCAAACTAAATAAACACAGGCCCCCAGATGAGGAGGTAAAAACTGCAGCAAACTTAAGAAATGGGATTTAGCCTGGCAGCTCCCCCTGTTCGTCCTCATCAGCCTGACACACTAATCATGGGCCCAACAACTCCCCCACTGCCACGCTGCCACCATCTCAGCGCCACGCCCTGATTACAGCTTTCTGATTGGTCCTAATTGGCTGCACATGTGGCCCAGGGTCACAGCTGAGAGATGCCATAATGTGACATTCACATTCCTTCACAGTTACCGGACATAAAATTGACACACGGCTGTAAAAGGAAAGCATGCGCGAGCTGGAAAACGTAAAACAACACTGTAAGATCAGTGGATTTACCATGAGACACCACTAGTATTTTGGGGTTTTCTCCGATATTTATTTTTTTTTGTTAGCATGTCAAGTACAATATAGTGCACAGATGACTGCTTTTCTAAAAATAATTAAAACCTCTGGAAGTAAACTGGCCACAAACCACACTTACGGAGCCAAGCATTTAAGACTGAACCAGTAAAACAGTGAAAGAAGAGTGCAAGGGAGCGAAACCCAAGCACATAAATCACACTCTGCAGCATGCATTATAATGACATGGCCACATAAACACAGGACAAATGACTCCTCGCAGTTCTTAAATAGAACTCTGAATGGACCCGCGCCAGTGCTGTACCTCTCAGAGCCCCGGATCGCCACAGGGCGCGAAGATACGAGGCGGGAAAGAGTGCCCATAACAATGGCCTGTGTTTACACTGGCAGAGCCCAGCTTTGTTTTTACTGGGCTCTGCAGGCTGGAGTCTGTGTGCATGTCTGTACGTGTCTGTGTTTGTGGGCCATGTGCTGACCAATGCAGAACACAGTTAGGACAAAGCCCTGTAAGCCAAAGGGGATATAATGAAATATTAAACCAGGCAAAATCTGAGAGGAGATCAGACCTCAGTCAATAAATTGAACATACTTTAGACTATATGAGTATACATGGGCAACTGCCGAGAAGTAAACATTTTGAGTATCGCTTTAAAGCATTTCCTGATGCCTGGATTGCTTTGGCTCTGTGACATCTACCTCTAAATAAGGACAGCTTGATCAACACTAATTTCTGTTTTAAAAGGTTAAAATGCACTTAAATTCTACCTTTATCTGAGTGAAGCATCAGTCAAAAATGATGGAAACCTCCACTAAAGTCTGGCTGAAATATTTGAGAAACTGTCATGTGATGAGTTACAACTCATTTGGAACTGCATAAAGACATGCATTATTTGAAAGTTCTTATGAAGTAAGTATAAAAGCTTGGATGTGAAAATAATCAGCACTACCAAAATATGTTTCCCTTAAATGGATTGTTGGGGAAAGGTCCATTGAAACAATGTGTGGGCATATAAGTGTGTGTGTGTGTGTGGAGGAAGCCTGAGCAGAAGCGTCTGGTTTCAATCAGCATGCAGCCAGTGCCTACTCTACAACATTAAAGTGCCGGTGGAGACTCAACATTCATTCGATACACACACACACACACACACACACAAAAAAAAGAGTGCCTCAAAAATCGAATCAATGTTTACACACACTTAGACTCATAAAATAGTTTTTTTTCATTTGGGTTCACATCTTTTTTGTACTTCTTAAACAGATAAGCAAGCGCACGACTAGACGCGCACACATGCATAGACGATCATTTTTCACTTAGCTAATGGCATGCCTGCACAAAAACATGCAAGGTGAATAGGGCAGAAGCTGAAGGTGTTGAGATTTCATTCCTCTTTTCACTCCCTATTTCTTTTCTCTCCAACCCCCAGCGTAACACTCTAACAGCATCCAGCTGACAGCAGCTTATTGAATTGTGCGTGCGTGCGTGCGTGCATGTTTCTGACCCAAAGCCGCGATGTGGCATAACTTTCATGTTTATCTACCCCCTAAATGAACGCATTGCTTCAACCTTACACTCTGAGAATTAATGGGTTCGTAAATGTCTACATGTCCTGATGTAAGCGTGGCTCACAGTGTGTGTGTCAGAGGGCGTGATTAACACACTCACTCTTGTCTAACGTATACAAAGTGGACGAGGTTGAGCAAATGTCTGTCAACACATTGGTGGAGCTTTTTTCTGGTATTGTTCCATTTCGCAGGAATACAAGCAAATCAAATGACTTGATGAAATTCTTAGTTGTGAATGTAAAATATCAGTAGTTTTGAAAGTTCGAGTCCATTGCCAGGTATGCTGCATTATGATGCAGTCATATAAAAATATATTGGACTTGGATATTTCAGTATATAAGAGCATCCTATTTTATACGATAACATAGACGGTCATAGACAACCTACGGTCTCCATTCACAGACGTGCAATATGATAAACATTTGATTCTCTCCAAAACAAAAGCTGTCTTTGATAGTAATTGTACTGCATATACCAATATTGTATAAATTGGTCCATTACGTCATCCAAACTGGGGCATCACAACAAATGATGTGATTTTTTCTTTTTTACCACACATGCCCTTTCGTCATTTCAACTTGACTCCTCAAAAAAACAGTACAATTGTCCGAAGTGCTATTGTAGATTTGTGAACAAATAAAGCATGATAGAAGTAAAGTTTGCTGTTACAAACTTCTGATGCAGCCGGGGGTTATGGGTCAGCAGTCGGATTGGAAACAGGAAACTTCCAATTAAAGGCCAAGATAAAGTTAAAAAAAAAAGTAAAGTTTTTCGTCAAATGTTGAGAAGACAACAACCTTTTCTGTCTTGTCTCAAGACAAAATCAAACTAGTCAGGGTGAAATGTGTAGGTTAGAGAAACACGATTCAGCTTGTAGTCCGTCTCTGTAATTAAAACAATGGACATGAGGGTATACTCCAAAGGTCTAAGGTTATAGTCTGACAGTATTCCATAATGCAAAGCATGTAAGCAGGCATGACTGGAAACGTAAGACATAGCTGGATAGTGACATAGTACAAAAACATCCAAGGTTTTGGGTCGTTGGGGTTGGGATTGCATTCCACAATGTGAGTGAGTGGAACTACTCAACCCCCTCCTCCAACCATGCCTTTAGTCAACCCCCCCTGCCCTACAGCTGCAAAGCGTAGGAGATTTACTATAATGCAGAACACACATCCCCTCTGCTGGTGAGACACCCACAAATGCAAGTGTATGCACAGCCACACACAAATTCAGATGCCACAGTGTGAACGTGGTCACTCTCACTTCACCACAACTACCAATTAAAACTCCAAAATCCCAGCTGTTTTGGCTATTTAAACCCTCCTCATACACGCCACACGTGGGCACAAACACACACACACACACACACACACACACACACACACACACACACACACACACACACACACACACACACACACACACACACACACACACACACACACACACACACACACACACACACACACACACACACACACACACACACACACACACACACACACACACACACACACACACAGTTGGCGTCATTTACATGGATGCATGACAGAAATAGATGGTCTGTTGACAGTGTGGGGTCATAACAATCATTGAGATAATCACTCGGTTGTGGCACTCCCCCTTCAGACCCTCCACACACACATACACAAGCCCGATTTAATGTCATCAACACTGATAATATCTACAACCTCAGTCCCAGTGTAAAGCTGGCATCATGCTGCTACATTCATTACATACTCCTCTTACTGTAACTTACTGTGCATACTCCTCTATGGCGTGTCCTTAAGCTGTCTTTTTTTTTTTTTTTTCCAGCATTCCTGCACATGTATTTATAAAAAAAGCCCCACCTCCTAACCATGTTACTGTGGAATCTGTTCTAACTATATCTATTAAGTCATCCTAACAGCCATCCATTGTTTCTGAAGTTAAGTATTCACAGCCCTGCATGACCTCAGATCTTTTCAAACTGAAGCCACCCATAAAGCTTTAACACGGGTATGTCCCCATCTATTCTATCGTGATGAGGGAGAGGCTGGTCAACAGC
Organism: Lipophrys pholis; assembly: GCF_963383615.2. NCBI lineage: Eukaryota > Metazoa > Chordata > Actinopteri > Blenniiformes > Blenniidae > Lipophrys > Lipophrys pholis. The sequence continues at coordinate 14,412,175 of NC_137649.1, forward strand.
GAATCCAGCAAGGCTCCGTCATTATCTGATGCTCCGCCGGGTCAACAAGGATGTGACCAATGCTGAATCATCAAATCAAGCCATTCGACTAAACTCCCTCCTCTACAGTTATGAGGTAATGGCGTGCAGAGCTGTCAGCGGAACGCAGAGCTGCTGAACTCATCAAACGGCAGTCCTAGACAGAAGCGCGGTTATTGTCAATGATACGGAGCACAGAGAGAACGGACAGTGAGGCAGGACTCGACCAGGCTCAACCGTGACAGAAATAAAAGGTAACATTGCACAAGCATGTTCCAACATATGCCAAGGCTAATCTAAACAATGGCGGTATCTTTAGCCCAAGGCAACAGCTGCTCACTCCAGGCAGTTAATAAAATCCACACTTGGCAGCATTAAAGCCAGCTGAGACCTGAGGACTGCCTGGCATTTTGATGAGGTATTAATCAGGATAAAATTAGCACTTTTATAAACGTGTCTATATACAGGTGGGTCTTCTCAACTGTCATGGGTAGGTGCAAGCCATCCTTGTAATGTAGAGACCGTTTCAAGGGCTGGGACGAATGCTGGCAGTCCACATTCCTTTTCAATCATTCTCACTATTGAAAACCTCCGAAGGTTTTGAGTCAGGGGTAAACTCATCGAGTTTTGGTACCACATTCTGGAGCCTACTTTGGCTTTCTGACATGAAAGAGTTCCATTAGAGCGTTTGGATCATATCCTGACAGTGTACCATCTGAAAGGGATGGGTTCTCCTTTCTCTAATGAACCAGTAACATTAATCTAAGCTGTTCACACTTGTCAGGTTTGGTCAGTCAGGTGGACATGCATTTGCTTTGTGAGCACAGTTCTTAAGTAAAAGCATGAAAAATAATAAGTGAACTGAAAAAAAAGTCCTACTCTGCCTCCAACCTCAATGCGATTGAAATCTCAGCCCAGTTCAACAACATGATTTCTGAAGCTGTTTCCACTCCTGGTTTTGGTTTTGGTGAGATTTCAGCTTGTAAATATACAGCTACAATGATCCCACATGCATCGCAGTTCAGACAACCACACACATTCAGACCATTCAGTGGCACCAATTAGATCAAGCCTGTATTTGAATTGTGGGAGGAAATCAGGGGAGGTAGAGAAAAGCCACAGAGCCACTGAGAGAACATGCAAACTCCAGGGAGTGTGGTGCCGTCACAGCTGGGAGTTTTGGACACGGAGCTCAGATTGGCTTCACCAGTCACATGTACTTGGTTAGAGCGGGCACTGAACGTGCTTTTTGCAGTGAGTTGCCTTCAATCCTACACATTTTTGTGGGACTCATCTTCTAAAGCAAACATCATAACTGCTGTTTAGCACACAGTTTGGTTTGGGTATTATAAACGCCAGCAAACCACTATTTGTTCAAAACAGTGATTCTAGAATAAATATTATCAAGGCAAAATGACGTCTTGAATTCTATTATGTACAGGGTGCATGAATACTTTGTTTCTCTGCTGTTGCCGTGTTTGTTTGGTATTGGATTTCTTGGTATTTGAATAGTGTTCTTTCAAAACTGAACTGAAGCAGGGACTGAAAAAGACAAAACTCCAAAATCCAAAAGCTTTATGTGGAATACAGCAGGTTAACAATAACCTAAGACAGGCTTTGCTTCACTCCACTGAACCTCAGAGGATCTTCTGAGGTTCACCGAGGTTAGCACACAACATGCTGAATGGGTCTTTTTGATAAAACCAACTCCATTAAAAAAGGTTATTAGGAGGAGCGCAGACAAAGATCGGGTGGTTCTGACATTAATGCAGACCTCCCTGGCGTGGTCAGTGTGACACGGAAGTGTTCTCTTTTGTGTACATTATCCTTATAACTTGCCAAATGGAGTCATTGTTTTTTTTTCTGCAGGACATTAATACAGCTGCAGATCAATGGACCTGTGGCCGGTCAAGCAAGTTAATGCAGGTCAATGTTCTAGTCACATCTACAATTTGTTTGATTTCATAGCTGAGGAATCATCAAAAAATATGCAGTGAACAAGTGCTTCTGCTTGTTTTCCCTAGATAATAGACTCCTGCCTGTAATTTAAATGTTGTGATTAAGTGACGTATCATTATGACTAATGTATACAATCAGGTGAATGTCTCTTTTTTCTGATAGATTGGGGATTTCTGTAGTTTCCATCAATGGTCTTCATGTTATGGTTATGTGAAGTAGAGTAGATAAAGATAAAAATAAATAAAAAAATAAAAAGTTTAAAAAGCATTCAAAATGTAACTGTGTCTAATAATTACAATTGTATTGTGGGTTCAGGCAGTAAGTGTGACGACAGGACGTGCAGATACTGAAACAGTGTGACCTCAGTCACATGCACTGTTCAAACCATTGTGATAACGCACCGATTTTTCAGTAAACACCAGAAAGGACGAGATTAGATTACAAGTCATTGTCCAAAACAATCAAGGATATGTCCGTATCAGCAAAGGTCTGCAGAGTTTACTTCACATCTGTGTGTCATTACGGTGCTCTATGATTTCATGCGGGGATTCTAACTCAGATCTCTCTTCTTTATCATTCTGGTAAAACACTACCACCTGCCTTAAGAGGCACTTGTCTATCATCTGCACTGTTGTGCCCTGTCATTGTCAGGCAGTTAGACAAACCCACAGTGAGAGTCGAATCGCAACCAACAGTGTTCAGTAAGTAATACCAAGCTGTAATCAACAGACAGCCAACCAAGGATACTTTAGGCATCATCATGTTCAAACTGCAGTGTGGGAGTCGGCTCATTCCCTTGTACAAGAACGGGAGGACTATTTTTTTTCCCCTCCATGTGTTGAAAGAGAGCTGGGGCCACATTAGTGGTCAGGCTTGGACAGAGATAATAACACTGAGGTTCAGGTCAGCCCGAGTCTGTCAGCACACTTATCACAACAGCTGGACATAACATAAACAGATAGAAATGCACACATTTTGTTTAGTCTGCTGTGAAAATGTCGGACTTCACCTACACACCACGTATCACCGCTTAGGCAGTCTCGGAGCACTTTACATCGTAAGTCACACTCAGACACACACATAGCACTCACTGCTGCTATAAAAGGTGCTCAACCTCCACTGCGAGCAGCTTCGGGTTCCCTGTCCTTTCTTGGACACTTGGATCTAATGACCAATCTTAAGACTGGAAGTTAACCAGCTCTACCAACTGAGGCACTGATACTGGTCTTTTAAACGCCAACGTTATGGAAATCTTGTGAATATTTGGTGTGGGACTTTTATGTGCAAAGTTTACATGCTCTTCATGGGCATGCATTATTTTTTTCTGGCCACTCCGGCTTCTTGCCCATAGATATGACTGTGTGTTAGTGATTGGCTGTGTCAGTGTTCGCCATGTGTGAAACTGGAGACCTGCCCTGTGTGTACCCAATTTTACCCACCTACATCTGGAGTAGAGTCCAGTGACAAAGCAGGTATAAAAGATGCATGTTTGTGATCTTCAATTTCATTTGATCAAGCAATTGTTTAATTAGTGATTATTTTCAAGACAACATTCATCCACAGCTGCTGGATGAACCAGATCTGCAAAGATTTCATTTTTTTTTTTTTAATAATTAAGTATCCATCCATCCTTTATGCTGCTTTAACCTTTTCGGGGTCACGCGGTGTTGGAGCCGATAAACAGCAGTATATATTTTGAACAAAGTGTCTTCCTTATATATTCACTCTGTCACAGTTAAAGACCATAAACTGATGATATAGCTCTGGATGTGTAATCTCAGCTGAGTTTGTGTCTGCATTTTGTATAACTCTCAAAGTGTGTGTGTCCCCCCCCCCCCCCCCCCCCCCCCGTCTACTCAGCAAGGCTCTTAAAACAGCTTGAGCTGCAGCAGAGGCAGATGCATGTCCTCAGGGTTAAGAGTGGAGAGAGGAACAGCGCGAGAGACTAGCAGAGCGGGGGAGTGATAGACACAGACGCAGCCAGAGACACTTTTACAGCAATCTTTAAAATAAACACCTGCTCCCAGTGCTGAAGTGCCTGGTGGACATCATAGTCGGATGAGGAATACATCTGTGCCAAACATCCGAGCCATATGTATACTATTAGATGAGGAAAAGGAGCTAAAGCGCTGACATCACACATTATCTCTCAAGTCAGTGGGTCTCGCCGAGAAATTTTCCACACATAACTCAAAACTAGAACGTAAACTGTTGTTTATGCAACTCATAAATGTGTCACACCGACAGTGATAAAACTATTCCAAACAGCATATATGCTGTATATTGAAGTTGTGTCCCTGCCTTTAGTTTGGAAACGAGGGGTTTTAAAGGTGCGGGGTGGGTTTCCCCCCCTGAGGGCACAGGAGATCTTCAGGTGGGGAGCAGCAGCAGGGGGAATGATGGATGTGAGCTACTTTTAAAGTGATCCTGCAGGTTAATTTATTGGTCTGTGCGTTAGGCTTAGACAGATCCGGTTTGCACGCAAACTACACATGAAAAATATTTCTGAATGAAGATTCTGAACCAGCGTGTTCACCATGAACATCTCAACAAATGTGGCACTTTAGAGAAGTGCTTTTTGATATACATCTATATGTTGTATGCTGACACACGGGATAATTACAATCCAATTAGCAGCGATAGCATCGAGGTTGGACTTTGTAAGCAGTGTATATGATTTTTTACAAGCATATTTTGGTTTCCGGCATTGGACTGGTTTTCTGGGCAGGGTTTCAGTGATTATTTGACTGGCTTTGTCTTTCAGACCTGGGAACTCTTACAGTTTTGCTTTTATTGCCTGTGGGTGCCAACAGCTGTTAACAATGATACCTTATTATGTGAAAACATTAGGAAATCCAGCATTGCACCAAATATCACTACCATGCATGAATATGAGCCGTTCTAATGTAATCACCGGAGTATGTGCTTCTGTTGCAAAGTAACTCAATCGGCTTAATATGCGGCGATGCAAAGACATATATAGATTCTAGAACTGTCAAAAAGTAGTTTGCACCCCTTGAAAAATATTCAAATTGACCTGTGGTACCAAGCATCAGCAACAAATAACTCGCAGCTCAACGCCAGTCAGCTCCTGGTTGCAGATGAGAAGATCTGTCTTCATAATTCTCAGTTCAGCCAGCAGTATCTCCCTTCCAGCTGTGCTGTAAATCTTTCCGGTATCAAACAGCTGTAAAAACCTTCTGACAGTGAGTCAACTGTTGCTTACGGAGTTAGAAAATGCAACTAGATATGGGACGGTTGTCGATTTTGACAATACCTCGCTGCAGGGGTTTTTAGTG